>NC_045800.1:69623795-70873795 GCF_009873245.2 Balaenoptera musculus | reverse complement strand
TTTGCTCTCAAGATTGTAAAGAGGACTTTGTGAGAGGCAATGACATGTGTAAAAATGCTTTATTAAATCTCAAAGTGGTCTTTGTTTATTGTTATGTTCAATGCATAAGTCGATTTTAAAAGCATTCAGAGCATTTCTTTGACTTCTCCCAAGCTCTCCTGGCTGGTAAAGTGGACCCTGGGTGCAGCATCACTGTAGACACAAATGTAATCCATGGTGCACATGGTGACCCACCCCAACACTAGTCACAGTGCCCACTAGGAGTGACGGCTTGGTCCCGCTAGCTTTCGGCCATAAACGGGAGTTAAGTTACCCATTTACACAGATGAAAATGCTTTATACAAACCATGCCACGGACTGTGTTCCCGTTGTTTGCTAACATTGCCCTGCTTTGAAGGGTGTTGAGCTCTGCTTTTTTCAAATGTCTGACCTAATGCTCAGTTTGATTTAGAAGTGAAATGGGGCTGGGCCATACAGCTCAAAACAAACACTTTAGAAATTAGAGTAAAGGAGGTCATGTCATCTGTGGAATTAGAACCAGCCCTTTGTGATGGCTTAGCTCCTCTCTCTCCTGCAGGAAGCAGTTTTATCCCACTTAGTCACCTCAGTTACTGCCTTCTGTAAGCCCAGAGTCCCCAAGTGCCTTGCACAGATGGTCACTCAATATTTCTTGAATTGCATATATACTTTTTATTCAAGGTAGATCTTGGTGTAAGACATGCTGCATTGGTCAATGTGGTGGTGATCACTTAATACCTCTCTGTAGAACTCAAAGTTCCATATACAGCTTAGATAGTATCTCTTATTTGGAAGGGTCCTTGACAATCCAGCCTTTTCCAAAATGTGCTCCCATGGAGCACTAATTCTGTGAGACACTCCTTGAAGAAGTTGGAGCGGGATTCCATTGTTAACTAACTTTAGGAAACACTGCCCATTCCCTCTTGGGAGGTCTGAATGCACACGGCATATTGAACGCTGAGAAGTCCTGCAGTAGTTTCCCCTTTTGTTTTGTTGTTTGATAATATGTGACACGATTTGGGAAATTTTGCCCTCTTCTTACCTCAGCTTCCTACACCCTTAGTGGTGTGACACAGGCTGTATACACAGTAAGGGGAACCATCTCTTTTTAGGCTTTTAACTGCCACTCACTGCCTGTGAAAATTTGTCTCTAGACTAACCCAGCTCCTGACTGAATGATCTTGTGATGATATTGCAGCCTCTGATTACCTTCGAGGTAAAAGTTAAGAGCATTTGTTTTCTTCAGCATTATTTTTGAGTAGTCAGTAAGTTCTCATATTTCAAACACCAGAAAGGAAGAAAAGGCGCTGAGTGAGAGTCCTCCTTCCCACCTCAACCCCCATCTGCTCAGCTCCCATTCTCCATCACCACCACCACCAGAAGTAACTGCTGCTTTTAACTTCTTATTTAACCTTCCGGACAATCAATGCTTAAGCATATCAGTGCCAATTCATATATATATATGAACCTCTTTTTTAGAAATACTAGCTTATTTTACACATTTTTCAAAGAGCAAAAATTGTTCACCATCATTCTAAGGGCATAAATATCACAAAACTGGATTCTGCTTTGAAGCCTTAACTTGCTCACATGAAGAAGAGATAAGAAATATGCTTGTGGAGGGCCTAGAAATCTTGCGGTTGGCAAACCAGAGATTTCTACATGGCAGGAGGTCCCATTAGGATTTGCAGTGTGTGTCAAGTTCACAAGCAAACCAAAATGCAAAGCCTCCTTCCAACTTTGCCATGCAGAGATCTCTCCTGGATATTTCATTGCTGATATGAAATATGCATCATTCAAATGCAAAGAAAAAGAGGTAAAATACAAAAGGAAGATTTGAGAAATGAAAATTTTAAGTACCATTTGAAGACTAGCAATTAGAAGGCCAGAGGGAGGAAAAGGGTAGCCACAGATGACACACTGAGTGAAATATTCAGTAGTAACTGCTACTTTTCTTTGAGTTTTAAAAAAATTTTATTTATTTATTTTTATTTTTGGCTGCATTGGGTCTCCGTTGCTGCGTGAGGGCTTTCTCTAGTTGCGGTGAGTGGGGGCTACTCTTCATTGCAGTGCGTGGGTTTCAGTAGTTGTGGCACGCAGGCTCAGTAGTTGTGGCTCACAGGCTCTAGAGCACAGGCTCAGTAGCTGTGGCGCACGGGCTTAGTTGCTCCGCGGCATGTGGGATCTTCCCAGACCAGGGCTCAAACCCGTGTCCCATGCATTGGCAGGCAGATTCTTAACCACTGCGCCACCAGGGAAGTCCCTCTTTTTCAGTTTTAAACCACTGAGACAGGGTGTTTGCCCAATCATCAAGGCAGTGTAACAGAATGGCTAAGAGGATTTAAAGTCAATCAGGACCCTTTTCATGTCCAGCTCTGACACTTACTTTCTGCGTGATGGTGGGCAAGTCACCTAACTTCTCTGTGCCTTCATCTCATCATCTGTAAAATGGGCCAGTAAGAGTATCTACCTATCAGGACTATTGTGAAGGTTATCGGAGATGGTGCCTATAAAGAACTTAACCAAGAGCTTGACTCAGCTGTATTAGCATTTGCTGAACAGAGGTGACTTTTAAGGGGACTTTATTAGTAGATGAACTATTTAGGTTGTATCCTTCCCCATCCAAGTAGTGATCCATTCACTAAAAAGTTCAGACCAAGAGCAGGTCGTTGCTACATAGATTGGTTAGTTTGTACCTGAGTACTCTGATTTTTTGTCGTTAGTGATGCTTGTGATTTCCTTTTGCTACTGCCTTAGAAAGTTCTAATTTATCCAAGAGATTTGGAGCTAACTGGGTGTATTAACGACTGAAAGACAATTTCAGTTCCAATGAATGACAGAGTCAGATTCTTAGACTTTATCTTAGTCCCTGGAAATGGGTTAGTGGACCAGAGACATTTCACTAATTTGTAGGAATGGCTGAGAGAAAGATTCATTTCAAATCTTATCCATTAACTCAACAGAAACTGCATTAAATCCATGTTCTTTACATACAGTAGAGATGATACTTGAAAAAGATCACAGTCTGAAACCCAGCTGTATAATAAGAACCACATTGCTGATGTCAGCAACTAGGAAGCTGTAGCTTGTTGAAAGTCTTTGGGACTCTAGCATCCACTCATATTTATAACATTTTTGCTTTTTTACCCTTGAAATGACACATCATCTTAGAGTTTCAAAGAGAGTTCCAAGTCAGAGAGGGCTGAGCCTATTTTAGAGCTGATGGGAGAGTCATGGCATGAAAGTAGCTGTCACCCAACAAATGAGGAACAGAGTTACTTCAGAAACTACAAATTCACAAATTTCTTTAGAACTAAGATTTCCAGACAGCTCTCAGACACTGGAGGAAGACTAAGTCTTTGGAACCCACCACAATATAAGTGAAGCAGGGTAATTAACATATGGCCAGTGAAATAATGGCTAGCTGCACTTGACAAAATATCCAAGCATTTCCAGGGAATACGCAAGTTATGGATCATGGGTTATTAAATGTAGGTGTACATGTCTCATTGGGGCCCTCAAGATAAATAGTATGAAAAACAGTACTTAATATCTCTTGATGATTCTGCTCTAGAATCAGCTAAATGACAGGAAAATTGTCATCTGTTATAGATGAGAATAATAAACTCACAAAGTAATTTTTATCCTGAATTCAGATAACTGTCTGTTTCTCCCTCCCCTCCCTTTCCACATGCTGTAATGGGATAAATGATGCTTTCAATCAGGGAGGGATGGGAGAAATTAAGAGGCTTTAGGAAAAGTATATCCTGAATTTCCAAAAAGCTGTCTAGGTCAGTCTAGAGTCTAGTCAGAAAGTGTATTCATCCTGCCTGGATATTTCCATTGACAGTGGAAGCAAGGCAGGGACAGCTGAAAAGGATTACATTTGTGACCCTTCCCAGGGAAATCCTAAAGTTGAAGATACTTAGAGGCTCACAGCTTGTTACCATTTTCCCTTAATTTCTCTGGGTAAGCAGTCATGCTGAATGAATTTGTGATTCACTTAATAAATGCTTGGGGGAATGATTTCTTGCTTCCCTGAGCCATGTTTTTTAATCTGGTCTACACCACCCTTCAAAATATGAAAGGAAAAAAAAAGCCTTAGAAAACCAAATGACTGGCTTTTCTCAACATGGGTGAAGAATGTTTCCATTCTGTTTGTGTTATTATGGAAAGGAGTGGGATGGGCACTAAATTAGGTGTCAGCCCTACCTGCCAGTGGGGTGGCTGAGAGAATTACTACAAGTGGCTTAGAAAGTATAATAACGTCTAGAACTATAAAGTCATATTATTCTTTTCTGTTTGGTGAGCCTATCAGACTTCAAAATGCTACCTGACTAGCTTCCCCAGAACATTACTGTATAGTTAAGAAAATACTCAACAAGGCTATCTAAAGTGTTCACCTTAGATATGTGGTTTTTTTCTCATTCGAAAATTGTTACACAAAGCCATGTGGTCTAACCATTGCACGGTCTCTTTAAAAACCAAAACAAACAGAAAACATATATTCTACTTACACTGAACTGAAGGATTTGCTTGGCCCAGTCAGCTGACGTGTTATGCTCAGGTGGACCTCGGCCAAGTTGATCTGGCTGCTCTTCAGGTGAAACATCCAGATGGTCCAAATAACCAGCTTCTCCTGAAGTTGTTCGACTGTTCTGCATGGACAGGCTTAGCTTTAAGCAAATCATATAGCATATTAGTTTTAACATTTTATTAATGTTCAACAGGAAAATAAATTTCTGAGAACATAGTTTTAGTTTACAAAGAGGGGCAAAGTGCAAAGTCTTTCCAATGCTCTGTGGAGCACAACTTAATAGAGATCATTCTGTTGACAGAGCATACGTTGGTATGTAAAACATAGGTTCAAGTTCAAATGCAGTGTTGCCACTTTCAGGGTATCATTCTCTGTATATTTATATACTGGTATACATCACTAATCCTGGAGTAAACCGGTTGTTCAAGGATACTATAGCATTGCCAAATAGCCAATGTTTCACTTTAAGTTATAGCCCCTGAACTTTCTGCCAAAAATTCCTTATACATATCTCATACCTATTTCACTTAAGTCAGTAGGAAAGAAAAATTAGAATGTTCCCATGTCACAAGGTTCCTATGTGAAAAATGTATCTTTGTATCTGCAATAAGGTGTTGTGGACATGGCCTTCCTGTACAGGGAATGTTGTTGGCCTGCTTCATAGATACCTGTGTCAGTTCTGCAACTACAAACGTATGGTGCTGAGAGCATACAACATGCTTTGCATAGCCATTAAAGCACTATTTAAACAACCACAGTGAGGTGGTTTCAGTTTGGCAACTACAAAATGGATTACACATTGCTATTTAGATCACTTTTTAAAAAATTTTTAATTAATTTATTTTTTAAACATCTTTATTGGAGTTTAATTGCTTTACAATGGTTAGTTTCTGCTTTATAACAAAGTGAATCAGCTATACGTATACATATATCCCCATATCTCCTCCCTCTTGTGTCTCCCTCTCACCCTCCCTATCCCACCCCTCTAGGTGGTCACACAGCACCGAGCTGATCTCCCTGTGCTATGCAGCTGCTTCCCACTAGCTATCTATTTTACGTTTGGTAGTGTGTATATGTCCATGCCACTCTCTCACTTCATCCCAGCTTACCCTTCCTCCTCCCCGTGTCCTCAAGTCCATTCTCTACGTCTGTGTCTTTATTCCTGTCCTGCCCCTAGGTTCTTCAGAACCTTTTTTTTTTTTTTTAGATTCCATATATATGTGTTAGCATACGGTATTTGTTTTTCTCTTTCTGACTTACTTCACTCTGTATGACAGACTCTGGTCCATCCACCTCACTACAAATAACTCAATTTCATTTCTTTTTATGGCTGAGTAATATTCCACTGTATATATGTGCCACATCTTCTTTATCCATTCATCTGTCGATGGACACTTAGGTTGCTTCCATGTCCTGGCTATTGTAAATAGAGCTGCAATGAACATTGTGGTACATGATTCTTTTTGAATTATGGTTTTCTCAGGGTATATGCCCAGTAGTGGGATTGCTGGGTCGTATGGTAGTTCTATTTTTAGTTTTTTAAGGAACCTCCATACTGTTCTCCATAGTGGCTCTATCAATTTACATTCCCACCAACAGTGCAAGAGGGTTCCCTTTTCTCCACACCCTCTCCAGCATTTATTGTTTGTAGGTTTTTTGATGATGGCCATTCTGACAGGTGTGAGGTGATACCTCATGGTAGTTTGCATTTCTCTAATGATTAGTGATGTTGAGCATCCTTCCATGTGTTTGTTGGCAATCTGTGTATCTTCTTTGGAGAAATGTCTATTTAGCTCTTCTGCCCATTTTTGGATTGGGTTGTTTGTTTTTTTGATATTGAGCTGCATGAGCTGCTTGTAAATTTTGGAGATTAATCCTTTGTCAGTTGCTTCATTTGCAAATATTTTCTCCCATTCTGAGGGTTGTCTTTTCATCTTGTTTATGGTTTCCTTTGCTGTGCAAAAGCTTTTAAGTTTTATTAGGTCCCATTTGTTTATTTTTGTTTTTATTTCCATTTCTCTAGGAGGTGGGTCAAAAAGGATCTTACTGTGATTTATGTCATAGTGTTCTGCCTATGTTTTCCTCTAAGAGTTTTAGAGTGTCTGGCCTTACATTTAGGTCTTTAATCCATTTTGAGTTTATTTTTGTGTATGGTGTTAGGGAGTGTTCTCATTTCATTCTTTTACATGTAGCTGTCCAGTTTTCCCAGCACCACTTATTGAAGAGGCTGTCCTTTCTCCATTGGATATTCTTGCCTCCTTTATCAAAAATAAGGTGACCATATGTGCATGGGTTTATCTCTGGGCTTTCTATCCTGTTCCATTGATCTATATTTCTGTTTTCGTAGATCACTTTTGTTTTTGAAAGATGCTTACACGATCCCCTAGAACTCACCATTTCAGGCTTTGCTTTAACTTCACGTTTCATCCACTGCTAAAAGCTCTTTCATTTTGTTTCCTTCTATTCAGGATCCTTTTTCTCCCATAATAGCTTCCTATGATTTTCCCTTTTCCCTGGCTGTTAACCAAGTTGTTCACTAAATATTCCTCCAAGTTTTTGTACTAGCTGTACAGTGTAGTAGTAGTGGGGATAGTGGAAGTGCTAGTAGTAAATAATAAATAGTAAATAGTAATAATAATAGAACAATAGCTGCTGTAGTGGAAATAGTTTGTTTTTGCCTTCTTAACATCCATTCCTCCTTCTGAAAACAGCTCCGCCGTTTCCTTTTGGAGAACTGACTTCTCTTACTCTCAGCCTACATGGGCACACGACCTAGGCTTGGCCGACTGGAGCTGTCCATCCACCCTTTGGTCCCAGTGACTAACTCACTGCTGGACATGTGATCCAAAGAGGCCAATGAAACCCCATTCCAGGGACTTCAGGAGACTCTTGGAATCTCTTTTTCCTGTGGTTGCCCAGAAAGGAGGATGTCTCAGCAACCACCCTGCCATCTCACGGGGGACAGTCTGCCTGAGGGTGAAATTAATCAGAGGAATATAGAGAAAACCCAGAGTGAGGACCTTGGATAAACTCCTAGATCCAGACTGGGCTTCTATCACTTAAACTAGAAGAATCCTGACCAATACAGGATATAGTATTTATTGAGCACTGCTTGTGTATCAGGCACAGAGATAAATGCTTTTACTAGCTGTTCTCTCATTTAAGCCACACAACAGGCCTGTGTTTGTTCTTATTGTACAGATGAGGAAACAGAGATTTAAACAGGCTAAGTAACTTGTCTGAATTCATACAGCTGGTTAGGAACACCAAAACCTCTGAACTGATACTATTGATAAGGCTGATTTTAGCAAGATAGGCCTGTGACATCAACTCAGAGAAATACCCAGATTGGAGGGCTGCTGTTACCTAGGCACTGAGGCACTAAATTGAAAGCATCAATTTATGCACATTGGGGCTTAGAGTCTTTATCAAGCTGATCTTGTCAGAACTGACCACAGATGAAATGAAAGCCAGACAAAATTCTACTCACTTGACCATGGGGCGGGTTAGATC
This sequence comes from Balaenoptera musculus, assembly GCF_009873245.2. Classification (NCBI taxonomy): domain Eukaryota; kingdom Metazoa; phylum Chordata; class Mammalia; order Artiodactyla; family Balaenopteridae; genus Balaenoptera; species Balaenoptera musculus. The sequence continues at coordinate 70,865,727 of NC_045800.1, read as the reverse complement.
CTGGGATTCTCCACAGGGAACAGGAGTGAGGACAGTCAGTTCCAATGCCTCTGTGAAGAGACAGTATGTATGTCAGGCTATGTGTGTTATAGTTACTTCTAGTTACTTAAGAATTAAGGAGCCTCCTGAAAAGGGTCTTGGGATAGCCCCAAATGGGGTTAAGTAGCTGGTGAGAGGATGAGGTAGTGGTTGACCCCAGAGCCCATTCCAGCCAGCACTTGTGTTTGCAACTGATTTGTCATGGTCTGGCCCAGGACGAGGTGAAGTCATTGTGGTTGAAGGTAAAAAATGATCCAAGCATGCTCCAGGAGAGGCTTGTTTGCCCCCCAATCCATTCCTTGCCCTTCCCCTGCCCTTCTATGCTTCTCAGGGGGACTGACCCCTGCAGGTTATCTTTCGCAGGCCCGTATGTTAGTTGGCTTCTGCCTGGGTGCAGTCGATGGTAGGCACTGGTGAGGTATTGGCAGGGGGAACAAGGGTAAGTTAGGGTGTTTCTCTCCCTCATTCTCTGCCTCAAACTCATTCTCTGGCAACAGCTGCATCTCCTCCACAGCTCCAGCCCCAAGACAGACCCACCTTGGTTCCACTTGTGCCTCCTAACCCTTGCCCATGGACCTCTGGAAAGGCTGCCTTACTCCCTCCAGCCTGGGGGCTGGTAGAGGCTTCCTGCTAGCACTATCCTCTGCCGGTGTCTCAGCTCCTCCATCACCTGTAACCAATTCCCTGTTGTAAATGCCTGTAGTGTTTCCTGTTTTCCTGATTAGCCAAATGTCCAAAATACAACTACTTCCTGAGGACAGTGACCCTGCATTTGTGTACCCTCATGTAAACAGTATGTGCTTAAAAATAAGTTGGTTGCTTAGTTGGTTGGTTTGGACTCTCTTGCCAGCCTAACCCATCATTTGTACCTTCTGCTTTCACAGGACTGCTGTGCAGAATCAAAGATCCCATTTCTAGGCCTCATTTTAATGGGCTGGCTGGTCCCTTCGACTTCCTACTTACTCCTTTACAGGCTGTTAGGAGCTGAGCAACAGGAGTCTTTCCTGAAAACCTTTTCCATCTTCTCAGTAATCATATTAAATATCCGATTTTGTGTGGGCTGGTCAGAGAAAACATACTTCCCTTTTCACTAAAGACAAGGCATCTCAGCATGACTCGCTGCAATTTTTTTTTTTTTTAATTTAAGAGACAAGTCTGATTTCCTTTGAAAACAGTGGTTAATGGACTTAGCATACTAATTCCCATCTAATGCAGCAAACTTCAAGAGTAGGCTTTCATCTGAGCGCAGGTAAATCACAGAATTCTTATACCACGGTATTAAAAAACTCCCATAATTAAATAAAAACCATTTCTTTTAAGCCATTCTACAAAGTAAAGTCAACCTGAATTCCTTGTTTATACCTGAAAGAGTCCGGAAATTTATCTTCAGCTGCAGCTTATAAATGCCTACCCTTGCTTCCAGAATGCCACATTTCTGATACAAATCTTTCTTGTTGGTTTGTTTGACCATCCCCTGCCTCAGGAAGAAACCTAGAAGGTCCTGCATGGGCAAGTAGGGTCAATGGTGCAGCTGACTGGAGCCGACTGAGCCAATAGTGCCGTTTTGGTACAGTGTTTTGTTGGCTATATCATCTGCAGTGGAGTTGGCCAGAGTGGGAGGACTTGGGAGTATCCACAGGAAGTGGATATTTCCTGACCAGCTCATCCCTTTCTGACTCTCCAGCATTTTCTTGTCTACAACTAAAATGTTTTGCCTTGTATGTTCCTAAGACCTCTTGAGACAGTGGGCATTTTTTTCTTTCATTTTTCAACTTGTGCCAAATGTGTCAGGAGTTAAGTCCATAATGCATAGATCTTGGCCCCAGATCTTTTAAGGATGTGGCCTCTTTGTCTCTGGCTTCATAGTAATCAAATGTATCTGCAAATCTGACCCTTTAAGAAATTTTGGCTCAGTGCTTCTGGAGAAATGAGAACCCTGTTAAGAGGAGACTGAGAAGATAGGCCTGACAAACTCTCCCCTTCCAATGACCCAAATAAGAATAAAAGAGAGTGCAAGCCATTTGGATTGGCTGTCCAAGAAGAGGACTAAGATGAAGCACCCTCAGTCTCTTCCTTAGTACACAGCACCGGCTTGCACTTCACCTCAGGCTAGGTCCTAGACTAAGCAGGGCCACCACATCTGGCCAAAGAGGTCAACTCCACAAGGCGTCATCCTCATAAACTCTGAAGTTATGCAGTATGCAATCTGCCCAACTGTTCATGGTGGCCCTATTGTGGGAGTGAGGCTTCCCCGGTTTCTCTTGCTACACCTAGACCTAGACCTAGACGGTCTGCTTTTAGCCCCAACTCTCTCTATATATAAACTATTCCTGTTAGGCCTCAGTTTCCTTGCCTTAAAAAAGACGGGTGATTCCTACCTCAGAAAGCTTTTATGAGACTGAATGAGCTGGCAATAGGCAGATGAATTGCATTTCATCTGTGGTCAGTTCTGACAAGATCAGCTTGATAAAGACTCTAAGCCCCAATGTGCATAAATTGATGCTTTCAATTTAGTGCCTCAGTGCCTAGAGACTTAACATTACTTGGGAAAAGTCTTTCCCAAAGACAGTATAGCATTATTTTCAAGTTGGCACTAACAAAATAACTCTTTGGGAATGAAAAATTTACCCATATGAGCTAAACTAACTTATTCCATGTGCTGGGACAACCACAGAAATTAGCAAGGGCTAATGTGCTCAGGGTCCCCAAGAAGTGAGGTTGACTTCAAATCAACCATGCTTTCGGAAAATTATGGACCGTAGGTGGCCTTGAATTATTATTACCCCTTTGTACTGATACGATTCTTGAGTTGACTGAAACTTTCATTATTGTTAGAGTCAGCCTCATTAGGAAACACTGTAGGCTATAAGAGAAGGCTGTCTTCAAGTACCAGATGGGTTCAGAGAGCAGGGATGGAGGAGCAACTCAAAGAAAAGGAAGTTCATGGGACCAATGATAGTTCCTTGGGGAGGAGTAACTGGATTGGCTTTGAAGGGAAGATTCTGAGAGCTCAGAAGCAGATAAGACAGACATGAGAGATTGCACAGCAGAGTAAAAGTTTGGTATGTTAGTGGGATAAACAGTTGATTGGAATGGAGACCATGCATTTGGGGAGTGAGAGATTCTGGCTAGTGGGGTGGAGTCGTCACAGACCACAGAGGGCTAGGAAAGAACGATGGGGCCTGCTTGGCGCTCAGACACCACTGAATGTGTACTTTCCACGGTCATCAAACCAAGTATGCGGGGAAGAGCCTGTTCCTTCACCTAGAGAATCTTAAAACTTTTTTTTCTGCATGGTCTGGTGCTTCTCTCTCTCTATAATTTCCCATGTGGGGACACACACTGCTTTGTCAAATAAACAGTCCCTTCCTCAAGGGGTGTTCAGACTGGAACTTGTTTTCAAAAATGTGTTTGTCTCCCAGCAAAAAAAAAAAAAAAAATTGACCATCCTAAAACTGGCATCCTTCAAATTAGAAACCAAAGCAAGTTGCTGCAAAGTATGTCATTGATAATTCACACTGACACCAAAGTTTGGTTTCTTTAAAAGTTCAAGTTCTTAAACTCTCTTTTCAAGTGGCGTTGAACATTTAGTTAGAAGACAGACCTCCCTGAGGTGAGGTGGTTAATTTTCTGATGCAGCACCTGTCTCAGGAACACACCAGTGCAACCTCAGCAGCATGGACTTCATAGTGGCCGTGGACCAGTCCTCAAAGGGCGAGACCACTACATCTTTCCAAAGTTGCCTCCTCAGGAGAGGTAATGTATGGAGTATGAGTTTCAGCCAAAACTTTGTTGGTTGCAAGGAGAGGAAACTCAACCAAGCTTATATAAAAGTTGTAAAGATACTGAGATGCCACTGAATAAATTTCAGCCAGTCCTCAATGGAACTGAGCTTGAAACTGGGAGCCACCAGAGAGAAGGTAGCTTCTCCGTCTCTCTGGAGCAGCACAATCCCTCACCTGCTTTCCTCTGTGCTTGCTTCATTCTTTACCCCTCAACATACTTGATTCTCATTGCTCACAGCAGTTACATTCTCTAAAATTGACACAAACATCGAAGTAGCAAATAGAGAACCATTACTCCTAGGGGAAATACAGGATTAGGTTCCTGCAAGCCTCTGGTCGCAACACTTTTGCCAACCGATCAATCCATAACCTTGCTTTATGTGTATTTCTGTTTTAAGGCACCCTATTGTTGATTCATTAACACTGAACTCACAACCAACAGCACTACAACCTGAAGGAAGCTTATCTAATACATGTATTTTCTCTGGAAGGAGCCTCACAGCCTTCTTGAGCTTAGGAACGCTAGACAGCACTTTAGGACTACACTACACTTGGGGGTCATTTTTAACAGTGAAGTCACCAACAAAAAGTATGAAAACGTGAAAAACATGGTACTAAAGAAACCGTGGAAAGGACACTTGTTTATAGCACGAGAGCTGAAACAAGAAGGCAGAGTACCTCCTTGTTCGACCTCAGCTGGGAATGCGGCGTTGGATGACTCAAATTTTTCACCATTTTGCTCATGTCTGCAAATGACTGCAAAAGCACCGCAAGTACTGATTTGGGGGTTACAAATACATTTTAGCAAGTAAGCAAATGCACAAATAGAGAACAAGCGGATGATAAGGATCGATGGACTGCAGCCTCTTCTGGCTCAGGGTTTCTGCTTCCCCATACCTTCATCTTTCTCTGTGCCTTTCACGCCCCAACCTTCGGCTTCAGCCCTGACCTACATGGTCTTTCCACTGTTCCCACGGCTAAATGTCTCAGTCGCTTCACATGTCCTTGCCAAATCCCCTCGGAAAGAATCTGTGTGGCCTAGCCTTGCTTTTGAATTAGTTTCATTTGGCTTCATTAGTTTCATCTGTGGTCCAATCATCTATTGTACCGGCAGGGGTAGTGGAAGTGTTTTAAGGAAGTCATACGGTACACAGACTCCTTCAGGCCCGCGCGTGGGGCATATTAACGTGTCACTGGCAAAGCCCACTGGGGTGCCCGGAGCGGGGTGAGGGCGTGAGGGGTGGAAGGGTGCGGAGTGGGGAATAAGATGGAATCTACGTGGTAAGAGAAGGTCTAACCTCTTCTGTGCCTTGTCTAGTTTCACTTGCCTATAGGGTGTTGCGTTGCAGAAGCCTTGCCCCTGGCGCTTCAGACCGGAGTTACTAGCGCGGCCGTGCTGACACCTCAGCTCCGTGGGCCGGCGTGTGGAGAAGCGCTGCGCCGGGGACTCCATTCAAGATGGCGGCGGCGGTGGGCCGTGTGCAGAGACCGCTGTGCCCCGCGCTTAAGGCTGCAGTGCCGTGCGCAGCTCGCCTGTGCCCATGGCAAGAACTCCGCCCCCTCCCTGCTGACGAGACCCCTATACAGCAGCCCCGCCCACAGCCTGTGGGGAGGGCGTGGACTCTAGAACACCTGCTCGCGCCTCTCCATCTTTGATCAAAGAATAAAACTTTCCTTTGCTTCTGAACAGAACTTGGTCTCCTTCTATTGGCACGAGTGACACGGGGCAGCAGGACCCTTGCTGGGGCCTGACTCGAAAGGGTAAGTAACAAAACCAAAAAGAGAAGGTGGAGATAAAGTGGCTACTTTCCCCGTATATTTTAACCTCAGGAGTACCAGGAAATATCCCTTTTCCCTTTCTTTCTGAATTTTCCCCAAATTCTTACTGATGTCTAAAATTTCCTTCACAAGGACAAGGACTGTCCTTTCGTGGTTGGAGATAGGTCTTAAAGTGCAAAAATACAGTGGAAGTGTTAAGGAAGATAACGTTGATTCTCACAAAGGTATATAAATGGCTAATAAGTCATTTTTCTGAAATCAGGAATTGCAGAAGATAGGAGAGGAAGATGCACTTCGGAGCAGAAAGCAGCACAGAAAGGGTAAGCAGAGAGCTCTCAGGGGAAATGGCATCCGGATCCCAATTTTACCTGGGCCAGAATTTGCTTGCTTGTTTGTCTTGTTTTTGTCTTCTTGCCCCAACCCCCCAAGAGTGCCTCAGTGAGGGGGAAACCCCTGCAGCATCTAGTGGTCCATTACTATGCCTGTAGGAAGCTTTGAATGAAACCCCAGAGCAGTCAGGTCTGAACTTTTCCAAACATCACCAACTATCTCAGCAAAAACTCCAGACTCACATATCCAGCGATCATGGAGCTAGACAGAAATCCAGTTAACAGGACTCTGCCTCTTTAAATGCAATTTAGCAACTATCTTTCTCCTTTCATTTGAGCTTTCTCTTATAATCTTATTCCAACTACAGTGTATGAAAGTACTTCTTGTAAACAAACACAAATAAACCTAATAACAGATCTCTTTCAAAGATGCCAAAAGACTAAAAATTTTCTATATCTCATGACTCCAGAAAAGGAGGAAGGGAGAACAGCAAGATAGAGAAATCACCCTCATGGAGGCAAGGAGATAGGAAGTTAAAGCTACACAAGTGAAAATGGCACATGGATGGTCCTGGCTGGAAGAGAGGGCAAGCCATGGGGAGGTGAGGTGACTGGAGTTCAGGGAGGTGGGTCGGAGTCAAAGGGATGGAGGCAGGGGAGTCTGGTAAACGATTCCTGTTCTACCGGGTAGTTGTTTAACGGTAGCCTTTGATAAGAAGAATGATATAGGAGAACCAATGTCGAAGAAAATTTATTCCTAGAGAAGTGGGGAAGTTCAGGCTATGACTTCAAGAACTGGAGAGATTTGGAAGCCACTACAACCGAGAATTAACCGAGGTTTAAAATCCAGTGCCTGACAACAGGTCAGGCTGAGAAGGGCTCATAACATTATAAAGAGGTCTCATAGACTTTAGGGCTAGAACAACGATAATGGAAAAACCTGTTTCCTGGTATCAGTCAGTATTTGGGATTGCTTTACCCAATGTAAGTGACGGAACATTAATGTCAGAAAAGCATATGCCTTCTTCCTACAACACATCATGCGTCCCCACCAAAAACTTTTCTTCCCTATTCTCCTGGTGTCATATCCTGGCATCCTAAAAGGGTGGGAGGGGGGGAGAGTATATAACTGTCTGAAGTATCACAGAACATAAAACAATAAATAAGCTATGTAAATTGTGAAACATGAGTCATGACTCTCTTTGTTCTGCATCTTTATAACTGCATTTAAAAAATTACATTTTTTCCTTTCATGATAGAAATCTAAAACAAAACAAAATTTCGAAAAAACCTCTAAGTGCCCTCTCACAGAGAAACCTATTTTATCACATCAGATTATGCCTTGGCAACTGCTATTGAAATAATAGGCAACATTTTTGAGAGTCTGTTGTGTGTCAGGCACTCAAAACCTCCTACTTCTACACCTATTTTAGAGATGAGGAAAACAAAAATAGAGAGGTTAAGTGACTTATCCATGGTCACCCAATTACTAATTGTCAGAGCCAAGACTCGAACTTAGGGCTACTTCTGTCCAAAGTCCATGCTCTTACGCATTACTTGATACCATCTCCCCAGTCTCCCCTAAGAGCAGGATTCTCAAGAGACCAACAAAAGCAAGCCTGAGGTTGGCTACGTGCCCTATAACCGGCTGCCACTCATGTTACAAATGGAAACTTCCTGCTACAAATCTCCAGGCGTTACCAGTGTCTTTCTTCTGCTCACATCCTGATGACTGAAGAACAGACTTTGAAGCTCCTAGGCACAACCGACAACCTACTCTTGATAAGGAAAGAGAGATATTAAAATATAAAATAGCAGCAGGTCTTAGGGGAGAGTATTTGTACTCACATTGACTTTATTAAAAAATCTGTCTCTAAGAATAGGTTTGGAGCAAAAAGAATGAAGCCAAAACTTTGATAGAGATATAGATGACTAAACAGGCTGAAACTAATCTTGAAACTAAGGATTTAAAAGTATTAGGGGAGAAGAGATCTTCCGAGCCTTCAGATAAGAGTTAAGTTTTAGGGATAAATATTTTGTTTAAATCAGACCTGGGATAAGTGATAGAGATACAGTGACAAAAAGACAAAGTCCGTGCCCCTTAGGAGATTACAGATTGATTAGAGAAGGAACACAAGAATATAAAAGGTCAGCTCTGAAGTTTGATTGAAAATAAATATTTTTGGTTAAAAGATAAAATGATATGATTTCAATAGATTCAGAAAAAAACATTCAGCCAAAAAAAATCTGCTATTCATTACTAACAAAAAAGAAATAACTCTTGGGAAATAGGAATAAAAACAAACTTCCTTTAGGACTTCCCTGGTGGCACAGTGGTTAAGAATCTGCCCGCCAATGCAGGGGACACAGATTCGAGCCCTGGTCCGGGAAGATCCCACATACCGCAGAGCAACTAAGCCTGTGTGCCACAACTACTGAGCCTGCGCTCTAGAGCCTGCAAGCCACAACTACTGAGCCCGCATGCTACAACTACTGAAGCCTGTGCGCCTAGAGCCCGTGCTCCACAACAAGAGAAGCCACCGCAATGAGAAGCTCACGCACTGCAACGAAGAGTAGCCCCCACTTGCCGCAACTAGAGAAAGCCTGCACGCAGCAACAAAGACCCAACGCAGCCATAAATAAATAAATAAATAAATAAATAAATAAATAAATAAATGTATGTGACATTAAGCCTGCTACTTAAAAAAAAAAGAAAAAGAAACTTCCTTCATTTGAGAAAGGATATCTACTAAATCCATCCAAAATCATATTTAATTCTGAAATTTTATATACATCCTTATTTAGTTTAAGAATAAAACAAGAATGTCTACTACCACAACTACTATTCAACATTGACTTGGCAGTCTTTACCAATATAAGAAAATAAGAAAAGAAGCTATGAAATAAGATATAAGACTGCAAAGGAAGAGATTGTCATTATTTATATTGATAGTTTATTGCAAAAAGCTGAAAGAATCAATGTACAAACTTTCATAAATAACAAAAGAGTTTAGCAGGGTAGCTGAATACAAAAGCAAAACAGAAAAATCTAGTAATAATATTTGGCAGTTGTATAGCACTTCATGCATTCAAAGCACTCAGACATGTTCTCATTTACAAAAGGTATCCAAAACCCTGTGCTTGATGTATCATCATCATCATTATCAGCAGAAGAAGCTGCATCATTCCATTTGATAAATGTGTAACTGAGGCAGAGAGATTGCATTTTTCCCTTTTTTAAAACTGAGAAGTAATTTATATACGATAATATTCACACATTTTGATGTTATAGTTCTATGAGTTTTGATGAACATATAGTTACATAAGAACTACCACAGTCAAGTTACAGACTAGATCCGTTACCCAAAAATGTTTTCTGATGCTCATTTGTAGTCAAGCCCTCTGCTCATGCCTGGCCCCTGATACTCATTGATCTCTTTTCAATCCTATAGTTTTTCCTCCCTTCCTTCCTCCCTTCCTCCCTCCCTCCCTTCCTTCCTTTCCTTCCTTCCTTCCTTTTTAAGTTTAACCTATATATAAATGAAATCATACAATATGTAGCCTTTTACATCTGATTTCTATCACTTAGCATAGTACATTTGAGATTCATCTTTGTGGTAGCATGTAACAATAGTTCCCTTTTGTTACTGAGTAGTGAGTATTCCACTGAGTAGGTGCCCCAGAGCTTGTTTATCCATTCACCCATTGAAGGATATTTGATTGTTTCCAATTTTTGGTGATTATGAACAAAGTCACTTAAACATTTGTATCCAGGTTTTTATGTGAACATAACTTTCCATTTCTCTTAAGTAAATGCCTAGGAAGGGGATAATTGGGTCAAATGGTAAGAGTATGTTTATCTTTATAAAAAACTGCCAAAATGTTTTCCAAATTGGCTGTATCATTCTGCATTCCCACCAACAATGTGTGAGAGTTCCAGTTGCTCTGCATCTTTGTCAACACTTGCTATTGTCAGATATTTTTAACTTTAGCCATTCTAATAGGTGTGTAGTAGTATCTCATTATGGTTTTAATTTCCACTTTCCTAATGGCTAAGGATGTTGAGCACCTTTTCGTGTGCTTACTTGCCATATGTATATCTTGTTTAGTAAAGAAAGAAGAGATGGTGGGAAAATATCTGTTCAGTTTTTTTGCCCATTTTTAAAAAGTGGGTTGTTTTCTTAATGAGTCATAAGAGTTCTTTCTATATTCTATATACAAGGCCTTTATCAGATATGTGCTTCACAAATATTTCTTCCAGTCTGTGGCTTGTGTTTTCATTTTGTTAAGTGTCTTTTATAGAGCAGAAGCTTTTGATTTTGATGAAGTTCAATTTGTGATTTTTTCTTTTATGAACTGTGCTTTTGATGCTGCATTTAAGAACTGTGTCTAATGTCACGAAGATTTTCTCCTAAGAACTTATAGCTGGTTCCTGATGAAACCAGTCCTAAAAATTAGATTCTCAGTGCCTTCACTCATTATTCTACTTTACCACATCATGATCATATAAGGAAAGTTTCGTAGATTAAGAAATAAAAGAATAATTACAATGTGGCTTTTGAACATATAGACAGGGCTATGTCATCTAGCAATTAATTTTTCTCTAAATTTCTCATATGTGTTGCTTTGCCTCAACTACTCAAGTGAATTTCTTGAGAGTAAGGACCAGGGTCTGTAATGACTACCATGCCCAGCACTTTGGGCCCAAGGGGAGACACACAAACATATTATGTACCCAGTGATGCAGCAGACTTCATTCACTGACTGAAGGTAACATTCTGGACTCTTCTCACTCTGCTAACCCAGAAGTCAAATCAGTCCTTCAGCTGGATCGGGCACTAGACCAGAGTCACCCTACTCTCTGGATGGGGCCACCCTCTGAGTGACTGCATAGAGGAGTTAGCACCTCTTAGATGACACTAAGCACCCAGTAGTCACAGGCTCTCAAATCAACTTATTCATTGTAGCCAAAGACAAACAAAAACAGGTTTATTAATAACTTGAAGAATTTGAGACACTGGAAAGAAAAACAACAAAAATTGTGAGGAATCTGATAAATAGGCCAAGCCTGCTAGAAACAAAAGTAGGTAAATAAGAGTTTCCATGTAAGTATTATGGGAATAAATGGCCGAATTGAAAGTTCAATAAATTGTCCTAAAAGTATTCCAGGAGTCACTGTCATAACTTGGATTAGAACTCAAAACTCCTCATTCTGAGCCTGATGACAAATCACCAGAGCCAGGAACATCTGCTCTGGGGCTAACAAATCCTTCCATGATGTAATTTCTCAGAAAGTGAGCTCCAACATTACACTCTTTGGTGCTGTTGGATTGTTATCTCACTCAGCAAAGAAAAGGTGAGTTAATATTATCTTCATTTTCAGTTAGAGAGTGGAAACAAAAGGCAAATAGAGTAATAATGGTATGTGTGACTAGGGAGAGGGAGTGGGTAGAATGAAGGCCCATATTCCTCTTGAGAAGCATAATATATCACAAAAATCAACTAGATAAAACAGAATAGAGCAAACTCCTCCATTAAAAAAATTAAATCCTGGGAGAAGGCAGAATTGGGAAGCTTATTAAAAATGGCTTTTTCTATTTAAAACAGCCTTGTATTTCATCAATGAGAAAGTATGGTTTCAAAAATGTTTCGAAGAGCAGGGTTTACTGAGAAAGGATTTCTAAATAGACATACACTTGTAAGAGTACAGACTTTCTAAAAAGATAGACACCTTGTAAGGTAAAATTTAAGGTACTTCATAGTTGACATTCTATTATTACTAAAATGGTTATGGTTTGCCGTGTGAAAATAAAATTTCAAGCCAAGTGGAATTAGAACCATCGTGTTGACACATCCAGGAAGGAAATGAGAACTAGGCAGTCAACCTTATGGGTGTTACTATTAGGATGAAATTGTTTTGTAGTTTAAAAATGACTAAAGATCATCAATTTTATACGGTTCAACCTAATTCTGAACCACAGTTCAATTCCAGTGATCCATTTTCTAGCTATGGTATATTTCTGGTTGATATTCATTTTCCTGGTTGAAGCCTTTCCTGATGGGCCCAGTCATAGACCACGATTCATGGGTAACTTGAGGGTTCCTTCCTTCCAGTCCAGCTGAGGGACTACACTGACACCTTCCCCTGTCAACCACCATCATCATCTACTTAAAATAATGACAGCAAAAATATAGCCATGATGGCATATGGCATTAGCACCTCATTTAAGCTGAGATTTTTGGAAATGTTCAATTGTATTACTTCCTTTACTCTAAAGAGACCAAGGTGTCAGGTTTGAGCTGCCAAATGTTTTCAGTTTGTTAAGTAAGATATCTCTTATGGGGGCAGCCAAAGAATAGAAACCTCAAAATGCATATGTGACATTTTATAGGTCACATATGCAGAGGTCTATCCATTGCCTTTAATTGACTCATTTAATAGAGACTCGAGCAACTATCGCACGCCCAGCACTGTCAGGTACACTCTGGGGATTCCAAAGCTGCTGAATTCCCATGCAGGTAAACAGACAAGATATATATCTGCATGGGCTAAATCACATGAGTTGAAACTTTTTTTTTTTTTTTTTGGCTACACTGTGCAGCTTGCAGGATCTTAGTTCCCCAACCAGGGATAGAACCCGCGCCCTCGGCAGTGAAAGTGCGAAGTCCTAACCACTGGACCACCAGGAAATTCCTTTTTTTTTTTTTTTTTAACACGAGTTGAAACTTAAATAGCAAAGCAATGCTTTGGGAAGTCATGGTGTAATAAACGCACACATGCCAAGAGATTTGTGTAGATAGTGTTTTGAATTTAGGAGAAGGAGGATGGCTCTGTGGCTAGAGAAGTCTAGAGGTAGAATTTTAGCAGAGTTTGAAGAAAGGGTAGCATTTAGAGAGGAGGAGACCAGAGAAAAGACAGTCTACATCAAAGCTACAAGATTAAAAAAAAAAAAAAAAAAAGCATGGTACCAGGATGGTTTATGGGGATGATGAATAACAGTGTCCATTATTTATTATGTGGGCAGCCAGGTGTCATCCACCTGGAGCAGTCAGGTGTAAGTGATGGGTACCCTTATCATTTATTAGTGGAAAAATCCACAATTTCAGAAAAAAAGCAAAGCTTCCTTTGTTCTTTTTCCACCTCCCCCGCTCTCATCTCCTGACTCTCCCTTGGAGCCTGAGTCTGGGTAATTAATACTGAACCAAGTTGGGAACTCCTCAATATTTCTGGCAGTGATTCCAGGTTGAAAAGCAGAAGCCGCAACTAACTTTGCTGCGTTTATTATCTTTTTAAAGTACTAGATTTTAAGCATTAAAAATGTTGTATTCATGATTGATAACTTCTTTGGTGAATTAAACTTAAAATAAATGCAAGCTATTAAATAGTTTCAGAGAAGATTACGAAACACTAAGCTGGTCATCGCTTCCCTGTTCAACTCAGAAGCCGTACCCACAGGTGGTTAGCGACTTCACAGGGGAATCCTACCCCCCCCCCCAGGGTATTTCTATTTTAAGAGAAGTCATAGAGGAGAGGACAATGCTTACTCAAACGAATGAATTTCTCATGGCAGAATTTTAGACCCTGGGGCACCTAAGTGGGAGAGACAGTTTAGGACAGGAAATCTTTCAAATACCACCATATTCCAAATAACTACTTGAAGGGAGGTTAGCCTTCTTCTGCCTTCTCACATGTAAAGGACTAGTGCCAGAACCTCCATTTGACCCTGGACAAGTTTGGGGGCCTATTAAGATATAATTCTGAGACCCAGATTCCTCCAAGAGAAAAAATAATTCTGGCAGGTGAGCAAATGATAGTCACAGTGTAAGCACTGCTTCACAATGGCCAGTATCCATGAGAAGATGCTGCGACCCTTGGAGAGGCAAGGTGGCCCAAGCCTGACTTCAGTGAGCTGCTGCCCCAGCCTCCCTCACACCGATGCAGATTCACCTGGACCTGAAACATAGTTATTTGTGCCAGGCCAGGAGTGGCTGGGCTGCCATCATCAGACAACAGGACACTAAACAGGACTTTTCCTGTTGTCCCAGAATTGTCCCAAACAGCAGGCACTCAGTACCCTTCCTTCTAGAGACAGCGGACAAAAATGGGAGTTAGACATTCCCCCACCGACTTACTAAACGTCTGTAGAACCAGCCCTATCATCATCAATGCCAGTCATTCCCCCCACCCCACCCCACCCTGCAGTCCACTCCTCACAGGCAGAGTCCTTGCAGGGGTGAGGGAATCAACAAGGGCCTCCATCAGCCTTGGGAGAATCCGAGGGGCTTGCTACACAGCCTTGCAGGGACAGCACCCGTGTGAGAGGCTATTCCCGTCACCCCTTGGGATTCACCTAAGATATTATTAAAGGTCAGGAAATGGAATTGAAGGGAGTGCAGTTAATTGCAGCGATTGGGGAAAGTATATACTATTGTCCCATGTTAATACGTTGTTAAGATTTAGGTGGTTCAATAAACTGGTTATAGGCATAAATCCATCACTGCACACTTTATTACATCCATATCACATTCCATCTAAATAACATGCCTGAAACAACTCAAATGCAATGTCTGCTCAGGGCACTATGCAGAAACCTCTTTAACAATAATCATTTAGGGTTCTCCTGATCTCTTTCCCCTTAACAAACCTACCTTGGGTTCCTTCATTTATGCTAAAGTATAAAAGACTTTAAAAGTTAATATTAATGCTTTAAGCAATCAGGGGAGGATTACTAGAGCCTTCTAGTTGTCTGTGAATCCCTAATTATAGGCTCTCACTGACATCCCGGTGGTCATCCCCGACCTTGAAGGCTGTCAGCAAGTCTAAGTAATGCTTGTCAGAGCCACTGGGTGGCACTGGCAGGCCTGAGATGTGGGCAAGAGAAAGGACGAAAGAAAGGAAAACAGGCAAGGAGAGAGTCAAGGTGAAAGGGTGGGGACAGAGGGGGGAACAAGAGAGGGAGAGAGATGAAAGAGAGAAAAGAGAAGGACAGTGAGAAATGAAACACTAGGCCACAGGCAGCAACTGCCTTGTGTGGCTTCTCCCTGACACAGAACAATGAGTTGAGCACCTTCTATTCATCTTTATGTTCCCAGGACCTAGCTTGGTGCCTGGCACTCAGCTGATGCTCTGGGTCTGTCGACTGGTGGAATGAACGGTTCTGCACCCCCAGGAAGAGGTCCTCAAATGCGGAGGTTGAGGCAGTGTGTGTCTGAACGCTCCACTTATTGTTCCAGGATACTCAGTTGAAAATTCAAGGAGTAGTAGAACCCTCAGTGGGGTTCTCAACCAATGGTAAATCTTTGCCTTGTAAAGAGACAAAGCAGGGATATTGGCACACACAGAGGTAAGATTATCCAGGAGTTGACAAACTTACTCTGTAAAGGGCTGGAAGTAAATATTTCAGTCCTTGTAAGCCATGCAGTCTCTGTCATAGCTACTCAACTCTGTCACTGTAGCATAAAAGCAGCCACTCAAAATATAAATGAATGGGTGTGGCTGTGTGCCAATAAAACTTTATTCATAAAAACAGGCAGCAGGTCAGATTTGGCCCATGTTTTCCCAACCCTTCAGTGCTTTGGGTTCTAAGATAATCTTTCTGATTTCTCCAACCTTGCCCTTACATCCTATTTGATCCAATACCACTCTTTTGGTACACGACTGTTCACTGTTTTCTCTCTGAATCTCTGTTTTGCTGTATGATTTTAGATGATAAACACCTTGGGGAAAACTAAGACCCCATACTTTGATGCACCATAAGTATTCCTGTCTTCCTGTCTGATCACACTCAAGGGCTGTCTCAGGGGGTATTCATAGAGAAGACTCTTAGCTTTGAAATTCTCATGACATGTAGCTTCTGAAGATTCCGCAGAGGCATAGGTGAAGCAATGTGATTAAAAGTTGCAGAACATGAAGTCTTGGGGAATTATACTGCTCGGGCTACTGTGAATCAGACTCAAACCAGTCTGAGAAAGGTCAGTCCCAGCTCAAACTGTGAAGTAACTAGAGTTTGTCTTTAGAAACTTCTAGCCACATATTCTCTACCCCTCCTTTACCAATATGCAGTGCCCTCATTCATTCCCTTCCCCTCACTCCCAGCAAGAACTTGATTCTTCACTTTACTAAAGTGAAAATAACTAATGACAGATTAACTTGCTTCCCATTGAGGGATATTCACATTTTCATAAGGTTGAGAGCACTACAATTAAGGAATGCAGTACTAATCCTGGGACGTCTTACCCCCTGGTGGTGATGTTTTATTTGAACATGGATTCTACTTTGACCATGGTCAGTGGGAAAATCCAGGAGAAATATTAAGGCCACTGCATATAGCCTTGTGGCTCTGAAGAATTCCATGGAATGGGATGTGAGTGGCATCTTTTGAAATTGTGCACACAAGTGACAGCCCAGATGATGGGTTATTTGGTGTGTGTGGTGGGGCGGGGCAGTTCCTAAGAGAGAGACCAAGTTCCCTAAGGAACAGATAGCTGAAGTATGGCTTGTACTTTTGAGTTTTCTTCCTGGGGAAATGAAGGAAATTGGTATGGGTGAGAGTTTTGCATGCCAAATGGAATTAAACACTCTGGATCAGATAAAATCGTACTTTCCCAAGAGACAGATCGCTCATACAGTCGATCGTGACTAGATGTGCTGGAGGTCTCTCATGTATTTCAGAATCTCTGTGGCCCCACCTCTTACTCCAGGCACTAAAGCAGAAACCAGTTCCCTGAAGGCTTGGGCCAGCACCCTGCAGCTGCAAGCAAAGAGCACTGTGGTTATACTTCTCACCGCCCCTCTGACCTGCAGGTAGAAGCAGCTCTGCACTCACGCATGGGTTACATGAAACTGTGGAGCCCCCTTGACCAATAGGGGATGAGATCCAGTGGATAAATGCTCCTCCTTCACTCCCCTCATGCAGATGGTTCTGAGACCACATTCTACAAGGTTCCTCAAAAGACCCTGGAGAGATCAAGCACCAGTCACTCCTAGCAGGGGCCAACTTCCAGAAGAATCTTGGTATTGACTCTCTTCTTTCCTTGTTCACTCTCCTCGTCCCTCACCTGCTCCTTAGGATATGACAAATAAATCACTTGCATCAAAGCCTTTGTCTGAGGCTCTGCTTTTGGGGAAACCCAGGCTAAGACACTGTGTTTGTTCATTTGTCATAAGAAAAACTATTGTCTGACACAAGCTGCTATGGGTTATCCAGAGGCAAAATTGCATACTAGTAAAAACACCTTACTCTTGAACTGTAGTCTTCAGAGCACTTTGATGCAAAGCCCTTTTATATACAGGTCTCAAAGACAGGGTTTATCTGTGGTGCCCTTCCCCATCCTTCCCAACTGCTTACTCTCCCTGGGTGTCAGCATCTTCTCCTGTCTACCTGATCTCTCCAGTGCCAGTTCTGGACATAGGGCCCACCTGTTCAATATCTACTTCCAGCTACAACTGGCCCACTGGCAGCCCCTACAAGGGAAGCAGCTCTGGGCCAGAAGTGGCCACGGGCTGGCTACTGATCAGTCCAGAGCAACATCTGGCCCAAGAGTAGCCCATGTGTGGGCTGGTTATGGCCCATCATGTGGCCCATTTTGTGGCCAGGTAAGAAAGGCTCTACCCAACTAGACTGATGTAATTAGCTAGGAAAGGCACTCTGGCTCATTCAGAATTTGGACTTGAAGATTAGCTAGTCTACCTTGAGAGTGGAATGGAGCAGATGTGCAGAGAAAATCAAACTCAGCATGGGAAGGAGGCCACACAGACAAGGAGAGTGGTCCTGAGGTGTTCACAGAGCAGTATTAGGCTCTGAACAGCTTTGAAATTCCTGGTTAAGTTCAGATATCCTTAGAATAACTGTCCCTCAGTAGCCTCTCTTTCATTTTAAGTTGGTCTAAGCCTGTCTCAGCTTTCTTTTTTTTTTAATAAATTTATTTATTTATTTATTTTTGGCTGCGTTGGGTCTTTGTTGCTCTGCACAGGGCTTTCTCTAGTTGCGGTGAGCGGGGGCTACTCTGCGTTGTGGTGCACGGGCTCTCATTGAGGGGGCTTCTCCTGTTGTGGAGCACAGGCTCGAGGCGCGCAGGCTCAGTAGTTGTGGCTCGCAAGCTCTAGAGCGCAGGCTCAATAGTTGTGGCACACGGGCTTAGTTGCTCTGCGGCATGTGGGATCTTCCCAGACCAGGGCTTGAACATGTGTCCCCTGCACTGGCAGGCGGATTCTTAACCACTGAGCCACCAGGGAAGTCCTGTCTCAGCTTTCTTATAAGCAGAAAACCTAGAGGACCTGGTGCCCCAAACCCTTACCTTCTCCCCTCAAGATCCTGTTTCCTCCCAGGACAGTAATAAATAATATGTAATAGGTATCATCCCTCCATAGACACAGACTCTCTGCAGGTAGGGCCTCACCTCAAAGCAATGACACTAAGGCACTGGGGGCAGGCTAGCAAGTGAAAGATTTGGGGGGAGTGAGGACAGTTTCGATGCCCCTTGGCTGACCCTGTGGAAGCAGCTGCTCAGATTGCCTACGTGCAGCTCCAGCCCCATGGTAGGAATTCAGTCCTGGAGAAAATGACAGGGATCTATCCACATCTGGCAATTCTTCCACTTTGGAATGTACATTCCATAGAGGGCTGAGCTTGTGGCTTCTCAGCAGTCTCACCAGTGACTAATGTCCATGGTATAGGGAGTCTACATCCTGAATTTTCTGGGATTGTCCAGATTCAAATATGCCGTCCTACGGTTGCTGTAAATCACTGATCTATCCCAGAAGTTCCAATGTTTGGTAAATAGTTTCAAAATAATTCAAATCAGTGGGCATTCCAATAAGTATGCACATGGATTCAAAAGATGGGATTCACCCTGGCTGAAGAAATGTTAATTATTCATGGATACACAGATACACTATGTGTCTAAAGCTATCTAATGCAAACTTTCACTTCAATATCATTTGAAATACATTCAAAATCACTGAAATCATTATAGAATTTTATTTTACTGTCAAAGTGTATACAAAGAAAAGGAGGGAAAATATACTTTTAAAGCGATCCTGATATAGGAATATCCCTTTTGGAAAAAATGTGACAATTCAAAAGTAACATTTTGTCCCAATACACTGTATTTCATCAGTTTTAAGATGCACATTTATTTAGAATTTTACATCTGTGTAACTAGTGTGCATCTTTTTCAGTTGGTGCTATTGTATATTTTAACTGAAAGCATTTTTTTCTTTCTTAGTGTACATAAAATAATGGTGCATTTTATAATTAATGGCATCTTAGATTCAATAATATACAGTGTTGGTGATGTAAATGTCATTCAAAGTGGAAAATTTGATAATACTTTTTAAAAAAAATTCTTATTGGAGTATAATTGCTTTACAATGGTGTATTAGTTTCTGCTTTATAACAAAGTGAATCAGCTATACATATACATATATCCCCATATCTCCTCCCTCTTGCATCTCCCTCCCACCCTCCCTATCCCACCCCTCTAGGTAGTCACAAAGCACCGAGCTGATCTCCCTGTGCTATGCGGCTGCTTCCCACTAGCTATCTATTTTACATTTGGTAGTGTGTATATGTCCATGCCACTCTCTCACTTCGTCCCAGCTTACCCTTCCCCCTCCCCGTGTCCTCAAGTAGATAATACTTCTTATATTAGATAAACACAAGCTAGCTATCAGCCCTGTAGCTTTCAGTGTTATACTGAAGAAATTTATTATAAACATATCTTTAAAAATCCAGTTTGTTACAAATCACATGTCATTCTGTAAGACATAGTTATGGCTCCAGATATTTAGACCGCACCTCTTAAGTTCCACCTTGCTGAAACCTAATTTTTTACCATATGAATGATAAAAAAAGACACTATGCTTCCAGGAACTCGAGATATTGAGCAAAACATTGTGCCTCACAATTATGATAGATATAGCTTACCCTTAGCATTAAAAAGTTGCCTTTATCATAGTAAGTTACATCTTAAAAGTTAATACTAGAATACTGGCAGAAGGATAGGCATATAGATCAATGGAACAGAACTGAGAATTCAGAAACAGTTTCTTATATTTATGTTGAATTGATTTTAAACAAAGGTACCAAGGCAATTAAACGAGGAAAGAATAGTCTTTTCAACAAATGGTGCTGGGACAACTGAATATCCTCATCTACAAAGATGAATTTAAGCCCTAATTTAATGCCATATAAAAAAATTAACTCAAAATGGATACTATACCTAAATGATAAGTTTTAAGAGAAAATATAGGAGAAAATCTTTGTGATCTTGAGTTAGGCGGAGTTTTTAGATACGAACCGAAAGCATAATCCACAAAAGAAAAAACTGGTAAACTGGACTTCATCAAAATTAATTTTTTTTGTGCTTTAAAAGGCACCATTAAGAAAATGGAAGAGACAGTCCACAGACTGGGGAAAAAAAGTCTGCAAATTATATGTCTGACAAGGAACTTGTACCCAGAATATATAAATATGTTACAACTCAATAAGAAGAAGACAAACAACCCAAATAAAAAATAGAAGATTTGAGTAGACATTTCACCAAAGAAAATACACATATAATAAACAAGTAAATGAAAAGATGCTCACATATTTAGTTATTAGGGAAATGAAAATTAAAACCACAATGAGATACTCTCACATACCTATTAAGCTAGTTTTTTAAAAATCCCTGAAAATATGAAGTGCTGATAAGGATGCAAAACAACTGGAACTTATACATTTCTGGTACAGCCAATTTGGAAAACATCTTGGCTGTTTTTATATAAAGTTAAACATACGCTTACCATTTGACCCAACAATCCTACTCCTAAGTGTTTACCCAAAAGAAATGAAAACTTATGTTCACACAAAACCTGTACACAAATGTTTATAGTGGCTTTATTCATAATAACCCAAAACAGGAAAAATCCAAATGCTCTTCAACTGATGAGTGAATAAACAAACTCATCACACAATGGAATACTACTCAGTAATAAAAAGGAACTAACTACTATTACATACTATAAAATGGATGAATCCCCCAAACATTATGCTAACAAATTTATGAATACAGAAAATCGATTGGTGGTTGCCTGGGGCTGGGGGAAAAAATGGAGGTTGATGGCAAACAAAAATTAAGAATCATTTTTGAGTGATAGAAATGATCTAAAACTGGATAATGGAGATGGTTGAACAACTCTGCAAATTTACTAAAAATCATTTAACTGTACATTTATAATGGATGCATTTGTGGATATTTCATATAAATGGAATTATACAATTATATTAAATGAAGCTGTTTTTTTTTAAAAGTTAACACTGGAGTTAATATGAAAGTTTTTGACCTTGACATCCTGCCTAGTTAGACAAGTAACTAATGTTTTGTTTTTGTTTTTGTCTTCTATTATGAGTCGTACAACACTTCTTGATAAGATTATTGCTACTGTCATATACCAGTACTAATACTCATTTTGGAGGTGCAAAACCATATAAGTCTTATCTAAGGATATTTTTTGGAAATTATCAAACAACTGTAGCATAACATTGGTGAGAATAGATGCCAATGGCACAAGCTTGAAACAATTATATGTATAACACATCTGAAGTTCTTCCAGTTGATGTGGAAGTTGATATTATAAAATATTGAAATGTCTTCATATTTATACACTACAACTAGATACACTGAAACTTTTTTTATTTTATGTAACTGCTTTGCAGACAAATTTGATTATGTTTGAATATAAGATCTTCAAGATTAATGGCTATCCTTGAAGGATAGCAATAATATTTCAACTTCTTTAAGGTTAACTTTATCAGTTAAAAATGATGAATGGCTATTAAGAAAAATTTCAGAGATCCTGAGTCATAATTTTCAGACTTCTTGTATCGATTAGGTCACGATAAGTGTTGTAACAAACAACTTCCAAATCTCAGTGGCTAAAGACAATATAAGTTTGTTTCTCATTCATGTCATGGTTCAGTGGAAGTCACTTTTTTGTGATAAAAAACAAACAACTTCCAAATCTCAGTGGCTAAAGACAATAAAAGTTTGTTTCTCATTCATGTCATGGTTCAGTGGAAGTCACTTTTTTTGCGATAAAATTAACATACCATGAAATTCATCCTTTTAGAGTGTACTATTCGGTGTTTTTTTAGTGTATCCACAAAGTTGTACAATCATCATCACTATCAAATTTCAAACCCCAAAAAGAACCCCATATCCATTAACAGTCACTCTCTTTTACTCCCTACCCCCAGCCCCAGGCAAGCACTAATATACTCTCTGTTTCTATGGATTTGACTATTCTCAATGTTTCATATAAATGGAATTGTACAATATATGGTTTTTTATAACTGACTTCTTTCACTTATTACAATATTTTTGAGGTTCATCCATGTTGTGCCTATAATAGGTAGTTGTAATGTATCATTACTTTTATTATTTTTATTGCCAAATAATATTCTATTATATGGATATACCACATTTTGTTTATCCATTCCTCAGTTTATGGACATTTGGATTGTTTCTACTTTTCGGCCATCATTAATTACACCACTATGGATGTTCTTGTACGGGCTTTTGTGTGGACATTTGTTTTCAAGTCTCTTGGGTATATACCAAGGAGTGGAATTGCTGGGTCATATGGTAACTCTATATTCACAGTTTGAGAAGAAACTGCAAACTGTTTTCCAAAGTGGTTGTACCATTTTACATCCCACCAGCAATGTATGAGGATTCTAAAATTTCCATATCCATACCAACATTCATTATCTGTCTTTTTTATTTTAGCTATCCTAGTGAGTGTGAGTGGTGTCTCATTGTAGCATTGATTTGCATTTCACTGATGCTAATGATGTCAAGCATCCTTTCATGTACTAATTGTTCATTTGTTTATCTTCTTTGGAAAAACTTCTCTTCAAATCTTTTGCTCACTTTTGAATTGGGTTATTCTTCTTTTTATTGTTGAGTTGTAAGACTTTTTTACATATTCCAGAAATAAGTTACTTATCAACTTCCTTGATTTGTAGATATTTTCTTCCATTCTGTGATGGTCTTTTCACTTTCTTGATGGTGTCTTTTGAAGGACAAAAGTTTGAATTTTAATGCAGTGCAATTTATTTATTTTTGTCCTTTGTGCTTTTAGAAACCATTACCTAAATCCAAGGTCACAAAGATTTACTCTTATGTTTTCTTCTAGGAATTTCATAGTTTTAGCTCTTACATTTAGGTGTATGATCCATTTTGAGTTAATTTTTATATAAGTGTGAGGTATGAGTCCAACTTCATTATTTTGCATGTGGTTATCCCAGCGTCATTTGCTGAAAAGACTATTCTTTCTCCATTGAATTTTCATGGCATTCTTGTCAAAAATCATGTGACCCTAACTGTAAGGGTTTTTTTCTGGACTCCCAATTGCACTCCATTGACCTCTGTGTCTATACCTATGCCAGTACCACACTGTCTTGATTACTATAGTTTTATAGTAGGTTTTGAAATTGGGAAATGTGAGTCCTGCAAGTCTGTACTTTTTCAACATTGTTTTGACTATTCTACATCTTTACCATTTGTTTTTACAATCCAATTTACAAAATTAGAGAGGGAAAAGGGCAGGGTGGGGCAATATTCAGATGGAAAATAGAAAATGTTGGCATTAGAAGCCAAATATGAGTATGTATGCTGGTATAAGACTTTTAAAGAGAGAAGCCTATTTTTGCTTTACAAAGTAAAAATTCTCTAAGAAAATTGTTATTGATAATAATTACCATGATTTGGAATTTTACAGCTCTTTTCAAGGAAATTATATATGAATAGTTTTAATTATGAAGACCTTGAGGGCAGAAAACTTACTAGTCTTCATCAATTATCCTTGGTTTATTTGGATGCAAAAAGCCCTGAATGGAATAACTTCAAGGGAAAAAAAATTCTTTTTGCAAACCTTTAACTGCTTCGTTATAAAAATCCTACTGTTAAAGGACATCGTGTCCTTGATATAAAGGCAAACTTGGTAGCCAATTCACACAAGGTGAAATTATCTACAAATCAGAAGATATTGGTGCCTAGAATATTGGCATTCCAATATTCCTGAATGCTAAATCAGGAAACGTACACACTTGTCGCTTCACTTCTGAATAGAGGGGTAGACAACTCACTGGTGACCTTTGAAATGGTAAAATATAACTTTAGTTTTCCTAATGAATACTCAGAGATGTACCCAAAGGTGATTGTAAAGAACTGTGAACAAATAATATTGAGCAAGTGGAGAGGCTGCACCAAGTGGTAGGAAAAATACAGATGGGCTTTAGGATTAGACAGCTGTGTATTTCAAATGTGGACTTCTTATTGGCTGTGTGAACTTTGGAACGATATTAAGCTTCAGTTTTGTTATCTTTAAAAATTGGTAAATAGCTCTTGCAGGATTGCTCTGAAGATTAAGTGATTAAGTGAGGCAAGAGATGAATATGAACATGCCCAGAAAAATACCTGTCACAGAGCAGGCCCTCAATCTTAGTTTCTTTTTTTCAAATACATACAAGTGGATGAATGATGAAAAAGGCCATACAAATAATATGTTAACTGAATGATTACGATAAATTTTTGATTTCTTCCCATGAAGTATTATTCTTTTAAATTAAAAAAAAGAATCTGTCAAGTAAGATTCACAAAACATGATACTATTTTTATATCTTTCAGAATTTTCCTATAAATAAATCATTTTTAAAAAGCTTCTTTTGTCAGCTCAATTGCCCTAACTCTTGGTTAGGAAAATTATGTTCCTTTAAAACTTTGGGAGTCTGTGGACACCATATATTCAACAATCAAGCTTCAAGTTCTCTCGGGGAAGTGAGATTACCAGAAAACAGGAAGTTAAATGTGTGTAAAACTATACATCCTGGTTGCCATAAGATGAGGACGAGGTCTCTGTGTCTAAGATCAAGTCTATGGTGGAAGGCCAAATGCCCCTGATTTTAAACTATAGCTTATATTGCACAAGGAAATCTGTTTTTGTTTTGTTTTGTTTTTTGGCTGTGCCATGTGGCTTGTGGGATCTTAGTTCCCTGATCAGGGATCGAACCCAGGGCACGGCAGTGAGAGCGCCAAGTCGTAACAACTGGACCGCCAGGGAATTCCCAGGAAATCTGTTTTGTTGTTGTTGTTTTTTTTCTGGTGCACCATTGTTTCCTTGACAACAGTACCTGGCACACATCAAGCGATCAATAAATATTGTTGAATGAGTCAAATACTGTTGATGATACAGCCGGTATCATCTGGTCCAGTAGTTTTCAAACATGTTTTTAGCTGTGGGCTCTTTATTCAAACAAAATATTTAGTGGACACCCAATATGACACACAGATGTAAGAGAAGCCTCTCTGTCCATGAGACAGACTGAGGGGACCTCACCCCAAGATCCTCGAGATTCTGCAGGGCATTCCTGGGAACCCCCAATCTTGTCAAACTTCTCATTTCAGAAATGGAAAGAGTAAGGCTAGAGAGGAGCAGGATTTTTCCAGGGCTACACAGTGGAACCTAAAAAATTCACTCTCGACTTTGGGAATCCCTGTGCCTGTGGCGAAAAGGGCACATTGCACTGAGTGTTAGACTTATGGGAAGGGCATGTGGACACCCTAGGGCCATCCAGGTGGCCTCAAGAGAGGAGCTGGTATTGGTTGCTTATCCAATTTTTGGAAGTACAACTCATTGTATGGTGCAATCAAGGGCTTCAAGCTGTGTCACTGAGGGCTCTCTGACAGTAAGACTCTGTTTTTCGGCTATAACTGTGTGACCTCCCAGCTCTCCACACAAGAAGGAAAGTAGTCCCCAATACATACATCCTAAAGTTATCCCTAAGAGAAAGAGAATATGAATTATTTGGGGACTGCTTGCGTCAGATGAGTGGATGAGAATTTAGGAGCTGAATTAGGAGATGGATTTAGTAATTCTAGACTCCCTCCAAATAAGAGATTTTATGAGCATCCAGCCAATGATATTAATTAGTTAAGTGTGGAAGAGACATCTCAACCTTCTTCCTTGGGTCTCATATTTCCTCAGGTCATGCCATATTTGCCCCTTCACCCTCTCACCTTTCCTATTCCTTTCCTATTCCTATTCTGCTCCTTAGATGCAGCAGAGCGTCTGCACCACGAGGGCCCACACCCGGCCACTTCTTTTCCTTCTGCATCTTGTCAGCAATGGGTCAACCCACCCAGGGGACGCAGCTCAGGATCTGCCCCTTCCCTTTAGCCTGGCACTGACCGCCTCCCTCTGCAGTCTCTGCTGCCATCTCTGGCTCCTTCTCCTCCTCCTTATTCTCCATTATGATGGAGAAAGAGAAAAAGAGAGGCAATCGGATTCCCTCACAGGTGGGCACTACAAAGTCACAGAGCTGAGATCCACGTGTGATTCAATCCTAGTCACCAAAGCCATTTTTCAATTGCACCGTCCTGAATAATATATGGCCTCTTAACAGACACACAACAACACCCTAAGTCTAGCCTTTTTTTTTTTTTTAAAGAAATATGTGCCGTGCTAGTTTTTTTTGTTTTGTTTTGTTTTAACTTTTGGGTTTATTTATTTATTTATTTATGTCTGTGTGGGGTCTTCATCTCTGCGCGAGGGGCTTCTGTAGCTGGGGCGAGCGGGGGCCACTCTTCATCGCGGTGCGCGGGCCTCTCACTATCGCGGCCTCTCTTGTTGCGGAGCACAGGCTCCAGACGCGCAGGCTCAGTAAATTGTGGCTCACGGGCCTAGTTGCTCCGCGGCATGTGGGATCTTCCCAGACCAGGGCTCGAACCCGTGTCCCTTGCATTGGCAGGCAGATTCTCAACCACTGCGTCACCAGGGAAGCCCCTAGCCGTTTTAAGACATCCGCGAGATACCTGGGAGAGTTCTACCACCCTGGCAGGTTCTCAGTGTAGTTTGGGGGCAGTGTGCCTGGAGTCCCTGATGTTCCTCCAGTTGGCCTAAAGAGGGAGCTGTTTCCTTAGAATGCCTGAGGGAGAGGGCCTCCCAGCCAGCCTGGGGGTTTGCAGGACCAAAGCAGCTGGGGCTATTCTTAAACTTCCTATGTCACCAAACAAACTCCATCTGCAGTTTTCTCATCTTTAAAAAAAAATTGTGTCCATTAATTTGACAAGAGTTCTAGTAGATCTAGTAGATCGCTAAGAGTCAGGAGACCTGGATTAGGAGATTTGGAATCCTGTCCCAATAGTACTAACCAGGTGTCTTTGGGCAAGTTATGTTACCACTCAGGTCAGTGTCCGCACCTGTAAAGTGGGAACAGGGGCACAAGCCCAGTCTATTTCACTGGGCGATTAAGAGCATTGATTGTGCTTAGAAAGGGTGTCATGTCATAACTAAGAGGGTGAGCACTAGAGGCTGAAAGATCAGTTTTGAAGCCATTACTAGCCACATGGCTTTGGCCAGGTTTCTAACCTCTTCACCTCTTAGGTTTTATGTTTATAAATTTGTAAATCTCATCCGCACTAAACTCTTAGGATTGCTGTAAGGAATAGATGAAAACAATGCATGTGACAGGTTAATAGGGCTGGTACTTGGTAAGCTCTTAATAAATGGTAACTTTAAGAAAATATAGCTATTGAAGCAAAAATGTTTTCAAACTCTGTCATATTATGCACAGGTGAGGTGCATTATCTACTCCCTGATTTGCTTTTCCCACAAAAATAAAACAATATCTCAGAAGGAAAGAGCTATTTCCTATCCAAATGGAAACATACTACTTGGACACATCTATATCTCTTCAGGGTGTTTCACTGAAGGGGCAACACCTGGGCTACGTGTGTGTGAGAGCGGGAAGCTGATATTCTAGTCTCTACATCTTGAAGAGAGTCACTATCAACGTGTTTTCTCTACCAGCGCTGATCCTTCCTCCAATCTATAACCAAGTATTCATTTATTCATTCAATAAACATCCATGGAGCAATGACCAAACGTGCACTATTAGAGTCTGTGGAAATAGAAAGTTGAATAAGGCTCAATCTCTGCCCTCAGAAATTTAGTCTACCTGAGGAAGATGAAAAAACAAATGAAACAATAGTCACAATATAGAGAGATAACAAGCACGGGGTGCTGTGAGGATGCACAGGAGAAGCCCCTAGCCTGGGCTTTAGAGAGGGGGTGTCCCAAGCCTTGCTAGAAGAGATGATGAGCTTTTTTTTTTTTTTGAATTTAATTTAATTTTTTTATACAGCAGGCTCTTATTAGTTGCCTATTTTATACACACCAGTGTATACACGTCAATCCCAATCTCCCAATTCATCCCACCACCACCCCCTCCCCCGCTTTCCCCTCTTGGTGTCCATACGTTTGTTCTCTACAGATGATGAGCTGACTTTTAACAGGGAATGTAAATTTGCTATTTGAAGTGGGAAGGGAAGGTGTTTAAGGCGTGAGTTCTCCAATTTCCTCATCTATAAAATGAAGGAGTCCAGCTAGGTGGTTTCTAAGACGGTTCTCTGGAGAAAGGGGAGTGGGAAATAGTGAACAAGGAGCCTCCTTGCAATAAATCCTGCTTATGGAATCCTCATCGTGCGTGAGGACATGAGGCAACACAGCACTTTAGGGAGCTGCTGGCTTAGAAGAACAGGTTTAAAAACAAGGATGAAGCTGGACTGTGGTGTGGCACAGGTATTTAGAAAAATCAATCTGAGGCTGCGTGGAGAATGGGTTGCGGGGTAGAAGCAAAGAAATGGGTGGCAAAACGGTCAACTGAGGGAAATGATGAGGACATGACTAAGACAGGGTCAGAGGCAGATGAAAAGGTGATTTAGAAGAGGCGGCTGAATGCAAAGGTGTTTAGAAGGTCAAACTGACAGGATTCGGTAACCTGATGGAGAACAGGAGAGAGATGTCAAGAAAAATCCCCAGGATCCTAGCCAGGACCACAGAACCATCTCAGAGCTCCCCCATCAAGCATTTAATGAATGCTTCCTTTATGCACACAGAATCTATGTTTCTTGTTCTTTCCAGAGTGACACTTATAATCAAGTAGGGGAACTGAGACACATTAACATCAGGTGGCCTCCATCTTTGTTTCCAGTTGGGAGTTGTTCTGCTGTTGTTCTGGATGGGAGGACAGAACAGACCCTTGGAATGACCGCCTCACAACTGAAACCTTCAGAAGGAGAGAGCAACCACCACTGGAAAGATGGAAGGCTTTTCCATTTGTGACTGATGGAAGCATAGAGCAACAAGCCTTTCTGGCAGTTAGACAACACTCATTGGAAACCTTAAGAATGAGCATAGCCTTTCACCCAGCATTTCTACTTTTTGGAATTTAGACTAAGGAAATAATAATTAAGATGCACAAGGATGAACCCAAAGATTTATTTCAAGGATGTTCATTGCAGAGTTGTTCATAATTGTGAAAAGCATGACAGCACGAGCATGACATACAGAAATAGTGCCTGGCCTTAGAGGAAGCAAGACTGAGTCTAGCTCTGTAGCTGAGGACTTCTCAACTGCAAAAACTGGAAAATGGGATGAAGATGTCCCATGAACCTGGTGACGCTTTTGAAGTCGTGTAGTGACTAACATGTTTTTTTGAATTGGGAACGGGGGTCCCATGGACAACATGGCAGCCACACATCCCAAGAAGGACCTTCCTTTCCCTTTCTCCTAGCTCCCAGGCATTCCTAAGCTGAGTGTTCCCAGCTGAGCACCAAGCATCTGTCTGAGACTCCCGCCAGTCATCTCTCCCTTCATGGTCTCCCCACGCCCAGAAAGCTTTGCTTCATGTCTGAAAGCTCAAAGGTGTGCTAAGTCACACTGGGAAAATAGCATTGGTCTAGGGGTCAGAGAACTTCCTTTCTTTCTTGGACTTTTATTTATTGAGTACCTACTATGTGCCATACCCTACGCTAAGCCCCAGAGAGAATAAGTGAAACATAATCCCTGCGTATGGTAGACACTAATACTTGCCTACCCAATCTTAATTCTTCCCCTTCTGCCTTACTAACCAAACCCCGATTGTTATTATGCATTTCAATATGTCCAATTAAACAAATATATCTCCCATTCTTTTTGCCATTATGGGGTGTCTATAAAATACCATTCTGACCAACGAGATACAAGAAAAAGTCACTAAGTGGGGCTTCTAGAAATGCTCTGTAAAAGGAGCAGACTTGATTAGTGAAAACGTCATTATCCACTACCCCTACTTTTTTTTCCAGTCTGGAATGTAAATATAGTAAAGTAGCAGCCATTTTGTGACCACTGGGTGACAAGCATGAGGAAAAAAGCCACAATAAAGGGCTTCCCTGGTGGCGCAGTGAATCTGCCTGCCAATATAGGGGACATGGGTTTGAGCCCTAGTCCGGGAAGATCCCACATGCCGCGGAGCAACTAAGCCCACGCGCCACAACTACTGAGCCTGCGCTCTAGAGCCCGCGAGCCACAACTACTGAGTCTGCGTGCCTAGAGTCCGTGCTCTACAACAAGAGAAGCCACCACAATGAGAAGCCTGCACACCGCAACAAAGAGTAGCCCCCACTTGCCACAACTAGAGAAAGCCTGCGCACAGCAACGAAGACCCAACGCAGCCAAAAATAAATAAATAAAATAAATAACTTTATTTAAAAAAAGCCACAATAAAGATAGGAAACTGGGTCCCTAATGGTATCATGGCGTTATCACGGCAACTTTGGCTACCTAAAAAAAAATTAACTCCCTAATTTGTCTAAACTATGAGTTAACTGGGCTTTTTGTAACTTGCAACTGAACACAATCCTTACTGACACTTGACTCCATGGCCTAGGAAAGCAAGTAGATTTCTAATAAATGATGTAATCCAGGGCACTGGCAGTGATGTGAACATAGCACAGGTAGCACAGAAAACAAAGCAAAGAGCTCTGCTTTGATGAATGAGGGGGAGTGCTGAGGAGTGGTCAGGAAGGCTTTCTGAAAGGACAGAATGCTTGAGTTGGGCCTTGGAGAATGAGTTGTTCACTACCCTGGAGGAGCAGAAATAGCATTCCATGGCAAGGGGACACACATGCAAAGACAAGAGAAGCGAAATAATGCGGCACACTCAAGGAGCTAACATGACTTTATTTGACTGGGGAACAGGATACATGTGGGACGAGGTGGGGATAACGTAGGAGATGGTAGGAGCCAGGTCATGAAAAGACTTGTGAGACCTTGGGCAAGTCACTGAACCAGTTCACCCTCGATTTCCTCGTCTGTGAAGAGAGAAGTTTACCTAGAAGAGGGGGTAGCTGTGACTAGGAGGCTGCCTGTTAGCCATCCTTTGCAGAACCCCAGCTGGAGGCTCTGGCTACCTTGCAGGACATGGAAGTTTCCACGGTAAGTGCCATCCCACCCAGCCCCACCTCCTTTGGTTTCACACTGCATGGTGTATTCCAAGGACTGCGCTGGCATTTCAGTTTGAACACTAAGTGGTGACTCAGAATGAACAGAAGTGTGGACAACAGTTTACTAAGAAGGCAGCCTTCGGTGTGACAAATCAGAGTGGGCTGCTGGATTGTGCAGTACTCGTGAGCTAGGCGGCTTAGAAATAGCACATACCATTGCACTGGGCAATTGATTCATTTCTTGTCCTGTCTTGCTAGGCAGGGTGTCACATGCCAAGCCAGTCAGACCCACAGTCCATCCAGGCCAGGGAAAGTGTTTGTCCTTCTGGACAGTGCCCCAAATACCCTGGGATGTACCCCCAGCATCCCTTGAATCTTATTACTGTCATGCAGGAATACAATACTTCCTTGAGATTATTCATACTTTTACTTTACTTAACCTCTCACAGCCAAGAGACTGCAGTCTGTAGAGAGTTTAGAGTCAGCAAATGAGCTTCCAGATCATCAATCCTGTTGATCATCAATCATCAATACTGTTTTTTAATAGAATGTTAAAAACCAACAAATATATTGATATCTGTTGGGTACGAAGAAGCAAGGGGCTAGATACTGTTGGAGACGTAATTAAGACGTCATTCCTATCTAAGATATTCGAATTCATGGAAACAGAGAGTAGAATGGTGGTTGCCAGGGGCTGGGGGGAGGGGGAAATGGGGAAATGTTAGTCAAGGGTACAAAGTTTCAGTTATGCAAGATGAATAAGTTCTGGAGATCTAATGGCATGGTGACTACAGATAACAATACTGTATTGTATACTTGAAATTTGCTTAGAGGGTAGATCTTAAGTGTTCTTACCACAAAAAAAAAAAGAAAGACAAAAGGAAATGGTAACTATGTGAAGTGATGGATATATTAACTAGCTTGATTTTGGTGATCATTTCCCCATGTACACATATACCAAACCATCAAGTTGCCTACCTTAAATATATACAATTTCTATTTGTCAATACACCCCCAATAAAGGTGAAAATAAAACAAATAAAACATAGCAAAACCGTCAAAAAAAAAAAGGTTTCTTTCCTGGCCTTAGGTTGAGCATAACCTTAAGTAAAAGTACAGCCTAAGTTTATGCCGGAGGCTAGGAGGCCAGCAAAGCTGCTTGGCAGACAAATTAGGATTCAGTTTGTCTTTGACAAAAGAGGTGTCAAATGGCAGGGCGAGGTAATTGCTGTATTCATGATTTAAAGTGTCAGGGACTTCCATGCCTACCTGCTGTTCCTGTGGTCCTCAGTACAAATAGGACCACAGGATCAGCATGTAGGCATGTGAGAAATATCCCCATCTGCAGATGAGAAAACTGAGAGTGTAAAGAATTTGAGTGGCTTGGAAACACTTGATAAAAGGCAGAGCCAGGATTTCATTCTGTGTGCTTTCCACACTGCAAAAGCTTCCTGCCAGGTGACTGAGGGCTTCAGTTCAGAGGAGGGAGAAATCGTGAAGCTGAGCTGGGCTGGAAGGCTCAAAGGGGCAAGCCCATCATTTGGTCCACCAATAATTATTAAGCACCTACTCTGCGAAGCATTATTCTGAGCAAGACAGAGAAGATCCCTGTCTAGGTGGGGCCTGTGGAGGAGGAATTAAAGAGATAGGGGGAGAGAGGAACAGGGGAAAGGACACTGCAGGTGTATGACTCATTCTCTTAAGTGATCCTGGCTCACCCTCACATACCTGCTTAAAACGCCAACACCTCTCTGTCTCCAGTATGGTCTGGGACCACTTCCCATTTGCTGTTCCACCACTCCTTGCTTTGCTGTCCTGATTTCTGGACTCCCACTTTGCACCTTGCCCCCATGGCACTCTCTTCCCCTCAACCCCTCAGACGGTCAACTCACCTGGGTCTGCTGTGCGCCTCCAGACCATATTCTACGTACCGCATCTGCAAGTAAGAGGCCCTGGGACAGCACACTCCCTAAAACCCCTGTGGGAATCACCCCAGCTGAGCTGGCCCCACTCACTCACCATCTCACAGGGGAAGAGCAGCTAGACAAAGAAAATGCTGCAAGAATTTTTTGAGAATGACTGAACCCACATGCTGGAGTGAGAATGACAGATTTGCCCATTAACTTACACACACACGCAAATCAATCGCCAAATATGTGTCTGCATGTGTGTGTATCAGATAAAACTTTATTTCCCCTTATTAGAATGGAAGCTCTAGGAGCAGAGATTTTTATCTGTTCTTTCTCCAGAAGAGGGTCCTAGCCCCAGTGAGCACATTCTGAATGAAGGAATCTGTGCAGCGTGAGGAAGCCTTTCACAGGGAGAGCTGTCTGCGCTGAGATGTGCTTGGATGAACCTGCTCTGGGGCAGAAGTGAGCCTCCTGGCCTGGCTGCCAGGCTGATGCCCCAGCTCCATGAAGCAGTGGGAAACCACTCTTCAAAATAAGGGGATGGGAGGATTTGGATGTCACAGGAGAAAAAAAACATCCAGGAGAGAAGGGAGAAGGTGGGAGCTGGGCTCAGAACTGCTCTGGGGAAGAATCATGGGAAAAGAAGGCCCCGTTGAGGGCTCTGCAAGAAAGGGGTTAGGAGGAGGAGAAATTTGTCTAACATATTTTATGAACCATATTTTGAGTATTATGTGGTGTAAACCTCCTCATGTGA
This sequence comes from Balaenoptera musculus, assembly GCF_009873245.2. Taxonomy (NCBI): domain Eukaryota; kingdom Metazoa; phylum Chordata; class Mammalia; order Artiodactyla; family Balaenopteridae; genus Balaenoptera; species Balaenoptera musculus. The sequence goes on along the minus strand of NC_045800.1, from coordinate 70,831,820 downwards.
CTCCCCTGGACCACGAGGCATGCCCCACACTGCTTCCTTCTCTTGTGGAGTTGTAATCAGTGGAGAACGTAGAAGAGCTCAGAGCAGGCTTCCATCTATAGCTTGTGGGCTCTGATATAAACTCATAGGTGCTCCCCCCAGGGCCTGGCAGGGACCACGAGTCAGCGTTTACAGAGCAGACTCTGCCGTGGCCCAGCGTGACCCTCTTCTTCCACACTCTTCTCTGTGTTCCACACTGTTCTTGTCCAGTGCTGTTGGGCTGGGATGGGCATTGTTCTTGTTTTAGGACCCTTATTAATATTTAAATCCATTAATTCGCTCTCTGCTAATGTGGTTACTCTCAGGTACCAAGTGTTCATCAACTGGGTTTGAAGTTTAGATGGTTCTCCAAATATATTCTGAAAGACACTGGCTGCTGGTCTATTACATAAGCTAGAAATGGTTTCTCTCTCTAAGATGACTACCCTGTGTCTTTCTGCTATCTGTATTACCTGCTACCTTGCGATGGTTAGAGACTTCTACCTTCTTTTTTGACAGAAAGAGACCCTTCCTGATCGGAGTCCAATGGGAACCTGGATCTCCATAATATAGCACCATAACTCTTCCCGCTTAAGCTTAGAAATGTATGTTCCCACAGCAGAAGCCTTGGGGAGTTATCATAACCATTCCAGGCCCAATAAGGAGTACAGCCTTCAGAACTCGCTTCAAAGAATACTTGAAGATTCACCACTTTACTCTGGTGCATTTCTGGGACTGAACACCAAATGATTACTGGATAGATCAGCTCAAGTTATAAACTTAAGTTTGATTAAAAGAGGAGTAAATGTTGAATTAATAGATAACTTGGACTAGAAGTTCTGCTGTTCTTTCATGGGCTTTCATTTTTCCTGTGAGCGTGGGGTGTCATGGTCCGAGATGCTATTGAATAGGTGTCCCAGACCACGAGTCTCTGGATCTAGACCCGAGCCAGCATGCCTAACTGCCATGCAGAGCCTTCTCAGAACCCATGTTCCAGACTTCAACATGATAAAACCCTGCAGTAAGAAGAATGAAACCCCAGGGGAAGCCACTCAGCTATCCAAGTGTGGCTAAGCAAGTTCCGTGCTGGAAAAAATGGAGTGTCTTCCACAGAAGGACAACAGATGAGATATCTGCATTTATCCTTCCTGTGTTCAGACTTGTAGAAATTCTTTTTTTTCTTCTTTCTGGGAGTTACTTAAATGGACTTCATTTTCCAAGTAGGTAGAGTCTGCCGCCTCTTTTATTGGGCCAGATTATTGCATTGCCAGGACTCAATAGCCAGGGCAAAAGGTTAGCTTTCGCCGTCAAAGTCTGAGTAACGTGCTGACAGCTGGTAGAGACGCTTCCCAGGCGTGGGGAGCTCAGAGCGTCATCTTGCTATGAATTCAGGCAGTGGGTTAGTCTTCATTCCTGAGCTGCTGGAGCCTCCTTGCCTTGCAGCCAACACAAAGCTTGAGGTGCATTGTCCGTTACAGCTAGTGGCCATCAGCTGAAGTTCATCTAATCCCCAGGGAGTCTGTGTGTGTGAGGAGCATCTACAAAACCCCCTCTAAGCTCCCTTAACTGCTATGGAAACCTGGACACTCATTAAACTGGCTTCTGACAATTCTGCATGAAGAAATCAATCAGACCAACTCTTCTCTGCTGTTGGGAAACAGCTCTTGGTTTTGGGTTCCCTAGGTCCATCCTTTTCCTCCCTCCCCTTAAGTTAGGCAACATTTTCCATTTCTGAGGACTTGAGAACCACAGTTTACTATGACAATACCGAATCATTACAAGACAACCACTATCTTGGGTAGACAGCCCTTACAAAGAACGCTGGGAACTCTTTCACAATAAGTAACATGCATTGAGCACTTACTATATGTCAGGTATAAATGCTCTATTTGAGTTATCTCACTTAATTCTCACAATTTAAGTCTCACAAGCCATATAAGTTGAGTTGTTGCCTGAGACTAAGAAAGGTTGAGTAGCTTTCCCACAGTCACATGGCTAGTAACTGGGACTCCAACACCTGATTTCTCTTATTCTAGCTTCTGCGCTCTTGCTCTCGTTTCTGGGAGGTGGGCTGCTGCCACTATGAAATGCCTTTTACTGGTAGGGCAACTCAAGGTAAATGACCTGCCCAATAGATAAGGTCAACCAGGCGGTAGTTCCCAACCCTGGTTGCTCGTTAGGATCAACTGGAGAGTTAAAAACGCAACAACAACAAAATGCCCAGGCTGCATCCTTAACAAATCTGATCTAATTGATCTGGGAAGGGGCCCCAACATTAGTATTTTTAGAAAGCTTCCCAGGGGATTCTAAAAAATGCAGTCAGGTTTGAGAATCTCTGACAAATCTACCAACTCCCAGTGCAGAGTTTAACCAACCAAAAAGCTTCACTGATCTCACATCCCCACCAGTCCAGCTGGAGAGTGCCTAGGGGGTGCAGTTAGGTCACCCCGACATACCTGAGAGAGCTGAGAACGTTTGCTTGGTTTGCTCATCTGTAAAATAAGGAGAATGAGAGCTTGCAGAACTACTGATTACATCTGAGCTTGTAAAATGCTCATCCTAACACAGGGTAAGTGCTCAGTGAATGGCAGTGGGGTGGAGACAGTTGTCACCATCTTAGGGGCAGTAGTTTCTGAACCTAGTCCAGATCTCACAGCCCAAGGGCAGAACCTCATCAGCCATAGGCACTTGGAACAAGTGCCATCACTTTTGTCAAGCTCTAGCTCCTTCAAGTCAGTCCTGGGGACACACACACACACACACACACACACACACACACTCTCACATCCCAGCATCTTCACACCTACGTATGTGTCCAGGAAGTGGCCCCTTCAGCAACGTTCTGTGTGGATAAGCCATGATGACAGATAAGTGAGGCATCCTGGGGTTATCAGTGGAATCATTGCAGTTTGCACTGTAGGTCTGAGTATGCAGAGGTCCACGGCAGGACCTCCCAACATGGAAGAAACACAGAGAGGAATCTCTTATTACTCACTTGCCTAATCATTTCCACTTAACACACAGTGAAAGCAGAACTTTGTGACACACTAGCTCTGTCTGGGCAAAAAAGTTCTGCTTTTTCTGGGAGATCTTGGAAAAAGAAAAAGTCCCAAAAACTTGGCCATGAGGGAGGGAGAGCTTCTCAACATTTCATCCGCTCAACTGGTGTCCGTGGTCAGTTTCCTCACCTGAGAGCCATTCGTCTGTGTGCCTGGCACTGTCCTCGGGACCAAGATCTGAGCACAAGTTAGAGATGTCACTGCCCTGGAGTTGGCAATGGTCCCAGGGAGAAAACAGGTAAAGAGGCAACGCCAGGGCTACCAATTAGGGCCCCTTTTCTGGGATACCTAAAAACCTTTCTATTCTGTCGGTGAGCACCCTGTTTCAGGAAGCTCGTGGCAATGCTGATATTCAGCCAGTATGCACCAGTATAGCCAGAATGGATACTGAACTATATTTGAAACACTTCTGAGTCAGCTGGCAAACTGCTGTTGCCCTGACCATCCCCGCTGCCTGCCCCCCACTACCACCTCAAAAATGCAGCACTGAAAGGGTTAACGCCTGACACACAAGAGGTCCCCAGGACAATGCTCTAGCACCACCCCAGCCTTCTGATTGGTTAGTGCCTGTGGTGAACATGTTGTCCAGTACTCAGAACTTGACCCCTGCCTCTTGGTAAGGGGCAGCTCTAGAGTTCTTATAGAGAGAGGTCTTAGGGTAATCTACTTGCAAGTTAGAGATTAGGGACCTATCTTGAAGCTGCACACGTACCGCAAGTTCAAGGATGTTACTTAGATTGTATGTCTACTTGGGATAGCTTAGGGTTGCTGATGGCTATTTTAAGGGACTAAAGTCCTTACCTATACAAACCACTTCTGAGGAATGCTCCTACTCTAAATTTAAAATTAGGATGCCGACATTTCCAGGAAGACACCCCCACACAAAGAAAAAGAAAACTAACTCAATATATGGAATTCCAAATGAATACATTAAAGAAATATTTGCCATTTAGAAAGATTAATAATAGGTTTCTGTTATATGTGAGCCTTCCCCTGACCGGGAAACGTATCAGGAATTAGCAAAATATGACACAGCCCCCATAGTTTGCACATGAGAGGCAGCTCTGATGGCTGCCTCCAAAAGTTACTATGTCCTACCAGGACAGTAGCATTGCCCAGGGAGTGCCCAAGAAATGATGATTTAATGATGGACAGTGTGGTCCTCATGCCTGAACCCTCAGACCCACTCCTTGCTCTTCCCCTGCTCTGCTCTGTGTCACGTCCCCTAACCCCACACTGTCTCTTGGCTTCCTAATGGGCCTAACCAATGGAAGCCAATTGAAAGGTAACTGGAGAGCAGAGTAAGGGGGAAGCCAGAGTATTTCTCCTCCTTCCTCTCTGCCTCAGGCGATACCCAGGGCTACAATCTATAACTGCGAAGGTACCAGCTCCCATAGGACAAAGCTGCCAGCTTCTACCAGGAAAATGGTCCCAAGGCTCTTGCAATTCTGTGTCTTCTGCCTTTTCCTCTCTGGCTTTCAGCTGTTGGTGGTAATCTTGGGTTGCCTCACTGGCTGGCTCCTGTTGGCTTGTCTGCATACCCATCATTTGTCTGGCCAATTCCCTGAATAAAATTCCCCCTGTTCCATTCTGCATGGTTTCTCTTTTCCCAGTTGGACTCTGACTGATACACTGACTAACAGGGCTCTTCAGAGCATTCCTTCCCCTCTCCAGTCCTCAGTTTCCTTGTTTGTAACTGAGACTGGAGGAGGCACTTAGCAAGCTTTATTTCAGCTCCCTGGTATCTAGCAATTGGGGCCCTGAACATTGGGGGACCTCCAAGGATTGAAATGCCTTTTGCACTTCAGGATGGTCTAGAAACAAGTACCTCATTTTGTTTTTCCTGAAGTCGTTTTCATTTTGAACTGCAGCTTCAAATTCTTTCTTTGGAAACAGGCAGGGTAAAAATATTAAAGAATGTATTTTGAACTATGCCATTTTAAAAGCAATAGGTTCATTGTCTCTTTCTTATGCATTTCACAGTTTGGCATTTCCTTATGTTTTCTTGAACTAAGTGCCGGAGGTTTAAATGGTTTTTCTCTCATCTTAATACTCCGTCATTTGCTGATGTGACGTGTTGTGGTTGTATTCCCAATTTTTCTTTTTGCTTTAAAAAATATTTTTTTTAATTTTAGATTTTGGCCATATAAATCATCATCTTTATGGATTGAGAGATTCTCATCGTTTATTTTTTCCTTAAGCCCCCATCTGTGCCCTGGATCATTTTAACTGCCTTTCTCTACATCCCTGGAAATACTTAGATGTCTTCTATGGCTGCTATAGGTGAACACTCAGAAGATATTCATGGCCTTGTGATTTAGGTGGAAAATGCTTCTGTTGGTTTCCCATTTTCCTTCTCTAAACATTATGTTGTATGCAGCCCCTCACCTCTACATTGACCCCATTCCCCAGGTAAGGTCCCACTAAGCCTGGCATGGAACAGCCCCTGTGGTCCTTGCTGAGCCCTCTGGAGCAATCTTGGTGGCAAGGCCTGTGGACTTCCTCAGCTGCCTCCCAAGCTTCTGGAGAGGCAAGACTCAGGCAACCGGAGAGCTAGAAGCACGTGTTATTCATAGCCAGATCCTTGTCAGGAGTGATTCAGCAGGCAGTGACGCATCAGCTTCTTAGAACTGGATTCTGAGAGGAAGGAAGGATGGCTGCACATGTGGCCTCATAGAAGCCGCCCAAGGGTTTTGGAATCAGATATGGCTCCATTGAATACTCAATGTGAAAACTTCTGTAATAATAATGATCAACAATATTTGTTAAGCTCTAACTATGTGACATGCACTGTGCAGAGTTTTCCTGCATGCATTATCTTATTTAATTCAAATAGTCATATGGTATAGATTTTACAGATGAGGAAACAGGCTGAGAGCAATTAAGCAACTTGACCAATATCATATAACTAGAAAGTGATAGAGCCAGGAAATCCCCCAGGTCTATCTGCTTTTGCAGTCTCTCTGCCACACTGCAAGTGAATTAAATTTTCCAAGCATCAGTTACCTTGTCTTTCTCATTAAGATATTAATATGACTCTCTTACAGTATTATTTCACATTTTCTCCCTCTGTCTCTCTGTCTTTCTCATTTAACATTTGCTGAGTTTAACATTTGTTGAGTTTCTATTTTATCTATGCACCGAGTTACATCTGGGTAACAACAGGATTTGCTAGTCAAAAAACTAAGAAACAAACAAAAAATCAAGCAGTTTCAAATAATTCAGTAAGTGTGCAAAATTTACCAGCTGAGTGGAAAGTATTTTGGAAGTCTCTCTTAGGTGGTATGTGGGCCTGGACTCAAATGGGTCCTCAAAATGCACATAAAGAATTCAAAACACTGTGAAACAATGGAGGCACGTTCTCCCCTGCCCCTCACACACCCTGTTCGCAAGTGTGTAGTACTGGAGTAGCAGAGCAGCTGCAGGAAGGGGCCCCAGTCTGAGCAGAGAGCAACTCAAAGGGCACAAGTGAAGGCATCAGATCTTGCCTGTGTCTTATTCGATCCAAGGCTCTGATGGAGAACTGCAGGTCCTGAGGCAGTGGGCTGGCACCGGAAAGTTATTTGGAGGTGGCTGGAACCAGACCAGCGGTAGCAAGACAGCAATCCCTTTCCATTTGAGAATTTAACACTCAAGATCTCAAGAGTTGAGGAGTATACTGAGGGGTCTTGAGGGAGAGAGGGATGGGAGGTTGGGCAGAGTACATGAGCAATATTTTGCAGGGCCACCATTTGACTCACTCTCTCTTGAAAATAAGTGCATCTCCTGGTTGCCTATACGGAGGAACACTTTAGATACATAAAACCAAACTTGTTTATTAGTGGGGGGAAAAGCCATCAAGGAAAGAGATAACCTGAATGAGGGAACTTGAAGCAGAAGTTGATAAGGGGTGTTAATGGAGAGATGAGGCTGACAATGACTGGGGCTAGAGCAGGAGCCGATAAAACATTTCTGTACTCAACTCTCTAGGCTTTGCTGCCTTATCTGATTATCTGGGTGATATTCCCACTGTTCTGCAGGAGAGTGAGGGGACACCTAGTTGCTTTCACGATAGATGTGTCTCAGCAGGAGGTCACAGATCTGGACCATAGATTGTACATTCCTCTAGAGTCCAAATGAGAGAAAAGCAGGTTAAAAGTTTGTCTTCTCTGATCTCTGGAGGTGGAAGCCTTCAAAGGGAAAGAGCAATCAATTCACAGCTTTGGAAGCACAATCAATTATATACTAATCTGTGATAAATTTATATTCCTCTTACAGTAGACAGTATCACCACTTGGCTTTCTTTTTTTTTTTTTAGAAATTCACGTTCTTTTATTTATTTATTTATGACTGTGTTGAGTCTTCGTTTCTGTGCGAGGGCTTTCTCTAGTTGCGGCAAGTGGGGGCCACTCTTCATCGCGGTGCGCGGGCCTCTCAACATCGCGGCCTCTCTTGTTGCGGAGCACAGGCTCCAGACGCACAGGCTCAGTAGTTGTGGCTCACAGGCCCAGTTGCTCCGTGGCATGTGGGATCTTCCCAGACCAGGGCTCGAACCCGTGTCCCCTGCATTGGCAGGCAGATTCTCAACCACTGCGCCACCAGGGAAGCCCACCACTTGGCTTTCTTAAGCATTTTGTCAACATTATCTGTGTCTTTGCCTTACATACAGCTCACAGCAGACAGAAACTGGAAGGAGAAGGCTTTCAAAAACAACCGCCACCACCACCACAGCAAGAACTTAATGGGCCTCTAGAAAGAGTAGAAGCCAGGGAAAGCAGCATTTTAGGCAGGCCTTAACAATGTTTAGACTATTTTCCACTAGTCTTCGAAGTAAAGCCATCTTTCCCCAACAGAGAATGGGGAGTCCTGGGGAGACGGGTGGGGAGGAGAGATAAATGGGGAATGATAGAAGAGAGAGAACAGGAAGAGAAGCATTATTTAGGGAAATATTCCTAGCATAGCAAACACGCCCATATTCAAACTAGCTCCCCTGAATGCCCCCTTCTCTGAGGAGACTTCCTGGAGTCTCTGGGGTCACTACTGCCTTCTTTAGAGGGCCGTAGCCCTCTCCTTGCCCTCTATTCTTTACTGGATTGAAACAATTAATTTCAACATCTGTCCTCACCTTTAGATTCTGAACTTCCCAAGAACAGGGAAACATGCCTTCCATGTGTTGATATTGCCTGTGCCCATCACTGTGCCTGCACAAAGAAGGGCTCCTGCCTTGACTGCTGACTGTGCTCTTGCCGCGTGTGGATGACCCCCTGGCGGGTCTGTAATCTGTCCGTGTGGAGCAGGTAGGCCACCGTCTAGGTAAGTGAACTCTCTCACCAAGTTAGATCTTTTATGTTCCCTGAAGTTCTTATCTTTGTGGCTTTAACTTCCGCATTAACACAAGCTACAAGTATCCCACATCATTGTTACATTTTAAGGATCAGTAAAAAGGTATTAGAAAGTGTGCTCAAAGCATGAGGGTTGTTTTCATCCTAATACTAAGTGAAACACAAAGGCAGACACCCACTTTGTATCTACAGAAGCATGGTGTGTACACACTCACACCTGCTGAAAACTCCCAAAATGAAACTGGTTGATGAGTTAAGATGGTAAGATTGCAGCTGTAGTTTTTCTCTTTAGGAAAAATTGCCTTTATGATGTTTATTTTGTTTGTACAAAGATAAATGAATAAATATACAAAGAAATATAAAATAGATCAGGAGGGAGGGGTAAACAAAAATCTCATTTAAATGTCCAAACTTCTGTTACTGAAAGAGCAAGCAATGTTTTCCTAGTTGCACAGAAAAGAACAGATTGTTTAGAATAGCACAGTGCTTGGGTGTGAGAGGTCTTAAGAGATAGTGTCTGAAATTCACTTTACCCCTCCCTTTGGGGTTGTGAACTAGGGTTTGTTCTTGCCCTTCTAGTGGTCTGACTACACTGGTCAACTCAGTATCAAGAAAAGGGCAAGAATTTTCTGTCCATTTCTGGTTGATGACGTGCCCATTAGTCATCTCCTCTCTCTATCTACTCAGAAACAGCAAATATGCTGGGTCGCACAGGGTCCCTGGGAACCTTGGCAGGGCAACAGTTTACTGTTAGCTGGCCTGGTTCAGGGTGTGAATCCTGAACAAATTCCGTGAAACTCCGTGGTTGCTAAGAGACATAGTATCTTTAAATGTCAATTACAATTTCCCTCAAAATAGCTCAAAAATCATCTATTGTTTGAGCTTTAAAAGTTGCATTATATGCTAGATTTAACATGATGTGGATGAAAATCTTGACTTCATCATTTACTAGCTGGGTAACAATGCTAAGTTACTTCTCTGAACTTCATTTTTCCTTCTCTGTTAACAAGGAGTGGTGATAGGGAACAATTTCATGAACTGCAAAACACTCTACCCATATTAGTTTGAACTACTTAATTCACACCAGATGTGAGAATGTATGTGAAAGAGACCGAAAACAAAAAAGACATCAGAATATAAATGATTATCACAGGAGTTCCTGTGCCTCTTTGCTTGTATATTATTTTTGCTATGTTTGAAGTAGATACTAAAATCTATGTGAAGTGAACATGAGGTGATCTGAAAATCAAAATTAATATTTAGCTCTTAAAAAGGAATTTGGGGATGATTTCTCAGTAATTATTTACTTTACAAAATAATTAACAATGGTTTATTATTATTATGTAATAGTATATATTATTATAAGTAATATTATTAAGGACCCAGATATCCTAGATTATTTTAAGTGTGATTTAATTCACAAAATGTTGTTTTGAGCCCAACTTGTAAAGGTATTGCAGCACACCAGGTGTATGCTAAACTTTCTGGTGGACACTGGAAATTGAGACTTTAAGTACGAGATAAGAAGAAATTGCAATTGACCCCTCCATGGTCTGTAAATGGATACCTCCAGTGTGCATATGCTGACATTAACAGCGGGGCCCAGCCATGGGTGTATGTGACTCTGTGCTCTGAACAAACAGAAAAACCCCTTCCTTTAGGATCCCTTCCTCACTGAGCCCTCTCTGGATTCATCCTCTGGGCTGTGCCCCTTACACCTGTGTTGGGGATCCTCTGGTGGTCCCAGACTCTGGCCCTGGGTACCTTTCTCTTAGTTCCAGCTGGGCACGGTAATGACACACTCTTTGAATCCATGGTTTAATGAATCCTGGCAGTATTCCTGCTCTTCCTGTCTGTGCCATTCTGACTTTAAATAACCAAACAGCAGCTGCTTGGAATCCAGCTGCCTGGACTTTGGGATTAGACAATCATGGCTCAGATCCTGACACTGACAGTGGCCAATTACTCACCCTGGGACCCTGGGCAAGATTACTTCAACATTCGAAGACCTGACCTTCCTCCTCTGTAAATGGGAATAATAACATCTAACATGTAATTTTTTTTGTATTAAAAAGGTAGGGTTTTTAGCACGGTGCCTATGAGGTAGCAAACTCTCAGAAAGTTATGTGTCATTCCTGCTGTTACTATTATTACTACTATTATCATCATCATATCTAGGATCATCTTAGAAGTATAAAGTGAATATCAGTTTGGTCCTGGTGCAATGACTGTAGTATAGGACTCTGTGGCTATAAGTTTTATACATGTTCACATACAAATGTATATGATGCTCTCAAGAGCACGTGGATAATCATCTATATTCACTTAGAAAACCCTAAGCTGGATAATTAAAAGTTAATTTCTTTTTGACTTTGGAACACCCTACATGATTTTTTTTCCTGCAGATTTACCTCCAAACCACTTTTAGCTTGGATTAATATGAAAGCAAAATGAGATCTATATTCCCTAACATGCAAGAACAAACTTAGGGAAATGGAGTGGTTCAAAGTAGTTGAGGGACAGAGGGGAAAACGCAGTTGCATGTAGTTTATACAGTTGCATTCAGTCCACATATAGAGAATCAAAAGCAGCTTGAAAGAGAAGGAAAGGAGTGACTATAATGCTCAAAAAATAAAAAATAAATAAACCCACCAAAAAGGAATTTAACTGAGCAAGAGATCAGGAGTTTTCCTGTGGCTATGTGAGAGAGCCAAGAATGTTTGCCCGGAGAGGAAAAGACTTGGAAAGCCCTGGTCTCATTCGTCTGAAGTTTGATGGGCCATCATGTAGAGGAAAGAGTTTGTTCTGTTTTGTTCCCAAGGGATAAACTGGACCAATAAATGAGAATAACAGAGAGATCCAGTTGGGTTCAACAGAAGGAAGAAATTCTTAACCATTTCAGTGGCCCCCGGAATGGAATGGATTGCCTCTGGATCCCTAATTCTTGAAGAGTTCAAGCAGGAGCTGAGTGCCCACATCTCAGGGATGTTGTAGATAATATTTTGGTGGTGGAGTGGTGGTGGGGGGAGATTGGTTGCAATGAGCTCTCTGATCCTCTGTAAGATTTAATAAAATTTTACCAAGATATAGAATTTCTATGTTTTGTTTTCCTGAATATTAAAAGACATAATGTCATTTACTAATCTCATCAAATGGACTGCTCCTTATTAAAGTGTGCAAAGAGATGGAATTTGCAACTACACTATATAAATAAATATTATCTTTGAATGCTGAATATACATAAATATAGAGCAAACATTATTTTCAACTTTCTGAAATAGCTTTGTAGGAGTTATGTAGGAGAAGAACTTCTAAAAATATCCTTCAGTTCTTTAAAGTTTCTTTTTTTTTTAATAATATGGTCCATCTCAAAAACATGACAGAATTACCAACTGTGAGTTATATGGGACAAATCTTTAAGAAATCCTGATTTATAATAATGCATTATGAATAATTATGTTCATAAAAAACTCCAATTTTGAGGATCTATATGCCATATGTGATGCTAACACCTCCCTATGAGGTAGATATTTTTAGTATTCCCATTTTATAGAGGAGAAAACTGAGGTTCAGAGAAACCTAGAAATTTGTTCAAGGCCACCCAGCTAAATGTGGAACTGACTCCCAGCCCCTGCTTTTTCCACTGTGTCACACTTCTTCTTGACCACTTCCTATCTTGCCTGAACAAACACAATTCAGGTCAAATGTCCAAACAACCATGACGTGCCCTGTCACGCCTTCCAATTAAACCCTGTAATTTCCAAGTCTGAGTTGGAAATCCTTTGGCTGTATGTTCTTGTCTGGCCTGCCCAGGAAAATGTTTATTTTGAGATATGCCTCTCTCAGAACTGTTGGATGTTTCTGACGGTCATTCATACATGGACCATGTTGAACTGGAGGTACAGAGTTACTACTTCATCTCACAACAGAGACCGCCCCTTTGCCCCATGCTCCCAATTTGGGTTCTGTTTCAAGGATGGTATTAAGGCTATTAGCAGGTCTGTAGAGACTATAAATAGAGTCCTGGGCTTTAGCCAATTCATCATGTTTATGTTTTGGGGTTGCATTGCAACCGTTGTTGGTAATTATAGACGCATGGGTGAGGATGGGTACTGATGAACAGTTCCTCCTCCCAGTTTCCTTTTTGCACAAGCCCAACACTGGGGGTGTCTGAACTCACAATCTCATCATAAGGTCCCTCATGTCTAGTCACTGCTGTATTTCCTGGCTTACTGATATAACCAGGGAGGATGAAATATCTGAAGGTATTCCACATCACCATCCAGGCTACAACCTGTGTAGTCAATGCCTTCTTTAAAAGAAATAATGTGACATCAAAGGAAAGTTGTTCCTCATCCTACCTGCAGATAGTAAACGCAAGAAAGATTTCCTCCTCTTTGTGATGACAAAGTATTTTCCACAGTCTTTGCAGATAAGTATGTAAAGAGGATTCATGGATCTAATTGAAATGATGATCCCCAAGGGAACTCAGTGAAATAAGAGGTGCACTGTTTTCAGTAAATTGTTGTAATCTGTAAAATAAGCTCTTTCGGTGCTCCAAAGGTAAAAGAAGGGAGGCGAAGGGAGGTGGGGAGGGGTCACCTTTTCCAGTTTTTCTCTTAATTCTCTGGTGTGCCAAGGGAAAGGGTTGGTCACAGACCAAGGATGCTCCCTGAGCTGCCCATGCAGCTACCAGAACAGTCAGGCACATCTGATTATAACCAGTCAACTGAACTTGGACTGTGAGAAAGAATGGAGTAGAAATAGCTGAGAGAAATAAAAGAAACAATGCTGTCACCTTCAAGGTATGCATTTTGGAGGACATTCTTCCCCACTCACCATTCTCACTGCATGCCTTCGGGCAACAGCAGCAGAAAGTCAACTAGAGGGAAAGAGAAATTGGGGCCAACTTCGGCGGGGGGAACTTGTCCAATTCCCTGTTACATGCCCCTGCCATGTCCTACCTTTGCCCCAACTTGTCTAGCTCATATACTCTGATGACAGGCTTCGTAGGTAGCTGTTCAAGCTGCTTAGAGCATCTAGTCAGGGTTGGGATAATATGGTGCATGAAGCCAAGAGGAAAATACCCATTTAGTATCCAGGGACAAGATTCTGAGGTCAAATAAGTACGTGACAGTTAATTTAAGCAAAAGGTAAGCAATGAAAGAAGCCATTCACAGAGGACCACATACTGTGTAATTCCATTTATATGAAATTTCTAAAATAGGAAAATCTATAGAGACAGAAAGTAGATTAGCAAGTGGTGCCTAGGGCTGAGGGGCATGGGAGGTTGGACAGTGATGGCTAAAGGGTATGGGATTTCTTTTTCAGGTGGTGAAAATGTTCAAAAATTGATTGTGGTGATAGATGTACAACTCTGTAAATACATCAGAGGGATGTTGGGTAAATTGTATGATATGAAAATTATATCTCAATGAACCTGTTAAAAAATACATTTGGGGAGCTGAGCTGTGGAATACCACAAATATTGAGTAAGGAACAGTGAGCTGGAGAATGCTATCAAGAGGTGGTCTGCTGGGCAGTCCTAGGAGGGAGGTCAGAGGTGTTATACAGTTCCAGCTACAGCTCAAGTATTTTGAAAAGGGCTGAGATAGATACTCCCCTCATGTAAAAGACCACTGGGGATCATGATTACTATAATCATGGATATGATTACCATAATCTACTTCTCCCATTGCAGTGGGATGAATCTGTCTAAAGTTGACCCCGGTGAATCTTGGTCTAGTGACAGGATTATAGCTATGGAAAAACTGACTTCTTTTCATTTCTTGAAGCCTCATTAGAAACTCAGTTTGTGTGTTATGATCCTTGGAGAATAACTGCTCTTCCAGGTGGCAGTATTTTTCTATGTTTGCATTTTTTTTCAGGGTTCACTCAAAGAGTTCCAAAGTTGGCTAATCATGGGAGTAGGAAGGTGGTTTTAGTTATATTTGAGGAAAAACCAAAAATTACTCCAGTATGTCTATAACAAATAATGAACGAAGAACCATCTGCATTATACATGGTCCACTCCTCGATACAGTGACATGAGACATTTCATCTAGTATTTAGCATGACCTGGTCCTTCTACAATTCTCCAACCTCATCTCCCACTCTCTGTCTCATAGAGATTCAGAACTGTGACCCTAAATGCATGTCTGCATTTTTGTTCACGCTATTCCTTCTATCTAAAACATCCTTTCTCCTTCCCCACACTGGCTAATTCCTACCTGGTCTTCAGGACTCTTCCAGGAAGACTTCCTTAAATTCTCAGGATGATCTGGGAGTCCTTTCTATGGTTCCATAGCACCCTGTTATACTCGATCAACACATTTACTACATTGTAATGGGCTTATCTATTTATCTGTTTCCCTACTGGTCTGAAGGCTCCTTAGGGATCATCACCATATCTCTTTGTCCTCAGCTGGGCTAGTTCCCAGCACCTAGTACATTCTTAATAAATGTGTGTTGAACCCCTTTATTTCAAAGAGACTATGCAGCAGTCACCTAGAAAGTTTGGCCAAAGAAATTTGGCACCATTCCTCTTAACCCCAAATATCACCTTAATAATCAGGTCCATTCAAAAGGATCATGGAGTGGCAGGCCATGCTTAGTGTTCCCAAAGCCTTGCACATGGCCAAGCACACATACTAAGCCCTCCTTAAACCAATCTATTTACAGTCCTTTGACTGCCGTATGTTAACTATCTTACAGACAACACTTTTAATACCATAGACAGTCCTACCCCTCAATTATTTTTCACACACTGAGTTCATATGTTCATTCATTATTTGACAAAAGAACACTAGGAGTTTCCCCATAACAGAGATGAACAACTGTTCAGTTTTGACAGCAGCACCATCTTGGTAATGGAAGATCCATGCAATTGTCTGAATATTCAAATATTCATTTACAAAAATGAGGGGGAAACAGAAAAAGAAAGTGCTGATATTAGTGAAAATAAGCAGAGAGGTCTCATTAATTTAATAAAATTAAGACAAAAATAGAAATCATTAGATGTGCTAAAAGTGGCCAGTCTTTAGCTGTGATTGGATACTCAAGGGAGGAGAGGTTGATTGTATGTTCAATTATGAATAAAAAGAACAAATTAAAGAGCATGGGTGGGACTTCCCTGGTGGCGCAGTGGTTAAGAATCTGCCTGTCAATGCAGGGGACATGGGTTTGAGCCCTGGTCCGGGAAGATCCCACATGCCGCGGAGCAACTAAGCCTGTGTGCCACAACTACTGAGCCTGTGCTCTACAGCCCGCGAGCCACAACTACTGAGCCCTCATGCCACAACTACTGAAGCCTGCGTGCCTAGAGCCCGTGTTCTCAACAAGAGAAGCCACCGAAATGAGAAGCCCACTCACCGCAAGGAAGAGTAGCCCCCGCTCGCCACAACTAGAGAAAGCCCACGCGCAGCAATGCAGACCCAACACAGCCATAAACAAATAAATAAATAAATAAATAAATAAATAAATAAAATAAAGAGCATGGGTAAAATTCTGGGACTGTAGTGCCAAATATAGTGTCCAGAAGGCAAAGCATAGTTAGCATTTTTATAATTATTTTTAAAATAATTAAGAGTCCTCCTCTGGAAGTCCTCCTCCATCTTAACCAAACCAGATAGCATCTATGTCTCTTGCTTGATATCTATACCCTTGATTTCCACGTTTTTCATGAATGCATTATATATCAAAGCAGGAAGTGACTTGTGTCACATTAGAGATTCTTGAAGCCTTTTCCAGTCCCAAAAAACTTTGTGAGGAGTAACCCTTTAAAAGGAAATAATAGCCAACTGAGGGCAAAACTCAAAGAGTATATCTTGGCTGTAGCTTTACTGCTAAGTGATTAAAAGCACAGACATAAGAGTCAGACACATCTAAATCACCTAGCAATGTGTCTTGATCAAGTTACTTAATCCTCCAAACCTCACTTTCTTTATCTGTAAAATGAGGATAATAATAGTACCCATCCTGTAGGGTAGCTGCAAGATGCAAATGAATGAATATGTTCAGTGCCTGGTACTTACTCTGAGTTTGTAATATAAAAGTCGTTGTCTAGGAGGGAAGAAGGATGCTAGAAGAAGAGATGGGAAGGGCTCAACTTGGACTACTTCACAAACTGTCAAGGGCCCCACTGAATCCTGAGTCCTACTGAAACCTCAATGCGGAAACATTACAACTTCTATTACGACTCCTGATCTACCCACTGGGTCATTCTGGCTTCTGCTGGAGTGAGTGGGAGTGTGCTATTTATTTACCTAATGACTCCTTCCAAATCAGAGAAGTTGGAAACCCTGATAGTTGTTCCACCCATTACTTTTTTTGTTTCACCACCTCTGCACTCAGGAAGGTGTGTGTCTGGTATTGTTGTCACATCTGCATTTTGATTTTTCAGTTGTCTGAGGCTCCCAGCTCTTTGAAATAGGTGATTACAACTCTACAATTATACAATTAGAAGCGGCTGGATTTAAGATATGCTGTTAAAAACAACACAGGGGCAGGCTAACACTGTGTGATGGATGCCAGGCACCACAACCTCCTAAAACACACATTTGCCACCATGGGCTTCTGTGTTTGCTCCCCTGACATGGTCGGGACTGTACCCCGACTTCCATTCTGACATCTTTCTTGCCTACATTCTTCTTTAACGGTTTACTAGGGTTTAATGACATTATTTATTGCTGTTTAACATTTATTATTTATTATTTTTAACCTTGCTTATTCAAATATTTTGAGAAAGTCTTGTACTTCTAATATTGCACCAAGACCTCAAACGCCCTCAAGGAGCAAGCCCAGTTACAATAGAGCGAGAATCAGGAAGGGGGGTGGGGGCAGCAACAAACATGGAGGAAAAGGAAAGAATGAGATAAAATACTCAAGACTATGATACAAAAGTACCCAGCCCAGCGCCTTGAACACAGTGGGAAGTGCTCTGTAGTTGAAAAGTCTGCAACCTTTCCTGTCTCATCAGGCTGCCCTAGCATTTCTGCTTGTGAAATAACTTCCAGACAAAATCAGTAGTCATATCAAAATTAGTAGTCCTAAATATTTTGCTGACGCTCTCTCCTTTCATAGGCAAACCTTCTGAATGCACTGTCAGCACTCACAGTCTCCATTTCCTTACACCTGAATGCTCCCCACCTACTCTAATCTGACCTCACACCTACTGCCCCTTTGTAGCCCCACTGTAGCTGCTCTCCTTCAAGATCACTGGATGCCTTACCCAGTGGGTGAGTCTCCACCTCCCTGGCCTCCCTGAAGGATGCGACACTGTCAACCAGTCTCTTCATCTCGAAACCCTCTTCCCTATCTTCCTTGCCACAGTTTTCCCTTCTCCTTCAGTTTCCCTTTCTGGTCCCTCTTTCTTTGCTCACTGCTTTCAGTTGATGAGTTGAAGGATCTATCCTTGGTTTTCTGTCCTTCTCACAGGATATAGCCATCCTCTGCCATGATTTTAACTACCACCAACATCCAAACAACTTTCCTATTTTTCTGGTCCTCTCTGACCTACTCTTTGAGCCTCAAACCCACATAACCAACTGCATGCTGTGCCTCTCCTCTTGGATATCCCACAGGCATCTCAAATTCAACATGCACAAAACTGAATTAATTCTCTCTTACACCCTCTTCTCTCCACATCATCTGTAGTCACTCAAACCAGAACTCTGGGTGTCATCTTAGATTTCTCATTTTCCTTTAACTTCCACTCCCGCCCCTGCTATATGTCCACTGGGTCTTGGGATTTATATCTTTCAAAACTTTCTCTAATCCGCACACCCACTGCCTTAGTTGCAATTCTTACATCTTTCTTGAATTCCTTTAATAGCCTCTAAACTAGTTTTCCTGCCTCCTGTCTTGCCATCTTCTGACACATTCTCCCCACAGATACCCAAATGATCTTTCCAAAATGAAACTCTGGTAAGTCACTACCTTACTTAAAGCCTAGCCATTGGCTCCCCATTGCTTACATGGTGGAATAAAAACCCATTTCCAGAGCCTGCCAGGGGCTCTTTGATTTGACTGCTATATTTCATTACTACTATTCTCCCTTCCCTCTCTACAACTTATATCCTGGGCATCAAGCTTCTAGATGTTCCCCCAAAGCATCATGCTGTTCCATGCTTTTCCATGCTGTTCCATATATTTGCAAATGCAAACAAATTTTTTTTTTTCCATTTGCCTTTCCATCTCATTCCCACCTACACAAGTGCCTATTACTAACAAAGGCCCCATCCCTCTCCCCCTGCTCAGAGAGCTGACTACTTTCTCTGATCTACCACAGTATATCTCTGTCAGGTATCTACCACACTTATTTACATGTCTGTCTCTCTGCTACACTGAAAAACTTAAGGGTGGGGAATGACGTCTTATTTGTCTTTACCCTCACTCCAGTGTGCAGGGCCTGCCATGAAACAGGCGTTTATTCCCTGTTTGATCAGTAAGAGAAGACAGCGCCTCATTATCCTTCAAATCAACCGGAATTGAAAATCCAAGAGGCCACCTTTGGTAGTGTCAAGTTGCAGTCTCAGTTGCTCAGTCTGAGCAGCTCAGCACAGCTTCCTGAGCCCTCCACCAGTTCAGAAAGCGTCCAACCTGCCATGAAGTGTGCACTGCATTTGCTGAACAGGAGTCAACGTCAATCCCGCTGATAGGGTGGTATTTGCCTCCTTTCGCCCAATCTCATACCCCACGAATTGTGCATCTTAAAGGTCACGGTCATAGGTGGTCCTTATCAATCAAAGCATCAGTAGAGACAAAAATCCCACTCTGGGATATGGTGAGACATGTTGGTTTCAAAACATTGCAGATCGTTAAATGAGTAATGTTAATGTGATCTCAGAATAGTAAACACCCCCCCACATGGATAATGATATTACTTGCATTATCTGGAAAGGAAAAAAAAGCAACATTTGGCTGAAAGGACTATGGAAGAGATGTCTGGATGGGTCATTCAAGTTCTATTAAGACAGGTAAATTGCATTTTTCTAACTGTCTCCCCCGAGAGTGGGCACACACACTCCCAAATCAAATCTTTCCTCTGGGGTAGGGTGTGTGATTTGGGGGAAGTTCAGGGAAGCGGGGAGCACACACATAGAGGAAGAAAACAAAGGCCTTCATTTTCTAAAACTGTCACTCACTGTGATTGAGAAAGAGTTTCTCAAGAATTGTGAATGTCCTGTATAGGAAGTAACACTTCATCACACGGCTAATAATCAGCCCTGTGCTTGTCAGGGATTGGTTTTTCCCTTCTGTGGTGAGAGGATGGCCCCAGGCAAGCTTGGACACCTTCCCCAACAGCCTGATAGTCATTTGAACGGATTCAGCATCCATCTTGCAGCATGTCTGAGTGCACTGGTCCCATTACTTTAATTCACATGGGAGACTCACAACAGTGGGGTGGAGTGGGAGGAGGGTTCTCCTGCAGTTTCAAAAGGTTTATACGGAGCCAGGCTAAAGTCCTGCCCCAAAATGCCTTTTCTACACCAAAGTAGCTTGCAGGGGGACTGCGCATGTATCAAGTCAAACAAAATGTACTTTCTTTTCCCCCTCCAGCACACTTGCCTTTGCTTCTTCTCTCTCAGAGAAGTTCTCCCCCAGAATTCAGCATCTTGAGGGCCTCTTATCCTTAAAGAAAACAACCCAATCAGTTAATTCACTCCAAGATGCTGGCAATTCAATAAGACCAGTGTTTACATTTAGAGGAGATATGAATACTTTACCCAAGGGAATGACTCTCTAGCGATGAAGTTTCTGGTCCTATTACGGGAGCTGGTGGGACTTTCCAGTGCCTCTCAATTCCTACTATATTGGTGACTACCGATGATGAGGGCATGTAAGCATGATCCTCATGCTTGGGTCATACTTCATTCCCTGACAAGAGGCTGGTAGCTTTCTTCATGTTATCAAGTTGCTTTTATGCAGTGCCTGTTTTAGCTTTTTTTCAGAAACACTGTGCAGAATAAGTTAAATCCCAAAGGTCCTTGTCTCACGCCCAACAAACCTTAGCATATTGGCACTCTATCCCAGACTTCTTCGACAGAGAAGACACAGGCCAAGGAGGGACACGGAAGTTGTCATCATATGAGCCCTTAGGTTGTGTCAGTTTTTAAGACCCAAGTCATTAGGTAATCTTACAACAGATACGTGAAGGTACTCATTCATTCATTTATTCAATAATCATTTATTAAGCTCCCACTGCATGCCAGGAATTGTTCCAGAGAGGCACCAAAGAACAAAATTGGCAAAGTCCCTGCCCTGGTAGAGCTTAAAGTTGGAAATTGGTTTAAACTATTTCTATCTGTCTCCAGAAAGCAGAACTGGAACAAATGGGTATGAGTCTCAGGGAAGCAGATTTCTGTTTCACATAGCATACAACCAAATATGGAATAATAATGAGCTCCCTGTTACTGGAGGGGTCTGAAAAGAAGATGCATGACTGCTTGCTGCAGAGAATCGTGCATACAGCTGGACTAGATCCACTGTCTTCAATTGTTTCTTTTAGCAGCTGGTGACTTTTCTCAAAATTTTAACCTGCATCGCCAATATATTAAAAAGCAGAGTAGCTGTGGTTGAAGTGTTACATATGGATCTAGAGGCCCCCCTAAAGGTCACTCTGTCCAGTATACTCTAGATATCCACAAGCCACTGGATGAGATGGTCATGAAGCTCCCTGCTTACCCAGTGTTAATTTGATAAGTTAAAACTGCCAACTAGTGGTGAGTTATGGGAAGATCTGTGAATCTAAGTAGGATGGCATATGTTTCTCACCAGAGTCTTCCCTTCCCTCTTTCCCATTTCCACCTCTTCCTAGGAGAGAGTGTGGTGAAGCCAGAGAAAAGAGGCAGAGGCTCCAGGAGTATAACAGGACACTTAAAGAATGCTATCTGAGAATCCACCTGTATTCTTTATCTTTTAACACAAGGTTTACTTTCTAGCAGTGGACTCTCTCATCACACCCTCTCAGATGTAACAGGTGTGTTAAGGGATTGCACATTATTCTGCAGTCTGGAGCAGGAAGTTGGACATGCAGTCTCCCTTCAGATTCGGTGCCTGGAAAGTCCCATCCCCATCGGGCATACTGTGCTTGGAAAGGAAAACCTTCAGCAGGTCAAAGGACTCTGGGCAAGCAGCTGTTCACTGGCGTGGGGCTGGTGATGCAATGTAGGACAGGGGAACCTGGCAACTTGAAAGAGCTTGAAGTCTTCCCAAGCACACAGCTACCACACAGAGCCTCAAGTTTGCCGAATCATAACCTTATCCTCCTCCCAGCTAGAATTTTCCTGACAGTTCCTAAAAAGTTCACCCAAACTGGACTCACATCATCTAGCTTCATAGTCTACAAAGCTGTGAGCTAAAATAAGTGAGTCAGTTGATCTTTTCTTAAACCCACGATTTTCCAAAGTGTGTAACATACAGGAAACATGATTTGTGGGAAGATGTTAATAGGTGTTACTCAAGAGAACTCTGAGGAGTACTACTTTGAGAAACTCTGCTTTAAACAAAACTAAGCAGGTTTCATTACTGCAGGACTTTTCAGAGCCTTGAAAATGCTAATGTGAATTATGACTCTCTGAGAAGGGAATACAGTATACAGTATTTTCTAACTGTATTTGAACTTCAAATACTTTTTCTCACAAGACAACTTAAAGTACTCCATTTTCCTGAAACACACTTGGGAAAATGCTGTCATAAGCCAAACACTTAACCAAATTATATGAAGTTAATCTTTTACTCAAGTAGGCCAGTATTTCCAAAGTATACCAATGTCTTATCCACCATTTTGGGAGAAAAGATTTCACATAGATGAATTGTCTACATAACTGAAGCTTCAGACCCCAAAACAATTAAGCCATTTTATCTGAAAATCTTTCTAAAGTGTATATACATCTTTACTTTTGATTATGAAAAACAAAACAATTCTGAGTATAAAAGTAAACATATGCTTATCTTTAAAAGCTTGAAAATTTGGAAAAGAAAAAATAAGGCAAAAGTTACTCACAAACCTATAACTCTGTTAGCATTTGATGTAATTTCTCTAATCTTATTCTGCATGAAATGTCTGCTTTAATATAGAAAAAATGACACAATTCACTTAATATTTTCTATATCATTAAACATTCTTTGAAAATATGTTGGGGCTTCCCTGGTGGTGCAGTGGTTAAGAATCTGCCTGCCAATGCAGGGGACACGGGTTCGAGCCCTGGCCAGGGAAGATCCCACATGCCGCGGAGCAACTAAGCCCGTGCGTCACAACTACTGAGCCTGAGCTCTAGAGCCCGCAAGCCACAACTACTGAGCCCACGTGCCACAACTACTGAAGCGTGCGTGCCTAGAGCCCGTGCTCTGCAAGAGAAGCCACCGCAATGAGAAGCCCGCGCACTACAATGAAGAGTAGCCCCCGCTCACCGCAACTAGAGAAAGCCCGTGCACAGCGACGAAGACCCAACACAGCCAAAAATAAATAAATAAATAAATACATTTATTTTTTAAAAAAAAAGAGAGAAAATATATTTTAATGGCTCTGTAAGAGTCTGTAATGTAAATGTATCATACTTCATTTAACCATTACCTTCATAGGATAAATCAGTTGTTTTATTATAAATAAGGATGAACATTTTTTTCATAAAGAGTTGTCTCTATTTCTATTTCTTTTGAATAAATACCTAAAAGTAGAATTAATATGTCAAAATATATAAGTATCTATAGGCTCTTGATACATAGTGTTAAATTGCCTTCCAGAGGATTTGTACTATTTATATACTCCCAGCAAGTTATGAGAGTGATATTTTACCACGCCCTCACCAACATTAAATATTATCAATTTTTAAAAAAACCAGTGTTAATTTGATAAGTTAAAACTGCCATAACTGTTTTCACTTTTCATTACCAGTGAATTTAAACATTTACGTATACTAATTTACCACCAATATTTTGTCCTCCTATGAACTGTCTAGATAAAATATACCATTTTTCTCTTGTGGCCTTAATATTTTTCTCGTTGATTTGTGTGAACTCTGTTAAGGTTACTGACGTAATTTTTGTGACAAATAATTTTTGCAGCTTGCTGTTTACCTTTTAATTTGGCTTATTATTTTTAATAGGTAAACATAAATATCTATTTATATTAAAATATGGCTCCCTTTCTGTTTTCATTCCTTCCTTTGTTTTCATGCTTAGAAAATCCTTCTCATTGAGAAATCAGATGAATATTCACTAGATTGCCTCTAGATGTTTTATGGTTTCATTTTTTTAAATCCTCTTTTAAAAAATATGGTGCACTGCTTGTTTCTAAAACTGAATAAAACATTTTCTTTCTTTTTTTTAAAAAAAACCGTTTTCTTAATGACTCAGGCAGGGTTACAGTTTTGAACAGTGTTTAAAGCTCTGTGTCATAGAACAGAACACCCCCAGGCACCATGGTAGAGAGAATTTTCCCCATTCTCTGTGACCTCAGCCTCTGTGATTTGTTAGTTCTGTGGCTGATTTTCAGTTCTGATCTCTTCTTTTGACATTGGGCTTTCAGCTCTCATTTCCTATTGTAGACGCTATTGTGCCTATTGTCTGCCACTCAGTGCTCCCTGCTTTTAAAAGCTCATACATCAAATAACCATAGTTGTATTACCATGAACTAAGGATATGTATAGTTGAGCCTGGGTGTGGAAGGCAGAATAATGGCCTCCCAAAGATGTGCATGTCCCAATTCCTAGAGTCTCTGAATATACTGTGCTACATGGCAAGGGAAAATTAAGGTGCTGATCAGCTGAGATGTGGAGATTATTCTGAATTACTGGTTGGGCTCACTGTAATCACAAGGGTACTTAGAAGTGAAAGACAGAGGCAGGAGAGTCAGTGTCAGAATGATGTGATAAGAGAAAGACTCGACCAGCCATTGCTGGCTTTGATGATTGGAAGGGGGCCACAAACAAAAGAATTCAGGCAGCTGGAAGCTAGAAGCTGGAAAAGGTAAGCAAAGGAGGTTCTCCCTGAGAACCTCCAGAAAGGAATGCAGTGTTTTTGACGCTTGATTCCAGCCCAGAGAGACCCATCTCAAACTTCTGACCTCCAAAAATTGTAAGACAATAAATTTGTGTTGTTTTAAGCTACTAAATTTGGGGTGATTTGTTACAGCGGCAATAGGAAAACAACACACGAGGCCTAGAAGTCTGTTAAACAGAAAAAATTGCATGGGCTTTAGTGCATGACCTTGATGTCTGCCAGTTTGGCTGCTCTGAGGTTTCATTTCCACCACTCTCCCTCCTAATTATTTCCATGGTTGCTGGAAATCCAACCTACATCTTAGATCAGAGCCTAAGTAGGGCATTTTTATTTTACAAGAACTGGTCCCTACAAATTAAGTTGCAAACATTGGGTCAAAGGGTGAAAGTAGAAGGAAGCTGTAGAGACACAGTATTTTTAAAGTTTTTCAGAGAAATCACAAGGCTGGACCATCTGCTCAGTTTGGAAGAAAGACCATCCAAGAGAGGGTCATGACCCCTGGACTGGGTGAGAGCATCACTGTTAAATTAACATCTGCACTGAGTCAGATAACCATCACTGTCTTTAGGTAAATCCCCTGTCTCTAAATACTGGGTACTTCATGGGCATGAGATGCAAAGAATCCACTTAGCAGCGTCTTCTGGGAGTAAGGCTGGGAGGTTAAATGGATTCTGTGCCACCAAGAGCCTTGGATCCAGACTGAATGATTAGAGCATGAACTAAGTCAATAAAAACTCAGGTACTCCTCAAGAATAGTACACAGATAAGAAATAAGGGAGGATCAGGGAAGAAGGTGCCAGCATTGGGCAGAGGGAACTTGCCTCTAAAATGCATCAAGATGTTTGCCCAGTGGCCTAAGTGGAGACTGCACTTGGATAATTTGTTGTGATGGATGTTGAATAAGAATCTGAAGAGTGTGTGTTATTTACCTCTGTATTCCTAATGTCTACCACAGTGTCCTGCATGTATAAGTGCTCAATAAATTCTTGTCATGAGAATGAACAAATGAATGAATGAATTTAGTAACCCTCTGCCATCTTTAAATCCCACCCTGGGGCTAATAACAAAGATCTCATATCACTCCTTAATAAAAGTTTTCAACCTTAACATAAAAGACTAATGATACATGCAGCTCTACTCAAGTTAAACTTCGGATGCAAAAAATGCAATGAGGAAGTATTTTATTAATATATTAGAATTATTTTTATTACAGGGAAGGAAAAAACTGGCTTTCTCTGAGTTATAAGATTTGGGGTGATAGTTGAGAAAGAAAAGCAAAATGCTTAAAGGTAGAGAATAATAATTATATCATAATGTCATAATGTAATATGTAGTTTTAATAACTTAATGCATGTATGGCATGTAGAGAGCAGTGCCTGATGTAAATGCACTCAATAGATGGTGACTATCATTTTACTCTTCAGTATTTTTACATGTTCTCCAATGGTTAAAATGTAGTGCTCAGAAAAAATAATAATTCAAAACCATTATTACAATAAGACCAAAGAATGTATGGGTTTGTTAATTTATGAGAAAGAAAAGTAACTAATGGATGATGACAAGACTATCTTTACATGCATACACTGGCATATATGATATGCACAGTTATAAAACTGGGGGCATTGATTTAAATATATTTTCTTGGCTGTGTTCATTACTTAAAGGATCACATAGTGAAGCCATTACTAAAGCAAAGAATACTTCTTCAAGGTGGTATTAATACTATAAGTTTTGAATATGTTGATCTTTATATATAAATAGGACACTTCAGGATAAATAAATCAAATAAGTTTAACTCAGGATCTAGAAACATGAGCACCAACATGAACGGTAACATACAGATCCGATATATAGGACAGTGTTGATTAAGCCGTATCCTTAAGGTAATAAAATTCACTTTCAAAGTACTTACTGGGGCATTTGAAGACTCACAGGGAATTACTAGACCCAAAAGTAAGAAAAGAACAACTCTTCTAAAAAATAAAATAAAAAACACAAACCAATTAAAAAAAAAAAACCCTCCCAGTTAGGAACTTTGACCTCATGTTTGCTGTGATGGAGGAGGAGAGAGGTCAGATCCATTTGTTGTCATCAAGAAAGCAATAGGATGGGTGTGGGTCTGAGGTTGCCAGTGTAGACTAACTAAATGATCTACATTTAATATAAATGACTATACAGCTTTCTCCTTTCTTGATTACCAAAGAAAGGTGGCAAATGTACAATTTTCACACCACTGGGTTAGAGTTATTCCAGCACTTCCTTCTCTCCAAAGTCCCTAGACATGCCGATAGCCCTTGTTCTGGAGAGAAATGCATCAAGACCTAAGTGATGCCATTTGAGGCCCAAATTGGTTTTACAATTGACTGATGTGAGCACCATTTTCCAGCTCACATTTGTGGAAACCTACAAAGAAGAGAGTAGGTTCTTTCGTTTCTCAAAAGAAGACTTCTGAGTCCTTGGAAAAGAAGTTGCTGATACTGGCAGCTAGTATGGGTTCACTGATAAAGTTATGCCAACGAATTGCACTTTGTTTTTGTTGGGGCTTCTAGAGAGTTTAGTGAAAGGAGCAGCAAAGACATTGTGTACCTTGATTTCAGCAAAGCATTTGACAAGGTCTCTCATAATGTCCTTGTGGAAGCTGTGGTCTGGAGGGTAGAACAGCTGATGGACTGTTCTTTCAATGGCCAAAGAACACTGACTGGTGGGCTGACCAGGAGGGAGTCTCTCCACTTAGATGCTTCAAGGCAATACTGTCCCAGTACTTTCATCAAAGATTCAGATGAAGCCTGGATTAGATTACCCAGCATGCTTACTACCATTGGGAAGAGTTATAATTCACGATCCTGGTGGTAACCAAG
Organism: Balaenoptera musculus; assembly: GCF_009873245.2. NCBI lineage: Eukaryota > Metazoa > Chordata > Mammalia > Artiodactyla > Balaenopteridae > Balaenoptera > Balaenoptera musculus. The sequence goes on along the minus strand of NC_045800.1, from coordinate 70,804,562 downwards.
CAAAGGGAACAGAAGAGTTGCAAGGTGCATTATTAGTTTGGGCCATAGGGAGGTGTCCAAATCTGGCTGCAAATCAGAAACACCTGGGACGATGTTGAAAAATATAGACACTCAAGGCCTTACCCCAGACCTACTTAACTAGAATTTCAAGAGATAAAGTCCTAGCATATGTATTTTAAAAAAAAACAAGGTGAATTCACAGGCAATCAGCCCAGTTCCCCACTTTCAGAACCACTACATTAATGGTATTTAGTAAAGACATTTTTCCAGGGTCATAAATGGTCCTTACCTGGTAGTCTAGAGATCTTCATGGGCTTTCAAATAATGAGAAAATCCTTCCCTACACTCAGGCTCCATCCAGCCTTGACTCTTCCTCATGCGGGCAGGGCAGGGGAGAGGAAGAGCACAGTATCTGTTAAAGACAGCGCAGGTTGATGTCAGCCAGACTTGGAGTCAAGCCTTGCTTCTGTGACCTACCAGCTGTGCAAGAGGGTCTATGCCTCCATTGCCTCATCTTAAATTGCAAGGATTTAACGAGACACACATGTAAAAGTTCTGCCTGGCACATAGGTGGTCAATTAATGCCAGCTATTATTATTAATAGATTGTTTGGCAAACTCCTCAATTCTGTGGATCCCAAGTCTTCAGTTTTACCAAAACATGCCTTTTCGGCAGCTCTGTCCAGAGAAGGAAAGAAGCCACCATATATTGACCATCAACTGTGTGCTGGGCATGAGGTCCCTCTCAGATCTAATCTTATTTCCTTCCTTGTCACCAAAACCCTCATTTTCGCACATGTGGAACCTGAGGCTCAGAGAGGTTAAATGACTTCCCCCGAGTCACCCAGCTAGAAGGGGTCAGACACCAAGAATTTGGCTAATAACTTGCACTGAGGATTCCCCGCAGCACTTTTTTAATGGTTAATATAAGGAGTGGAGAAAGCTTTGCCCTTTAAAAAAATCTAAGAGAGACATTTTGAAACTGCGAGGGAGGGGGGAAGTTACACCACCTACACTCTCCATTATCTGAACACTCAGCAAGTAGCCAGAGGAAAAGCCCTACAAACAGGCGGTCATTGGTGGCTTGCTCGCTCTCTTATTCACACACACACACACACACACACACACACCCCACAAGGATCCCTGGCCACCTTATTTAAAATTATAAAACCTCCCCCATAACACTCTTATTTCTTCCCTTGCTTTATTTTTCTTCTTTCCACTTAATCACTACGTCACATATTGTCATTTTGGTTATTTATGTTGTTTATTGGGACTCTTCCCCACTAGAGCATTAGCTCCTTGAGTGAACGAATTTTTGTCTATTTTGTTTATTCTAATATACACACGCCTAGAACAGGGAGGCACACATTGACATTCAATAAATATTTGTGGCATGAATAAATGAATGAATGGATGGATGAATGGTTGAATAAAAAGTCTAGAAAAGTACCAATCATAATTTTGACAAAATTCAACACCCATTTATGATAAAAACTCTCCAGAAAGTGGGCATAAAGGGAACCTAGCTCAACATAATAAAGGCCATATATGACAAACCCACAGCAAACATCATTCTTGATGGTGAAAAACTGAAAGCATTTCCTCTAAGATCAGGAACAAGACAAGGATGTCCACTCTCGCCACTATTACTCAACATAGTTTTGGAAGTCCTAGCCATGGCAATCAGAGAAGAAAAAGAAATAAAAGGAATCCAAATTGGAGAAGAAGGAAAACTGTCACTGTCTGCAAATGACATGACACTATACATAGAAAATCCTAAAGATGCCACCAGAAAACTACTAGAGCTAATCAACGAATTTGGTAAAGTAGCAGGATACAAAATTAATGCACAGAAGTCTCTTGCATTCCTATACACTAACAATGAATGATCAGAAAGAGAAATTACAGAAACAATCCCATTTACCATTGCAACAAAAAGAATAAAGAACCTAGGAATAAACCTACCTAAGGAGGCAAAAGACCTGTACTTAGAAAACTATACGATACTGATGAAAGAATCAAAGATGACACAAATAGATGGAGAGATTATACCATGTTCTTGGATTGGAAGAATCAATATTGTGAAAATGACTATACTACCCAAAGCAATCTACAGATTCAATGCAATCCCTATCAAATCACCAATGGCATTTTCCACAGAATTAGAACAAAAATTTCACAATTTGTATGGAAACACAAAAGACCCCAAATAGCCAAAGCAATCTTGAGAAAGAAAAACGGAGCTGGAGGAATCAGGCTCCCTGACTTCAGACTATACTACCAAGCTACAGTAATCAAGACAGTATGGTACTGGCACAAAAACAGAAATATAGATCAATGGAATAAGATAGAAAGTCCAGAGATAAATCCATGCACCTATGGTCACCTAATCTATGACAAAGGAGGCAAGAATTTACAATGGAGAAGACAGTCTCTTTAATAAGTGGTGCTGGGAAAACTGGACAGCTACATGTAAAAGAACGAAATTAGAACACACCCTAACACCATACACAAAAATAAACTCAAAATGGATTAAAGACCTAAATGTAAGACCAGACACTATAAAACTCTTAGAAGAAAACATAGGCAGAACACTCTTTGACATAAATCACAGAAAGATCTTTTTTGACCCACCTCCTAGAGTAATGAAAATAAAAACAAAAATAAACAAATGGGACCTAATGAAACTTAAAAGCTTTTGCACAGCAAAGGAAAACATAAACAAGATGAAAAGACAACCCGCAGAATGGAGAAAATACTTGCAAATGAAGAAACTGACAAGGGATTAATCTGCAAAATATACAAGCAGCTCATGCAGCTCAATATCAAAAAAAAACAACCCAATCAAAAAATGGGTGGAAGATCTAAATAAACATTTCTCCAAAGAAGACATACAGATGGCCAAGATGCACATGAAAAGATACTCAACATCACTAATTATTAGAGAAATGCAAATCAGAACTACAATGAGGTATCACCTCACACCAGTCAGAATGGCCATCATCAAAAAAATCTACAAACAATAAATGCTAGAGAGAGTGTGGAGAAAAGGAAACCCTCTTAAACTGTTGGTGGGAAGGTAAATTGATACGGCCACTACGGAGAACAGCATGGAGGCTCCTTAAAAAACTAAAAATATAACTACCATATGACCCAGCAATCCTACTACTGGGCATATACCCTGAGAAAACCATAATTCAAAAAGACACATGCACCCCAATGTTCATTGCAGCACTATTTACAATAGCCAGGACGTGGAAGCAACCTAAATGTCCATTGACAGATGAATGGATAAAGAAGATATGGTACATATATACAATGGAATATTACTCAGACATAAGAAGGAATGAAATTGGGTCATTTGTAGAGATGTGGATGGACCTAGAGACTGTCATACAGAGTGAAATAAGCCAGAAAGAGAAAAACAAATATTGTATATTAACACATATATGTGGAATCTAGAAAAATGGTACAGATGAACCTATTTTCAAAGCAGAAATAGAGACGTAGATGTAGAGAACAAACGTGTGGACACCAGAGTGGAGAAAGGGGGGTGGGATGAATTGGGAGATTGGGATTGACATATATACACCACTAGGTATAAAACAGATAACTAATGAGGACCTGCTGTATAGCACAGGCAACTCTGTTCGGTGCTCTGTGGTGACCTAAATGGGAAGGAAATCCAAAAAGGAGGGGATATGCGTATGCATATGGCTGGTTCACTTCACTGTGCAGCAGGAGCTAGCACAACACTGTAAAGCAACTATACCCCAATTAAACAAAAAAGAGTTGAAAGTAATTACAATCTCTTTAAATAGCTGCATTGTTCTGGTTTTTCTATTATAAATATGTATTATTTGTATAATAATAGTTTTAAAAAATGTAACCACAATTGTCCAGGTTATTAACGATTTGAAGCTGAAGTGAGAGCAGATAGGACACGGTTTATCTTCTATAGCTCAAATGTGATAGATATTTTCCACAGGCCCCTTGAATCCACCCTCCATCTTTCCTCACTGCTCAATGCCCTGGGATGTCGACCTTTTTAAACTGAATCAACTAGCTTGCTTGACCTTTGCCTTCTAGCTGGGAAAAGAATAAGGCTGGGCTATTTGTCATGCAGCTCTCAGGCCCTCAGGTTGCTGGCAGATGCACTGTGTCCCTCTACTGGAGGCCCCAGTATATCCAGCACCTCCTCAATACCCCTAATCTCTCCAGGTTCTATAACTGCTCCCACTCTTGCCTCCCTCAGGCCTAGGAATGTAACAGCTCTCCATTTTGCATGACCTGGAATGCCTCACTTCCTTGCCGGTCATCTTAACTCTACCCACACCTTTTAAATAATCCCTTTATTAAATTTTCCTCAATTACCCAATTAGGTATGCCATCAGTTCCTTGCTGGATTTCTGACTGATAGAGTGAAATGGGGAAATGTGCTTACAGTTGGAAGAGCTGAGTCCTACTACCAGTTTCACCACTGGCTTGCTCAAGGCTAAGCAATCACTGGTCTACATTCAGTTTCTTCACCTGAAAACTAAGAAACTGGGCAAGACAACCTCCAACATTCTGTGATTTTTAAGCCCTTTGCTTAGAGAACCAAGTAGTTACTTCCCCACTGGTTAGAAAGTGTTAACTTGATCCAGATTCTGAAAGGGCCAGTCTTCCAGGAACTTATCCACAAGGGTTGTAGCTATACTACTCACAATAAAGCTGAGCTTGGCAATAATAAAGCCAGAAAAATCCAGGCTTATCTTTGCCCTCACTACAGCTTAAAATCAGTTATTTCCAGTTTCCTGGAAAACTGAGGCTACATTTTTTTTTTAAAACATCTTTACTGGAGTATAATTGGTTTACAATGGTGTGTTAGTTTCTGCTTTATAACAAAGTGAATCAGCTATCAGCTATATACATATATTACATATATCCCCATATCTCCTCCCTCTTGCGTCTCCCTCCCACCCTCCCTACCCCACCCCTCTAGGCTATGTTTTTTAACAACTATTATTATACAAATAACACAGATTTATAATAGAAAAACCAGAATTTGAAGCTATTTAAAGAGATGAAAATTACTTTCAACATTTACAATTGATACCTTTCTAGATTTTTTCTGTTCACTCCTTTATTCCACAAATATTACTGAACGCCAGTATATGCCTGGCTGCTCTGGCATGTAAATAGTGTTGCATTACTGTGAAGTACTTGTGTTGCCAAACCAGAAATCTGGATGCTACTTCAATTCTCCACTTTGCCTAAGTATAATATCGGAAGAATTATGTAATCCCTGCTCTTCTTTGGGCAGTGTGTACACAGGACACTTAAATTCCTGGAAAGGTGAATTTTTTTTTGGCTGGTAGGGCCAAGTCGAAACTTTCTGCCATTTGGCTTAGCTTCCTTGTCTTAGACACAGCCTCAAGCTTCTAGCCAGAAAGCCTTCTCTATCACCAACCCAAAAGTGTCAACAGTAAAAACAAATGACGAATAAATGGACCCTACCAGGAGTGGGAATTGTTTATCCAAATAACATTGGAGGTTTTGGAGTAGTATCTTTGAAAGTCAGAGTAAGTTCAAGGCAGTGAACTCCTTCATCGGGTGTGACTGGAAAAGGAGACCTGCCCAAGCAGACACAGTGATTGTTGGAGTAGCTGCACATGCAGCTGTGGTAGGACAGGGCTGTCTGACTCCCACCTTCATTTCATCTCTCTCCATCCCCACACAGTGAAGGAAAGTTTTGTTTTATCTTGAAAACATTGCACCAACGTTATGCTCCGAGAAGTATTAATATCAGCAAAAAACGGACTTGTCTATCTTACTGACATTCTGAGGCCTATCAAAGACCTAGGCTTACTTCTGTGAGAGCAGAAAACAACCAGCATGGCCCCTCAAGGATGAAATCAGGAATGATCATCAACTCGTTTTTGACCATTCAAGGCTTCCTGATACTGTTGAAAAAGTGTCTGTCACATAATAATGGTTCATGAAATTTTGTTAATAAATTAGAGTGAATAAATTACTCTTAATTAAACCATATTTTAATATCTAATATTTAGCAATATTTAACATTTATCAACAATGTTTTGAATTTATGAGGTATAAACAGACTGGGAAGGAAAAGGAGAAGGAGAAGGGGGTTCCAGAGTCCAACAAGTCAGACTGCACGGACCACAGGACAACCCTGCTCTGTTTTGCACCAGACTCCCCTGTAAAACAGGATAATGGTAACTTCCCCATAATGGCTGTTGTGAGTTTTAAATGACTTAATTATGTAAAACGCTTTAATAGGGCCTGGCACATGGTAAATTGTCAATAAACGTTAGCTACTACCCTCCTTTCCTCCTCCTCCTCCACTTCCTTCTCTCCATATACTCAAGATTTTCTGATCTGCCCTGGAATTCCATCCTCCTGCTGCTAATCAAACTGTACCTGTGGACCCTTCCATATATTATGGGATACACTGATGGTGCTTCACAGTACCTACATTAGAAGATATTGAAATTTTAAATAAAACTTGACACTGAAATTAGCTTCACTCGGCAATGATACCATCTCAGACATTCCCTCCTGGGTCAAATACTGTCATTGTGCAGAGAGAACAATGAAGCAACCATGGCCCACAGTCAATCTGGTGACTGAAAAAGGCAATTTAGGTTCTTATTTGTTAAATGGCAGGAACACCAGGCAGAAATCAGACACTGATCTCATCTTAATACAAATTTCCATCAGAGGGTGGGGAAAAAATGAGACAGAGATTGTTAATATAGGTAGAAAGTGATGTAACCACAGAGAAGCACAGCTAGAGTGCTATGGACCTCTAGTGTCAGGAGAGACTGGTTTCTGCTGGGGACTCAAGAAAAGAGAGTACAGTTCACACAGATGCAGGTCACCAACGCATGCCATGGGTAGTGACTCATCTCATCTTAAGACAGATGCATGAGGATTTGGTTTTGCCTAGGTGGTTTTTCTCTAGAATTGTAATGCAGGCCAAGTTTGTCATGCCTTATACCTTTATACCAGCAGTCCCTACCACCACCACCATAACTCTCCAGCCATTGCAGCAATGCATCCAGACCTGGATCTTGACCACACTCCTTAACATCATCATCCTGATGGAAATGTCCCCGTTGTATCTCCCTTGTTCTTCAGGGTCCATGGGTGGCAGTGGGCCAATCCTTAAAGGAGAGCTCACCAGCACCACGGGCATCACATATTTGACACAAGGGACCTCTGAAGTCACGAACACATTATGCCTGTGTTTAAAGCTGTGGCCCATGTATTGTGTATACTTAGTCAATGGTAATAACCAATCAATGGGTCTGACCAGCTCAATTAAAACAAAACCTGAATAACTGGCTGGGCAACTGCAAAGGTTAATGCAGCTTCAGTTTGGTTAACACACTGAAATCTCTATAATGGCATCAGCTAGAATTGTGCTGAGTGTAATCTGTTCACCAAAACTTGGAGGTCCTGACTAAGAAAGCCATAGGGCTTTAACAGCTTGACTTATCAGGCAAAAGAATAAACATTTTTTGATAAAACATATCACAAAGAAATAATGAAATTTGTTTCATGTTTTAAGCATGCTAATTGCAAAGATGTATGCATGTGGTTTTGCAGATGTCTTTCCAAGTGCATCTTTGTCTTTGTCAATATATATCATCTTATCTTGGTATACCATTGTGTGATTTGGGTAACATATTAGTCTCTTACAAGATAGTATTCTGGAAAGGTCAGCACTGTGCCAACCCACCCACAGCCTCTTCTGAGGGGATCCACCCTGCCCACACTTCCTGCCACAGGGGCAGGCCCAGGAAGCCATGTTTAGTACTGGGAGCCCCACATCCTCTGTCCATAAATGATTGGCTGTGGCCCAAGCACCTGAACCAACGGTACACAATCCATAGGCTTGTCAGGGAGTTACAGTCTGCCCTGGAAGAAGGACTGGACCAATCAGATCCTCTCTTAGGGCCCTGAGCATGAAGAAAAATAGCCATCAGTTAGCACTAGGACGAGATGAAGTAGACATATAGCATGTCACTTTAATCATAGAAGTCAAAGATCCATGAACTCCTGCTGCTGAAGGGCTGGGAGGCTTCTTGAATCTAGAGTCACCTTTGAGCTCTGGGCTCTTTGAGGCCAAGATTTAATATGGCTCCCGTTCTTGGATTTCCACAAACATTCTTTTACCATTTAAAAATAAAGTGACATAATACAACATGCTAAAGCCCTTTGTCTTGAGCTAGCTTAAATGACTTTCTGTTCCTTGCAAGTAAGAGAGCCAGACTAAAAATCAATGGGAGATTGAAACTGGGTTCCAACTGAATGCCTGGGCCACAAGGCCTTCTAGAGAAATTACAAGAAGAAAGACAAACTGACAATTGTCTTAGCCATACTGGAAGGCAACAGAAACCAAAAAAAGAAAAAAAGGAACTGAAAGCCTTTAAAGACGATTTGGAAAGTTTGTGTGTGTATACCTCCCTGTTGGGTATGCAGTGACTTGTAGAACCAGCACCATGAATGGAGAAGACAACAGTCTCACTGAGCTCTCTCTCATGAGCGAAACCAAGTATTTAACAACCAAACTTAAAATAGACTATGAATGACGGCTGGTTATGAGATATGCTAAATGTACAGGAATCACAAGTGATTGAAGCCAATTCACGAGAAAAACAGGATAATAATTGTTTGAGGCGGCCTCAAAAGCAGGTGCTCGGTTAGGGTGTGTCTATATGGCCCTGGTTTTTGTTTCCACTCAACTTTGGAAACTAAATGACACTGCTCTCTATTTTAAAATGGAAATGTATTGGTTCATATAGACTGGTGTCTAAATAAAACACAGTTTCCAAATATCTCCTCAATTGTAGCATTTCTTGGCCAATGTATTTCATGGCTTGGGGTTAAATATAATTTGGCCACTATCTAAATATTCCAGTTGATTTAGAAAGTGAATTATTATCATGTTTGATCTATGAAGACATTCCACCAGTTTAAAAAATAAACTATTTGCAGATAGAAGTTTTCACTACTTGAATCTGTTTTTCTATACCTGTATTATGTAAATTATGTCTTCTTGCCTGGTGGAAGCAGTGTGGGGAAGTGGTTAAGTGACGGACTTTGGAAACAGATAGGCCTGAGTTCAAATCCAGTCTCAGTGATTTTTTTCTAGTCATGTGGCCTTGGGCAAGTTAGTCCTGCAGTTTCTTTATTTCTCAGACAAGGATGATGAAATAATAGTACATACCTTACAGGATGTACGAATTAAATGAATAAAGGTACATAAAGTGGTTAAAGCAGTGCCTGGTAGGTTATTTCCTATAAATAATCTAAAAATGTTTACTACTATTATGTGTATTACTTTCATCGAACTAACAAACTAAATCATTGAGTGCATGCAAATATTGTCCTTGGTGTGTACTTCTGTAATCTTGTTTAAAACTCACAGTAGGAGGGTAGGAATTATCATCCCAATTTTACTGTAGTAGAAATGAGGTATAGAACACCTCATTAACTAATTTGCTAAAGGTTGCCTAGTTACTAAATGGCAAAGCCAGGATTCATTGATTTACTCATTAATCTATTCAACATGTTTTCATTGAGTACTGGCTACACACTAGCCTGGATGCTGGAATATAGACAGGAATCAAGCAGACATAAATCCTTGCCCTCATGGAGCTAAGCTACAGCTAGAGGAGAAAAACAATGGGAAGGGGAGAGGGAGAGGCATGTGTGTTGGGGAGTGGGTGGAGTTCAGAATGCAATTGTGGTTATAACAGGTAACGAGGGAAGGTCTCACTGAAAATAGGATGTTTGAGGAAAGGCCTGAGAGAGGAAAGGAAGCAGGCCATGGGGCTAGCTAGGGGGAAAGCTTCTGGGCAGAATAAAGAGCACGTGCAAAGGCTCTGAGGCAGGAGTGTGCCTGGTGCGTTCCAGGAACAGCAAGAGGTGGCCGAACAGAGAAAGAGGGAGAACAACAGGAGATGAATTCGAAGAGGGGAGAACTTGGCTGATACTGGTATTTTGCTTTAGAGGCCCCCCCATCTCACCACATTTACGTTAACTAGGGCTTTGCCTCCACAAAGGCAAACCATCTTAAGAAGCCGCTGATGGAAGAGTCTCCCCTTTGGAAAGGCCATCTCCCCTCCCATCATCTCCATTCCGTAGAGAGGAAAACCCAGGCTTGGTATTGGCAGTCAGGTAGTTCATCAGAACTGAAACCACCTAACAGCATCCCCCCCCCCCACCGCCCCTCTCCCGCCCCCCCTTGCCGACTGGAAGCAACCATGACGATGGTTCTCAGAGCCCTTGCAGAGGTGTGCTGTGGTCTCTCTGAGCTCATCACGGCACCTTCCTATGCAGGAGTTTCAATTCAGGTCATTTTTGGTTCCTTTTAAGTAGCAGACTCAGAACCAGATCTATTCAAGTGTAGAACAGTGCAAACACATTAATAGCCAGACCCTAGTGGGATTTTATTTTCCATTTCCTCTTCCCCATATTTATTTTTTCTCTTCATCTCCTCTGTGCAGTAAGGGTGACCCTGCATGACATTTTCAGATGAAACTTAAAAAGGTAGGGGGGGAGAATGGGAAGATGTCACCCTATGTTGGAGCCAGCTCTTCCCCAGACCCTGTCAGGGCTCTGGAGTTGGCTGCCTGGGTTCATACCTCTATTTTCACCACTTATAAGCTGTGCAGCTTAGACAAAACACTCAGCCTCGAACAGTATCCATTTTCCTGTATTTAAATTGGGGATGATGACAGTACCTGCTTAGTTAGGCTCATAGTGGGAATTAAATATAATCATTTAATGATATTTTAGAATTAGAGTCAAATAGGGAGCTGCCTCCCATTCCTGGAATGCTTTTCATTGCAATGAGAAGGATGTCTCAGGACATTAAGAGGCAGGTGTCCAAATGGATGTGGGTTGTCTCTGCATTTTTACTCAAAGCATGATTCAGATATTTCCCACATGCTTCCATCTCTCTGGTAAAAGTTCTATTTTTCCCCAGCTGGGTGGTCCCAGCCCCTCAAGCTGATAAGCCTCTTGAGTTCTCAGAAGCAGACAAAGGGAGGTCATAGCCCTCTCTGTGGTCCAGGCGAGTAACTGGCCCACTGCCTCCAATGGGGAAGGTGGTCTAACTGCACTTATTACATCCCCTGGGGCAGACTCTGAGCTTCTCCTACCTCACACAGGGCACTAAGGAAAATGTTGCAAATTCTCCCATAGAAAATCAACAACAAGCAAAGGTCCTTAAAGACAAGAAGGTTTTTTGGCAAGAGAATCTTCAGGGATTACATTTTTCCACCTCAGTGTAATTTATCTTTTGGGAAAAGGGCACACAGAATTTGGTGGATGTTGTGTAATGGTCACAGCCTACTAACCCTATGTGTTCCAGTAGAAAGGAAAAAAAATCAGTACACAGTTATGTCAGAAAATCTTCCACAACTGGGTTATAGTGAATGGTCAATATTCTATCGGCATTAGTATAAATCAGAGAGTAAATGACATATTAAGAATAGCTAAAGCATTTTATAGGAACAGTCAAAGCAACTGTCTTAGGATCATTGTAATTGAAAAAATGTGTCCTGGAAATGCTTCTGTAGCTCAATGATTTAAACATATATTATAACATTTTCTTAGTGTCTCAGATGACCATTTTTGAGATGACTTATTATGGTTCCTTAGTAAGCTTCAATAGGCAGAGTCACTTTAGAGTATAATTTTAAGTTGCTTGGACCTATCATCCCACAGACTCAGTATCAAATTGTTAAATGACATTGACACAAACCCCTGAATGCCATTACTAAAAAGCCATAGGAAGGATTCCCCACAAGTAAGAAGCTTAGTGCTACGTGGATAATCACCCCTGACTTAACCTCAGCTGTAAATTCAGATTGAGATGTGCCAGAATTTTTTGAAGGATGCACCACAGATCAAAAGAGCCTGGTTTAAAGATAGAACCCACCAGTTCCACTCCTCATTCTATCCCCAAAGACGTGTCCACCAAAACACACGTGCATGAATGTTCACAGCAGCTTTATTCATAACAGTCTAAAGTTGAAAATAACTGAATGTCGGACAATAGTAGAATGGATAAACTGTAATATATATATGTACGTATATATACATATATATATATACACATACATATATATATATTCAGTGAAATACTACTCAACAATTAAACAAATAAATCTTTTTTAAAAAAAACATACTGCTAGGGCTTCCCTGGTGGCGCAGTGGTTGAGAATCTGCCTGCCAATGCAGGGGACACGGGTTCGAGCCCTGGTCTGGGAAGATCCCACATGCCGCGGAGCAACTAAGGCCCGTGAGCCACAATTTACTGAGCCTGCGCGTCTGAGCCTGTGCTCCGCAACAAGAGAGGCCACGACAGTGAGAGGCCCGCGCACCGCGAAGAAGAGTGGCCCCCACTTGCCGCAACTAGAGAAAGCCCTCGCACAGAAACGAAGACCCAACACAGCCATAAATAAATAAATAAATAAACCCAAAAGTTAAAAAAAAAAACAAAAAAAAACCATACTGCTACACACAGTAACATGATCGGATCCCAAAACATGTTGAAAAAAAGAAGCCAGACAAAAACATACCAGCTGTATGATTCCATTTACATAAAATTTTGAAGCAGACAAAACTAATCTATGGTGATGGAGGTCAGAAGAGTGATTAACCTGCCCAGGGTGGGGGTGGGAGAGGGGTTATGGAATCAGAAGGGTACAAAGGAGCCTACTGGATGCTGGGATATTCTGAATCTTCATTGGGGTGGTGGTTCCGCGGGTGTATACAATGAAAAATTCACCATCTGCGCCCTTAACATTTGTGCAGTTTACTCTAAGTTATGCCTCAATTTAAAAAAGAAAAAGGAAACAAAAAATTAAATACAGAGGTAAACAGGATCTGTGTTATCTGGGTGGCTTTTGTAAGACTCTGGGATCACAAACTCAAGAACTATGACCCTGTGGGAGAGAAAATGTGAATCCCATCCAGTTAGATTTATCCCAGGATTACTCTGTATTCATTCATCATTAACTGGCACTGAGACCTGTGTGTGCGGGGCAGTGGGCTAGCTGCTGGCGATAGAGTAGAGGGAACAAGACTGTCATATTCCCACTCTGTAAGAGGAGACAACACTCAGAAAGAAACTACACACATAATTCCATAATTTTGAAATGTGACATAGACTATAAGAAAAGCATAGAAGAGCTCTCCTATGAGAAAGATAAGAAGTGGGCCTGATTTTGTTCCATCAGGAAAGTTTCCTTGAGGAAATTACATATGAACAGAGATGTGAAGCTTGGGTAGGAGTCAGACAGAAGATTGGGGCCAGGGGGAGGGAGGAAGAGAGAGACAGGGCGGAGAGAGAAGTGGTGGGGCGGGAGGAGAGAGGAGAGAAGCATGGGCAAAGGCCTTGAGTTCATGGATCCAAAATTCTCAGAGAGTTCTAGCATAGCTGAAGTGTAATGAGTTGTGGGGAGAAGAGGGAAATTAAGTTGAGGGAGGAGAGGTAGACTGGAGCCAGGATGTGGAGTGCTTTCCAGGCCAAGATTAGGGTTTAGATCAAATGCCAAGTAGAATTTGAAGAATCAATGGGTTTTAAATAAAATCTGATTTGCACTTTGAAAAGATCACTGGTTTCTAAGAAGAGTATAAACTAAAAAGAAATAAGAATACAGTCAAAAGAACCAGGTAAAACTATTGAAATAATCCATGAAGGAGAGGACAACTTGAATTGGAATGGTGGCAATGGAAGTGGAGAAAGGTAGATGGAAATGAGCCAGTCTTTCCAAACTTACTTATCTCATCTTCTGGTCTTCTGGTGACCTTTCTCTCTTCTAAAACACACACACACACACACACACACACACACATTCATAGCAGATACTTAACACTCACCCACTAGATCCCAACTGTGATAGGCGTGCAATAATGGTGATACAGACACAGTACCCACTAGTACCTAAGAATTCCAATGCATAACTCACTTTGAGAAAAGGAAATCAGGAGTAAATGCTAACATTTACTCAGTTTCACCTATGTGCCAGGCATTGTGCTAGGTACTTTCACATTTGTTTGCTTGTATACTGCTATGGATGGAATATTTGTGTTCCCCCAAAGTTCATAATCTCCAATGTGATGGTATTAGGAGGTGGGCCTCTGGGAGCTGATTAGGTCATGAAAGTGGAGTCATAAATGGGAATAGTTCCCTTATAAAAAGAGACCTTCCAGGGCTTCCCTGGTGGCGCAGTGGTTGAGAATCTGCCTGCCAATGCAGGGGACACGGGTTCGAGCCCTGGTCTGGGAAGATCCCACATGCCGCGGAGCAACTGGGCCCGTGAGCCACAATTACTGAGCCTGCGCGTCTGGAGCCTGTGCTCCGCAACAAGAGAGGCCGCGATGGTGAGAGGCCCGCGCACCGCGATGAAGAGTGGTCCCCACTTGCCGCAACTAGAGAAAGCCCTCGCACAGAAACGAAGACTCAACACAGTCATAAATAAATAAATAAAAGAACGTGAATTTCTAAAAAAAAAAAAAAAAAAAAAAAAAAGAGACCTTCCACCATGTGAGGACACAGCAAGAAGATGGCTGTCTATGAACCAGGAAGCAGATTCTCACCAGCCTACAGGACTGTGAGAATAAATTCCCGTTATTTGTAAGCTGCTCACTCAGTCTACGATACTTTTGTTATAGCAGCCTGAACAGACTGAGACAGCTTGAACTGGATATTATGATTATTCCCGTTTTAAGAGGCAGGGAAACTGTAGCTTGAAGAGGTTAAATAATTATTTTATTGCAGTCTCACAGCTATTCTAAATGGCAGAGATAGGATTTGAGTTCAGAGATATATGATTCCAGAAGCCATGTTCTTTCTATTACGCTCTGCTGATGATCCCTTTATCAAAGGTGAATGTCATTTTAATAACAAACATCAGGAAAAGTGATCCAAAGGAATGACTCTCTAATGGTGAAATTTCAGACATTAAAACACCTGGATGAAGACATCAGTCTTCAGAGCCTGTGGGATCATAGAACTTACTATAGGCAACCCCTTCCTCCAGTCTGACTGTGACTAATCACAAGCCCATCTCCATGCACAGGAGCCGGAGACCGGTGACGTTTGAGAGCAACCACAAAGGGGTGGGGGTAGCCCACAGCCTCCAAAAGCAGTGACAGTGAAGCTGAGTTCAGCTCAGGTTTGCATGGGCAGGTACAGCCTTTAATAACTCTGAGGCATCTTACACTTGGTTTCATTACAAGTCAGATCTGATTTAGCTCCTGCCTCCAGAAACGACACCAGTCTTGTGGGGAGGGAAAGAGAAAGGGTATGAGAGGCTCACCAGTCCTGCTTTGAGGGTGACTTGGCCCAATCACCAGGAACAAATTTCTTTGGGGTGGCCATGTGATCAAAGATACTGTATCCTGAGGGCCTGGGGAAGAGGGATGTATCAGCTAGGGTTTGATCAGAGAAGCAGAGGCGCTGCTTGATTCAGAAATAAAGATTTGTTATAAAGATTACACCCTGCAAAGCTGTGAGAGCTGGTGGACTTGATGGCAGGCTGTTGCCTCTGCATCCGGTGGGGACCTGAAGTCCAGTGGCTCTGATAATCAGGAAGGAACTCGGGAAAGTGGGGGAAGGAACGCAAACTGGAAGCGTGGGAAACACTGGAACCAATGAGCACAGGCCGGAGCCCATGGCTGTCTCTCATTACCTCCAAATTGGACAATGCAGGGGACCTGCAAAAGCTGGCACCTTCTCCATGGAACTGCACACACAGCAAGCTTGCAGCTCAGAGAATCTGAAGGAGAAGACCTGGTTGGAGTTGAAGGAACTGCAGGCCCAGGTGCTGCTCCATGCCAACAGGATAAGCCATTAGATCAGCATGAGCTAAGGGGGCCCGCCTGGCACCCCACACCAATCTGCAGAGAGTTGTGGCTGCATCCCTTCTGCCTTCCCCATCTCAAGCAAATTTCTCCTGTGGCAGCCCTAACCTGGAACCATACAGGGAAGAGGATTCTGGGAAGCACTGCCAGTTTAGCTAAGTCAACACAGTACAAAGGTCCATCAAGGGGAAAGCTCTAGAGACAAGTAATTAGATAAACTAAAGGTTTTATGATATGAGTGGAATGGAAAAAGAATTCCTATGTGAACCCATAGTGCAATCCTGGCCAGGTCCTTCCACAAGACACACTTGAAATTCAGGCATGCGGTGGGTTAGAATCAATGAAAAAACTATTAATGAGTGCTGTTGATGTGCAAGGCTCGGTCCTCAGCATCACTGGAGGGGTACAAAGAACTTCACGAGAGGCCTCTGCCCTCACTGGAAGGAAGCTAAGATGGACATGGTACCACATATGCATTTCCACACAATGCATCCTTGGATGCCTTCAGTAGACTTCCACAGGTTGCTTGATGTTTGGTTGGTAGAACAAACTAGCATCACCAGACCGGGTTAAAATTCAGCCTTGCTCCCCACTAGACATATGATTTTGGGCAATTTACTTAATTGCTCTGAGCCTCCATTTCCTAATATATAGAGATAGTAATAATATTTACTTCATATGTTGATTATAAGCATAAAAAGAGATCAAGTATGTTAAGCACTGGCACAGAGTAGGTACTCAATAAATGGAAATGGCAGTCATTTCAATTTTTATCATCCTTCTCCTCATTGTATCATCATCCTCATCACCAACATCACTGTTCCTTTTTAGACCCAAAGCCTATCTGAATAAGCATGTGGCATACAGACCCACTAATACACAAAATACACGTGAGTGCCCAACCCCTTAATGAATCAGCAGTTTGAATAAGCCCGCGTACTTCAGGTATTTGTTTGTTCATTCAATAAATGGTAAACCCTAACCCTACTGTGCAAGACACACGTGGCCCAAACATGATATATAAGTCTCAAATGACAAGTGTAAACAATGCCCTTAGGAGTTACAATTTCAGTTCAGCAAACATGTCCTGGGACTTCGTAGAGTTGACAGGAGGGAAATACCACTGTGGCTTATAGTGGTCAAGGTTTCAGAGAGCAAGTAGCATTGGGGTTCATCATGACAAATGGGTGGTGTTTTACACCGTGAGGCAGAAGGGGTCACTCCTGGAGCTGAGTACGAGGTGAGCATTGGGCTGGAGGCTGGAAAGCCCTTGCATATCCAGAAGGGAGTGAGGAGAGCAGAGAGGGTTTGTCAGGGAATAAATAGGTCAAGAAGCAGATTGTGCATTGCTTTGAATGCCAAGGTCAGGAGTTCAGATTCTGTCTTGTGGGCAGCAGAGTTATCAAAGGTCACAAAGAGAAGGGGCACAACAAAAGCCAAGATTCAGGAAAACTAACATGGTGAAAGTCTATGGGCTATACTGAATTGGGGAGAGACTGTAGAAAGGAAGGCCAATTGGAAATCCTGAGACAGAAATTCAGAAAGTACAGAGAGGTCTGAACTGAGACAATGAGAGTGCAAAGAGGAATGACGGAATTATTCTGAAGGGAAGAAGCACTAGTCCACGGTGCCTGCTTGCACATAAGGAGATGTTAAAGATGAGCCAAGACTCCAGCCTGGGCAGCACGAAGAGAAATAGGGAAGTTGGGGGCAGGGAGTGAAAAAGAGAAAAGAGGCTATGATCCATGTGGAGATTCAGTGAGTACCACTAAAGACACAGGGTCAGGAGGTGAGGCCAGAGGTAAAGATCTGGGATATGCTCCCTGTGGGCTGGTTGAGAGCAGAGTGGATGAACATGAGAGAAGGACTGACTGAACCTGGGGAGTGCCTAAATGCAGGGAGTTGCAGGAGGTACCAGAGAAAGAACAGGCAGAGACCTAGCCTCCCGTAAACCTAAAGAAAGCATCCATTTGCTGATGGGAAACAGCAAAGACCTCCAAATCCCTGTAATTCTTCAAGATGCAGTGATGCTCACTTCTATAAGAGAAGAATCATTTTGCAGACCCAATGGCTAAAGAGACAACACAGTCCATCTGAAAGAACAGAGACAATCGTTCACGCAGAAGAAGCTGAGTTAGTGTCCACATTTTGGTCAGGATGGCTACAGTCAGCATCCTCAGGAAACAGATGGCACATCTGAGATAAGGCATTAGGTTCAGCCACGTTGGTGACTGTTACCCTCCTCAACCTGAAGAGGAGGAGAGGTACTGATATTACCTGAAGCGCAGTGAGGGCTAAAGGAGTAGAAGAGGCTGTCCAATCAGAGCTGTGGCTGTAGGAGAACATAGCTGCTGCCAAACCTCTAATGGCCAAGGAGAGAGCAAGAGGTATAAACCTTTCTCTCCTCCCACCTTTTCATTTCTGATCAGCACGCCTCATGGGTCAAACTCAACCAGAAGCCACAAGATGAGGAAGGTCTAGTTAATGCAGTCTGTAGTATTCAGCCTCCCAGAGCAAAAAGCAGGGCAGAAAAGGGTGGAAGACAGATCTTGGGGAGAGAATGGAGAATCATCAGAACATTGACCTATTATAGTTCCTTAGTTCAACATTATCCTCTGAGTGGAAGTAGAAATAATTAATTTTCATCATTAATTATACACATTTGTACAACATTTTCTGCTTCATAAAGTGTTTGCACATAGATTATCCCTTTTGAGCTACACAGTATCCCTGTGAGGTAGATAAGACCATGCTATTCAGGTCTACTTAACTCTGAAGCCCAGAGAAGTTAAATGATTTATTCAAAGTTACAGTCAAATGGCAAGTGAACTGTGAAGTTCCTATTAGAAATAAGGCCCTCTGACTCCTAATCCAGTGCTCCTGCCCAGGTGTGAAATTAATTTACCTGGGAAGATGCTCCTGCTGTGAAAGGCATTAGGACGTAGCTGTCCCAAGGGTGGCATGCCTTGTAGCCCCAGCCTGTTGGGTAACAGGGCCTTCTGGAGTTGTTTTCAATAAGCAAATATTCCTGACACTTCAATTATCCCAAGCCAAACAATGAGCACACTGTACAAGAAGTTTCATAAATTTCATTCAGTTGGATGCAATGAGAATAATATAAGTCAAAGCTTTGTGTGTATCCCCTGAAGAAAAAAAAAATCACCCAACAAAACAGAGATTGTTGTAATGGAAACATCTAGGCCAGAAAAAAAGGCAACACAGGCTCTGTGTTTCAGGAACCTGGCTCTGATTCTTTCATCTCATCACCAGTCTCAGCAAAGAAACGTGTCTCTGTCAGGAACCCTGTACTTTCCATTCTCCTACAAATTAAAGCAAGGCATTCTTACATATGGACAACTCCAAAATTGTGTTTGATAAAGTGTTTTTGTTAACTTTCCCATGTTTGGTGTCTTGTCATTCCCATATATACCCTCTCAAGCCACTCCCTCTATCCCACTGTTATGGGATGACTTGTGTCCCCTAATAAAGATATGCTGAAGTCCTAACCCCCAGTACTTCAGAATGTGACCTCATTTTGAAATCAGGTCCATAAAGAGGTAATCGAGTTAGAATGAGGTCATTTGAATGGGCCCTAATCCAATATGACTGGTATCCTTTTAAAATGGGAAATCTGGACACAGAGACAGACACCCAGAGAGGGAAAATGATATGAAGAGACAGGGAGAAGATGGCCATCCACAAACCAAGGAATTTCTGAGGCCATCAGAAGCTAGGAGAAAGTCTGGGGACAGCTCCTTCCTTACTACTGTCAGAATGTGTACACACTTATACCCAAGATATAGCCAGGAAAATGGTAGCTATTTTCTTGGCAAAACTCAAGGTTTTATAGAAATATGTCCAAAGAGAGTCTTAGGAAATTTTATATAGATTAAATATTGTTCCTCTCTTCCATCTATGGAGAAGAGCTCTAGTGACATTAGTCACTAGACTAATGGATTAATTCTAGTGACCATGTCTGATATGTTGATACCTGAATTAATTAGAACACTTTTGGTTATAAGTAAGAGAAAATCCATACCAAAGTGGCTTATGCAATAAAGGCAACTTCTTGGCTCCCATACCTGAAAATGCAGGTGTAGTCTGGGCTTTAGGCATGGCCTGGTCAAGGCTCTAGACTATGTGATTCTTTCCATCTTCCTCTTTTGTGTGTTGATTCCATCCTCAGGCTGGTTTCCCTCATGGTACCAAAATGACTGCAATGGTTCCAGCTTGCAGTCTAAACCCAATACTTCCCAGAAGAAGAAGGCTTCTATGTCCCAGAATCCCCAGCAAAAGTCCTGCATGTGGTGCTGATTATACCATCCCTAACCAATCCTAGGGGAAAGCCAAGTGTTGACAGGCTTGTGCCTGACTTGTGTGGTCCAATCATTGGCAAGAGGCCTGGGATTCCCTGATGGCTTAGACCATTCATAGCCTACTTCTGGAGCTGGAGGTGAGTGATCAAACTACCAAGCTGCTACTGATGGAAGACAAGCAAAATGGGTACTAAGGAATCACCAAAATGTCCAATCCAGGACTAAACCTAACCTTTGCACATTAACCTTAACATATCAACTTTAACATAAAACCTTACCATATCGACATTGTGAAAATCTGACTTTTAGAAAAACATGAGCTTGGACTAAAACCATCTGCTAGAAAGTGAAATCCAGAATATGAAGGTTTCCTTTCATATCTCAGGAGGGGTTTTGAGTAGAGGAGGTGAGATTGTATTTATTTTATTTATCAAGCACTGTTCCAGTTACTATGGCTACATAGAATTTATCTCAAAACTTAGTGTCTTAAAATAACAATGATTATTTATTATCTCTCCTGGTTTCTGTGGGTCAGGAATTGAGGTCCAGCCTAACTGGGCATATCTGGCTCAAGGTCTCTCCTGCGATTGTGGCTATAAGGCAACTGTGGCTGAGATCATCTCAAAGGCTTCTTTGCTCACCCAGCAGGCACCTGATCTGGGACAACTCCAACAGCTGAGGCTCCTTGGCAGTCTCTCTCTGTTCCTACGTTGTCTCTTAGTGTGATCTCTCCAGAGTGGTAGCTTCAGGGTAGGGCTCCCAAGGTATGTGTGTATGTGTGTGTGTGTGTGTGTGTGTGTGTGTGTGTGCGCGCGCGTGTGTGTGCGCGTGTGTGTGTGCGCGCGTGTGTGTGTGTGTGCGCATACATATTCATATACAGAGAGAGACAGACCGAGAGAGACAGAGTGACAGGCAGACCCGTATGACCTAGCCTTGGAAGCCAGAGCGTCACTTCTGCAGCGCTGTGTTCATCAAGGCAGTCACAAAGTCCCACTGGGTTCAAGGAGAGGGGAAGTAGACTCCACTCCTTAATAGGGAATGGCAAGGTTCTTGAAGAGCATATGGGACCAGAAAATTTCTCTGTCTGTGTACGGAAAATACAATCTGCCACACTCAGAGCATTTGTATACCATACATTGTTCTAAGTACATTACAAATATCAACTCATCTAATGAATTGGGTACTAGTCTTTCTTTTCCAGATGGCAGATGCTTTCTGTGCCCCACCCATGTCTCCTTGGTCCTCACTATTTCAGCATCTATCAGTTCAACTTCTAAATGCCAAAACTTGGCCTGAGAGCTTCTGCCGGCCAGAAGCTCTCAGGAGCCTGCTGTGTTGCGGCATGACAGATGTGTTGGGGAATAAATATCCTCCAGGAGCAGCCATCACCTAGTAATTGGCAGGAGTTGGTGTATAAACCCCCTGGCTCCCTCGCCGCTTAGTGGCAGGGTGGGGATTTAATTCTGAGGCATGTGTTCTACCCTGACCCCCAGAGTTCCCCAGGGGGATTAAGCTCCAGTGGCTCACAGCGGTGACCTGCTTGATAACATAAATTGAATGGCTGCCTTCCTTTCCCTGTCATCTTCCCACCACCATACAGGTGTTTCCTGTACCTCCCAAATAAACTACTTGGATTTGAAACTTTCTTGGGGAACCCAAACTAAAACTTTAACCAACCCAAGATTACTCAGCTAGGATTTTGAACCCAAATTACAACTTCAGGTAGCTTTGAGAAGCCCTTTCTTAGTACCTTAAACTATGTGACATTAGAGAAAAGGCAGTGTTGAAGAGAATAATGAGCTCTGGGAGAGAAGTCAGATACTCCATTGCATGGGATGCTCCAAGGTTACATCCACCAAACATTTTTTTGAGCTTCTACTATGAGCTGGGCATTAGGCTAAATCCCAGGGAACCTCAGTTCTCTAATTCTGGAATGGGCATAAAAATTCCTGGTCAAATGCGCCTTCAAGGCTGTGATGGAAATCGTCGTGAGACTTTCAGATGAGAAAGCCCTCTTCCAGTGGAAGACTCATTTTGGTAGCACTGTTTCTGGGACTTCAGCATGAACCATTAGGGAAGGGACTGGAGTGATTGTATTAGTCAGCTTGGTCTGCCACAACAAAATGCCACAAACTGGGTGGCTTAAACAACAGAAACTGCTTTTTCTCATGGTTCTGGAGGCTGGAAAATCCAGTATCATGGTGCCAGCCAATTCAGTTTCTGGTGAGGGATCTCTTCCTGGCCTGTAGGTAGTTGGCTTCTTGCTATGTCCACACTGTTGGGGGTGAAGGAAGCAGGAGGGGAGAGAGACAGAGATAGAGGGGGAGAAAGAGGCAGAGACACAGGAAGAGACAGACAGACAGAGAGAGAGAGCACTGGCTGTGGTCTCTTCTTTTAAGGACACTAATCTATCAGATCAGGGCCCTTCCCTTATGGCCTCATTTAACCTTAGTTACTTCCTTATAGGCCCTATCTCTAAATATAGTCACGTTAGGGTTTAGGGCTTCAGCATATGAATTTTGTGGGGGCATAATTCAGTTCATAGCAGTGAGATTCTGGTACAGATTACTGCAGGGGTGTACACCTTTTAAAGCATTTTAATTTTGTTTGGTTAGCACTCATTATCCAAGAAAGTTGAAGGAAGAGGTGCTTTTGACTTCAAAGGATAGTTTTAAAATGTAAAAGGCATCATATTTTTGTGATTAGATGACCCATTACCCCATCTTAAGGAAGCCCTTTCAGAGGCCTTGCAGGGCAATTCACCCTGCTCCATTTGTAGGAGGGGGCAGTCTCTGAGTCCAAGTGCTTTCATTAAATCATCCCCCACTTTTTCTTAGAACCCAGAGTTGTTTTCCTGGGAGCATGCTGTCTCTCTTGTTCTCTGGACTTCTGAGCGATGCCTGTGTGATGAAAATGATCTAGATTAGAAGCATGCTGCTTTGGCCAAATAGCTGGATTTTATAGCAGGTAATTCAATCAGCACAATCTTGGGCTTTAAACAAGAAACTCCAAGTGATGAATCTAATCGTCCTCCCTTTTCTCTCTCTTCATAGGCTAATCAACAATCATTGACTTTATATTGACTGAACACTTTTTAGGTGTTAGGCATTGTGCATACGCTTTTCATGGGGCTCTGCCTTCAAGCAGCTAACAGAAATAAGAAGAAAAGCACTGAAAAAGCAGCGTGACCAAGCCATTGTAGCAGACCTGTGGATGCCCAGTCTATCTTCACCTGGCTTCACCTGAGAGAGACCCTTTATCACATTCTGGCAACTTTTCACTCAGGTGTTCGTACCGCTCTCATTCTCTGCCCGAGGGTTTGCTCTGGCACCACTGGGGGCAACCGTCAGTCAACAGGGGATGAGAGTGGGTGGATCAATGCCCAGCCTCCCAAATTCCAGTGGAGGGTCCTGAGGAGACAACACAGGTTCCCAGAGAGTCCTCAGAAGGAGTGCACTCCAGTGGTAAACCACATTTTACTTTTCTCCCTCTTTGTCTCATCTTCTGCATTGCGTCATTTGTGGTTCCCAGATAAACTACCTGCACCTACACCTTTGTCTCGGCATCTTCTTTTGGGGAACTCAAACTAAGATAGTCATTTATTATGGCCGGCAAATACCCAGGACATGGGCTACCCTCTCCACACCAGAGCTCTTGACAGACATGCATATCGACCATGGCTTCTTCCCACTGAATCTGGAAAATGTCTTAGATTTCTTCTCTGAGCAGCCACTGGGAGTTGACCAGTATTGGCACGTGGGATGAAATCCACTTCCCATCCCAGGCATGAAGAATAAATGCTAAAAAAGCAGTAGTCAAGAAATGCTTTAGGAGTTTACAGGCAGGAGAGTTAGACTGGGGTCAGCTGGAGAGCGGAGAAAGTATTCACAGAAGTAAGACCTGTACTGGACCTAGAAGGGCTGTCACCATCTTGGTAGGGCTTCCTGGATGGTGGGTAACAGTGCAGAGAGGGGAATGTGCCAGGTATGTTCAGAGGGAACAGAGTTTACATTGGCTCTGGCAGGTGGAATATGTTGAAGGATCTCAAGAATTTTTTTTCCTTGTGACAAAAACAAGTGTAGGTTTTAGTTTATTGACTTTCTTACTTCTGGTGACTTTGAACTTCTCCCAACCTCATCCATTCATCACCCTGTATCAAACTTTGAAACTGCTCCCTCCACAATCTTGAACTCAGAACATTGTTTTTCTTTTTTTCCTCTCTGTGCTCTCCCTTACACAGCTCTCATTTCCTCCTATCTACACCTATAAAGATGGATGTAAACTACGAAGAAGGTTCAGAAATTTCTGCTATCCCTCATTTTAGTTATTGGATGGACATTTCCAACTGGCTATCTTAACAGCATCTCAAAGTCAACATGCCCGAAGTCACACTCATCTTCATCAACAAAACAAGCTGGCTTTCTGCTTCCCTAGTTTTCTGAAGGATACCACCATTCCTCCATCAACCCCACTCTCAGAACCCTGGAGAGGAGAAAAGAAAACTAATCTAAATAGGATGCCAGGCACCACGCTGGGTATTTTCATACCTTGCCTCATTTAATCCTCACAACAGGCAAGGAGGCAGACAATATTATCTCCATCTTTAAATAAGGAAACAAAGGCTTAGAGGGGCTGAAGAATTTGCCTGGTTAGAAAACAGAGCTAAAAGTAGTTTTAAAAAATAGAACTGGGATTCAAACTCAGGTCTGTTTGACTCCAAAGTTTGTGTTCTCTTCATCCTTCACCAAGATCTTTTATTTTCCTTTGAAATATCTCTTGCATCTGTCTATCCCTTCCATTCCTCCGCACCACCACTACCACTCCTATTTAACGTCCCACCCAATGGGGAAATCTCCAATAGGTCACCCTGCTTACAACAGACAAGGGGGGGCAGCTGTACACAACACAGCAGTAGATGCTGGCTACGGGGAGCTGATGTACAACCTGTCCCAGGGCCTCAGGGAATTTACAGTCAGCATAGACAATAGGAAAGAGGTGGTGGGAAGAAAGTGAGAGGAAAGGGTAGGAGGTAGAGAGAGAGGAGGAGAGGAATTGGGGGTGGGCTGTGGAGGGAATCTGCCAGTCACGTGGTTTGCCATGGAAACCTTTGGTCAGCTCCACCCAGCCTACTTCTGGGCACTCTCCCTCACCCCTCCCTGCTCTCCAAGCAGGTACAACGTGAGCAATCACGATTGTAGATTGTGACCCTCTTCCCCTGACACTGTCCTAAATGCAAAAGCAAGCAGCCTAAAGAAGCTCTTATGGGGGTGAATGTTTGTAGATGTTGGTTGTATTTCCTTTCAATATTATTAGCTAACGTTGCTGAGCTTTTACTAACGGGCCAGACTCTGTACTAAGCACTTTGTAGGCCTTACGTTATTTAATCCTCACGAGAATCACAACGCACTTTGCAGAGTGGCAAGTTAGGCTCATGGAAATGTTCCTGGGGTCCCAGCGATGAGGTGGGTGGAGGCAAAGCCGAGTCTGACACCTCTGGAGGTGCCTACACTTCACCACTGTATTAAACTGCCAACCTAGTATAACCTTCAAAAAAAAAGGTTTCCTGTTACAAAAGTAACATAGTCATACTGTGTGTGTGGGGGTGTGTGTGTGGTCACTGTAAAGTATGGATAAACAAAAGAGAAGAAAATGAAAAATCCTATTATACCACCATCCAGAGATAACTACTGTTAACATGTTGGCATATGGGCTCCCACATTTCTCTGTGCCTATGCATACTAAAAATAGGATTATACAGTGTTTACAGTTTTGTAAATTTTGTTCATGAAACAATATATCATGTATTTCTTCTATGCTACAAGAGGCTATGTAGGGCTACTTTACTGCTTTGACTGGGTGTACCATAACTTATTTAACCAATTCTTTATTGTTAGACATTTAGGGTTTTGTTTTTGTTGTTTTAGCTTTTCATTCTTGTAAAGAATTACGTGATGGACATCTGTGTGGTTGAAGCTTTGCAACCAGACTCCTTGTACGCCCCTCCGAATCCTTTGCCACGTGGCAGCTGGGGGGATCACGGCCTTGGCGTACGATTCTTCATCTGTTTGGAGTGCTCCTTCAAGCATGCTGTGTCTCAGGACTTAGTCAAAATGCACCTTCCTCCAAGAGGCCTTCCTATACTGCCCAGGCTAGATCAAACCTCTTGGTTGTTTGTGGGCATAGTCCCTACACAGCTCCTTCATTACTTTTAACATAGGTATGATTAATTAATCGGTCATGTAATTCTTGATTTAATGGTGATCTTCCCTTCTAGATTATTAGTTTCATGAGAGCAGTGCTGTGACTCCATTTTTCTCTGTGCTATCTCCAGAGCCTAGTAAGGGCACATAGTAGGCACTTAATAAGCATTTTTTGAATAAATAAATGAATGAACCTTTGTGGACATCCTTGACTGTTTTCTTCAGTAAAGCTAAAGAATGGATCAAAGAGCATACACATTTTTAAGACTTTTTATATATTATTCAATTGTCCTCTAGAAAAGTAGTAATAATTCTCATTTCTATCACTAGTGTGTAGAGGGCAGGTCCCCCTTTTGTGTGTCTTCAGCCAAATCATGACTTATTTTTAGAAAGCCAACTTGTTAAATGGTTGGCCAAATTGCATCAATCAGTATTAGAGCTTCCCCGCAAAATCAAGCTGTGTATAGACAGGACAGTAAATTTCTATTTTAAAAATGTACTCTGAATCCATAGAGCTGATCTTTCTGCTTTTGTATTTATTGTTACTTTATGATATAAGTTCCACTCTCAGATCCTAGGTTTTCTAATTATTACAATGATGACTATCATTTGCTGGGAATCTACTGTGTCAATATGCCATGCTCCTCCTTTTCCTGCATTGTCTCATGTAATCCATGCACAGCCCTAATGAGATAAATATCATGATTACTCTCAATCACAGATGAGTGATTGAGACACAGAGAGATTAGGTGACTTGCCTGAGGTCACACTGTTATCCAGTGATGAAGCTGATATTTTGAATGCTCACAGTCTTTCTTTTTTAACTTTTTATTTATATTAGAGTAGAGCTGATTAACAATGTTGTGATAGTTTCAGGTGTACAGCAAAGTGATTCAGTTATACATATACATGTATCTATTCTTTTTCAAATTCTTTTCCCATTTAGGTTGTTACATAATATTGAGCAGAGTTCCCCTGTGGCTATACAGTAGGGTCTTTGTTGGTTATCCACTTTAAATATAGCAGTGTGTACATGTCAATCCCAAACTCCCTAACTACCCCTTCCCCCCTGGTAACCATAAGTTCATTCTCTAAGTCTGTGAGTCTGTTTCTGTTTCATATATAAGTTCATTGTATCATTTATTTTAGGTTCCACATATAAGTGATATCATATGATATTTCTCTTTGTCTGACTTACTTCACTCAGTATGACAATCTCTAGGTCTATCCATGTTGCTGAAAATGGCATTATTTTATTCTTTTTAGTGGCTGAGTAATATTCCATTGTATATATGTACCACATCTTCTTTATCCATTCCCCTGTCGATGGACATTTAGGTTGCTTCCATCTCTTGGCTATTGTTAGCAGTGCTGCAATGAACACTGGGGTGCATGTATCCTTTTGGACCATGTTTTTCTCCAGATATATGCCAGGAGTGGATTGCTAGATCATATGGTAGCTCTACTTTTAGTTTTTTAAGGAATCTCCATACTGTTCTCCATAGTAGCTGTACAAAGTTACATTCCCACCAACAGTGTAGGAGGGTTCCCTTCCCTCCACACCCTCTCCAGCATTTCTTGTTTGTGGATTTTTTGATGATAGCCATTTTGACTGGTGTGTGAATGCACAGTCTTGATTCTAGAGCCTGTGCTCTTAACTAAGCTTCCAGTTCCAACAAACGGCCCTGCCTTTTCGATCTCACTTTCAAGCTAGCCTGAGTTTGAAAAAGTCTGTATCCAACACTATTTCAAAATCGTTCTTCTAGGGACGGATAACTTAACTACCTAGTACATACTATATGGCTTACATCAACTCATTTTCAGTATTTTTATTTCAGTATTATTATTACTGCCATCTTACAGATGATAAACTGAGGCTTGTGTAACTTGCCCACACAGCTAGGAAGTGGCAGAACCAAAATCTGAATCCACAACCTATAACCCCCTTTCTACCTTCCCCAGCCGACTCCCGACTACAACGTTGCTTATTCATCTAGCAATTTTTTAGCTAAGACTTTCATGAGACAAACTCATTTGCTAGAAAAAGTAATACTTGTCTAGGAGATAGAAGATATTAGTTCTAATGTTGCCACTAACTAACTTTGTGATCTTGGGCACAGAGAAATTACGAACTCTAAAAGTCCCTTCCAATTCTAAATTCTGCAACTACATGCATTGGGCAGTGGAAAGAACACAAACTTTGATACATCAAAAAGATGTTTTCAAATGTGACTTGCCACTTTCTGGCTGAAGAATCTTGGTCAGGACAGTTAAACTTTCCGAACTTTGATTTCCTCATCATTGAAATTGGGATAATATCTTCCTTGCTCTATGACTATGAGAATGAGAGCTGACACATCAGGCAATTCCTAGCATGTAGTGGCATCAATAAAGAAAGTGATGCAGGTGCTGGTGCTGGGTATGCTGGATGTGACGGTGACTTCCTGGCATTGCCCGTGTAAGCCTCAGTCTCACTGTAGGACGCTATACATACATTCATCTCCAAGTAACACCTAAAACATGCTTACACTCTTGAACTTTCCTGTGACCTTGATATAAGAATTTCAATTTACCTTAAGGTGACCTTCACTTGTACCGAAAGTCAGAAAACGTACAGTCAGAGTTGCGTAACAGTGAGGCTGGCCTACAAAGGAAGCAGCTCTTCTCTTCCTGCTTCAAAAAAATTTTTTTCAGCAACTTGAGGCATTCCCCTTGTGGGCGTGTGATCTCCCCAACAGCAGCAATAGCTCAGGCAGCCACAACCACAGCCCTCAGCCGCTGCGGCAAGTGAGCGCACAGAGCACCTGGCCTCCCACAGGCCCAGAGCTCAGAGCAGTTCCATCTGGTGGCTGCCTGAGAAAAGGCTGGCCAAGCGCAAAAGGCCTCGGGGCTTGCCCAGAGTAGTGAATGCACCAGAGCTGGCTGTCCCTCCCTGGGGCAAAATGGACTCTGGGAGAACCTCTGGTCAAATTCTGACAGCTCAGGACCCCAAAGACGCCAGAACAAATGCGCTCAGATGAACCTTCCGCCCCGCTCTAAACACGCGGTTGTCTGTGATCCAGGTAGGAAGTAAAGTGTTACCATGTCACTGCAGGGCATGTTTACAGGGACAGCAGACCATTCAGAAATAGGATAGGAGCTGCAGAAATGCGCTCCCTTCTGCCTGGGGGTCCTCAGCCCTTGGTCATACTTCATAACACTGGGAGAGGAAAATGGACAAACGATGTAGGCAAGTATGATAGCTAATCCTTACATCAAGGTCACTATATGTTAGGCATGTCTAAGCACTTACCAGTCTCCAAAACCCCAAAGGGTAGATAGCCTCATTTTCTTCCAATTCACAAATGAGGAATGGGGGAAAAATAAATTGCCTAAGGTCACACAGCAAATAAGTGGCAAAGACAGGGTCTGAATTCACAAAGCAGTCTTGGCTTCAAACACCAAGCTCTAAACCACTATGTTTCACAAAAGAAAAATGACAAAGGACTGATCAACATATGAAAAGATGCTTAAGCTCACTGGTGACCAGGGAGAAAGACGCTGTGGTGAAATGGACAAGCTCAAATACTTTAGAGCCTTTTTGGAGTATACACGAAAGCAGATTGTCTATCAAAAGGTGAACTGTGAATCCCCCTTGGCACAGGATTCTACTTCCAGTAATCTATGCTACTGGAATATGCAGAAAGCTTTCCGCACAAAAATGCTCACATACGGCTCTGTCTGTGCAGGATCCTCTCCAGTGGTCCCCAAACCTTTTTTGGCACCAGGGACCAGTTTCATGGAAGACAATTTTTCCACGGATGGGGGGTGCGGGGGTGCGGGGGGGGGGGGATGGTTCAGGCGGTGATGCACGCGATGAGGCGGATGGTTCGGGCTGTAAAGAGAGTGATGCGTAGCGGCAGATGAAGCTTCACTTGCTCGCCCACCACTCACCTGCTGTGCGGCCGGGTTCCTAACAGGCGAAGACCAGTAGCGGTTCGCAGCCCAGGGGTTGGGGACCCCTGCTCTAGCCATCTTTGTCCATGACTCATAGTACAGCACCTGGCACTTGTTAGGAGTATCAGAGCTACTTGCAGGAATATACAACCAATGAATATTTATTTAGCTAGATAATGATACGTCTATCCAAGTACTTCAATAATGCTGCTAATAATTCAATAGTGCAAGTGTGATGAGACCCAAGTTCTGCAAAACTAAAAGAAATCAAAAAGAGGCTCTTCTCTTCCCAGCTCTGTGTGCTGGGAGGATGGCCGCTACCCCCTGTGTTGTCCTGGCTCCCCTGCTCTGAGGCCTCTGATGAGGGTCAGCCAATAGAGACACCAGCAGATCAGAGAGCAGGAGTGACGGGCTGGAGTCTTTACTCTCCCACTTTCCCCTTCTGCCCCCTCTCCCTCCATACTACGTTGTAGGTTCCTCAGTGGCTGAAATTCCTTATAGACCCAGCTCAGCCCCTGCTCTTTCATGGCTGTGGCTCACACTGGGCTTAGTGACACCTTTCCCTCCCCTCCAGGTCGAGAAGAGGGCATGGTTTCCACTGTTGCTAGTCTCTGGTTGCGTCACCATGCCCAATGCTTCTACTCACTTGCCCTCACTGCTGTAAATAGCCCCTCCACTAAACAGACTGTGATGGAAGCCCTTGATGTACCATCTATTTTGCTTCTACTCACTTGCCCTCACTGCTGTAAATAGCCCCTCCACTAAACAGACTGTGATGGAAGCCCTTGATGTACCTACCACCTATTTTCGCCAGGACCCTAAGTGATTCAATCTCAGATTTTCATCCAATGCACACTTGTTGAGTACCTACTATGTTCAGGGGAGCCAATCTGTTACTGAGTTTACCAGCATGAGGGAGTCAGTCCCTTCTACCTGCTGGCTCAGGGAAGTAGCTGTAGCATAGGTTTTCCATGGGCCCATGGGGGAGCTTTTCTTCCAAACTATGTAGGACGTGGCTCTTTTCTAGATGAAAATGAATTAGGATGGTGTACACTCTATTAAATTAGTTCTTGTTCAGGTATCAGTATTAAATAAAGCTGAATCCAGTCAAAACATCTATGTCTTTAGAAAGCACCTAACAATGTTATCTAATAGAGCAAATGTAGTGAGTTCAAGGAGACGGGGGAGGAGCTAAGTGGAAGTAAGCCTACTTCTCCTGGAGTGTCCTCCTTTCAGAGAAGGGCACCATCAACAACTGTCCCAAACCTGGAGCCCTGAATCTCCAGCTCTATCTTTCTAAACCTCTCCTATCCATCCCTGTTTCTACTGCCTTGGTCCAGATCCTTATCTTTTCTTGTCTGATTCGCAAGGGTCACGAGGAATGGGTTGTGTATTCATTTCTGAGTTTCCAGCCCAGCAGAGTGTCTAGCATATAGTGGGCCCTCAATAAAGGTTAATTGCATGAATAAAGTCTATCACAGTAGGTCCCCATCTTTCTTCCCCAACAACTCTATCCTCCCTCCTACCCCATGAGATCTTTCTTAATCAGAGATATGTTTACACTATTACTTAAAGCCCTTCAATATTTCCACCATGGCTTTTAGCCAGGGGTCGCCAAACTTTCCGTGAAAAGAAAGAGCAGGTATTTTAGGTTTTGTAGGCCATATATAGTCTATGTTGTAACTACTCAACTCTGCTGTTGTAGTGTGAAAGCAGCCATATATGACACATCATGAGTAAGTTTGGTTGTATTCCAATAATACTTGATTTTTCAAAAACAAATAGCAGACTGGATTTAGCCCATGGGCTGCAGTTTGCCAACCGTGCCCTAAGCAGATACGTCCAAGCTGGCTAGCATGGCCTATAGGGCTGTTCCTGACCTGGCTTCCATTTAGCTTCCACCTCCTGACACTCCTGCTTCACACTTTGCTTTCCATCACTGCCACACTTCTTAACAATCCCTCCAACGTGCTGTGTACTTTCAATTACCTGTGACTTCACAGCTGCAGTTCTCCCCTTCTAGAACCCCCGTCCCCATCTATATGTCTATGAAACATTGGCCTTTCAAATCTCCTTGATTGAAACCTTCCCTATCCACCCTCCCCATCACTGCCCCAGATGGTGACCTTGCCCTCCTTTTGTGGCCTTTGCACTTGTTCCATCATTGCATTTAACCCTCTGTCATGTTATTTATTTGTGGACATGTCTGTGCCCTATTACGGAAGGGAACAATGTCTGGTGCAGAGGTACTTAGGAAATGTTGTTAAATTTAATTAAGACCAAGGTAGCTTTCAGTATAGTGATCCCAGGTTTGTCAGACAACTCTAGTTTTTGCCTGTGGCCCCAACATATTTATAATTTACTGCCCCTTTTGACTCTCCGAAGTGACCCCATGTGGATAATAAATTAAGCAGTTGCCCTATCTTTCAGCATTCTTTGAACCGTAGCACCTAAGTGGCTGCCTGCTCAGCCTATCCATGGGGCCAACAAGAGAAGGACTCAGGATCTCCCTACCCAGTGTTGGCCAGCAGATCGGCGTCCCTGGCTTCCCCGGGCCTAGCCTGAACAGCTGGGGGCCAGGGTGGTGAGGTTGCCAATGCAGGCTGAGCTGCCTGTGTCCATGCAGCCCAGTGAGCTACGCCCAGTCAAGGCCCTGAGCACAGTCATGCTGTGAGGAGAGTACAATCCCATGGTGACCCGTTATCTCTGCTATATCTACGACCCAGAATGACTCTGACCAAAGCCAGGGCAGTGCGGAGAGAGCAACAGGACTTCATGCCCAGTGTAGAAAATCCTTCAAACCCAGGCCCCCTTAGGAATAGGGCATTTGTGGCCCCTTTATGCAGAAAGGGGAGGACTTCACTATAGTGACCATCCTTCATCAAGGGTCATAGGAATAGCTCCTGGACAAGGTACTCAGGAAAAAGAAAGATAAATGCAGAATGGCTGTTCCCCTCCGCCGCCCCCCCCCCCCCGCCGCCCCAACTCCTCCACTTGTTTGACAAGCAGTCTGGTTGCCCTAGACTCTTTCCTGAACTTCCTCCCTCCTCCCCCGCATCTCAGACACTTCCATCTCTGTTCCCTGGGCTCCTCACAGGAATACGAAATGGCCACCCGGAAGTGGGGCTGCATAAGGAGCCCTTGGTTCTTTGAAAGCCATCTCAAATTCTCAAATCCGGGAGCAGCGGTTCCCACAGCTCTCGCAGCTCTGAAGTCAGAGCAAAGGCAACTGAATGCATTTACCAAAAAATGTGTCCCTCTGCACTGAATCCTGAGGTGTTATCTATACAGCCATCTCCACAAAGCTGCCCTCCTAAAAGGTCAGCCTTATTATTTCCAATGGAACCAAGCTCCTTCTGACCTCAAGGCTCTAGCTCATGACCTTGAATCTATGCTACCGAATTTTTGTTTAGTAAGTCATTTGGTAGCTTTTTGAATAATTCCCACCCTAACCCCGGCTGCATTAAATTTTTCCAAAGAGACAGGCCTCCCTCATTGTGTATCAGGCAATGCCCTACTTTAAAAAAGAATATGCCAATAAACACAAATTCAAACTTAGAAAACAAAGTGATCATTAGCGGACAATCAGAAGGATTCTCAGCATGATGAGCACTCACTGTGGAGTTTCTTTACAAATTGAAAGTGCTCTTGAATTCAAGTGTTTATTTGTGACTCCTTAAAGCAAAGACTTCAGGAACCACTGTCAAATAAAGATCATCTCTCAAACTGTAACAGAAGGAATACAGGAATCAACTTATGCCAATCTTTTCAGAAATACTCCTCCCTCCCTGCCCACCCCCCATGCTTACATTACATAGAACACAGGTGTATGCTTGATATATAAACAGACAAATAAAATCCACCAAAGAACAAGGCAAAACAATCTAGTGGCAAAAATTGTGAATTCTGAGATTTTTCAGTAAATTGGTGATTTATTGCCCACCGTAAGCCTAGAACAGGTGATCATACCTGAGCAAGGAATGCTCCCTCTTCTCAGTGAGCTATCTATTTAGAGGAAAGAAAGAGGGTATACAAGTAATTTATATAAGACAGAAAATAAGCTAGGTGATATTGAACAATTTATGTAACCTCACAAAGTTGGCTTTCTCACCTGTAAAACAGAAAGTTCATATCTCATATGAACTTAAATGAGGATTAAATGAGATGATGGGAGTAAAGAGCACAGTATACAGTGCCAGAGAACAGAATAGGCCATTATCAGTGCTAGCTATACTGCTCTCGTAGTTTTCATCTTCACTTATATGTGCCTTACAACCGTCATTTCAGAAAGCAGAATGCAGAGAGTATTCAATTTGGAGAAACAGGAAAGGGTGGATGGAGGAGGTGGAATTTCAGCTGGATCTTAGAGGCTAGGTGGTATTTCAGGGAGAGAAGATGGGGCTGGGGAGGAGGAGTTCATGATAAGGAGGTGTGCCAGCTTTAGCAGGAGGAAGGACAGATTCAGCAGGAGTACAGGCTTGGCTGGCACGACAGATACCTAACAGGGAGAAATGGGAGGGAAGGCTGGGAACATAGTTGAGATCAAATTTTGAAGGAAGTTTTAATCTTCCCAGCTGAGATATTTGAATGTTACCCTATAGGCAATAGGGAGCCACTGAAAGTTCTTGAGGGGAGCAGTAATATTCTCTGAGTTATATTTGAGGTACATTTTCCTGGGAGCAGAGTACCAAATGGACAACAACAGAGAGGCCAATCAGAAGGCCATTTTAATAGCCTGGGCAAGAAATAGTGAGGGCCTCAACAAAACTCAGACTGTAGAAAACAAATGAAGGGGACAGATGGGAGCAACATTTTGGAGGAAGATCAGCAGGCCTAATTTAAGGGAGAAGGAGATGGTGGAGTCATATTTCAGTGACTCAAAGATTTTGAACTTGGGTATAGATGCCATTAAAAAAGTTAGGAAATGAAGAGAAACTAGTTCAGGGCCTAGGTGATGATAAGTTATCTATAACTAGAGTGCCCGATTCTAAGGCTTCTACTGGCAAGAAGGCCTTGGATGGAAATTAATCTTTCAGTTTCCTCATCTGTGAAATGGGGATATCTGGGTATAGTCCATAACTTCACACAAATAGCTTTACTGATTTCTAAGTTCGGGCTTCTTAGGGGCTGGAGTCTCTCTAGTCATGATTCACTGTAATTTTGGGAGTAAATGAATGAATCACCCCCTGTGAGCTTATTTATGTCTATTACTACTTAGCCAGGAAGCCTTAAATAGACTAGCAAAGTCAACTATGGACCCAACATTCTAAAAGCATCAACCTGGAAACCAGAAGATGGATTTCAATTGCTTGCCAAATGTCAGTTGCTTTGGTGTATAAAATTCCAATAGTAGTTATTGAGACCGTACAATTTCTTGGCAACGTAGATGAAAATTGAAGTACTATATCAGTCAGGGTGAGTGAGGAATATAAACCATGTTAGGTATTTTAACAGAGAAAGTATAATGCAGGGATTTGGTTAAGTAGGTGTTAGAGGACTGAAAAAGCAAAATGAAAATACTAAGCTAACACAAATTAATAACTGCAGGCATTTGACACTAGCACTAAGGAGATCAAAGAGAAGAGAGTGGGGTTATCAGAACCTACAAGCTTGGAGGAGGGTCCCACAGAGCTGGAGCTCAGACCTCCGTGGAGAGAGTACTGCCCACCTAGCTGTGCTCTCTGATGCATACGCTGAGGCTGGCTCTGGAAGTGCTGGGAGAAGCTGAACCAGAACCATCTGCCACTGCTAGGGTGATACTGACACGAACAGCCAGATAGGAAGCAGCAAGTGCCTTCTCCCGTCCTCCTGCCCTCCTGCCCCCTGATCTAACGTGAAGCCAGCGTGGACTGGAGCTGAGAACCGATACCTGAATAACCAACATGAGGACTTTTACATAGCGCAGGACTTGAGAAATATCAGATTGCTATATTTATTTTCTGAACAAGCAACCACAAAATATAAAAACTGATTAGATAATCAAGCACAGGCTAGAATAAGCTACTCTCCTGCAAGCCTCAAAAAGGATTTTGTGGAGTGAAAGTGCTTATGTTAGTGGAATGGGTTATGTAGAGACTGAGGCAGACCCACCTAACCCAAGGGTACTCCCATTGGCTTATGCCCTTGTATAATCCATCCCTCTGAGGTGGGGCAAGACCTGGGAATTGCTTTTTTTTTTTTTATTTATTTTTTTTAAGATGTCTTTTTTTTTTTATTTTATAGCTACTTTATTTATTTATTTATTTATTTTTGGCTGTGTTGGGTCTTCAGTTCGTGCGAGGGCTTTCTCTAGTTGCGGCAAGTGGGGACCACTGTTCATCGCGGTGCGGGGACCGCTCTTCATCGCGGTGCGCGGGCCTTTCACTATCGCGGCCCCTCCCGTTGCGGGGCACAGGCTCCAGATGCGCATGCTCAGTAGTTGTGGCTCACGGGCCCAGCCGCTCCGTGGCATGTGGGATCTTCCCAGACCAGGGCTCGAACCCGTGTCCCCTGCATTAGCAGGCAGATTCTCAACCACTGCGCCACCAGGGAAGCCCCTGGGAATTGCTTTTAACAAATAGAATATAATGCAGGTGATGGGGTGTCACTCCCTTGATTACATCATGTTATCTAAAGTCTGTGTCAGCCAAGTAGAGTGAGAGAGTCTCCTGACAGCCTTGAAAAAGCAAATATCCATTGTGCAAGTTACTACTGGCCTCCAGACCTGAGGGTGGCTTCCAGCGCATAGCCAGCAAGAAGCAAGGGCCACCCCCCCACCCCCACCCCGCAACAACCATAAGGAAACAAATTCTTTCAGCAACCTCAATGACCTTGGAACAAAACATCCCCCAGAGTCCCCAGGTGAGACTGCAGACCCAAGTCAACACCTGACTGCCAGCCTACTGAGACCCTGAGCATAGGACCCCACTAAGCCGTGCCCAGACTCCTGACCCACGGAAACTGTGAGATAATAAATGTGAGTTGTTTTAAGCCACTAAATTTGTGGTAATTTATTACACAGCAATACAAAACTGATACAGGGATGATCCTTATTTCTCTATTTCCCATCTACATTCAACACTGACCTAATGTTTATGGAGCATCTAACACAGGCCAGGTGTTTTCAGTCTTCAAGAAGCCAGTTTAATAGAAAGACAAGTAACCAGGCCATTCCAGCTGAGTGTGATGTGTTCAAGAGGTAAGTGTGCCTGAGGGGCTGCGGAGCCTGGCCAGAGCAGGGGCACAGGAAGCTTTCAATGGAGAAAGTCCTAGTTAAAGGAAGATTAACTAGTTAACTAGGAAGGGGAGCTTTGGGCAGAAGTCCAAAAAAATTAAATTGTCCTTGATTACTAATCAATTTTCTTCAACTTCATACATGTAGCAGACATCAGAAATGGTTCTTCCTTAAATTGTTTTTCTTCCATCGAATTTATACTCATATTACAGCATTCAACTGAAAATCCAAAATCCAGAAGAGTCAAAAAAAAAAAAAAAAGTGTGCTTGAACTTAAATACGTCTCCTGATAGAGATTAGATTAGCAATTGTTTGTCTTAATAACCAGCACTTCCTCTTGAACCTGTGCCCAAAACAACCTTAAAAAGCTCCGATTTCATGAAACGTGTCACTTCCTCTCCACTCACAGCCCCCTTTTTCCTTCCTTCCCTTGGTCTCTTTTTTTTTTTTTTTTTATTTAAATGCAAGACTTTAGCTTTGAAATAATACCCCTCTTTGGCAGGCTGATATAACTCCCATTTTTCTGGGGAGAGTTTAGAGCTCGGCCAAGGTCACGGAGAGGGTTAGAAACAACAGAGCTGAGATTAAATTCCTCGCCTCAGGAACTTCTAGATGAGCCCCATAGCAGTTTTCTTGTCATTGTCTGAACTTGGAACGGCCTCCCACCCACGCCCAGTCTTCTCAGGCGCCTCCTTCCCTTCCCATAACTTCACAGAGACAGTTCTTCAGGATCCACATGCATGACCAGCTCAGCCATGCCACTCATTTTCATGCTACTCAGGGGAACTCTGGGGCAGAACCATGATGGTGGGGACAAGTTTTCTCAGCTCAATTTGGACCTGATTGCACTGAACAGAGGAGTAGAGGACAGAGCAAATGAAAGAACAAAGAAAAGGAAAAAGGTGACCACAGCTGGCTTTCAGCAACACAAGTGCCCATTTGAGGGATTTCTTGAGTGTTTGGACAAGGACATATGTCCCCATCCCTACTCCCATCTATTTCACATCAGACTCCCAATCATCCGCTGATCAACTGTATCTGTTTCAAGTCATCACGGAAGCTGTTTTGGGAGGAACCCTGTCTTTTGTGGGTTCTCTAAAGCTCCATCTACTCCTCCCACAGTGCAATACAATTAGTAACATAAAAACACTGCAGGACTACCATCTCCTTTAAGGTGGGCTATTAACTTTTCAGGGGGTGTGGAAGAGCTACCACTTTATTTTAAATAAAGCTAATGCCAAGGAACCCACATTTAAAGTTCTAAAACAGCAGCTACTCACCCACCACCACCCACAGATCTAACGATTGAGATTTTTTTTTCAGCTTGGCCTATTATTTATTTAGAATCAGAACTGATTTCTATCTTGATGATGCAGTCATTCAAGCTGACATCTCAAAAGCATCTAATAGTCTCTCTCCCTTAAAAACACACCAGTGAGGTTCTGTAACAGTGACCTCCGTAACTGTGGGTACACCTGTCCCAAATACAAGAGGGCTCATGGACTGACCTGAATCACCTGCTTCTCCCTACCTTGCTGAGACCCTGCTCAGACCAGAAACATCTCAACTGGAGGTTTCAGAATGGGAGCAGAAGCAACAATTCTTTCCCAGGCAGTGAGGGCTCGTTTCTGTTGAAGCCCTGACCTTGGACACGTTGATAGCCACTGGCAGTGCCTTTGAAGCCAAAAGGATGACTTAACACTTGCTTCAGTTTTCCTCTTAATTTCTTAAGTAGAAATATTAGGGAGGGAGGTTGAGGGGAGGAAGATGAATGGGTAGAGGGGAAAAAAAAATAGAGTTTCTCCTTAAAAAAATACAAACAACTTAAAAATTAAAATTTAAAAAAGCAGGCACTAAAAGTTTCCTTAAAGAACATCTTTGCTGTATGTCAATTAGGGAG
This sequence comes from Balaenoptera musculus, assembly GCF_009873245.2. Classification (NCBI taxonomy): domain Eukaryota; kingdom Metazoa; phylum Chordata; class Mammalia; order Artiodactyla; family Balaenopteridae; genus Balaenoptera; species Balaenoptera musculus. The sequence goes on along the minus strand of NC_045800.1, from coordinate 70,765,101 downwards.
GCTGTTCTTGCTGTAGATTTTCTCTGCCGCCTCAGAGCCAAATCTTCAGCCTCCCACACAGATCTGTGAAATCAATTGTCTTCCCCAAACATGTGGTAACCACAGAGAAGTGAAATTAATAAAACTGCTCCAAAAGATGATTTCTAAAGATGACATTCCTATTCTAGTTTTAGGCTTTCTTTCCTGCAGCCAAGCAGGGGCCTGAAGGGGGAGTGGGAGTGGTTGGGTAATGATCTGGGGGTTTGGTTTTTTTTTTTAACTTTAGAGTTTTTAGTTTAACTTAGTTGTTTTTTATTGGGGGTGGGGGGGCACAAGGAAGAGTTAAGGGTGGAGGCCAAAAAACCCCAGAAGCCAGCAATTATGAACAGATCGAGTGAGGCCTGTCATTCCTGACAAACAGGCAGGTCACAGCCAGGGGGGGTGAGGCCTGGACTCAGCGCCCCCAGAAACCCCCTCCATTTGTTTCTCCCACCACCCCCGCCCTGGGTGAAGGCTACCACAGAGGGCGGCGTGGATGCCACATCCAACCTGCCGCCAAACGAAGAAGGCCTGGCTCAGCCCCAGCCCTGACAATGCCAGGAAGACAAGCAGAGGCCATCAGTCTCCATTGCAAAGACAGTACTTTCCTCCCATATTATCCCGTCTGTCATGTCCTCCTCGGTCTCCAAAGGCACTGCTGTCTCATACATCATCATCATCATTTCCTCCCCACAAAGATGGAGAGCCCCGGGGAGAGGTCCTTTTCGCCAAACATCTCTCCTGATGGCCAAGGGCCTTCCCCTGATGATAGAAGCTACCAGGGGAGACATTTGCATCCCAATTAGGCCCAGGGCTTTGAAGAGTCTAGGAGGAGGGCACTGACAGTCAGTTTGTCAGTTTAAATAAACTTCCACAATCTCCAGAGGCCTGGACTGAGAGGGGAGGGAGAGGAAAAACCCTCAAATCTAGGGCTCAGGAATATGGATACACTTAGTCTTGACAGAGCAAAGGCACGTTGCCACTGAAAACCGGAATGTTATTAATAGTAGTTCTGTTTAATTAAGCGTTGGGTATACTATTTTACTGAATTCTCACAACAGTCTTATTCCACATTTACAGGACATTTTTCTGGGGACAAAACTGAGGATTAGAGGGTCGGCCAAAATTAGAAGACAAATTGGTCAACCTATTTGTCTGATTCTAGATCTGATACTGACTACTACAGTGTATTAATTGGTCATCTATGGATCACTCTAGAACTTTTGCATATTTCCTAAATAATAATGTTGATAGTTTCTATTCATTGAGGTCTACTATGTGTCAGGCCCTGTTCTCACCACTTTACGTATATGTTTTCATTTAAGCCGCATAGGTAATACCACTCTGAGAGACAGATATTACTATATCATTATCCACATTTTATAGCTGGGGAGACTAGCGTTTAGAGGAATTAAGTAACTCTTCAGGTCCCCCACTAGCAGTTGCTGGTGTCAGGATTCAGACTCAGTCTCCAGTGTGTATTATAGATGATATAAACACTGACTTGCAGTCCAGAAGTCTAGACAATTGTAGTAGAAGGAACCAACCATGGAGCGTAGGCGTGGGGCATTCATCATTGGGTTCCTCACCAATGGTAATCTGGATGAAAGCTGACAATGAACCTCATGGCCAAGTCTCAAAGTAGAGAACATGTCACCAAAGCAGGGGTGAGGAAGACCCAGCTCCTTTCTTGGTTTTGAGAGGGAAAACTTACCAGCTGATGGTAGGTATGAGCTCAGTTCTTTCTCGGCATCAGCTTGTGGGGCCACTGCTTGCTCTCCAGCAGGCACTGCCACTGGGCAGAGCAAGGAGCACCGGGGGACTGCCTGCCAACAACCAGCATACAGGGCTCCAGCTCCTGGGCCTGCCAGTGTGGTGGGGTAACCCACCCTTTCAGCCCTGTCTCAGCTTGAAGGAGGCACTAACTCATCCTGAGCCCCTAGAAATCCAACTGAGTAATCCTGCAGCATGGAATCTGATCCATTTGCTTAGGGAAGGGCTTCTATCATGCCGAGTGGTAAGGCAGCAGCAACAGAAACTCAGCGCATCTCAAAATAGTTTTAAGAGACCCTGCTGGTTTCCTAACTACCTGTCAGTCATCCCCCCTTCTTTCTGTTAATAGAACCCTGATTTTGTTCAGCTAACCCTCTTCCTCACAGACCAATGTTTCACTATGCCCATAATGGTAACCCCATTTCTCTTGCCAATGAGTGACTAAGGAATAGACAAGTGACATAATTCTGGCCAATCTGTTGTAAGGGAATGTATGCAGAGGGGTTCTGGAAAGGTTTCTACACTGGATTAAAAAAAAAAAAAAAAAGACACACACAGAGAAAATAATGATCTTTTTTCTTTCACTGGAATTTGTCATGACATGATGTGATTGCAGGAACTGCAGCAGCCATGTTGGTAGCTACCTCAGGCTATCTCCCCTGAGGACCAATCCAACCACCCTGAGAAGGGCAGCCTGGAATGATGGAAAGAACTTGAATCACTGAAGACACTGTTTACCACCAAATTAACCAACCCTTAGAGCTGTCCTACCTTGGAATTTTGGTTACATAAGATATATATTTTTCTTATGTAGCAACAGTGTTCAGTGCAGGAAATACTGGTTAAATGAAAATAAAGATAATCCACATTAAGACTTTCAGCAGTACCTGCCGTATAGAAAACTTTAGCTATTATTACATTCATCATATGTGTATAAAGCTTCCAGTTCTGTTTCTTCTTCCCTGCCCCCCAAATAAAAAGGCTAATCATGAAGGCAGTTGGTCTGTGTAACCCATTTCAGGTCTTGAAGAAGTCTCAGAAATGTTCAACCTCAAAACACATTAGTTGCACTCTGGCAATAGTCTGAATGGAATCTATACAAAGCAAAGAAGTTCAGAGATTTGAGCTAAGACTACCACCTGATCTCACTTGACTACAAAATCATAAAAACCCACAGTAAAGGACATGGTTTAGAGGTTTGTTATGAATTTCCTGGCCTTGTTTATTAACTGAATCAAAACCGAAAGTAGTATCTCTCCTCTTCCTTGTAAACTGTACACTTTAGGAAGAAAGAGCAATAATATTCCTGGCCATCGTGTGTATGTTATATAATAAATACATGTTATAGGTTCTTTGAAAAGTGTGCGATTTACGGTTGGATCCTGGCATCTGCTTTGAAGCATAAAATTTTTCACCCAAGTCTAATTAGAGGATTCTCAATTAGCAAATCTTCCCAGCTGACACATTAGACAATGAAGATTTTTCACAACAACTGTAATATTTAGTTCACTTTTCCTCATTTTAACAAAACAAAGTAGAAAGACATCATTTATAAAAATCTCTGTTCAAGGCTCACAGAGCTTATAACCAGGAGAGGGTCAGGGAGAACTGAAATATGTGCCCTGTCCCCCAACCCTTGACTCTGACTTGCTTTGGGATCTGGAGCAAGTCATGTCCTTTCTGATCTCAATTTTCCATCTATGAAGAGGGGAGGTTACATGAGATCGGGGCTTCTCAACCTCACCACTACTGACATTTTGGATCAAGCAATTCTTCAGATGTTTAGCAGCATCCCTGGCATTTACCCACTAGAGGCCAGTAACACCCCTACCCACACCCTAGTTGTGACTATCAAATATATCTCCAGACATTGCCAAATGTACCCTGGTGGTGGTGGGGCAAAATCACCTCAGCTGAGAACCACAGAATTAGACCTGGAGTCATAAATGCCAACAATAATCAGCTGTTATACAAATGAGAGAAGATCAGATGAAAGAAAGGCAAATTCAAGAGCATGTGTCCTATCAAAAAAGGAAGATACTCCTCATCTCCAGTGGACCCTCACCATATGTTTATAATTGTTTCAAGAGAGGGCAATGAATCCCATGATTCTGTAAAGTCTTGACTTTCTCCTTTTTTAATGTTGGTAACTCATTCTTTGTAGCACATAGGACGGTGGGGTCTGGAGCTACATTGCCTAAATTTGAATGCCAGGTTTACCTCTCAACTAACTTAAATATTGGGCAAGTTCTTTAACATACCTAAGTCTTAGTTTTCTCACCTAAAATAAAAACAATAATAATACCCACCTTATAAGGTCAAGATCATCAGGATTACATGACACAACACATGTAAAGGTCCTAGGATAATGCATATAGTAAGTGCTTGATAAATGTTAGCAATTATCCCTAGATATAAAAACACATATATTAAGCCAAACTAAATATATCTATAGGGCAGATTCAACCTAGAGGCTACAGGTTTACAATGCTGAACTACAGGATTTCAAGTGCATCTTCAGGTTCTCTAAAGTTTTAAAATTCCATTCTGTGGAAGCAAGAACACCAATTAGCCTCTGATTAACTCTATAAAATCTAGTTGAGAAGACAGAGATCTGACATTGGCAAAGATCAGGTTGTCAGAAGAGAATTCTAATCAAATACCAAAGTATGTGTTCTCAGAGGTCAGAAGGGATGAAGAGCATTCTATGCTTTCCATTCAAGAAAAGACTGTTTTTTGTTTCTCTTTTTTAAAAAGTACATGAAGGAGAAGAACATCAAATTTGGAACCTGCCATCCTCAACTGTATCCTCTTAGCAGATGCCATAACAATACAATGAATTACTGTTTACTTTCTAGCTAAAAAATCAACAGTTATAAGTTGTATCATTAGCCCAATTGCTTTTCAGTGAGATAGCTGATAGAGGCAATAATAGACTGGTTTCTTTCTTCTCCATTCTTATCCTCCCCTGGAAAACAACATATCCCTCCTGATCAATACCTTAACCTGTGTTACTTATAACATTGTCAGACATGAGTGTCTGCTTCACTCCAGGGTGGAGAAATGAGATAGTTTGGGAAAATTCAGGTCAGACATTAAATTGTCTTGGGTGAGCTGTTATTCTAGTCTAGATGCACATAACCAAATCAGCACCATAGAGGACTACCAGAAACTAAAGGACTTACTTGAAAAAGTCCCGCTGCCTTTACTAAAACTATGCCATGGAGGCATGGAGTAGAATGAGGTCCTAGAAGCCTACATCTGTGGATTACATCTCAGGGAAATGACTTGGGAACATGCCGTGAATGCTTTAAAATAAAACTTCACACCATTTGACCCATAGTTCCCTCCTGGGAATCTACCATAATGAAATATTCAGAAGCTGGAATCAAAATGTACACATAGAGATGTTCTATGCAATGTTATTTAATTAAATAGAAAAAGTGGATACCAACTCCAATGACCCATATTAGAAGCCTGTAAATAAATTAAGAAATAGTCTTACGATGGACTATTATGCAGCCAATTATAAATGGCATTTCAAAGAGTATTTCACTACCTGGGAACATAATATATAATGTTATGCAAAAAAGGTGATAAAAAATTGGATATGCAATGTGATACCAATTGTGTGTGTATGTATGTGTGTATATATATATATGTGTGTATATGTATGTATATATATATATGAAAACACTGTACATCAAAACATGTACTCTGGTTATTTTGGTATGGGATTATGAGTAATCTTCATTTCCTTTTATAAACCTCTCTGCATTTTCTAAATCCTTACATGGACCTCAGGATTGCCACATGCAGTTGTATGGGATGCACCCTGCAGAAGGGGGCCAATCCATGGGGCACTCCAAGTCATGTGCCCATGCACCACATCTGTTCAGAGAAGATGCCATTTTAAATTCATACAAAGACACCATGCAGGATACTGGTGCCCCGTTATAATTTACAGTATTTCAATTTAGCAAGGGCAGTCAATAAATGCTCATTAATATGTTTATTAAAACTGGGGATGTTTTCTGCTTTATCCAGGGACACAGCCACCTTCTGTTTAATATCAATTTGATATTTTTAAGTTTTATAATAAAAAAAGTTAATCTCAAGAGTCCTCTGCCACACCTAGAGTTCTCCACTGGGTCAGGAAATTTATGAAAACCTTCCTCAGGAGTCCAGGCCAGCTTCTTAGGGCAGGGAAATGGCCTAGGATACAGAGCAGATCTGTCCCTAGTGAGCCACTGGGGATACTGAACTAGGTTCCTATCACAGAGGGGTAGCAGCAGAAGAGTACTCCTTCAATTAAAACAAAATAAAACAGAAGTCCAAACAACAATCAAAACAGACTTTCATATAAATACTACCAGTCAGAACCCAACCCCCAAAGTATCATCTAGACCAATGATTTTTCGACAATTTTAGAAAGAGATTTTTTTTTTTGGAACAAAGTCTTACAATGAGTTCCAATAAATAAATGAATAAGTATTTTCAGTGTTACCCAAAATGTAAAAGATACCCAGAATTAAAACTAACTTCAATATGTCACCACAACATGGCATGCTATGTGTTTCTATCTCAACTGACTACATTAAACTATTTTAAAGTTGACAATGGCATATGTATGCTACCCAATTTTACGTGTTGGACATACATAAGCCTGAAATTTCTTTTAAAAGTCCAGTATAGAGTTATAATATTCTTATTCAGTGACATCTATATAAGACATTCAAATCTGTGCACAGAATGGAAAATGACACCATGAATAAGATCAAAAGACAAATGATATAATCTGGAGGGAAATATTCACAACACACACAAGACACACACACACACACACACACACACACACACACACACACACACAGTTGGGATTCCAGAAGGAGAAGAGAGAAAGCGATAGAAGAAATTTTTAAAAAGATAATGGCAGGGGAAAGTGCTGCAGGCTGAGGAACATCAAATGCAAAGGCCCTGAGTCAGGAACAGGCTTTGCCTGTGTGAGAAACAGAGAGAAAATATCAGAGTTGAAGCAGAATGAGTGAGGTGTGTAAGGGGTGGGGAGAGTGGAATGAAGGGACCAAGTTCTATAGGACTTTCTTGGCCATGAGTCCCTGTGACGATTCCAAATTTGTCAAAATAATAAGAGAAAACCTCCTTGATACCACTGACAAAGAAGACACTTTGAGGGAGACCTTCAAGATGGCAGAGGAGTAAGACGTGGAGATCACCTTCCTCCCCACAAATACATCAGAAATACATCTACATGTGGAACAACTCCTACAGAACACCTACTGAACGGTGGCAGAAAACCTGAGACTTCCCAAAAGGAACAGACACCCTCAGGGAACCTACACGCAGAGGCGGGGTCAAATCCAAGCTGAACCCCAGGAGCTGTGCGAACAAAGAAGGGAAAGGGAAATTTCTCCCAGAAGCCTCAGGAGCAGCGGATTAAATCCCCACAATCAACTTGATGTACCCTGCATCTGTGGAATACCTGAACAGACAACGAATCATCCCAAAATTGAGGCGGTGGACTGTGGGAGCAACTGTAGACTTGGGGTTTGCTTTCTGCATCTAATTTGTTTCTGGTTTTATGTTTATGTTAGTTTAGTATTTAGAGTTTATTATCATTGGTAGATTTGTTTATTGATTTGGTGGCTCTCTTCCTTTTTTATATATATATATATTTTTTTCCTTTTTCTCTTTTTGTGAGTGTGTATGTATATGCTTCTTTGTGTGATTTTGTCTGTATAGCTTTGCTTTTACCATTTGTCCTAGGGTTCTGTCTGTCCGTTTTTTTTGTTTTATTGTTTTCTTAGTATAGTTTTTAGTGCTTGCTATCATTGGTGGGTTTCTTTATTGGTTTGGTTGCTCTCTTCTTTCTTTCTTTTTCTATGACTTTTAAATTTTTTTATTTTAATAACTATTTATTTTATTATTTTTTTCTTTCTTTCTTTCTTTCTTTTTCTCCCTTTTCTTCTAAGCCGTGTGGCTGACAGGGTCTTGGGGCACTGGCCAGGTGTCAGGCCTGTGCTTCTGAGGTGGGAAAGCCAAGTTCAGGACATTGGTCCACCAGAGACCTCCCGGCTGCATGTAATATCAAACAACAAAAGCTCTCCCAGAGATCTCCATCTCAACACTAACAAACAGCTCCACTCAACGACCAGGAAGCTACAGTGCTGGACACCCTATGCCAAACAACTAGCAAGACAGGAACAAAACCCCACCCATTAACAGAGAGGCTGCCTAAAATCATACTAAGTTCACAGACACCCCAAAACACACACCGGACGTGCTCCTGTCCCCAGAAAGACAAGATCCAGCCTCAGCCACCAGAGTACAGGCACCAGTCCCCTCCACCAGGAAGCCTACACAACCCACTGAACCAACTTTACCCACTGGGGGCAGACACCAAAACCAACGGGAACTACGAACCTGCAGCCTGTGAAAAGGAGACCCCAAACACAGTAAGTTAAGCAAAATGAGAAGACAGAGAAACACACAGCAGATGAAGGAGCAAGGTAAAAACCCACCAAACCAAATAAATGAAGAGGAAATAGGCAGTCTACCAGAAAAAGAATTCAGAGTAATGATAGTAAAGATGATTCAAAATCTTGGAAATAGAGTGGAGAAAATACAAGAAACGCTTCACAAGGACCTAGAAGAACTAAAGAGCAAACAAACAGTGATGAACAACAAAATAAATGAAATTAAAAATTCTCTAGAAGGAATCAATAGCAGAATAACTGAGGCAGAAGAACGGATAAGTGACCTGGAAGATAAAATAGTGGAAATAACTACCACAGAGAAGAATAAAGAAAAAAGAATGAAAAGTACAGTCTCAGAGACCTCTAGGACAACATTAAACGCACCAACATTCGAATTATAGGGGCCCCAGAAGAAGAAGAGAAAAAGAAAGGGACTGAGAAAATATTTGAAGAGATTATAGTTGAAAACTTCCCTAATATGGGAAAGGAAACAGTCAGTCAAATCCAGGAAGTGCAGAGAGTCCCATACAGGATAAATCCAAGGAGAAACATGCCAAGACACATATTAATCAAACTATCAAAAATTAAATACAAAGAAAAAATACTAAAAGCAGCAAGGGAAAAACAACAAATAACATACAAGGGAATCCCCATAAGGTTAACAGCTGATCTTTCAGCAGAAACTCTGCTAACCAGGAGGGAGTGGCAGGACATATTTAAAGTGATGAAAGGGAAAAACCTACAACACAGATTACTCTACCCGGCAAGGATCTCATTCAGATTCGACAGAGAAATTAAAACCTTTAGAGACAAGCAAAGGCTAAGAGAATTCAACACCACCAAACCAGCTTTAAAACAAATGCTAAAGGAACTTCTCTAGGCAGGAAACACAAGAGAAGGAAAAGAACTACAATAACAAACCCAAAACAATTAAGAAAATGGTAATAGAAACATACATATCAATAATTACCTTAAATGTAAATGGATTAAATGCTCCAACGAAAAGACACAGACTGGCTGAATGGATATAAAAACAAGACCCATATATATGCTGTCTACAAGAGACCCACTTCAGACCTAGGGATGCATACAGACTGAAAGTGAGGGGATGGAAAAAGATATTCCATGCAAATGGAAATCAAAAGAAAGCTGGAGTAGCAATTCTCATAGCAGACAAAATAGACTTTAAAATAAAGACTATTACAAGAGAAAAAGAAGGACACTAAATAATGATTAAGGGATCAATCTAAGAAGACATAACAATTGTAAATATTTATGCACCCAACATAGGAGCACCTTAATACATAAGGCAAATGTTAACAGCCATAAAAGGGGAAGTCAACAGGAACACAATAATACTGGGGGACTTTAACACCCCACTTTCACCAATGGACAGATCATCCAAAATGAAAAAAAATAAGGAAACACAAGCTTTAAATGATACATTAAACAAGATGGACTTGATATTTATAGGACATTCCATCCAAAAACAAGAGAATACACTTTCTTCTTAAGTGCTCATGGAACATTCTCCAGGATAGATCATATGTTGGGTCACAAATCAAGCCTTGGTAAATTTAAGAAAATTGAAATCGTATCAAGTATCTTTTCCAACCACAACGCTATAAGACTAGATATCAATTACAGGAAAAAATCTGTAAAAAATACAAACACATGGAGGCTAAACCATACACTACTAAATAACCAAGAGATCACTGAAGATATCAAAGAGGAAATCAAAAAATACCTAGAAACAAATGACAAGGAAAACATGACGACCCAAAACCTATGGGATGCAGCAAAAGCAGTTCTAAGAGGGAAGTTTATAGCAATACAATCCCACCCCAAGAAAAAAGAAAAATCTCAAACAAACTAACCTTACACCTAAAGCAATTAGAGAAAGACAAACAAAAACACCCCAAAGTTAGCAGAAGGAAAGAAATCATGAAGATCAGATCAGAAATAAATAAAAAAGAAATGAAGGAAACGAGAGCAAAGATCAATAAAACTGAAAGTTGATTCTTTGAGAAAATAAACAAAACTGATAAACCATTAGCCAGACTCATCAAGAAAAAAAAGGGAGAAGACTCAAATCAATAGAATTAGAAATGAAAAAGAAGACACTGCAGAACTACAAAGGATCATAAGAGATTACTACAAGCAACTATATGCCAATAAAATGGACAACCTGGAAGAAATGGACAAATTCTTAGAAAAGCACAACCTTCCAAGACAGAACCAAGAAGAAATAGAAAATGTAAAGGGACCAATCACAAGCACTGAAATTGAGATTGTGATTAAAAATCTTCCAACAAGCAAACGTCCAGGACCAGATGGCTTCACAGGCGAATTCTATCAAACATTTAGAGAAGAGCTAACACCTATCATTCTCAAGCTCTTCCAAAATATAGCACAGGGAGGAACACTCCCAAACTCATTCTATGAGGCCACCATCACCCCGATACCAGAAACCAGACAAAGATATCACAAAGAAAGAAAACTACAGGCCAGTATCACTGATGAACATAGATGCAAAACTCCTCCACAAAATACTAGCAAACAGAATCCAACAGCACATTAAAAGGATCAGAAACCATGATCAAGTGGGGTTTATCCCAGGAATGCAAGGTTTCTTCAATATATGCAAATCAATCAATGTGATAAACCATATTAACAAATTGAAGGAGAAAAACCATATGATAATCTCAATAGATGCAGAAAAAGCTTTCGACAAAATTCAACACCGATATACAATAAAAACCCTCCAGAAAGCAGGCATAGAGGGAACTTACCTCAACATAATAAAGGCCATATATGACAAACCCACAGCCAGAATTGTTCTCAATGGTGAAAACCTGAAACCATTTCCTCTAAGATCAGGAACAAGACAAGGATGTCCACTCTCACCACTATTATTCAAAATAGTTTTGGAAGTTTTAGCCACAGCAATCAGAGAAGAAAAGGAAATAAAAGGAATCCAAATTGGAAAAGAAGACGTAAAGCTGTCACTGTTTGCAGATGACATGATACTATACACAGAGAATCCTAAAGATGCTACCAGAAAACTACTAGAGCTAATCAATGAATGTGGTAAAGTAGCAGGATACAAAATTAATGCACAGAAATCTGTTGCATTCCTATACACTAACTATGAAAAATCTGAAAGAGAAATTAAGGAAACATTCCCATTTACCATTGTAACAAAAAGAATAAAATACCTAGGAATAAACCTATCTAAGGAGACAAAAGACCTGTATGCAGAAAACTGTAAGACACTGATGAAAGAAATTAAAGGTGATACCAACAGATGGAGAGATATACCACGTTCTTGGATTGGAAGAATCAACATTGTGAAAATGACTCTACTACCCAAAGCAATCTACAGATTCAATGCAATCCCTATCAAACTACCAATGGCATTTTTCACAGAACTAGAACAAAAAATTTCACAATTTGTATGGAAACACAAAAGACCCCGAATAGCCAAAGCAATCTTGAGAAAGAGAAACGGAGCTGGAGGAATCAGGCTCCCAGACTTCAGACTATACTACAAAGCTACAGTCATCAAGAGAGTATGGTACTGGCACAAAAACAGAAATATAGATCAATGGAACAGGATAGAGAGCCCAGAGATAAACCCACACATGTATGGTCACCTTATTTTTGATAAAGGAGGCAACAATATAAAATGGAGAAAAGACAGCCTCTTCAATAAGTGGTGCTGGGAAAACTGGACAGCTACATGTAAAAGAATGAAATTAGAACACTCCCTAAAACCATATACAAAAATAAACTCAAAACAGATTAAAGACCTAAATGTAAGGCCAGACACTCTAAAACTCTTAGAGGAAAACATAGGCAGAACACTCTATGACATAAATCACAGCAAGGTGCTTTTTGATCCACCTCCTAGAGAAATGGAAATAAAAACAAACAAAAAAAAAATGGGACCTAATGAAACTTAAAAGCTTTTGCAAAGCAAAGGAAACCATAAACAAGATGAAAAGACAACCCTCAGAATGGGAGAAAATATTTGCAAATGAAGCAACTGACAAAGGATTAAACTCCAAAATATATAAACAGCTCATGCAGCTCAATATTAAAAAAACAAACAACCCAATCCCAAAATGGGCAGAAGACCTAAATAGACATTTCTCCAAAGAAGACATACAGATGGCCAAGAAGCACATGAAAAGCTGCTCAACATCACTAATTATTAGAGAAATGCAAATCAAAACTTCAATGAGGTAACACTTCACACCAGTCAGAATGGCCATCATCAAAAAATCTACAAACAATAAATGGTGGAGAGGGTGTGAGGAAAGAGGACCCTCCTGTACTGTTGGTGGGAATGTAAATTGATACAGCCACTATGGAGAACAGTATGGAGGTTCCTTAAAAAACTAAAAATAGAACTACCATATGACCCAGCAATCCCACTACTGGGCATATACCCTGAGAAAACCATAATTCAAAAAGAGTCATGTACCAAAATGTTCACTGCAGCTCTATTTACAATAGCCAGGACATGAAAGCAACCTAAATGCCCACTGACAGGTGAATGGATAAAGAAGATGTGGCACATATATAAAATGGAATATTACTCAGCCATAAAAAACAATGAAATTGAGTTATCTGTAGTGAGGTGGACGGACTTAGAGACTGTCATACAGAGTGAAGTAAGTCAGAAAGAGAAAAACAAATACTGTATGCTAACACATATATATGGAATCTTAAAAAAAAAAAAAAGTTTCTGAAGAACATAGGCGCAGGACAGGAATAAAGACGCAGACATAGAGAATGGACTTGAGGACACGGGGAGGGGGAAGAGTAAGCTGTGATGAAGCAAGAGAGTGGCATGGACATATATATACTACCAAATGTAAAACAGATAGCTAGTGGGAAGCAGCCACATGGCACAGGGAGATCAGCTCGGTGCTTTGTGTCCGCCTAGAGCGGTGGGATAGGGAGGGTGGGAGGGAGACGCAAGAGGGAGGGGATATGGATGTATGTATATGTATAGCTGATTCACTGTATAACAGTAGAAACTAACACACCATTTTAAAGCAATTATACTCCAATAAAGACGCTAAAAGAAAAAAATAATGGCGGGACTTCCCTGGTGGTCCAGTGGCTGAGACTCCAGGCTCCCAATGAAGGGGGCCTGGGTTCAGTCCCTAGTTGTCGAACTAGATCCCGCATGCCACAGCTAAAGATCCTGCCTGCCGCAACTAAGACCCGGCGCAGCCAAATAAATAAATAAATAAATATTTTTTAAAAAAGTTAATGGCTGGGGACTTCCCTGGCGTTCCAATGGTTAGAACTTTGCCTTCCAATGGAGGGTGTGTGGGTTCAATCCCTGGTTGGGGAGCTAAGATCCCACATGCCTCAGGGTCAAAAAACCAAAACATAAAACAGAAGCAATATTGTAACAAATTCAATAAAGACTTTAAAAATGGTCCACATCTAAAAAAAAAAAAGATAATGGCTGAAACTGTCCAAAAATGTTGAAAGATATCAACTCACAGATACAAGATTAGCAAACTCCAAACAAGCTGAAAACAAAGAAATCCACACTTAGACATATTATAGCCAAACTGCTGAGAACAAACAAACAAATAAAAACAGAAAATCTTGAAAGCAAATGAGGCCTCGAAAGGGTGGGAGAGAGGACCTATTTCATATAAGGAAAAAATAATAAGAATGACAACTAGCTTCTCATCAGAAATAGTGGCCAGAAGACATTGGTATGACATTTTTATGTGCTGAAAGAAAAAAATACCCCTGCTAATTCCAAATTCTATATCCAGTGAATAAATCCTTCAAAAGTGAAAGTAAAATAAAGACATTTTTGAACAGACAAAAGCTGAAAGAATTTCTTTCCAGCAGACCTGTACTACATGAAACACAAAGAGAAGTTGTGTAGGCTGAAGAGAAGTTGTATCAGAAGAAAACCTGGTTCTGCAGGAAGGAATGAAGAACTCCAGAAAGAGAAAACATGTCAGTGTATCAAACATTATTTTAAAAAATTTCATATATGTGCATGTATGTATAGATTTCTTTAAAATACTTTTACTCTTTTAAAGTAAAATAATAACGCATTGTGGGGTGTATAGAATAGGTGAAAGTACTATAAATGACAACAAGAACATATAGGGTTAGGGATAGTAACTGGAAGCTTAGTATTCTGAGAACAGAGAGAATGGAAGGAAGGCAACGTTTGTAGAAATTATCACCAAGAGCCAAAGAAACATAAGCATCCTCAGATTGAATAAGTGCCACTACCACAACCACAAAACGCCCAAGTACCCAAAAGGATATTTTAAAAACTCAATCTACAGACATCATAGTGAAATTTTAGAACCTCAAGAACACAAAGAAAATACAAAAAAAACCCCTACTTTTTAAGAGCAAAAAAATTTTTTTTTAATCTTCAGAAATTCAAGCCTCAGAAAATTTAGCACTCACAGATGATCTTCTAAAGAAACACTACAGAATGTACTCCAAACAAGGGACAAATGAACACAGCCAAAGGAGTGGGATTTAAGAAAAACTTGTAAGTAAAGAATACAGTAAACGAATTAATTCTAAAATAAGTATTTATTCCAAAAACAAAAAAACTTTGTCAAAGCATTTTAGAAGTAACCTTCTGGATTATATGAACATTGAAAGTGGAAAAAGCTCAAAGAGAAGTAAAGGTTCTTGTCTTCGTCCAGAGAGGAATATAGATTAACTGATTAACTCTTGTCTTTATTATAAAAACATATGTTCACGTGTATGTAATAAAAACTGAAATGTAAAAAATAATAGAATTGGAGTATATAACTTTAAACCAATAGAAGAAAAAATGGAACAAAGAGCACAGACTAATTTTATTTGTTTTTAAAAGCATAGAAAATTATATAGAAGTATAATATCAGTGTCTATGTGTATGTCTCTGCATAAACAGTATGTGTGTCTGTGTGTGTGTGTCTGGTATGCATCTATGTGTATACATCTGGTCTGTATCTGGGTACAAATACTGTTACATACTTTTTTTCCTTCACAAAAATAGAATCATACTGTACTATTTTGCCTTTTCTATGCCATAAATGTTGTAGTCAACCTAACTGTCAAACAACCTTGAGGGGCACAAAGCCAGGAGGCTTGATCATCCTGGGACTGCCAGCTCACTACCAATGGTCCTGGGAGAAGTAGTGCAAGTGGGAAAGTTGCCTGATTTTCCCCGAGGAACAACACTGTAGATAAGCTGCTAACGTTGGGTATAGATCCTGAGCTGAAATATCACTAGTTCCAGCCCTTTCATGGGGAGGAGAGGCCCTGGTGAAGGAAAAGAAGGTGGCTCAGGTTCCCACATCTTGATCAGCTGGGCAGTACAGTCCAGTGAGTCAGAGCATTCTCCCCAGAGACAGACTGCCCTGTCTGCTGGGTTCAAGTACCAACTCTACCCCTTCCAAGGCTGTGACTTTTAGGCAGGTCACTTAATCTTTCTGTGCCTCTGTTTCCTCATCTGTAAAATGGTGATAATATTGGAGCCTCCCTAATAGGGGCATGGTGAGGATTAAATATGTAAATCACTCAAAGAGTGCCTGGCTCATAAACAGTGTTCAGTGAACTTGGTGTCTAGGACTCAGGGGAAGTACACAGAGGTGTGAATGAGACAGGATGAGACATGGGCTGATGCTTGTTGGGGCTGAGTGATGGGCACACAGGGCTCTACTTGTAGGGTTTGTTCAAATTCTCTATAATAAAAGTGCTTTGTAAAAAAATAGTTTATAAATATTAACTGTTATAATAGGCAGCGCCAAGGAAACAGCACGGCTTCACTGCGGTCACAATTTTGTTATAACAAGAAAGATAAGGTGTCAGTACACAAAGCAGTTGTTAGACAATGATACAAATGTCATCTATTCTTGCTATGGTGTGATCTTAGAGGCTTTGTCAAAGTGTTGACCCTCCTGCCCCTCCCTCACACCCTAAAACTCTCTGAGGCAGCCTCATGGGTGCCTGAAATATTTTCATTAAAACCTTAGCTTAAGTTTTTATAACCCAGTCAAAAAGCAGGGGTGGGGAGGTGGGAGAGCAGTAGGAGGGAGAACTAAATAGCTAAAGCAAAGCTGCTATGCATTGTCCTTCTAAAACACACTTAAATGTTGATTCTCTTCAGAGGTTAGATTTTGATGGGAAGGAAACTGACACAGAATGAGGAGGCAAAAGGGAGGTGGGGCCGCAGGAAGGGAGGGGGACCCAGGTAGGGAAGTAGACCTTTTTGTCGAAATGGGCTTTATGTCAGCCCTAAAAGAAGCACAAGAAATTGCTGCAGGAAAGAGAAAAAGGGCTTTCTTAGTCTTGGTACTCAAAGTGCGGTGCCTGAACCAGCAGTCCCCGTATCCACTGGGAGCTTGTAGGACATACAGAAACTCGGCCCCACCGCAGACCTGGTGAGCCAGACCATGTATTTTAACAAAGTCCCAGGTAATTCTCAAGTACATTAAAGTGTGAGAATTTCACTGCCTAACCGAGGACCTAGACATGACTGGCCCTTAGTAAATGTCTGAATAGACAGCTGTTGAACAGATAGAGAAAAATAGTGCTAGCTATGCTTTTATTCAGCGATCCTGCATTCATACTGCATCCACAGGGTGTACAGAATTGTGTAAGATTGTGGTTCTTTGGTTCTCAGCCTTGGTTGTAAGTTAGAATCACCCAGGGTGCTATTAACAACAGCTGTGCAGGTCCCTCCCATCTCCAGAGATTCTAATTCAACTGGTCTGGAAGGGACTTAGCCTAAGATGACTTCTTTTTTTGCAAGACACTGTACCAAGTAATAGGACTCCCTGCTGAAGAACCAGGGATGAGCCATCGAGGTCACTCTTGCTGAAGACAAAGGCAACAAAGATGTCAAGAGTCAATACCTAGAGGAGGGGAATATTTATCCCCAATGAGTATTGTCTTTTTTCCTGCAGATGTCCCAGAATATATAAAAATATAGTTTGTTAGTGTGGGTGGTTGGAGGGGAAGGAGGCTGATGTGTCTGTGATGGGTTTTATACTGTCTGACAATTTTCCAAATAGATTAACCTGTTGCCTGAGTCATGACCCCCTTAGGGATATGTTTCCTCTGGGCTCTTTCTCTCCCCCTACCCCTTGACCCCAACACACACATATATGGGGGTCAAAAATTGTCACACAGAACCTGGGTAGCCTCAACT
The DNA here is from genome assembly GCF_009873245.2 of Balaenoptera musculus. Classification (NCBI taxonomy): domain Eukaryota; kingdom Metazoa; phylum Chordata; class Mammalia; order Artiodactyla; family Balaenopteridae; genus Balaenoptera; species Balaenoptera musculus. The sequence continues at coordinate 70,747,605 of NC_045800.1, read as the reverse complement.
TTTAGTAAGCCTCCTTTCTTTGGCTTCCTTGAGCTCAGGGAGGTTAAGCAGAGCAAGACTGTCAATCAGTCTTGAAGCTGTGCCATATGTGGCTGTCCCTGAAGCAACCTCCAATGTGTGGATTTTAGTCAATCCCTTTCTGGTTGGGAACTACTTACTTCTGAACCACCCCACAGTAAAAAGGTGACCTTTAGCATAACTGGTCCAATTACACCCCTTAGCATCCACCACCAGAAAATTTAATAATCATGTCGTCCCTCTCTCTCTCTCTAACTTGACTTAATTAAAATTACGCCCATTTCAAGAAGAAGACAACGGGTAGGTGACGCTTGGGCCATGGCCTGATTATGCACTGTCTTCTCATTAAAAACTTTTAGTGAAAAGTTCAAATGTCTTCACAATAATTCAGAATTCATTGAGGCGATTCAGACAACTCAATCCTTTGTCCTTATGGGTCTCATTCAGGGAGAAGAAAAATGGGAAAATGAATGATGAGTGAACAGTCAAAACTAAGTCCAAGTTAAAAAGAAGTAAATTAATACACAAAAGGTACAACTTGTGTTGAAGGCACATCTGTAGGTGAAATTAGCTCTGACTTCCAAATGCTCTGATCAGTTTGAGCATTTGAAAACTTCTAAGGGCATGAAATGCGTGCGCTGAGGTGGCATCACGGAAGGAAGAGATGTGATTAAACTCCAGGCTGCCTGTCAGAGATGTTCCAGTCTCTCCTCACTTGTGATACTTCTATGAAGTTTTCGCATGAGAGCAGGCTGTCACGTTTGGGAAGAGACAGCACCCTCGTGCTAACTCCTCCTCCCTTTGATGTTTGTAGAACTTGGCCATTAAAATCTGCCTTGGGCTAAAACTCAGCAGGCAAGTTTCCAGTCCAGGAACAGCTTTGACAAAATTTTAATAAAATTAGAACCAGATTGGCATGAGGGATTTGAGTTAGAGAAAAGTTTATCTATATATGTAGATAGACATGTGAGGAAGGCCAAACTGTCATTGTGGAATAAATGATACATAGCAGTAACTCTTAGCCTGCTGGCATTTTGCACACAACTACTAGTGTCCTTGATCCATGAATAAGGTAAGAGATTATGAGTTTTCTTAGGCATTGTTAAGGTATTTGAAACATCCTATATTTGGGTGAATTTTGCTAATTTCAGTATTGTTTTGTACCAGCTGCCTAAAGTGGGTTAAAATCTTTAAAAAGAGCAAAAGGTATTTTAAATCTTTTTTTAAAAAGTGCAGCATTTGATTGCTTTGTTTTAAACTAACAGAGTAATTACATTGTTTGAAAACACTAAAGAGTTTTCTTTTGAAACCTTAATTTTGTAATATTTAACCTCTCTACGTGATTCTTGGTACTTTAAGCAAAGATTGGCTTACTTCTGAATATGGGCACTACACATACCTCTGTGCCTACTGTAAGAAATGTGGAGCAGAAGCAAGAAGAACTACAATCCTGCAGCCTGTGGAACAAAAACCACATTCACAGAAAGATAGACAAGACGGAAAGGCAGAGGGCTATGTACCAGATGAAGGAACAAGATAAAACCCCAGAAAAACAACTAAATGAAGTGGAGATAGGCAACCTTCCAGAAAAAGAATTCAGAATAATGATAGTGAAGATGATCCAGGACCTTGGAAAAACAATGGAGGCAACGATCGAGACGATGCAAGAAATGTTTAACAAAGATCTAGAAGAAATAAAGAACAAACAAACAGAGATGGGGGCTTCCCTGGTGGTGCAGTGGTTGAGAATCTGCCTGCCAATGCAGGGGACACGGGTTCGAGCCCTGGTCTGGGAAGATCCCACATGCCGTGGAGCAACTGGGCCCGTGAGCCACAACTACTGAGCCTGCGCATCTGGAGCCTGTGCTCCACAACAAGAGAGGCCGCGATAGTGAGAGGCCCGTGCACCGCAATGAAGAGTGCCCCCGCTCGCCGCAACTAGAGAAAGCCCTCGCACAGAAACGAAGACCCAACACAGCTAAAAATAAATAAATAAATAAATAAATAAATTTATTAAAAAAAAAAAACAGAGATGAACAATACAATAACTGAAATGAAAACTACACTAGAAGGAATCAATAGGAGAATAACTGAGCCAGAAGAACGGATAAGTGACCTGGAAGACAGAATGGTGGAATTCACTGCTGCAGAACAGAATAAAGAAAAAAGAATGAAAAGAAATGAGGACAGCCTAAGAGACCTCTGGGAAACATTAAACACAACAATATTCGCATTATAGGGGTCCCAGAAGGAGAAGAGAGAGAGAAAGGACCCGAGAAAATATGTGAAGAGATTATAGTCAAAAACTTCCCTAACATGGGAAAGGAAATAGCCACCCAAGTCCAGAGAGTGCAGAGAGTCCCATACAGGATAAATCCAAGGAGAAACACGCCAAGACACATAGTACTCAAACTGGCAAAAATTAAAGACAAAGAAAAATTATTGAAAGCAGCAAGGGAAAAACGAAAAATAACATACAAGGGAACTCCCATAAGGTTAAGAGCTGATTTCTCAGCAGAAACTCTACAAGCCAGAAGGGAGTGGCATGATATACTTAAAGTGATGAAAGGGAAGAACCTACAACCAAGATTACTCTACCCGGCAAGGATCTCATTCAGATTCGATGGAGAAATCAAAAGCTTTACAGACAAGCAAAAGCTAAGAGGATTCAGCACCACCAAACCAGCTCTACAACAAATGCTAAAGGAACTTCTCTAAGTGGGAAACACAAGAGAAGAAAAGGATCTACAAAAACAAATCCAAAACAATGAAGAAAATGGTCATAGGAACATACATATCGATAATTACCTTAAACGTGAATGGATTAAATGCTCCAACCAAAAGACACAGGCTTGCTGAATGGATACAAAAACAAGACCTATCTATATGCTGTCTACAAGAGACGCACTTCAGACCCAGGGACACATACAGACTGAAAGTGAGGGGATGGAAAAAGATATTCCATGCAAATGGAAATCAAAAGAAAGCTGGAGTAGCTATACTCATATCAGATAAAATAGACTTTAAAATAAAGAATGTTACAAGACACAAGGAAGGACACTACATAATGATCAAGGGATCAACCAAGAAGAAGATATAACAATTATAAATATATATGCACCCAACATAGGAGCACCTCAATACATAAGGCAACTGCTAACAGCTATAAAAGAGGAAATCGACAGTAACCCAATAATAGTGTGGGACTTGAACACCTCACTTACACCAATGGACAGATCACCCAAAATGAAAATAAATAAGGAAACAGAAGCTTTAAATGACACAATAGACCAGATAGATTTAATTCATATTTATAGGACATTCCATCCAAAAACAGCAGATTACACATTCTTCTCAAGTGCGCACGGAACATTCTCCAGGATAGATCACATCTTGGGTCACAAATAAAGCCTCAGTAAATTTAAGAAAATTGAAAACATATCAAGCATCTTTTCTGACCACAACGCTATGAGATTGGAAATGAATTACAGGGAAAAAAACGTAAAAACACAAACACATGGAGGCTAAACAATACGTTACTAAATAACCAAGAGATCACTGAAGAAATCAAAGAGGAAATCAAAAAATACATAGAGACAAATGACAATGAAAACACGATGATCCGAAAACTATGCGATGCAGCAAAAGCAGTTCTAAGAGGGAAGTTTATAGCTATACAAGCCTACCTCAAGAAACAAGAAAAATCTCAAGTAAATAATCTAACCTTACATCTAAAGGAACTAGAGAAAGAAGAACAAACAAAACCCAAAGTTAGCAGGAGGAGTGAAATCACAAAGATCAGAGCAGAAATAAATGAAATAGAAACAAAGAAAACAATAGCAAAGATCAATAAAACTAAAAGCTGGTTCTTTGAGAAGATAAACAAAATTGATAAACCATTAGCCAGACTCATCAAGAAAAAGAGGGAGAGGACTCAAATCAATAAAATTAGAAATGAAAAAGGAGAAGTTACAACAGACACCACAAAAATACAAAGCATCCTAAGAGACTACTACAAGCAACTCTATGCCAATAAAATGGACAACCTGGAAGAAATGGACAAATTCTTAGAAAGGTATAACCTTCCAAGACTGAACCAGGAAGAAATAGAAAATATGAACAGACCAGTCACAAGCAATGAAATTTAAACTGTGATTAAAAATCTTGCAACAAACAAAAGTCCAGGACCACATGGCTTCACAGGTGAACTCTATCAAACATTTAGAGAAGAGCTAACACCCATCCTTCTCAAACTCTTCCAAAAAATTGCAGAGGAAGGAACACTCCCAAACTCATTCTATGAGGCCACCATCACCCTGATACCAAAACCAGACAAAGATACTACAAAAAAAGAAAATTACAGACCAATATCACTGATGAATATAGATGCAAAAATCCTCAACAAAATACTAGCAAACAGAATCCAACAACACATTAAAAGGATCATACACCATGATCAAGTGGGACTTATCCCAGGGATGCAAGGATTCTTCACTATACGCAAATCAATCAATGTGATACACCATGTTAATAAATTGAAGAATAAAAACCATATGATCATCTCAACAGATGCAGAAAAAGCTTTTGACAAAATTCAACACCCATTTATGATTAAAAACTCTCCAGAATGTGGGCATAGAGGGAACCTACCTCCACATAATAAAGGCCATATACGACAAACCCACAGCCAACATCATTCTCAATGGTGAAAAACTGAAAGCATTTCCTCTAAGATCAGGAACGAGACAAGGATGTCCACTCTCACCACTATTATTCAACATAGTTTTGGAAGTCCTAGCCATGGCAATCAGAGAAGAAAAAGAAATAAAAGGAATACAAATTGGAAAAGAAAAAGTAGAACTGTCACTGTTTGCAGATGACATGATACTATACATAGAGAATCCTAAAGATGCCACCAGAAAACTACTAGAGCTAATCCATGAGTTTGGTAAAGTTGCAGGCTACAAAATTAATGCACAGAAATCTCTTGCATTCCTATACACTAATGATGAAAAATCTGAAAGAGAAATCATGGAGATACTCCCATTTACCACTGCGACAAAAAGAATAAAATACCTAGGAATAAACCTACCCAGGGAGACATAAGACCTGTATGCAGAAAACTATAAGACACTGATGAAAGAAATTAAAGATGATACCAACAGATGGAGAGATACACCATGTCCTTGGATTGGAAAAATCAATATTGTGAAAATGACTATATTACCCAAAGCAATCTACAGATTCAATGCAATCCCTATCAAATTACCAATGGCATTTTTTACGGAACTAGAACAAATCATCTTAAAATTTGTATGGAGACACAAAAGACCCCGAATAGCCAAAGGAGTCTTGAGGGAAAAAAACGGCGCTGGAGGAATCAGACTCCCTGACTTCAGACTATACTACAAAGCTACAGTAATCAAGACAATATGGTACTGGCACAAAAACAGAAACATAGATCAATGGAACAAGATAGGAAGCCCAGAGATAAACCCACGCACCTATGGTCAACTAATCTATGACAAAGGAGGCAAAGATATACAATGGAGAAAAGACAGTCTCTTCAATAAGTGGTGCTGGGAAAACTGGACAGCTACATTTAAAAGAATGAAATTAGAACACTCCCTAACACCATACACAAAAATAAACTCAAAATGTATTCGAGATCTAAATGTAAGACCAGACACTATAAAACTCTTAGAGGAAAACATAGGAAGAACACTCTTTGACATAAATCACAGCAAGATCTTTTTTGATCCACCTCCTAGAGTAATGGAAATAAAAACAAAAATAAACAAATGGGACCTAATGAAACTTCAAAGCTTTTGCACAGCAAAGGAAACCATAAACAAGATGAAAAGGCAACCTTCAGAATGGGAGAAAATATTCGCAAATGAATCAACAGACGAAGGGTTAATCTCCAAAATATATAAACAGCTCATGCAGCTCAGTATTAAAGACACAAACAACCCAATCCAAAAATGGGCAGAAGACCTAAATAGACATTTCTCCAAAGAAGACATACAGATGGCCAAGAAGCACATGAAAAGCTGCTCAACATCACGAATTATTAGAGAAATGCAAATCAAAACTTCAATGAGGTATCACCTCACACCAGTTAGAATGGGCATCATCAGAAAATCTACAAACAACAAATGCTGGAGAGGGTGTGGAGAAAAGGGAACCCTCTTGTACTGTTGGTCGGAATGTAAGTTGATACAGCCACTATGGAGAACAGTATGGAGGTTCCTTAAAAAACTAAAAATAGAATTACCATATGATCCAGCAATCCCACTACTGGGCGTATACCCAGAGAAAACCATAATTCAAAAAGACACATGCACCACAATGTTCACTGCAGCACTATTTACAATAGCCAGGTCATGGAAGCATCCTAAATGCCCATCGACAGACGAATGGATAAAGAAGTTGTGGTACATATATACAATGGAATATTACTCAGCCATAAAAAGGAACGAAATTGAGTCATTTGTTGAGACGTGGATGGATCTAGAGACTGTCATACAGAGTGAAGTAAGTCAGAAAGAGAAAAACAAATATCGTATATTAACGCATGTATGTGGAACCTAGAAAAATGGTACAGATGAACTGGTTTGCAGGGTAGAAGCTGAGACACAGATGTAGAGAACAAATGTATGGACACCAAGGGGGGAGAACCACGGTGGGGTGGGGATGGTGGTGTGCTGAATTGGGCGATTGGGATTGACATGTATACACTGATGTGTATAAAATTGATGACTAATAAGAACCTGCAGTATTAAAAAAAAAAAAGAAATGTGGTGACAGGTGCTGCACTGCATTCAAGAACATAGGAACAAAGATCAGAAAACCTCAAAATATTTAATCCATCCATTCAGCTCCTTTTGCCACTCTCCTTCCACATGCTTGCTGCACACTGGGGAAATGCGGGCTGTAGTCCTGTCCCCTATAATTTATTAGGAATCTTTCAGTCACTTTGAGTCCTGTCTCACATACTCAATACGTTACCAACACCTTACAGAGAAGCACTGGAAGCTTCATCTCTAACTTAGTCTTATCTAAAAGGTTATTAAACAGAGCAGCAACCATTTGACATATACAATAAAGACCCTCCAATGACTTTTTCAAGTATGCCTTATAGATGTATTATGCCAACAAAGACTGAAAGATCCCCATAAAAATGCCTCATGTATGTCCTGTTCTCCTTGGCCCAGTTGTTCATTTCATGAAGGTCAAAGAGAAACCATGTTCTAGGAATGTTATGCAAATTATCTAAAATTAGTGTGAGCCTATTTTTACCTTGCCAACCCCTACTCTATTGATGCTAAAAAAAAAAAAAATCAGAGACTGTAAGCAGTGTGGCTCCCATGGATGCCTGTAGCCTAGTACCAATGAAGAAATATATTTGCTAAATACTTTCCAAAACTAGAACCACGCAATTACTATTTGATCCTTTTGGGGTTCAAACTGGCATAATAACATTAAAGTGGTTTTTGTTTTGTTTTTAATGCACAAAGGAGCCAACTCTACTGTCTCGGTTTAATCCATATTTTCTTCCTGCACTAGCAGATTTATTTTGTGTATTTATGTATTTTTATGCCATTTTTCCTGATATCACAGATACAGGGAGTATGCTTAATCTCTGACATGCATTGCAATGCCGGAGCTAAATAGCAGTGAAAGCCTTCCAAGACAAGCTCTCCTAAAAGCACATGCTCACTTTTTAGGTCAGCTCTTCTCCGTAAAGTGTGTACTGACTCCTAAAAGAAAATTTTTGTTTAATGTTTCCTGGTTTTTGTCTCCAGGAGATCATTTTGCATAAATGCTGTAACTACCTTGGGTCAAGGTCAGGAAAATCCTCATTGTGAGTCTCTTGGGTATGTTTCATTTCCTGGGTGTATTTTGAGAGCTGACTCATTGTCCTGACTTGACAAAAGTCTATCAGTTGATTGTTTTCTTCCCATTGCATTTTGGACCAGAACCCTCAAGACCTCATGTGCCCATTAGTTCCTGCCCAGGGCCTAAGGTCAGATGACTTCCCACAGAACCAAACTGGGAGAAAACAAAACAAAACAAAACAAAACTCACTGAGCCCTACGGCAGAGGAAAAAGAGGGATGTTCCACTTTCAGAGCAGCTTAAACTAGACTGTGTTCCCACAGTGCAGTACGAATCCTTCCTACATCAAGCACATGTTCAAAAGAACTATGGCAGGTGGTCTTTTGGCATCAGTATGCTTAGCTTGTGGCCTATAGTAGATGAGATGTGATCCCTGATCTTAGATTGCCTTCAATCTAGTTGAGGAAATAAGCTACAGACACATAAAATGACCAGCAAATTGCTGGCAAACAGGAGCTAAGATGTCTGTCTGAGGGCTAGCTAATAAAACACACCAAATCTATTTTTCAAAAACTCCTCAGTTCCTAATGGTTCATCATGAAGTTATCTACCATAAACACAGCATCCCTAATAATAGCCCTTGTCTCCAATATTAATTCAACAAGCCTAGTCATCACTAATTTCTCATAACCTCCTAGTCAATAAGATTGTTATAGATTTACTGAATGATTTTTTTAAAGATAGAATGGTGGTATCCCCAAAAGATACTATGCTGTATCAGTATAATCTCTTCTGCTGTCAGCATACTGTCTTCTGGTTATTTTGACCTAGAGATGACTATTATGACTCAATAAATCTATTATTGGAGTCAAAACTTCTTTAAAAAAAGTGATTTACTGTTGCAACTGAGCAAAACCCACAAATCCAAAAAGTCATGTGGCCAGGGTATCACATGAGGTGGTGAAATGTCAGCCATAGACACCCACCAAAAAACTCTGTAATGTTCACTTGCACAATCAAAACAAACTTTTATTAAGCACTTACACTATGATAAGACCAAAGTATACAAAGATAAATGAAAATAAATGATTAAGAAATATACAAAGGAACAAATCAATAAAATACAGTGTGATAATTACTATTAGCAAAAGAATCTGGAAAGTATTATGGGAGCACTTACAGGAAAGAAAAACTCTTTTAGAAGGAATCAGGAGAGGCACTACAGAGAAGGTAATTTCTGAAGGATGGGTCTTGACAGATGAATAGGAGTCATGAGTGTAAGTAGCAGGCATAGCACATATACTAAACAACTATATTTAACATTTTGAACAAAATGAAGTCTAGAAGTATAAAAATACAACATTTCCAAGTGAGTGGCTTGGCAGAGCTGGAAAGGAGGGCATGAGGGACGCCCAGAGGCCAAGTTTTGGAAAAGATAGTTGCAAGAACTATCCCACTTCCCCTAAGTTGTGAAGGGCCTTATATACCATGCTAAAAAGCAAGGAAGAGAACTATGATATGTTTTTAAGGAGAATGACATGATTAGTAAGTAAAGGATATATAGGAGGAGAGATATGAGGTAGACAAGGATGGCCAATATTATAGCCAGGGAAAATAGGTAATGAGAACCTGAACTATTTTTATGTTTGTTTCCCACCTTGTTGCAGAGAAAACTGCAAGTAGCATTCAAGGATATATAAGACATAAAGTGGCATAAAATAAACGTGGAACCAAAGAAGAATGAAAAACAAGGTCAAAGGCTCCATTTGAGATGGAGCCACAAATCAAGAGTTAAAAATAAATGCTCTATATATTTGCCACTGATTGCCCAAGACAAGTACAACTCACTCTTCTTGGTTACTGACATTTGACAGGAACGTCTCCTGGGTGAAGGAGGACTCTGTGAAGTCATGAATAGCACCCTTGATAATCTAGCTCTCTGCAGATCTGGTTTGATACAGGGTTAGATTTGATCTGGAGGAGCCCTCAAGTCATCCTCCCTTGATATTGCTTTTCTGGGTCAAGCTCTTGATAAAAACTGGATGGTCCAAAGCTAGAAAGGGCCCCAAATAACAAGAGCCTCAAGCTACTCTGTGCTGCCCTTGATCACAGGTCTTTTTGCCTTAGCAGATGACCAAGTTGGAAAAAGGACTGGTATGTCTTATAAAAGTTGAAAACGTCTCTTCATAAAGATAGGGGAACCTAAAGAGAAAAACTTTCTCCACTGGAAGTAAGCCAAGGAACAGTATACAGATAGGGAAAGTCCTGAACAGAGGCAGAGGTGATGAGGATGAAGAAGAGAGGAGATGTTGGAGAAATATTTCCAAGGCACAATTAATAGGACTGTTCACTAATCAGATGCGAAAAAATGAGAGAAAGAGAAAGTAGGGTTGAAGCTGTTTTCAAAGCTCCTTGCTTGGGTACTTGGATGAATGGTGATGATAAAAAGAAACAAAATAGGAAAGAATAGGTAGGATTTCTGGAAAAGATGATTAAATCCAGTTTTGGTTAAGTAATGTTTGAAGTAAGGTGTTCTGCACCTTGCTCTATTGCAGTTAGAAATAGCAATCTAAAGCTCTAGTGAGAGGTGTGGAATGAAATTATAAATTTATAAATTATTGAACTCTTGAAAGCAGGTAGAGACCTAGTAGTATATGAAATCATCCTGGGAAAACCTAGAGTGAAAGAAGAAGGGGAAGGGGTTGGGAGGATAGAGGGAGAGGACTAAGGGGAGTACACTGGAGAAGAAACGGTGAGAGGCAGATGACAAGGAGCTATGAAAGGATCAAGAAAATAATTCGGAAGCTGAGAACTTCTACTAGAAAAGAATGGTATTGCAGAAGCCCATGAAGGAAGAGAGGAGGAAATGGCCAGTTGAGACATCCCTATAAAGGTTTAAAGAGGGATAAGGACTAAAAAAGATGCTATGGGGTCATCAATAATCTTAGTTATGACAGTTTCTGTAGGAGTTATCTAGAGATCAACTCTAGTGGCCTGGTGCATGGTGAAAGGTGAAGGAGTAGAGAAAGCATGAGTGGGATACTCAAACAAGATATCTGACAGCAAAGTAAGGCGGTAACTTAAAGAAGAGGTAGAGTCAAACAAACATTTTTGGTTGACAGTTGTATCAAAATAGTTACTCATGTAAGTCTGTGAAATTCCCTCTTAAATCCAACTGACCAGCATTTCTATCTTCATAAGAAAGTAGCTTTATGAGTTACAGAAGCAGTAAGTTACAAATAACAGAAATCCAAATTAATGTGCTGGCCTCAAGGAAGAGGGATTTGTCTCACATGACAAGAACATGTGACAAGGACAACTTCCAGAGGTAGAAGCTGAGGGCTGGGCAGTAGCTCAACAATGGCAACGGGGACCCAGACTCTTACTTTCTGTTCTCCCACCTTTTGTGTGTAGGCATACTTGGTGCTTCATACTTGTCACGATTACAAGATGATTCCTGCACCTTGAGACTGACCATCTGCTTTGCTAAAAGCAAAAGAGGCAGGAAGGGCAAGGGGTAAAAGGGAAATGATTGCTGAGTCTGTCTCTTTTTCTCAGGAAAGGAAAAACTTTCTCAGAAACCTCACTCAGTTACTTCTGCTTGTATTTCATTGGCCAGAATGGTGTCACAATGAAATGAAAATGAAAAAGTAGATGAACCATCAAAATTAAGACAAAAAATATAAAATCTACCTGAAACAAAAAGACAAAGGTAATTTTACTCTTCCTCTATCTACCCACTTGATGAAGAAATCTCCCAGAGACACAGTTGAGGAGAGTTAGTGTTAAAAAGACCATTGCCATTGCCTTGACCCTGACAGACAATCACTATCCCAGCCCCCAGCTGTAAAACTTACACCCTTAGACTATACCTTATACTCTTCTACTTCTTGCAGACATCTAAAGACCCATGGTCACCAGCATTCCTATTCTGTGAAGATTTGATTTCCAGGCTTAATTATTATCATTGTCAACATTACTCCTGACCTAATTCTAACTCTCAGTGATTTCAGTATCCAAGTAGATGATCCTTCCAAGAGGCTCACCTCCTTCCCTCTGATGATCTTACTCTCCACCCTAACTCAGCTCCTCTTTCTCATGGCTACACTTTAACCTAATCCTCACCAATAGCCACATCCCTTCCATAATCTCTACTTAACCATCCTATTCTTTGTCCCCCACCTCCTATCTTTCTAGCTGTCTCGCTCCAGTGCTTTGACTCTGAAAAATTTCCCTCTATACCAGAACCTATAATCCATTGGGTTCTTCCAACTTTTTTACTGTCTACACCACCTTCACGGCCTCATTCCTTTATTTTATTCAAATTCCATAGTTAATCAATTATTCCCTTGCGTCTACCCCCAGTTCTCTTGCTTGGTCCTCTCTTCATCTTACCTACATGGTGAAACCCAACCCTGATTGAATCTAGCTCTTCACCTACTTCAGGTCTACATCCAAAGACTTGAATATGACTGGATAAAAATATAACATTATGAATAGATTCATTTTAAATGTTTGAAACTAATCCCAAGAGGGCCCTGAATGCTACCTGGCAACTCTACTGCATATTGAATTCCATTCAGTCTCCCAATGCTAGACAACCATTGAACACCTTTTCCTCTCTTCTCATACCTCCAACCTCTTCTCCCCATCCATTCTTACTCTTAGTTGACTACCATGTCTCTTATTTCTCTTGAGAAAATAGTGGCAATCAGAAGAGAAATTCCATGTTTCACTACCACCTCTACCCACAATACTCTGCCCATATACTCTGCCTTCCCACCTGTTACTATGGGTGAAGACTTCAGGTGCTGTTTAAGGTCAACCCCTCTGCTCTTCCACTAGTTGCCACCCATCTCTTATCACCTAAGACACTGCTTTAACAATGGTCTCTATCTCACTTGGATCATCTGTGTGATCTCTTTTTAAAATTATTTCTATCATCATCTAAATATGCTGAAATTTCTCCCATCTTAAAAAAAAATCATTTGAGCTTCATATTCCTGTCCAGCTATCATCTAAATTTCCTGTTTCCCTTTGAGGGAAATTCTGAAATGCACTTTCTATTCCCATTGTCTCCAATTCCTCTGTCCTTATTCTTCCTTGAACCTATTCCAATAGGACTTTGGTCCTGGTCCTTGGCCAAAACTCTCTTCTAGGTCACCAATGACTTCCAAGTTGCTAAATCCACGGTCAACTCTCAGGCCTCATCTTACTTGACCTATCAGCAGCATATAGCAGGTAATCACTTCTCTGTGAAACACTTTCTTCCCTAGGGTTCAGGGACATCAAACTCTCCTAACTTCCCCCTAAATCACTGGCTACTCTCCTTGGCTGATTTCTTCTCCTCCTCACAAATCCTAAACATTTAGGTTGCCCCAGGTCACAGCCATCAAAACTCATCTCTTCTCCATGTGTACCATTTTCCAGGATGACGATCTCATCCAGTCACACAGCTTTAACACCAGGTATAAACTGATGATTCTCAGCTTTGAATTTCCAGCCTGGACTGCTCCTAGTAATTCCAGTCTTATATCTCCAGCTGCCTATATGAAATTTCACTTGGATACATAATAGTCATTTCAAACATAAGATGTCCAAAAACTAAATCTGATTTTCTTCATCTCTCCTCCCTGACCCTCCTGCATAGTTCCCTACCTCAAAGGAAAGCAACTTCATCCTTCCAGTTGCTCAAGCCAAAAATCTCATGGTCACCCTTGATTCCTTTTCTCTCTCAGCTCAAATCCAATCCATCAGAAAATCCTGTTTGCTCTACCTTTAAAATCTCTCCTGAATTATTGTCATAGCTTCCTAACTGATGTTCCTGTTCCTACCCTTGTCCCTCTTTAGTCTATACTCAACATAGCAGCCAGAGTAACTATTTATTATCTCACTCAGAGTAAAAGCTGAAGTCCTGCAATGGCTTAAAGGCCTTACATCAGTAATTCTTAACCTTCTTTGTGATGTGAATCTTTTTGGCAGACTGTTGAATTCTCCAGATCCCTTCTTAAAATAACATTTTAAAATGCATAAAATAAAATATATAGGATTAAAAAAGAAACCAATTATGAAATACAGTGAACAAAAATTAAATAAGTCCAAATTTGTGATTAATAAGAATTCCTTTATTATATTAAATAACAATATCTAGTAGACCCCAAGTAAGAGATTTTGCTCTGGACTATCTGGTCCCCACTACCTCTGACCTCAGCTCTTACCATGCTCTCCTCTAATCATCTGGCTTGGGTCACCCTGACTTCTTTGCTGGTCCACCAAGCTTGCTTCTACCCTAGGAACTTGGCATTTGCTGTCCCTGCAAATATCTGCATGGGTTATCCCTGCACTTTCTTTAGGTCTCTGATCAAATGTCACCTTGACAGTGATGCCTTCTCTGGCCTCTCTCTTTAAAAAGGCAACTCTCCTCCCATACACATACCCTGGCACAACCTTTCCTGCTTTATTTTTAAATGGTGATAATATTTATCACCATTTAATAGATAGATAGACAGATAATGTCCTGGTTAATTTTTTTGTTGTCTACACACACACACACACACAAATATAATTTCCCTGAGAGCACAGATTTTTATTAATTTTGTTCAATGCTGTGTTTATAGCATCTGGCCTATTACCGGCACGTAACAAATATTTACTGAAAGGACAAACAAATAAAGTGAATTCCTCCCTCCCAGAAGAGAGTCTCCGAGGGCTGTCTTCTTCGGAGTCAGGCATCAGGCAGTGACCATGCTCAGGGATGTGACTGCCAACTTTGCCCAAGATTTTGTAAGATCAAAATACTCACTATCATATAGTCCCCCAGTTGAGACTGATTACTTTGAAAGCCACACCCTAGAGGAGCAGGCACTAGACTGGGTCCTTGACTTGGGTGTTTGACTACTTGACAACTTTCCTTCATGCCCAAGAAGAATGGCCTGGCCATGGTCATTCTTTCTCATATCAGGGCCTTTTAAAAAAAGTTCCACTTCAGAGATCAAATATGAAAGGAGAGCAAAGAAAACTTGGTGGTAGATAAGATACTACAAGAGACTGTCAGAATCTCTGCAACAGAATAAAATAATGCTCAGGGTACTGCTGATGAACACAATCAGGAAAGAGCACACCATTTTCTTAACTGAGGAGCCATCCAATCTATGCACAACACATTTCTCCTCCAAAGATGCCGATTTCTAACTATGACTATTGATCTCTATCTAACCATGAAAATTAATGGTCCCAAAGAGAAAAAGTGACACTGAATCGTTGGAGAACTTCAGACAATAAGAACAACACTAAAGGGGTTGCTGCAAGGTCTGGACTTGATAAGTGTGGGTGTCACAGTATTAATCCATTGTGTCTAGCACAACATACAGGATTAGAACCAATGGGATTTGTTTGTTTTAGTTTAGTGGTTTTGTTTTTGTTTTACCCAAATCACTTCCATTTTAAGGTTCCATGGAGCCAGGCTGCTTTTCAATGTACCTTTTAGTGATTAAGCCATGGGGACAGATTGGGGGTGGGCAAGAAATGAAAAAGAAAAATGAATGAATCTATAGAGTACAGTTTACTCTCGGGGAAGCATATGTTAGCATAAAGGTGGTGTAGGTCACTGGGAAAGGAGGTGACTTCTACCAAATGATATTAGAAATATCCAGGAATACAGTATCATTAAGGAAAAGATCTTTCTTCTCTTCTCTCTGGAAGCCCATGTTCCTGCAAGGCTGCAAGTTTTCTTCCTGTGATGTCTTTCTACCCCTATAAGATTTCTTTTGGTATTCATTTAACTTGATCCAACACAGCAGCCTGATTACAGTTTTCTAGGAATGCCTTTAATACTTTAGGCTCTGAGCAGGTCTTACATGGGTACATATATAACATTAGGCATGAAATATTCTTTGAGGCTCCTTCTTGCTTCCCCAGGTTACCTGACTAGCCTGCTAGCCCCTCATCCACTGGTCAAGCACATGTTATAGGAGTTACTGAAGACAGAGGTCCCAGAGTCAGATCCACCTAATCCCATCAAGGTGTGACCAAGGCAGAAGAACTGGTTTAGCAGCTGTTCCACCTGGAAAATAAAAGCACCTGGGAAAGAAAAGTGAGGTGAGGGAGGACATTTGTGGAGCTTCCTACATCTTGACCTTCTCCCCAGCAAATCTTGTAGTGGGATGGGAAATTGCAATTCCTGGACATTTCTCCTCTGATTTTAGGTGGTTTTCTAAGTATTAGAACTGGAGCCAGTTACTCATCTGAGGTTTCCTGGGTGACAGGATCTGCCAACCTGCCTTGGCACAGCAGCATAGTGAATGTTGGCAAAGATCACCCTTGCATTTTCCATAGAGCCAAGGTGAGTGTGGAGGGGTTCCTAATGTTCCCATTGATCTAGGCCAGACTGGGCCTACACATAAAGAAAAACATAAGGCACTTAAGTATTTATTACAGAAGAAATTAGGCAGGGAATTGGTTATACAGGTGGTAAAGGAACCAAGAGTCAAACAGACAAACTAGAAATTAGCAGCATAGAAATGAAAACTAGCTCTGTGATGGAGAGACAAAGGATAGAGGTGGTGTTCTTGGTGTGCATGGTCCAGGGACCATGGAGCACCCTTCCAGTGGTTTTGGAGCCATAGAGGACACCCCAGGGTTGCCAGCGATGCCACTTGCAACCTTCAATCTCCTGTCAACCCTCCCATTTGCTGAATCTGGACAAATTCCAGCTGACCTAGGAGCCTGGGCAATATAGCCTATAGGATTAGCCCCTTGTGATAACAGAGGGTAGCAGGAGAAGGATGAGAAATGAGCCCAAAGTAAAATGCCTGAGACTGGCACAGGATGACAGAGCAGCAGAGGCCAGCTAACTACACCCCAGAGATTTCCACTGTTGGAAGGAGAAGCATAGTGGGATCCCTGGAGACTGCTCTCCAAGGCTGAGAGAAAAGAAGCAGCACTACCCAATGGCGCCCTGACACTCTCAGGCTAGAGTGTACCAGTCAAGCAACTGATGTCCATCAACATGCTCCATGAGAAAGCACCAGCAGGTATCATCTGGGCTAAGAGAGCCACCTGTCAGGACAGCTGGCGTCACCAGCATCTGAGAGCAGACCAGCAGGAAACCTATGGCTGGGCCCTGTTGAAAAATCTGACTCCAGCCCAGCTGATCAATTTCCTTTCCACTCATGTACCCTTACCTGCAGGAGCACTTCTTTCTGCCCCCTTCCTGCAATGGAGGTGTACAGGCAAGCCCAAGGTCCCAGAGGGGAGAAAGGAAAAATTCAAGAAATGGACAGAAACCATGAAATTGGTGTTTTAAACTGGACAGTGGCCAATTAAAACACTTGATTTGGATTGAATATTTATTTGAAAGAGACTATTCTAAACCATAAGTGACTCAAAATGTTTAGGATCAGACCTAATTTCACAGTTTGGATGAAATTTAGTGAAACATTAGTGCTTTCATAAAGAAAATTAAGCAGTGTGCACATAGCTGAGAGGTGACTACAGGCATATCTCAGAGATATTTTGAATTCCATTCCAGACCACTGCAATAAAGTGAATATCACAATATCACAATAAATAAAGAGAGCCACACAATTTTTTTTTGGTTTTCTAGTACATATAAAGTTATATTTACATTATCCTGTAGTCCATTAAGTGTGCAATAGCATTATGTCTAAAAAACAATGTACATGCCTCTATTAAAAAATACTTTATTGCCAAAAATATTCTAGCCATCATCTGACCCTTTAGCGAGTTGTAATCTTGTTGCTGGCGGAGGGTCTTGCCTCAATATTAATGGCTGCTGACTGAACAGGGTGGTGGTTGCTGAAGGGTGGGCGGGACTGTGGCAATTTCTTAAAATAAGACAGCAGTGAAGTGTGCTGCACTGATGGACTCTTCCTTTCATGAACGATTTCTCTGCAGCATGCAATGCTGTTTGATAGTATTTAACCCACAGTAGGACATCTTTCAAAATTGGAGTCAATCCTCTCAAACCCTGCCATTGCTTTATCAACTAAGTTTATGTAATATTCTTAATCTTTTGTTGTCATTTCAACAATCTTCACAGCACCTTCACCAGGAATAGATTCCATCTCAAGAAACCACCTTCTTTGCTCATCCATAAGAAGTAACTCTTCATCCATTAAAGTATTATCACGAAATTGCAGAAATCCAATCACATCATCAGGCTCCACTTGTAATTCTAGTTCTCTGGCTATTTTCACTACATCTGCAGTTACTTCCTCCACCAAAGTCTTGAACCCCTCAAAGTCATCAATGAGGGCTGGAATCAACATCTTACAAACTCCTGTTAATGCTGATATTTTGACCTCTACCCCCGTCCCATGAATCACAAAATCACGTGGGTTTTTTTTTTTCCATCTTTATTGGAGTATTATTGCTTTACAATGTTGTGTTAGTTTCTGCTGTACAACAAAGTGAATCAGCTATACATATTCATATATCCCCATATCTCCTCCCTCTTGTGTCTCCCTCCCACCCTCCCTATCCCATCCCTCTAGGGGGTCACAAAGCATCGAGCTGATCTCCCTGTGCTATGTAGCAGCTTCCCACTAGCTATCTGTTTTACATTTGGCAGTGTATATATGTCAATGTTACTCTCTCACTTCGTCCCAGCTTCCCCTTCCCCCCGTCCTCAAGTCCGTTCTTTACGTCTGCCCTGCCACTAGGTTCATCAGTACCATATTTTTAGATTCCATATATATGCATTAGCATACAGTATTTGTTTTTACCTTTCTGACTTACTTCATTCTGTATGACAGACTCTAGGTTCATCCACCTCACTACAAATAACTCAATTTTGTTCCTTTTTATGGTTGAGGAATATTCCATTGTATATATGTGCCACATCTTCTTTTAACCATTCATCTGTCAATGGACATTTAAGTTGCTTCCATGTCCTGGCTATTGTAAATAGTGCTGCAATGAACATTGGGGTACATGTATCTTTTTTTTTTTTTTAATTTATTTTTAGCTGTGTTGGGTCTTCTTTGATGCATGCGGGCTTTCTATAGTTATGGCAAGCAGGGGCTACTCTTTGTTGTGGTGTGTGGGCTTCTCATTGAGGTGGCTTCTCTTATTGCGGAGCACAGGCTCTAGGTGCACGGGCTTCAGTAGTTGTGGCACGTGGGCTCAGTAGTTGTGGCTCACGGGCTCTAGAGCACAGGATCAGTAGTTGTGGCACATGGGCTTAGTTGCTCCGCAGCATGTGGGATCTTCCCACACCAGGGATTGAACCCATGTCCCCTGCATTGGCAGGCAGATTCTTAACCACTGTGCCACCAGGGAAGTCCAACATGTATCTTTTTGAATTATGGTTTTCTCAGGGTATATGCCCAGTAGTGGGATTGCTGGGTCATATGGTAGTTCTATTTTTAGTTTTTTAAGGAACCTCCATACTGTTCTCCATAGTGGCTGTATCAATTTACATTCCCACCAACAGTGCAGGAGGGTTCCCTTTTCTCTACACTCTCTCCAGCATTTATTGTTTGTAGATTTTTTGATGATGGCCATTCTGACTGGTGTGAGGTGATACCTCGTTGTGGATTTGATTTGCATTTCTCTAATAATTAATGATGTTGAGCATCCTTTCATGTGTTTGTTGGCAATCGGTATGTCTTCTTTGGAGAAATGTCTATTTAGGTCTTCCACCCATTTTTGGATTGGGTTGTTTGTTTTTTTTGATATTGAGCTGCATGAGCTGCTTGTATATTTTGGAGATTAATCCTTTGTCAGTTGCTTCGTTGGCAAATATTTTCTCCCATTCTGAGGGTTGTCTTTTGGTCTTGTTAATGGTTTCCTTTGCTGTGCAAAAGCTCTTAAGTTTCATTAGGTCCCATTTGTTTTTGTTTTTATTTCCATTTCTCTAGGAGGTGGGTCAAAAAGGATCTTGCTGTGATTTATGTCATAGACTGTTCTGCCTATGTTTCCCTCTAAGAATTTTATAGTGTCTGGACTTACATTTAGGTCTTTAGTCCATTTTCAGTTTATTTTTGTATAGGTGTTAGGGAGTGTTCTAATTTCATTCTTTTACATGTAGCTGTCCAGTTTTCCCAGCACCACTTATTGAAGGGGCTGTCTTTTCTCCATTGTATATTCTTGCCTCCTTTATCAAAGATAAGGTGACCATATGTGCATGGGTTTATCTCTGGGCTTTCTATCCTGTTCCATTGATCTATATTTCTGTTTTTGTGCCAGTACTGTCTTGATTACTGTAGCTTTATAGTATAGTCTGAAGTCAGGGAACCTGATTCCTCCAGCTCCATTTTTCTTTCTAAAGATTGCTTTGGCTATTCAGGGTCTTTTGTGCTTCCATAAAAATTGTAAAATTTCTTGTTCTAGTTCTGTGAAAAATGCCATTGGTAATTTGATAAGGATTGCGTTGAATCTGTAGATTGCTTTGGGTAGTATAGTCATTGTCACAACGTTGATTCTTTCAATCCAAGAACATGGTATATCTCTCCATCTGTTTGTATCATCTTTGATTTCTTTCATCAGTGTCTTATAGTTTTCTGCATACAGGTCTTTTGCCTCCTTTCGTAGGTTTATTCCTTAGGTATTTTATTCTTTTTGTTGCAGTGGTAAATGGGAGTGTTTCCTTAATTTCTCTTTCTGATTTTTTGTTGTTGGTATATAGGAATGCATTAATTTTGTATCCTGCTACTTTACCAAATTCATCGTTTAGCTCTAGTAGTTTTCTGGTGGCATCTGTAGGATTTTTCTATGTATAATATCACATAAGTGTTCTTAATGGCATCTAGAATGGTGAATCCCTTACAGAAGGTTTTTGATTTCCATCAGAGGAATCACTATCTATGGGAGCTATAGCCTTATGAAAAGTATTTGTTCAATAATAAGACTTGAAAGTTGAAATTACTCCTTGATCCATGGCCTGCAAAATGGATGTTGTCTTAGCAGGCATGAAAACAACATTAATCTCGTTGTACATCAGAGTTTTTGGGTGCACAGATGCATTATCAATGAGCAGTAATATTTTGACAGAAAATTTTTTCCTGAGCAATAGGTCTCAATAAACGGCTTTAAATATTCAGTAAAACATGTTGTAAACAGATGTGCTGTCATCCAGGCTTTGTTGTTTCATTTATAGAGCACAGGCAGAGTCAATTCAGCGTATTTCTTAAGGGCCCTCAGATTTTTGGAATGGTAAATGAACATTGGCTTCAACTTAAAGTTACCAGCTGCATTAGTTCCTAACAAGAGAGTCAGCCTGTCCTTTGAAGCTCTGAAGCTAGGACTTCTCCTCTCTAGCTGTGAAAGTCCTAAATGGCATCTTCTTTCAATATAAGACTGTTTCATCTACACTGAAAATCTGTTGTTTAGTATAGCCACCTTCATTATCTTAGCTAGATCTTCTAGGTAACTTGCTGCAGCTTCTATATCAGCACTTCCCGCTTCACTTTGCACTTTTATGTTATGGAGATGATTCTTTCCTTAAACATCATGAACCAACCTCTGCTAGCTTCAAACTTTTCTTCTGCAGCTTTTCACCTCTCTCAGCCTTCACATAATTGTAGAAAGTTAGGTCTTGCTCTGGGTTAGGTTTTGGCTGAAGGGAATGTTGTGACTGGTTTTATCTTCTATCCAGATCATTAAAACTTTCTTCATAGCAGCAATAGGCTGTTTCACTTTGTTATCATTCATGTATTCACTGCAGTAGCACTTTTAATTTCCTCCAAGAATTTTTCCTTCGCATTCACAACTTGGCTAACTGGTACAAGAGGCCTAGCTTTCAGCCTATCTCAGCTTTCGACATGCTTTCTTCACTAAGCTTAATAATCATTCCTATCTTTCGATTTAAAGAGCAACTCTTCCTTTCCTAAAGAGAGACATGCGACTCTTCCTTTCACTTGAACACTTAGAGGCCATGACAGAGTTATTAATTGGCCTAATTTGAATATTGTTGTCTCTCAGAGAATAAGGAGGCCTCAAGAGAGGGAGAGAGACAGGGAAGAGCCGTTCAGTGGAGTACACAGAACACACACAACGTTTATTAATTAAGTTCGCCATCTTATATGGGCGCAGTTGCTGCTGCCCCAAAACAATTACAGTGACATCAGAAATCACTGATCCCAGATCATCATAACAAATATAATAATAATGAAAAAGTTTGAAATATTGTGAGAATCACCAAAATGTGACACAGAGACACAAAGTGAGCAAATGCTGTTGGAAAATGGCACCAATAAATTTGATAAACTTGCTCGATGCAGAGTTGCCAAAAATCTTCAGTTTGGTAAAAACAAAACAAAACAAAGAAAAAAATCAAATGAAAACGAAACAAAAACCCCACAATAGCTGTGAAACATGATAAAGCGAAGTGCAATATAATGAGGTACCCCTATACTCAGTCATTCC
This sequence comes from Balaenoptera musculus, assembly GCF_009873245.2. Taxonomy (NCBI): domain Eukaryota; kingdom Metazoa; phylum Chordata; class Mammalia; order Artiodactyla; family Balaenopteridae; genus Balaenoptera; species Balaenoptera musculus. The sequence continues at coordinate 70,725,358 of NC_045800.1, read as the reverse complement.
CACAACAACAAATATACAGATACCCTTTAACCACAAAGGAAACACAGATGTAAAGTAAGGATTTCATCACCGTAAACATTGGCAGATAATGCTGAAGGGCAGTGTATGGAAGACAATGTGCAAGGACAACCTTCCTTTTTTCTCTGGTCAAGAAAGATCTCATGAAAGAAACGGATATTTAGGACTTTTTATGACTAGGAATAATGACTTGGCAGGCTTGGGGAATGAAAATTCTGAGCAAATGATGCTTCTTAAAGAAAAGTTCAAAGACCGTAGTGAGAGGGAATGGGTGAAGGGGCTCTCAGAGGTGTGTGTTTATTAAGCTCTTATCTCTTGGCTGCAATCTACTCTCCTGTGCTCTGCTTTGTGATGCTAGGGCTCAAATCCGTCAAACCATATTTCACCTTTGCCTGCTGAAGTCTTTAAGGTGTGACTCATGGGGGCGGAAGAAGGAGACTAGAGGGGATAGGAGAAGGGATATTTCTTTCCTGTTTTGCTTTTCATTTCTGTTTCTAGTCTGTGGCATTTATCCTAGCAACAGCTGTTGGTTCTGTTTCCAGAGTTTCTTCTACCCTCTCAGAACTCCCTCATGGGTACCTGCATCAGCTGGCCACGGCCCCTCCTCAGTGGCCTTGGTCTTCACTCCCCTTTACTAAGCTTCTAGGTTCCCAATCATCCCTACCTCTCCCCTCTGTTCCCTTAGCTGCTTCCTGTGGCCAAGACTTCTGTGATACTTCAGTATTCCCCTTTGTGTATTTTCAGTCCTCCAATACCTGTTTAACTAATTGTTTATTAAATTCTCTTTGTTTAAAGAATTGGTATAATTTCTGTTTTCCTGACTGATGCTGATACAGTCATGTGGAAGACAGGAGAAGGGAGCAAACCAAGATTTAACTAAGATTTAAGTCAAGGCAAAAGAAGTGAGTACCAGAGTACCAAGGTGATTCAATGTACAACCAAGATAAACATGGTCATTTCATCACAACCAAAAAGCTATGACAATGGTAGATTCTTAGAGCAAAAGTGAGGGAAGATGTACTGTGCTTGCCTCAAATTGATGGCAAAAATCTGTATATCAAAGTTCAAAATATAAACATAGTTCTACAGCAGGTTTACAATGGGGCAAAGGGTTATAAATAGATATGTGTGTCAAGAACTCTTTTTGGACAACCTTTATGCAGAAGTCCGGCCATTTATATAATTCTTAAGATTTCCTGTTGAACCTATCTGATGGAATTCCTGCATACTGAACACACAGGGACAAGTGGAACTGCTCAGGTCCTGTTTTGTCATTAACACAGTCATCAGCCTCAGATGGAACACTTAGGAACTCCTACAAATTATGAGAAATGCCTTAGAAATGTCCGGAAAGAGAAGACAGCCCAGCAGCGACGTTATTGCTTGCTAGAAAGGATACTGAGCTTCAGAAAGTGGTCCATCAGATCAAGCACCACAGAGACCAGAAAGAGGCACAGAGAAGAATTTCTGCGTAGGTTTAGGAGTGAGAGGATCTTCAGTGATCTTAGTAAATGTGGTCTCTGTGGAGCAGGGGTGGCAGAGGCTGGTGTGGACAGCCTCCAGGAGTGAGTCAGGGCAGCTTTTTGGCATCATTTCATTAGTGCTTGGGAGTCGCTGCTAGGCAGGTGGAGAGCCAGGTGGTGTCTGCCAATGCTGACCTCCAGCACTCTCACTGGCACTGATTGCTGTTATGTACAACTCAGTGCATAAACTGGATCTAATAAGAGGCCTTGGAAATCACTCAAAACTCATTTTCAAATAGGCTACGGTGCATTTTTCCCTTTACTCTCAGTGGCTCAAATCCAGTTGATGCTCCAGAAATGCTAGTACTATTCTCCCTTTCCTATGGCAAAAGGTATAAAAATGCATCCTAACACTACAGAGGAAAAATTTTCTCATCTTTGCTGCTCTCTTATGAAAGGAAGTTGGATTTTCTCAGCACGTGTAATCTCACAGAGAATGTAGCTTGGCTGTTAATGCCTGGAGCTCTGAGGTTAAACAGGGTGGGGCTTGAATCCTTGCTGGCCCCAGAAAATTACTTAACCTCCCTGACCTGCAGTTTCTTCATCTGGATTGTAAAGGAGATGACAGTATCTTCCCCAGTGGGCTGGGTTGTTGTCAGAAATAATTAACCAAGCATCTATTACCAAGCCTGGCATAGAGTAGGTTTTTGGTCAATGGGAGTTCTTGTTAGTTATTTTCAGGAGCCTGTCTAAAAACTATTAGATCGTATAATTCTATATCCCAAAATTCCTTCAGAAAAAATAATTATTGAACTCTTTTTAATATGCTCTGCGAAGATTTGCAAGCAACTGGAAGATCTCTTTTTTCAGAACAAACCTGCTTATTACATGCTAGTTTATCCCTCACAACAGGGTTATGGCTGTGACTGCCTCTCCATGGATGTCTGGGTTTAAAAGAATCTAAGAATCTTTGTAGTTTGCTGGAAGAGATTAAGGCAATACCTCAGGGCAAAGACCCCACTGCCTCTGTTATCCTTGGGGTCTTCAGATTACAGTTAGAGGTGCCTCAGACTGTAAAGAGGTGCAATGGGCATTTGAAAATTTCCTCTTCAGCAACTATTTCCCTTTCTTCCTACAACAGCGCTGATTTCTTAGGACTGTTTGTTCACTGATTTGTTTGTGGTGAGTCATCCTCCCTGACTTTCAGCCCCACAGGGTGTAAGATTCCACCTTTACCTTGTGCACAAGCCAATGAGATCATGGCCCTTCCTGGTCATGGTGTTTCTTGCAAGGGTGGGCATCTGACCTAAATTGATCCAATATGGTGAATTTTACAGAGCTGGCAGGAAATTCTGGGTCAAAATGTTTGCTCTCCTCTGATGGGTTCACCCTTGTGATGGGATAAACCTGGAGCTTCTGGGGGTATGAGGTGGAAATGAATCCAACACAGGAGAGGGAAGAGTCACTAGGAGAGAAACTTGAACTCCAAATCCAGTCAAAGCAAAATCAGAATCTTGAGTTTTCAATAGCCAGTAAATTCTCCATTATGCTTAAGCCAGTTCATGCCTGGAAACTGTCACTGGCAAGAGTTGTGACTGATACTAGAAATAACTCAAGAGTATTTGAGCCAGTATTCACCATAAGAGAGAAAATTCTGATTCTCCCAAAACTACTACAGAATTTGTGATTGATTGCTTTCTTTCAGACACTACTTTGCATAAATCTGTCACAGGAAGCCCTCCATTGGTTGTCTCCAACAGGGAAATGGAAAAGAAAGCAAAAATTTAATTTAAGTGAAAAGAATTCACATAAATGCATAAGGCACTTCCCTGCAGGCTAAACTACCAAGGTCATTTTGCAGGGAAATTCTGATAATAGCAATATACACAATAATGAAAATAACAATAAAGCTTGGTAACTACCAATAACATCCCAGGAGAACCAAGTGTTTTCAATGAGATGCCACATCTATGAAGAGGGGAACCCTCCCCACATTCCTACATTGAGCAAAGCCTCTTCCTTCATGAACTGGAGTCTCCAGCTTTCTGAGGGCACCACGTGACACCCCTCTGCAGCCTAGAAAGGGTTTGCTTGGTGGTGGTCCAGATGCTAATTACCTTGAAGAGTAAATGGGTCATAATTTGTATCAGAGATGTTGCTGTAATTACAATACAATGAAAAAGCCAGAGCTTTTAATTGTTTCCACTTCAATAATAGACCTTGGGCTTATGGGCTAGAAGCTAAGAAGCTCAGCCAGCTGCAGACTCAAAATCTGACATCCTCGTCATCCACATTTCTACCCTGAGGGCCAGCTGGGTAAACTGTCAATGCAGAGTGGTCTCTGGTGGATTCCTGCTGGGTTCTGTGTGAAGCAGCATCAAACAGTTTCTTTTCTCCTGAATGCTGTATGTAATAGCTATTCTGTGGAAGAAGAGACAGAGGCCGGCCAGTGGCAGAGATTTAAATGATACCAATGGGTTTCTCCCTGCAAACCCAGCCATTCTCAGGAATGTACTTCGTATCACGCATCTATCTGGGAAGATGCCTGGTCACAGCGTGATTGATAAATTAATCTATCTTTCTTTCCTTCCCTCCCTCTCTCCCTCCCTTCCTTCCTTCTCCTCTTTCTTACCTCTTACCTCTGAAGAGTTTAGAAAATTTTCTGAAGGAGCTGTGGAAGATAGAGTAGACTTTCTAAACTTCTATTTATAGCTTCCACCATTGATTTTTTTTTTTTTCTTTTGTCAGTGAGGGTTTTGTAGCTGCAAGCTGCAGCTACTGATTCTGGATAATGAGCAAAAAAGATTTTATTGGAAGGATGTGAGACAGTTCACAGAACTGAAGGGAAAACTACAGAATCAGACATGGAAAAGTCGAGAACCAGAACACGTCTGGGATCCATGTAGTAGAAGCTATGAACAATCTTTTCAGGACTCTGCAACAACCATTTTCCTTCTTTGCAATAACTGGGCTGAAGAATCAAATTCCTGGGCAAGAGAGTTCCACAGACCTAGGTTGGCTCAGTTGCCTCAAGCTTAGATTTCAGAGCACCGGCAGTTCCACCAAGACAGCTCCATATAGAGGAGGGGTAATTCCCCAAAGGGTTATCCAGGAAAAGAAAAATGGCATCTGGGTGGACAAAAAACCAACAGATTCCATTTATAGTACCTTTGATCAGGCTGCTTCCTCTACCTGAAATGTCCTTCCTTACAGCAGACCCTACTCAGCCTTTTGAATCTAGCTTAGACATCCCCTCCTCCAAGAAGTCCTCCCTGACTCACACACATACCCTCACTAGCTGCTGAGTTAGGCTCCTCACAGTCTCCTGGGTTCCTTTCTCTTACTGCCCTTAAAACATTGGAGTGTAATTTATCTGAGCATCTGACTTGCTTGAGAGAAGAAACAATTTATTATTCAATCTTCTATCCCTAGCACCTAACACACAGTAGGCATTCAACCGATGTTTCTTGGATGACTGGTTGGAAGGAAAAATGGACCACTGAATGAATCTGATAGTTACAGAATCTGGACTGTACTAACTTTAAGTTACAGCTGTATCTTTATACAGAGAGAATGAATCAATTATAATGTGTTGATCCAATAAGTATCATCTTCAAGGTAGTATCAATACAAATTTCTTAAAAGATTTGTTGCAGCTCTGGGGGCACAGAATATAAATACCTGTTTATTTTGCACCTAATAGCTCACTGTTCATCTCCTATCTCCTGCTGTTCCAGAGATACATATGAAGAGTGAGGGTTATCACTATCATTCTCCCAAGCCAGGGAATGGATATGGAGATGTGCTGTGTCCCTAAGTACCATTAATTTATTAGCTTTGTGAAGATTATTTTATGGTCTGGCTTACATAATACCTAATCCAAAGCAGATGCTAAGTAAACACACCGGTGAAATCAATTCAGTCATAACAATTCACCTCAAATAGCTGCTATCCAGCACGTATGTCTGCCTTCCCAGCCAAGGACAAATTCATCATTCAACAACCACGCTTTCCCACTCAAGGTCATCAGAAAATGCCCACAAATTTATTTAAAAATTTGCAGGTGGTTTTCACATGAGTGCTTCTTGGTTAGGAGGGGGAAGGTTAATAGGACCTGGTTTGCTCCCATGTGCTGCAGACTTAAGGAATGTTGAGGAATGTTAACTGCAGTAGAGACTAGTAAACAAGTTGGATCCTCCTCCACCCTCTGTCTGGCTGTCTTAGCGTAAGCATGTTTTCGACCTTACTCTCAACAACTTAGTTAATACCTACCCCAACATGGGTGGGAAACCCTAGGTGCGGCCTTAATATCCTAGGTCAGGTCTGCTTTTAGTCTAGAATGCTTTTGTACAAATAGAAAAAGGCACCACCCACTACATAATCAAATTAGAAACAAGTCTTCTCCCCAGGCATCTGAGTTAGCAAAAGATGCCCACTCTGGTTGGATGCAGCCAGACAAGGGATGCAGCCCTGTGCCAGGGGTCATAGCCTGGGAAGCAGAGCACAGACTGCACTTCAGGCTCTTTCACCTCTCAGCCAGCAGCACCTTTGTGAAGGGAAGGAACACCCACACATGGCATCCCTTACATAGATAAACCTGGTCTCCAGCAAAGAAGAGAACATGACAAAGAGTCAAACTACGTATTGCAAATCCATAAGGTACTGTCGGGAATAAATCGACCCCCACACTTATTATCTACTTGGAAAGCTAACTGGAAAAGCTATAAGGAAGGTCAGCCTCAGCATCAAGAAAGAGAACCAGTTCTTTTTCATTTTGTTTTTAAATTTTAAAACATCAAACCTAAGGAAATGTATAAATATTTGTGTATATACTATCAACCACCTAGATTTAGCAATAACATTTTATCATATTTGGTTCAAATCTTTTTTAAGCCTTCCCACACCAAACCACCGCCATCCCCTTTTCTTTCCTCCATCTCCAAACTGTCCTCCAGTTGATATTTGTCCTGCCCGTGCCTGTTCTTGATACTTCCCCTATGTATTTTTACATAAACAACATACATGTGCTTTCTTAAGTATATGATTTAGATGTACATATGTAATAAATACATAACATAAGCAACATATATCACATATAAACATATAATAAAGATATAATGTAACATAAAATAAATATATAATGTAAATGACATAAAGTTTGGTTTTTAAAATTTTACCTAAATGGTATATATAATTCAGATCCTTCTATAGATTGATATTTCTACTCTAATATTATCTTTTAGAGACTGATCCATATTAGTACATGTAGCTCTATCTCATTCATTTTAACTGCTGTACAGGATTGCATTATATGACTAATTCACAACTTATGTGTCCATCCTTTTATTGATGGGCATTTAAAGTTTTCAATTTTTTGCCTTCACAAAAATGATGCAATGAACATTCTTGTGCCTGGCACTTTGTATATATGTGCAAGAGATTTTCTAGGTTATATACCTACAAGTACAATAGCTGGGTCTTAGGATATAGACACTTCCAACTTTGATAGATATTGCCAATGTGCTCTCTAGAGTAGTCTTACCCATTTACATTCTCACCAGCAAGGTGTGAGAATGCTTGTTTCCCTATATCCTTGGCAAACTGGTTTTATCAGATATTATCCTTTTGGTCGACCTCGGGAGTGTAAAATGGTATCACAATATGGTTTTAATTTGAATTTCCCTTGTTATTAATGAGACTGAGTTTCTTTTTCCTTTTCCTGCACTGTCCAGTTTCATATTATTTGTCCATTTCTCTTGGATTATCTTTTTTCTGATTTGTAGGAATCAAAAATACAAATTTTCATTAAGAATGTTACTTACAAGAATTATAAGTATCTTCTTTCAGTCCGCAGCTTGTATTTTACCTTTGCTTATTGTGTCTTTGTTGGTATAGAAGTGTAATATTTCAATATAATCATATTTTAAAACCTCTTCCCTTTGGTGTATACCTTTTGAGACATAGTTCCCTATGTTTAAAAGTTCTCTATGCTTTCCCCTCAAAGTTTTAAACTTTCCTTTTAATATGTAGGCCTTAATTCCATCTGGAATTTGCTTGTGTATATAGCATGAGGTAGGGATAATTTTTTTTTTTCCACAGCCAATTATTTCAGCACTTGAATAGTTCTTTCTTTCCCTGCAGATTTGTATTGCCATCTCTGTTATGAACCAAGTTTCCATGTATTCATGAATCTGTTTCTGGGACCAGTCCATCAATCTATCTGTCTCTCCTTGCACAGATACCAAACTCTTTCATTACTTCCAGAAAAGGCAGTTTTTACTGATACCTGAAATGGCACCATTCTTTGGGTGAGATGTGAAAATCTCCAGGAAGGGCAATGATCTAAATCAATGATAATGTGACATGCATATCTTGCTTGGATTCCTTCCAGTCTGTCAATCTACTGAGAGAAGCACTGACAGGGAAAATCAGAGGAAGATCCAGAGCACACAGGGCTTCCAGGAAAGGGGAGGGAGATAGAGTTGGATAGAGGGGCTCTCGGGCAGATAGTAAAAAATATGATATCTCCAATCTCTAATTTTTTCTAGGCGTGGCCCTGAACATAAATATATTTGCCTAGAAATATGATATTTCAATATATAAATGTGCCACAGCATTCCCCACTCTTATCATAAAATAATAACCAGAATCATAACTTACATTTATTGACACATGAGCTAAACACTTAACATGCATTACTTTATTAAATCCCATAATATGGGTAATTTCCTTGAAATATAGATGAGAAAACTGAAACTCAGAGAAGGGAAGTGACTTGTCCAAGGTCATACAGATAGTAAAAAAACTCAGCTTATGTTCCTTGCTAGATTACATTGCCCTCCATGCTGTAGAATGTACCACACTATAGTGGGATTAAGTACTTTTGAGGGGAGAGAGTGAATCTTATTTTACCGTTACGTCCTCAACCCAAGCACTGTGTTAGTCACACACAATAGAGTCTCAATCAATATTTGTAGACAAGAATGAATAGATGCATGTTGGCTGTGGGGTCTGTGGTTTCTGAGTCATGAAAGGCCTAAGTGGTTTACTTAGGAGCCTGGTGGGGGAGAAGAAACTTACTTCCTCTGAAAGCCACGCCAAGTCTCTTTTCTACTTACCCTCAGATGACGAGCTGAGTTATGAACACACACAATGTACTTCTTTCTACACAGATATCAGGAATGGGCAAATAGAATTGGGGATGGGGACACACAAAGGCCAGTGCCTGCTACACTTCCAGCTTGAGCATTTGCTTCCAACCTCTAGAAATAATCTTCCCATTTCCTAGATATTTCAGCATCACTGGCTTTGGTTCTCATCAGAGACGACACAACTTTGCCTCCCCATGAAGTTGTGTGCTAAATCTGAAAAGCAGTTTGCAGCTCAACCCCACAGTGACTGCTGCTGCGGTGGGGATTCCCAGCCTGCACAGAGGCCCCTGCTGCTAGTGGAGTTCCCCGAAATGAGAAGTGAGTGGGCCACAGAATCCACTGGTCTCTGGGGGACTGTCAGCACCACGACATCTCCCCTAAAGAATTGTGTTTTGCGGGGGGGTATCTGCAAGGTGTGGGTTATAGTATGTGGGGAGATGGTTTTGGAAGGCTTGAGTCTCTCCCCATACTCCACAGAATTAAATGGATTGATCAATGATGGTTTCCTGGCAGGTAAGCCTCTATCACCTACCTCTTTGGATTAATCAGTTTACCATCTCTGAATTCAGCTCAACTTCAGACCCTACTCAAGCCCTACACTGTGGCCCCTGTTTCAACCATAAGCATTTAGGAAGCTTTCCACCTGAGACAGAAAGTGCCTCAGTGTGAACTTCTTTGTGCAAGGAACTCACAGCTGCTGTAATGATCATTCACTTGGATTCTGGCATTGATTCACAATTCCCTAGAAGCTCTGTGCTTTCTGATGGCTCTGCTGCCTTACGGCTCCTGCATCAGCCCTCACCATCAGCTGTCTGGACCTAGCCTCAGGTGCCACACTCCTTGCTGAGGATTCCTGCCTAATCTCCCCAAGCACCACTGTCTTGAGCGTCCACATGACTTGATGTGCAATCCTGCGGCCTAAAGAAGACCCCTTACTTTCAACAATCCATTCATCCTTTTGACAAATATTTCCTGTATATGTACTATGTTCTAGACATTCTTCTAGGCATTGGGATACAACAATAAACAAATAAAAGTTGCTGTCCTCAAAGACTTATATTCCAGAGGAAAGAGAGAAAATCTACACATAAACAAAAAATATTTAACATAATATCCAGTAGTAATGAACAACACCATAAAAAAATAAAGTTAGAAAATGGGGAGTAACATGGGGAAGGGGTGTCACTTCAGACAAAGGGGCCAAGTAAGAAGGTAACATTCGAAGGAGACCTGGATGAATGAGAGAGAAAGCCACGTGAAGATCTATGGGGAGGACATACCTGGCAAAGGGGCCAAGGTGGAAATGAGCTTGGCAAGACAGAGGAACAGAAAGTAGACCAGGGTGGCTGGAGGAGCAGGACAGAGGAAGAGAGTGGCAGGAAATGAAGCCAAAGAGACAGGAAGGGGCCAGATCAAAGACTGTGTGGATATTCGAGGCCACGGTAAAGCATTCTGATCTTACTGCAAGTCTGTTGGAAAGCCATTGGAGGGTTTTAAGCAGGTGAATGACATTTTTTTATGTTTTTAAAATCTGCATGGAGGACAGACTGAAGGGAGAAAGAGTGAGAACAAGAAGCCAGATGGGAACCTATGATAGCAGGCAAGATAAGACATGGCAGAGGGTGGACTGGAGTGGTGACAGTGGAGGTGATAAAAAGTGGTCATATCAGCATATATTCTGTCAGGTCTTACTGACAGGTTGGACGGGGAATGAGGGAAAGAAAGGAGTCAAGGATGACTCCTAGGGCTTCTCTCAGACCTGACCTAGTTTAGGAGTATGAAATGAGAAAACAAGCATATGAAGATATGCTCCTCATCAGCCACTCCTTTTGGAGACCAAGCCTCTTGGGCCATCAGACCTCAGCCTAAATCCTCAAACCATCCACTGGCATCTAACCCAAATTATAGACATAATCATAGGAAGAAATGAAAAGTTTCCTGCATATACGCCTTCCATGCATATACTGATCCAGTGACAGTAAACTCCCAGGATGGAGATACTAGGGATTCTGAAACTAGTCTAAGGCCCTTGAACACCCCGAAATTACATTTTGATTACGGATTAAAGGGGCAAAAGGCCCTTGCTAGGCTTGGCAAATGTGCGGCACATGCATCACCTCCCCCTATTAAGCCCATGAGCCTATCGCTAATCAACAACGTCATTCTTATTCGTTGAGACTGGATGCTACCTCACACTCCTTATCAACACAACACTTCACCCAACCACTACCAATTAATCAGTCAGCTGACAGATGATTGCCACTCTGGCTTCTGAGTTATCATAACAGTTTAGTTCTTCAAGATCAGACACATCCTTAGGTATCCTTTGACAATCTCCTATCGGGGACAGTTTTCAGCCACATTATGAATGAAGCAGGAAAGGAAATATATTTATTAAGTTTTGACCTGAACACTTTACATAGACTGTGTTGTCATGTTTCAGTAGAGTTCATCTTTGATGACAATGTTAATCACACCCAGGCACACTCAGGCATCCAGTGCTTTCTAGTCACCTAACTTCCCACTGTGCTGTCCCTAGGGGGTCTGCCATTGCTGAGTGATTCTGTATGCCTCACACCTTTGCTTACCTCCTTCCCAACCAAGACTCCCATTTCTCTTTTCTCCCTGCATGTGATACTAGTTGGTAATAGGTTAAACCATATACATTTAATCCTGACGTCATCTGGCTGATATGTAATGCCCCCTTTCCCACAAAATGATGCCTTAACCCAGCAAAATGGACCACTCTGTAATACCTTTAAGGTTATCATGCTAATAATGGGGATTTCTGGAAATGTGACAGAACTTCTGCGCAGAAAGGTATTTCAGGGTGTGAGGGACATCTGGGAGAGAAGGGGTTTTAGCACTTTTATGAGCATGACACTGGAAAGGCAAGAGTCCAGGAGGGTACCCCATCTAACATTTCATGCCATAGAAAGCCAGTCCAAAATAAAGGAAGGGAGCCCTGCTAAGAACCACTTTTAACAATCTTCGGGGCAGAAGAAAATTAATATGCTATCCTGATTCTTCCAAAACTCTTCTACTAATTCTGCACTCAACTTCTAGGTATTACTTGGAATCAATTTCATCCACACCAAACTACAGGATAAAGAAGCTCAGAAGGGAAATTTCTTAACCGTGTATAGTACTCTGACCACATCCTGCCCAGAAAGGAGGGGCTGAGCTGTGGGTCACTGCCCAAGGCATCTAAATGCACAGGCCTTTTTGGCTGTTTATTTTATTTGGGGCCCATGCACTTGGACTTTTGAGAAAATTCTGTCACCATTATCAAGATAATCTTTCTTACACTTTGGGGAGTTTAACCCTACCCACATAGATAGAATGACTCACCCCGGAGGGGTCTGAGTTGGTGTCTGGTAAGGCAGTGAGATTAAACAACTGCTTTAAACAGCAGTGTCCTAAATTATCCCTGTAACAATTGTCTTTAAGAAGAAAGGCCCAGAGAGAGCATCTAGATATTATTTCACAGATACCTGAGACAAAGTCCCAGCAGAAAATAACGGCACACTCAAATTGTGTAATATGAAGAGAGTTTATGATAAAGAGACTCTTTTCAGAGAAGTGGCCTCGGTATGGGGAAACAAGAAATAGAGTAGCACTAGGGGCTAGAAATGGCTGTACTCCCCTTACTGTCCCTAGGCCTGAACAGGCAATGGGAAGGAGCCGTTTCCAAGGAGAGAGAGGATTGTGAAGACAGGGTCCCTAACAGGAGGCAGGGGCTATGACTCACAGTATGGGGACCCAGATAGTCCACAATGTCCCCACAGGAAGGGAGTCAGGGGAATAAATACTCCAATTTCACTCTTATCTGATTGCCAGATCTCCTGCTGGTGCCTCCAACTGGCCAAATCCAACAGGAAGCCCAGGACAGGAAGCCCAGGGCAAGGAAGCAGTCCACAGGTCAGCCTCCCAGGGCACAGAGCTAGGAGGAGAAGGGTGACCATTGGATCTAGAAGGGGTAATCAGAAGACATGCAGCAGATATGGTGCATGTGTAACTCAAATTCAAGAAACTCAAATCCAAGAAAAGTAAGACATCTCTTTAAGCCTCCTCTAGCTTTAAATATATTTATCATTTTATTACATAACTTGGTATTCTTCTTTCCAGATTACCCAAGTATTCCTTTAGAAGAATGTATCCAAATCCAGGGTGGAAAATGGGCTTTATCTCACATGTCACATGTTATCTCACATATCTCACATGTCAGTATGGGTCATACCTGCCTTCACTGTCTAGTTGAGGATTGGAAGGTCCCACTGGGCTCAGGACGAAGAAGTGCTGTGTTTGTTGATTAGTAACGCCTGCCATGGACTCTGGAAGGGCAAGGTGCAGAGAACTCCTCATATTAATATGAACCAAAGCAAAAGGAGAAATTGAGATAATTATCCAGATAATCTGGTTTAAAATAAATTTATCCAAAATATTCCCTTTAAGTGTATGTTTATGTGTTTGTGTATAAATTCAATCTCTCTGCTTTCTCCAGTACAAAAAACATTTTTTATGAGTATTGCATACACTATATCATGTCAGTTTCTAGAAGCATGAACAGTTGAAACGTTTGACTTTATCCTACTTTTATGGCTTTTGTGTTCACATGTTCAAACAGCATTGGTGATCTTACAAAATGACTTGTTCCTTTTATGTTTACTCTCTAGATTTACACAGTCCAATGTGGTAGCCATGAGCCATGTATAGCCACTTAAATTTAATTAGAATTAAAAAAAATTCAGCTCCTCAGCCATACTAGCCACATTTCAAGTACTCAGTAGGCACATATTGGACAGCACAAATATAGGCTGGTTCCGTCACTGCAGAAAGTTCTATTGGAGGATGCTGCTGTAGATCCCAAGGCTAATTGTTGGACACAATGAAAATGATGTGTCTGTGAGTATCACTTAGGCATTTCAATAATCCCATTACACCAGGCAACCAGCTAAATGCTTTATAAACATTACCTCATTTAATTGTTTTTTTGTTTGTCTTTTGCAGTGAGACCACTTAAGATCTGTTCTCAGGAAATTTCAAGTATACAATATGGTATTATTAACTATAGTCATCATTCTGTACATTAGATGTACATTAGATCCTTAGAACTTCATCTTATAACTGAAAGTTCACACCCTTCGACCTAACATCTCCCTATTTCCCACTCTAGTAGCCCCTGGCAGCCACAATTCTACTCTCTGTTAATATGAGATGGGCTTCTTTTTTTTTAGATTCTACATATAAGTGATACCATACAATATTTGTCTTTATCTGGCTTATTTCACTTAACAGAATGCTCTCCAGATTCATCTGCATTGTCACAAATGGCAGCATTTCCTTCTTTTTTATGGCTGAGTAATATTCCATTGTATATATATACCACATCTTCCTTATCCATTCATCTGTTGACGGACACATAGGTTGTAGCCATATCTTGGTTACTGTGAAAAATGATGCAATGATCATGGAAGCACATTCCTTCAAGATCCTTATTTCACGTGCTTCAGATATATATACTCAAGAGTGGGATTTCTGGATCATATAGTAGTTGTATTTTTAATTTCTTGAGGAACCTCCATACTGTTTTTCATAGTGGCTATACCAATTTACATTCTGACCAACAGTGCACAAGGTTTCCCTTTTCTCCACATCCTCACCAACATTTGCTATCTCTTGTCTTTTTGATAATAGTCATCCTAACAAGTAAGAGGTGATATCTCATCGGGGTTTTGATTTTTGCATTTCCCTAATGATTAGTGATGTTAAGCACCTTTTCATGTACCTATTGGTCATCTGTATGTCTTCTCTGGAAAAAAGTCTATTCAGGTCCTTTACTCACTTAATCTTCACAACCATCCTATGAGGGAGGAATTCTCACTCTCACTTTGTTGACAAGGCCAAGAGAGGTAAAGTAACTTATCTCATAACCACAGGTAGTAATTAAAAGAGCTCAGATTCAAAACTAGATCTTTCTGACATCAGAGCTCATGCTCTCTACCATTATACCTGCACCTGCAAAAGAAATAGCAATTCTATTGAATAATTCACTTGGTTTTTTGTTTAACACCTGATACTCCCTAGAGATATTAACTAAGTTAATATACAATTTGTTTTCAAAACCAGCTTACTTCCTTACATTATATATTGTCATCTGTTGTTCATAATATATGATAAAACTATGAGATGTCCTTGAATTAACTTTTTCTCCATTTTTCGTATTGTGAATATGAATTAATAAGTAAATAAATGATTGTCTTAATACTTGTTCCATCAGTATCAGTCAGGATCCCATCAAGAAACAAATGGCATATTCAAACTGATTAACTGAGGAAAGTTTAACAAAGTGATGACTATTTATCAAGGTGCGGACAGCATTTAGGAAAGCAAACAAGGAAAAGTACATACCCCATGGCAAGCAAGAGTGGGAAGCCATTACTACCTAAAGCCTGTGGTAGGGGAGGAGCAAGGAAGGGAGCACTTTCTGGAGCCAGAGAAGGCAGCCGTGTGGAGAAGGCAACGGATGGAAGCTGTGGCCTTTTGTAGAGGGACACAATGAACTTAGAGTACCTGAGCAGAGAGAGCCACCTCACTCACCAACTATCCTCCGAGGTGAGGGCAAGGCTGTCCATTGAGATAGTCCATATAGTGCAGCTTTCTGGGCTACCCAGAAAGATGGAGAAGAGTGGAGAAAGGGCACATACAGAAGATACTGTACATATTATCTGTTACTGTTGTTCGGAAAAAGACTAAGAACTGTGATGTGTGAGGCTAATGTCAATGGGAATAAGTTGACTAACAACAGACTTCCTTATCTCCTAGAGAGTCACTTATGGACAATTAGATCCTTAAGGTAGAAGAAATGCCCAACCTCAGGCCCAGGAAGGCCATGGGTCTCTTCCCATCACCAGTTCAAGTACAGTAACTGAATACTGTACTTCACTATGGGATTTCTTTCACGCCATGGCAAAGGACAGGGTAACTATATCATGGGGCTAATCTGAAGCAAACAGGGACTTACCAAGAACATTTGCCTGACTGTAAAGGCTGTTACATTAGTGGCTCAAGAATTGGCAATAAGAGTCACAGTACTGAGAATAAGGACCATGGGTGGTCTTAATTCTAGGGCCATTTCTATGAGCTGCCAAATTTAGCTTTGGGGACTAATCTTTAACTCACTATTTTATTAAGTGCCTACTAAGTTGCAGATACCGGCAACCAGTCACCCAGTTCATCTCATTATTCCTGGGCATGCCATTCCCTTTTCTTTAGTTATAACTTGGTACATGCTGCTCCCTCTCTCTAATACTCCCTCCTGGACCTGGTCCGGAAAGCTCCTACCCTTACTTCAAAACCCACCTTGGGGATCACATCCACTGGGAAACCTTTCCAATTTCTACCCTGAAGGCTGAGGGGCTCCTTCCCTGGGATCCCTACAGCTCTTGGCTCATCCTGCTATTACAGTGGGTATCAGAATATTTTTACATGTCTGTCTCCTCAGCTTGGTGGAAGCCAGTGTTTAGCTTGGGAGAGGTTGGTTTTAATTAAATTTTAGCATATAAGTATCTTTCAAAGGCACTGTGTTAGGCATTGTGGGACTAGGTGTGGGAGTAATGGCAATATGGGAGGAAAGAAGTAGATAAACAAAGAGTAAATAGGGGACTTTCCTGGTGGTCCAGTGGTAAAGAATCCACCTTCCAATGCAGGGGACGTGGGTTTGATCCCTGGTCAGGGAACTAAGATCCCACATGCCACAGGGCAACTAAGCCCACGTGCCACAACTACTGAGCTCACGCGCCTCAACTAGAGAGCCTGTGTGCTGCAAACTACAGAGCCCACGCACCCTGGAGCCCACGTGCCACAACTAGAGAAGAGAAAACCCACACGCCACAACTAGAGAGAAACCCCCGCGCTGCCACAAAAGATCCCGCATGCCTCAATGAAGATACCGCGTGCCACAACTAAGACCCAACACAGCCAAAAATAAATATTAAAAAAAAAAAAGAGTAAATAAAGTCCCTGACCCCTGCCCTCAAAAGAAAGACAATCAGATAAAATACAGGCTGTCCAGATAAATTTGAATTTCAGATAAGCAACAGAATTTTTAATATAACTTTCAAAATATATCTCATGCAAAATGGAACATCATACACTAAAAAAGTATTTGTTTATCTAAAATTCAAATTTAAGTGGGTATTCTGTATTTAATTTGTTAAATCTGAAAACCCTGTGTTCAAAGGACTCATCCACTAGTTGATGATATAAGATGTGACTACATGGGCCATTAGTGCTATCAGGCAGAGCATACTAAGAACACAAGAGTGGTGCGGTTTAGGGAGTGCTAGGAGAAACTCTGGTGACACAGGCCTGGATCAAGCCCTCCCTTTTTTTTCACTACAAAGAGTTCCTGCCAATAAACTTGGCTTCTCTCTGGCTACTCCAGCTTACAGAAGCATGGTGTGATTGAAAGCACCCTGGATTTGAAATAGAAGATCTGGACTTAAGTCACAGGCAAAACACTGACCAGCTGTGTGACTTTCAGGAAGTCACTAAACTTCTCTGAGTACCATTTTCCTTTCCCATAACTGAAAAACTCAGAACCAACTTAAAAAAAAAAAAAGGAGGGGGGAGTCCTTATGTACTTGGGGATATCTCTTATGGGACATACTCTGAGAAAAATTAGAATTTTCCTGTAGAAGATTCATCCATTGCCCCCCCTTTCCTTGCCTCCCATTACTGACAGACACTGGCCTCTAGGCATGAGCCAAAAATTAATACTATTCCATGTCTCATCCCTCAGAATCTTCTATATCTGAGGTCAGCAAGCTTTTTCTGTAAAGGGCCCTACAATAAATATTTTAGGCCTGGCAGGCCATCTAATTTACAAATTATCAACTATTTTAGGCTTTTCAAGTTTCTGTTGTATCCACTCAACTCTTCTATTGTAGCGTGAAAGCAGCCAAGGATGATACGTAAACAAACGGGTGTGGCTGTGTTCCAACACAACTGTATTATGGACACAAAAGTAGAATTTCATATACTTTTCATGTGTTGTGAAATATTATTCTGCTTCTCCTGATTTTTAAAAATCTTATAAAATGCAAATAACCATTTTTAGCTCCCAGGTCAGGCCGCAAGAAAACAGACAGTGGGCCAGATTTGACCCTGGGGGTGGGTGGAGGGGGGTATGCCCAGCCCTGTTCTATGTAACTGAATTGTTAACCCATGATAAACATTTCACCCTGGAGGGATGGTCCATCTTCTACCGTTTGTGCCCTAGAGCAGAGCTGGGAAAAGAGCTGGTCTGAGTTCTTAACCAGCCCTGGCCTCTGCTGTAAACTTGCAGTGTGAATCCGGAGAAATTATGTCACTACTTCCTGTCTCATCCTTCATCTGTTTAAAAAAAAAACAAAACAAAACAGGGTGAGGGGGCATTATATTTAGCAAGCTGCTAAATAAAGTGGTTGGGAAATACAAATGAGGTAAGTAAGGACAGACACTTAGCAGGGACGGTCCAAGTGTTGAGTAATATTGAAAATATATGGCAAGAGAAATAGAGAAATCAAATTGCTTTCCTTGTAAATTTTCCACCACGATGTTTTTACTTCATGGAAAGCAGAGTAAGGTGTGAGGTCATTTTTCCTTCACACACAATTCACTTTCATGGAGTTTGTAAAAAAGGAGAAGTTTCTCTCAACAGAGAAGTCTCGATGCCTGACTGAGCCAGAAGGGAGCATTTTCTCACAAAGGCCATTTCTGTCCCTCCCTTGCTCCTCCCCTGTCTTCCCATACTTCTCCCCACCCCCATCTCAGCTACTCTGAGCACATCCCACTTTTCCTAGTTATAGAGAGACCCCATCTTGAGTCTTTTCTTCTGCAGGATTGTGTTGCTAATAAATACCAGGTATATCGTGAAGCCAGGAACCCAACACAAACACACTGCTTAGAAATCATTGTTGTTTTGATGAGATATCAAAAAGATAGAAAAAAAATGTTTTTAATTCTTACATTTTTTCAATTCTTAATTTAAAAATTCTTAATTTTTTTTAAAAATTCTTAAAAACTTTTTTAAAAATTCTTTAAGTTTTAACTCTTAAAACTTAGAGTACAAAGTGCCAGGTAAACAATGATACAGAAAACCCAAGTATAGAGAAGAAGGTGCTTGTTTCAGTAACCTGGGAATCTTGTGCTGGTGAGACATGGCAATCAACTTTAAATGACAATCCTAGGCAGTTTAGGAAAAAGGGCCCTTCAGGTGACATGAGGGGAAAAGATCAGGTTTTTATAGAGGTAGAAAGCAACCACCAGAATGGAATGATAATTAGAGATAATTGTAGTCAAGTATAAGGGTGCCAGAATCCTGGTGTCTACCCAGCAAGTACAGTCGAACCTCTCTTTTAATCACTTCAAACACGCCATTTTCATTTCTTAGCTGGTGAATCTTTCACAATCTCAGTGTATCTATAGAGCATTTTGGTTCAACCAAGGTCACAGAAAGTAAGAGGTGCATCTGCCATAGAGCCTCCCATTCCCTCTCAGACACTTAAGTAAGTGGCTTAAGAGAAGCAGTGTGGAGCACAAAATGGATCACCAGGATTCAAGACCTGGTCTTGCCCCTTTTAAGCCAAGTGAATGTCAGCATTTGAACTTCTTTGAGCCTCAGTTCCTTTATGCGTAGAATGGGGATCATGCTGTTTTACCTAACACACAGCTCTGTTGTGAAGCTCAAACAGCATGACACATAAAAAGGGCTTTGCAAATTATAAAAATAGACGTGCTTTCTATGATTATTATTGTTATTGAAGAAGAAATAGTTTGGATCAACTGCTAAGCTACTGAACAGCTGCTTCAGTTAGTTGAACAGATGGTTTTAAGGGTTAATAAGCACATGTCTTGGTCATCGCTTAGGCCTAATGAGTCAGTGCCCAAGAGCACGAGGCCCAGATCGTGGGCTGCATGGGACCAGCTCATCTGACTTGAATAGCAGGAGCTTCCAAGTTAAAGAAATCTGGAATTGAATTCCATATCTACCCCTTAATTCACTAGGAAAGTCCCTTATCCTATCCAAGCCTCACTTTCCCCAACCCTAAAATTGGGACATAAATACTATCTTGAAGGGTTGTTGTGAGACTCAGAGATAACATAAATAATCTCTGGTACATAGTATGTTTTTCATAAATAGGAACAAGTACTGTAAAGGGAAGAGGCAATAGCTTTAACCCTTACCAGCTATTTTATAAATGCATGTGGAGTTTGCATATGTGAACAATCTGCTCAAATCTATTCCTATTTCTTGAAAAAAAATCCAAAGGCATGGCCCACTGATGATGGTATTTGTACCTAAAAATGACAGCACATTATAAACTGACTTCTTTCAGTTACATTTCTTATTATAATAGTCTGTGAGATACACCAAAGAAAAATTTGATAATTTGATCTAAACTTGCCATAAGGCTGCCCCATGATTAAAACTGCCGATGCTCCACATGCCCCAACACTGCCCCTTGTCTACCATAGTGAATCCTTTCCAAACTTTGCCCATATATGCAACCCAACACCCTAGCCAAACTGGACATCTTACTATTTCCCAAAGTAACCCTCTGCCTGGAAAGCCTAACACTGTACTAAACCAGTTATCCCAGAAACAATGAGACACTGAGATTTGTGTGCAAGAGGCATACTGGGGAGTTCTCAGGAAGACCTATGAGGAAACAAGGGGTGCAGGATTGGGCAAAGGGAGACGTTAAATCACGGTGAGGTTCCACAACTGAGGTCTTTAAATGATCCCACGTGAAGCTCTAGAGCTGGCATGGCCCTTCAGGGATGTCATGATTGTGTCCAGGGGCTGTGTGCTCTACCCCACATTGACCAGTCACTGCAGATGCGATTCCCTCAGGGAGGGGTCATAACCTTTGGCAAAGGGCAGTTCTCAGAGAGGGACGCTGAGATCTGTCAGCGGCCAACCTTCCCTGCAGCTGGGCAATGTGTGTGTCCTGCTGAAGGGGCTTCTGCGCAGCACCCCACCACATCCACTACTCCAATTTCCAAACTACTGTCCAGTCCTCAAGGCCCAAGTTCACCACTGCCTCACCATGAAGTCCCTCTGACCCTGTATTCTCTCTTTTCATACCTGAGATACAGCCACCATACCTACAAGACACTTCCAGGTGCCTCTTCCGTTACCACTGAGTTCAGAGGTCACAAAGCTCAAAACATATACTTGGTATTACTTCTCAAAATTCCGGTGAATGTAGAGAATGAGAAAGTTATACCCCTTAAACACATGCAGTAATGTGTGTTCTTCTTATAGTTAAAATTTCCAAGACCTCAGCACATTTAAGCATACTTAATTCTTCCTAGTCTGTCTGGTTCCTCATTTTGTTTATAGGAAAAAATATTTCATTGGTAACGATACACTTCTATTCTTACACAATATCCACTGGGGTTTTCATTTCCTTTATTTGCTGAATAATTTTTCTTTATAAGTATTCTCTTGAAAATATAGCAAGAAGTACTATATACTGAAAGGAAAAAGTAAGACTAGATGGGGCTTCCCTGGTGGCGCAGTGGTTGGGAATCTGCCTGCCAGTGTGGGGGACACGGGTTCGAGCCCTGGTCTGGGAGGATCCCACATGCCGCGGAGCAACTGGGCCCGTGAGCCGCAACTACTGAGCCTGCGCGTCTGGAGCCTGTGCTCCGCAATAAGAGAGGCCGCGATAGTGAGGGGCCCGCGCACCGCGATGAAGAGTGGCCCCCGCTCGCCGCAACTAGACAAAGCCCTCGCACAGAAACGAAGACCCAACACAGCCAAAAATAAATAAATAAATAATAATTAAAAAAAAAAAAAAAAAGTAAGACTAGATGAGCAGGGTCAAATTAATAAGAAATCCTCCAAATTACACAAAAGTATCAGCCATGAAGAAAATATGATTGTAACAAGAACTCAGTATTCACTGTAAGTATACCTATCCAGCTCCCTTTAGAAGTGAAGAAATGAAGATTAGTGTCATATTAATGCCATTATTTCACAAATCGAAATGATTTATTGGATTAAAAACATGAAAATGGTTGCTTTGCAATAAGTAGGTTATGTGAATGAATAAAATTGTGTAAAATGAATGAATGAAGCCAAATCCTTCTACCAAATGGAAGAGATATATGTGTGAAAGATGTAAGTATATTTATGTTTATATGCATTTTTATACATAATAAAATATATAAAATAAAATATATGCTTATATTATTTTGTATGTATTTATATATACATATGTGTATATGTACACATATGCATTAAGGAAATACACACATACACATGCTTCCCTAAAAAATTATATATAGCTGTTGTCTTTTGGGTAATTACACCACTTCACTCTGACAGCCCATTGCAAAGTGAAGGGCTTGAGTATCTCCAGCTCTAAGTCAACAGTATGGCTGCCTGCATATGATCCCTCCAATGCTTCCAAATCTACAACACCCTATACAGCATCACTGTTAGACCCAGGCAAGTGGCCCACCCCCGTAAGACTGGGCTGCCAGAATGGTGTTGGCCTACTGATTTTGTATGATTTGCTCACATTGGACATAGGATCATTCGGGTTGTGGAGTAACTGTCCACTTTTGGGCTTGAGCCTGGCATTTGTGGGTCTGCCAGTGTCCCCACTGCAGTGCTGCCTCCAGTCTACAGAAGCCCAGGTTTGGGGAGGGGGCAGTAGGCATCCTTTACCCTGTGTGAGCCACCCTTCCATCCTCGCTGCTGGCCCAAGGGTGACTACCCCACTCCCACATGCTCCTTGCCACATGTCAGCAAGTCCTCAGGAGTGGCCTCACTCATCTTCTCCAAGGTTTTTGGAGACTGTTACTCCACAAATGGAGTAAAATGGCCACAGACCCTTGCAATAGATCATATTGCATTGTATTTTCCAAGGTTGGCCATTTTGTGGGAATGGGACCACTCTTCTCACTGGGCCCAGAGGACCCTCTCCTATCATCAACACTGAAAGAGATCAGTAGGAATGCACTAATTGCATCCTAAAGTAATCAAGAGAAGATATGGATGAAAAATCTGTTATTCTACATTTATACTATAAAGTTACAAACAGTAAATTTAACATGACCCAAAAAATGAATTATTGTTCCCATTTTTCTGTATACTCTGGGTAAAACTTACATTTGTGGTCATCAGCAAAAAAAGCATAGTAATGATCCTTTAGAGTCATTGGAGGCCAATACTTATAGGCAGCACGATGGAGGATGAAGTGCCATGAGTGATGATACAACCAGCACTAAATAAATGGTTATTAGAGACCTACCCACATTGCTTCAATACAAACAGACGCCAAAGAGCTATGGCTTTGTGAATAATAACATACTTCTCACCTTTTTCCCATTGTGGGAGATACGAAGTTAGACAGGAATGGTGTATTTGACAAAAAAGAAAACAGAGAGGTGGTTCCTAAACCTTAACAGGAAGACGTGGCGCCTAGACACCATGAAGAATCTTCACATGCACTGAATGGACAACAAACAAATATGGAAGTACCACTTCTTTACACATTATTCTAAATCTTCACTGATAAATGATTATGCTTCAAATGGGCCCATTAATTTTATGTTTTTTAGTCAAATTGTTTAAATAGACAGGGCCCTGCAAAAAAATATTTTCCCATGTACAGCCTCAAGATGACCCTAATCCCATACGAATTTTAAAAAATCACCCTGAAACCTAGAGATCCTGAATGAACAATAACTTTCACAAGCCCTTTTTTTAGTGCAGCAAATTCTCTAAACACTCCAGATTGTGATGAATATCATTATTAGAGTCAGCCGATGATATTCTGTATCAAAACAATAAAATGTCTTCCAATGGAATTTTTGAAAAATATATTGACTCTTAAAATCAAATGTTGAGACCAATGAGACCATCTCCCTTGCTCCATATGTCAGTCATATTCCCCCATGCTCTCCATTCTTACCTATTTTTGTTATCCACTACTTAAAGCAAAACTTCTATAATTATTTTAAATTTCAAATATAGGTAATTCATATTTAAGACAACCTAGAATAGCACTGACCCAAAATGCTCATTACATCTGACTTGGCTGCCTCATTTCTTCTTTTGTCCCTCCCACCTTCAAGTAATCTAAATAGACCAATGAAAATGTTTCCTCGTTTTCATAACATCCTGAAAAAAGGCTTCATCACTCTGTCCAGTCACTCATTCCAAAGTCTAACAATGTTCACACTGCTTCCATATGAGGCACTCATCCTTGATCTGATGAACATATCTCTGGATTGATTGTTCAGGTCTCTGAAGCCCTAACCAGAGACATGCAATGACTCCATCCTAGTCTATATAGGCAAATAAAACATTTTTTAAGGAGTATCTTTTCCACAAAGATCATCCCTTAAATTCCTCTGAATTTATCTGCTACTTTCAAGCATAGACTCAAAATACATAAAGTACTTCTTAATACTCTTAAAAATTCATTCCTAGACATGCTGATAAATACCTTCCCCAGAAGATTATTTAAGCCCTTTTGATTAACTCTGTGGTAAGCTATGAACATCAGTCCATTTCCTTTCTATTATTTTTGTTTTGGTTTTTATTCTTCTTCCACTTGCTGTTTTTCCTATTTGAAACTGAGGTCTCCCAATTTTAACCCATGTGAAAGAAACATATTATTCAGCCTCTTATCTGCTGTGGGGTTTGCTTGACAGATTTTCTCAATCTCTACAAAGTAGGAAGTTAAATTCCACTATGCCAGCTTGTAAGTCCAACTCCACTGTAATATCCAATGGTAATATCACCATTGAGTCCTTCTCCCTAAGTCTCAGTCCTTAAAACTACAGAAGGACAGTTTCCCCTCAGACCTCCCCAAGATAATGCCTGATGGCTTTAGAGACTTTGGGGCACAGTCAACATCTAGATATGAGAAGTGAAAGCCAGAATGCAGTGATTCACATTTGCAGCAGTTATGAAGTTTACATGGTAAAAAATCAAGCTCTCTTTTTATTCACTGTAAATGAACTTAAATCAGTTCACTGACAACAGAAAACTTAAGCCTAACAATCAAGGTAAATGTAGTCAGTGGTTTATTCTAGAGTCCCGGAGAGGGAATCATCAGTCATTTCAGGATGCTCCCTTCCCTTTTTTTTTTTTCCTTATCCCTAAGGGGTGATCCTAATTGGGGGAGGGGATTTTTTAAACTTCCCGCCATCAGGCCGAGGTCACCAGTAGGTGTGATACTCAAAATGTTTAACAAGCAACAGGGTACAGGCACCAACCAGTCAAAACAGATACCAACTGTCACAACTGACAGGGCCTTGCTAGTGAGTACCAGGTGATGTCAACCCTGGCCATGAGCATCCATCCACACTGACTTCTAATGGAGCTTGTTCTTTGATCCTTGGAACCTACCACTATGGCATCCATGGTTGAAACACCTGCATCCTGCTCTGTTTTCAGGTTGATGGGTCCTCGAAGGTCACACAGAGGACTCCAGAGACTTTTGGATCATCTGACATCTAAATACGAGAAAGAAAAATTAGACTGTAATGATTCAAATTTGTAGCAATTATGAATTTTACACATTAAAAAATAGTAAATGCGAAAGACCGTTCTTACAAACTACCTCAGGGGGATGAAAAATTTTTTTACTATCTGGCATTTCCTGGGGTTGCAGGCATTTTGGCATGCTGCTTTAGACTTTCTCTGCCTAGGCCTTCTTGCTGCCTTTTATTATACTTTGCTGCTGTAGCGCCATGATGGAGTGGGAGACAACCTACAAGAATTGCTTTCTTTCTCTTGAGCTTCATTAGGAAGCAAGCTACATGGCCCCAAATTCATCCCACCCTAACCTATCCTATCCTATCCTTAGGTTCTCCAAAGTCTCAGTAGGGGGAGAACAGGGCACTAAACACTTGCTGCAGCTCCTCACCAGCCTCTAACCTCTATTCTCCTCCTGGATGACTCCTGCTCAAACCTGCTCTCCCTTGAGGAGGAAAACACTCATGAGCCATTCCTTCTCACTCTGTGGTTTGGCATAAACTCTATGCACTGAAACTTCCAGACTCTCAAGCTTTTGAATCTCAGGTTCTTGTAGTAAAAGTCTCAGCTTTCAAAAGTCACTGAGGACTTTAAAAAGTAAGCTCAGAAACTCAACTGACTTTTAGGGATCAGCTATGTTAGCCTTCTCCTAAAGTAATGAATTCCACTGATACAGTGGGTAGAGGGCTGCAAAGAAGGAAATTGTGAAAAAGAACACACACACACACAAATTCCTCATTATCTCCAAACTGTATCCTTTGCACACATCTTGGGAGAAGTTCTTTCAATAACCAAGATAGAGACCTAGAGGCCTATAAAATAATTTACACTGGTAAAAACCAATTAATCCTTTTTGGCTTGTTGGAATTAAGATATACATATTGATACCTAATCAATAATTTGTGATAAAGATATTTAAAATACAAAATATCTTCATTAAGAAAATTCTACTCCATTTAATATACTACTTGTTCAGTGACCTCAAGGAAAATTCAAGACAGTACATCTATCCTCTACCGTTGTTTTTTTCCCCAAGAAAATATTTCAAGAGACCACACTCCACATTTGTATCACCCTGTTCTAAAACCCTTCCTTCTGTAGAAGGAAGGAGGTGGCTTTAAGGACAGTTAAGGTTTTTCACACTGAATTTTAGGAGCTGATGGCATAAGTCAACACCTAGGGATGCTGACAATTTGCTTCTTTGTTTTTAACACTGGTTTAAAAGGAATACATTCCATCTTAGTCCCCCCCACCAATCCAGGAAATAAAATACATTTTTTATATATAATATAAATATTCAGTGTCTGAGGGAAGACTGAAAACAATGTTTAGTCTCCCAGTAATGTAGGCATTAGCATCTTTCTCTGTCTTCCTTATAGCCAGGAGATGCAACATATCTTCGTGGCAGTAAAAGTGGAAAATGGACCAAAGAGGAGAGGAGGAGGGAAAGGAGGGGCACTTAATTTTGAACAGCATTTCACAGAAAACAATAACTCTTCCTCTGACCTCGGTTGCCCCTGAAAACAACCTATGCATAGTTGAAAACAATATTACCATCACCATTTTACAGTTAATGAAACTGATGCGCATGAAGAGTGTGTCTCATGCAAGCCACGGAGTTGAAGTGATAAGCTATGAAAACAGAAATCCACTTATTCTGATTCAAATCCCATACTCTTTTCACCAAAATACAACGGCATCCCCAATTAAATTCACATAGATTTGGGAGCCGTGACAATTCCTCTGAGAGACCATTCTCATCTATTAAAAAAAATTGTTTTTTTTATGTATCTATTGAAGCTTACGGTCGAGAACACTTCTCCTCACCTATATGCATGTTTCTCCTCTTCCTTTAGAAACGGAGACGTGTTCGAAATTTCTCAGCTTCTTTAGGTGAAGGGATATGACTGAGTTATGGTAAATGGATTGTGGACAAAAATGATGCATACCACTTTTAGGCCTAGCCTCTTATGATCACTCTCACAATTAGCCATGTTCTTTTTCTTACCCCATTGGTTACCCAGATGCAAAGGAACCAGGGGAGAAAACTAGATGGAAGAAGTGAGGGTCACTGAACAGCTGCATGGAACAGCAATGGCCTGTGACACAAATGAAAAATAAGCCTTTAATGTGAAAGCCACTGACATGCTGGAGCTCTTTGTTAGACCACTAGTGATTTATCCTGACCAGTACAAAGAGCAAAGAAAATATCATATTTTAATGCCTAGGATACAGTGACACTGCATACTTTAAATGATAAAGAGAAGATGGGGGAAACTGTCTTCGATTTTTAGCATGCTCATATTTGACAATGAAAAATCCTAATGACTAACTAGTCCAGGATTGGTGAGTTTTATACAAACACACACATTTTGCTTTATATTACACCAAATCATTCTTGGATAGAGTAAATTCAGGCTTTGAAAGGACAGAAACTAATATAAGTGGGGGAGGGGTCTTCTTGAAGAACAGAAATTACAAATAAAATTAGGTACAAAAGTAAATATTTATTGAGAATTAGAAAATAAGTTACAACAAACTGAAAAATTTTTAAGTGGACAAATACCATAAGCATCACAAAATCCAAAAACATAATATTTTATTATTAACTGCCTGATAAACCTATACGATATTTACATTTTTTAGGCTGCATACTCTTTTATCACCCCCTTCCTCGATTGATGACTTTCTACTTTTTTAATAGAGGAGAACAGAAAGATAATGTCTTTCTTCTAAAATAGTTGGTTGAAATTTGTTTTCATTATTGATGGTAGCATCATATGCATATTTAGGATTATTGTGAACTTTGGGAAAATCTCTATAATATTTCTGCTGTACATGAGTGTAAGGTTTAAAAGAATTATCCACTGACTGGCTTCCAACTCTGTAGATTTCAGACCTTGTTTCTCCTCTTCAGTCCACATGCTTCCAGTGCTGAGGGCCATCAGACACAATATCAAGACAGAACCTCTGCCCTGAATCTCTGTGTCATGATGTTAGGTGAGCTGGCACAATGGGCAATAGAAATTTTCCTGGAAGACGTGCATATACCAGGATAACTAGCTATAATATGGAAGTGACTGAAAATATAAATATAAATATATCCCACTAAACCTACTCTAAGTATACCTCAATTGTATTTTTCTAAGCCAGATTTTAAAAATATATAAAAACCATGACTTCCCCTATACCACTTGACATGAGGAAAAGTGTAACATGAGAAATGAGAAAGTTGGAGAGCGAAGAGTGAGCTTAATTGATTGCAATTAAAATATCTAGAAATTTTTCTAAGGGGTTAATGTTTAATAAACCTCAGGCTGATGTCTAAAGCTAGCATGATCCATGGCTTTGGGTGTTAAATGCTCCACTCCCAAATTGCAAATGTGATTCTGGAAATCCTAAGTCAGCTTCATGACCATATTTGTTGAAAACTAAACTTTTTTTTAATGATTTCATCAGGTAAAATAAAATAAATTCTCTTTTTAAAGTTAGCCCAATCATGTCCCAGGTATCTCTCTCTCTCATTGTAACATAGACAGTCCAGCAGTTACGCTGAATTTTGTGACCACTCATAGGAGGCAAGACCATACACCAACGTGCCTAAGGTACATTATAAAGACAGACATTGCTTATGGGCACATAAAGGTTTTAAGGCAGTCACATTAGCTAAAATATGACCCTTTGAATTTTTTAATTACTTAAATGAATTGAAATGGAAGATGAGTTGAGATTATCCATGTGAGTTAGAAGTTGAGTGGAATTAATCTAGGAAAGCTCCTAGGGGAAGATGTATAATTTGGGGCAGTATTAGGATAGTGGTTAAATTCCATGAGGGCATGGACTTTGTTTGCTGTGTTCACTGCCATCTCCAGTGCCCATAATACTGGGCAGCACATACTAAGTGCTCAATTAACATTTTTTACTTGAAGGAAGGAAGGGTGGGAGGGAGGGAGGGAGGGAGGAAGGAAGGAAGGAAGGAAGGAAGCCTATCAGTATGTCTCAGGTGAAGATAAAAATAGTCCCTCCCTCATAAAGTTGTTGTGAGGATTAAATGAGCTAATACACATAAAACACTTATAAGAGGACCTTCATTACTACAATGAATATTTGAACTTCACTTAGTTCCTTGGAGCTATTATAATATTCAAGGTATTCAACAAGAGAAGAAAGTGTTACTGATTGGCACAGAGAGAAGGGAGCTGAATTAGAAGAATAATTAATGTCAAGGGGTCTGAAATCTCTATTCTGAAAATTCACAATTTCATGGGAGAGTCCAAAAGATCTGGGACTTGATTCTCAGGCAGGAATGAAAAGAAGAGCATGTCCTGTGATGCGGCAGGAAGACTCATCTTAAGCCCCAATTGGGTAAATGCAATCAATAACATCCTGTTAGGAACTTTTTGTGGTCTCATGTAAATATAGGCTACCTGAATAAAAGATAAAAACTGTCATTTCCTCTCTCGTGTTGTAGCATGATGATTTATCTATTCCTTTGAAAGAACCAAACCAAACCTAACAATTGCTTTAACTTCTCCGGTGTATATGTATCCATTGTGAAATATAAGAAAAACTGGTCCAAGATGACTGGACATTTTTAGGATATTTGCAGAGCGGAACACTAGAAAGAATGAGGAATAATTAACTCAATCCAATGGGCAAGTCATTATAATTACTCCTAAGACAAACTATGAGGGAAAAAAGTGTCACGGGCTGTTTAATCAACCCTAAACTGTGGGGGTGACTAGTTATAATTTAGGTGTTTTCCAATTAGCTAATACAAAACAGTAATAAATTGCCAGCTGCATTCTTAACCTAATGCTTCCATATACTTAATGAGAGTTATTGCAGAGTTCTTTTAAAACTTTGAATTTGACTTGGGATGGTCATTAAAAATTTTATTTCTCAAAATTATTATTAATTATTTATCAAACCCATGATCTTAAATGAAATTTAGGTTCACAAAGGCAATATGAAATATCACTGAAGCAGGAAGCAGGATTTTAACATACAGGCAAGCCACTGTGAATAAGGAATCCTTTAAATTGGGGAGAACGTTGAGGTCCAGGCATAAAAGAGCAATGCACAACTGGTCTCCCACCATTTACAATCTGCTCTTGCTCTGAAGGGCAGGAAGCGTCATAGTCAACACTATCCATGTTAAAAGCCGCATAAGATGTAGGGCAGGGAGCTTGCTGTTTCAGATGATTCCATGCAGAAGACAGTCTGTCTGGTCAGGCAACTTATGAGCAGTGATGGCTCCCCAATTTGCGCTCAGCCCAAAGGCTCATCTCACCCCAATTGGCAAGGTGAAAACAAAGGTTGACACTGTCTAGCACAGACCTTCAGCTCTAAGTACTCCAGAATACATACATAAATAATCTTACTGTGATCAAGTACAAGGGTGGGATTAATACTGTTTTCCCTAAGCCTCAACCTAATTTCTGAAAAATCTACCCTTCAGCTCATTTGTGTAAACACTAACAATTATTTTCAAAGACATCTTTCTGAAGTATCTGGATACTATTTTAGAATAATCTTTACTTGTTTTTCCCATGGGCCAATATTCATTAAAGTAAAATCATATCCACTCAAATCCCAATAACTAATGAGCAAAAAGCATAGAGAAAAGAGCTTGACCCTTAAAGTCAGACAAACCTAGAGTAAGATCTCAACTCATTAGAAATAGGACCTGGAATAAGTTACTTGACCTGAAGAAGCCTGAGTTTCCTCAACTATAAGTGTGATTGAGAAGCTTCACCTTATAAGGTAGCTATAAGAAATAGTAGGGGCTCAATAAATACTCTCATTATTATTATGAGCAACATGAAGATTTTGTGGTAATGCAACAGAGAGAGAGCATTAGTAGATCTAAGTTCCACTCCTCAAGGCCCCAAATTTAGCTGTATGATATGAGGCAAATCGATCCAGTTCAGTTTCCTCATCCTTAAATGAAAATAACAGTTGCAATCTTTGTAGAGTATATAATTTTAATGGCGAAAAATTAAAATGTATAAATCTTTAAAAATTAAAAGCACTATACAAAGTAATATTAATGTAATTGCTGGTACTGTTAGAAAGGCCAAACACCCTCTGTGTTTTTGTTTTTGCTGCTTTCCCTGTGCTGCTTCCAGTTGAACGCATAAGAGTTCTATGCTCATCTAGTTCAATTCTGCCAGTGTGTTAGGGGCAGCACCAAACCACCTTTGCTCCCTATCTGGTTAAAACATGACATTTTTCCCAAACTGAAATTTGGCAATTCTAGACAGGATGTGGTAGGTGCTGCTGAGTAAAAAGATTGAAGCAATTTCTCTTCCTGGGAATGTCCAGGAGGAATCCTCACCTACTGAATGAGGTTTTTTTTTTTGTTTTTTTTTTTAAAATTCACGGTCTTTTATTTATTTATTTATTTATTTATTTATTTATGGCTGTGTTGGGTCTTCGTTTCTGTGCAAGGGCCCTTCTCTAGTTGCGGCAAGTGGGGACCACTCTTCATCGCGGTGCGCGGGCCTCTCACCATCGCGGCCTCTCTTGTTGCAGAGCACAGTCTCCAGACGCGCAGGCTCAGTAATTGTGGCTCACGGGCCCAGTTGCTCCGTGGCATGTGGGATCTTCCCAGACCAGGGCTCGAACCCGTGTCCCCTGCATTGGCAGGCAGATTCTCAACCACTGCGCCACCAGGGAAGCCCCTGAATGAGGTTTTAATTGTCTGGGACACCTTCCTCATTATCCCGCTAGTTTCCCTTCCCAGCTGCCCTCTGAGCTTGTTCACTGGCCTTTTGACTGTCTCTGACCCTTTCTGAATGTGTCTTGTCTCCCTAACAATGAAGTACTCTTCTTGAGGCCAGGATTTGTATTTTAATTATCTTTGAACCTTCCACGTCACTTCTCACTCTCCTTTTCACGTGCTATTGATTAATTCTAATCTTGGATAAATCCTTCTTTTTAACTACTTACTACCTCTCTTGAGTTTAGCAAAATGACTGTCCAGCAGAATTATGGAGAAGTCTGAGTTTTTCCATCTGATGAACAGCATAACAACACTTCATGATATGATAATAATAGTAATTATGATAACTAACACATATTGGAAATTTATAATATCCCAGGCGTTATACTAAGTGCTTTACAAACATGACTTCATTTCATCCTCCCAGTAACCTGATGAGGTAGCTATGATTATGTCTCATTTATAGAGATGGAATCAAGGCACAGAAGAATAAAGTAACTTGCTCAAGGAGTATAATAGCTTGCCCAAGTTTGTGGGTAGCAGAACCAAGATCTTGACCCAAGGCCATACCACCTAAATATTTGTAACACTTCTGGCTTTTGTCCCCAAACCAAAGTTTCAAAATTTACTTGGAATGCAAAGTAGCCTATTGCTAATTGTGAGACCTTGATTTACAGAGTTGTATACACATTTAGTTTCTCTCTCCCATTTTTATGAACCAAACCCATTTACAGCTTGCATTGTCATTTAAAGTAATGAAACTGCCCTAATTCATAAATATTCAGTTTCTTCAAATTGTACCAAGGAAGAGTTTGCTTCCTGTTGGCAGGGCTGATTTATCCATTAGGTACAGCAGGCACAGTGCCTACACCCCACAAAACTTTTAGGGGCCCACGAAAATCCTTTCACTTCCTTTAAAATAATAAGAAAAAAATTGAACTTTCAGGTCAAAGGAAATGTTGTGATACATAACATTAGTATATTTGTCTTCATAACAACATAATCATGAAATATAGTTATTTATGTATTTCATTTTTTTGAAGGAAAGGGCCCACTATAGCAAAAATATCTAGGGTCCCCTGAAAGTCCTCCTATGGCCCTGCCTGTTGACTGAGCAGGGTTTATGGGCACTTTCTGTCTTACTGTTTCTCACTGCACCCTCCCTCATTACCCCCAAGGTCACACTGCTGCTGCTTTGTGGCTTCTGGCTCTTCCCTGTGGATATCAAGTGTGACAGAGAGGTCTGGTTTGTAAAAAGAATGACAGCTGCTCTTTAGCATAAATAGCACATACTGAAGTGTTAGAAAGGTGCTTTCCTTCTCCCTTTCAGTGTGATGAGGAAACGTGGCTATACCAGGGTATCTACATCACCCATCAGATGAGGGTTTCCTGGCCACAAATTGTCTAGCCACAAGAAAATGGTTCACAGCAAAAGGATATTACAGAGAGGAAATTTAAAATGTCAGGAAAAAACAACCTAACTGCTTACTGGAGAGCATTCTTAAATCTGGGGTTCTAAGAAGTGTACCTGTAACAACTGATAACAATGACAGTTCTAGGTCAGCTGGGGGCCAAGGCCCTAGAAGGGAAGACTTTCCCCAACTTAAGCCTGCTTTGTGTCAATTCTTCCCCCGCCTCATGCTCATATTCTTGAGTTCTTTTTGGAAGCTCAGATTCCAAATGTCAGTCTGAAATAATCACAAAGCTTAAGGTAAGCCTCAGGTTAAGACAAGGACCCTAGTGAGAGGATGAGTGCCATTTTGACCCCAGCTAGGCTAGAGACCCATTGAGACGTGGATTTTAACTTTTGTTCCATTTGAACTGTACGTAATGACCTTTATTCTCAAGTCTGGCTTGTGAGTAATGAATATGAAGTCCTCCTTTCAGCCTCTTAGTTTAAAGAAAGAGGAAGGAAACAGTCCATTGTTTTTCTAACCTTGCAGTTTCCTAGAGTAAGATGGAAAATTGAGGATGGCAAGTGAAAGCAGCAGGCATCTCTATAGAAGGACATCCGGTGAGGCCAGCCCGCTCTTGAGGGGGGTATATGTTGACTATGGGGCAGTGGGGGACAGGCATAAAGACAAACTGAAATAGTATATATATATATATATATATATATATATATATACGTATGTATGTGTGTGTGTGTATGAATGGCAATTTTCTCCAATTCTGAGAGAGATTTTGTTGTACCCAGAAGAACTGAAAAGGGTGACCAAAAAAAAAAAAAAAAGGTGTGTGTGTGTATTTAATATTCTGTTCTGTTCATCCACTAATCTGGTCAAAAATAGCTCTCAAGTTTGTTCAGCACAATTTGACCTTCATAATTATGCAGGTGATTACGGGGCCCCATTAGAGTTTTCAAAGCACTTTGTACACAAGGGGCCTTTAGACATTCTACTATAATAAAAACAAGCTCATAAAAATCCCACACGTTTCACACAGGCCTTTGATAACCCATCACACAATAATGACCTTGAGTAACTAACAGCCTGTACTACATTCAAACCAGTAGCTTAGAGGTAAGTTTTTGTATCTTACTATGTCTGGCTAGAGTTACACAGGGCCTCAAAAGAAAAAACCCACACACACACTTGCTTTTGCCCTTAGATGAGCATATCCATGAGTGAGCAGAAATAACCCCCCCTTTCTTCTCTGGCCACCTTCTCCCAGGTAGCTTTGTCAGAGCAGACAGTCTGGATCAGCACTCAGGTGATGGGGGCTCCAAGCCCAGTCCTGCCTATCTGTGGGATCCTCAGTTCCCTCCTCTCTCTGGGCCTCAGCTTCTCTTCTGTAAGACAAGAGGGTTGATCTAGAATCAGTGGAATTCTCTGCATGTGCTCTAGGGCTTTTAGGCTGGGGAAAGCTGAGCATGGAGGTGCTGCCCACCTCCTCTCAATCAGAGCAGACCCCTTTATGTTTTATAGGTAGGGTTCTGAATTATCTTTCAGTTGAAGAAGAAGTTTGAAAACCATAAAGCCAGATGATCTCTAAGGCACCTTAGAGATGCCTTAGAAAGAAAATACATTTCACTTGCCAGACAAGTGGGGAAAAGATCAGAGGAGACTGAGTGCATGGTAAGGCCTTGCTTGAGGACAGGCTTCAGTGGGGCAGCTCATCAGACAATGATGGACACCCAAGGGCCTCAGAGAGGGGCCCCACTGGGAAACAGTCAGAGCCATAAGACTTTATTGACCAGCGTCTTTCACACATGCCATCTGATTCAATCTTTACAAGGGAGTAATAACATCCCCATTTTCCAACTGCAGGAACTGAGGTTTAGAGTGGCTACATGATTGTTCAGGATCATCCAGATAATCAATTCCAGAGACGGGATCCCAACTCAAGGGGAGGAGAGATGTGCCAACTGGGTTGCGGAAGAGAAGACCAAGTTTTCTGGCCTCTTTCCCATTTTGTTCCCATCACATGCTAAGCTCTACAGTCTACCTAACATTTATCGCCTTTCTACTGCAGGCTGGTGTCAGGAGAAAGGCAAAGAGGAACATCACTGCTTTTACATTCAAGAAATTTATGACTAGGAAGATGTGTGTAAATGCAGTATTGTTAGTGTGGTTCACCCAACATTTCTGTTCTCCAGCCAAAAACAGAGTAGGACTGTACTTTTACAGTTTCTGCTTCCTTACAGTTGAGTGTGTCCATGCTTCTGCCAGTGACACTCGAGCTGAAGGGACAGGTGCTACTTCCAGGTGGAAGCTTTAAGAGCCTGGGCTGCTTCCCTGGGCCATGATAACTGGCAACATCTCCCATGGTGGCTGCTCCATCAGCCAAGGTCCCCAGGGAGGCTAATTTGGAGCAGGGCCCCAGACAAACTGATATGGGCATGTCTCATAAGGAAGATATAAATCTTCTTGTTTAAATCACTGAGTTTTGGAGTTGCTTGTTACCTCAGCATTACCTGGCCTATGCTGACTAATGCAGTAAATATCCACCATGGCAGAAGTATTATGAAGCCAGAGGTTTATGTCAGTCATTACTCACGTTAGTTAACCTATAGCAGCAATTCTTTTAAAGAGAGTTAGTGGTTAGTAGTTCATTTCACTTGCCTACTATACTGTGGCCAGCAGGCTTCCATATAATTGAAGAGTATCAATGTTAATAAACTCCAGTGATGTAATTTATTGTTAATTAAAACTTCTTTAAAGTTCCTACATTGTAGGCTTATAAACATAGAAAATTCTAGAATATTTATTTTCATACCAATTTCTTAAATAGTCATAATAAACTCTGAGGGAGATGTGGGCATGTGGCGGAAGGGGAGGGCCTCGGAAAGCAGGAATATGTACAAGGCACTTCCAATTTGCAGAGCTATTGCCAGTTTCTTTGATTTGCCCCATAAGGCCATACCATATTTTCAAGCAGTTCTCAATTTCAGCTTTACCTTTCTATGATATTCAAAATGCTATAGCATTATGCGTTACAAATTACAATTCTCTGTTCTCATTTTTATCCCTTCCATCAAGAAATTCTCTGTATCCTAATTCCTCTCTAAATTCATGAAGCATCAATAAAAGTTAGCAATAAGCCACCATTTGTAGACTATGGGACAGGCCCTTTGCTTTGTGTAAATTTACTCACTGACCCTTACCACAACCCTGTGAGGTAAGCATTCTTGTTACAGATCTTACAAATGAGAAAACTGAGGATTTTCTTATGGGCAAGTATCTTATCCAAGTCTCACAGCCTGGTGAACCCGACAGTCTGCCTTCAGAACCCACACATTTTGCCCCCACACTTCCCAGGCCTCCCGGTTATCTCGCTACTGAGGAACACGCCCCTCAAAATGTCTCAGGCATCTTCGGCCTCAGTCCCCCATTCATACCACCACATAGCTTAAAAGCAGTGAGGGGGCCAGAGCTCAGGGCCCTACAGGGCACAGACACAGGACCGGCCAGAGCGCAGAGGTCATACGCCCGAGAACAGACTGTGCGGCTTAAGGCAGCCAGCCAGAGCTTATTGTCCTGGGCCGTTCTGAAAGACGGTCTTAAAATGGTATTTGATGATGTGGAAACACACAGGTATCTCACGTAACTGATCTCTGGAACTCCACAGATATTACAGAAAATGCAGGGAGTCGGGAGGTGCAGGTCTAGGCCTGGCTCTGTCATTAACTAGCTCTGTGACTTTAGCTAATAACAGTAAACAGCACCTTGGCAAAGAGTGCTAACACTGGTGCCAAATGCTGTGCTTGGCACTTCATGTGCGTGCTCTTGTTTCATTTACTCTTCCCCAAAACTACAAAAAGTAGACATTGTAATTATTCCACATTTCAGAGATGATAAGTAAGTGCCCTGTACAAGGATACACAGATAGGAAGCAGCAGAGCCAGGATTTATTCCAGCCATTTCCTCTCTCTGGGCCTCAGTTTATCCATCTATACAATAAAAAGGTTGGGTTCGATTAACTCAAAAACCTATTTTAGCTCTCATATCTGGGCTCTTTCACAAATATCCAGGGAAAGCAATCTATTCAATCTATACCACATTGAATTTGCAGGAAATCATTTGTACCGCTTTCCCCTCGGCCCAACTTTGTTAGAACTCGCAAGAATGGACCACATTCTGATCAACACAGCTCCTCTTTTCTGCAGTTCTAAGTATTATTAGAGAGCACTTAGCAAATCCACTACAAAATTAATCCCAATGACAGAGGTTATAATGAGAAAAAGATTGATGCTTAAACATATTCTCTTTTCTTGTAATAAAATGATGCAACCCTTTATTCTCATGGGTGGGCTTATAACATGGGGAAGCAGTTTGGAATTAAGACTAAATTCATCTTCTTTCCACAGTGCTGACAGAGGTTAACACTGCCCCTGGGGTTAGTCCACTGGTCCAAGTTCTAAAAGTATTTGTCATTTTAAATAACAAACCAACTAATAACAAACCCCAAATAATGAATTTTCTCTAGGGCCTTAGTGTTTCCTTGATTCTATGCATCTAATCCCAGATGTCCTCAAACTTTAGGGTGCAGCAGAATCACCTGGGGGACTTGCTAAATATGCCAAGTCCCGGGCCCATCCTCTGAGGAAGATTTTGAGGTCTGGGGAAGAGACCCAGACTCTGCATTCTTAACCTCCCCCACCACCCCCAGGCAAGTCTGATGCCCATAGTCTGTGGACTACACTTTGAGAAATGTAGTCTAGTCCTTGTACTAGATTCATTTACTTCATTTTCCTCAAGAGAGATAGGGACTGACCTTGCCATTCTGGCCAGACACAAACCAATGAGGTCAATTCAGACGACCAATTCAATTGTGGTTTGTTTGGTTTGTTGAGGAGGTTTTATTATTTGTTTTTGTCAGTTCAGATTTTTAATTGTGGCACCCAATTGGTGCCCAATAAACATTTGTTTATGTTGAACAAAATCACTATTTGATTTTTTTTTTTTTTGTGCTGTACAGTGAATGGACAAGTTTTTCATTGAATTACCACACTCTACTACTTGTTTTGGGCCATTAGTCATTGCCTTCACACCATTTCACATGGTTACTCAATAGTGTTTCACCCCATTCCCTTGAGAAAGTTCAATCTGAAAGTACCACCTTAAGGTGACCATGTAATTCATCGTCCAAAATGAGGCTCTGTTAATAACTTCCCCAGGACAACAGGCATAAGCCAAGACTGTCTGGGAGAACTGGGAGACGTGATGCCCCCCACTTTCACCAGTTAGAAAAGAGATCACTGGAAGGCTACCTACTTGCCCAAAACTCCAAAGTGACCCCTCCCCTCTATGAAGGGCCACAGTACTGGATCAGACACTGCCTTGTGTTGCTTTTATCTTTCCATGGGACTTACAGCTGCCTAGCCACCAAAATGCTTGCCACTGCTGTAAAGGCAGGGGCCATGTCTCTTTTCATCTCCCTCACAGCACCTGGCCCAGGTACTCAGCACGTATGTCATCTGATGGAGAGGTGACCTAGGTAGCAGAATTCACTGTTCATATGATACTGCAGGAGTGCTCATCCAGCCTAGGGAGGCCTCACGTGTAGAGGAAATCCTTTGAACCACAGAGTCAGAAAAACTGGGTTTGCTTTCTAGCTGTGTAACCTTATACAAATCACTTAACCTCTCTGAGCCTTAATTCTCCATACATTAGGGTTGATAATATTAATCTCCTAACATTGTTAGGTAGATCAAATGAGATAATATACGTGAATCACCTAACAGGGCCTTCTAAACAATGATAATTCCCTCCCTCTGCTCTCTGCAACACTGAACCTGCTGAACAGAGAGAGATGAACTAGAAAAGGCCACCACTGCTTACGGTTCTAGTTACTACCACAGCATAACAAGTTACCCCAAACCTAGCTGCATAAAATAACCATTTTATTATCCTGAGTCTGTGTGCCAGGAATTTGGAAAGGACACAGTGGAGGCGATTTGCTCTGCTCTGTAACATCTGGATCTCAGCAGGAAGGACCTGAATATTCAACTTCTGTGGCCAAGAATCATCTGGGACATTTTTCATTCACATTTCTGGTGGTTGACGCTAGCTGTCACCCAGAAGGGCTACAGTGTGGCCTGGGCTTCCTCACAGAATGGAGGCCCCTGAATTCCTACATAGGGGTTCAGAGCTCCAAAGGCCAACATTCCAAAAAAACTAGGAGGAAGCTGCATGGCCTTTTATGACCTAGCCTCAGAAGTCTTATGCTGTCAATTCCACCATAATCTCAAGCCAGCCTAAGGAGGAGAACATAGATCCCAACCCTTGACAGGAGGAAAGTCAAGGTCACTGTGTAATAAGATTATGTGGGATGGAAGAACTTGATTTGGTCATTTATGGAAAATGTAATCTGCCACATTTACCCTGTAAATGATCACATGAAAGACGGATAAATTTAAAAAAAGAAAAAATAAACCACCACACACATCTCAGAATCCCAAAGTGTTTAAGGATCTCCTGAACCTCATAGATAATCTAGGCTTTGGTTAAGCTGGGCAAGCCCCTGCCTTTAAGACACTAAGAGATGGGTTTGTGCCTTAAAGATGCCCCTACTTTTAGAAAAAGTTTGTTGGTAAAAAATCAATCTTTATCAAGCAGAAGTTTTAGGAGATGGACATTCATATTTGGTGAGTTGTGTGAGGAGTTTACCCGCATACCAAATAAAATCTTAACCTGGCATTCATGGTCTCTTATAACCTGGCCTGTACCTACTGTACCCATTTTATCTCTAGCTACACTGAATCACATGTCATTTCTGGAATAATAGGGTTGTATTTTTTTTGTCATGACATCTTTGTTTGGGTTATTTTCTTCTCCTTGGAATGTTCTTCACCCATGCCTATCAAAATCCTACCTATCCTTCCATGCCCAGTTTCAATGTCACCTCCTCTCTGAAGCCTTTTCCTGGTTGTCCATGAAGGTAATCTCTCCTTCAGAACTTCTAGAGATCTTTATTTATATCCTTCCCTTATTTATAACACATTCCGCCTCACATAAACTTTGCCATTTCCCAAGGCCCACATCAAAATTTCACCTCATTGTTTCCCTCTGTCCTGATCCTTACCCTTAACTGATGCTAAGAAGAAAGCAAGATTAAAATGTTTCCCCCATTTTGGAAGTAACCGGGTTCCCACCTGGGCAGAAAGTGTTGGCACTGAGAGGTGGTAAGGAGTCAAGGTACTAATGGCGAAGACGAGGTAAGTCAGGTATGACTGCCTCTACCCAAATGATCTCCATCCTCTGTCTCATGATTTCTTCTTATCTGACTACTCTGTGTTCTGTCACACACACACACACACACACACACACACACACACTCACCTCAGCCACTTAAAAGCATTATGAATCTCTATGGGGAGTGCCATACTTTTTTCAGTCACTTAAATTATCATTTATCTCAGAAATGTGGAGATCCATATTTTAATGAGGAAATCTGTCTACTTATTGATTCTTTCCTGTTTAACAAGAATCTCTCAATCCTTGGATTCCTATTCTTTCTTCAGAACCACATTCATCTAACTTGCCATGGACACTCCCAAGCACGCAGAATTATATTTTAAATTACATGGATTTACTATATGTGGAATCTAGAAAAATGGTACAGATGATCTTATTTGCAAAGCATAAATAGAGACACAGACATAGAGAACAAACCTATGGATACTAAGGGGGAAAGGGGGGGTGGAATGAATTGGGAGATTGGGATTGTCATAGACATAGTGTATATGACATATATACACTATGTATAAAATAGATAACTAATGAGAACATACTATATAGCACAGGGAACTCTACTCAATGCTCTGTGGTGACCTAAATGGGAAGGAAATCCAAAAAAGAGGGGTATATGTTTATGTATAGTTAATTCACTTTGCTGTACAACAGAAACTAACACAACATTGTAAAGCAATTACACTCCAATAAAAATTAATATAAATAAATAAATTACATTGACCTAGACTTCAAGTTACATTGTGTTTCTTTCTACTGGGCCAAATAGTAAATTTGAGCAACTATTCTCCTGTTAAATATGGCCATCAAAAGGGAGAAAATCCTCCTTTTTATAACTTTAATCTGAGGAAGAAAACTCTCATGAATTCAAGCACAAAAACTCTGTTGCACTATTTGGCCTGACCTTCATGCCAGAATTATGACTCTCCTTCACATCCCATTATTTGTTTCCTCTAATCTTCATTGTATCATGACTTCAAATTTCACATCTTAAATTTCAGCTAGTACTTACTTAAGCTCCTAAAGCAGGTTAATTAATTGCTGTTAAGTATTCATGATTTAGGCCACAGATTCACTCTATGAAACAGCACCCTCCAGAGTGAGGAAGAACCGGGAGTCTCCCCTGTTCCAATTTACCCCATCAGCTAAATGGTCTCTTCCTTTATGCGTGTTCTCTTTTAAAATTCCAGCAACTGACTAATAACAGCTGAAAACAAGCACCACTTTACTAAAGACAACAGCACTATTTTAATATACTAAATGCCATCAAAGAAAGTGCCACCACTTAATCAGACAGACTACCTACTCTACTCTGTTGAATAGTCAAGAGTGGCCCAATCCACTAACTTACCACACATATGTGGACCTCAGTCTATCTTAGCATTACTCTTTCAAGAGATATCAAAGTGAGGTAAGCAAATAGAGGACAATTCAACCCTTAGCTTTATGTGATACAATTCATGTCTCATTTAATCATTCATTCAATATAACTATAAATATTCCTTGAGTACCTACTTTACCCAGTCAAGGATACTGTAATCCAATAGTTCCCAGTATTTAGATTTTACAGACTAGTAAAATTCCCAATATATTTGATGGACTAACAAATGCTTCCAACTTTTTATTCTGCTGAAGAATGTCAAGTTATGAAAATCAATGAGTCTCCCAGTGAGAGACTAGAACAGAATTCGCTGATGGTACAGGAGCGGCAGGTTAAAGGTAACTGAAAATAAATGGACAAATCCACAAAATGAGAAAAGGTAAAGAACATTCTCTGGTCTCAAAGTTAATGTGTTAAGAAGATTTGAAAATGTTAATTCACGCCCATCCTTAGCCAAATGACTAAAGTTTTGAAGAGGGATAACACCAGAGTTGCAATACCTAGGCAGATTCTTTGCTCAGCTCCCTCCTTCCTACCAGATTCCCAGAGACAGGCTCACATTGCCCTGCCTAAGGGCTTAGCCCCTGCTAGGGTCTGAAGCCAACTATCTCACAGACCTGAAAATCTTGCTGAGTAATCCTGAGCCCAACCAAATCAGCTCTAACCCTAGTTGTAGTTACTGGGCTTTCTTTGTGACCTAGCCTTTACCTTCTAGCCCAGTTTCAGTTACTCGTCTCTTCTACGATTCCTGATGCTTTCTCTTGGCTCATTTTCATAGTTCAAGAGTCTCCAGATGGGCATTATACCCCTAAATCTCAGTCCCCATGCAGAGGCTCTGATACCTACAGCTAGTTATTCCTAGCACCAGCTCCCACCTCAATGAAACATGATTTGTTGCTTGTTCCCCTTGTTACAGCTGGGAAACCCCTGCTAGGCTCTCTCTGAACTTCCTGCCAGCCATCCTCTCTGCCTGGACCTAAAGATATTACCTATTACCAGACTTTACTGATGCCACATTCCACCCACATAAGACGACTGGCTCCAAGAAAGCTGGGAACCCCAGAAATCATGTGTAACATTTTGCTTACATATACATGTGTGTGTTTTTCTTGAGAGAGAGCCCTTAGTACTTAGCTTCTAAGAGTTCCATGATTTTGAGAAGATAAACAAAACCACTGCTATAAGGCCATTTTGTTGACTGATCAATCTGAATTATATATTCCAGGCTGGTACTTATTCTTATTTTATAACAAACACAGGCTTTACTGAGGGGAAAGTATACCAAGGACCCTCAGTGTCTAGAGAAACCTGAATTTAAGTCTAGCTCTATTTCTTTTCTAGTTCACTTCTGGCCTATGCACCATCTTCCATCAAACTACTTTTACATTTCACTCTGCTGGTCATGCTACCAACTGACATCTCTATTTTTAAATAAGATAATACAATGCTTGGCACAGCGTAAGTACTCAACAAAGATGTCAGCTGTTGAGCTTATTTCTCAATCAGGTAGGGCCACTTAGTACAGAAAAGTGAAAATTCAATGTTTTCATGGCTGTTTTCCCTGGAAAATAGTACCAATTTAATTCCTAGG
The DNA here is from genome assembly GCF_009873245.2 of Balaenoptera musculus. NCBI lineage: Eukaryota > Metazoa > Chordata > Mammalia > Artiodactyla > Balaenopteridae > Balaenoptera > Balaenoptera musculus. The sequence continues at coordinate 70,681,785 of NC_045800.1, read as the reverse complement.
CAAGTCACTTTTCCCAAGAAAAGGTAAACTCCTCCAGATATGTCCTTAGTTCCCACAAGCCTAAGAGAGGCATAGGCCAACAGCAAGGTGCAGACTGGTCTCAGAGATGATGCTTGTGAAGCTATGTCACTAGTATGAAGAAGTGAGTGGATGATGTCCAATGTCTGTCTGGGTAAAATTGTGAGGTGGTGTGGAAAGTTTGTGGGGGGCACTCCAATCACTCTGGGAGTCTTCCTTCATGCCCTCCTGTTTTCTCCCTCTGTCCTTATCACCCTGATGGCTAATTGCTGAAGCATTAGCTGGTAAATGAGAAGCTGACAAAGTGAGGTATGAGAATTCATTAGCACTTTCAAAGGGAGCCTCTCACGGTCTATGCTGAGTTTTCCTCAGATCATCAAGCTGACCCAACAGCCTACATGGCCTATGAAGAAGCAGCCCACCGCCACAATGTCCAGAAGGCTGGGTGTCCCGGGTCTGGGATTTGATCCCTGGAGTATCTCAACTTCACCTCTGGAAACGGACTCCACTAGGTGGGCTTTCCCCTGTGTAGTGCCACATGGGTAGCTCTGGCTTCTCATTCCCAAGGTAAGCCTTGGCATACTACATCAGAAAGATCTAAGACCTTAGATCTTAATCCTTTGGCAAAGACCTTTGATCCACGGTCATTCAAAATGTGTGCAACGTGATGTTACAGCTCAACAGAAGGAGCTCCCCTCACAATTTGATTTTTTTCTGATTTTTACTCAATTTTTTCCTTTATTTATATATATTCTCCAAGATATCTCTCACACTCCTACCTTGAATTAAGTCTGTCAATTAATTCTTTAAAGAGACAATAAAACTGACAGGGTACAGAAGTGATCCAGACAGTTCTTCTTGTATGCAAAACCTCAATCTCAACTAGGAAATCTTTACAAAATTATTAAGTAAATTACTGTCATGAGAATTCTAGTCATGAAGCAATACCTACCATTTCTGGAAATTTTTTTAACCCCATGATGCAGTAACACGTCTAACTTATTAAGCTTTTTGTATTTGATAACAGCTGTGGTATCTAATCTTTTTCATCATTCAAAATGGAAACTGTCCTTATTTCAATACAGTCAAGTGAATCTAATTTAAATAGCAGGGCCTTTTGGAAAACAGAGACTCACCTCTCAATGCAAAGAACAAATATTTGCATTACCTATTTATATTAAAATATGCAGAAATTTCCCAAGCATTCAGCCAACTTATAAATTTTTATAACTTCTCTGAATTGTTAACATTTTTTTAACACACTGCATTATTTCAGCTTTGTGAAGGGCTCAATAACAATCTCTCTGGTCAGGAAAAAGGAAAGGACATTAGAATAAAGAATGCAGAATAAATAAAAACAAAACAGTACAGCCCGTACATCCACTCATACAAAGACAACCTTTATGGTGAGCTATAAGCAATTATAATAACACAATGTGCTTCATGTTGATTTCAGCAGTGAAAAGAATTTCTCTAGTTATTGAAGACTTTCCTGGCCAAGTTTCAGAAAAAAAAAAAAATCTGATTCTATCCCAATCTGACTTCTGTGCAATGCAAGTCATGCACATTTTAAATGCTGGTATATAATGCTGCCATTCTTCTACGAACTGTTAACAGCTGTAGAAACTATTATAGCCAGCTTCAAAACGCGTCTGTGTAGTCACTGCTCTCCAGACACTTAGCAATCCCAAAGCTATTCCTGGACTCACTCAGATTGCAGTGCGAACACAAAGTTTTGATTTATGTTGGTAATGAAACAACAAACTTCTGATCTTTCCTCTAAATGGCCATTCAGATTACATGAACAGCATGTGCTTCAGGGGAAAGTGGAGGGCAGAATTTACAGAAACAAAAAGGAAGCAAGAAAATAAATGGAGGGGCCACCCACAGTTACCTTAAGGAAAACCCACAGTCATCAGTATAAAGCACTGTATTGGAGTTACATCTTGTGGCCACAAAAGGCACTTGTGCTTGGACAGAAAGAAATAGCAGCAGAAGCTTTAGATGAGGAGAATAACCCAGTGAGAGCATGTGCCCTAAGCAGGGACATGTGCAAAGCTGGTGATGGACATTAACACACCTAAGGTGCTACCCTGGCTATGAGCAAAGATGCAAAAAGGCCATGAAATTCTCATTTTAACTGAAAGTTCCACTTCGCTGAATCATGACCAAAATCCCCTGAAACTGACAAACTCATGCAAGGGAATTTTTTAGCTGTAGCAATCCAACCTCCCCCCAAAACACAATGTCCATTGGAGATCTTCCTTAAGTTATGAAGTTCCCTTATTCCACATTTGCCAGCGATAACTCAAATACATGGGGGTGCTTCCCTAAAACTGCTTTGTTTCAAGCTAATCATTAAAGGATACCAACCAATTCTGTATCTAAGTTGTTTATAAAGAATGTAAATATTGATACGTAACCAAAATTCAAATAACGTCCACTTGTGATGATAGTGATGTAACATGAAAGAAATCTCCATAGGATATTCCATATCTTCTGTTTTCCAATTTAGAGACCAAGAAGGTGGTAAGTTTGTACCTTAAGATAAGTCACTTACTTAATTCCCTCCCTGCTGGCTGAGATAAAGAATTGAAGCCACAGTATTTCATTAACTTCCCCATCACTGAGAACCCTCTCTAGGCTGAGTACAGGAATGCACACCAGAAGAGTAAGAGGCTCAACAAACACATGAAAGGATGCTCAACATCACTGACCATTAGAGAAATGCAAATCAAAACTACAATGAGGTATCACCTCACACCAGTCAGAATGGCCATCATCAAAAAATCTACAAACAATAAATGTTGGAGAGGGTGTGGAGAAAAGGGAACCCTCTTGCACTGTTGGTGGGAATGTAAATTGATACAGCCACTATGGAGAACAGTATGGAGGTTCCTTAAAAAACTAAAAACAGAACTACCACGTGACCCAGCAATCCCACTACTGGGCATATACCCTGAGAAAATCATAATTCAAAAAGAGTCATGTACCACAATGTTCACTGCAGCTCTATTCACAATAGCCAGGACATGGAAGCAACCTAAGTGTCCATCAACAGATGAATGGATAAAGAAGTTGTGGTACATATATACAATGGAATATCACTCAGCCATAAAAAGAAACGAAATTGAGTTATTTGTAGTGAGGTGGATGGACCTAGAGTCTGTCATACAGAGTGAAGTAAATCAGAAAGAGAAAAACAAATACCATATGCTAACACATATATATGGAATCTAGAAAAAAAAAAAGGTTCTGAGGAACCTAGAGGCAGGACAGGAATAAAGATGCAGATGTAGAGAATGGACTTGAGGACACGGGGAGTGGGAAGGGTAAGCTGGGACGAAGTGAGAGAGTGGCATGGACATATATACACTACCAAATGTAATATAGATAGCTAGTGGGAAGCAGCTACATAGCACAGGGAGATCAGCTTGGTGCTTTGTGACCACCTGGAGGGGTGGGATAGGGAGGGTGGGAGGGAGACACAAGAGGGAGGAGATATGGGGATATATGTATATGTATAGCTGATTCACTTTGTTATAAAGCAGAAACTAACACACCATTGTAAAGCAATTATACTCCAATAAAGATGTTAAAAAAAAAAGAGTAAGAGGCTCAGCCTCTGTCCTGAAGATGATTCAAATATAGTTGGTAAAGAAAACATGAATATGTATAAAAATAAGTAGAAAATCAAGTAGATCCAAAAGTGTTGAGGGTGTATAAGATGGTGTAATCTGAGCAAGATGGAGTTGAAGGGCTATATAGCTACGGGCAAGTTATTCAGGCTCTCTGAACCCAGAGTCAAAGTATAACTAAAATGCTGGAGGAAGAGTGGTGACGGGATAGCTGTGGTACCTACATGAGATATTGTTCATTGCTCTTGTACCAGTTAGTATGTATTAAGTAATGGAATACCCAACTCCAGTCATTAAATAACAAGGCCATTAAGTTATCTCACATAACCATAAATTTGAAAGTAGGTAGTTCAAGCCTTGGTCTTGTGACTCAGGGTGTTTTTATCTTTCTCTTCTACCATTTGCTAACATGAATGCTTTGTCCCATGTTGCAAAGAAAGCTGCTGTAGCACCACCTGACACCACATTTACATTCATGGTAGAAAGAAGAGGGAAGGAGAGGTCTCAGTGAACTCTTTTCTAACACTTGCCCCTTTAAACAAGAAAACGAAAGCCTTTGCAGAAGCCTCATCCCCAGAGGATTTCTACTTGTTGACCAGAATTGTATCATATGGCTACCACTAACAGCAAGGAAAGCTGGAAATGTGTGTATCTGGTAATGAGACTACTATAATAAGCTTGGATAATCATGATTCAGCCCCAGAAGTCAGTACAGTGCTGCCAAAAGAAATCAAGTTTCATTAGCAAGGAAGAAAGAGCAAAGAGGGTGAAAATGGCAGCTGAGTACTCAATGAATAGTGTCTTCAGTGTTCCCTTGTTTTTGTTTTCTATCTTGATGAAAAACCTAAGATTTTCTTTTTTGCTGTTACAGAAAAGCAGAAATATGACTTCTATTTTTTATGCAGAGTACTTGTTTCCATTGATGGTATGGTATAAAACAAATTGCCTTTTCTCTTTCAGTGCCATAAAACCATTTTATGAAATGAGATAGGAGGTGTGCTATTCAAGCATAAAGGACTTGTAACAGACAGTATTGGCTGTCCACCCTACAAATATCTGTCCCAGTTCTTTGTTAATTGAACCCTGATCTTTATCATCCTCCACATGGCCATATGCTCAGTGAAGGTGTCCCTTTAAATATCTAGGGGGTGATTCTTAAACTAATCTAATCATAATAATTTTATTTCTCAAGTCAGTAATTGGTTTAAGAACGAGCATGCAACATAACTCTTTCTGTCCAATGATTTGTGAGGGGATGTCTGCCAAGGATCTGCTAGGAAAAGTTTTCCTCTTTTGAAAGAGATGAACTGAGAAACTGTCCTTTTCTTCATCTCAAAGAAAATAGGTGAGGATATGATACTTAGCGCATCAGCAGCCATTTTGCAACCATGAGAGGATAAACCTAGGGAAAGATCAACATGTTGAGAATAGTAAAACAGAAACTGGGGTCTTGATGTCATTGTTGAACCATTGAATTAACCAACCCTGAAAATGTCCTACCTCTAGGTTTTTTATTATGTGAGATAATAAATCCTTCCTTATTCACTTTGTTTCCTGTGAACCCAAAGCATCCTCAATGACATGGTGCTATCCTTATCAGCATATATCCCAGGTTCTAAATTTTCAATAATAAGCTTATTTCACCAGCAGCAGCATCAAGCTCTTATCAGTTCCCAGTTATCTGTAGGAACACTGTGCAGCTCTTTGATAAGCTCAAGCTGATTTATCATCATACTCCACGCTGCCACATCAGCCTTAGCAGAACCAGATATATGAAGTTTACGTGGTCAGAAAATCCAACCTCAGTCGTGGTGAAAGAAGGCTTTGAGGCTGTTCAGATTCACCACTTAAAGATTCTCTATTTCCCCTCAGCCACCCACAACATGCCTACAGTGAGGTGCCTCATTAATTTTAAGAGAAGCCCCATAAAGTGCTCCTAAAGTCACAGGCAAAGGGGAATCAGAAGCTTAAAGGAGTAGAGCTACGGAAATCATGAAATAGTTTGACAGAAAAAAAAAAGAGCTTTGTTCATTAAAAAAAAATGGCTATAATTTTGGGCTTTTAATCTTATAAACTAAGATATGTCTTGTACTTAAATTATATGGCGAGATAAAAAAGCTACAAAAGATACAAAAATACATCCAGATACAAATGTATATAAATCGGAAAAATAGTATTTGGCCCTATTATGGTTTATCATAATAAATGGTTTATTTATGACGGTTCATCATAAATTCTCATATAAAATCTTTTTATAGAAAAGATTTTAAATGGTTAAATGTCTAAAATGTCAACTAACACACACACACATTTTTTTTTCCAGAAGTTGTCATGCACAGCTGCATGTTTGTTATATAAAATCTTACAAAAGAAAATCCTGTATCATCCTTATTACCCAGGACTCCCACAGGTAATATATCTCTCCTGATGATCAGTGAGTGTGCCTTCACTGAACCCCATTTCAGACTTGCTTTAAAAATGCCCTTTCACTTACTCCTTCTTGTATGACAGTACCTTAAAAGAGCTCTAAATAAACTTTCTACCTTGGCAGGGGGAAAAGTACATGGCAAGTTTTTGTCCCAAGTTTGATATGCCTTAGCAGAACTTAGCAGAAGAAGGACTTAGGACCAGATTCCCAACTAGATGGGGCAAACCACTTTGCTTATACCTTTATAACATAGTTTTCCATGTACTTCTAAAACCTGAGCTTGAGGATATCTTAAGAGAAATCTCCAAAACTGGGGCTTCCCTAGTGGTGCAGTGGTTAAGAATCCGCCTGCCAATGCAGGGGACATGGGTTCGAGACCTGGTGGGGGAAGATCCAACATGCCATGGAGCAACTAAGCTTGTGTGCCATAACTACTGAGCCTGCGCTCTAGAGCCTGTGAGCCACAAACACTGAGCCCGCGTGCCACAACTACTGAAGCCCACGTGCCTAGAGCCCAAGCTCCACAACAAGAGAAGACACCTCAATGAGAAGCCCACGCACCACAACGAAGAGTAGCCCCCACTCGCCGCAACTAGAGAAAGCCCGTGCGCAGCAACAAAGACACAGCAGCAAAAATAATTAATTAATTGATTGATTAATTTAAAAAAAGAAAGAAATCTCCGAAACTGAAAAGCAAAAAGAACAAAGATTGAAAACAAATAGAAGAGAATATCCAAGGACTGTGGGACAACTAAAAAGGTATAACATACGTGTGATGAGAATACCAGAAGGAGAAGAAAGAGAAAAGAAGCAGTATATGAAACAATGATAGAATTTCCCCAAATTAATGTCAGACAGCACACCACAGATTCAGGAAGATCAGGGGACACCAAGAAGGATAAATATCAACAAACAAACAAAAACTGCACATAGGCATTTCATTTTCAAACTACAGAAAATCAAAGATAAAGAAAAAAATCCTGAAAGAAGCCAGAGAGAAAAGACACTTTATCTATAGAGCAACAAAGATAAGAATTACACCCAACTTCTTCTCAAAAACCATGCAAGCAACAAAGAGGGGAATGAAATATTTAAAGTGTTGAGAGAAAATACAGCCAACCTAGAAACCTGTATCCTAAGAAATTATCCTTCAAAAATGAAAGAGAAACAAAGACTTTTTCAGACAAACAAAAACTGGGGGGGAATTTGTTGCCACAGACCTGTCTTGCAAGAAATGTCAAATGAAGTTCTTCAGAGAGAGTGAAAATATATAGGTCAGAAACTTGGATCTACATAAAGAAAGGAAGAGCATAAAAGAAGAAATAAGTGAAGGTGATATAAGAACTTTTATTTTCCTTAATTAATCTAACAAGTCTGTTCAGAATAATAATAGCAACAATGTATTTGACTATGCATGCTTATGTATATCATATATATATGCTTATGTATGCTTATATATAAGTGAAATGAATGACAGCAATAATACAAGGAATGAGAAGGAGAAAATAGGATTATTTTGTTATTATAAGGTACTCACACTACCCATGAAGTGTTATAGTGTTATTTGAAAGTGGACTTGGATTAGCTGTAAATGTATACTGCAAACTCTAGGGCAATCACTAAAAAAAGAAGTATCACTGATATGCTAAGAAAGGAGATAAAATGGAGTCATATAAAAATGCTCAATTAAAACCACAAAAGGCAGAAAAAGAGTGGAAAATAAAAATAGGAACAAAGAACAAGAGCAATAAATTTTTAAAAAGTAACAAATATGGTAGATATTAATCCAACTATGTCAATAATCACTTTGAACGTTAATGGTCTAAATGCACCAATTAGAAGACAGAGATTGTCAGAATGGTTCAAAAACAAGACCAACTAAATGTTGTCAAAAAAAACCCCACCTTAAATATAAAGACACATACAGATTAAAAGTAAATGGATGGAGAAAAATATACCATGCTAACACTAATCAAAAGAAAGCAGAATAAACAAATGGGACCTAATGAAACTTAAAAGCTTTTGCACAGCAAAGGAAACCATAAACAAGATGAAAAGACAACCCTCAGAATGGGAGAAAATATTTGCAAATGAAGCAACTGACAAAGGATTAATCTCCAAAATTTACAAGCAGCTCATGCAGCTTAATATCAAAGAAACAAACAACCCAATCCAAAAATGGGCAGAAGACCTAAATAGACATTTCTCCAAAGAAGATATACAGATTGCCAACAAACATATGAAAGAATGCTCAACATCATTAATCATTAGAGAAATGCAAATAAAAACTACAATGAGATATCATCTCACAGCGGTCAGAATGGTCATCATCAAAAAATCTACAAACAATAAATGCTGGAGAGGGTGTGGAGAAAAGGGAACCCTCTTGCACTGTTGGTGGGAATGTAAATTGATAGAGCCACTATGGAGAACAGTATGGAGGTTCCTTAAAAAACTAAAAATAGAACTACCATACGACCCAGTAATCCCACTACTGGGCATATACCCTGAGAAAACCATAATTCAAAAAGAGTCATGTACCAAAAAGTTCATTGCAGCTCTATTTACAATAGCCAGGACATGGAAGCAACCTAAGTGTCCATCAACAGATGAGTGGATAAAGAAGATGTGGCACATATATACAATGGAATATTACTCAACCATGAAAAGAAACGAAACTGAGTTATTTGTAGTGAGGAGGATGGACCTAGAGTCTGTCATACAGAGTGAAGTAAGTCACAAAGAGAAAAACAAATACCATATGCTAACACATATATATGGAATCCAAGAAAAAAAAAAAAAGGTCATGAAGAACCTAGGGGCAAGATGGGAATAAAGACACAGACCTACTAGAGAATGGACTTGAGGACACGGGGAGTGGGAAGGGTAAGCTGGGATGAAGTGAGAGAGTGGCATGGACATATATACACTACCAAACGTAAAATAGATAGCTAGTGGGAAGCAGCCACACAGCACAGGGAGATCAGCTCCGTGCTTTGTGACCACCTAGAGGGGTGGGATAGGGAGGGTGGGAGGGAGGGAGACGCAAGAGGGAAGAGATATGGGAACATATGTATATGTATAACTGATTCACTTTGTTATAAAGCAGAAACTAACACACCATTGTAAAGAAATTATACTCCAATAAAGATGTTAAAAGATAAATAAATAAATAAATGAATGAATGGTTTAAAAAAAAAAAGAAAGCAGGAATAGCTATATTAATTACAGGCAGAGCAGACTTCAAAGCAAGGAAAGTAAGCAGAGATAAAGAAGAGCATTACATATGAAAAAGGGGTCAATTCTCCAAGAAGACATAACAATCTTTAACATGTATATGCCTAACAACAGAATATCAAACTACATGAAGCAAGAACTGAGCAAGGAGAAACAGATAAACCCACTATCACTATTGGAAACTTCAACACCCCTCTATCAGAAATGGACAGATCCAGCAGGCAGAAAAACATAGTTGAACTCCATAACACCATCAATCACCTGGATGTAACAGACATCTATAGACTATTTCATCCAATAACAGCAAAATACACATTCTTCTTAAGCTCACATAGAATATTCACCAAGACAGATCACATTATGTGCCATAAAAAGGCAAACAGTCTTAATCTGGAGTGAGTGACCCCATCCAGAGGATTATGTTCCATTCCCAGCCCTGGGTTTCATGAAGGACCTCCATAAACTAAGTCAGTCCAGAAAAAGACTGACAGTGACTAGAACAGTGAGAGAAACATAAGAAGAGCTGAAGTATCTGATATGCTGAGCATGCAGAAGAGAAAACTTAGAAGTTATAGGATGGTTAATTGTCTTCAAATATTTTTGGAATGGGTCGAGAGAAAACATGTTGTATGTCAAAGGAAGAACTCTGGCTGCTAAAGAGAGGAATGAAGCTTCATCTTGACATGAAGAAGTTTCTTACAAACTTTACTTTCCAGCCAAGGGATGATGGCCTCACCCACATATGGCCAACAATGGGCACTCCAGCACCACAAGGGCGAGATGGAAGTTGAGTGACCATCAGTCAGCGAGCCCTTGAGAGACATTTCTGCAGCTGGGGCCAGAGAAAAACCAGATGATTTCCAAGAGCTCCTTCCACAGTTAGACTTGGGTTTTGTTCCCAAGTGGTGTGACCATGAATTTTGAGACTGATTTTATCTCACATATCATATACCATCTCCTTGGGTCATTTAAAATAAATGACCTGAGCAGAAGCAAGAAGAACTACAATTCTGCAGCCTGTGGAACAAAAACCACATTCACAGAAAGATAGACAAGATTAAAAGGCAGAGGGCTATGTACCAGATGAAGGAACAAGATAAAACCCCAGAAAAACAACTAAATGAAGTAGAGATAGGCAACCTTCCAGAAAAAGAATTCAGAATAATGATAGTGAAGATGATCCAGGACCTCGGAAAAACAATGGAGGCAAAGATCGAGACGATGCAAGAAATGTTTAACAAAGACCTAGAAGGATTAAAGAACAAACAAACAGAGATGAACAATACAATAACTGAAATGAAAACTACACTAGAAGGAATCAATAGGAGAATAACTGAGGCAGAAGAATGGATAAGTGACCTGGAAGACAGAATGGTGGAATTCACTGCTGCGGAACAGAATAAAGAAAAAAGAATGAAAAGAAATGAAGACAGCCTAAGAGACCTCTAGGACAACATTAAACGCAATAACATTCGCATTATGGGGGTCCCAGAAGGAGAAGAGAGAGAGAAAGGACCTGAGAAACTATTTGAAGAGATTATAGTCGAAAACTTCCCTAACATGGGAAAGGAAATAGCCACCCAAGTCCAGGAAGCGCAGAGAGTCCCATACAGGATAAACCCAAGGAGAAACACACCGAGACACATGGTAATCAAACTGGCAAAAATTAAAGACAAAGAAAAATTATTGAAAGCAGCAAGGGAAAAACAACAAATAACATACAAGGTAACTCCCATAGGGTTAACAGCTGATTTCTCAGCAGAAACTCTACAAGCCAGAAGGGAGTGGCATGGTATACTTAAAATGATGAAAGGGAAGAACCTACAACCAAGATTACTCTACCCGGCAAGGATCTCATTCAGATTCGATGGAGAAATCAAAAGCTTTACAGACAAGCAAAAGCTAAGAGGATTCAGCACCACCAAACCAGCTCTACAACAAATGCTAAAGGAACTTCTCTAAGTGGGAAACACAAGAGAAGAAAGGAACCTACAAAAACAAACCCAAAACAATTAAGAAAATGGTCATAGGAACATACATAATGATAATTACCTTAAACATGAATGGATTAAATGCTCCAACCAAAAGACACAGGCTTGCTGAATGGATACAAAAACAAGACCCATACTTATGCTGTCTACAAGAGACCCACTTCAGACCTAGGGACACATACAGACTGAAAGTGAGGGGATGGAAAAAGATATTCCATGCAAATGGAAATCAAAAGAAAGCTGGAGTAGCAATACTCATATCAGATAAAATAGACTTTAAAATAAAGAATGTTATAAGAGACAAGGAAGGACACTACATAATGACCAAGGGATGAATCCAAGAAGAAGATATAACAATTATAAATATATATGCACGCAACATAGGAGCATCTCAATACATAAGGCAACGGCTAACGCTATAAAAGAGGAAATCGACAGTAACACAATAATAGTGAGGGACTTGAACACCTCACTTACACCAATGGACAGATCATCCAAACAGAAAATTAATAAGGAAACACTAGCTTTAAATGACACAACAGACCAGATAGATTTAATTGATATTTATAGGACATTCCATCTAAAAACAGCAGATTACACTTTCTTCTCAAGTGCGCATGGAACATTCTCCAGGATAGATCACATCTTGGGTCACAAATCAAGCCTCAGTAAATTTAAGAAAATTGAAATGATATCAAGCATCTTTTCTGACCACAACGCTATGAGATTAGAAATCAATTACAGGGAAAAAAAGGTAAAAAACACAAACACATGGAGGCTAAACAATATGTTACTAAATAACCAAGAGATCACTGGAGAAAGCAAAGAGGAAATCGAAAAATACCTAGAGACAAATTACAAGAAAACATGACGGGGCTTCCCTGGTGGTGCAGTAGTTGGGAGTCCGCCTGCCGATGCAGTGGACATGGGTTTGGGCCCTGGTCGGGGAGGATACCACATGCGACGGAGCAGCTGAGCCCATGCGCCACAACTACAGGGGATGCACTCTGGAGCCCACGAGCCACAACTAATGAAGCCTGCACATGTAGAGCCCATGCTCCATGCACCACAGTGTGAAGCCCGCGCACCACAGCGGAGACTGGCCCCCACTCGTTGCAGCTAGGGAAGGCCCGCGTGCAGCAACAGGGGCACAACTCAGCCAAAAATAAATAAAAGAAAATAAATAAATTTATTTAAAAAAAAAATAAAACACGATGATCCAAAACCTATGGGATGCAGCAAAAGCAGTTCTAAGAGGGAAGTTTATAGCTATATAAGCCTACCTTTTCCAAGAAACAAGAAAAATCTCAAATAAACAATCTAACCTTACACCTAAAGAAACTAGAGAAAGAAGAACAAACAAAACCCAAAGTTAGCAGAAGGAAAGAAATCATAAAGATCAGAGCAGAAATAAATGAAATAGAAACAAAGAAAACAATAGCAAAGATCAATAAAACTAAAAGCTGGTTCTTTGAGAAGATAAACAAAATTGATAAACCATTAGCCAGACTCATCAAGAAAAAGAGGGAGAGGACTCAAAGCAATAAAATTAGAAATGAAAAAGGAAAAGTTACAACAGACACCGCAGAAATACTAAGCATCCTAAGAGACTACTACAAGCAACTCTATGCCAATAAAATGGACAACCTGGAAGAAATGGACAAATTCTTAGAAAGGTATAACCTTCCAAGACTGAACCAGGAAGAAATAGAAAATATGAACAGACAAATCACAAGGAATGAAATCGAAACTGTGATTAAAAATCTTGCAACAAACAAAAGTCCAGGACCACATGGCTTCACAGGTGAATTCTATCAAACATTTAGAGAAGAGCTAACCCCAATCTTTCTCAAACTCTTCCAAAAAATTGCAGAGGAAGGAACACTCCCAAACTCATTCTATGAGGCCACCATCACCCTGATACCAAAACCAGACAAAGATACTACAAAAAAAGAAAATTACAGACCAATATCACTGATGAATATAGATGCAAAAATCCTCAACAAAATACTAGCAAACAGAATCCAACAACACATTAAAAGGATCATACACCATGATCAAGTGGGGTTTATCCCAGGGATGCAAGGATTCTTCAATGTACGCAAATCAATCAATGTGATACACCATATTAACAAACTGAAGAAGAAAAACCATATGATCATCTCAATAGATGCAGAAAAAGCTTTTGACAAAATTCAACACCCATTTATGATAAAAACTCTCCAGAAAGTGGGCATAGAGGGAACCTACCTCAAAATAATAATGGCCATATACAACAAACCCACAGCAAACATCATTCTCAATGGTGAAGAAATGAAAGCATTTCCTCTAAGATCAGGAACAAGATAAGGATGTCCACTCTCACCACTATTATTCAATGTAGTTTTGGAAGTCTTAGCCACGGCAATTAGAGAAGAAAAAGAAATAAAAGGAATACAAATTGGAAAAGAAGAAGTAGAACTGTCACTGTTTGCAGATGACATGATACTATACATAGAGAATCCTAAAGATGCCACCAGAAAACTACTAGAGCTAATCCATGAATTTGGTAAAGTTACAGGATACAAAATTAATGCACAGAAATCTCTTGCATTCCTATACACTAATGATGAAAAATCTGAAAGAGAAATTAAGGAAACACTCTCATTTACCACTGCAACAAAAAGAATAAAATACCTAGGAATAAACCTACCTAGGGAGACAAAAGACCTGTATGCAGAAAACTATAAGACACTGATGAAAGAAATTAAAGATGATACCAACAGATGGAGAGATATATCATGTTCTTGGATTGGAAGAATCAATATTGTGAAAATGACTATACTACCCAAAGCAATCTACAGATTCAATGCAATCCCTATCAAATTACCAATGCCATATTTTACAGAGCTAGAACAAAAAATCTTGAAAGTTGTATGGAGACACAAAAGACCCCAAAGAGCCAGAGTAGTCTTGAGGGAAAAAAGCGGAGCTGGAAGAATCAGACTCCTGGACTTCAGACTATACTACAAAGCTACAGTAATCAAGATAATATGGTACTGGCACGAAAACAGAAATATAGATCAATGGAACAAGATAGAAAGCCCAGAGATAAACCCACGCACCCTATGGTCAACTAATTTATGACAAAGGAGGCAAGGGTATACAATGGAGAAAAGACAGCCTCTTCAATAAGTGGTGCTGGGAAAACTGGACAGCTACATGTAAAAGAATGAAATTAGAATACTCCCTAACACCATACACAAAAATAAACTCAAATTGGATTAGAGACCTAAATGTAAGACCGGACACTATAAAACTCTTAGAGGAAAACATAGGAAGAACACTCTTTGACATAAATCACAGCAAGGTCTTTTTTGATCCACCTCCTAGAGTAATGGAAATAAAAACAAAAATAAACAAATGGAACCTCATGAAACTGAAAAGCTTTTGCACAGCAAAGGAAACCATAAACAAGACTAAAAGGCAACCCTCAGAATGGGAGAAAATATTTGCAAACGAATCAACGGACAAAGGATTAATCTCCAAAATATATAAACAGCTCATGCACCTCAATATTAAAAAAACAAACAACCCAACCCCAAAATGGGCGGAAGACCTAAATAGACATTTCTCCAAAGAAGACATACAGATGGCCAAGAAGCACATGAAAAGCTGCTCAACATCACTAATTATTAGAGAAATGCAAATCAAAACTACAATGAGGTATCACTTCACACCAGTTAGAATGGGCATCATCAGAAAATCTACAAACAACAAACGCTGGAGAGGGTGTCAAGAAAAGGGAACCCTCTTGCACGGTTGGTGGCAATGTAAATTCATACAGCCACTATGGAGAACAGTATGGAGGTTCCTTAAAAAACTAAAAATAGAATTACCATATGATCCAGCAATCCCACTACTAGGCATATACCCAGAGAAAACCATATTTCAAAAAGATACATGCACCCCAATGTTCATTGCAGCACTATTTACAATAGCCAGGTCACAGAAGCAACCTAAATGCCTATCGATAGATGAATGGATAAAGAAGTTGTGGTACATATATACAATGGAATATTACTCAGCCATAAAAAGGAACGAAATTGGGTCATTTGTTGAGATGTGGATGGATCTAGAGACTGTCATACAGAGTGAAGTAAGTCAGAAAGAGAAAAACAAATATCGTATATTAACGCATATATGTGGAACCTAGAAAAATGGTACAGACGAACTGGTTTGCAGGGCAGAAACTGAGACAGAGATGTAGAGCACAAACACATGGACACCAAGGGGGGAAAGCGGCAGGGGGTGGGGCTGGGAGTGTGATGAATTGGGAGATTGGGATTGACATGTATACACTGATGTGTATAAAATTGATGACTAATAAGAACCTGCTGTATAAAAAAATAAATAAAATAAAATTCAAAAATTCAAAAAAAAAACATGAGTAAGTTCTAAATACCTAACATATATCATGATGACTACACTTAAAAGTTATGTATTATATTAGAAAATAAAATAAAATAAAATAAATGACCTTATCTTCTCCCCAAAATTGTTACTCATACAATTCCCTTCCACATATGTGAACTAACATCTTTACCCAATTTCCATACTGCCTCATTCACTGATCCCCCTGCCTCTAAGATGTTTTGTTTGGTTGGTTGATTGGTTGGTTGGTTTTGTTCGTTTTTTTTCAGTTATACATGTATTTATTCTTTTTCAAATTCTTTTCCCATTTAGGTTGTTATATAATATTGAGCAGAGTTCCCTGTTGGTTATCCATTTTAAATATAGCAGTGTGTACATGTCAATCCCAAACTTCCTAACTATCCCTCTCCCCAACCCTTCCCCCTGGTAACCATAAGTTTGTTCTCTCAGTCTGTAAGTCTGGTTTTTTTTCTAAGATATTGAGATAATTGTTAACTTGGTCAGACTGCCAGCTTTAGGTATTATTTCCCTATATATGTCTCCTTCCTATAATTGTCTCTCTGTGGTTCCTTAGATTCTGAATCTTCTTAATGAGGTGCTGGGTCTAAAATTGGCTCTTTGCCCAGTGTGGGGTTTCCCCAGCCTAGATGTGTGAAAAGACACATCACAACCTGTGGCACTGGGGAAGTCCCAGGGCCCCCAGAGAGCTGAACTATTTTATGTTGAATATTAAACAGAAGAGAAGCTTGACTAGTGGGTGTGAAAGAGAGGGGGACTTTCAGTTGTGAAATAGTGACTAGATACTATTTTCACAATAAAAGATAATTTATCTTCACTGACTCACTCATACACACTTCCTTGACTGATCTGTTCTTTTATCAACTGTCTAATATTCTGGCAGCACCATCAAAAGAGTCAGGTCCAGGGTAGGAGCATTACAACTGGATTACACATTAGCATCTGAAGCAAGCAGAAAAACTGATTGCTTTTCTAAAATACTGAAGAAATCTTAGTTGTGGGCAATGCCTAAATGTTTACCACATACCAAAGATCTTGGACAAAGTTTTGAATACCTTTGATCCACTAACCTTCGCTGGAAAATGCCAGTGAATTTTGGAATAAATTTGCTCACTTCCCATGGATTAAAATGTGATACTCCTCAAGTCATCCAGGTTATTTTTAAATGTTTTCATAGTAACAGTCACCTTTAATAAACCAGAGGAAAAGAAAAATCTAGGAGAGAGTCTATATCTAGTCAGGGCTATATCTACTCATAGCCTAAGTGCATGATATAAAGAAACAAACAGTTTGCATGGGTCTACTCATCTTAGCTGTTAACAACTTGGGACAAAGAACCAGAATGAGTTCACTCTGGCATGTGGAGATGGAGGAGAGAGGAGGTGGAAGATGTTAATCCCAAGCATCTGGATCCACATCTGGGTGCTGAACTTTAAAATCCTGGCAAGGAGGAAGAAGTGGGGTCCATACAGGTTAGCACCCTATGAGCCCACAGCCTCCTCTTTGCTGCCCCATCCCTATTTGTAATGTGTGTGTAAATTGAGTCTACTGACAACAACAAATTTGCCTATCTGCTTTGGTTCTTCCTAGGCTATACCATCACCAAAGGGATGGAGGGTTCTCTGGGGATGACCCACTGAGATAGTCAACAGAAAAAAGAATAATACCAGGAAAAGAGAGGATCTAAAGGATAGGAGGTATGAATTATCTATTATTAAGATAATTAAAAAATTATCTTTAGTATATCCTAAAAATTAGCATGCCCCAAAACTAGTTTATTCAAGCTACCAAGCTTATTCCTGCCTTAAAACCTCTGCCTGGAATGTTTACCCAGATCTTAACTGGATCTGGATCCTTCTTGTCTTTTAGGTCCAGCTCAAATGCTACATTCACCAAGTAGATTTGTTTCCAGACTAAAGTAGTCATCCAGTTACATTCACTATGTTATTTTTATCCCAGTACTTGGGGCATTTTGAAATTATCTTGTTCCTTTGTTTTCTTTCTATTGTTTATTCCCCTCTTTTAGAGTAAATTCCATGCAGGGGCTTCCCTGGTGGCGCAGTGGTTGAGAGTCTGCCTGCCGATGCAGGGGACATGGGTTCGAGCCCTGGTCTGGGAGGATCCCACATGCCGTGGTGCGACTAGGCCCATGAGCCACAACTACTGAGCCTGCGCGTCTGGAGCCTGTGCTCCGCAACAGGAGAGGCCGGGATAGTGAGAGGCCCGCGCACCGCGATGAAGAGTGGCCCCCACTTGCCGCAATTAGAGAAAGGCCTCGCGCACAGAAACGAAGACCCAACACAGCCATAAATAAATAAATAAATAAATAAATAGAGTAAGTTCCATGCGAACAGGAATCTTGCCTGTCTTGTCACTATTATATCACTCACCCATAGACATGTACCTAATGCATGGAGAGGGTGTTTAATACACATTCGCTGAATGAATGAACGACCAAGTCAATGGTGGAAAGTTCCGAGTTTCTGGTAACTCAGAACTAATAGGTTTTTTGTTTTTAATGGATTTTATAGCAAATTTTCTTGTGAGAACTCCATTCCCCAATAATATCAGGTAAATGAAGCATGTAAATGAGAAAGCCTGTTGTCACTGAGATTATCTAAGCAATTTAAAAAACAAAATTTCTAAGTATAAGCTATTATTAGAAAGTATGAACTACCAGACTATGAATCAGAATCATAAAACAAAATTCTCTATTACTGTTTCTGACAAATACACCATTACTTCATCTTTCTTCTGACCCCCAGGGAGCTGCTATACACAAGGACTGCCTCTTTATTTCAAAAGCAACTTGGTAAGAGTAAAATCAGTAACTTTTAAAAGTCTACAAGGCCCTTTTCTTTGCTCCCTGAGCATCTCTTTCACCACCTTCATTGTGTGAAATGATTCCTCTTCAACCTCTCCCCTCACCCCTGCTGAAATCTAAGCAGAGTTCCAAATCCTACATCCAGAAGTACCAAGAAGACTGGTGCTACAAAAATCTATTATCTCCACCAACAGCATTTCTCGCTGTACCAATGCAATTTTAACATGCTACAACAGTCACGTGCTAAAATTTGAAAATTCCACAACCAGTAAGAAATACCAAAAAGATTTTTCTTCTCAGACAAAATAAACATTGCAGTATGAAGTGTACTTTGTGAATTAAATAATTAGAAGCCGGATGCCAAAGGGCCAAAATAGTTGCGTCCACCAGGCTTCCTACATTCTTCACCATAGACTAAGTCGTACAGTGGGATTATGGCTAAATGGAAAATTTATTTTCACTTATCTTGTTCATTTAGGAATTCAATTCTCTTTGTTTTAGCTTTGGAGCAAAAATCTGCACCATTACCTGAAGTCCGTTTTGCACATTTAAAAATACAATGTGTCGACTAGGGACTTGCAGCCTGTCCCTGGCTTTCAGCTGCAGTGCGTAGCTGTGGGCTTTCCCGAGCAGGAGAACAAATGTCTGAGAGGGAGAGAACACACACTGTTGACTGTATCAGGGGAGAGGCCATAAAAGAGGAGACGCTCTGCTGGGAAAGTTCAGGCAGGATTACCAGGAGATTGGAGAGAATGCCATTAAGTAACCCAGACTGTGCCTCTATGGGCTACACAATGCACACAAGCCCAACAGAAAAACGTGTGACTCTCCTGTAGAAGCACAAGTGGGAGAATACGGGCTGAGCCTTTGCATCATGTTTTTCCACTGGAGTCCTCTGCTCTCTCCATTCTATCAAGTTGGTCCCAATTCTTTAGTGGAGGTCAAGCTGCACAGCCTCAGAAAAGCTTCTTCTAACACATTTTGCTTAGGGTTGACTTCCATGTATTTTGTGAGCCTCTACTTGTCTTTATTAATAAGTAATGATGCTACACAAATCCCCATAGCCTGTTTCTGTTCTCATTCTAGCCCCTCTGTGTCCTGTTTCGAGGTAGATTATAATCTCCCCACCAGCAGAAATGTATGCCCCCTACTCTCTCTCCACAGAGTTTAGTACAGTACTTTCACAAAACAGTTATTTAATGAAAGCTGGAGGAATGACTTAGCAATTATATTCTTATAGGGATTCATTTCACAAATCAGGGGGTGTCCATACATAGGAATTGGAATTTACGGAACACTGAAATGTGATGGGAGGAAAAAAGATTAACCACATTAGGCTAAGGAGGAAGAGGTAAAGAACAGGAGAGGGCAAGAAAGGCCCTCCGGACCAAACAGCACCATTTAAGGGCCGAGGAGAGGAGAGGAAGCATGAAGGGGATCCAGAAGGAGCAAAGACTCAAGGTCAGGAGAGAATATCGGCACCAAAACCAAAACAAGAAGAGGGTTTCCAGAAGAAATGTGCCAAATACTGAGCCAAGAGTGAGATAAAGTGAGCATTTCTGGGTGTGTGTAAGGAGAGCACTGTGTAGAGGGAAGGTGGAAAGGGGGGAACAGACCACAGTTACAGCACAACCAAGTTCATTTGCAGGACACTGAAGGAGAACTGTTAGGCAGTTTGTCCCCAAACTGCTTTCTCGTACCAAAAGCAGTCCCAAGGTGCTTATCTTCCCAAATCGCACCCAGCTCTGAAGATGTGTGATAACTGAAACCTGAGAGTTTCTGAGGTCTCCACGGTGATTAATGTGCTCATTTCCATGGTGATACTTTTTGGCACTTCACCTAACTCTCTTTTAAAGGTAGAATAAGAACTAAGTAGATAATTCCCTCTAGTTCAAAATCTCTCAGGGAATCAAAGTTGTCATGACTGGGCTCAATTCCCTCAGCATCCACTGCTGGCCATTCCAGAGCAGCCTTCCCAGACCACCTGACTAACCAGTAGAGGGGCCCAGGAAAGCGCCCGGCTTCCCTGTGGAACCCAAAGGACCAGCAGAAGATGTGAGGCAGAGGCAATCTCCTCCTAGGACCCTTTCCAGGCCTCCGGTAAAGCTCATCCCGTAGGCAGTAGCTCACATGGGGCAAGATGCTATCTTCTTAGTCAGTGTCTATGTCCAGGGTCAGATGTGCTTCCTAAGGCACACCCCTTACCGGGGAAAGGAGAGGAGGGGAGTGACAGTGCCATCAGATTATTTATCTTCCCCCCACCCTTTTTTAATAGAAAGAGGAAAGCCATTCAGAATCCATCCTTCCATCACTTGGGCATGTTATACATTAAATCAGTATCTCTGCACCAGATTTTCTTTCCCGCTGCAGTGCTGTCCTCATTTCCCCAGAACATTCCCCAATTACCATCTCTTCCAGGAGTATATTCCAGAATGTTCCTGCTTGAAAGAGTGCAAAAGGAATAAGCCTCTCAGTCACTAACACGTTAAGATATTCATGGCATTATCCTGGGTTCTGCTAAAAATATGTTAATTAGATGTAGTCTTTGTCAAGAAATGTGTAATCCAATACATGAATTCCCTCTCCCATCCCTGCCCACAATAGTGAGGAAATGGCCCAGGTAGCACCATCCTGGATCCCCACAGTCTGCCTGAGCTGAGGGGAGGGGGGGGTGGCGGAGTGGGCTTCTGTCTCTTTACCTCTTATAAGTTTGGTGACCATATTCATCAACCCCAGTAAGACGCACAGCCCGAAGCAGGAGTTTTTCAAGGAACTAAATGGTGCAGGTTCATTTCTGCAAAATTTTAAAACAAATATATCTGTCCAGAGACGTCTTCTAAAATGTTTGTAGGAAGTTTTTTTGGTCAACAATTTATTAAGTAAAGTACTTGCTATCAGTTATATCATTTAGGGAATTGCTGCAAAATATATGGAGTTTCAAGATAGTAAGAGACCACTTGTTCTGGTTTATGGTATTTCATGATTGTTCTGTTGATGCCACCAGATAATTCCTGTAATACACACTGTGTATGTTTAGAGAGATATAATCTAAGAACAGTATAGCATGATTCTGACTGTCCTGGACATGGCTAAAATGGGTTTACTTAGTTTAGATCAGCAGTTTTCATATTCAGTCCCTGATTTCTATTCACCTTTTTTTATTGGTGATTGTTTACAAATGTCTGTCTGAATAAATAAGGGCCAGGGTAGCTAACAATAAAGAACAAAAGGTAATTTAAGTAAAGATAATGTGAATTCAAAAATCATTAAAGATTTTTTTCCTAATTACTATTTCTTTGGAACAATTTAAACTTCTATTCAGTGTTTTTACCTTATCTGTAAGTACCACTCTGGGAAGTCATGTATGTCTATCAGAATTAGAAAAGCATATGTCTGTCTGATATTGTTAAAACAACAACAACCTTAAGGGGAACAAGGAAACTCAATATTTGAAAGCAGGATTGGGATCACTTTCATAGATTCCTACATTTTTAAGAAGAAAAAAGGCTAAAGCAAATTATTAAAATGCGAACACATATGGCCATCAGTATTAGTGTACTATTGTTACTCTTATCAATAATAAAACACTATCTTCATGTGAAAGCTTGTGGGAAAATCTGAGTTGAGAGAATAAAGGTAAAAACATAATTCTAAATTGGAAAAATTATGCTGAAAGGGATAAGTGTGAAATTTATCAGTCAGGTATAATATTAAGACAACTGCTTATATAATATGTGTAAGTCAAAACTAAAAAAGAGGAACCATTTAGTCCAGTTTGAGGCAAAGAACCTAAAAAAAATAGTAAGGTCAATGCAGAATGTTAAACTGCAGCAAGAACTGGTGAAACAAACAAGAAAAAATGTTTTATTTTACTTTGATGTTCAATTGGACTTTTGAATACAGGTTGGGTTAACCACTAGAAGGTATAAGATCAGTAACTAGTCAAGGAGTCCATAACTTTACATAGTGAGCAGTGAAATGGTCATAAATAAATCAGGCTCTGCGAAGGTCCCTGTGAAGGAGATGCCTGTTGTCTAAATCTAGCTGTGATCTGTGATGTATTTTGGCTCCCTCATCTTAGGAAGAAATCAGGAAATGAAAAGGCAAGGGACACTGGATGGAAAAAAGAAAAATAAACAGAACCTATAC
This sequence comes from Balaenoptera musculus, assembly GCF_009873245.2. NCBI lineage: Eukaryota > Metazoa > Chordata > Mammalia > Artiodactyla > Balaenopteridae > Balaenoptera > Balaenoptera musculus. Next base: position 70,659,069 of record NC_045800.1, on the reverse strand, counting down.
TTAAAGGTTTGGTCTTGGTCTGAGTGCCATGAAACAGTAATTCCATTAAAAAAAAAAAAAAAAAAAAAGTCAACCAGACAAAAACCCACCCTGAGTAACTGAAATCCTATAACTACATGGAAACTCAGTGTGGAAGCTACTAAGGCATTTATGAAAATATCCTAGAACTGTCTTCAGCATGCTTGCCATCAGATCTCCATGTCTCCTATGTTTTAGACAGTTCCTTTTAATGGACCATTATTTTAATCTTCAGAAAGTTTTTTAAATTGAATATAGCCTGAGCATCTACTTATGAGGGGTTGTGAGTTCCACAAGCAGTGCCATCCCTTATGGTACCCACTGAGTGATGCTAGAAGGTCCAGGAAGCCCTCTTTTTTTTTTTTTTATAGCTAACTTTTTTTTTTTAATTATTTATATATTTATTTATTTATGGCTGTGTTGGGTCTTCGTTTCTGTCCGAGGGCTTTCTCTAGTTGCGGCAAGTGGGGGCCACTCTTCATCGCGGTGCGCGGGCCTCTCACCATCGCGGCCTCTCTTGTTGCGGAGCACAGGCTCCAGACGCGCAGGCTCAGTAGTTGTGGCTCACGGGCCCAGTTGCTCCGCGGCATGTGGCATCTTCCCAGACCAGGGCTCAAACCCGTGTCCCCTGCATTGGCAGGCAGATTCTCAACCACTGCGCCACCAGGGAAGCCCAAGGAAGCCCTCTTATAGGCCTGAAACTGCCAGTCACTGACTGGCAACGATGCCAGACAACAATGGAGGAAAAGCAGGCTCGACATCATTCACACCTCTTCCATCAGCGTGGATGATAGGTTTAAATGTCAGGTAATCTAGTCAATGTTTCTCCAGACTTTCAGATTTACTCGTAACTTTTAAAAATTAACCTGGGATACCCAACACAGAGGGGCAAAGAAAGTACACAAAAAAAACAACTATTGGGTTGGCCAAAAAGTTTGTTTGTATTTTTCCATAACATCTTACGAAAAACCCAAACGAACATTTTGGCCAACACAATACTTCACAATCTACTAGAGTCTTTGCTGCTTAAAAAAAAAAAGAAAGAAGAATGGAATTTAAAGATACAGGGAGTAGTAGAAAAAAACAAACACTGAAACATGGCAAGAGCAACTCAGGCTGACCCACTAAAAATGTGGTCTAGAGGATCTTTTTTTAGTGTTTTCCACCTCCCTTTAATCATTCCTTTTCCCACACATGATGTTTGCTTCCCATTCACCCACTAACTCTCAATTCCCCAGGTAATTTTCTTCTGGGTCCTTTTCCTGAAGGTCCTTGTCATAAGTAAAAAAGTAGGTATATGTTAATAACATGCTAGTGTTTAGCTAAAAACTAAACTTTCAGTTTTAGTGTAAAGGGATGCTCCTCTCAGGAATATCTGCATTTTGACAGAAAGAACAAATTTCTAAGAATGCAAACTTCCAACCCTATAGCAAGGCATTAGGGAAAGTCAAGTGGAATTTGGGAGCAGGAGTGTTCTTCCAGTGCCCCCCAAAACCACTCCAAACTGGAGGTCAGCAAAGCTCTGATTCATTTGTTCTATCTCTATTAAGACTTCACTGACTAAAGACTACCTAGACATCCAAATTCAACACACTTAATTTTTTTAACATTGAAATACCTTTAAAGAAAGAAGTTGCCAAGGTCTTATTCTATATTATTATCAACCAGGGGTAATTTTGCCCCCCCCAGCCAATATCTGGAGATATATATGGTTATCACAATGGGGTGAAGTGGGGGGCAATTGGTGCTACTGTCATCTACAGGGTAGAGGCCAGGGATGTTTCTAAGCATCCTACAATGCACAGGACAGCTCCCACAACAAAGAATTAGTCAATCCAAAATGTCAGTGATGTGGAAGTTGAGAAACCCTGCTCTTACATGATTTAACTCCTATAAAGTTGATATTTAAATGATTAAAAACATTAATGCCAGTGAAATTACTGCGCCCATGGTAAGACTAAAAATGACCATAATTGGAAGGATTTGCACTATTTTCTAAGCATTTCTGGAACATCTTAATTCTGGCTCTGAATTATTTAAATTACTTTTTCAAAACAGTCAATTGAATAAAATGAAGAGTCTTTATATAGTTCACAAAAGTTTTTCTATTTTGGAAATGAGAGTTTTGATTAAAATTGGCATTTCTGAAACTCTAATTGCTAGTTATTGCTGGGGGAAAAATATTTCTAAGACCAGCCAGATGGGACACTTCAAGATAAGAAATTATAAGCCAATGTTCATATTCCAATCAGAAGAAAAATTCTGTTTATACATTTTTAATTCTGCTTAAATAGTAAGCAATATATTTCTTCAATTAATTCCTAAACTGCTATTAACTGGCTAGCTAATTTTCTAACATTGGGTTTAACTCCCCCAAATCTTTTTAGATTATTAATAAGCAGAACAGCATCTTTATAAGAACACTCTGTATATCAGGGACTCTATAAATTCTAACGGAATCAGATTGGTTTCTGATTACGACAAATCATATCTCTTTGTAGATGTACAATGTGCCCATAGAAACTTAAAATGTCCGTTTTTCAAAACCCATTTCTGACTGAAATATAATGAAGTGTTTCAGTTTACATGCCCAGAACCAGAACAACAGAAATGTCTTCTTGACATTAACACTTAGTAAGTCTTTGGAACATGACCTCTACCTCTTTGGTAACTTCTGCTCTCCCACATCAGAAAGCTCCCTCTCAACCCTTTGTCACTCCCCTCTCTTCTTCCTTTTCCTTTCTGCCATTTTGGATGGGAAAGACTTACAGTGGAGGAATGTGAGGAAAACCATAATGATTCCTTCTGCCATCCATGAGACTAAAAACTGTCCCCAAACAGGAAAAGATGGCCAAGTGAAGGCTTTCATTTACTGAATTCTATCTCAAGCCCTTCCAAACATAAGACTCTTCAAGCCATATACACACACACAAAAAAAGTTGTTTTTTGAGGGTTTTGCTTTTGGTAGATTTATGGAACTGTTTCCTTTTATTCAACTTTGCTGAAAGCCAACGAGAAAGAACTCTAAATTAAGGTACATCTCTTACTAGTTGCTTGGGTTTGACAAATAAAGCAATCCTCAAAATCAAGTAGTGTGCACTTCTTTTAAAAGCTCTATTTGTCTGACATAATATAACAGCAAGATGGTTAGGCAAATAAATGGCATTACTTAACATAATCACTTAATGTTGTGCAACCAACCTCAGGTCTCATTGTTTTATCGCTTGCAAAGTGTTTGATGATAATAAAGTTGATTGTTAGTGTGAAGAGATAAATTGTTCAGTAGTTAGAGTTGTTAATGAAAGCAAAAGAACACAAAAGAGGAAAAATAGGTTTTAGCAGCCCAAATTCATTGCTAATTGCTTGTGCATTCATTATAGGCTGACCACAGCTAATTACCTAATTAAACTAAAGCTCTGCTACCTTAGAGGAATTTCTAGAGCTATGATGTTGGTTGTCAATTACCTCAGCAGGTCTGATTGAAATGAGTAGTTAACTCAAGGCATGTTTTGCTTTTCCCAGTAGCAATACACGGCACTCTTGTTGCATAATATATGCTTAGAATGAAAAAAAAAAAGTTTTCCTTAAAAAATACTATGGAACCTTAACAATAACGGTAAACCTTATTTTAAACAAGAGTTCTTGCTCATTTTATTCAATAATTTATATTCAGGAAATGTCAAGATAATCTACTTTAGGTAGACAACACAGACACAAAGGAGAAATCAGGTATCACTGTATGCATGTTACTGAGTGTCTAGTCACATACTGTTTTTAAAAATACATTTTAAAAAGTGTCTTTTGTGATGCTCTGCAGTATTTCACAGGATGAAATTATACTACTTAATTTTATATAATATTTTAGATTCATAAGTTTTTTTTTTTAAAGCTGGAAGAAAAGTAGTAAATCATCTAGACTAAATTATTCGTTGTATAAATAAGGGAACCAAGGTTCCAAGAAGTGAAATGACTTACCCAAAGTCACGCACTGGGTTCCTAGAACCAGGAGTAGAACTGGTATCCTGCCAGTCTATTGTTCTTTCTTCTTTGATTCCTGCTTTCCACTTTCAAATTGTACCATCATTTCTCAGGCTTCCTCTAAATGCTGTAACAGAGCATCTAGTTGGACAAGGTTTTTGGTTTGTTTGCTTATGTTCAAAAGGCTTTGATTAGTAGCATTTTACTCCTCCAAAGAAACACATGTAATACTGTCCCTATTTATTTCAAGTCAGTCAAATGTCTCAGGATGTATTCTAAGGTGAACACTCAAGGGAGCAGATTTTTTTAAAAAGTTATTGTTCGCCTTGCCCAACTAAAAAGGAAAAGATGATAAACTTATGGTGGATTTTATTAATCAGAGTGTTCAAGCAATTGAATTGCACCCGATATATTGTTCCTAGGGAATTTGATCCTAAATCAATGGACCATAAATCATCAAGCAATATTTACTAAGCATCCCTTGAGAAAGGCATTTCCCAAGAAAGTATGATTTCATTCTCAAGAGTTTTCCCACTTCCCTTGATTCTGGGCTATGGTGCCTGTTCCTTGCAAGGACACAGAATTCTGGAACCCTCCTCTGCCCCTTTCACAGCCATTTTTCAGGTAGGCACCAGCAATGAATATCCAGTTCTTTTCTGCCAAGTTAAAGAGGATGATTTTCCCTTTCACTGCCTCTTGAAGATGAACATCAACTGTTTCACTACTTGCGATTCAAATCCATTAATTAAAATAAATATAAAGTAAAAAACATCTCTCTTTCAGCCAAGAGGAAAAGGACAGATGGGGAAGCGGAGGAGGTGGAGATACCTCATGTCTTCTTAAAGGGAAAAAAAAAAGGGAAAGAAAAACAAGAAGCATGAAATTGGGGGAAAAAGTTAATTAAGAGAGGTAAAGGGTGTTTAGATTTAATTTACAGTTCAGAACTATTTTGGGTCTTATAATAATTGCACTACTTAAAGGAGAAGAGGAAAACCTCTCTAATATCAAATTGGTAAGGGGAGTGTTAAATCACCTCCAAAAATGGTGACTCCTGGCCTTTGGCTATGCTTCACCCTGAGCATAGCAAAAACTTCTCTACATTATTGACTTGCAAAAGCCGCACCTTTTTTTGCTTCCCCCTCAACCTCTCTCTGCATGCTCCCAATTTTTAATTTCTTTCTCCCTTGCCTCCCATTGCCTGAAAAAAGACACTGGCAAGGAAGAGAAAAAGGAGTTAGTTTAAGTCCTTCTCCATCCCAACCCTACATTCATCAGTATGTAGAACCACACAGAAAACAAAGCTATATCACACAAAACAACCTCTGCAATTTTTTGGTGCAACGTGAACACCTAAAGTCTGACCTGAACACTACATACTACTGGGCCTGGCATACTTAACGGAACAGCCCATATACCAAAGTGATCTGATTTCAGATAACCACGCAAAGTTAAACCAGAGTAGAGTGGAGCAGAGTTACTTTATAAGACCTTAGTGGAGATGGACAGAGCTAAGAGTTACACTGTAATAATTTTAGATAAATGAGAAGAAAGAAAATACGTATGTTTGCCATGCCTAGAACTAGTTCTTCTGCCTTCACAACTATTTATTTTTTCTTACAACTTGACATTCATTCATGATAATGGATGGAAAAATATGCTAAATTTCTTAAAAACTGAAAGGAAAGCTACAATAGAAACCCAAAATATTTCAAATATAAATAAGTACAACTGAGTCCAAAAGTAGAAAAAAATTTTTATCAATTTATTTATCATGTTCTATAGCAAATTAAAAGGCAGATATAGGAGTAAGTTGGCAAGAGGTACTCGGAAAAAAGAAACCTTCCTGCCCACTTTAAAAAAACTACTAGCCTACTGTAGGCTAGGAACACTGAGCATTTGAGAATGTCAGTACTTTTGTACTCTTTTGACTGGGTCCAAGCGTGATCAAAAGAGATGGACAAAATGAATTCTGAAAAATGATTTGAGGGCTTCCCTGGTGGCGCAGTGGTTAAGAATCCGCCTGCCAATGCAGGGGACACGGCTTTGAGCCCTGGTCCAGGAAGATCCCACATGCCGTGGAGCAACTAAGCCCGTGCACCACAACTACTAAGCGTGTGCTCTAGAGCCCACGTGCCAGAACTACTGAAGCCCTCATGCCAAGAGCCCAAGCTCCGCAACAAGAGAAGCCACCGCAATGAGAAGCCCGCGCACTGCAACGAACAGTAGCCCCCGCTCACCGCCACTAGAGAAAGCCCGCGCGCAGCAACGAAGACCCAACGCAGCCCAAAAAATTAATTAATTAATTAATTAAATTTTTTTAAAAAAGAAAGAAAAATGATTTGAGAAAAAGTCAGAACATGATCTATCCCATGAATTAAGGAAAATAAGTCCTCATAAAGAAGAGGGCCAGGGGAAGAAGAATGAAAGATAAACTATAAGCCAAGTTCCCAAAGAATGAATAGATCATATAAATGAGCAGGTAGAATTAAGAAAAGATGTGTGTGTGTGTGTGTGTGTGCATGCTGGGGGCTCTTCCAATTCTTCTTGCTTCCTGATTAATTAAGCAACTGTTAAAAAAAAACCTCAGCTTTACTCATGCTTCTGTGTGCTTCCCTCATTCCTAAATTTAATAGTTAGATGTGGGCAGGAGGTGAGATTTCAGCTTTATCAGTCTTACCTATCACCACGTAGCTGTCAGCTCATGAAAAAGAATATATGCGAACAGAACATACTTTAAGAAACAGATTGCCAGAGCAACAGCTCATCAGCAAGCCCTGCAGCTCCACCTACAAAGCAGATTCCTAATCTTTACGCTAGTGTTCTTTTCTCTAGATTACTGCCTTCAACTGGGCTTTCTACGCTGTTACATCGCCCCCCACCAATCTCTGAAAAGCGCAAAACAGATCAAGTCATTCTCCTGCCCAGTGCTCTCTGAAAGCTTGTTACAACACTTATAATCCAACTCCCTACCATGGCCCTCAACTCCCTGTAACACCCCAATCAGGGCCTATAAGGCCTGTGGAATATGTCCCTTGCCTACCTCCCCAACTTCATCTCCCTCCAGGAACTCTGAAGGTCACTACATAGCCTATCCCCACCAGCCTTCATTCTTGTTCCCAATTATACCAAGCTCCTTTACATCTGGTCAAAGTCATGGTCTCCAATACTCTGTTTGACATCCTTAGGGCTATTTTCCTAGTCTTGGAATGCTCTGACCCCAGATTTTTCCACAACTGACTCCTTAATATTCAGAACCAAACATTATCTTCTGGTCACACCTGACAACTCAGTAACACACACACACACACACACACACATCACACCACCATCCTGTTTGTCTTTATAAACTCATTTCTGAAACTATGTTGCTCATTTATTTGTATTGTGTAACAACCTCCAACCCCAAAATACACACACACAGACACACACACACATGTAAATTCCTTGAATTCCAATATTCTTTGCCAAATCCTCAAAGCCTAGAACAATGCCTGGTACCTAATAAATACTCACTATTTATCGAATGATAGATTCCATCTGTCCCAAACTTTTCCCAAATCTTGTTTCTGTCTTGTATTTCTACCTCTTGTTCACTATCACTTCTCTTTTGTCTGTTCTCCTTTCTGAATGTCTTTTGGTCTTCATTCTGCTTACTGCAACACAAAGGAAAACAGAACAAGGAGCATAAAAAGAAGGACGTTATTGGTAATAGAAACCCAGTCAGCCTATGCTACTGGCAGTGGGGCAGAAGGCCAAATATTGCAAAATGCTTCTTAAGGGCAAAAGCCATTAGGATGGATCTCATCCATTAGAGCAGCTCTTAAGGACAGTTTCAAACAGGAATTATGGAGGTAGCCTGTCTGTGGCCTAAAAAAAGTACCATATGCCTTATGGACACTCAGCAGTTCTTAAAAACTTTAATGTGCAAAAGATTCAGATGAAGATTCTGAGATGATCTGAGAAGCTGCACTTTCAACAAATACCCCCAGGTGATTCTGATAAAGGCAGTCTTAGGAAACTTTGAACTCTCAGGCCAAACAATGAACAGCAAGGACCTGAGGGATGATATTACCAGGTGAATAATTAACCAATAAAAATAATCTTTTTTTTTTAAATCTCTACCTTGAACCTAATTCTCAAGACAAGCAAATCCCATTATTTGCTCAATATTATTTAAATTCATTGGTCCTTACAGCTTTTAACAATTTTGAAAGTATAATAATAGCTACTATTATGAGACAGCTACTATGGTATCATCAGTGTTTTACACATGCATCTTAATATCTCATTTTATAGATGAGCTTCAGTTAAATAAGTACGGACAACTACTAAGAAGTAACAGATGTGTTAATAAAGTCTGTGATCTATGGAGTCTACACCTCCCACTAATTATACCTTAATAGAAATAAAATCAATAAATAAAAATCCAGATTTTTAAATGAATAGAGGGCATTTTTTTTCTCTTAATTTAAATATTACTCACTTTAGAAAAAGATTGCATGGGATTTCATTACATGAACTTCAACAGTACATTTAAGTACCTTAACAATGGCATGCCAACCTCTGAAAACGAATAAAACTTGAGTCCTTTTCTAAAACAATCACCCTCTCAATCGAAATCACCAAATATTAAGAACTGGTTCATTATTTACAGATCTAGCAGTGGTTTTCAAACTGGGCTGATAATTAAGAATCACTTAAGGAGCATCTTACAAATTAAAATTCTGGGCTTCACACCAGTTCTTCTGAATCAGAATCTCTTGGGTTTGACCCCCAAATCTTTATTTTTATAATGCTCCCCAGGGTCTTCTGATGAGTAAGGAGAGTTCAGAATAACTGTTACCCTAACTCCAGATTCTACAAGTAAATAAACTGAGGATATAAAAGGGTAGAGTCTGCTAAAGACAGACAACTTTAAGTAGCAGTAAGTAGCACAGTAGGCTGGAAAAACAATATCCTAACTCCACATTTAGTGCTTTTAACACCAATTCAAGCTGCCGGTTTTGGTAAAACTGTACTTATTTCTGCTCTGCTTAGGCACTGTCAATTATTCGCTATCCTCTTGCAACTTATTCCCTCATCTGCAAACTGGGAATAATAATAATGCCTACCTCTTAAGAGTTGCTGTGAGGATTACTATAATATTCATTAGGTAATGTACTTAACACAATGCCTGGCAAATACTGAGTGCTCCTTAGATAGGTTACATAGCCCACTAAAAAAGCATGCCTTTTTTTAACTGGAGAGAATTTACTGCACCACTCCAATTACAAAATGAGTAAGAAACCCTTATTTAGCTTTGGAAATCCAAAAGGACTTTAAACTCAGGGTAAGGTTAAGGTCAAGAGTTTGCCTGATTCTCCCACAACAAGGTTTCTCACAGGAAGCCTCAGAATCATCTAATGAACCAATCTCTGGATGAAGACCAGGCATCTGTATTTTTAAAAAGCTCCCCTCCCCCCCTAACCAAGTGCTTCTTGGGCAATCTAAGGTTTGATAACCATTAGTATACGGAATCGGTGACCACAGCAAATAGCCTCTCAAGTTCCCCCCAAAAAACTATCGTACTCTGTAACCAGAAGAGCAGCGTCATCAGACCCTGATGCAAACAACAGCTGGGGACGGCTGGGTAGAGTAACTGTGGTGCTCACCAGGGACAGTCTCGACCCTCTCATCTCCTCAGAAACTTAGGAAATTACGAAAGCGCGGTCCCGTAACCCCTGTGGCAGACAGTGCCGCCTGGACGGCCACAAGGAGCTAAAGTTAACTCAACAGCCTCATTCCCAAGGCTAAGGCCACAGGAAAGCGACCTTGGAACGCTGACCAGGCCCGAGCGGCGTCAGAAGGTTAACAACCCCCTTGCCTGGTTCCTTGAGACTGCCAAGAGCCTCCACCACACCACAGGCCAGACGCCGGAAGTGCGTCACCCCAACCTGCTGAGGAATGCCGGGAGTTGTAGTTAACTGGCTACTTCTCTGGTGCCCCAATTCGCCTTTCTTCAAACAAGCAAACACCTTGGGACCGTACTAAAGGTCGCTTTATGACCCACCTATCTAATCCTTCCCTTTTCCAGCTGACAAAGGGAACTCTCTGAGAGCGCATGCGGAATACCGGACTACAAGTCCCAGCATGCTCTGAAAGGCGCCGGGAACGCCTGAGCACCGCCGTAGGTGCGGGCCGCATGAATGGAGCTTCGGGCGTAAGGCAAAGCCTACCACCGTCCGCGCGGCCGGTACCTGCTCCCGGAGCGTGAGTGCGGGGTGTGGGCCGTGCGCGTGCGCGCTCAAAGGGAGCGCGAGGCGGGCGTGCCCGGCCGTAGCGGGCGCGTGGCCGCTGAGGCGGGCGGCAGTAGAGCCGCTCGCCCGACTGGCCGGTAGTTGCGGGGCCTCCTGCCTCGCCGGGTGTTGCGGGCAGCCGTGGCGGCCGCCGGGGACCGCAAGGGGCGGAGGAAAGCTGGGGGTGGAGGGGGCCGGCCTCGGCACGCAGAGGAACAGCAGGGCATGCCCCGAGACAACATGGCCTCCCTGATCCAACGGATAGCCCGCCAGGCGTGCCTCACCTTCCGGGGCAGCGGGGGCAGCCGCAGCTCTTCCGACCGCGGCGAGGCGCCAGGCCCCGAGGCGCCGATGTCGCAGGGCTTCCCGGAGAACCTGAGCAAGCTGAAGAGCCTGCTGACCCTGGTCCGCGCGGAGGACCTGAACATCTCCCCGCGCAAGGCCACGCTGCAGCCGCTGAGGCCCAACCTGCCGCCAGTCACCTATATGCACATCTGCGAGACAGACGGCTTCAGCCTCGGCGTGTTCCTGCTGAAGAGCGGCACCTCCATCCCGCTGCACGACCACCCGGGCATGCACGGCATCCTCAAGGTGCTCTACGGCACCGTGCGCATCAGCTGCATGGACAAGCTGGAGGTGGGCAGCGGGCAACGGCCGCGGGCCCCGCCACCCGAGCAGCAGTTCGAGCCGGCGTTGCAGCCCGGGGAGCGGGACGCGGTAAGGCCGGGTGTGCTGCGCTCGCGGGCGGAGTACACGGCGGCCAGCGGCCCCTGCGTCCTCACGCCGCACCGGGACAACCTGCACCAGATCGACGCTGTGGAGGGGCCCGCCGCTTTCCTGGACATCCTGGCCCCGCCCTACGACCCCGACGACGGCCGGGACTGCCACTATTACCGGGTGCTGGAGCCTGTCAGGGCCAGGGAGGCCTCCGGCTCGGCCTGTGACCTGCCCCGAGAGGTGTGGCTCCTGGAGACCCCGCAGGCCGATGACTTCTGGTGCGAGGGGGAGCCCTATCCAGGTCCCAAGGTCTTCCCTTGAAGCCGCTGGCGCCCGGGATTGGTGGGCCGAAGACATGCCCTACTCGTATCTGGGCTTGGCTGGCCGCGTCCCATCACAAGGGCTCTCTTCCTTCCCCCAGGCCTGGGCGTTGGATCTACTGGAATGGGCTGTAGCCGCTTCCTCGGGAGCCTTGCGAAGCGCGGCGACTGGACTGCAGACCCTGGGCACCGTTTTGGGGGCGGAGTAGGCGGGGAAGCTAGGTTGCTTCCTGGCTCTGTCACTGCCACTGGGGTTTTGATTTGTGGGGAGGGGGCAGGGGTCTTATTTGAAGCGCTTCCATCCTCAAGCCATAATGAAGTTCCCCATCCTATACAAAATACACTAAGTGATTTTCTCCGCCCCCCTCTTTGGGTAAATAGGGTTTGTTTTCCACTTACGTCCTTAAGCCCTTTTACTTCTTATTGTTATAGTTCTAACTTACTGACTTTGCATGACCTAGTGGTTTGAATTGTTTTTAGTTCAAGTCATTGATAAAAACTAGGTTTAAAGAGATGAGCTACTATTTAAAGTGAGCTGTCCGGCCTAATTAAGTCGTTGTGAAAATTAAAACCATTTTTCCAGAGTTGGGGGGTTACCCCCAAACGTAACGATGCATGTAGAGGGCAAGATTTATTTTCTTTCCTCCCCTTGCCCAGTAACCACATCTGGGTTACTCTGGCAGCATCTACTAAGAAATTCAAGCACCTGCATATCTCAGTGACAAATGGTCACTTAGAGCTTCCCGATGAGTCTCCAGATCTCTGAGTTGAGCAGATTTCTTGTTGCAGATTCACCTTTAATGCAAAAACTGTATTATCCTCAAGTGACTTTTTTTGTCTTAGTGTACTTTAAGAAGTAATAGGGTAATTCTGTATTTTCTAACCATAAGATTCAGAGGAGCTGAATCGGTATGCTTCCAAACAACTGAATGTAAAACACCCTTAGCCAGCTGTTAAATTCTGTGCCCATATTTACTTCCAGTATTTTCCTGCAAAAGTAGAGGAAAATGTTCATGACTGTTTCAGATTCTCTCAGGAGTTCTAACGTTCCAGAGGGCTGCTGATTCCAGCTGTGTTGTTGGTGGCAGTGTTCTCAGAACCCTGTCCCTCAAATAGGAGAGAGCCAGTGCTTGCTTCATCTAGGGTGAGTTTTCTGCAGGAAGAGAGAGAGGCACAGATGATCAAGGCTAGAAAATTGAGAATTAACTATACTGCTGGCCACTTTAGGGCACCAAAACTTGGGACAAAACACTTCCCACTCCCAACCGCTTGAAATGAACAGCTGTGTTGTGACTAGTTTTATTTTTGTCCTTTTAATTGGCTGAGCTTTACCTTGTTTACAAATGTATTGACACCATTTGCTTCAGGCCAAGGAACACTCCTGTTTCCCCCTTTTTACTATTTATAGGACTCTTTTTTCCACAAAACTTTTAATAAAAACAAACTGTAGAAATAAACACATTAAAATTTGTCCAGCTGTTGTCTAAGCCCTCTTGATTGACTTGCCCATGTGGCAGTTGAGTTCTAATATCTGTAATAAAGGGAGATTTGCTATTGGTGGGAAGTGATGACCCTGTAAGGAAGCAGTATGTGCCTTTGCCTCTTTCTGCACACTGGGTTAGAGGCCCAGAGTGAAGGAATATTTGTTCCCAAATTTAAAAATAGAATGAAAAAGCAAATTCTTAATGACTTTTCTTAAAAAACAAATTACAAAAAGATGCTACTAAACATGATATGCCACTGTGTTGTAAAACCTGACACAAGCGTAATGCATTTCTTCCAAGTTTGCTAAAATTGTTTTATGGTAGTGTCACATTCTGGTGTGGTTTAGTATACCATAGGGGCAGTTTGAAGCAGTTCTTCAGGCCATTCAGTTTGAAATTAAATTCTAGATATGCAAATGATGATTTTCTTTAAAATTGTTCACAAAATGGGTTTTTTTCATAGCACAATGATGAATGTGTATGGTTATCACATACCTACCTGTTTTGAATTATATTGTAGCAAAAAGTTGATCAACTTACAACAATTGTTGATAATGATGTATAGGTTATAATACAATCTGGAGTACATTAAACCTACAAAAACTCATGCTGGCAACAAGACAGTAATAAAGGAGAAATTGTTTTTTCAAACTTCATTATAAAAAATTTTTAAGTTCTCAATTACAAGCAAGTTGAATGAAAAAGACTTAAGGTGCTTTTCAAAAGAGTAACTGAAATTATCGCAGGCCAAAACAGCAATATATCTCTCTAATTTAGTTCAATAAGAACAGTGAAACTTTTGGTTCACTAATAATTCTGAGTAAATTAATGGTGAAAACAAAATTAACTTGTTTAGTGAGCCACTAAGGAAAGAATATTCTTAATACAAAGACAGAATGTGGTGCAGAAAAGCCTTGCACCTTTCTGCGTAAACTGTTAGATGTGACTGCTGTTGTGTTTCCATATATTCCTGCAATATGGGTAACAACTGTGGGGAAAAAAGTTGTCTTCTACAAAGACTAATGAGCACAATGATACTAATCACTTAACTTTCTGTTGAATAACAAATGCAATAATTGCCTCTCATGGGTGAGAAGTTGTCTAATACTTCTAAAGCTTTTTAATTCTCTGGTTATATCAATTCAGAGTGTTGTATATCTACCTACTACTTTATGAGAATTGATTTTTTTATTAAGCCTAATTTGCATGGATTGAGTTTACACCAGCTGCTGTTTATCAGTGAAAATGGTGAACCTTTTTTTAAAGTAATGTGTGTTTGTCAACAGGAGTGGGTTATCTGATCTTTTAATGCTAACAGCCCTTAACTTCTCCCAAAACTCACAACTTATGTTCCTTCTTTTGCATTGTTCCCTTGTAGGTGCCTTAGTCTAGGCATCGCAGGACTCTCATCACTCATTTATTCCAAATGACTTGGAATCTTGTGCTCTAGCTCTACTGTTCAACAAAAAAGCAATATATCTTTAATTCAGGGCTCTGCCCATTGCTATTCAACTCTAACCTGAGGGCAGTGCCACTCCTGTAACTCTCCTGTTCTGAATTCAGAACTTCACGTCACAAACAGAAGCTGACCATTGATTATTCCAGTGCAATGAGTGTCAAAGAAGGAAATCATTTGTTAAGCCACATATAGATACTGAATCTTCTGATCCAGGGATGTTTACATTTCTAGATTAAAATCAGTGTACTTGTGGAAAATAAAGTCATTTTTGAAATTGTTTAGAGGTAAATCTTATTTGATTATTGCAAAAGGGAAAAGGAAAATATTACTTGCTATGATGCCTACATTTGAATTGCTGTTAAACGTTCACAGTCTGTATAGTAAGATTATGTTGTACTAAAAACTGGGGGCCTTCTGCAGATTCTAAAGTCCAAGTAATAATATAAGCTTAATAGTTTATCTCCCTGAGTGTGATCTTTGAAACAGCCTGATTGACAAAACATCTGAAATTATTTAACATGCAATCATAACTATTTTGCTGCAACGAAAATACTCCTTTTATATTTAACCTGAGGAAAATAAGCTAGTGTAAGAAAACAAAAATACTTTCATTCATGGAGGAAAGAACCTTTGGACTTAAATATTTTCTTGTCTTTCCTTTTTCTGTAAAATGTATTTAATTGTAATTTGGATTGGCAGCATTTTAGGCACTTGTGATGATACTGACTATTCTTTCCCACCACCACCCCCCCCCCAAAGTAGTATTGAACTGTTAAAGCATCACTACAGCCATTTCTAATATATGCCAGACAATTTGCCTTAATTTCATTAGCAGTTAGGATATTGAAATTAAATAGCCTGGTTTATGAATAATTGGAAACCTTATTTAGGTTTAATAGACCTATTTTTAATGTGTACTGAACCATCTCAACTGCATTATGATCTTTAAGGAATTACTCTCCAGAAGTTTATTTTTAATAAGAATTCCTAGTAACAGCTGAAACATCAATAATATTATGTAATAAAGCATACTGAATAAAAGAAAGCAGACAGCTTTATATGCTTTATTTCTTGAGCAAAGTAAAAAATGAGACACCTGTGAACAGTACCCTGAATGTTTCAAGCAGATAATAAAATCTGATTAAAGATTGACCTAACCTATTGAAATCAAGGAATAAAATCCACAAGGTTGGCTCTGAGAAAACACCAAGGTGTGTTCCTTATGGTATGTATGTTATGCCACTTCACCAAGCCCACATCAAGGCGAAAGTGATTATGTAATCAATTTGACTATCACCAAAATGTATTTCATCTTATTAAAAAGAGATTTTTAGTCTGTTGCTTTGTTAACAATTGTTTACGTTGTCTTAATTGAAGGTGCTCTGAAATTAAAATTTGGCAAGACAATTTAAATCACATAAAACTTAGGTGTATTATATTTTAATATAATGACATTTTGGTAGGAGAGTAGTATCATTAAAAACACAATTATCAAAATGTGGCATTGTTTTATACATATTTCTTTAAGAAAATTGGCCAAGCAAGGATGATAGTATGCTGACAAGCTAGGAAATATGAATCTAATGGAATGACACCAGGCACTAGAACAATCTGACACTGACGTTTAGAAACTTCCATTTAGTAGTTACTAGAGCTATTATGCATCTTTGAAATAAGGACAGGAAGGAAATAAGGGTTAGTTACCTTCACAAATTAGATTTCGAATTCTAGTGATGGTAAGGGCAAAAAGTAGTTTCCAGGAGAAGCTGTCACTGTCTGCTGTTCTAAAATACAGGCCATCTATTATCAGCCACGCCTGAGAGAGTCTAACAGTGCCAAAGGACAGACGACAGGGTTTTCAGATGATGTAGCTAAACAGTGGGCGCTCCAGTGTGTTACATTTGTGTAAGGATCCAGAGGCAGCAAGTGACGTTAAATGATATTTAGGCCCAATTTTAGAGTAAAGAAAGATAACTTCACAAAGACAGTCTGCATTGTATGATACGTAGTTAACTATGGGGGGGGGGGCGGTGAATTTATATTTTAAAATCACTACAAAAGGCTTGCAGTAAAATGACCCTTATAGTGCATTGTTTTGCAAACCATTATCCAGTGCCATGGAGGACCATTTTTGCCTATTTGATTGATTGTCTTTGAGGTTTTCTTAAGGCTGGTACACACTTATCTAAAAAGGTGAATAGTCTCCAGACCCACCAAACCTATGGCAGTGTAATGATCCTTCTGAATAGGTGTAACTGGGGAGACAAGGCTGGAGAGAAATGAGTCCTGGGGTAATTCCTTTGGCAACCTATTAATGCTGTCATCAGCAGTGTCTCAGTTCATTTTTGATCTGAAGAGGCGATAGCGCTTTTCAAAAAGTTTTCTGTGGTCATGAGACTAATCCTGGAACCTGAAAGTCATTTCCAGCTTGACCACGCCACCACACTTTCCACAAAGCCACATCTCGTCTGAGTTCCTGGCCCTGGTCAGGGTTCTGAAAACAGCCGCAAATGTGTAGTCTCCGAGTGGGCACTTGTTTGTAAGTATTTATTTTCCGGAGCCCACTCAGGAGCAGAGAGAAGTTATAGGCTGTTATAGAGGACGGAACAATGAGTCAAAACAACGCCTCCCCACTTTTACACTAACGCATGGGGGAAATCCCCGGAACGCTAGCGTTTGATTATGAATGGAGATTGCTTTGGGGCGAGAGGGCTGGTGTTGAAAGGCTAGCAAAGAAGACTTGGAGATCCTGGCTTGGTCAAAGTACTAAAACCCACTGACTGGGTACTGTTGAAGTCCCACCCAATAAATCTTTCATAAGTAATTTCTGCAGCAAAAATATTGTTGAAAAGTATTTATTTACATCATAGTCATAAACCATTCCTTATCTGAACTTTAGTTAGTGGTTTTGTGTTAGAATAAATCATTTATATTTCCACAACTATTAAGAGCTAATAACCAAACAAGTCAGCTCCAGTAACATTATGTACATTCCTGCAATTTGACTACAAAGGTAACACTTTTAAGTCACAAAACAGAGCATACAAAAATATACTTTCTAAAAAAAATTCCAAATATTAATAGGCAGAAATATACAGCCATACTAAACCCAGGGAGTGATGGTTTTTTTTTCTATAGTAAGGCAACCCATTTACATGCAGACCCTGTAACATTGTCTACATCACACAAGGCACCAAGGACATTTCCAACACAACTGCATGCATCCTAGTTTCAGAGAATATATATGTACATCCCCCTTTAAATAAGTTAACCTTTGACTCATTTTGAGATCATAAATGCTTTACTTTTTTTTCCCAAAGGTTCAGAACTTGGAGAACAGTGCACATCAAAAATACACAAAATCTGAATGGATATACACTGAAAAAATAGTCTTTACATTTCTCAACCACTCAAAAAGGAGCAGATATTGCTATGTCCCTCCCATCACATTGCACTTCTGTTCTCTGAGTTTATAATACATATTGCTTAAAGGGTTGAGATGACTAGATAAGCTTTGATTCACTGTTCTAGGGCCACAGAATGCAGCTTTATAAAGGCCATGCTTCACCCACTGTACAGCATCCCCCAAATCAGTCCCAAGCCATAAAGTGCACATCAGTTTTGCTTCTGCCTTTTTTGCTCTCCCCACCTGAAGGGATGAGCATCTCCCAACCTACTGTAGAAAAAGTCTCAGATCAATTCTGACATCCAGAGTCAAAAACCTGTAACCAGTCAAAATAAGAGAGGGGAAACAAAACCTAGTCAAACAACCCTTTAAAGTAGGGTCATGCCTCAGCCCTCTAGGCCAGGGACCCCCACCCAACCCCCTTCTGAGCCTCCCCATTACCTTGGGGTGACAGTCAACTCACCTAAGAGAGACTAAGGTGGGCTAACTTTTAGGAAGGACCTGCTTCTAAGTGGAAAGGGGTGGGGGCAGTGCTAGGCTCCTAAGGCCCTTTGCCCAACGAAATGAGGGAAGGGCAGGAATGGGTGGTAGTGTTTGTCGTGCAGCTCCAGTGGATGAAGGGCCTCAAGGAGCTGGTGTGTCAACCTGAGTCTCATCTCAAGGTGTCCGGGTCCGAGATGAGCAAGGGCCGAGTGACCCTCCACCAATAGTGCTGCTGTTGCTGCCGCACAGGGTCCCCCCAGCCTGCGCGCCCCCAGTGCAGGAGGTGCTGGAGGCGGCCGGCACCGTCGAGGAGGGGGCACTGCTCTTGCGTTCCTTCTGCCTCAGGTGGATCTTGGTGTGGCGCTTCCTCTCATCACTCCGGGCAAACTTGCGGCCACAGTAATCACAGGCAAAGGGCTTCTCGCCAGTGTGGGTGCGGATGTGGGTAGTGAGGTGGTCGCTGCGGCTGAAGTTGCGCATGCAGATCCGACACTGGAAGGGCTTGTGCCCCGTGTGGATTCGGATGTGCCGTGTTAGCTCGTCGGAGCGGGAGAAGCGCCGGTCACAGCCTTCTGCTGGGCACGGGTAGGGCCTCTCATGCACTGGGGTCTTGCTAGGCCTGTTGGGGTACTTTCGAGGCCTCAAAATAGGCCGCAGCGGCAGATGGTGTGGGTTATAGGCAGCAGCAGCGGCAGCTGCGGAGCCGCTGCCAGGTAGCCGGGGTCCCTCGCTGCCTCCACTGGCCCCTGGCCCTGTGGCCCCAGCACTGGGCCCTCCCAGGGTAAAGTTGCGGATGGTGGAAAGCGGAGTGAGTGGAGGGGGGACTCGCAGGGAGTCCAGGGGGCAGGGAAAGGGCTTGCGGTCTGGGCCAGCTGCACCATGTAGGTCTCTCTGGCACTGTGATGGGAAAAATCCAGGATAGTCTGGGATCATGGGGAAGAGACCTGGGTCCGTGGCTGGCTTGGGGGACGGGTAGGAAGGAGGTGGTGGGTAGGCCAGAGAGGAGGAGGTGGAGGTGGTGGCTGCCGACAGGAACGCCGAGGGGTCCTGGTAGAGGTCTCCTGCACAGCCAGAATAAGGAGGAGGCGGCGGTGGAGAGTAGAGGTGGTCCAGGTCAGGCTGGGTCTGAGACATGGTGCATACACCCAAGGGTCCAGTGGCCAGTGGGTTGGGGGAGGCAGAGGTGACGCTGGATGAGGCTGTGGTGGAAGCTGGGGAGGTAACCCCTTGCAGGATGCCTGCACTCACAATGTTGATGATGCCTTCTGGGTAGCAGCTAGCACCGGGGTACTGGGGGTCGATGGAGAACTTGCCCATGTAAGTGAAGGTCTGGTTTCGGGGTGCAGAGACGGGAGCAAAGCTGCTGGGATATGGGAGATCCAAGGACCTCTTCTCTCCAGTCATGTCAATGTTGATCATGCCATCTGGGGAGGGGAAAGGAAGAATGGAGGTGGAGCAATGAGAATGCAGCCAAGAATCCCTTCTCACCCCCGTCTCACATGAGTCCAACCCCAAGGCCCAGGATCTTAGCACTGTAGAACTGAGGCAGAGTTCAACAGGTGAGGAAATTGTGGCCCAAAGACAGTTAGAAGAGGCTAGCCCAAGATCCTACTGTGGCAGCCAGTGACAGTCTAGGACGCAAACTACCTCCAGGAAAGCAGATGAGCACTCCCAACCCCCATATACAGCCATCTGTGGCTCTAGTCCCCAATAAAAACACCCAAAAATAGCAACAACAGTATTAAAAATTCCCCATCTGCCTGGAACTTCTCTCCCTTTCCTTTGCCTGGGGCGGGTCTCACGGCTGGGGCAGACACCACCCAGAAGACTGATCCCAGCCACTGCCGCGAAGGTGTCAGCCTGAGAGGTGAGCCAAAGAAGGGGGTCAATGATTTCCCGGCTGCTCCCCATCCCAGGTGCCTTCCTTTCCTCCCTCTCCCACTGCTGGAGGGAATCGGGCTCTGCGATGGAAGGAGGCTATAGATTTCCTTCCCCTCCCAACCTTTTCAGCCTTGCCCGACACCCGCGCGTCCTCGCCCCAGCCCAAAGACAGTGGCAGGGCTTCGGGGAAGGCGCGGGGGTTGCGGGAGACCACTTTCCACCGCATCGCCAAGGAGACTCGCGGCACCGGTGCCCGATGGGCCTCCCTAGGCAGCCAGGGGGCCGCTTCCCGCCGTTGCCCGCCCTCCACCTCCTCCTCCCCGCCTGGCCAACCCCCTCAATTTCGCGGGCGGCACGCAGGTGGGGGCGCTCCTGCAGGCCGCAGGGGGAGCGCGCTCCGAGATGTTCCCCGGGTCTCCCCTGCCGAGGAGGGAGCGGCGGACGCTTTCCTCTGGGGCTTCTCCGCCGCTCGGCTCTCCAGACGCGCAGCTTTCCTCCAGAGCCCCGAACTTTCCCGTCACTTTGCCCCTACCCCGGGAGAGGGGAGGCTGGGGTGCGGCCGGCGGAAAGGCCCGCACAAGCCCAGAAGCCTGGTGGGGCACCTCTCCTACTCTCACCCCTCGCCCGCCGGGGGCTGGGCGCGCCGCGGCGCACGCACGCTCGCTCGCTGGCAACCTGGTGCATCTGCCCGCGCGTCCAGCTCCAACGCCTGGATCCCCGCTCACGCGGGCTCCTCCTGCACCCCCTTCCATTCTTCAAAGCCAGCTGAGTCAACATCGTCCACCTCGCGCCCCGACCCTCTCCTCCAAGTCCTGCACATGCACCGAAACCCCCCCACCATCTCCGAGCTGCGTGGGTCCTGGTCCGCGAAGGGGGCACGCGGCTTACCTCCGGCCACTCCGTTCATCTGGTCAAAGGGGCCTCCCAGTTCGGCATTGGGGAAGATGGTCACCGACGTCGCGGCGAGGTCCTCCACCGGGTAGATGTTGTCAGACAGCTGGTGCACAAAACCACTGAGAGTTACTGGGATTTTGTCTACGGCCTTGGCGGTCATCATTTGCTCCTCGCACAACCTGGAGACCCAACTCCCTCGCTACCTGGAGTGTCAGAGAAGCCGTTTTGGAGAGGGATTGGACTGAGCCTAGGTAGGTATCTCCTTTTGCCCTCCACACTTAAAAGCAACTATCCACCTCAAAAAAAAATCTAACAGAAACAAAACTAGCAAACAAGTTGCTTTTTTTTAAGAAGAAAAATGGCTATTTGCCACTGACTCTCTCCTGTGTTCCGGCTGGGAAGCCAGGAGTTGCTGGTGTAGTGTTATTATAACAGTCAGTGTGTCCCCTCGCCGAGCTATTAATCAATTGCTGCTCTCCGGGTTAGACGGAAAGTGTTGCTCTAAGTATTTATGGGCAGGTCCTCAATGCCCGTGACGTCACTGCCCATATATGGACTGAGGAACAGGGCTGGGCCAGGCGGCTTTTGCCGTCACATGGCCGATTTGCATAGGGGCTCGGCTGCGCGGGCTCCTCCGGGCTCGCGACTCCCGGCTCGCAGCCCGCGAGTATCCGCGGGGGTCTGGGGCGCGGGGCCCGAGCCGCAGCCCGGGTCCAGAGCGCAGGGCCCGACGGGGATAGGGCGCGCCACGGGTCCGGCTTAGGCCACTGTGGGAGAGCGATCGGTCCGGGCTGCGGCGCGGCCTCCCGGGCGGGGAGGAATTCCGGTTCTCCGGGACTTTCCAAAAAAGGCGAAGATCCGGTGCCAGCAGCTCCGCCTCCCCAGCCCTTGTTTGGGAGCCATTCCGGAAAATTAAACTTCGGAAAGAAACCGAGCGGAGCCGAGACACTACAGTCAAACCCCTACTCACTTTCTTGGCAGCTCAAAACCGCAAGCAAAAGGAGGCAGAGAAGAAAAAAAAAAAAAAAAAGCTGCATGCATTCACGGAAGCTGACTGCTTTTTTCTGAATTACTTGGTGGAAAGAAGTAGCTGGTGATAAGAGTGAATGCGGTATTGCTTTTTTGGAAAGTCTGTTCTATTTATACAGGAGCGAAAACGGAACAGGTTTGGGGTTGTTTGTTTGTTTAAGTATTTTGGGCACCTTGGGGCGGGGGGGGGGGTAGACCCTAGGAGGAGCAGATAACTGCGGGGAGCTTCGAGAGAAATCCTCAGCCGGAGACACCCCCCACCCTTCCTCTGCCCGCGCGCTCCCCGCCCCCCTTCAGCTGCTGCGCGGAGCGGGCGCCCTTCCCGGCGCGTCTGGGCGGTCGGCAATGTGGGGGCGTCCAGATGGAGGCTTGGACACTCACCCTGCCCCGCCACACACGCGCACACACTCTTACACTCACACACGCTCCACTTCCGCTGCACACACTCCTGCCCCCGCCGCCTTCTTCACACACCCACTCGCACACCTTACGCTACACACCTCCCTGTTGACAGCGCGCCCGTGCGCTCGCCTCGCCAACAGAATGCCTGGTCGGCAGAGCGGGCGCCTGGGTTTGCTGAACAGGCTGCTCTGCGAAGACACCCATCCTCACCTTCACTGCCTGTACCTGCCGCCACCGCAGTCATCCACCCCCGAAAGCCTACCCTCCGGAGGTGCGCTCTGCCCGCACCCGAGCGCTACTCCAGAACACACAACAGGAGGAGGAATATTCTTCCTGTCCCTGGCCAAAAGCCACCTCGGGGAGCCGATCGAGGTCCAGAGTGACAGCAAACGGTGACGCTAACGCCAGTTTCGAGTCGCCATCACCGTACGCGCTTTTCCCTTTGCGTGTAAAAAAAAAAAAAAACTGGCCCCGATGGGAACCTTTCTGCTTAGTTCCCAAAGCAATTTTAAAAAACTTTTCAGAGGTCCAGATAGCGGTGGGTTCTGGCTGGCTGCACAGACCGCTTCTATCTCCCGGCGCGCCCTGGCCCACCCCCGGAGCGCTCCTGGCCTGGCCGGGGCCCCGTAGGAGGTTGGTCTCAATTGCTCAAACCTGGCGAGCGGCCGCCTGCCAGCCACTTTCCCGCCCCCAAAGCAGCCAAGGCCTGGCGTAGAGCGCGGGACAGCCTCTAGGGCCCGGCCCTGCCCTTTCCCGCGGCGGGCCAGGACTGCCCCAGCCTCGTGGGGGCCCGGGCGGCCGAGAGCCACGGCGCCACGCCGTGGAAGAAGCGCAGCGCTGCAGGAGGCTCTCCGGCCGCTCACCTGCCGCGGCCGCAGCCGCTGCGCGTCCGCTCCCGCCCGGCCCCGCGCACGGTGGTCAGGACCCCGGGGCGGCGGTGAGCTGCCTCTGCTTCTCCTCCGGCGCTCCGGTTCTCCCCCTGCCCGCAGCGAAATTGGTTCTCCCGCGGACGGCCATCTTCCTGACTTCAAACGCCCAGAGAAAATTTGGGAAAGTTTCTCGCTTGCGCTGCGCGCTCTTTTCCAATTGGAGATAAAAATTAAAGGGGAAATCGCAGCAAGATTAGCACCCTTGTAGGTACCCCACCCTCGACAAAAACGTGGAAAGTCCCGTTTCTGAAAAAAGAAAAGAAAGCTGCACTCTTACCACGTGCGCCGGCCCGCTCCGCCTGCGCTCCGGCCGGTCCTGCGGCCCCCGCGCTGACCACCGGCAAGACGACGCCTCGGAGGGGAGCCCGACTCGCATCTCCAGCCCTGAGTCTGAAAGAAGGGGTGGGGGGGACCGAATTATGCAAATATGGGTCGTGGCAGCGGGGCTCGGGTTACGGCCCCAGCCGGCCTCCGAGGTAAGGCACCCACCGGTGGCAAGCGCAGGCGCCGCGACTGGTTGCGCTTCGCTCCTCTCCACGCACGTGGGCGGGCGGGTGAGTCGCCGGGGCCGCCGGGCGGTGGGCGCCGCTGCCAACCCCGCCGGCGGCCACCGCACGCCGCCCGGAGGGGGAGCTCCTGGACGCTCGAGCACGGAGCGAGCTGGGCGCAGAGGGCAGGGCGCAGGCTGGGGGCGGCCCGGGAGAGGGTGAGCCGCGCGCTCTTCGCCTGCTGCTCTTCCCGAAGGAGGAGGCTGAGTGGGGGTCAGATGGGGGATGGGACCCCAAGGAGGAGAGGCGGGCTTACCCGGCCGGTCAGAGAAGCACGTTAGAGTAAATGGGAGTGACTGACCCTGGAATTATTCGCAGTTTTCCAACAACTCACACCTACTTAAGAGCTGCGCTACGTCAAGCCAGCCGTGCGCCGGGGGTGGGTTGGGGGCAGGGGCAAGCAACAGTTGCAGGGAGGCTATGCAGGCTACCGGGCAGGTGCCTGGGGCCAGTCCTGGGAGGGCTTCCCTGAATCTCCGCTGGAAACGGGTCAGTAGATTCCCTCTCTCCCCCTCTCTCTCCCTCTCCCTCCTTCCCTCTTAAGAGTGATAATGGAACAAAATTTAGGCATACTCATTTCAAGCCAGCCATCGTGAGGATGGGTAATAAGTTCAGAAAGCTGAAGTAACTTGCCTAAGTCGCGCAGCTGATAAGGGGTGGTGTCCAAACTTGCAACCGCGTCTTCTGACTCCAAGTACGATGCGCTGGATGCTACATCATTCATATGGGAAAACCCAGTTCCGGAAAGTGAACGGCTCTTTGAGGACTGGGAGCGTGGCTTAGCCCACTAGGGAAGAAACAGGTCACCTTAGACAACTTCATTTCTTTTCTCTGGCATTTCGGAAAGGAGGAAAGCTGAGGTCAGGGGTTTCAAAAGGAAGGGACAAGGGACTGTCATGGACATATCCCCCCCCCCCTCCCCAAATGAGGGAGAATTTGAGTTCTTGGCCTTTCGCAGCCTGTGTTATGGATGGAGTGACCAGGTTCACACAAAACCAGCATACTGATAGGCCCTGTAATAAAATAAGCCAATCCCGCAGTATCCTTCCTGGAGTGAAGAAGTGAGAAAAAAAGAGGTAGAGACAAATAAAAATCACAAAGGTGTTTACAGAATAAGATACTGTGCTGGGGAGGGGAGGAATGGGGGAAGGGGGAAGGTGGCAGTTGAATACAGAGATGTACCATGGTCTCTACTTTTAGGCACTTGAGCTTATTCTGATCAAAAGCTGAACAAATAAATGCTTTTCTTTAAAATAGATTTGTCAAAATGCTCAAGTAAATGGAGTGCTCCAAGATGTATTAGGGTTATTAAAAGAGTAACAAATCGATGCCAGATGCTGATTTGCTTTGTCCTAATTCCAGACCCAGAAAGTAAAAGAGGAAGGAAGCAGAGGTGCCCCTTACTAGGCTTGCCCTGTGGTGGGGGTGAGGAGGAGGGAAGGCAGCCTGAGGCTCCTGGCTGGCCCTCAGGGTCCACCCTCTGAGTGCTTTTCAGCTTTTTTTCCACAGTGTGGACTTGAGAATCACAATCAGCCATGAGGCATGTCACAAATAATTTGGTAACATTTGCGTTTTGATTTATTAAGAAACATTTTTGAACATCATTATAGACTATTCCTATTATTATGTCATTTTCACTCACTTCCATTCTAATACTGCCACTGGAGTGAGAAAGAAGTGTCAGAATTGCTCTTAACCGTGGACACACACAAGGGTGTGGATCCTGAACTCAAATGGCATAGGACATGTGAACCTCAGTGATAAACAGGCTAATTCCCAACTCTGCCACATGACGAAGCCTTCCTTAAAGGTGCCCCTGTGTGCTGAGAAAACTGATAAATGCCTCCCTACCTTCAGCATCTCACTACAAACCTGGTAATCCCAGAGGCTATAAACCAAACCGAGATTATGCCAATCAAAGTTGTTGGGAAGCCTGAGAGAACGAATGCTTCACACCAGTCCAATGTGCAACCAAAGTCTTGTTGGCACAAATAATCTGGACGGGGGAAGTAAGACCCCTGTGATCTTATTTTGTAGCAGC
The DNA here is from genome assembly GCF_009873245.2 of Balaenoptera musculus. NCBI lineage: Eukaryota > Metazoa > Chordata > Mammalia > Artiodactyla > Balaenopteridae > Balaenoptera > Balaenoptera musculus. Next base: position 70,633,205 of record NC_045800.1, on the reverse strand, counting down.
GGCAGCACTGGCCTAAGCAGAAGGTGCTCAGGTTCCCTTCAGGGTGAACTATTGTAGGTCAACAGGTATTTCTTGAGCATCTACTATGTGTCAAGACTGTGCCAAACCCTGGGCTACAGTGGTGCCTAAAACCAGGCCTGGTTCCCACCCTCCATGGAGCTTGCAGTCAATCACACAAATATACAGTTGTAAACAATGACAATGTTTGACCCCAATGAAGAAAAAGGACAAAGGATCCAACTGAATCTAGGAGGTTGAGGAAGGCATCTCTAATCTAAGCAGAGATCTGAAGAATGTGCAAGGATTAGGGGAAGGTCAGTGGCTAGAGCATTCCAGGGAGAAAAAGACCTGTGCGGAAAGGCCCCGAGGTGGGGGGAAGCAAAGTGCATTTGTGGAATAAAGAAAGTGCCATGTGGGTGGAAACCTCTGGTCAGTCTTCCGTGCCTGGTGTACTGGAGCTGAGGGTAGCCAATACAGTCAGGGTCCTTGAAAGCCCCTTCCCTTTTCCCACCCCTCAAGAGATTTTAACCTCTACGACTCTCCTTTTTCTCTGCCATTATCTTTTCTGGATAATGACAATGGCATTATAATTTTTACATTTGCGATTTTTTTTTTTTAACCACTCAGCTTCTGCAACATGCCAACAAGATGTCAGCAAGAAAAGAGAACATATACAGAAATGCTTATTGGCATCAGCATTCTGCTTCAGTGACAGTCTTGATGAAATAACATTCCTTAGTTGTCTATTTCTCAATACGGAAATGACAGACAATGTGAATTTTGTCCCATTTAAAATGAATAGAAGGGAGAAGTGCAGTCTTTCTAGTAGAAACACATCACGTCAAATCTACAGATCACTTTAGCATTGCTGGCAAAGAATAAAAGGTAAATTAATGCATTACTTATCACCATTAAGACAAGGTACATATCAACTTAGGGTCCAGGTTAATAAGTGATAGTCTGTCAGTATGGTCATTAAGGCTTGAAGCAAAATCTCCATTCCAAATCACACCTTTTTATGCCCTTAAATTTAAAGTCTTTCAGCTTATATATTTAATTGTACAAAAAATGAAGTTCACTACAACTAGGGTATTCCTGGATTTTTTAAAAGCACATATCACTAGCCTGCTTACATTACCAGATTACAGGAAGCAATTTTTCTTTTTCCAAATAATGCCAGACATCCTATAGAAGCTTTGTTTTTATATTGAGAAAAGGACGGAGCAAATCGGTGCATCTAGTTGTCAGAGCAGTTCTTTTTCAGCATTTAAACCAAAAAAGAAAAAAAAAAAACCCAAACCTTTCATTTTTCAACTGAATAATCTTGATAAGAATGGTCACTATTTCTTGTGGTTATTAAATGAGCTCTGGAGGCCCATCTGGTCTGGGTTCAGATCCTAGGTCCTGCGTTCAAATCCTAGATCCTGGGTTCAAATCCTAACTCTGACTGTACCTGGCTGTGTGTTCTTAACTAAGTCATATAATTTTTCTGTGCCTCAGTTTCCTCAACTATAAAGTGGACAAAATGATTATACGTATCTCATGGGTGTACTGAAGATTAAATACAGTGATATACATAAAGCACAGAGCATACTGTTTAGTACATACTACGTATCCACTAATCGTTAGCTATTAAATTATTACTATTATGGAACACCCACTTGGCAGACAGACACTGAACTCTGTTTTTCTCAGTTCACTGCCTTATTCCTCACAACCACCTTGAAAAATAAGGCTATTTATTCCTATTTTACAGATGAGGGAACTAAGGCTCAAAGGAGATACCCAAGCTCGCACAGATAGGAAGTGGCAGAGCCAGAATATGAACTCGGTTCTCTCACTTGCCAGAGCCCACGTCTTTCAAGTACATCATGTGATGCAGAGCAGCCTACAGTAGACAAAGATAAAGCAGATAAAGCATAAGAGTAGCTATACTTCAAATATTGACATATGAAGTATTCATAATGTTTATTCTTGAATTCTGAGTTTCCTCTTCCAAGAATAATGATTCTAGTGTTACTGAGGAGGTCCAGGTTTAGGTTGTAAGGAGAAAAGCTAACCCAGAAATCAGCACTTATTTGCATGTAACTTATAATAAGCTGTACCCTTGTGGAAAACGTCATCTAAACTTGGAAAGCCAAGTTCCACATTAATAATTATCGAATTGACATAACACCCTTTTTTTCCAGGGAGATCAAAATGACTAACGATTACACTGTCGCTTTTCCAAGGAGGTTTGTAAATGTGGAATAGAAATTTTAGATTTAGGAAGAGTGGGTTAGTGAGTGACCTGCAAAATCTGGAGATGGTGTTAGAAAAGAGACATTCTTAGCCTTGGTGTCACCCACATAGGGGACTTGCCTTGTGCTGGTGTCTCACGTATTCTCTATGCTGTTACTTTTTCAACTCTCTTATAAATCCCCTAAAGGCAGGGACCTTGAAGGGTGTTCTCCCTGTCTGTACTCCAGTAAGCAGAGTTCTGGATAGAAGCCCAACATACACCTTCCCAGCAGTGAGAGGGAATGAAGCCTGGCCATCTGAGATTTTCCTATGCTATCTTGCCAGAGAACTCCTAATTAACTAATTCTACCCAGTCCACAGCATGTTATGTCTAATGAATGGTTTCTCCAGGAGATGTTGGATTTCAGAGCAAGGACATGGACCCCAGAAAACATCCTCTGAAGGGTTTGTCCTCAGATACACCCTTTATTGGAGATTTAAATCATGAAGTTCTGAGCGCCACCCTCTGATGTCAGCATAGGGAGTGCCACTGATGTGGTGGCAGCCAGCAGTGAAAACCACTTCACAGATGTCTACCCAGAGCCCTGTTCAAGCCATCCCGCCCTCCTTCCTGACTCCTCCCTTCCTTGTACAACTGGTCACAGATGCAGGGCGATGCAAGGAGCTGGTGAATGGAAAGGACTCAGGGCAAGGAACCCCAAGACTCCCTTAGCAGTTCTGCCCCTGCCACTTGACTGATGGTATTCTCCTGGGTTGGTGGTTGATGCTGGGAGGAACCAGCTCTGCTTGCTCCACTCACACCACTCAAGCCTTTGGTGGCAGCCTTTCCCCGTGTCTGATGATACGTCTTAACTATGTGCCACAAAGATACAGAAACATCACATCCCCTCATGCCTGCCCAGAATTTTAAACAGCGTCCAAAGAGGCCACAATGTTTAGAAAGAGTTTGGAAGTTTTCACTATTTTGAATGAGAAATGTGGTAGGGGCAGAGATAAAGGATTGGTTAAAGGGGAATACCAGCAGCTGTGCTGAGGGCAGCACTGTGTAGTGGGAAAAGCACTCGATTGGGAATTAGGCTCAGTGGTGGCTCTCCATAATAATAATGTTCTCAATAATAATAATAATGATGCCTAATATTTATTGAGCATTTAAGGGTACTAAGCTCTCTGCTGACTATGTTCCCTTATCTATTATTAGTCTACCAACCACCCCATGAAGCAAATATCATTACTGTTTTCACTTTGCAGATGAGGAAACTGAGTCACCAAAGCCCACACTACAGAGCTAATTAAGTGGAGGTTCCAAGATGTGACCCCAAGCAGTCTGACTCCATCACTTGGGCTCCCAGTACCTACCCTAGCCCGTGAATTAGACAAGCCACTTAACCTCTGTGAACCTCTTTACACTGGGGCTGGACATGTCTACCTCAACTGCCCTTGGCCAGAGAATTGTGGTGAATCAAAAGAAAAGGACTAAAAACATGTTCTGAAGAGCAGGACACACACTTCACATCTAATTGTCTCCCAGGGTGATCGTTTGGGATGCTGGACCTTCAATGACACAGGTGAATGTAGATTGGGATGGGATAGGAGGCGACGCTTATGATTCCAGGACAGGGACAAGCCATCAGCTATTGACCTGAACTTCTAATCTGTTTGCTTGCTGACCAGTCCTAAAGCCCTTCAAAGAGATCTCTTTATCCCCCCTCACGTTGGAGCGTGGTCCAGATCTGTGTTCTCCTTTTCATCTGGAGATGGGGTTGGAGAAGGTGTCTCCTGGCACCTTGGGACCTTTGGAAAGAGTCCTTGGCAGGTCTGCTTCTCCTGATGCTAATCACAGGCCTAGACACATGGTCACACTCCTTCCTGGATGCTAATAATTAACTAGAAAGCATGTTTCTGCTCAAGGGCTGTTGTACCTGAGAGAATATTGTGGTTACAATGCATTCACCACTGGGTAGCAGAATCATTTCGATCAATGGCCTTGTAAGCACACAATCAGAGACTCCCCAGAGACCTGGCAACTCTCAGCCTTTTCGAATTCGAAAGGTTGCTTTTTTAAAATATGATTATTTAATCAACAGCCCGTGGAAACTTCAAAAAGAAGAAAATGAGAACAATTTAGATCCTTTCTTCTGTTTGGATTTTATGAAACAAGATACACCAAAGAAATGACCAGAGTGACCATTTTAATCCCTTCATCTGTTAACTCAGAAATCCTAAGGATGGAAGATGCCTTGACAGGAGACATATTTCCTTGGTTTTCCTGCATTTCAGGCCTGTCATCAAAAACTCTCTCATATAATGGCAACTTGAATGGAATGTTACCCCCAAAATGGAAAACGATATCCGGAAACCCAGTATGTAGGTATCCTAGGTAAAAGCTGGGTGGTTCTAGTTGAGCCGGAGTGGGCTTGACTCCGTCCACTCCATACAAGTTACCTGGGGTTGGAAGCCACTGCTGTGACGTGTAGAGCTAGCCCACAACGTGCTGGGGCTGGCTTAGAAAGGTGAACCGGAGAGCAAATGAAGATTTAGGGATGGGCCTATGTCGATTTCAAATATCAGGACAAGCTCATGGTGTTTTGTTAATCCATTCAGTGAGTATCTGTTAAGTACCTAGTATATACCTGGTACTATGCTAGGTGCTTGGGATGTATCAGTGAACAGAACTCCCTGTCTTTATGTAGCTTACAGCCTGAAAATTCTTGTGAATTTAATTCCAAGAGCTAAAAAAAAAGGAAACCTCTGTAGTTCCTTCCCTGTCTTCAGCCAGAACCATGTTTAAGCCACCCACACTCAAGCACAAATCTCTCCTAAGTTCATTAGAGAAAGAATACCAAACTTGCTTTAGTAACACATTTTGGTGTTTAATATTCTTGTAAGACATTCTTCAGAGATAGAAAACACCACCCTTTTATTATGCATTTATTTTGTTTTCTCCTCAGGAGACATGAAAGAAGTTAGTCATGATAGTCTGAGCAAGAACCAGTTACAGGCTGGAATATAGCCCTCAACCTTTTCTATTTCACATGGAAAAATCTCCATTTCTATAGTTTATTCTTAGAATTTTTGCCTTTTGATCCTTTCGTCTCATCTCTTTGATGAATTTCCTAATTCCTCAAACTTCCCAGTGCTCATAAAGCCTAATAAGACATTTTATGTGGCACTCTACCCTTTCCAAGTCCCTTTCACAAACATTACTTCCTTTGGGCCTCAAAATATAAGCCCGTGATGTTGGCAAGGCCACTTTCACCTTTCCCACTGTCCACAGAAGCCAAGTGAGACCCAGAGAGACTAAGTGACTTCCCTGAGGTCGCACAGGTAGTAAGCAGGCAAAGCTGGCATTCCTAGCCAAGTCTCCTGGTGCTGATGTTGAGAGCTCTGTCTGTCTAATGCAAGCCTCAACTACTGGTTGGGAAGGCCCAGGCATGTGAATGCTTGTGAAATCCCTGAGACACTTTTATGGCTGCTGGCCAGTTAACATTTAGGTCATGTGTCTGTTCCCCAGGTGTGTACTGACTCTGTTCTGTTCCTCCATGTCATTTTATTCCCAGTGGGTAAAGACTGGTAGCATGAAGTTAAACAACAACAACCAGATGCTAGGCTTCTAGGTCATCGAAGGCAATTTTGGGCCACCAGCCTCAGGTCCATCCCCTGTTGCCCTCATTTGTCTCATTTCTGTGAGGTTGGCAACTGACTCACCGATCACCACCCTCTGGATCATCAGCCTGTGGTGCAGTCAGAAGGGATTCTCATCTCTGTGGGGTGGGTTAAGTGTGGTCGGGTATACCCTGCTGGGGTGACCAGCCTGACCAGGGGAGGAGATTAATTCACCAGCTTCATCCACAGAAGGCCTTGGTGGTTTTGTTTGTTCTAGACTTAGCTAACCTATGCCACCGTCTGCCCAAAGATGATCACAGTAGTATTTTTAGGTAAAATCTTTTGTGTTTGTGGCTAAAATTTGGCCAATTTTAACTTTTTTGTCCAAGAGGTAACACTGCTAACACTGCCCTCTCTTCTCATTCTTGCCCAGAAGGGTCATTAATACACTGGGAGGAGCTGACTTGCAGACCCAGGAATTGGCCAGTAACTGTCCTGGTCCCTCTTCGGATCTGGCTCATCAGAATCCTAGTCCCAAGAATCTGTATTAAAACAATAACAACAAAGAAAATGCCCTTGTAAAAAGCTAAATTTGATGAGGAGCTGATTGCCTGTTACAGTTTTTTAAAAATCCACACTCCTTACCACCCCCTATACATCCTTGCATCACCTGGCCTTGACCTCCCCGCTAATTACAGCTCCTTCGTCTTTCCCCACACTCACCAAGCTCAGCCACATCTTAAACAGCTCAAGCTGCCTCCCATCTCAGAACCTGTGTGCTCACTCCTCCCTTTGTCTAGGATGATTCCTGCCCCGACCCTTTGATCATCCCATGTCTAGTCCTTCTGCTATAGACGAAATGTTTGTGTCCCCCCCACCCAAGTTCATATGTTGAAACCCAATGCCCAATGTGATGGTATTAGGAGGTAGGGGCTTTGGGTGGGGCTTAGATCATGAAGGTAGAGTCCTCATGAATGGGTTTAGTGCTCTTATAAAAGAAACCCCAGAGAGCTCCCTTGCCCCTTCCACCATGTAAGGACACAGTGAAAAGACAGCCATCTGTGAACCAGAAAGTGGGCTCTCACCAGACAATTTGTTGGTGCCTTGATCGTGGACTTCCCAGCCTCTAGTACTGTGAGAAAAAAATTTTCTGTTGTGTATCAACTACCCAGTTTACGGTATTTTGTTAAGGCAGCCCAAAAGGACATCTTCTTATTTAGATCTCAGCATAAGCCTTCCCTTCCCGGCCCTCTCCACTCTTCCCCAGTCACCCTGTCCATTACGTGCACTGTTCTTGGTGCCGAGCATACAAGAGGGTAAGGAAATGGAATGATTGAGCGATGATCAGCCAAGTTTGGGATCCAATGACTTAGTATGGTCCCTTTCCCTCCCTGCATGCCAGTCGCCTCATTTGTAGAAAGGGGGTATTAGCCTATGTGATGTCTAAAGCCCCATGCAGCTTTGGCTGTATGGGGAGCACGAGGGCTGTAGCCTCAACATCACCCCACACTGGACTGTGCTTTCCTAGGTAAGGCAGCATCTCAAATCATGATAAAGCAAAGCAGATTAGGCCCATAGAAGAGGCCTCCCTCTTTCTACAAAGAAAAAAAAATCAGTCTCTGCTTTTCCTAGGAATTCTGACAGGAATTGTTCTCCATGAAATCTTTTTGATTGAATCCTGTTGCCTTGCTCATGCCAAGGCATTTGCAAATGGATGGAACAAATCCATTTTCAGATATATACATGACCTATGCTTAGAAAGTAGACTTAACTGAGTTGCAACTGCTGGGATCTTTTTTTACTTTTATAAATAATGGTGATTTATCGTTTTTTGATCTTCAGGTAAGACCTTAGGATTCCATTAACTCTTTTAAGTGGTTGTTCTGTTTAAAATGATATAGAATATAATGGAAAGGAGACAGTTAATAAGAGGAAAAGAAATTATTTTCTACCTAATTAGAGCACAGAAACTTAAAGCAACTTGTATTCTTTGGCCTAAGGCACTTAGGACTGCATGTTGTTTTTGAATGAATACTCCTAAATTTCAGTAAGTAAATGCCATTATTATCAACATTTGGCTTTGAATACACTAATGGCACTCCTGTAGGATTACTTTAATTTCAATGATGTATTTTAATTTGGGCTATAGAAATGAAACTACAGCTTATATAATTTTTTAAAAATCAAGAATAAGTTGATCAAGAATAGGGTGGCTTAATTCGGGCCTGGTTACTTAAATACACGCACACAAATCAAAAAACGGATGTGCAAAGAAAGAAGTCAATTTTTGTATTGCCATGTTCCAAAAGAATCAGAAATGTCAGGTGTGAATTATATTGTAACTGACAGTTTTACAAATGTCATCTGTTAGAATTAGGGGGCCAGTGCTGGCAAAATAATCCACTAAATATTTTTGAGACCTAGTGGGTGCTAGGCCCTGTGCCAGAAGTTAGGGAATGGGAGATGAATTAGACGGTATCCCTGTCTCTTGGGACAAATGGTCCAGGAAAGAAGAAAGGCAAGTGCACAAAGAAAAAGAATGCAAGAAGGTCATGGTAGGTATTATCAGACAAACATTCAAAATGTTGAAAAATTTTGCTATGGGGTCCCAGGAAGGGCAAGAACAGTCACGCATGTGGTAGTGGGGATCAGATAAGGCAAAACACTTGAAGGTCACTCATTTTCCAGACTTAGCCATGTCCTTCAGAGCTCAGTACACCTTTCTACCCTACACCTACTACTGTGGCATGGCTGTGAGAGATGACCAATAAACACTGACAGATCAATTGATCGATTGATTGATTGATACTCAATAAAAGATAAAGAAACATACTCCAAACATATGCTGTAGCAGCCAGTTGGTAGAATTAGTGGATCCTGGAGACTTAAAGATGGATAAAAAGTTTGGCTACTGTAGTTGCAGACCCATAAATGCAAGTTTTGTACGTATTTATCATCTTTAGTTTTCTGGCCAAAGATTATTGAACCCAATCAAGAAAGGAGAAATATGCATTTGTGCAGCCTACTCAGAAATGAAGGAGGTTGCATTTAGCAACAGCTAAACTTTCTTTTCCATCAGAATACGCTGAGAATTACTTCACAGATACCTCACCAAAAAATGGTTATGTGGTCTGTGAGGGGAGAAGATGGGCCCTGAATTGTGCTGGCTTGGTTTTATAAAGTAGATAGATAGCAATAAGAGTTTAGCCTTATGCACAGGGCTGGCAGTCCAGAAGACCCCCCCAGGATGTGCCAGGCCCTTAAGGACAGGGTTTTCTCACCCACCCAAACACTGGTCCCAGGACTCTCCACAGTTGCTCCCCCATCAGCTGATCAGCTTTGACCTGCACACACTGTGCAGACAGCTCTCCCCTGGGATCCAGAGCCCCTGTTAGAAATGAACCATGAGGAACTTTCAACCTGCACATTTTAGTTTATCACCTCTGCTTGCACATCCACAGGGCTCCTGGATGGAACGGGAACCCAGAACTCACTTGAGCTGCAGCTGGGGAAGGGGGGAAAGCCCATTCTATGGTGGGTGGTCTTTTGCACTAGGCTGAGGGACCAGAAATCAGAGACTTGGGGGACACAGTGACTTAACCCTTACCCTACCACTGCCTTTTACTCTGCCTCAATGAGAACCAGGGGAAGTTTAGCAATGAGAGTCTCATGATACGGCAGTTGACAGGAAAGAAAAAAACCTGTCTCTGACCCTGGATCTCAAAGTTTCCATTTGGAGTAAATTTTCAGAATGGAAAATTGATTATTTAAACTTCAATGAATTTTTAAAAAAAGAATGGACTTTTGTTGGTTCTGTCTCAGTGATTTTAATTAACTTTCACAAGTCTACAGTAATAACTGTTACCCATGATGCTATTACAGATAAAATGTGATGGGCATAGATAAAACTAAATGTTAATTGGCATAATTACCAGCTAATATTTTAAGATTTGTTATCTATATGTCTCTTCTTTTACCTTATTGTACATTCTAGTTCAATATGAAGATTAAGAAAAAGAACTTTCTCTTCATCTGCACTGAGTTATTTTTCACTTTGAGTTTGCTAGTTATTAGTCAGAGATGATAATAATAATTTTTCTTAAAGTTCAGGCTGCAGCTGAGAATTTCCAAATTTCTGTGAGTCACCTCTGGAGCAGACAACTCATTTATCCCCAAACCTCAGACTCAGACACTGTGCCAGGAAGGGGATCCAGGATTCCCCACCTTTAACACCAAACACCAGTACCATGACCTCCTCACCATGTGAGATGGCTCTCCTTGGCTAGTCAGTGTGAGCTGCTGGGTCCCTTTAAGCAGGACTCTGAGAGGGTTCTAATTTTCATGTTCCTCAAACCAGTAGCTTCCATGTTCCTACCTCAGCATCACTGGACACCTGATGCCCCCAACCTATGTCCTACTGCCCAACAGTGACAGACATTCATCAGCTGCACAGGAAAATAGGTACAGGTTACTGTGCAGAAAATGCCCAGTGTAAGGGCTTGGACCATTAGGAGATCCAGCTCCTAGTCCCTATTCCTCCAGTAGCATTTGAATCATGGAATCTCAGTGTGGCTTAGTGCTAGGTCATTCAAATGTCAGTCATTTTTATTTTATTCTGCCCTATTATTAACTTTGTACTTTTCTTTAAATGATTTATTTTAATAAATAAATATATTTTTAAAAGAAAGCTTTATGTTACTACTGCAAAACAGAAATTTGTCTTGTTTGATGTAAATTTTTTAAAAATCATAAGAATAAATATATTGGAGTTTCCAGCCAACACAGTAAAATGGCTATTGAAGTTCAGCCTCTGGGAGTAAAAAGGATTAAATATGAGGAACAGGAACTGACTCACTGCTTAAAACCCAGGGCTGAGATAGGTTCTTCACTACCATTTTATATAATGTATATCTTTTAAAAAGTTGCTGACTTACTATCTGAGGTTATGACTTAAAGAAATGTGTAAAGATAGACACAGCCTAAAGACTAGAACTTTAACCAAGCCACCAGCTGACTAGTGGATCTGATTTGTGAATGAAATAGCAATAGAAAGAGAGAAAAAAATAATTGATTAAAAATCTTGGAAATGAAAAATATGCTAGTGGAAGTTATAAAACAACTTAATAACATAAAAATCAGGGCCAGAGACCATCAGAGAGAGTATTATTAAAGGGAAACATACTAATGAGGAATTCAGCAGAACACAGCACAGACAAAAAAGATGAAGAAGAGGTAGAAAAGGAGGAAACAAAACAAAAGAAGAAAGGAAGCTCACATGAAGGATAGATTGAGACCCTTCAACAAACTTTTTATAAGTTCCAATAGAAAAGAATGGAAAGAATAATGGTGAAGCATTATATGAAGAGTTAATACTTACAAATTTTAGCAAGACCACCTAAGATCAAAAGTATATTGTAGAGCACCCCAGATCTTGGTTTCTAATACCATTCTCCAATAAAAGGAACCAGGGCTCCTCAGAGAAATTGCTGATTCTAAGACTGGAGCAGGAAAGATACAAGATGAGCATGGAGTATCTTGTAGTTCAAGAAAGTAAGAAAATAATCAAACAACAACAACAAAAAAACCACATTGGTGGAGGTATGTCAAAGGGATACACAGGGCACCAACTGAAGGAGCTGCTCCCAAGGACCAAAGTTGTAACAGCTCAAACAACAAAATAAATAAAGTATTGGTTTATAACCCAAAGTATAAAAATACCTGTGAGTCCATATTAATATAAACAAATTATTGAATAAATAAACAGATGGGGGAGAATAGACAAATCTCCCATGCAGAAGAATTCCAAATAATTTATGTAGATACTTTGCCCCTGAGGAGGTGGAACATAACCCATTACTTAAGTGTGGGCTGCACATAGTGACTTCCTTCCAAACAGAGCAGTGTGGAAAGGAAGGGGGAAGAAAGAGTAACTTTACAATGGAGAAACCTGCAAACGCTTTCTTAAGTCAGGCGGTCAAGGTTAATATCAACAGTGATAAGTCATGTTGATAGTATGTACCTTTGATATGATATGATGAGAATGGCACTTTATCTGTGTGATCTTCTACCAAAAAACACATTACTCCAGGCTAATTATGAGGAAAACATCAGACAAATCCCTTTTGAGGTCCATTCTTTAAAACTGTCAAAGTTATAAAAAATGAGATGAGCCTGAGAGATTGTCACAACCAAAAGAAAGCTAAGGAGACATTTGACTAAACATAATGTGGTATCCTGGAAGAGAGAAAAAAGAACATGAGGGGAAATTTGAGAAAATCTGAATAAAGTATGGATTTTAGTTAATGCTAATAATATATCAATATTGGTTCATTGTTGGGGACAAATGAACCATAACAATGTAAGAATTCAGAATAGGGTAGACTTGGTATGGGATATATGGGAACTCTCTATATCAACTTCTCAATAGCTCTGTAAATAAAACATTGTTCTAAAATTTTAAGGTTTTGTTTTTTAAGTGCTAGTGACCAAGTGCAAGGATAAATATGGGAATAAAACTTGTAGAACATCAAGGATAATGAGACCATCCTAACAGCAACCAGAGTAAAAAGACAGATTATCTATGACTATAAGTGAGTTACAGTGAAACTTACTTTAATCAGCAGTACTAATAGAAGCCTCACAACTATGGAGATAAATCTTAAAAGTGCTGATGGAAAACAAAATAACAGTCAACTTAAAATTTTATACCCACATAAACTATTATCAGAGAAATGATAAAATTAAGCCATTTTCAACATAATGTTTACTATTTACATAACTTAAAGAACAACTAAAAGGTGCATTTCATAAAAGACAATTTTGAAGACAAATTTAGTTGGAGGACCTGCACTTCCAGATATCAAGACTTATAAAACTGCACTATGTTAAAAAAGAAAAAAACAGTGGTATTAGTAGAAAGATAGGCAAACAGACCAGTGGAACAGAATGGGATCTAAAAACAGATTCACATATATATATGGTCACCTGAATTATGACAAAGACATCGCTGCAATATAATGGGAAAATGATAGTCTTCAATCAGTGGTACTAGATCAATTAGTTATCATATGTCAAAAAGGAACCTTGACCCTGCTTCACACCATATACAAAGATCAATTCAAAATGGATCATAGAACTAAACGTGAAAGGTAAGACAATAAAGATAACAAGCAATTTTTTTTATGAACTTGGGGTAGGCACAGAATTCTTATATAACCCATAAAAACACTAACCACAAAGGAAAATATTGATTATTTAAACTCTGTTAAAATGGAAAACTTGGGAATTCCCTGGTGGTGCAGTGGTTAGGACTCTGAGCTTCCACTGCAGGGAGCATGGGTTTGATCCCTGGTCAGGGAACTAAGATCCTGCATGTCAGGTGGCAATTTAAAAAATTAAAAATAAAATTAAAAAAAAGAAAACTTGTGTTTATCAAGGACACTTTAAGAGAATGAAAAGATGGGCCGCAAAGTGGGAGAAGATATTTTTCATATATATGTCTAACAAAAGACTTGTATCTAATATATGTTACTTTCTAGTGGAAAATCACTCCACTAGAGTGATTTTCCACTAGAAAACCACTCATTACAATAAAGTTTAATGAGCACTAAACAAGGGAAGTTCCAGGGTACTTTGGGAATCAGTAGTCTAATTAATTCCTGGCATGACAAATCCCTTCTAAATCCTATTATGTTTATATGTTAGACAGAGTAGGGCACAGTTTGGACAATCAATGAGCATTCCACATATCCACCTCATGAGAGAAGCAATCTCTAGTTGTTTCTTATTCAGTGGCTGTCATAGCCAGCTACCTTGGCCAAAGATTGGACGAGGACCTGCCAAAAGTAGCTGTCTTATGCAGTGGTTGTCATGCCCTGGTACTCTGAGGGAGAGAAAAAGAGGGAGATGGGGCTGAGGATTCAAGCAGGAATAACCTAGAAAAAGAGAATTAAAGGAAATCCACCAAAATGCCACTTCAAGATAATTTGATTGGTTAAATAAACTCCTTCCAGATAGAAGGAGTTAGGTAATGTTATTTTCTTTTTGTATTTTTATATTTTCCACATTTTCTACAGTGGATAATGTGTTGCATTTGCATTTTACAAATTTTCTATAGTTGATAGTGTTTTGCATATGTAGGTTTCAAAATTGCAGACCACTTGTACAATGACAGCAACTTGTAGAAAAGATAAACTAACAAGTTAAAGAGATTTAGGATCTTTCTAACTAGAGGAACCAAAATACTACATCCTGCTTTTTTTTTTTTTTTTTAATTGTGGTAAATCCGCATAGTGTAAAATGTACCATCTTAACCATATTCAAGTGTACAGTTCAGTGGCATTACATATACATACTCACATTGTTGTGCAACCATCACCACTTTCCAAGTCCAGAACATTTTTCGTCTCCCAAAACTGAAACTCCATACCCATTTACTCCCCATTCCCCTTCCCCTAGCCCCTGACACCCGTCATTCTATTTTCTGTCTCTGAATTTTACTAATCTATACCTAATGTAAGTGGTACCTCATACAATATTCATCCTTTTGTGACTGGCTTATTTCATTTAGCGTAATGCCTTTAATGTTTATCCACATTGTAGCATGTGTCTGAATTTCCTTCCTTTTTAAAGCTGAATAATATTCCATTGTATGCGTATACTATATTGTGTTTACCCACTCATCCTTCAGTGAACACTTGGGTTGCTTCTACCTCTTGTCTATTGTGAATAATGCTTCTATGAACATGGGTGTACAAATACCTCTTTGAGTTTCTGCTTTCAGGTCTTTTGGATATACACCCAGAAGTGGAATTGCTGGACCATAACATAATTCTATACTTAATTTTTTGGGAAACTGCCATACCATTTTCCACATTCTCACCAACACCTGTTATTTTTGTTTTTTTTGATAATAGCCATCATAATGGGTGAGACAATATCTCCTTGTAGTTTTGATTTGCATTTCCCTGATGATTAGTGATGTTGAACATCCCTTCATGTGCTTATTGGCCATTTGTATACCTGCTTTGGAGAAAAGTCTGTTCAAGTTCTTTACCCATTATTTTTTTATGTGTGCATTGAGTTATATAGTTTTTTATATATATTCTGGATATGAACCTATTATCAGATATATTATTTGCAAATATTTTCTCCCATTTGGTGGGTTGTCTTTTCATTCTGTTGATTGTGTTACATCCAATTTTTAATTAAATATTTTCATGATGGGTTGGGGTATGAAGGGAACTGTAATTTGTTGTTCCAGGCCAGCAATCTACGCTGGGCCCACTGAAACAGGGATGGCCTCGGTGTGTGTGACCAAGCCTTGAGAGGGCTAGATCTGATGCTTATGATTTTGGGTATGAAGGAATACAGCAGAAGT
Source organism: Balaenoptera musculus (assembly GCF_009873245.2). Lineage (NCBI taxonomy): Eukaryota > Metazoa > Chordata > Mammalia > Artiodactyla > Balaenopteridae > Balaenoptera > Balaenoptera musculus. The sequence goes on along the minus strand of NC_045800.1, from coordinate 70,617,982 downwards.
AAGTAAATCTCAGACTAGTCTTTGGCATCTCTCTCTGTCTGACCCCACATGCAAACAGCATGCCAAGCCCTCCCTATTCTTCCTTCTCCAGTATGGTTGCATCTGTCCTTCCTTTCCATTGTTCTACTGCCACCCTCATTCAGACTTCTACAATTCTGCTGTAGATTTCCAAAGAACTTGCTGTTGTTTAGAATGCCATTGTGAAAAATATAGACTGCAAACTAAATGTTCCATGTTCCAACAAATTTGAGAAATGCTGGGTTAATAAAACTTAAACACATTTTTCTTGCAGGACTTCTCAGAGCATATACTATGCAAGGAGTATTGCAAATCTTCCAGAAGAGATTTAGTGTGCAGGTATTCCAAGATTATTTAGCTGCTGAACACATTTAGGGAGGTGGGTAGGGAAAGCACTATGAGCTTTGAATAGGACCTAGAAAAATGCTAATATATGGCAATCACTTCCTAAATGGTCTCTCTGCCTCCAGTCTCATTGTCCCTCAACCTTCTGATCCCATCACAGTTGAATTAATCTACATAAGGTGTCACCCAGAGGTATTTCCTATGGGCTACCAAAAGAAGGACATCAGAGCTTTAGGCCCAACTTATCTTTCTAGACTTTTGCTGACTGTGCCTCACACAGACCTTACACTTCCAACAAACTAGACTGAATGTTCTACCCAGAGTAGGTGCAGCCTTTCCCACCTTTTTAGAAAACCCCCCTCATGCCATCCCCTGTCAAAACCTTGCTATCCACTGGGTCTCCTTTTTGACCTTCTCTCCTCTCTCCAGGCAGAGGGAGTCTCTCTTTCATGCATATTCTCCAACACTTTCCATGGTATCAGACCATCATTATCTGTATGTTGCATTATTCCTCCTATTGGATTTTACTTTATTTTGAGGGAAAGAGACTGTGCCTTCTCCATCTTTGAATTCTTTATCTTTCTTAATATTTACTTAGGGTTTATTTCCTCTGTCTTCTAGAAAACTTTTCAAAATCACACAAGTTAAAAAAAAAAAATGAGTACATGCTTGTAAAAATTCAAATACCACCAATATATGTGGAAGAAAAAAATAAAAACCATTCTCTACTCTTACCCCCTCTTTCTAGCTCTTCTAATGTGAAACTTCCATTAATAGTTGACGGTGTATGTTTCAAACCCATATTTACATTTAAATATATATTTAAATACAAATACTTTTTGAATGTAATTTAGTCTATTAGAACACAGATGAGATTATAGTATTCCCACTCTGCTATGACTTGCATTTTTCACTTTACAGTAGGTCTTGGAGATCTTCCTGTGTCATCACGTATAGAACTAACTCATAGTTTTAATGGCTTCACAACATTCCATTTATGGAGGTACTGTACTATATTTAACTATTCCCTTTGGAAATTCAGTTTGCTTATTTTTCATAATTAAAATTAATGCTGTAATCAACATCCTTGTGCATATATCTAGATTTATTATATGAGTGATCTGATCTGGAAAATAAGAGTAGAAAGTTGGACAAATGCTGAGAACATATGAAATTTTGATGCTGACAAATTGTCCACTAAAAAACCAGTACTCATGATAAGCATGTGTTGAATACATAAATTTCAAATTATAATTCTCTAAAGGAATTATCTCTCTGGTCCAGTGCCCAGCACAAGACCACATACAAATAGATAGTCAACGTACATTCCTGTTTAGCAACAGTGATAACCAGTTTTACAAATTCCTATCAGTTGAATACAGAATGGGTAGTAGCTTATGTGAAAGCAATCTAAGGGTCTTAGTTGATTACAAGCTTAACACAAGGCAAGATAAAGCAGCATCTTAAAAACAATGACTCTGGTTACATAACAGAAGGGTAATTAATTTCCAGATCACAGGATCAAATCATTAATTTAATTCCACAAGCATCCATCCCCTAGACTTGTACAAGTCAGACTACATGTATTTCAATTTGGAGCACTGGTCATAAGTCACTGGCAACCTGGGGTTTACTCAGGATCATAAAAGCTCTAGTGCCAGTCACATGAGGCAGAGTCAAAAAACTGAGATATTTAGCCTAGAGAAGAGAAGACTTGGGAGGCCCATGATAGCCATCTTAAACAACTTGAAAGGCTGACATGAGGGAAGAGGAAGCAGACATGCTCTATGAACCAGAACTCATGGGTGGACTTGTCAAGCAGAGAGATTTCAACTCAGTGTGAGCTGACCACTTTCTAACCACTTAGGTCATTCAACAATGAAATGAGCTGTCTCATGAGGTAATGAGGTTCCCATCACCGAAGAGGTTACAGAAGAGGGGTGTGGACTTTTAAGGATCTTGCAAAGCCTATCTTGAAGAGTAAGGCATCTCCAGGTGTCCTGTAAGCATGGACACAAACCAGCTTCCTCAGGGCAAAGGTATGAGCTCTTGCTCCGCTTCCCAATTATTCCAGCACCTCAGTCTGTAGTACCCTGAAAAATTCTCTCCTAACATTCTGACTCCTGGTGGGAAAAGACTCAGAATGACAGAATTCAAGGATGAAGGAAGCTCTGAGAAACTGAAGGGAGAGTTACAAAGAAGATAAAACAAATAATACTGATAACAGGCATTGTCTTTGCACGATTCTCTTATCTCCCTGTTCTCTGCCTCTTTACCGCTTTCATGATCCCCCATAACTCCCTCTTCCACCTTCTCCCAGGACTTTCCTGTCCAAAAGGAAAAGGTCTGATAGTTCACCTTAAGTTAGGGGTGACAAACAGGGTCCATCTCAAGAGCTAATTCCAATCAATTGGTAGTGCCTGCCTAAAGCCTTGAAGTGAGAGAGATTCTGGTGATGCATCTGGGTTCAACAGGAAAGAGCAGAGCAATTGATTAGTAGTGTCTGCTCTGAACTTAGTGGGGTGAGTAATGGAGTGCATGCCATAGAGGTGATAAGCTTGCACTAAGATGTCAGTAGTTGCAAATCCCTGGGAAGGAATGAGATATTATTTTTACAAAAGATCTGTGGGAAGAAGGCAATGCTTAAAAAAAAAAGAGGGGGCTTAAATCAGAGGCGATTACAAGCACAGTAACATTTTAGTGGAGGCCACATCCGAGGGCAAAGAAGTAACTCCTGGTACCCCTATAATCCTATCACAGAGGTAGCCTCCAGTTCTGTTCCCTGTTGGGCAGACTCTAAAGGCCAGAGAGAGAAGGTGGACATCAACATCTGCTGCATGAAGTGTTTACAATGTAAGGTCCAGGAGTAAGGGCGAATGGATTTTTGCCTAGAGATGACCATGCTCGTTTTTCCCTTCCATCTTCTATTCCAAGTCCCAAATCGAGGAACAGAGTGGAGAAATGATTTCCCAAATTTTACACATTTTCCTCCTGCCTTCAGGTCCACGGCTGCTTATCCCCGATCCTATGAGTGTCTTTTCAAGTGTCCCTGTTGCTCCTGGGCCAGACTCAGGTAACTCTGCCCAGTCCCTGAGCCTCCCACCCACCTCTCAGAGGTCTATTCCAAGTCTTACAGTGATTTCAGTAGTTGCTCGCTCCCTGCCTGCAGCCCACACTTTCCTCCACAACGAAAATGCTTTCATTCTTCTGCCCCCATCACCTTTCAAGTTGTCAGTCCCCAGATGGCCACAAAGGGCTCTGTTCTCCTCTTGCTGTCTCCTCAGCGTGGACTCAAGACTGCCCCAGGGCATGGGTTGGGGTTGGTGGAGGGTGGGTGATGAGACACTCAGGGCCTCTACATACACCTTCCACTGCATGTTGAGGAAACTGAGGCCCAGAGAGGAAAGGAGGCTCCCTCAAGGTGACACGGAGTCAGTGGTGGAGGTGAGACTGGAACCCAAGTTTCTTTGCATGGTGTCCAGTCTCTTCACCCCATGAGCCTCTGGGTGGCAGCTCAGGCTGGGATACTTGAGTTGGTTTACACTTTATACCTTTAAAAACAAAGCTCCCTCTCCTCTTCCTCCTCTTCCTCTCTCTGCTTCTCTCCTTCTGGTCCCTCTTTCTGGCTCTCCCCCACTTTTCTCTGTCTCTCATCTCCATCTCTCTTCCTGTTCTCTCCGCCTCAGTCTCCTCTCCTCTTCTCTTCTCCTCACCCCTTCCCTTCCCTTTCCTTCCTTCCCTCCTTTTTCTCTCTCTCTCCCCCCCGCCTCCCTCCCTCTGAAAGGATGGAGGAGGACTGCTTTCTGATACAAGCTGTGTGTCCTCCATAGGCTGGGGAGGGGGCGTTGAGCAGGGCCAGAGGAGGAAGACTGAGGTACCTGCCCCCACCTTGGTTAACGGGGTCACATTCCTCCAAACTCCATTCTCCAACCCCACAATCTGGGTAGTCTGCCTATTTTCTTTTGAAGGGGTGCAATTTTATTTTCCTTCATTTTTTCCTTGACTGGATAGAGGAGCAGACATATCAAGTAAAGGAGGGGTGATTTGCTGCTAATTGAAGTGTTTTCCCCTGTTGAATTTCTGGGGGAGTGAGAAGAGGGGTCACCAAGAGAGAGGGTGGAAGTCACCTGGAAAGGGCGCACTCACTGAAATGCCGATGTTATCTGATGAAGCAGGTCGGTGTGTTCTGCTTCAAACGTGGTTAACAATGAGAGAAGAGTAGGAGTGCGGGTTTTGCAACCAGATACCTGGATAATGTGTAATAAATAAGGAACACAGATAAGATGGCCTTTTATTATTTTTCTAATCTATGCTGTCAGGTTTCACTTATGAAATGGAGGAGAGACACAGCAGACCTATTTCTCTATGGGATCCCCAGCATGTCCTCTCAGGTGGGCCTGGGGTACTCCTCCCCTTGAAGATTCACATTTTAGACTAGGCTGGGTCACTGGGGGGTTGAGAGAGAAACTTCCCCAAACCCACAAGTGTTGGTCTTCTGGAAAGAACACCCAAGGACGAGTTAGGAGATGGCAGTTCCTCTCCCCAGCACAGCTCACCTATTCTGTGTGATCCTGAGTAAGCCATTTTACTTTCCAATGTCTGGATTTTCTCATATCTGAACTGAAGGAATTGAACTAGATAAGTGGTTTTCAAGTAATATGCCACACATCCCCAGAACTCACTACAAATGTGTTTCAGAGCTTCTCCACACAGAAAAATAGTGCCAAACGACAGAGATTAAGACTTCCAGAGAAATCTGCCCATTGCTTTTTATTTGTTTAATGCATTAGGGTTTCAGGTAAGATTTAGTTTGAAAAAAAGAGTTCCCCTAAAGTATGAAAATCACTAAAATAGGGAATTCCCTGGGTGTCCAGTGGTTAGGACCCAGCACTTTCACTGCCGTGGGCCCGGGTTCGATCCCTGGTCAGAGAACTAGGATCCCACAAGGTGTGCGACGTGGCCAAAAAAAAAAAAGCAAATCACTAAAATGAATTATTCTCTCCTTAGACAAAGGCTGCAGGGAGGTGTCTAGATCTGGTGTATAACATTGTCCTCTGAGAGTGAAAAGATAAGCCAGCCCCAAATGGTTCAGAGCAGAATTACACAGTCATGTCAAATACACCGGCCTGCTCTCAGACCCACACACTTAACTCTCACCTGACTGAACATATCCACAGACAGGATGCGCTGGTCAGAAGAAAGATCTACCACGTATGGAAGACCTGAAAAAGGATGCTGGTGGTTGCCAACGAAGCACTGCCCAGGGTGCCTGAGCCCCCAGTTCTAATGATATGTGTACGTGTGTGTACGTGCATGCACGCATGTCTGTGTGTCTAAGAATTCATAAGGCTATCTTTGTCTGATGTTTTTACACTAGGGATGGCTCAAGTATAGTGCACATGTCACTTCCTCCTGATCCTGTGCCCATGGCAGACATGACTAATCAACTGTTGCTTTCCCACCAAGTCTAAATGTGGCCTTATACTCCTTCTCAACACCCCAGACAGTCCTTAACAATCAGTAAGAGTTTCAGGAAATGAAATCTATCTTTCATCCCTGCATTGAAACATTTGAATCATGTAAGTAACTCCTTTTGTTTAGATCTCTGACTCACCAAGCAACCTTCTGATTATAACATAGTTTCCCATGGAAGTAACAGATACCAAATGGGCTTTTCAGAAGACAGGAGTGCTAGTCCTCTTGAAAGTTATATTTTTCACTAGATTTATAATAAGCCTTATTAATTCAGTCATTGACAATCTTTTCTCTAAAGCAAATTATCTTTCTTTCAGTATGATGACAAATTAGGTATCTTGATACCTTAAGGTCTGAAGACCAGACCATGGACTCTGGCAGATCCACCAAGATAATGTACTTCTGTGGAGCACTATCTGGACCACCAACATTCTCCAGATAACTTACTCATCATCTCTGTACGATATAATAACATGTGTCTTTTTTCCTTTCAAATTTATGTGATGAGACCTACAGTAACTTCAAACTGAGGATTCTATGACTTAGATATTTGCCATTGCAGAGTGAGTTGAGGTTCAGAGAACAGCAGAGTGTTTGCTTAGTATTCGTTTAGAATATGTCTGGCCAGCTTGATGGAAAAGGGGTGAGAGTGTGGAATTCTAGAAACCAAACCATTCCCCTCCTGCAGCCCTTGTCTGTCAGACCATGTTCAAACTCTAAATCAAAATTCCTACACACCAGCAGCCACAGGGCATCTGGCCATGAATGTCTTCTTTCCTGCCCTGGTTTCTGAGAGCATCTCAGAGTCATCATTAGAAAATAAGAACTAAATTCCTTACCAAGTAAGGCCCTTTCAGAGTATACAATAGATTGCCAGACGACCACTTGTCCTTCAATCACAGTTTTCCCCACTTGGCTTTGTTTCTTGAGTCAGTTAGTCAGAGAAACCACACTAAGGCCAAGGTTGGCTCAGTCTCCAGTGTAAATGAGTTCTATAGCCATAGCCTGCACCCAAGGGGCTTAAATGAAAGGGTACACAATTGCCATTCCTTCTCTTGGAAAACTAACTCAGACTTGCGTCCTGCCTACAGCAGGTCTCATATTTTGCACAGAAAATCAGCTCCAAAGCATATAAGCTTCCCTTGTGGAAATGCCTAAATGTTCCTGAGATTTATACTCGAACAATTGAAACTATCCCATCTGCTTATGGGCTGAATTTCCGCCACCTGCCCCCCGCCCCCTGCCAATTCATATATGTTGAAGTCCTAACCCACAGCACCTCAGAATGTGACTGTATTTGCAGAAAAGTGTGATTAAGTTAAAAAGAGGCCATAGGGGTGGGCTCTACTCCAATCTGACTGGTTGTCTTTATGAGAGAGGGAATATGGCCATACAGAGAGACATCAGGCTACATGTGCATAGAGGAAAGACCATGCGAGGGTCTCAGGAGAGAAGATACCATATGCAAATCAAGGAGAGAAGCCCAGGAGAAATCAACCTGCCAACAACTTCATTTTGGACTTCTAGCCTCCAGAACTGTTTGAAAATGAATTTCTTTTGTTTAAACTATCTGGTATGTGGTTATGGCAGGCATTAGAAAACTAATATACTATCTGATTCTCTTTCTTTTGAGGTGGGTTATACCAACCCTACAAAATGTCTTTAGCTCTCCAGGTCCCCAGGTATGCCTTTTGATGCTCCTGAGAAACACATATCATGCTCAGGTTTGACCTTGCTTTTTAGGTCTAGACGTAATGGATTGAAAACCTTAAATTTTCTATTCAGCTACCACCATCTTCCATCCTCTCCCCTACCTACATCCCTCTTGGAGGATGATTAAGTGAGAACCCAGCACTTTATAGAAATGACAATTTAGAGCTCATCTGCTCATCACACAGTGACCAGGACAAACTGAACTCTGCTCCAAGCAAGGGTCATGCCACCGCCAATGTAGCTTCGTTTGAGTTCTTACAAAGATTTTCATCCCTAAAAAATGGAATATCTTGAGAAAAGAAGTGAGCATCTGACATACTTCAAGGAGATCTATCATCTGGAGATGAAGGATCTAAATTTTGGAGGGGAGGGACTACAGGAGAGGTTAGAGGCCACATCTTGCCCCCCTTTGCATCCTTGACTCTTATGCTCTGTGACTAGCATAAGACTTGGCATGAGAAGATAACTTTTATTTTAGTGCAGCAGGTGAAGGAGAACAACAACTCCAAGGGATTTTGGAGGAACGGTGATGTCTGTTACAAGTGTGGATAGAATGGTTATTTCAATCAAGCTGCATGGTAGCACACCACGGTGACGTTCTGGAAGTAGAATCCAAATGCTTAGCTTGAATGTGGTATCTTGTGATTCTTCTTGGAGAAATGTCTCCTATTATCAGGTTTCAGGTCAAATTTACTCATGCAGCCTAGGTTTGTCTGTAACATTGTCCATTCACAACACTGAAATCAAAGTAATCCTTTAAAACCATGCAAAAACTGTGCCACATCTTGTGAAAAACCCTACACTGGCTCCCCATATCACTCAGATTAAAGCCTTCCAAATCCCCCATGATCTTCCTCCTCCTACCTCCTACTTCTCTCCCTGGCTCACTCTGCTCCAGCCACGCTGGCATCCTGTCATTCCTCAAGCAAGACTGGCACATTCCCATCTTAGGATCTTTGCACTGGCGGTTCCCTCTTTCCAGAATGCTCTTCTCCCAGACATTTGCTGGCTAAACTCCCCAACCTCTTTCAAGTCTTTGCTTAAATATCACTATCTCAGCGAGACCCATCCCTGAGCACCCAAGTGTCACTTTCCTACTTCTCACCCTGATTTACTTTTCCTTTTTTTTCCACAGCACCTGTCATCTTGTAATATATTAGATAAATCTACTTATTTACGATGTGCATTGCTTACGCCTGTCCTCTTCCCACATAGAATGTAAGCTCCATGAAGGCAGAGATCTTTGTTTGCTTCAGTGATGTACCCCAGATACCTAGAACAGTGCCTGGCACATAGTTGATGCTTAACAAACACATTTTTGGTAGAATGGATTTGTTTTGCACAAGCTAGATGTTGATATTTTCCAAGACTAGGTTAGAATGACTCTAAACTCAAGTTTTACCATCAGTGATCAAAAGCACAGTAAGATCTCTCATGGCTTTATTCTTATGCTGTATGGAAATCTAGATGAGATGACTGGCTTCTACGTCTAGATCCCTTGCTGATATTCTAAGATTCTATCAGAACACTACATGGTAAACAGTCCCCTAGTGCACTGATGGCGCAAATGCACTCATATTATTGGCAATGACCCCAATGTTAATCAAAACCACCAACCAGTTCAATCACACTAGTGAGAAGTTTAGTAAATAGGTTGTTTATTATCATAAAGTCAAAACACTATGGAGTCCGGTGACAACATTTTTCCACCTTATTATGGTAGATGGTGTGTGGAAACTCTGCCTTATCCACCAAGAAGAACCAGAACTTTTGGAAGTTTCTGACATCCCTTATAGATGCATGGGCCAAAAACTATTTAACACTTAAGTTGGGACACCTGTTGACCACCAGGCTAGTTGGGGACAGACTTCCAGCAGAGATAATATCTTAATTTTCCTGGCTATACCACTCCTTGGTTAATCTCATGGCATCTAATATTCAGAACGAACCTGTTCTTTTCAAGCAAGGGTTATTGATTATTGCCTAGGCTGAGATTTCAGACAAATCCCCTATCCCAGAGAAGAAGCAATTCTAAATGCAGGCAATCTTTCATGCCTCTATTGTCTAGGAAACTGTGGACACTGGTCTTTCAGAACAGAAGACCATCTCTCTTAGGTATCTGACAAAGTTAAGGTCATTGCTTTTTTTCCCAGAATCTCTACCTCTCTTAATGAATAACTTGGGACACCCAAAGACAAGCCACAGAGGAGTCAAGTATGGGGGAGCAAGAGAAAACCAATCATTCAGTAGTACTTTTGCCGCAGCTGGTTCTTCTTACTTCACTGTCAAAGATGCTCATACATTTTCTAAGCACTATGGCATTCATATCTCAGAATAGGGGAAGGAGAGAGAAGGGCAAGAACTGGACAAACAGAAATGTTTCCTTTGCTCTACTCTCCTCTTTCTGTCCCTTCCTCCTTTTTTAGGTTTCGTCTTTCCTTCATTGCATTTACTTTCTTTCTTTCTTTCTTTCTTTCTTTCTTTCTTCTTTTCTTTCTTTCTTGCTTTCCGTTCTTTCGGACTTCTAATTACGTCAGTCCTCACTTCTTTCCCTTCCTTTCCTTCTTTCTTCCTTTCTTTTGGAATATTCTCACTAAGAGTAGTTACTATTATAGGCAGAGAGACACCAAAACCAGACCAGGGACACCTCTTAGCAGATAAAAATAACTCCTCTACCAGACAATGATGCCAGGGAAAGAGATGGGTGTACAGCGCCCATGAGACAGCACAGAGAGAACAGAGGACATAAATTACTTCTGCCTGAGGATGGAATGTCACAACAATGCTACCAGTGGAGGTTGCTATTTGAGCTTCGCTTCCAAGTTATGAGGCAAAGTGTGTCAGGCAGTAAAGAAATTAAAGGCCCTGGATTTAAGTGGCCCTTTGCAGAAAGCAACTATGGAAATTTTTCCATAGGCTAATATATGTGGCATCACAGATAACTGGTTAATGAAGGGAGACGTTAGCCAAAATATTATTTTGACCTTGGGCAGATCAAAAAGGAAAAGCATTGGACTGAATTTTTTTTTGTCCACATATGTTGACAGTCGGAGCCAGGTAGAATGGAAACATGATCTGGATAATCCAGCCAAACTCGAATGATTCTCTTGGCCCTCCCAACATACAACCAAGTAGTGGAACATTCCATCTCCTAGCTTTCATTTCCTATGTGACACATCTCTAGAGAGACAGTGCAGAAGCAGATGAGTCAAGAAAGTGTGGTCTCTAGAGCTGACACAGTTGTAGAGATCCAGGAAGGCTGAAGGTACTGGGGACCTTGTTTTTTCTCTGTGAAACACATTCCAAGATCCAGAATGAAGGGTCCTTGAGTGCATGAACTGTTTTGTCAAACAGGCAGAAAGCTCAAGATGGTGGTGCTGTAGTTATTAGTCTAGCCCTTAAGAGAATCACAGAACCTGAAAAGTGGAAGTGACCTGCAGCATCACTCTAGCCAAGTGTTCTTCATTTTACTCTGAGGAACCTGAGTCTCAGAGACTTGATTGAGGTCACACAAAAATCAGCACCAGAGTCAGGAATAGAACAAAGTTATTTTTTACTTCTAAGGAAGAGCTCCATTCTGGAAACTTCCCTCTACATTCTACTTCATAACTTTACTCATACTCCATTCTCCCGGGGAAAAGAAGCAAGAGGGTGTGAATGAAGATGAAATACCAACATGTAAGAAGATATTCCAGTGGAGTCAGAATGCAAGGTGAAAACTGCCTTGTTCAACTTTACCCTTTGAAAATATCTCAGGAGACACCCCCCCTGGGGGCCAGAAGACTCCCTCTCAGTAAGTCCAACCCAGCCAGTTTTTCCATCTAATGTTGGAAAGATGTGCTACTTTTTCAGTTGAGCACAGATAAATTATTTAGCTTATGTCTAGGGGCTGTGCTGGATGAAAAATACTTAACTTGTAAAATCAACCCAGGCAGGGATGACTGAAGCTACTGCAGGACCAAGAGCTGCAACCCCAGTTCTCCTAACCACACAGGAACCACGTTGCCTTCCTCCTTCTCAAGGCAGTTCCATTCTTTGCCTCAGTCACATTTCACCTTTGCAAGATTTCCTGCAGAACCTCTGTAGACTCAGCCTTTCCCCTTTCTGTGGTCCCCATTACTCATACTTTTAGATTCTGTTTCTAGTGCTTCTTCATCAAAGTATTTAAAAATATTTCCACATAATCTGAACACGTAGAGTCATACGTATTACCAAAGCAGTGTATGAATTTGGAAGTATAAAGGAAAGAGCACTAGACAGGAGTCAGGAGACCTGGATTCCAACGTGTGTGGCCAGAGTCCAGGTAAGAAACCCATGATATATTCATTGACTTAAAGAAAAAGAGACTACGTGCAAAGACATTGGCAGGGTTAAGGGGAGCCAGCAAAATCTGATGAAGCACTCTGATGTGAGCGACAACTGGAAGCCTTATCACCCCTGGGTCTGAAAAGACAAGGGGAGGAAATGGTTACTAGAATTGGAGAGAAGGCAGCCAACAAGAGCCTTCCATCGAAGAATGTACCCTAGCCACTTAGCCCAGTACGGAGGTCGTTGAGGGAATAAATGCTCCAGCCTCGCCTCCCCTCACCCTCTCCACTGCTTGCCCCTGCTGTCCCACCCCGGAAACACAAGGGAAAGCCAGAAGGCAAGAGGGAGTTCACAGAGCAGGGTGGAGAAGGAAGAGCAGCAAATCTTTGGGGGGAAAGGAAATATCCAGCACAGGACGTGAGTTCAGCGCCTTTAGATGAGTCTCCTTACTCTCAGATCCTCATAATCTTTAATAGTAAAAATGAGTGGGTTGATTATTAGACAGTCTCTGTGTTCCCTCTCTGTATAACACCCAATGACGCTATGAGTCTAGATAAAATAATGCTCACATATATATATTTTAGAGTTCCAAAGGCGGATGGTCTCAACAGACCAGGGTACAGTGGCTGCTATAAAATACTTCTTGAAGCAGTATGTGGAATTAGAAATCCATGCCTCTGTAACATAATTCAATGCTAAATAAATTTCTAAGAAAAACAAGCTATTACTATTCATCATTTCTTAGTTTTAAGAAATGTTACCTTAGGCAGCTCTGTTTATGCAACATACTAAGGTATGTCCTGGGAAATTACTCAGTTCTCTTTTCTGGTGAGGCCTCTGCTCAGCCCTTGGTCTCTAAAAGATCTCAGTTACCTTATCTGACCACTGTGGGGCTTCTTTTAATCAGCTGTAAAAAAGCTATAATTTACCTGAAGCCATCTATTTTGCTATGGCAGTCAGGAGGCAACCCTTTCCAAAAAGTGTTAGCACCCAGAGGTGGTGGAACTTTAAGAGAGATCCTAAGACACCTTGGCATCTCCCAAGCAAGGGTCCTTCGTGGATGGCCTAATGCTGGAGATGGGGAACGACCATCACAGCTTGTCAGGTTTGTTTCTCTCTTTCAACCAGTCTGTACTGAGTTTGTGTTTGTGCCGGCCCTGTTCTAGGCATCCAGGAACAGCTGTGAAGAAAACAAAGCCCCTGTTTCTGAGTGAGAAGAATCATGTTGCAAAACACATACATACAAAACACACAGATATGTAAGATCATTTATATAATGATAGTGTAATGAAGAACATACTACAGGATAATGGGATACAATGACGGGGGTAGGGGGTGGGGTGGACTGGGGGTGGCACCTGAGACTTGAGTCAGTATACACAGCCTTGGGAGGAGGTTGACTTTTTTCTTTTTTTTAATTTATTTTGGCTGCGTTGGATCTTCATTGCTGCGTGCAGGCTTTCTCTAGTTGTGGCGAGCGGGGCTACTCTTCCTTGCGGTGCACGGCTTCTCACTGTGGTGGCTTCTCTTGTTGTGGAGCACAGGCTCTAGGTGTGCAGGCTTCAGTAGTTGTGGCGTGTGGGCTCAGTAGTTGTGGCTCACGGGCTCTAGAGCGCAGGCTCAGTAGTTGTGGCCGCACGGGCTTAGTTGCTCTGCGGCATGTGGGATCTTCCCGGACCAGGGACCGAACTCGTGTCCCCTGCATTGGCAGGCGGATTCTTAACCCCTGTGCCACCAGGGAAGCCCCAGGAGGTTGAGTTTTGGTAAAAACTTTTATTTCAACTATTTTGTTCCTTTTTTTGCATAAATATAAAAATGTTCCAAAACTTTCAAGATCTTAGAAGAATCAATCTGAAAGAATTGATTGATTTTTCTAAGAATCAATGACTGAAAGAATCAATCAGTGACATTCATTTTAAAGGATTAAGAAAAAGTCCAAGAACTACAAAAGATGAAGCAGCCTAAGCTGAATAATTTATTACAACAACTGTAAATGTTTTGTGTAAAATGTCTTACAAAGGGTTCATTGCTGTGTCTGTGGGCACCCAGGGGTGAGGGGTGGGGACAGGGAGCAAGGGGCCAGACGTGTCTCAGGAAAAGAAAAACAGCATGAGGATGTTGAGGGAGAAAGAGGAAAGAGAAGAGGGAGAAGCTGTCTCCGGTGAGCACTGAGGCAGGTATTGGTCCACGTTATGTAAATCTGAAGCTAAGCACATATTTATAAGTGTGGAGCAGTTATCAGGCAAAACAGATTCTTGTCATATGGGATGATGATTACAGTGGCTGTATCTACTGTTGTCTGTAGTTCAGAGATGTTTGAGGTATGCTTAATATTATTTTATCTGCTTTATTTTAGTATCAAAATGATTGTAAAAGGTGGGGTCAACAAGGAAAAATAAACTTTAATGAGGTTTGCAAAAGGAAAGCTCTTGTATAAAATAAAGTGTCAATCCACACAAAATATTTTGCTTCTTATGTGGTAGTGAGAAAAATGTGAGGCCAATCGGCTATCTTTTTGCACTTTCAATTTAAGGAAACGGCCCTTGTCTGTCAGATCTGGAGTTTCCATGACTCAATGATAAATAGCTCAGAAAAGAAGCAGTAATTCCATATAACACTACAGAACACAGTCATGGCTGCAGACTTTAAACTGCACCTTTTTTTTTTTTTTGAATTATATTTTATTTTTTTAAACAGCAGGTTCTGATTAGTTATCTATTTTATACATATTGGTGTATATATGTCAATCCCAATCTCCCAATTCATCCCACCACCACCACACCCCTGCCGCCACTTTCCCCCCTTGGTGTCCATGCATTTGTTCTCTACATCTGTGTCTCTATATCTGCCCTGCAAACTGGTTCATCTGTACTATTTTTCTAGGTTCCACATATGTGTGTTAATATATAATATTTGTTTTTCTCTTTCTGACTTACTTCACTCTGTATGACAGTCTCTAGATTCATTCATGTCTCTACAAATGACCCAATTTTGTTCCTTTTTATGGCTGAGTAATATTCCATTGTATATATGTACCACATCTTTATCCATTCATCTGTCAATGGGCATTTAGGTTGCTTCCATGAGCTGGGTATTGTAAATAGTGCTGCAATGAACATTGGGGTGCATGTTGTCTTTTTTGAATTATGGTTTTCCCTGGGTATATGCCCAGTAGTGGGATTGCTGGGTCCTATGGTAACTCTATTTTTAGTTTTTTAAGGAACCGCCATACTGTTCTCCATAGTGGCTGTATCAATTTACATTCCCACCAACAGTGCAAGAGGGTTCCTTATCTCCACACCCTCTCCAGCATTTGTTGTTTGTAGATTTTCTGATGATGCCATTCTACACTGGTGTGAGGGGATACCTCATTGTAGTTTTGACTTGCATTTCTCTAATAATTAGTGATGTTGAGCAGCTTTTCATGTGCTTCTTGGCCATCTATATGTCTTCTTTAGAGAAATCTCTGTTTAGGTCTTCTGCCCATTTTTTGGATTGGGTTCTTTGTTTTTTAATATTGAGCTGCATGAGCTGTTTATATATTTTGGAGATTAATCCTTTGTCTGTTGATTCGTTTGCAAATATTTCTCCCATTCTGAGGGTTGTCTTTCGTCTTGTTTTGTAGTTTCCTTGGCTGTGCAAAAGCTTTGAAGTTTCATTAGGTCCCATTTGTTTATTTTTGTTTTTATTTCCATTACTCTAGGAGGTGGATCAAAAAAGACCTTGCTGTGATTTATGTCAAAGAGTGTTCTTCCTATGTTTTCCTCTAAGAGTTTTATAGTGTCCAGTCTTCATTTAGGTCTCTAATCATTTTGAGTTTATTTTTGTGTATGGTGTTAGGGAATGTTCTAATTTCATTCTTTTACATGTAGCTGTCCAGTTTTCCAGCACCACTTATTGAAGAGGCTGTCTTTTCTCCATTGTATATCCTTGCCTCCTTTGTCCTACATTAGTTGACCATAGGTGTGTGGGTTTTATGTCTGGGCTTTCTATCCTGTTCCATTGATCTATATTTCTGTTTTTGTGCCAGTACCATATTGTCTTGATTATTGTAGCTTGTAGTATAGTCTGAAGTCAGGGAGTCTGATTCCTCCAGCTCCGTTTTTTCCCTCCAGATTGCTTCAGCTATTTGGGGTCTTTTGTGTCTCCATACAATTTTAAGAATTTTTGTTTCTAGTTCTGTAAAAATGCCACTGGTAATTTGATAGGAATTGCATTGAATCTGTAGATTACTTGTGTAGTATGGGTCATTTTCACAATATTGATTCTTCTAATCAGGAACATGGTATATCTCTCCATCTTTTGTGTCATCTTTAATTTCTTTCATCAGTGTCTTACAGTTTTCTGAGTACAGGTCTTTAACCTCCTTAGGTAGGTTTATTCCTAGGTATTTAATTCTTTTTGTTGCAATGGTGAATGGGATTGTTTCCTTAATTTCTCTTTCTGATCTTTCATTGTTAGTGTATAGGAATGCAAGAGATTTCTGTGCATTAATTTTGTATCCTGCAATTTTACCAAATTCATTGCCTAGCTCTAGCAGTTTTCTGGTGGCATCTTTAGGATCTCTATGTATAGTATCATGTCATCTGCAAACATTCACAGTTTTTACTTCTTCTTCTTTCCAAATTGTATTCCTTTTATTTCTTTTGCTTCTCAGATTGCTATGGCTAGGACATCCAAAACTATGTTGAATAATAGTGGGTGAGAGTGGACATCCTTGTCTTGTCCTGATCTTAGAGGAAATGCCTTCCATTTTTCAACCATTGAGAATGATGTTTGCTGTGGGTTTGTCATATATGGCCTTTATTATGTTGAGGTAGGTTCCCTCTATGCCCACTTTCTGGAGAGTTTTTTATCATAAATGGGTGTTGAACAATGTTCATGGCAGCTCTATTTACAATAGCCAGGACATGGAAGCAACCTAAGTGTCCATCAACAGATGAATGTATAAAGAAGATGTGGCACATATAAACAATGGAATATTACTCAGCCATAAAAAGATACAAAACTGAGTTATTTGTAGTGAGGTGGATGGATCTAGAATCTGTCATACAGAGTGAAGTAAGTCAGAAAGAGAAAAACAAATACTGTATGCTAACACATATATATGGAATCTAAAAAAAAAAAAGGTTCTGAAGAACCTAGGGGCAGGACAGGAATAAAGACGTAGACGTAGAGAATGGACTTGAGGACACAGGGAGGGGGAAGGGTAAGCTGGGACAAAGTGAGAGAGTGGCAAGGACATATATACACTACCAAATGTAAAACAGATAGCTAGTGGGAAGCAGCCACATAGCACAGGGAGATCAGCTCGGTGCTTTGTGACCACCTAGATGGGCAGGGTAGGGAGGGTGGGAGGGAGATGCAAGAGGGAGGGGATATGGGGATATATGTATATGTATAGCTGATTCACTTTGTTATACAGCAGAAACTAACACACCATTGTAAAGCAATTATACTCCAATAAAGATGTTAAAAAAATAAAATAAATAAAATAAAATAAAAAAATAATAAATGGGTGTTGAATTTTGTCAAAAGCTTTTTCTGCAGCTATTGAGATGATCATATGGTTTTTCTTCAATTTGTTAATATGGTGTATCACATTGATTGATTTCTGTATATTGAAGAATCCTTGCATCCCTGGGATAAATCCTGCTTGATCATGGTGTATGATCCTTTTAATGTTTTGTTGGATTCTGTTTGCTAGTATTTGTTGAGGATTTTTGCATCTATATTCATCAGTGATATTGTCTGTATTTTCTTTTTTTGTAGTATCTTTGTCTGGTTTTGGTATCAGGGTGATGGTGGCCTCATAGAATGAGTTTGGGAGTGTTCCTTCCTCTGCAATTTTTTGGAAGAGTGTGAGAAGGATGGGTGTTAACTCTTCTCTAAATGTTTGATAGAATTCACCTGTGAAGCCATGTGGCCCTGGAATTTTGTTTGTTGGAAGATATTTAATCACAGTTTCAATTTCATTACTTGTGATTGGTCTGTTCATATTTTCTATTTCTTCCTGGTTCAGTCTTGGAAGTTTATACCTTTCTAAGAATTTGTCCATTTCTTTCAGGTTGTCCACTTTATGGCATTGAGTTGCTTGTAGTAGTCTCTTATGATGCTTAGTATTTCTGTGGTGTCTATTGTAACTTCTCCTTTTTCATTTCTAATTTTATTGATTTGAGTCCTCTCCCTCTTTTTCTTGATGAGTCTGGCTAATGGTTTATCAATTTTGTTTATCTTCTCAAAGAACCAGCTTTTAGTTTTATTGATCTTTGCTATTGTTTTCTTTGTTTCTATTTCATTTATTGCTGCTCTAATCTTTATGATTTCTTTCCTTCTACTAACTTTGGATTTTGTTTGTTCTTATTTCTCTAGTTCCTTTAGGTGTAAGGTTAGATTGTTTATTTGAGATTTTTCTTGTTTCTTAAGGTAGGCTTGCATAGCTATAAACTTCCCTCTTAGAACTGCTTTTGCTGCATCCCATAGGTGTTGGATCGTTGTGTTTTCATTGTCATTTGTCTCTAGGTATTTTTTGATTTCCTCTTTGATTTCTTTAGTGATCCATTGTCTGTTTAGTAACATATCATTTAGTCTCCACTTGTTTCTGTTTTTTAAATTTTTTCCTGTAATTTATTTCTAATCTCATGGCCGTGGTTGGAAAAGAAGCTTGATATGATTTCAATTTTCTTAAATTTACTGAGACGAATTGTGGCCATATAGGTGATCTGTCCTGGAGAATGTACCATGTGCACTAGAGAAGAAAGTGTATTCTGCTGTTTTGGATGGAATGTCCTATAAAATATCAGTTAAACCTATCTGGTCTATTGGTTCATTTAAAGCTTGTGTTTCCGTATTAATTTTCTATCTGGATGATCTATCTATTGGTGTAAGTGAGGTTTTAAAGTCCCCCCACTATTATTGTGTTACTGTCAATTTCCACTTTTATAGCTGTTAGCAGTTTGCCTTATGTATTGACGTGCTCCTATGTTGGGTGCATACTATATTTATAATTGTTATATCTTCTTGGATTCATCCCTTGATCATTATGTAGTGTCCTTCCTTGTCTCTTGTAACATTCTTTATTTTAAAGTCTATTTTATCTGATATGAGTATTGCTACTGCAGCTTTCTTTTGATTTCCATTTGCATGGACTATCTTTTTCCATCCCCTCACTTTCAGTCTGTATGTGTTCCTAGGTCTGAAGTGGGTCTCTTGTAGACAGCATATATATGGGTCTTGTTTTTGTTTCCATTCAGGAAGCCTGCGTCTTTTGGTTGGAGCGTTTAATACATTTATGTTTAAGGTAATTATCGATATGTATGTTCCTATGACCATTTTCTTAATTGTTTTGGGTTTGTTTTTGTAGGTCCTTTTCTTCCCTTGTGTTTCTCACTTAGAGAAGTTCCTTTAGCATTTGTTGTAGAGCTGGTTTGGTGGTGCTGAATTCTCTTAGCTTTTGCTTGTCTGTAAAGCTTTTGATTTCTCCATCGAATCTGAATGAGATCCTTGCCGGGTAGAGTAATCTTGGTTGTACCTTCTTCCCTTTCATCACTTTAAATATATTGTGCCATTCCCTTCTGGCTTGTAGAGTTTCTACTGAGAAATCAGCTGTTAACCTTATGGGAGTTCCCTTGTATGTTTTTTGTCGTTTTTCCCTTGCTGCTTTCAATAATTTTTCTTTGTCTTTAATTTTTGTCAGTTTGATTGCTATATGTCTCGGCGTGTTTCTCACTGGGTTTATCCTATCTGGGACTCTCTGCACTTCCTGGACTTGGGTGGCTATTTCCTTTCCCATGTTAGGGAAGTTTTCAACTGTAATCTCTTTAAATATTTTCTCGGGTTCTTTCTCTCTCTCTTCTCCTTCTGGGACCCCTATGATGCGAATACTGTTGAGTTTAATGTTGTCCCAGAGGTCTCTTAGGCTGTCTTCATTTCTTTTCATTCTTTTTCTTTATTCTGTTCCGCAGCAGTGAATTCCACCATTCTGTCTTCCAGGTCACTTATCCGTTCTTCTGCCTCAGTTATTCTGCTGTTGATTCCTTCTAGTGTAGTTTTCATTTCAGTTATTGTATTGTTCATCTCTGTTTGTTTGTTCTTTAATCCTTCTAGGTCTTTGTTAAACATTTCTTGCATCTTCTCGATCTTTGCCTCCATTCTTTTTCCAAGGTCCTGGATCCTCTTCACTATCATTATTCTGAATTCTTTTTCTGGAAGGTTGCCTATCTCCACTTCATTTAGTTGTTTTCTGGGGTTTTATCCTGTTCCTTCATTTAGTACAAAGTCCTCTGTCTTTTCATTTTGTCTATCTGTGAACGTGGTTTTTGTTCCACAGGCTGCAGAATTGTAGTTCTCCTTTCTTCTGCTGTCTGCCCTCTGGTGGATGAGACTATCTAAGAGGCTTGTGCAAGCTTCCTGATGGGAGGGACTGGTGGTGGGTAGAGATGGGTGTTGTTCTGGTGGGCAGAGCTCAGTAAAACTTTAATCCACTTGTCTGTTGATGGGTGGGGCTGGGTCCCCTCCCTGTTGGTTGTTTGGCCTGATGTGACCCAACACTGGAGCCTACCTGGCTCTTTGGTGGGGCTAATGGTGGACTCTGGGAGGGCTCACGCCAAGGAGTACTTCCCAGAACTTCTGCTGCCAGTGTCCTTGTCCCCACGGTGAGCCACAGCCCCCCCCTCCGCCTCTGCAGGAGACCCTCCGACAGTAGCAGGTAGGTCTGGTTCAGTCTCCTATGGGGTCACTGCTCCTTCCCCTGGGTCCCAATGCACACACTACTTTGTGTGTGCCCTCCAAGAGTGGAGTCTCTGTTTCCCCAAGTCCTGTCGAAATCCTGCAATCACATCCCGCTAGCCTTCAAAGTCTGATTCTCTAGGAATTCCTCCTCCCTTTGCCAGACCCCCAGGTTGGGAAGCCTGACATGGGGCTCAGAACCTTCACTCCAGTGGGTGGACTTCTGTGGTATAAGTGTTCTCCAGTTTGTGAGTCACCCACCCAGAAGTTATGGGATTTGATTTTATTGTGATTGCACCCCTCCTACCGTCTCATTGTGGCTTCTCCTTTGTCTTTGGATGTGGGGTATCGTTTTTGGTGAGTTCCAGTGTCTTCCTGTTGATGATTGTTCAGCAGTTAGTTGTGATTCTGGTGCTTTTGCAAGAGGGAGTGAGAGCACGTCCTTCTACTCCGCCATCTTGAACCAATCTAAAGTACACCTCTGAGCTAAGTTCCATGGCATTTGAACTTAAATTTCCATCAGCACAAACCAAATGTATAATGTAAAAGAAAAAAAAATTTTTTTTTTTGCTCCAGTACCTCAAAAGATTTAACAACAAGAACTCGGTAAAACCTTTATGTCTCAGCAATATGACAGTTTCAGCTAACCACAAAAATCAAAAAGTTGTCCCTATATTAGTAAGTTATTTTAATTAAATTCCTGGAGATAATGTAAAAGTTCTTGAACTTGATGTCCTGCCAGGTGCAGGACAAGTGACCAACTAAATGATTATACCTTCTCTGCTCTGACTGCAGTACACTGGTTGATAAGATGATTAGCATGTCAACTGATAACATTAACTTCAGAGATGGAAAATCCTACCAGTTCAAAGACTTTTCTTCTAGAAACTGATGACTAACTTCATCAAAACATTGATGAGGATTGATTCTACTAGTACACTCATATCAACTCTATGAATAATAACATATCCGATGATTTTCCAGTTTTTGAGGAAAGTTGTTCTTGTGAAAATACTTCTATATTCATATGATATGAATAGTCACTATAATAATTTGATGATTAAGTCAAAGTGCAGAGCTAATAGCATTATATTAAACCCAAGATTTCTGAGATGGATGCCTTCTCTTGAAGAAGACTAAAAGTGTTCCAAATAGTTCATGAGTCTAAGAAAAGCAAAAAAATTAAAGATTCTAATTCAAAACATTGGTTCTGGTTTTATGTAAACTGTTTCTACTATTTTATGTGATGCTCTTTCTTAAAAAAGAGAGGCAAAATATATCATTACTGAAGACTGTGTGCTTTTCTAGCAGTATGCAAAAGTCATAAATAATTCTATGTTTTCACTTTCACTTCAAACTAAGAGAACTGTGAAAGAACATCACTAGCAGTGGCTTTCACTCTGGTTTACTGCTGCTCACAGATGAGTTACATATAAACTGTTTAAATCACAAAACTTTGGGAAAGGGAAATCTAAATAGGGTCTATCATTAATACTAGATTCAGCTGGGGGAAGTTAGAAATAAAATCATCCAGAGGAACCATAAATCCCTTTCAAAGTGCTGTTCCTTCTTTATCATGCAATGATCTTTTTAATGAACACCATGTCCTTAAATCATAGTTTAATGAGAACTTACTAGCCTAATGGGCAAAGAGAAATTATCTACAAATGAGAAACAACCGAATACACTGGGAGGTTTTTTTTTTTTTTGTCCGGTGTATATTAGCATTTCAGCCTTATTTTAAAAGGGCAAATTCATCCTCTCTACTGGCTACACCACAATAGAAGGACAAATTTCAGCAAATAACAATTTTGGAGGTCATGAAACATCTTCAGTGAGCATCAAACCTGCAGACTCTCTCTTAGTAATTCTAATTAGAACTCAGAGACAGAGATATTTGAGAAAATTAGGCAAAATACACAATTATTGAACAAGCTGAGTTCTTCAAAAAAAACAAGGAAAATAATTTGCTGTTAGCATCATTACTAGATAAATGATAAAACTGAGAAAGCAAGTATTGTATTAAATTATAAAATTTATGTTTTAACTATCCAAACAAATTATGATTCATTGAAAAAATGTTCTCTATGTTTTTTCTTTCAACACCGCAGTCAAGTTTGTTTTCTTTTTTAAATTAATAGCCTTTATTTTTTAGAATAGTTTTAGGTTTACAGAAAATTGAACAGCTAGTATAGAATCCCCATATTGGCCTTTCCCCCCCATTTATAGTTTTCTGTGTTATTAATATGTCGTACTAGTGCAGTATATGTTATAATTGATGAGTCAATATCGATGGATTATTATTATTAACTAAAATTTATGCTTTAGGGTTTATATCTTGTGTTGTACAGTTCTATGGGTTTTATCATAGATATTTTTTACCAAATTTTGTATTTATCTAATTTTATTCTTTCATATAAAGAACAAAGATTGATAAATATAAATACAATGCAATGTCTGTATGTCGTAACACTTTTCAAATAAATTCTAGGGGAGAAAAGTTCTTGGTTCCTAGTTCTGGATTAGAACAGGAGGACAATACAGATAGAGGGCATAGGAAAGAGCCTGAGTAGTTTTGTGAAAAGAGCCTCCAGAATGTGAAGGCAGAAACTACTTTGGCCTCAGCCTTGATCACCATAGTGTAACACATCCTTAAGTCTTAGCAGTTAGGTGCATGCCTGGCCCTTTAAGTGCACCTCTGACACCAGGCAGCCTGGCCATAGGAAACTCTGACCATCAGACTCGGCCACCCACAGCCAGTCAGCCTTGCCAGCTCCCAGCCCAAAGCAGAGATTCTGCTGCCTCTCCCACTGTGCTCCAGGGACTGCCCTCAGCTTTGCCATGTGCCTCACTCTCTGCCTATTGCCTTTACGGTCGATGCTCCAGTGTCATCCCAAACACTTGGCTTTTGCCCAGCAGAGATGAAGAAGACACATTTCCTTTGCTCAAGGAGTACACAGTGGAGTTAGCAGCAGGGGTATGGGTACAAAGTGATGGCCCAGGAGCTGCCTCTAGCCTCGGGATGTGGTCAGTTTTGCAGCACAATGTTGTCTCACATGCTGCTTTAAATTTGAATTGGGTTTTCAACCATTAAAAAGTAGAAAATTTCACACACACACAAATCATGATCTCTAGCTTCTCCTGAAACCTCAGAAGCAACCCCACACTCACGTTGCTAACAATCAGCTAGCGATGAACGGCAGCTGCCCTCCTTTGGACGAGGCATTTGCTCCCTAGTGTGACATAGCCCCCACCTCTCTCTTCTGTGTTACTCTTACTGCATGTACGTTATCTACTTGGCCTCTGTAGACAGTTGAATTTGCAACCCTTGGAACTGTTGGCTATTTTTGTGTCTCCAGTGGCCAAAAAAGCCTGGGAGAATCTAAGATATAACCCTATACCAAGTCCTGCCCCTCACCATCCACTGATGGGAGAAATAAATGTTCAGGTATGTCCACCCAAGTCTTTTTGTGCCGAGAAAATCCCAAGGCCACATTTTTCTTCCTCATTGTACTTCTTTTTTAAAAATTCCAGCCAGTTCAAGAAAATGTCCTTTGATGGAAAGGAGCTCCTGACAACCAAGCCAAATGTGTGGTCTGGAAGCATTATCTAAAGTGTTTCAAACCTGGAGATGATCAAGATGAACCCACCATGCTTGGCCTTGGAGTACCTTAGCCCCCTTAGGGGGCTCTTTGTTTCAGGGATTTCATAAGCTCTCAACTCACTGACCTTGTGAATCCTGATTTGTACCTTGAGAGAGTCTTCATCATTGAAGGTACCTATAAGGGGGGTCATGTCATTTCCTTGCCTCTCAGATTTACTGAAACATAGGAGAAAATAGCGAAGATTCTTCTCCATGCCTGCCTTCCTCATCCTAGGGCTCCCTGCCACTGGCTCTCAGCCTCACAGAAGCACATACTTCATGCCCAGCTGAATCCATGTTAGCCGAGCCCAGAAGGATCATCCAACCCTTTCCTGTTCTGCCTTCACTGTAATAATCAAAGCATCAAAAAGATGTTCCAAACCATAGACTTGTCTGTCTCTTTTGCCTGGTTATTGCAAGTTGGACTTGCAAGAAGCTGCTCATTTGCACCCTGCAGAACCTAGACCTTATCCAGTGTGAAGGGAAAGGCTACCTAAGGGGGACAGGAGGTGCATTAGAAGCACCTTTAAGGTAGAGCACCAAGTGAGCATGCCTCCGGAGCAGCCGTTAACAGATATGCCTTTGTTCACCTCTGCATCCCCAACGCCTGGAATGATGCCTGCCATATTATAGACATTCAGTACGGATTTGTGGAGTAAATGAACAATCCTTGCCTTCTGTAGCCTTACTTGCCCCTGATCCTTGGCTTCTGGTCTTTTCCTCACACTCTGCCTTTGGCATCTTTCACTTACAGACTGATTCAAGACTGACTTCCCCACATTTTGATCTGACATTTACTTTTTCCTTTGCCATAATAGTTCACGAATACCTCTGTTTTCAGTTTTTTTATGCTCTGTATTTTTCTAGGCAAATGAAAAGAGCTGGAGGGGTCAAGTTATCTGGCTTCTGGTTCTAGTTCTGACCATAGGTAAATCTTGTAACCTCTCTGGGCTTTCCATGAAAATGGGTTGGGTGACCCAAGCGTGGGAAATGGATACAATATCTCTTACTTGCTCTTGAGGAATATTACAAGTTCTAGGGAGTCTTGCAGTAAATAAAACTGGTTCAATATTGTTTAAATGCAGCATTTTCAACATTCTTTTGATTAAGGAGCCTCTGCCTTTTTTCTCCACATGAGGCCTATTGACACATATGGAATTAGGATTCCAGGGGGTAGACACACTTTGGGAATTGCTGGAGTAGAGACCCTGGAATCTGTTTGAGGACTAATATTATCTGATTAAATTCATTTGCATTAAGGTGAAAGGCAAGGACATCTTATCACCAAGCAAATGATATAAAATGAAGAGAATGACAGGAGGTCTGAGAGCATTCTCCAAAAGGAAATTATAGTGTCCCTCTTTGCCAACTTCCTTTTGTCTGTCCTGTTTTATGGGTCTGCCATTTATCAGCAATTAATGAGCCCAAGTGGAGTCAAAGCCTCCACCTTCCGTATAGTGGGGATCTAAGCTGTACTGGGGGGGTGGGGTGGAGGAGCCAGCTGCAGCTTTTTATCTTTGGTGACAACAAGCAGTTCTGTTCCTTCTTGGGCAGTCACCGGGTTCATGAATAGTGCCACAGTCTTTTAAAGCTAGGACTGCTCTTTTGATGTACAAGTTCATATGACTCCACCATGGGCAAGGCCTTCTGTCCTATTCCACCCCTCCCCCTTCCTGTGTTTGTCTTTGCCCTTGCAAGGGTTTTGGCTCCCAGCCAAAATGAAACCAGTGAGTTGCCCAATTCAGAGAAATAAAGGAAAACAATCCCCTCCTCAATTTGATGGTCAATAGCTCTGGGGGAGATATAATAAACCTCTTCATTAAGTAAATGCAGCTTTTAGATAAGTGAAGAATTATATCTCCAAAGCTATTCTTTAGAACTTGTGACGGCTGGACATAGTCAGAGGCTGCCGGCTGCCATGGAGATGGAATTTAAGTATAGAATTTGAGGGACTTTGGCTTGCGTGGTTTTGTTCTTCCCAGCCCCACCTTGCAGTTTGGTATATTTTAAAAAAATTTGAACTATAAACTAAACACAACTTCTAATGCAAAGAGTCAAACAAAAAGATACTTTTTTAGAATAATTTATTCTTATCTTTTTAGAATCTATCCATTTTGTGTAATACTGATGTGTATCAACTTTGCCAAGACTGCTAAGAAGAGCCCAGGCCTCCTGCCACCCATAATGGTACAAGGAAGGGGGGCAGGGGGAACTCCATCACTGGTGTCACCTCTACCAAATGGAACAAAAGCTTTGGTGTTTTCTGACCAAAAACCTCTTTCTTCCTTCCTGTGCCCAGACACTGACTTGGTTCTTTGCAGAGCAAGCTCCACCCACATGTAAAAGTTGGCCAAATACATCTCCTTCCCAGTGACTAAAATTCCCATTTTTAGGGCCACTCTATATGATTCAGGCATCATCTGCAGAAGATCCCAGCTAAGATGTAGTGAGCAAGGATGGGCTGTCCTTTCAAACATGGCTGTTCATTACTTTCCACTTCTCCCTCATTCTGCTCCATCCCTGCTGGCCTCCTTACAATTGTTCAAACACTTCAGGCATGCATCTAACTCAGGGGTTTTGTATTTGCTGTTCCCTCCAACTAGAATGTTCTTCTCTGGGTATACCATGGCTCACCCTCTCCTCTCCTACAAGTCTTTACTCAAATGTCATTTTGTCAGTGAGGCTGGCATAACCACCTTATTTGAAACAGCAGTTTCCCCACCCCACAATTCCTAGCCTCCTTTCTTGCTTTATCTTTCTCCAAAGCACTTACCACTGTCTAACACATCTTTTGCTTATTTGTTTTACTCATGATCTTCTTCCCCCACTAAAATGCTGGTCCATAAGGGCAAGGATTTTGTCTGTTTTGTTTGCTGCTACAGTCTTAGCAATGACATGTCTAGAGCAGTGCCTGGCCATGGAAGACACTCACTATTTTTTGAATGAATGAATGAATTCCTGGATAACTACCACCTAACAGAGATCAGGGCCCTGAGACAAGGGGCACTAGGACTGGTCAATTTTGACTGTGGCCTTGGTGAACAGCTCCAAGAGGAGAATCTGAAATCACAGGGCTCTGGGCACAGAGTTGGCAAGCACAGTGGTAAAAGTGTTGAAGATACTCATTTCTCAGGTCACAAGAATGATACCTAGTAGTGTTTTAAGCACTTCCAAGTCCTCCTTCCTACTGTCTATGAGTTTCTTCTCATCATCAGAAAATTGCAGGTGTGTCTTCTGTTAACCATTAGCACCCCTGTTCCTCCAGGCACAGCCAGTGATGAATAGTTCCATCAAAAACAGGCCCTGTTTTGCTTAAACCCATGCATAGATGAAGGAGACTCCCAAACATTCCTCAGAAACCAGCAATTCTACCTCAATTAGTGGCACTTCTACTTTCCTCCAGCCTCCACATTAAGGCCATCCTCCAATTCTCTCTTTGACCCTCTAGATCCAACCAGTTGCCAGGATATGGTAATTTTATTTCCAAAATGCCTCTTGCATCCTTTGCCTCTCTCTCATTCTCATCACCACAGCCCTCATCTGGCCCTCATTAGCTCTTAACTGGCTATGGCAATAGCTGCCCAACTGGTTTCCTATCTCTAGTTTCTTCCTCTCCCAACCCTGCTCTGAACAGCTGTCACTATAATGTTCCCAAAGAACAAATGTAATATCACTCTTACAATTCCTACAAAAAGCCAATGGCTCCCCATCACCCTTGAGACGGGTCCTTTAATCTACCTTCCAGGCTTTCCACCCACAAGTCCCCTAAATAAACTTCCACCATAGCCTGGTCTGCTCATGTACCCAAGTACTTCTTGTCTCCCAAATAAATCATGTGCTTTCCACTCTTCACATCTTGGTTTATTCCTTCCCCACTCTGTCTACCCACTTCTAATCATATGCCCTCATTTTCTCTCTGTGTCTATTGAAATCTCATCCAAAGATTCCCCCAAGGCCCATTTGTTGATTTGTTCAGTCAATCAGAATAGAGATTAGGAAAAGCTCAAACCTCTGTTCTCCCCAGATCTCCTATATCAGAAATTATCTTTCTTCTGTATATGTCCTGTGCATTTATCACATGCTCCCTTAATTAGTGCTATTATTCATATATATATATATAATTATTTCTCCAGCCAGCCTCTTTGTATGGTCCTTGAGGACAGAGACTTTTGTGCCTCTATTTCATTCCCAGAATACTTTACATGACAGCTTGCTCATAGCAGGTGCCCACACCTATTCAGGGATGCAGCTAACAACACATCTCACTGGTCCTCTAAAGGTCACTATAATCCTTTCAAGGTCACGTTATCGATTATAACTGGTGAACCATCACCCAGGAATATTTCCCCTTCCCCCATCCCCACAGCCAGCAGGACTCACAGTCCTCAAGGTGGCCAGCGGTTATGCAAAGCTGAGTGGAAAATAATGTTACACAACTTCCTCCAAGATGAATTTTAAAAAGGAAATCATCAGGGTGAGAAGAACAGAGATTTGATTTACCAGTTGAGGCTGTTGTACCAGGTGCATACACATAATTTCTCTCTCGAATGCCCTGTGGCACACACCTGGATATCCTGGGTGCCTCGTTTATTGGGCAAGCAATTTGGTGGCACATAAAACAAAACTGGAACTAGAGGGGTAGTCTGAGAGAATGAGGATAAGAAGAAAAAAAAAAATGGAAGGAGAGAAAGAAGGAAGGAAGGAAAATTTTGGTTTCATCTTGCCAGGCAAGAACATTGTGAAAGGAAACAAGCAGAAAGATATTTGTAATATGCCAATATGTAGCCTCTGCTGTTGGTCTCATTCTAACTCACCACTGTTGTCTATCATTTTCTGGCTGTTTTGTGTATACCCTGCCTTCCCAACAGTACAGACTTCCCACATTTACCAGTTTACATGTCTTCTCTTGCCTTGACTGTGAACTCTTAGAAGAAGAAGCACATTCCTTTATCTCTGTATCCTTGGCCCCAAGCACAGCATCTGGTATATAATGGGCACTCAGAATGTGTATCAATGATGGTGATGTAAAGCTGTGTTTCCACAACTTTAATTACTAGCATGCCAACCTTGTGCTTTTTGTTCTAACCAAGTATCATCACCTGTACAATTATTTGCTTCTTTCAATTGATTCATGCTTTTTTTTTTTAACTTTGTGCCATTCTTTGCAATCATATCTGTGAAATCACACAGATTGATAAGCAGGTTATATTTTTCCTAATACATGTTAAAACAAGTAGATAACTGTTAAACAGTATTCATTCAGGTACCGCCTAAATCAGCACACCTGTGGTAGGCAGATCACTTTGGGGAAATACTGATTAGGCTTTGTTCTCTAAAATTGTGGAATAATTAAGTGTATCAGTTCTATACTTTAGGCCTTTCAGTGGGAATCCTGCACACACTTGTCAATGTTGTCTTTCTTTAGAAGAAAGTTAACACTCTGAGTTTAACTTTTTCTATGTACCAATTGTTTAATTCGTGCAGCACAATTTGTATCTAAGGAAAGAGGGGTTATTTTTTTCATCTTCCCAGTTATTGATAGTTAGGTTCATTCTGATCTTGAGAAGGTGTTTGGCCATTTTAGCAATCAGTGATGAAGATTTTCTCAAATCCTGTCTTTCCACTCTCCCTCATCCTCTCACCCCAATATCTTCCCCAAATCTGGATAGTCTACCTGGGAAATGGCTCTAAAAAATTCTCCAGAAGATAAACAGGTGAAATGCACAGCAGATAATTCCCAAAAGAGGAAATGTAATTCATCATGGATATGGGAAAATAGGCAACCCTACTAGTAATCAACGAATGCAGATTACACATAATATATCCTTTTAAACATTTTAAATAAGAGGGATTTTTTAAAAATGATGCTTAATGCAAAGAAGGTGGGCTGAAATTGATAAGCTCATCCTCTGCATGGGGCCATATGATGCACAGTGACTACGGGAACTGCTAAAACATTTCCAACTCGACATTTGGCAAAATGTGAATCAAGCGCTCACGGTTGCAATGAGGCCTTCGATCTGGTGGCAATTCTGTTTCTAGAAATCTAGTCTATGGGAATAACTCTATATATGGAAAAGATTATATGCATGAACATGTTTGTTGCTATATTATGTTTTCCCTAGTAAGTGAAAACTGAGGAAAGACCAAAATACCAACAATGAAGATAGTGAGTAGGGCTTCCCTGGTGGCGCAGTGGTTGAGAATCTGCCTGCCAATGCAGGGAACACGGGTTCGAGCCCTGGTCTGGGAAGATCCCACATGCCGCGGAGCAACTGGGCCCATGAGCCACAATTACTGAGCCTGCGCGTCTGGAGCCTGTGCTCCACAACAAGAGAGGCCGCGATAGTGAGAGGCGCCGCGCACCGCGATGAAGAGTGGCCCCCGCTCGCCACAACTAGAGAAAGCCCTCGCACAGAAACGAAGGCCCAACACAGCCATAAATAAATAAATTAAAAAAAAAAAAAAAAAAAGATAGTGAGTAAAGTTGGTAATCTATTTCCATTCACTGGATGATTATACACCCATTAAAAACCAGATTGATGGGCTTCCCTGGTGGCGCAGTGGTTGAGAATCTGCCTGCCAATGCAGGGGACACGGGTTCGAGCCCTGGTCTGGGAAGATCTCACATGCCGCGGAGCAACTAGGCCCGTGAACCACAACTACTGAGCCTGCGCGTCTGGAGCCTGTGCTACGCAACAAGAGAGGCCGCGATAATGAGAGGCCCGCGCACCGCGATGAAGAATGGCCCCCACTTGCCGCAACTGGAGAAAGCCCTCGCACAGAAATGAAGACCCAACACAGCCATAAATAAATAAATAAACCCAAAGTTTAAAAAAAAAAAAAAAAAGTTGGTGTGTTAAGGTGCTCAGAAAAAAAAAAAAAAAACCCAGATTGATGAAAACACTTTATAACATGGCAGAATGCTTTGGGTATAATAGGATATAAAATTTTATACATAATGATGATAAATATGTAAAATATATGCACATAAGAAGACACCATGAGGAAATGCCCTTGCTCCTGGCAGGGCAGTGTGCCTAATGGTTAAGTGCATGAACTCTGGCATCAGATTGTCTGTGTTTGCAACTCGGCTTTGCTGCTTATTAGCTTTGTGACCTTGGGTGAGTTGCTTAAGTTCTCTAAGACTAAGTTTTTCTCATCTGTAAAATGTAATAGGTATCTCACCATGTTGTCCTGAGGATTAAATAAGGTAATTTATGTAAAACATTCAGCACAGGGCTGGCACACGATGGCACTGACTAAATCGTTAGTTATTCATCCTGCAAATATTTATCAATCATTGACTATGTGCAAGACACCTAATATGCTAGTAAATCATGGGATAATTTCACCTCCCTTCTGTTTTCTGCAACATGCTTATATTATCTTTAAAAGGAAACACTCCACTGGGCCTACTTTGGCTGGTCACCCTATCAGCAGGCTATCCTAAGAGTGTGCTAATCATGTTTCCTAGCTTTTCTCCTCTCACCCATTCCAAATCCAGGATTTGACCATGTCATACCCTTGCTTCAGCATCTTCCCTGGGGCCCCATTGCTTGCAAGGTAAAGTCCAACATCCTTACTTAAGAATTTTCAAAATCTGGCCTCAATCTACCCTTTTTAAAAAAAAATTATTTATTTATTTATTTATGTCTGCATTGGGTCTTCGCCGCTGCGCGCTGGCTTTCTCTAGTTGCAGCGAGTGATGGCTACTCTTGGTTGCAGTGCGCGGGTTTCTCATTGCGGTGGCCTCTCCTGCTGCGGAGCACGGGCTCTAGGCACACAGGCTTCAGCAGTTGTGGCTCGCGGGCTTAGTTGCTCCGCGGCATGTGGGATCTTCCCGGACCAGGGCTTGAACCCGTGTCCCCTGCATTGGCAGGCGGATTCTTAACCACTGCACCACAAGGGAAGCCCTCAATCCACCCTTGATGTGTCATTTCTTGCCATTCCCTCTGTACTCTGTTCAAAACACTCTACTTCCCAATCCCAAACCTGCAGAGAACAGCCACTGTCAGAACCCTCGATTTCATGCAGCATGACACTGCAGATAGCAAATTTTAGCCTCCTTTAAAATGGTGATTCTTGGACCACAACCCCAAGGATTTGGATTCAAAAGTCTGGAGTGGGACCTAGGAATTTGCTTCTTTAATAAGTATCTTGCATGATTCTGAGACAAGGTTCAGGGATACCAACTGAGAAACACACCATTCTCTTCTCCGCCTGGTAGACACATCTGCACTGTGCCAGGCACAGCTGAAAAGTTTGTTTGTTTTCTTGCCTTCCTCTTCAACCTCTGTACTTCTGTGGTATTTTATCCCAACTTCTAAGGCCATCATTTCCTTGTGCTTTCTTTGCTGACTTACTTCTCTAGCTGCCTCTCCCATGAACCATGAGCTCCTATATTTCAGAAACTATGTCTTGTTTACCCATATAGCCCCCTACCCGGCATGATAACTGGCACGCAGTAGACACAGATGTCTATGGGATGTACTCATTCATTGGCATTAATTGTGGATGACTGGATGATTCCATTGGCTACACTGAGCTCTAGTTCACTTGTAACTACCAAGTCTGACCTTACTGATGCTGATTATTGGCTCTGCTCATTTACCTCCCAGGCCATGGAAAGCCAGCACACTTTCTCACAGGGACAATTTAGAATGTAACCTGCAACCACACAGCTAGCATGCTCTGAAAGAGAGAAGGAACTTGAGCCAAACACCATGAAGTTCAACATGGATGGCATGTAAACTTCTGTCTAGAAGAGGTTAACTAACATTGAGGAATCACACTGCAGACAGGTGAGCAAGGCACAAACCCAGCTTGGGTGCCCAGATCCCAACAGACTCACCATGAGCTTTCCTGCTTAAATGCTAGAATAGCATAGTAGCTATTCACATGGGCCCTAAAGTCAGACTGCCTTCAATTACAACTCCACCAGCTGTGTGACCCTGGACATGTTCTATAACCTCTCTCTGCTCCAGTTTCCTGATCTGTAAAATGCAGCTAATAACACTACCTAATTCATGGAGTTGCTGTAAAAAGTAAATGAACTAAAATATATACAATCTTTAGAATTACCTTTGGTACTTAGTAACTGCTCAATAAATGGCAGCTGTTATAATTAGATTTCTAAACTATATCATGGATTCAATGCGCACTTCAGATTGAAAATTTTGCTCTGGTCTTTTTTTTTTCCAAACACATGCTGAAATTTTCTGTAGTAGTAATCTTTGTCCTTGCTTAACTCCAACCTTGGGGACCTGACTTATTGCCTATCAGACTGGCTTCAGTTCTATAGGACCTGCAGAAACCACAGTAATATCAAGCTAATAGACTTTCTAATTCATGTGTTGGAGATAAGTTTGAAGTTGGAAAAATATGGCAAAAGAAAATGTAAGAGTGTTACATATGTAGATGGGGGGAAGAAATTAAGCATCCCCAAAATGATAGGATGAAGAGAGATTTTGAAAAGAAAAATCTGATAAGAAACAAAGTCCCATCTATTCAAAATTGCTAGCAATGTCTTGCATGAAAATCTGCCCCCTACCTTTTAACTCGCTGAGAAAACTGAGGCATCAGTCTGCTCTCAGCATTGAGAGCCTAGTACGGGCCAATGTGGAGCTCAGCACTTTACATAAATTGCCTCTTTTAATACTCATTTGCAGTCACTGCTCTTCTTATTTTACAGAGGGGAAACTAATTACATTACCAGTAACGGCAAAACTGGATTCATACCCAGCTCTAGAGTTTTAAGTTTTACCAGCTTCCCTGTTGCTCTTAATTATGCCCCTCATAAACTTTTGAGTGGTATTTCATGGCCTAGAGATTAATAGAAAATATTTATACAAGGCCATTTTCCAGTTCTAGCTCTGCATCCCCCAAAGCCTGTGAGGAGGAAATGCCTCCAATGATCCCCCTGCTGAAGTCCTAACTCCCAGTACCTCGGGATGTGACCTTATTGGAAATAGGGTCATTGCAGATGCAACTAGTCAAGTTACGATAAGGTCATACTGGAGGAAGGTGGTCCGCTAGTTCAATATGACTGGTGTCCTTAGAAGAAGAGAAGAGATACTGAACATGAGGGGAGAAAAGCCATGTGAGGCACTGATGTGCTACAGAGCAAGCCAAGGAACCAAGAACACAAGGATTGACATCCGGGAGGAGAGGAAGGATTCTCTGCGACAGGTTTCAGAGGGAGCATGGACCTGATGACACCTTGATTTCGGACTTCTAGCCTCCAGAAAACTGTGAGACAACAAGTTTCTGTTGTTCGAAGCCACCCGGCTTCTGTACTTTGTTATAGCAGCCCTAAGAATCTCATACATTCCCCCTGGAGTTGGGGGCAGCGTTCTTTCCCGCCCATGAAAATAAACAGAGAACATCCTTTTGTGGGTGTTTACCACTTCAGCCCCCAAGAGCTGGGCTGTCTGCTGTCACTGTGATTATGTGATGGCAATCATGATGATGACATCATGGCAGACACTGTGGGTTTCTCCCCAGTAGCCATCCTTCCCTGCTTTGGCTAACAGATCCCTATTTTACTCAGCTATTAGCCCTGCATCCTTCGTGGGGCCTTTTAGTTCTGTAATCACGTGGACTTCATGCATTTGAAAGAATGCTCTGATTGGACCCATCAAACTGAATTAACTACTTAAAAAAAAATTTTTATTGGAGTATAGTTGATTTACAATGTTGTGTTAGTTTCAGGTGTACAATAAAGTGAATCGGTTATACATATATCCACTCTTTTTTAGATTCTTTTCCCATATAAGTCATTACAGAGTACTGAGTAGAATTCCCTGTGCTATACAGTA
Source organism: Balaenoptera musculus (assembly GCF_009873245.2). Classification (NCBI taxonomy): domain Eukaryota; kingdom Metazoa; phylum Chordata; class Mammalia; order Artiodactyla; family Balaenopteridae; genus Balaenoptera; species Balaenoptera musculus. The sequence continues at coordinate 70,582,933 of NC_045800.1, read as the reverse complement.
GGTCCTTATTAGTTATCTATTAGTTATCTATTTTAATAGTGTGTATATGTCAATCCCAATCTCCCACTTTATCCCTCCCCCTCTTTCCCCCCTGCCTAATTAGCTTCTTACGGCCCATTTTGTGAGTGACACTAGCTCAGAGCTCAGGAATCTGCCAGGTTTTACCATCCACATGCTAAGACCAAATGGGCTTCTGCAGGCTGCCTTTTCAGATTGAAAGGATGAAGTGAATGATTCATCCACCAGCTTGAAAAGTTAATTCGTTTGGTGGCTTGTGCGGCATAATTACCAGCACTTACAGATCCCAACAACAGCATCACCGACAAACCCATGGGGAGGTAAGTGGTCATCTCTCACGCTTCTTCTCTCTACCCTCCCTCAAACCAAACTGGTAGATGGGCATATTTTAAAATGCTTCTTCTTATTCATATTGAGCTTGATAATTTTATTTTTTAACATCTTTTTTTACATACTGACTGATTCCACTGATATAGAGTTCAAAAGTAGGCAAGCGAGTATATTCTGTTAGAAGTGAGGACAGAGGGGTTACAGTTACATCAGGGGGCCTCAGGGGTGCTGGTACTGTTGTCTTTCTTGAGATGGGTGCTGGTCATACAGGTGTGTTCATCTTATAACATTTGTGACTTGTGTATTTTTCTGTATCTATGTTGTGTTTTTAGTGTCAATTATTTTCTTAAAGATCTTATTTTGGGCGCTCGCTTCGGCAGCACGTATACTAAAATTGGAATGATACAGAGAAGATTAGCATGGCCCCTGCACAAGGATGACACGCAAATTCGTGAAGCGTTCCGTATTTTTGATGGGTACTAGGTATGAATGTTTCTTACAAATTGCATCTGTGTTAAAGCTAATTATTACAGTTCATAATAAGTTTAACTAATTGTATAATGAAAATCACTTTAAAGATCCATAGAAAGCACTAAAACGTTAAAATATATTTTCAAAGCTGCAATAAGTGTTTAATGCACAAAGCAAAATCTAAGACTAAATTTTTGTTGTTAGTGCTGTTATTTTGTTCTTCTACTAAGTAAAAGATTTAATAAATGAGCCATTTATGTCTGTTTTCCAAAACAAAACAAAACAAAACAAAACAAAAAGATCTTATTTTGGGGAATTTCCTGGCGGTCCAGTGGTTAGGACTCCAGAGTTTAGGGCTTTCACCGCAGTGGGCCCGGGTTCAACCCCTGGTCAGGGAACTAAGATCCTGCAAGCCATGTGGCACGGCCCCCCAAAAAATCTTATTTTGGCTCTCACTAATTCTAATATCCTTTATTTCCATAGTACTGTCTCCACTCATGTTCATCTTAAAACAACACCTCCTGAAAGGTTGACTTAATAAAGGATCCCAGGACATATATACACTACCAAATGTAAAATAGATAGCTAGTGGGAAGCAGCCGCGTAACACAGGGAGATCAGCTCCGTGCTTTGTGACCACCTGGAGGGGTGGGATAGGGAGGGTGGGAGGGAGACGCAAGAGGGAGGAGATATGGGGATGTATGTATATTGTATAGCTGATTCACTTTGTTATACAGCAGAAACTAACACACCATTGTAAAGCAATTAAACCCCAATAAAGATGTTAAAAAATTTTTTTTTAAATAAAAAATAAAGGATCCCAGACTGAGTCATATCAGGGTGGTGACCTGGACCCCAACTACTAGATGTTATTCCTGATCAAGTCTGCCTCCCCTGCTCCCACTAAGTCACCACTTTCTAGGAGTTAATGGCTACTTCCTGACTCACTTTAAAAAAAAATTTTTTTTTCTAATTGTATTTTTAGAAAACACTCTGCTAAGGAGGTCTTCCTGTTTCACAGGAGATGATTTAAGGCCTGTTCCACTGCGTTCTTTGAATATGCAGTTTATATCTCACGTAATACTCCCCCTACCCACCCAAATCACACTTTTCTTGCCTTTGGTTGAATTTATTAAACTGACCATTTACGTGAGCAAGGGCATCACTTTCAAAACCAAGCAGTAAGCAAATGACTAACTGCTTTCCCATCTGCTCACGTTCTACATTGGCTTTCAGGGGTGTTTACCTAATACGTCTAAAGCGGTTGTGAATAAACAAAGTGCAGTTTTCAGAGGAACTGCTCATTACACATTACATCATATGACACTTAAATCTTAGTTCACAAAAAAACAAAACAAAACAAAATCTCTTAAGAAATGCATTTGCAGACAAATTCTGCTTATTCTGAATGTCATTTTGCTCACCATGGTGGCCAGGATATATAAAACATTGACAGAAATTTGCAAAATTTCATCTAATGCTTTCAATTTCTTTTTTTATTTATCAAACTATAATTGATTTACAATATTGTGTTAGTTTCAGGTGTACAGTTTCAGATTCTTTTCCATTATACAATTATTACAAGATATTGAATATAGTTCCATGTGCTATACAGTAAGTCCTTGTTGTTTATCTATTTTACATACAGTGATGTGTACCTATTAATCCCATACTCCTAATGTATCCCTCCCCCTCCCCTTTCCCCTTTGGTAACCGTAAGTGTGTCTTCTATGTCTGTGAGTCTGTTTCTGTTTCATAAGTAAGTTGATTTGTATTATTTTTTTTAGATTCCACATATAAGTGATATCATATAATATTTGCCTTTCTCTGCCTGACTTACTTCACTTTCTATGATAATCTCTAGGTCCATCCATGTTGCTGCAAATGGCACTATTTCATTCTTTTTTATGGCTGAGTAATATTCCATTGTATATATGTATATACCACATCTTCTTTATCCATTCATCTGTTAATGGACATTTAGTGCTTTCAATTTCTTTTGAGATTTTTGGGAAGATCAAAATAGACAAAAGTTTTCTCAGTTTTCCCATTGAGGACCTCTTTTGTGAAGAATGCTTCATTCATTTGATAAACATTTACTTATTATCTACTACAGGCTAAACTCTGTGGCTGATTTTAAATATATATATAGAGAGAGAGCATTCAGAGGATTTAAAATTTTTCAAAAAAGACAGAAATGTGAAAAAATCCCAACAAAGCCTATGGTGAAGAGTACTGAAATAGAGGAACTGAGGTTACAATCCTGAAGGAGGTAATATTGACTCTTGAAGAATAGATGGGATTTTAAAGTGGAGATGGGGAGGAATGAAGGTCATTCCAGGTAAAGGGAGCAACTTTAGGAAATGCCAAAAAGTGAAGGAGGACAGAGCAGGGAAATATTGGAGCACAGCAACTAACAATGTGGCCAGAGCTTCAGGTGGGAGAGGGAATTAGGAGTTAATACAGTCCTGGGAGGGAGGGTGGAAGCCAAATTTTGAAGTTTGAATTGAATTGAAGGTTTAAAGAATTTCTCAGGCAAATGGGAGTGAAGGAGTATTGTTACCAGGCTGTGTGTGTGTGTGTGTGTGTTAAAATATACATAGCATGAAATTTACAATTGTAACCATGTTTAAGTGTGTAATTCAGTGACGTTAAGTATATTCACACTGTTGTGAAACCATCACCACCAGCCACATTCAGAACTTCCTCATCTTCCACAACTGAAACTCTGTACTCATTAAACACTAACTCCCTACTCCACCCTCTCCCTAGCTCCTGGCAACCACCATTCTACTTTCTGTCTCTGTGATTTTCACTATTCTGGGTACCTCATATAAGTGGAATTACATAGTATTTGTCCTTTTGTGGTTTATTTTACTTAACATAATGTTTTCCAGGTTTATCCAGGTTGTAGCATGTGTCAGAATTTCCTTCCTTTTCAAGGCTGAATAATATTCCATTGTATGTATTTATCACATTTTGTTTATCCATTGACACTTGGTTGCTTCCACTTTTTGGCTATTGTGAAGAATGCTGTTATGAACATGGGTGTCCAAAAATCTCTTCACAACCCTGCTTTCAACACTTTGGGGTTTACACCCAGAGGTGGAATTGCTGGATCATATGGTAATTCTTTTTAATTTTTTGAGAAATCTCCACACAGTTTTCCTTAGAATTTACACCACTTTACATCCCCACCAGCAATGTACAGGAGTTCCAACGTCTCCACCTCCTCACCAACACTTGTTATTTTGTGTCATTTTGTGGGTTTTTTCTTTTTTAAATAAGAGCATCCCAGCAGGTGTGAAGTAATATATTATTGATTTGTTTTGTATTTTCCTAATGATAGTGATATTGAGCATCCTTTTATGTGTTTATTGGCCATTTGTATATCGTTTTTGGAGAAATGTCTACTTGAGTCTTTTGGCCATTTTTGAATTGGGTTGTCTCTTTTAATATTGTTGAGGTGTAAGAGTTATTTATGTATTCTTGATATTAATCCCCTATCCTCTATAGGAATTGTAAATATTTTCTCTCATTCTCTGGGTCGCCTTCCACTCTGTTAATAGTGTCCTTTGATGCACAAAAGTTTATAATTTTGATGATATGACTTATTTTTCTTTTGTTGCCTTGCTTTTGGTGTCATATCTAAGAAGTCACTGACAAATCCAATGTCACAAAGTTTTTCTTATGTTTTCTTCTTCTTTTTTTTTTTTTAATTGGGGTATTGTTGTTTTACAATGTTGTGCTAGTTTCTACTGTACAGGGAGGTGGAGTTCTCTGTGCTATACAGCAGGTTCTAATTAGTTATCTATTTTATACATATTAGTGTATATATGTCAATCCCAATCTCCCAATTTATGTTTTCTTCTAAGAGTATTATATTTTTAGCTCTTACATTGAGGTCTTTGATCCATTTTGAGTCAATTTTTAAATACGGTGTCAGATTAGGGTCTGACTTCATTTTTTTGCATGTGGATACCTAGTTTTTTTGTTGAAAAGACTGTCATTTCCCTATTGAGTGGTTTTGGCACCCTTACTGAAAATCATTTGACCATATATGAAAGCTTATTTCTGGGTCCTCTATTCTATTCATTGGCCTATATGTCTGTCTTTATGCCAGTGCCACACTATTTTAATTGCCATAGCTTTGTAGTAAGTTTTGAAATTGGAAAGTGTGAGACCTCCAAATTTGTTCCTCTTTTACGAGATTGTTTTGGCTCTTCAGGTTTCCTTCAGATTCTATACAAATTTTAGGAGAGATTTTTCTATTCCTGCAAAAAGCATTGTTGCAATTTTCATAGGGGTTGTATTGAATCTCTGGATAGCTTAGTATTGACAGCTTAACAATATTAAATCTTCCAATGTATGAACAGGGATATCTTTCCATTTATTTGTGATTAGGCTTTTATATATTTTAAGTGACATTTTATTTTTAATTAACATTTTCATTCTGTTCTTGTAACTTGAGATAAAAGGGGCTGTAGAATGTCACACAGCAGGTGCATAATAAAAGTATGTTACTGAATCAAAAACAAAAAAAAACCAAACGGAACAACAAAGCAGAACAATGGTTGCAGTTTCATAAACTATGCCCACCAATACTAAGATTTATCATAAACACCTAGGTTTACCTAAATAAGGCTGTGATGTTGGTCGTTAATTTCTTCTCCCCTTCCCTCTTTCTTTCTTTCCACAATTTCTCCTTTGCTGTACCCATCTCAAGCTTCCACTCAGGGATCTGCTCTCTTAGACAAGGAGGTTATGATTTTAAAGTCTAGCCTAATTTACTTAGAGTGAAATTCACCATTTTAAAGTGCACAGTTCAGTGAGTTCTGACAATGTTTACAGTCATTTAATCTTCAGGGCCAGGCTTTGGACAGTGGACTTGATGGCAGCTTTCCATCAAGAGGGAAAGAGGGAAGCTTCTTCCCTTCCCTCTTTCCATCACACATGGAAAAAGTGGGTTTGCTGTTTGGTAGTTTCTCAAAAATCAAACATAAAATTACCATATGACCCAGCCATTCCACTTCTAAGTATAGATCCCAAAAATTAGAAACAGGGACTCAAACAGATACTTGCACATCAATGTTCACAGCAGCATTCAGCATTAGTCACTATAGCCAAAATGAGGAAATAACTCAAATTTCCATAAATAGATGAATGAATAAACAGAATGTGGTATATACATACAATGGAATATTTTTCAGCCATAAAAGGGAATGAAGTTCTGACACATGCTACAACATGGATGAACCTTGATAACATTATGCTAAGTGAAATAAGCCAGATACAAAGGGAAAAAAATCATTGCATGATTCTATTTATAGGAGGTACCTAGAATAGCCAAATTCATAGAGACAGAAAATAGAATAGAAGGTACCAGAGAAAGACAAACACTGTATGATCTCAATTATATGTAGAATCTAAAAAAAATTGAACTCACAGAAACAGAGCAGACTGGTGTTTGCTGGGGCTGGTAGGTGGGTTGAGGAGAGAAGAAGTGGGGGAAATGGATGAAGGTGGTCAAAAGTTACAAATTTTTAGTTATAAGATAAATGAGTCCTGGGGATATAGTATACAGTGGTGACTACAGTTAACAATACTGTATTGTATATTTGATATTTGCTAAGAGAGTAGATCTTAAAAGTTCTCACCAGAAAAAAATAAAAGGTAACTATGTGAGGTGATGGATCTTAACTAAACTTATTATGGTTAACATTTCACAATACATACATAAATCATTACATTGTACACCTTAAACTTACACAATGTTATTTGTCAATTATATTTCAAACTAAGCTGGGAGAAAAAAGGAAGGTACCAGGGGCTGGGAGGAGGGGGTAATGGGGAATTATTGCTTAATGGTCATAGTTTCTCTTTCCAATGATGAAAACTTTCTGGAAATAGATAGTGGTGAGAGTTCCACAACACCGAATGTACTTAATGCCACTGAATTGTACACTTAAAAATGGCAAACTTGGGGCTTCCCTGGTGGCGCAGTGGTTGAGAATCTGCCTGCCAGTCCGGGGAACGCAGGTTCGAGCCCTGGTCTGGGAGGATCCCACATGCTGCGGAGCAACTGGGCCCGTGAGCCACAACTACTTAGCCTGCGCGTGTGGAGCCCGTGCTCCGCAACAAGAGAGGCCGCGATAGTGAGAGGCCCGCGCGCCGCGATGAAGAGTGGCCCCCGCGTGCCGCAACTGGAGAAAGCCCTCGCACAGAAGCAAAGACCCAACACGGCCAAAAATAAATAAATAAATAAATAATTTTTTTAAAAAAAGGTAAACTTCATGTCATGTATATTTTACCAATTTTAACATTTTATTTTTTAAAAAGTGGGTTTGCCTTACCTCTAAGGGACACAGGTGACTCCAAACCCTCTGGCTAAACACATAACACGCATAAAACCACGAGAATAAATAAAAATATAAAATAAATAAAAACCAATCAAAGAGCACTGCAAGTTGGGAGAAGGTTCGGAAAAGAGAGAGAAAACTGAAGGCAGGGCAACCAGATAGGAGGCTGCTGAGATGGCCCTGGACTGGCCTCAGTTAGAATATGGGCAGAGGAAGAGGGAAGATGGCACCCACACAAGAGGCAGAGAGAACACCAGGACTAAATGAACACAGCACAAGGCAGGAGGAAAGGTGGGAAATGCCAGGCCAGGACCACACTGTGAATTTTGTGAGCCCTAGGTGTTTTTCTTAGAGGACCCCTTCCTCCACAAAAAAAGAAAAATAAATAAATTAGATAATATTTTACTGTTGCATTGGTATAAGGATGAATACAACAGTATTATAGATTATAAACATTTTTTTGTCCTGAAAGTACATTTTTTTCCTTCTGATATTAAAAGAAATCAAAACATTTTCGTGGGCCCCTAAATATTCACATCTGGGCCCTTGGTGCTGCCTCTTCTGAGTGTCCTGGAGGAGGGGGTCCTGGGCCAGCCTGTGCAAGGCGCTGACGGTCTCCTAGCTAAGACTCTGCCCTCCTTCCCCTTCCCTGTGGCTTCCTTACCTGATGGACGGCTCCAGGTATTGAGGACTGTGTTACAGCAGATACGTGATCCTGGGGGCAAAGTTGTAGGCTTCACGTGGGGTTAAGACTGTGGACTCCAGAATCAGAACAAGTTGGGTCCGGGACTTCCCTGGTGGTCCAGTGGTTAAGACTCTGTGCTCCCAATGCAGGGGGCCTGGATTCAATCCCTGGTCAGGGAACTAGATCCCGCATGCTGCAACGAAAGATCCCGCGTGATGCAACTAAGACCCGGCACAGCCAAATAAATAAATAAATAAATATTTTTTAAAAAAAGAAAGATAAAGAACAAGGTGGGTCTGAATCACAGCTCTCCCTGCTTGACTGTGTAAACTGGAGCAAGTTACTTAACCTTTCTAAGCCATGGTTTCTATCTGTAAAATGCACATAAGAGTTCCTAACATCATAGAGGTTTTTTGAGGCCTAAATGTGATGTGAAACAACCAGCTTAGCACTATGTCTGGTCCACGGCTGGCAAGTGCCGGCATCCCTTGGCTATCCTTAAATCCGGCACTTACCCAGCACCACTTCTGACTTGGTTTTAAACAGGCACAGTGATTTGCGGTTTGTTATGAGGGGGAAGAGGAAAGGTATGAAGACACCTGGAGAGGGGAAGAGAGAGGGGCAAAGGAGAAGGAACATGAACTATTTCATGCTTTTGCTCAGGACAAGCCCAGTGAGCCTTTATATATGTTAAGGCTTAATAAGAAAGTAAAAAACTAAAGTAGACTGTCTGCCTTTATTTAGCAAATATTATTTGAGTGCCCACAATGTGGCAGGGTTTCAGGGGTGGAACAGACAACCCCTGCTACCCACTCCTCTCCCTGCTTGCCTTCCAGACTTCTCTCCTATTCTTCTGAACAAACACAACTAGACTATTAGCCGATGTGTCAAACACATCCCTTAACCATCGCAGCTTCCTCCGTAAACTCATGCAGGCTTGGCTCCCATCACCATCTCTTTTTTCCTCCCAGTCCCACTTGCTGAAATCTTTCTGCAAGGCTCAAAAATAAAATCAGCTCCTGAATGGAGACTTCTCAACTGGGGAGACCATGCTCCACGCTGCAACCCTGTGTGCGCCTCTTGGGGCCTCCTTTTTTTGGGAGTTCTGTTTCTGCTGCCTGACCTTTCCTCATAAACACAAGCTCCTTAAGGCAAAAGACTCATCTCTGATTCACCTCTGCTCCAGGAACACCTGCTGAATTGAAAGATCAGAGAAAGGAGAGGGGAAAACACCTTATACAACTTCCCGGGCCTCCCAGCTTGGTCTCTGCCTGCTTCACTGTTGAGGAGCTCACATCGGAAGAAAAAGCCCCATTACCATCACACCACGACCATCCCTGCTCTGAGATCTCTGCCCTGGTTTGTGTGAGGGATTTGGCTGCAAAGGTTTGTTAAGGTGTTCAGTGCTCCAAACACAACCTTCACAACAGAAAAAACAAAAAGGAATGGTGGAGGAGGAGGGAGAAGGACAGGGAAGTGAGCAAATACTCCCGCTGGCAGGTGATCCCTCTTGGGATCTGATCTGTTTACTTCTCCCTAAGGTCTCTGTGGAGGTCATCTCTGTATACGGAGGACAGGCCCTTACTTCTTCTGTCTCAGAGGCGAAACCAGACCCAATTTCTGGGCATCGAATGGACTGGACCCTGGTACCCCAAAAGCTGTCAGCTCTGGGTTTGCACTTCCATTACAGAGCACCATTTCAAAACATGACTTTAGGTATTAGCTTACATGTACGTATGTCACACGAAGTATGTATGAATAAATATATTGATTATCTACCATAGGCAGGGCCTTGTGCTAAGGCGAACAGAAGATTCAAAAGCTAGAGTTCACTAGAGTTTAAAAGTAGTTTGTCGTACATATGGGATGTTCGCTGAAGCACTGTTCACAACCAGAAAAAAAATTAGAAACAATCTAAATATCCATCATCATGAGGAGAAGGGCCAATAAAATGTAGCACACTGGTTTCCTAGAATACAATAAAGTGCTTTAATGGAAGTAACCAGGGATCATATGTCAACGCTAATAGATCTTGAAAATATAGAGAGTGAAAAAGACAGATTGTAGAATGATGAATATCATAAAATATCATTTATGCAAGTATATACATAAGGAAAATAATACTCTACATATTCTATGAATGCATTAGAATCTGCATGTAAAAGTGTGTTTTTTAAATGGTACAGAGGGACACATACTTTCAGGGAGAGGGGAAGAAACAGAGAAAGGCTGTGATGAAAGGGGTCTTTTGTTTTTCTATAATTACTCTCATTTTTTTAAGTAATTAGGAAGGTACTGCCTAAATACATGAGAAGCTAAGTAATGAGTTCATCGATAACCACGACAACAACCTAAGCGACATCACGGGGCAGAATGGATTTACTCTCCCAGGATTAGCATCTGCAATAACGGCTGGGAGTTTAGAAGAGGAAGAGCTGAGCCCTGGGGAGCTCTGAGGAGGAGCTAAGGAATTAGTATTTACTTCCTTGGAAGTCTCTGGGAAAGGGAATGCTGTGACGAAAGTGGAGTGATGTGAAGATTCATCTGGCCACAGGTGTGCAATATAAAAATTTACATTACGAGTGTATGTGGGATTTGTTTTTCCTCATACTTGTCAGACTCTGGAATTGGAGGGCACTATTTTTTTAACTTGTCAGGCTCTGGAAATTGAAGAACACGGTATTGCACAAGCTAAGCTCTGAGAGGAAATCACATTAGGAGAATGAGGGATGTTTTGGTGTAACCCCTGAGCCAAACTAGGGATCGGGGCCTCCCGGGGGATTTGGGGGTCAGTGACGTTCACTAAGTTTCCTTCACTGGTCTGTCAGCTCCTCGGGCTGGGGCTGTGACATCTTCCTTCCTGGAGCCCCAATGTAGAGAACAGTGCATGATGTCACATCACTCAGTGAACACTTGTTGGATGAATGAGTGGATGAATGAGTGGATGGATGAATGAATATTGCAGAAAGGTCAAAGAGAATAAGGACTACAGAGAGGCTTGTGGCTTGAATGGCTAACTCCCTAGCTCTGAGGAACTTCTGCCCCATTATCCATTCTCCCAGATGGTGCCTGTCCCTAGGAGTGTGGCTTTTATTTGCCTCCCGCCGCCACCTGCCCTCCTCGACTCCATCCCTAAACCCTGGGGTCCTTCTTGGGATGGGGGGAGGAGTGACTGTCAACTTACAGGGAGACCCAGGATACCGACGTCGGAAGAAGATAAAATTAAAAATCATTTGGAGAACTGAGTTGGGAGGATCCTCATAGGAGGTGGGTCAGGGTGGAGCAATGTATTGTATGTTGGAGGCGGGGGGGTGGGATTCTAATCCAAGGCGGAGGGGAAATGAGCCTATTGGAAGAGAGGATCAGGCAGGTGGAAGGACTGGGGCCAGATATCAGAAAATTGGTTGAGGAACTGGTTCATGCAGAGGTTTTTCAAACGTGGAGCTCAGAATCCCAGGATTTCACAGACAGCCTCCAGCGGTTTCCCAAACAATGAGGCTGCTTCTGCCAAGGAGAGAAGATTAAAACTGCCAGAGGGATCTGTTCATCCATTATCTGCCCTACGTCCTGGGATCTGTTCTTCCATTATCTGCCCTACGTCCTGGGGTTCTGAGTAAGATTTCATTTGAAGGAAGAGACAGGTGTGTGTGTGTGTGTGTGTGTGTGTGTGTGTGTGTGTGTGTGTGTGTGTGTGTGTGTGTGTGTGTGTGTGTGTGTGTGTGTGTGTGTGTGTGTGTGTGTGTGTGTGTGTGTGTGTGTGTGTGTGTGTGTGTAGAGAGGAGAGAGGAGAGGAGGGGAGGGGAGACAAGGGGAGGGGAAAGAAGGTCATTCAGCTAAAACATTTGAAAGAACACTGAGTACATAGTCTCTCTCTCCCTTGAAATGAGGTCATACATAAAAAGTATTCTGGGTGGAAAAGGCTCTCAATGAGTGTTTGTATTGGACTAGATGCAGGAAAAGAACTCAATCAAAAGACAAATTCACTTGAAATTACCAAAACTTGCCTAGCCCATCCTATGCTCAGGGTTGGGATTATCCCCAAAAGATCAAAATTAGGAGACTCAAAGCCCAGAGTAAGGGAAGCAGGGAGGTGTAGCTCACTGGTGTTTAGTTCTTGTTAATAATCATTAACACTCTATTGAGCACTTTTCAGGAGCTGTGCCCAGCCTTCGCATGCATAATCTCATGAATTCTCACAATAGGCTAGGAAGTAGGCCCTATTCCCATCTCTACCAAGGCTCAGAGAGGTTGAGGAACTTTTCCAGCATCACAGCAGATCACAAGCAGCAGAGCTGGACTTTGAATCCAGGCAGCCTAACTTCAAAGTCCCTGAGCATAAGATGCAGTCATATCTTCCAAAGACCATGCCCTGAGCAGGTGTGGTTGAAGCAAGGTGCAGGCACCTGCAGCACCTGCACCTTCCTCTTCTGAGGAAGAAAGAACAACACTTTCATTTTTGACAGGGTTCCATGTGACACAATCCCTCATAGAAAAAAGTCCCTCATAGAAAAACCCTGTCTCTGTTGGGGCAGTTGCCTCCCTGGAAACCTTGGGTGGACTGACCACACCTGGAAGTTGCATTCCCTTCTTGATGCCACATATCTGAGAACTTAAAGGTATCTCACCTTCAATCAGTGAACAGGAGGATGAAGGGTCTGGCTAACTATAAAGGAAAATGAGGACATTTAATTTAAAGAAGAGAAGATTAGAAGGGGAGAGCTATCTCAAGCACTCAGAAAGTTTTCTCAAGGAAGAGTGACCAAGTTTATTTTGTGCAGCTCTGGGTCGCAAAACCAGGGTCAGTGGGAAAGTAAGAGGGAGACAAATTTCGAATCAATATTACCAGTGATTTTCTTTTGATCTGTTTGAAAATTAAGTTGGCCACACTTAAGATAGTGAGCACCCCGTCAGAGGAAGCAATCAAGCAAAAACAGTTAGGAATCATGAGTGCTAAGAGGGAACTCATCTGTTGGATAGAAGATTAAAATGACTACTAAAGCCTCTTCTGACTTGAAGATTCCACAAGTTTATAAGTATGATGTTTCTTCTCCTTTTCAAAATTTCTCACTGAGCCAAAGACTTAAGAATGAACCCAATGGTCATTCCAGCCACTGAAAATATAATGCCTTATAAATTCTTATATTCTGCATGTCTGTGTGAAGGGAGCCCCACCTATGACACAAGCCTATATGTCTGTCAGCAGGGGCAACATTTTTCACACTAATAGTACAAGTCAGAATAAATACCATCTCCATTTGGGAGACAGTCTTTGACAGAAGAGAATTGGCCTGCTTGATTAGGAGTACATGTCAGGCACTGATAATAGGGAAATCCTTTTCTGCTGAGCCCTAGAACCTGAACAGTCATAATGAGACCGATTTAATGAGCCTCCTGTTTGTTCTACACCAATATTAATTATAACGCTGTCACAGAAGGCAGCCAGCTCGAGATAAAATAGGTAAAATGCCCAGGAATTGGACTGGATTCAGAATCTTTTCCCCAGATACAAATAAGCTTGCAGTCATGTACATAAGTCTCTAGCAAGCAAGCGGATTTAACTCCTTCTTTAAGCTGTTTGGAAGAAATACTTATGGAGTTGGTCTGAACAGCAGAAATGCTTCTGAACTTTGGGTTTGTCCTCAGAATGCGTCTACCCCAAATCTGTCTGACTGACTGAGTCTGATCAGTACCAACTTGTTGGTACCAACTTGTTGCTCCCTTGGAAAGAGAAGAAAAAGGCCCTTCTTGTTGAGTAGGTAGGCACACCTCCAACCCTTCATTTTGGTCAGGTCTCACAAATCTCTCCCCTTAAAGAAATGGAACTTCTTTCAGATAAAACTTAAACTGGGAATTGTCATCAATCCGGTTGAATAAATCATCACCAGGGGCCTATTTACTGCTAATACCTATTGAGCTCTACCAGGCACTCTTGTAACACAAATTACCTTGTGGTCAGTACTGACAGTGTGCTCTTTACAGGAAGCCCAGAGATGTTAAGCACTTTGTCCAAGGGCACACAGCCAGTTTGAGTCAGGATTCAAACCCAGGCTGACTGATTCCAGAACCAGGGTGCTTAACCACAGGCCATGCTGTGCATGCTGTTTGCAGGCGGTTTATTCATTCAGCAAGTGTTAACCGAGCACCTCCTATGTGCCAGGCACGTGCTGAGCAGAAATGAATAAGACACAGGCCCTATCCAGAGTAGTTCGGCAATTCCAGCAGATTGTAACAAACTGTCCCATTCCCTGGATGTCAGCAAGGGCTCCAGGAAATGAAGTGTAACCAGAGACTGTAAAGATAAGTAAGAATTAAGCAGTGAGTGGAGAGGGGAGCCTGAGAAGGAGGAGGTTACCAAAGGAATCCCTGGGATCAGGATGGCAGGAGCACAGCATTGTGAGATATCGAGGAATTACACAACAGAAAGAGGAGAGAGCTTTCTGACAGAAAGGACTTGGGAGGAGGCAAAACTTGAGCTTGGTCCTCAAAAATAGACACAGTAAAAGAAGATGAGCAGTGTATCTGACATATACTTTAAATCTGCTGAAATTTTTTCATATTTACATAACTCTCTCACTCCAACTCAGGCCCACGGAACTTTGCCACATGGATAAAGGATTGACTCCAAGGGGTTAATCGCCTGCCAATCAAAAGAGGCCACAATGGTTCTCTTCTCTTTTCTTACTAAATTCACATTGGTGAGATTGTGATGGTCCAAAGATGGTGGGCAGCTGATGAAGGAGGCATGGGAGAGGACAGACATGGAATCCTGAGCCTTGACTCAGGCAGACTGCGGTTACTCAGAATCGGACACAGAGCGGCAGAAAGAGTTAGAAGCAAAGCAAAGGTACTGCGGTTACTCAGAATCGGACACAGAGCGGCAGAAAGAGTTAGAAGCAAAGCAAAGGTCCATAGGCCTGAAAACTCACACCAGTCCCTGGCTCTGATCCCAGAACCCACTGACTTGTGAACCCATGAAGTGGTCCACGTCCACCCACAGCTTCCCACCACCAGCGTGCAGGTGGCCTTGCCTGGACCGCCTGGCTCTGCTCGTCTCAGTGCTGCCTGCCTCTGCAGTGGCTCTCCAACTTTAGTGCAGGCTGGAATTGCCTGCAAGGCTGACTGAACCACAGATGGTAGACCCCACCTTCAAAGTTTCTGATTCAGTAGGTCTGGGATAGTGCCAAGAATTTGCATTTCTAACCGGTTACCAGGAAATGCCGATAGTGGTCCCACACTTTGAGAACTGCTGCTCTATGGCACAAGGCAAGTTGTACCTCGCCAGGAAGACTTCCCCCAGCACTCCAGCCCCTCTGGCTTCTTTTCCCAGTCTTACTGCACGTTTAAGTTAATACATACTGCAAAGACAAACCCACTGCCTTGAGAAGAAGTCAGACAGGCAATGGAAAATGAGGGAATTGGATGAGCTCAGATGTATATACATTCATTGTGTGAGAGATGGGAATGATGGTGACCTGGAAAATTCAGGCCCCAATAAAAGGGGGCAACTCACTCAGCTCTAGTCAATTTTTGCTGGGTGTCCTTGCAAGTTCAGGATTGCCAGGTCTTCTTGGTTTCACGAGAAGGTAGAAATCATGATTTTTTTGGTAAAATATTCCAATTTCTCAAAGTTGGTTCAAGATTTTTAAAGACAATATCAGGATCAGTCAGGTGACCTCTAGCCTCCTGCAGCTTTAATACTTGATGGTTTGGGCTTGTGGTAAAGTACTTGGATGATGTGTTCTGGCCTATCTCAGGGAGGAAGGTTAGAAACACCTGCACTCCATGAGGGCCACTCACTCTTGTCATATTCTTTCCAAAAACCCCTTACCCAAATCTAATCATGAGAAAAACACCACAAACCTAGATGGAGGGACATTCTACAGGAGACCTGACTGGCACTCCTCAAGACTGTCAAGGTCATGAAAAGCAAGGAAAGACTGAGAGAGTGTCACAGACCAGAGGAGACTGGGGTGCCATGACAACTAAATGCAATGTGGTACCCTGGAGTGGATCCTGAAACAAAAAGAGGACATTGATGGAAAAACTGATAAAAATCCAAGCAAAGTCTGGAGTTTAATTAATAGTAGGGTTCCTCATCTGTAAAATGAGAGAGTTGGAGCTTATCCTTCTACCACAAGTGTGTTCCATGGCCCAGCAGCATTGGCATCACCTGGAAGCCTGTTAGGAATGCAAAATCTCAGGCCCCAGCCGCACCTACTGAATCAGAGTCTGCATTTTAACAAGAATCCCTGAGGTGATTTGTATGCTTGTTCAAGTTTGAGAAGTACTGGACTATTTCTCAAAGTTTAGTGTGCATCAAAGTCACCTGGGATGCTTAAAAATGCAGATATCCGCTTATAGGTGGAATCTAAAAAAAAAAAAAAAGATGCAGATGAACTTATTTACAAAACAGAAATAGACTCACAGCGAATGGATGTATGGTTACCAGGGGGGAAGGGTGCAAGGGAGGCATAGTCAGGGAGTTTGGGATTGACGTGTACACACTGCTGTATCTAAAATAGATAAGCAACAAGGACCTACTGTAAAAAAAGAAAAAAAAAATTTTAATTTTTTAAATGTAAAAACTTTTTTAAAATGCAGATATCAAAGCCCCATCACAGATCAACAGACAGGAAACCCTGGGCCGGGCGACTGGGACTCAGCCTTTTTCATGAGCTCCCCAGGGCCTCACTTTGAGAAACACTGCATGGCTTGTGCCCTCTCACCCCAAACCCCACTGAACATTCTGTTTTCGCCTCACCTTACAGACTCTCCCTGGCCCCAGAGCCCCTGGCTGCTTGTCTCTTTCAGATCAGGAGTCCCAGGCTGGTGTTCCAGGCAAATTCACCCTCAGGGAGGGGAAGGGGGAGTCGTGATTTGCAGCATTTGCATGGTGGAAATACGCCCACCACAGTGGATTTCAAGCACCCAGTGTGATGTCCCTGAACACGGAACTGGGGAAAGATGGGCACACTCAGTCCTTTAGTAGGCGTGGCTGCAGCACACCTGAGTTCACGGCCCTTGTTTCACTTGCAGTAATTCTCAGGGAGCCAAGCCTACCTTTGGTTCTTATTGAAATGCCAGTCATGCACTCAACACTCTACTAAAGGTTGTAGAGGACAGCAAAGCGGCATAAAAGATTAGGCAATAGGGTTGAGTGATTCAGCGCTCAGGCTCTAAGACAGGACTGGATTCAAATCCAGATCTGCCTCTTATAACTGTGCAACCTTGGACAAAATAAATTGCTTGACCTCTTTAAGCAATTTACTTTGTAGAAATAAATATGTATGTACACGTATGCACACACGCAATATATATATACATATATGATAGTGCCAAATACTAAGAAAATATATATATAATTACATGTGTGTGTACAGATATATTATATAATATATACACACAACCTCAAGGAGCTTTTGGTCTAGCCCTTATAAGGAAATATTAACGTGTTCTAATTTAAAAGTTGGGTGGTCGATACATGGGTATTCATTTTATTATTTGTCTTTTGATTACACATATATGGCATATAATCTTTTGACTGTATTATTTATTTCAGAATAAAAATGGCAATACAAACCCAAATGAAGTTAATCACTAAAATGTGTCATCGCATTATGACAGTTCATCCACGTCATTATCCTTCACATCCATGTCACTGTCTTGAAAAGTGAGGTCATGACCCACTGGGAACTTGGCTAAGAACGTGGCTCTGTTGGGATGTCAGCTGGATGCTTGATGAAGCTAAGGGCATCTGATTCTCTTTGCAGCTTGTGGGTGCACCCTTGAAGAGACACGAGGGAACCCCATTCAACTAAGAGGGACTTTGTTTATGCTTCGTGGGGACCTGAGTCAGACATTCTATCATTGCCACCACCAGACACAATTGAACTCCTATAAACCAGAAAGCAGGCTCAGAAATGGGGCCAGAGGGGAAGTACAGTGTGACTCAGGAAAGACACAGGCCTTTTCCCCCTTCCATTTAACCACTCTTCAGTTGAAAGCCTTTCTAACAACTGAAATAAGTCATTCATACTCCTTTTTAGGATCCACTAAATGTCCCAACTACCTCCCCCTTTTCCAGGTGATGTCTTGTTTTAAGGTGCTGAGTGATGAGAGTGGCCGTGGCTGGGCTGCTGGTGGACAGCAGACCCTTGGCCCTGACCATTAATATTGTAGGTCCTTCTCTGGGCCTCAGGCTCTTTCCTAAACCAGCAAGATGGGTGAGGCGACCTCTCAAGCCTCTTGTAGCTTTAATACTCCATGGTTTGGGCCATAATAGAATCTTCTGGTGATGTGTTCAGACCAATTAGGGGGAGCACTTTCAAATCACATCACCCCCTTGATTTCTTATGCTTTTCCTGCTTTGTTTCTTGTAAGATATTTCTACGTAGGAAATAGGGGAGACAGTACATTGCATTTACCCAAGTAAATAATAAAAATAGCTAATGCTTAAATAATGTGCCAGGCACTACTCTAAGTGCTATACAATATATCAGTTCAACTGAGGAATATACTATTGTTATCATTATCCCCAGTTTACACATGGGTAAACTGAGGCATGGAGTAATTAAGTGGTTTGTCCAAGATCATACAACCTGTACGTGTCAAAGCCAGGATTATGAACCCAAGTAGTTTGACTCTGGAATCCATGCTGTAATCACTGCACTGCCTTTAGACTGCACTGCCTTTAGACTGTATGTTATCCAGATTGTTCCTGATAGAGTAGTAGCCTTTCTTTGAGGGGGTAAAGCTAGGAGATCCCATTTTATCAAGCTTGGAAACTACTTAGAATCCAGAAATTTGAAGGCTCAGTTTAGAAGCATTGTTGTCCCAGATTCTAGAAATGATTCTCTGCTTTTGCCTGAAAAGGTATCCAAAGGTTTGCCTTAACATTTCCTTTTCCGTCACTTCTTAACGGATCAGCAGCAATGGGATGGTTTTAAACACAGGGCAAATCAAGGCGGTGGAGAACCCAGTTAAGAGAGGCAGGAAAACAGGATTCTAGTCTTCCAGCCTCTGGCCCAAGAAGCGGTGCACATTGGGGGAGGTGCTTCACCTCTCTGGACCTCACATTTCTCACTTAAAGAAGTGAAGATAGATGACTTTAGAGGTCCCTTGCCTCTCTAAAAGAGACTGTGAGCCTCTATTCTTCCCCCAACTATACCAGTTGCTGACGATGAAGCGATAAGGCAAATGACAAGCAAGTTTTGACGGTGCTCTGAAAGCAGACAGCAGACAAGTAAATTCAGATCCCAGGAATGTGAGAGAAAACTCTGGCATGGCCTTCCTATTTCAACAAACAACAAATCAATGCAGAAACAGCCAGGTAATTAAGAGCCAATTTAATTTTCATTTTCAGACTTTGCTCATCCTAGACCCATCCTCCAAACTACCTATTTTTACCAAAGTTCATCCCAAGCCCAGAAAACAGAGATAAGGAAGGACCTTTCCCCCTCCACAATCCTTCACAATCCTTTTTCACATTTGATGATAGAAACAAAACCTTTAAAATATTCAACACAAAATGTTTGAGACTTCCAGAGTTTGTGAATCATAACATATCATCAATCTGTCCAAAACATGGCTAATAGACTATAAGTTCCTTCATTATACCTCAGTATCTGATGAGGAGGCACTCAACAAATATTTGTTGATTAGTGACAAATGTGTTGATGGAAAGTTCTAATCATTACCAACGAAGAATCAGGCTCATGTGTGTGCTGATTAAACCTCAGATTGCTTCTCCTGGGTTCATCACAAACTCCATTCATCGTCCAACCAGGCAGTGAGAGCCCCTCAACTTTTACCCTCAAACAGTAAGATTTTACCAGAACATCTGATGCTCAGAGTGCCATCCGACACATTTCACTGAGGAACAGTGAGAGGGATCCAGCACGCAAGACACCGAAGCCTAAAGTCACTGTTGCCTGGGAAACCCTGTGCTTAGAACTTGATAAGGGTTTGGTGGATTATTCCCCAGCCCTCTTACGCATTTAGTTTTGTAACCTCAGGAGGTCAGTGCCAAAGGGGTTGATAAGTAATGAAAGTGCCTGGGGGAGGGGAGGAAGGACAGGACTGTTAGCGAATTTAGGAAGTCAAAGTACAGCACCCAAAGCTAACTTCTCTGAAGAACCCAGTGTTCTTGCTTTGAGGGACACTGGATCTCAATGGCATTGCCACCTGGCCTGGGAAAAGCCTGCCTCTTTGCAAGCCAGGAGACTTGAATCAATTATCTCAGTCTGTGTCCTTGCAATCCTGACACTGAGGCAGAGTAGCCCAAGGGTCTTTTCTGTATGACTGGCAAACCATGAGTTAACTTGAGAATGAGGTCTGGTGGGATCTATGCTCAATTAAAGAGGAAGATTATTCGTTCAGCTAAAGAAGATCTATGCTTTAATTATGAATTTCACTATCTGAAGGTAACGAGTGACCCTGGTCCCCTGCTAGGATCTGGGGAAGATGATCTTCACCCTTTGGGAACGTAAGCACATCTCACTTACTCAAAGCAGCTGTAAGCCTTACAGAGAAGGCAGGGCTCCTCACCTGCAAAATTCTAGTGGGAAATGAGACCTAGCCAAGGCTCAGAGGGTCGAGCCCTGAATACCAATTCTGATGAGTAGAGAATACACACAGCCATTGGCTAAGTTTTCACGCTCAGTGGAGCATTCTTCTTCTCTTGGAAGCAATTACAATAACCATCATAATTCCACCTGTTATTGTACAGTTCTGTTCAACTTCTCAAACACCTTCCCAAACAGTCTCTCATTTGGATCAACCGAATTCCAAATCTGTTTATTTTAATGTGGCATTCTGTTTTCTTTCTTTCCTTTCTTTGTTTTCAGCCAGTTCTGGAATCCTTCTAAACTTACTATTGTCAAGCACTCCATGGCCTCCTCCAAGCTGCCTGGCTTACGAGAACAAAGAACCAGGGGCAGTTCTGTCCAGGGGAACTTTCTGCAATGATGGAAGTGCCTTATACCGACACAGCCCAATAGAGCAATTGCTACCTCCATATGGATAGTGAACACTTAAAACGTGGCTACTGTGACTGAGGAATTGAATATTAAATTTTATTTCATTTGAATTAATTTAAATGAAAATAGCCACACAGGACTAGTGGTGCTAGATGGGACAGTGCCATTCTGGGGACTTTTCACAGTAGAGGGTAGAGAAGGTTAAACTGTCAGTCATCATTACTTAACCTCCTTTCATTTCCAAACGGTACTGACTTCCACACGTGGAAATTTAAAGATTTTTCAGACTTTACATCAAACATCCGTATAGTCCACATGCATTAGTGCTGGGGTTGTATGCTTTTTCCTCAAATGCAAATATGGCTCAACATAATGTGCAGCAGTAGCAACTTTATTCTTCTGCAGGGTCTGGGGACCTTCGCATCCCTGCTGGGAGGGCTCCATGCTCTCAGGCTTGTGAATTCCCCACCCTGCACCCACACAGCTCCGAGGCTTCTAAAGAGCGCCCTTTGTCTCCTTGGCTTGTGTGTCAAGGAGGCAAAGGGTTCTGTTGCATGGCAATTAATCAAATGGCCCACTTCTACCTTTGATCTGGGAGAAAATAGTCAAGATAACATTGAGGAGGAGAAAGTGAGAGACAGTGACAGAGAAATGGACAGGGGAGGGAGAGGAGAAACTGTGCTAGAGAAAGAAGGGGGAAAGGTAAGGTGGAAGGGGAGAGATGGCGGGAAGGAAGGGAGTGGGCGTTTTAGAGTCCAGCTGTCATTCTCCAGTCTGTATTCTTTAGGAAACCAGGATGTCTCACACCACCGTGACAAGTTCCTTTCCTACTACTGGCCAAATTCAAGCCACCAGATACCTTAACTCGGAAGAAAAGCCTCATAAAGGTTTATTGGAAATAATAGGTTTGGACCATGCCTATTAACTTCCTACTCCAATACCCCTACGTCTACTTTTCACTCAGGTCAACAATGGGTATACTTCAAGGTGGCACTCAGAAAGGTCCTGTCTAAGAGAGAGTGCTCCCAGGAAAATATGGTAAGCCTGCTTGTCTCTGAGAGCTCCTGTAGACATTTAAACTTTCTTTATCCTGATTGAAAAACCAGAAATCCATGATTAACTGCAGAGAAGGCAGGAACTAGTAATCATTTGTGATTAACTACAAGAGCATAGTAGCAAAACTTTTCTCAAGGCCTTGCAGGGTTTACCTTTAAATGAAGCTCTTTAGACAATGGCTGGGTGGAGGGTAGCCCTGAAAGAGAGAATTGAAAAAGAAATGGCGTTATTTTGTTCAACTAAAGAGAAATGAAGTATTCAGAAACAAGGATTATGTTGGCATTTGTTTTGCTTTCCTTGAAAAAAAAAAAGAGCTATAATATGTGTTCCTTTTGTACATCTTAAAAACATGTTAGGGACACACTGAGCTGATAGGTATGAAAAATTATGAGTAGTCCACTCAGTAATTAAAGATGTCTTCTTTTCTTGGCCCTTTTATTTATTTATTTTTTCTTGGCCCTTTTAATGACAGTACTTCCTGCACAATCCATTTTAATCCAATTCTTTGATATTTAAAAAAATGGAGATTCCTATAATTGATTCATAGAGAAAGTTGATTTATCCAAAGGAACTGAGAAAAGTTAGTCTTGGAGACAATTGTTGTAGATTTTTTTATGAGGTTACAATTTGGCAGTTACAGGGGAAATTATCTAGAGATGCAAAGAATTGATCTGCAGTTTTTCTAGAGAACAAACTTGATGATTTCACTCGATTGCATAAATACACAGACACAAACACACTTACCCTCTTCACAGTTGTGAGGTCAGCTGGATTTGGGGCCAGACTAATGTTATAAATGTTCTAAATGATGATCCCAACCCTCTTGGGTTCTGTGAAACATGTCCAGTTTTCCCTGACCAGACATTGGAGTCTGGTTATATCTGTCACAGATGAATGAGTTTGTTCTTGGCCTATGCAACTCAAACCCTCTAGGAACCTCTTTGAAAACCACAGAACCTCATTCCATGCTTGATTTTGCACTAAGATCTTTCAATGGGTTGAAACATACAGCAGGTAAGAGCAGGTGTTCCCAGCTTGCAGCCCAGCTCCGTGCCTGAGGAGGCTGCAGAGGGCATGCCGTTCTCATTAACAACGCACCATCTCCACGTTCTCTTCCTGAAACAGGCTCACCTTGTTTCAGACAGGAGAATGGCGACAGAGGCGGGCAATATCTTGACCACTCCATCTCCCAGGAGAATGCTTACAAACAGAGGAAATGTACAAATGAAGGTTAATACACAGCCGGTTGCTAGAAACCTTCAGAAAGCTCATAAAATGTCTTGAAGGCAAATCTTGGCCTTAGCTCCCATCTGACCTAATGATCCAAACATGCAGGAAAATCCAATGGGTATCTCCAGGTACCCTGGATTACCAATTGGAATTTTAGATATCATGGTATACGATGAATGGCTGGAATGGTAGGGAAGATTTCCAAATTCGGAGGGCTCAGAGACTCATTCTACTTTTCTAATTTACAAATGAAGTGCAAATTTTGGTCCATTGGTGACTTACGCAAGCTGACAAAATAACATCTCTTTCTGAACAGCTGCCCCATCAGCTCTGGACAGTTGCTAATCTAAAGTGCTAAGTAACAATGAAACGTTGCAAAATCACAAAGACTCACGCCGTCCATTTGACAGGGATGTCACGTACAGCACTGAGAAAGAATACCTCCTGTCAGAGGTCCACCCACGGCCTTCGCTGCAGACTTGGGGGTGGGGGTGGGGTGACTTTGGAGGCATGGAGCCCTGTACCCTCCACACCCGATTCACCCACACCACAAGTATTTCTTCACATCAGCCTGGCTAGCTGGCTCCAGGCCCCCCAAAAATGGGAGGAAAAAGAAGTATCACTTGAATCAAAAGAATTCATAATGCTGCTTCCAGATACTTTATTCCTTTTTGCACTTCATAGTTGCTGTAACAGAAAAAGAGAGGGGGAGCTGCTCCACTAAGTATGAGAGAAAATGACAAGACCACACGAGGGCAAGAAATTAGAAGGCACAAGAGTCTTTGTGATGAATACTATTTGTTTTAGAAAAATAATCAGTAACACTTACCAAATGCTTACTATGTACCAGGCACTGGGCATGCATTATTTCATTTACTGCAAGTACATATTGCCCTGTGAGGTAGGCATTTGGTCTCCCTTTAACAGTTGAGGAAAGTCAAGCTTTTGTCCAAAGTTGCACAGATGGTAACAGAAAGGCAGGGTTTGCACTCAGGTAGTCTGACTCCCAGGCCTGGCTCTTAACCACTCTGCTGTAAAAGCCAAACAGTGCCTCATGAGGGCTCCTTTTAACCCAGCTGACATCTTCCAAGCAAGAGAAAATCTTTTCTATGTCACATTTCACAATTACTGAACATTACGTTTTAGGATGTCAATCTTCCAAGAGGCTTTTCCCTGACTCCTTCCCTAGGGACCCTCTCAGGGGGAGTCGTGTGGACAAGAAATCAGTCACAGGTAGCCGGCACAGGTTCACAAGGGCCAAGTTAGGCCAGACGAAGGCCAACCACATTTGCTTTTTAATAAGGTTATTAGTCTGCTCAATCGGGGAACATGGTGTGTCTGATTTTCAACAAGATATCTGGCCAATATCTCTCAGGATATTTTGGTGGACAGGGTAGAAAATGCGGTGATTGGAGGTGTGGGAAACTATCTTCCCCAAAGCTGGTCCATTAATGGATTGGTGTCCGTCTCAGACACCGCTGACCAACATTTTTACCAACAACCCACACATTCTAAAATCCCACAGGCACTCCCATTACCCTTCTCCTGGTACCTGCCTCTGCCAGGCCTATCCACACGTACGCACCACCCACACCCCAAGCCTTGCTTTCTTTTGTCTCTGGTCCTCGACTCATGTGATTTCCCAGGCTGGAACACTCTTTTTTCTTAAATTTAAAAAAAATTTTTATTGGAGTATAGTTGATTTACAATGTTGGGTTAGTTTCAGGTGTACAGCAAAATGTATCAGTTATACATATACATATATTCACCCTTTTTTAGATTCTTTTCCCATATAGGCCATTACCGAGTACTGAGTAGAGTTCCCTGTGCTATATAGTAGGTTCTTATTAGTTATCTATTTTATATATAGTAATGTGTATACGTCAATCCCAATCTCCCAGTTTATCCCTCCCTCCCCCTCCCCCTTGGTAAGCATAAGCAGGCTGGAACACTCTTATTTCTCTAATGCCATGTCTTTCACTGCTCAGCTTCAAGGTCACTTCCACAAGGAAGCTTCCCCTAAACATTGCCCACCAAGACTGGACTAGATGTTCACCCTTGACCTCTCTCCCCCTGCACGTGTGCCCCCAGAGCGCCGTAACACCCATTAAAGCATTAATGTCTCTCAGACTTTGTCCTCAGACCATAAGCATCAGAATCACCAAAGAAGCCTGTTTAGCATGTAGGTACTTTGGGCCCCATCATAGAATCCGAGTGGAACCCAAGAGTATGAATTCTTAGTAAAGCACCGTAAGTTGTTAACATGCGCACTGAAGATCCAGAAACAATTCAAAAGAGGCTGTGTGCCCTTGAGATGAGAACAACAGATAAGCAGAATTCAGGCACAGAAAGACTCACTCAGTTGCCCAACATCTCAAAGTAAAACCAGAGTTGTTCCCAGAAGAAAATAATCAGGTTATTTTCTGTTCTCTTTAAGGACCTAAAGACTTAAAGTGAAGAGGTAGGTGGAGAACTAGAATAGTCTCCAAGGTGTGTCTAGTAGGGCTGAAGAAGCCCTAAACCCTGTCTGGTGAGGAAGGAGTCAGAGCTTTGTAACGAGGGGCAGTCATGCTTACCTCCAAAGCAGGTAAGCGCAACAGCAGATGCAGCCTCCAGACCGCAGAAAAAAGCAGAAAGTGCAGAGTGAGTCCAGCCAACAAGCTCTCCCTGCATATACTGACCCCCTGGGAGTGACATGAGTCAGGGTTTGAAAAGCTGGGAAAATGGAAAAGCAAGAGGTACTCTTAGTTAACTGAAAACCATCCTCGGCCAGGCCCAGATAAGCAAGGCTTTCACATGGTGCAATGACTCTATCATGGTAATGTTCATTATCCAGAAGTAGCCCTGCAAAATATTTTTATTTTCCTCCCCAGTTCCAAGGTACCAGAGAGCCGTTTTCCCAAACTTGCCATGACCCATTCTTGGTTTGAAGACCTGCTGAAATTAGTAGAGTTCTTTATTTGAATTGGTCAAGAGGCGCTTGTTTTTGAAAGCCCTTTTGGCTGCAGACCCCCAATAGATGTCTATCATCACTAACAAGCCCACTTTTTTCCTTTTTTTTTTTTTTTAACTCTTTATTGAATTTGTTACAATATTGCTTCTGTTTTATGTTTTGCTTCTTTGGCCCGAGGCATGTGGGATCTTAGCTCTCCACGAGAGATCAAACCCACACCTCCTGCATTGGAAAGCGAAGTCTTAACCACTGGACTGCCGGGGAAGTCCCCCACTTTCTCACATATATTTTCAATGAGGTTTTCTCAACACTGAGAATCATCAGCTTAAGTTTTTCTTAATCTCTATTTAAAACACACAAGACATCACTGATTTTGAAAATTCTGTTTCTGTCCTATAGCTTATTATCCAGGCAAGCCCCCTAAATTAACAAATAGTTTCACTAAGTCGGTTGCTTGCGTAAGGCTCACTGTCTGATATTTAAGCGAAAAAGCCCAGATGCCGGCACATTCAATGTTTATACATTTAGCAACCACCTCAAACCCTTCCCCCACCCTCTCCCCAAAAGCAAATCCATGAATGCTCATCGTAAATGTAAATATTGCCTAATATAGTGTTTCCAAGTGTTCAGATGAGGCAAACTAAAACAGTCAAGACCGCAGACGTGCTCATGAATATGTCACATATTTGGTCTTGTACAAACCAAAGCAACTTCTGATGCTCTTCTCCCCATAAAATTATAGAAAGGCTTTACTTATAAGTCATGGGCACAAGTCAGTCACTAAGTCATTATCACACTGAAATCTCTGGCAGCATTTCCTTAAATGACACCATCCACCTCTCAGCTCTAAAAGTCACTTAAGTGTCTCAACCAAATCATCTATAAAGCAAATAAACTCTAGGAAGATACCTCAACCTAACACAAATACTCCCAATGCTGAGAAAGATAAAGAAAAAAGCTTGCTTATAAAGAAAGCTAATTTCATATTCCTGTCAGAGAGCCATCAAGTAATACTGCTGGAAAAATAAAAAGTACCTTACCCAGAAACAGTTGAATTAAGCAGATGAATTTTGACAGGACCTGAATAATTAAAGTTTCCACTGCAGCTTTAGAAACTCCTGTTCTGAAACCCATTTTGTCAGCCAATGCCAAAGACTGTTTTTTTGGCTCAGGAACATAAAATCCAAATAATCCCAGAGGATAAGCTGCCTCTTAGCCTCAACACCTTCAGATAGTGCCTTTCAAAGAACAACTCTTTCCCCCGGAAAAGGATCTGTCATCGACATTGTCATGTTAATTGGCCAAATTCAAACACAAGTCATCTCTAGAACCAGCAATAGGAAGACCTTTGGGTAGACTGTTTTAAAACTTTTTCCTAAAGGAAAAGAGACACGTTAATAAAAAGTCGACCTTGTCTTATTCGACCCTAACAATTAAGAACCCAAAACCAAAATGCTTTTTGTTAACTGCTGCCGGCAAAGGAGTCTTATTCTCTGCACTCTTTATTGGACAGCAAGAAATGGCATCCAGACCTCAAAACTCTATATGATAATAAATGGTTGGAAGCGATATGGATACATTTCCATCCACATATAATCCAAAATTTTGTATCAAACAACAGTTTTGCTTTTCTTCTGGAGCAAGTTTCATTCCAGATCTGTTCACAAGCAGCAGAAATCTATGTTTAAAGGTGAGGCACTGAGGGTTCCATGGAGCCTGGCTCCTGTGTCATGGCTTCTACACAAGGCAACCAATGGTGGGGACCTAGGAACAAATGCAGAGGACAAAGCCCTCTTCGATGGTGTATGGTCAGGCCACTCAAGATGACTGTTCTCTTGCTCTCTGTACATCCTCTGCTCCACCAGTGCCTGCTTCACCTACACCTGCTGCCATGACTGACCTTCCTATGTACCTGCCCCACCCTCAGCTGGAGACTGTTCTCATCTATAGAGCAAAACATCTCCACCTGTAACTTATCGAAAGGGTGACGAGGGGCGTGCACGCCCCCCCCCGCCAGTTTCCCTGGTAACCAATGAGCCAATCTGATGTCAGTTCCCCCTGTAACCGGTGTTCCCCCCTCCCACCCCGCACCGGGAGCAAAGATGGCGGCCACGTCCTTCCTGCCGTCTGCGCCGTCGTCGCTCCAGGACCTTGCTTCAGACGGGTGAGCTCCCCCCACGCACCCATGAAACCACGGCTGTCTCTGTCGCTGACTGCGGGCTCTCTCTTCGGTCTCAAGGCTGGGCAAGTACAGGGCTTGCAGGCCTGCGGGGTGCAGCCCAGCAATTGGCGGAGCAGCCCGGAGACGGAGGAAATTCCCGCGAGCGCCGAGATGCCGGGAAGTAAGGGCGGGAGTGGGAAGGTGCGGGGCCTCCGCTAACACGTGGGGCCTGAGAGTTGCAGGGCAGATCCCGGGGTGGCCGCCCCTCGTATGTGGTGCCCCGTGGTGGCTGTCCTTCAGGAGTGGGGACCACCGGGAGAGTGCGGAGAACTCACGGACGGCCCTGAGGCTGTGGTGGAGATGTTGGCCGCCATTACAGTGGGAAAATGAGGTGAGACCTTGAGGCGGTGGCCGCAGCTGTGGGCTGGCCGTTGCTTTTCGTATTAAGAAAGGCCACAGACGCTGAGCTAACAGCCGAGGCGGAGGTTAGGTGCCCAGGCATCAGGGAAGACATGATGTTAACTGGCCAGGCAGTGTCAAAAGTGGCCTCTGTGGCCACCCAGCCCCCTGGCAGCACTTCTATGAGGCCATCTATGAGGGTGAGCCGCTTTCCCGGCTCTCTTGGTTAATGGCCACCTGCCTGCCAATGAAGGGGCTGCGATTAGTCCTTGTGAGCAAACCATGGACGATGTATAAGAGAACAGTGGCTCCTAATGGTTCTGCTATTGTATCAAAGTGAGCCTTTTGGAATAGGTTTGGGTTTTATCTTGGGTGTGCGTCTGAGTGTCTCAGTACCTGAGTCCAAATCCTGTTCTCTCTTCCTGGTGCCAACCCTCATTAGGGGGTCCTAGTAACTTGAACGGTAACTCATGTTCTTCAGGAAGTGAGGCATGTGAATCTGAGTGAACGATATGTATTATCGTCTATTACTGTTATTCGTTTAAACAGCATTGGCTGTTTAGAAACTGAAAAAAATTCCTGGAAATGTCCAAGATGGGACTCTTTTGACATTCTAAAACTGTTTTTTGCATATACCCTTAGAGGAAGCTAGCTTTCTAGAAGGAATTGGTATTTCTCTTCGTGTGCCTTTGAGATGTAAATGAACTACCGGGGCTCTTGGGAACTTGAATCACCTGTGATCCCGGAGAGTGAAGAAAAAAAGAAAAAGAGGCCTTTTTATTTTTATTTATTTTATTTATTTATTTATTTATTTATTTATGGCTGTGTTGGGTCCTCGTTTCTGTGTGAGGGCTTTCTCTAGTTGTGGCAAGCGGGGGCCACTCTTCATCGCGGTGCGCGGGCCTCTCACCACCGTGGCCTCACTTGTTGCGGAGCACAGGCTCCAGACGCGCAGGCTCAGTAATTGTGGCTCACGGGCCCAGTTGCTCTGTGGCATGTGGGATCTTCCCAGACCAGGGCTCGAACCCATGTCCCCTGCATTGGCAGGCAGACCCTCAACCACTGCGCCACCAGGGAAGCCCGAGGCCTTTTTAAACCCTCGTAGGAAAACTATGAGATCTCTGTGTCTATAGATATATATGTATGTCTATGTGTACCTTATGAATATGAAGTGTCTCTGCCTCAAAATGGCATTGCCAAGATTGGTTTGTGGATGAGTTCTGTTTAATTGGCTTAATAGAAATTAAGAACTCAAATATAAAAGAAAGGGGCTTCCCTGGTGGCACAGTGGTTAAGAATCCGCCTGCCAATGCAGGGGACATGGGTTCAAGCCCTGGTCCAGGAAGATCCCGCATGCCGCGGAGCAACTAAGCCCACCTGCCACAACTACTGAGCCTGCGTTCTAGAGCCCGCAAGCCACAACTACTGAAGCCCGCGTGCTCTAGAGCCTGTGCTCCGCAACAAGAAAAGCCACTGCAATGAGAAGCCCACACACTGCAACAGAGTAGACCCGGCTTGCCGCAACTAGAGGAAGCCCACGCGCAGCAACGAAGACCCAATGCAGCAAAAAATAAATTAATTTAAAAAAAAAAAGGAATATAAAAGAAACTCCAGAATGAATTTCAGGTTCACATGATCTGGAAAATAGTACTAAATCGATATCGGGTATTGAAGCTCATTGGTTTGATTAATATAGACACGTCTTTAGAGTTATCAATGTTAAGTATAATACTTCTGTTGTACCTAGGTTTACTAGAGACTAAATAAGACCTTATATCTGTTGCAAATTTGTCAGCAAGGAAAATAACTTGATATGATGAAACTTTAAATAAGTGTAAATGAGATAAGAGCCTTTAGGTAAACTCTATAGGAACAATTATATTTTGGGAATGTCTATCTAAAATAGTCTCTCCAGATTTTGGTAACCATGTCCTGCCCACTGCCTGCCACACATGGTGGGGTGTCTCTCCCAGGACCTTGCTTCAGATGTGTAAGATCCCCCTAGCCATTAAACTACTGATGTCTCTGTTGCTGACTCTGGGCTCTTTCCTTGGTCTTGAGATTGGGCAAGTACAGGGCTTGTAGGCCTGTGGGGTGCAGCCTAACAGATGGTAAAAGGTGCCATTCCCCTAACCCTACTCTCCCTGCCTACAAAAACAAAACAAAGTGAACAACATTATCGAGATGAGATTTAGCTTTCTGAGCCTGAAGGTAAGATGTATGCTACGGAAACCAGTACATTTCTGAGTCATTCCTTTCCTGGCTCGGGAAATGACCCTGGCAGAGCCCAGAGAGGGATGACTTGGTTTCTGGGACTCAGTAGTTGGGAACCTCTGTAGCTTAAACCCTATCTCATCATTTACTGGACAGTAAGTCATTTTTGATAGACCTTTTCTGCCTGGTTCAGATCTACTACTGAGGATGTAGCTTTTAAAATGGTTAAAAGAAATAAGTGGCATAACTGGAAAGATCTGCTCTATTTGGAAAGAGCAGATTTTAAATACCTGAAAACAGGTAAACGTTGGCTGCGATACAGTTTCTGTAAAACTCCTCCCATTGATTTGAAACCCCCAAGCATTTGTTCAGAGGAGTCACTAAGAGAGACTTACTCAACTGGCTGTAAGGATCTGGTCTTGGCAAGTGTGCAGTATGTCTCTTTTGTTTAGAAGTCATACTGTGCTGAGCCACTAGTGTTGTGAAATAGTCTTGTGTCTTAGGAACAGAACTGAAGACTCAATATGTCTGTGCCTGAAAACTGTAAAAGCCCAGGAAATTGACTCCCTCCCCCAGAAATGAGCAAAGAGTAAAATCAAGGTCTGATTAAGTGACCTCAAAGCCTGTGATGTCTTACATTGGAGAAGCTGATGGGGCTTTCTGTACCATGTCCAGGAGGATGGGTGATTTGGACATTCCCTAGGGGACAGCCACTTAGGCCTCTTCGGGGATTGAGCACATTGTGGCATTGCCTCCCAGGTAGAATTGGGGATCAGGAAGGAAGGAGCAGAGAAAGGTCTTTAGGGTTTGGGAAGACTATAGAAGTTGCTTGACCCAGAACTATATACAGTGGGGGGAATACATTTTATTCTGGGTTGGGTGCCATATAACTGATGAAGAAACAGAAATATGAATATAGAACTCTACCTTAGCACTGGTTTTAAGCATAGCTGGAAGAAACCAGTAGTTCCCAAAGCCTGGTGCAATTTTAAAAACCACTGTCCCCTATCCTACCACCCTGTGCTCCTACACACACACACACACACACACATTTTATACACGTAAAATCAGGTTGAAGAATGATAGGTACAGTCTTACTCTGAAGCCCTCAAAGAACACCTAATCCTACCTGCTTAAGTGACCAAAGAGAAAATTGAGGTTAGAGACGTCTATGAGTTATCCAAGATCTAGGCAAGACTACAGCCCAGCCACCCAGTCTCCTAACCCAGTCCTCTTTCTACTGCAATAACTAAAATGTCAGACAAAGACCTTAACCACAGTAATAGGCATCACAATAGCCTTTCTCCCACCCTCTTCACTTAACAGCACCTGCGGGCATTTCAGTGGCTGATCCCTCCCTCAGAATGGCTCCCACCCTCACCCCTGACACTTCATCCTCTCCACACCCTCACTTCCAGTCTAAGATCTGTCAACTGAGAAAACAAGGGTCTCTCAGCTCATTTCAGCAAAGCCACAGAAACATAAACATGAGCAGGCCAGGAATGGTGGTCAGAGTTGAGTGGGGCTGGAGTACAGTGTGTGGGAGGAGGGGATGGGACTGTTGGAGATGGAAGATATTTTGAGGTTATATTGCAGTGCGTCTTTTATTCTCTACCTCACCTTCTGAGAGGTAGGGAATAAAAAAGGCAAGGAACTTTTCTAATAAATGGGTCCAGCCTGCTTAAAAGAAGACGACTGATCCAGCATGACCGTTGTTACTAGTTTCTTTCCCTGTTTAATGTGTGTGATCTCACTAGAGTAGATGCCCCGTGAAGGCAGGGACAATGCCTATTATTCAGCACCATAGCCTGAGTGGCTAGCGGAGTGCCTAGCTTACACAGGTGCTGCAAAGATACCAGTTACTGAGGGATGCAAACACAACTACAGATGTGCAGCTCCCGTTACACTTGTCACATGTGAACTCTCTGGGTCACTGGCCAACATTTATATTTTGGGAAGTAAAAATAGCCCACCTGGCATTCCCCCCTCCCCCTGCCCCCGTAGTTTTTCCCCACCAGTTACAAGAATGGCAGGTAGAGTTCTGTATTCATATTTCTGTTTCTACATCAGTTATATGGCACCTAACCCAGAATACAGTGTATCGGGTTGGCCAGAAAGTTCGTTCGGGTCTTTCCAAAAGACCCAAACGAACTTTCTGGCCAACCCGATATTCTCCCCATTGTAAACACTTTCGGATCAAGCAACTTCTATAACCTTCAGAAACTCCAAAGACAGTATCAGGAGGATAGAACAATGGCCTAGGAATGAAGAAACTTTTCCTGGTGGCTCAGTCTCTGACTCACACCTGACCAAGGACAAATCATTTACCTCAGCTTGCCTTGTTTTTACTGTATGCAAAATAGAGCCTTTAACAATACAAGCCTCCTCCTTCCCTCTGAGGGATATTCTGAGCTTTGAGGAGATGCTATCTTTGAAGTGATTAGAGCTCCTTAAAACTGGGCTCTCAATACAGAAGCGGTGTTGTTCTCAGGTTGTGCTACAGCTGCTGTTTTTCGGCATGAAAGATAGATATTGTGATGCCTTGTTGGCAAGGAGAGGAATTGCTGTGTGTTGACACGATACAACAAGCAGGAGGGCAGGCACCTCAGGTTTAATGGTTCTGATTTCATTCATTGAATTCCTTCTTCCTCATCTCAAACCTCAGTTTCCATTATTCTTTATGGATAGGTATTATTTTTTATTTTCCAACTTCCCCAGCTGCCAGGACATCTGGAGGAAAACAAAGCTGGTCCAAGACATAAATATAGTTTTCCTAATTGAATCAGAGAACCCCAGGGGGTGGAGGTGGGGGTGACACTGCTTCTAAAGGCATCATATGGTTCTTTCAATTTAACAATCAAACAATTTCTGAGTGTTTTCTATAACAGGGATATATAAAGAGGAGTAAAAGCTGGGACTGTGTTTTCTGAACAGATGTATGGTCAGATAGCCATGAATATACTTAGGGGAACTAAGTGCAAATACCTCTGTAAGCACCATCACAATCTCTGTAACCTGAAATTGCCAATGATGTGAGGTTTTTTTTTTTTTTTAAAGCATTATTCATTTTAATTAATTAATTAATTTATTTTTGGCTCTGTTGGGTCTTCGTTTCTGTGCGAGGGCTTTCTCTAGTTGTGGCAAGCGGGGGCCACTCTTCATCGCGGTGCACGGACCTCTCACTATCGCGGCCTCTCTTGTTGCGGAGCACAGGCTCCAGACGCGCAGGCTCAGTAATTGTGGCTCATGGGCCCAGTTGCTCCGCGGCATGTGGGATCTTCCCAGACCAGGGCTCGAACCTGTGTCCCCTGCATTGGCAGGCAGATTCTCAACCACTGCGCCACCAGGGAAGCCCAGTGATGTGAGTTTTTACGCCAACATTTGAAATGTCTTAGTAATAAATTTGTTCATTCACTCATTCATTTGTTCATTCTGCACATGGTTTGACTGCTTGTCATGATTGTAAGTTCCTCAAATGAATTAATTCATTCAACCTTCAACTAAGTTTGTTATGCACTTACTTAGTATGTGTACTAAGCCCTGGGCTAGGCTTTAGAGAAACTGAGGTGAACAAAACTAACATAATCACTGATTTCATGAAGCTTACAATCATATAGGGAATATATACATTAAAGAAATATTTTAACATTTAAACACTTTAATTACAATTCTGCTATGAAGGAATAGAATAGTCACTATAAAAGCAATCAGACTTAGTCTCATCAATCCCCATAGACTTGGAGGATTGGAGGAGTTTGCTAAGCAAAAATTCGAGGGAAGAGTATTCCAGGCAGAGCCAATAGCTACATAAAGGCCTGAGATGGGCCTTCTGGCATGAAAGAGATCAGAAAGGACAGTGTGGCCAGAACCTAGTGAGCAAGGCAGAGAATAGCAGGAGGTGAGTATGGAGACTCACAGAGATGAGCCTTCTCCATTTCCTATAATTACTGCCCTAGCACCTAGCAGAGCTAGGTTCTGGAACAGATGAACAAATGCAGCTTGGAGCACTAGAGGTATCCTGGCCTGTTGGCAACAAGATGTTCCCCAGTGTGAGATCCATCTTTACCTAATGGTATGAGGTTAGACAGAATGGCTTCCATAGATTTGCTTATGCTGCAAACAGCCTTGTAGAATTAGAAAACTGCAAGAATGAAGGTATGCTCTTACCCACTTTATTATTCATCTATCTTATGATAGATAGGTAAAACCAGGGTTGGGGTTGCTATTGAGGTGAAGACGTACAAAATCTCCGTAAAGTCCAAGTATAGGTTAGAAATTTGGTTTCAAGGTATCGAGTTGCAATAATACAGCATCTCTTAAGCAACTTAATTCTATTGAACAGTAGAAGAAATAAGATCAAACTCTGAATAACAGCTCAACTTTCTTCAAAGCATAATTGCCCAGTAAGTTTATACATAGAAAAAGAAAAGGGTATCTGGACACTCTGGACTTTGCCACTCCATTTTGCCATTAATTTTTTAAACAAACAGAATTCACCCCACGATAATTCACATGAAGAGACTTGCGTGACAGAAATATATACAGAGTTGAGGGCAGGGTTAAGGGAAAGAATAAACAAGGGATGTTGAGGCTTCCAGGGAGTAGAAAGAATGGAGGCAGTTCTGCTGGGACTAGGGCTGAGGGGACGAGGAGAGGGAGCAGCGCTACTGGCATTCAGGACAAAAGCAGCAGTTGTGGAGGAAGGAAGCTGCGAAGGAGCAGGAAAGACCATCCTGAGACCTCTGTCTGCAGCTCTCCAGGGTCCCCGCAGTGCCTCCGATTGCTGAACCCAATGTAAGCCAGTCAGCAAAGGGGCATGGACAGCACGGTCCACAGAGTCACCCTCCGGGGTACAGGGCAGGGCAGGGGAAATGGATCCTAAAGGAAAAATAGAGCACATACAGAATAATCAGCACTAATAATAATAATGCTCTAAGTATGGTGAGGAAAATATGGTGTAGCCGTAACAGGAAAGGGACAGAAAACTGCTGGTTATATACCGTATATATATACATACACACACACACACACACACACACACACTCTCTAAACAGTAACATACAATACATAATGTAAATATAATGTACTGTAATATGTGATAAATTCACAAATATACCTACTTTTATGTCTCTATGTCAGCTATTTTATATATATATATATTTGTGTGTGTGTGTGTACATTGTGCGAATGTATAATGCGTATATATTTTCACCTGTAGTTAGACTGAAGATAGGTTTGCATAGGCAGGATGTTCTGGCCACATGGATGGCTGATACTGAAAATGGGAGGGGAACTGCCTGGTATTTCCACGTGTCTGGCACAGTCACACGTCTGTTTCCAGATGAAAGAGTTGTGAACTGACTCTGAAGTCAGTTCTGTATGAGGTAAACACAGTAAATACTTTCTGAGGTTCACAGGTTCCCCTCTCTCTGGAAAAAAAAGAAACCCTGACTTGCAGGAAGTGGTTCTCTAAAGCCATGTTGACAGACACGTTTCTTTTAGGGCAGATGTCCTTCTCCACCATGCCTATGCATCACACCCTTTCCTTTGATTCAGAACCCAGTTCACACGTCATCTTTCCAGCTCTCCACAGTCGTGTTCTTTCTGTGTTTCTCATGCTCTTTATGTTGTACCTTATAATGATCTGTCTCCTCTGGGAGCAAAGACATGTCTTGTTTTCATTTGTTTTCTCTTTTTATTTGGCATAAGTGAAAACAAATAAATGAGGTGAACTTGTTTAAAGTGTACACGAATGGATGAATTGCTCTGTGAATACTAAAATGCTACAGCTTGACCCACAGGGGCGTTCTTATCCATTTGGAGCCTCTCCCCGATGCTTTAGAGTCAGAATCCATATCAGGTTTATAGTCTTGTTTCCCTTTCTAGGGAGAGAATGGTAGGACAGGATAAGGGGGTGAAAATAACTCTAAGCACTTAGAGCAACTCTGGTATCTAGATCCAAATGAAACCAAGATTTTGGTGAAAGACACAGATGAATCCAGACAAGCACAGAAGTGTGGAAGAACATAATGCCATTCTCTCCGCCAACCAGTGACTTGGCAACTAGCTCAGGACTGAAACCAGAGCAGAGAACTTCTCAGCCATGGATACACTTCCTTACCTGGTAGCTAGAGAAGGAAATGCCAGATGCTCTAATGTCATTTGAGGCCAACAATCCATAGGGAGGTCACTGATCTATAGAGGGGCCATAACAAAATGTGATTCTAGCAAGCTGATGTCAAAAAGTACTCTTAATCTCTTTTTTCCCATGCATAAGTAACTATACACTGCACGTCAATGAGCTTTCCCTACGCAGCCAGGCCATTGAAAACCATTTATGTGGTGCCAGGTATGTATTTTAATGGCATTAGTCTAAAGGTCAAGCAATGCAAAGAAAAGCAGCCAGGAAGCAGGCCAACAGCTCAGGCAGGTAATTGAGCGTGCAAAAGCACTCCGCCACTGTAGCGACTAGTCACCTTTTTGTTTATTTCTCTACTGCGTGGTGTGGAAATGGTGTTCTTTTATTTTCTCTTCTCTGTTTGTTAGAAATCAGCCATCAAGATAAGGATTATCCATCCAGAAATAATATTGCTATTGGAATAGTCTATCAGCAAAAGTTGGGCTTTCACTCTAGAAAAGAGAGTCAGGAAGAGTCAAGTATCAGCTCTTAAACTAAACCTCAAGTATCCCAGTGAAGATTGGAACAAAACTGAGAGTGGAGGTAGAGCTTTAAAAATGTGGACATCCCCAGCTTCCAGTTCCAGTTTGGAGACCTGGCCGACCAGATCCTTGGGGAAATACTTTTGTAATTCATAGCAATGTCTGCTTGCTGAAGCCACAGAGAACGATGCCCCTCCATTTATCCATCTGTGTGTCCACCCACCCAAAAAGCATATATTTAGCACATAAATAATAGTGATAATAATAAGTAGCTACAATTTCATTTATTCCTCATTTTATCCCAGAAACTGGACCCATTGACTTATACATATTAGCTCATTCAGAATACCCCCAGGAGGTCACAGTAAAGTCTATCCAAAACCAGCATCTTATGGGCCCCACCTTGAAGGGCTCTAAATGTGGTCAGAAAAGAGAGAAGCCATGTGATAATCAGCCAAGACAAGGAAAACATGATATTGAAGGACTGCTGTATGTGAATGATTCCTCTCCTCAGACTCAGAGGTTAAAATGAACTTGTCATCATTAAATTGTCTCAGAGCACATTGAAGAAGTGTCAGCCCAGCTGGAAAAGGCCTAACTATTGAATGGTACAGGGAGAAAACCAGAGAGGTACTCGTTCTGCAGATGCATATTTTGGAAGAAGTTCTGCTGGGGAGATTCCCTTTCTCTCTGCCTTGTTCCCTCCCTTCATGGCAGGGTGGCGGCCAGAGCCCAGGCTGCATTTCATTCCAGTCGCTGAAGCTTCATCCTGAGGCCTCCTCCACGGGCACGCACAGTGACTGGATATGTGGTACCCAGAAATCAGCGAGGATATTTCTAGAAGTGCCGCTCTTCCCACTACTCTGCTCTGGGTGCTGCCAGAACCCGCCTCGAAAGATGAGAAAGATATAAGAAGGAAGCATCTGCCTAACTAGCCAGGACATCTTGCCTCTTCTGCTACCCCCTCCCCTACACATTCACTCCCTTTTGCAGGGTGCAGGCCTCTGGCAGGCTGACTGTTCTGCTGGGACCATTTGCTCTACTTCCCTTGTTCACTCTGCTACAGAATCACAATACAAAACAAAGCAAAAATGCTTGTCATCCCAGGATGGATGAGAAAACTATATCCTAATCCCATCAAACTTCCATGTGCGAGTAGGAGAGGCACAGGGTGACACACCAGAGCCAGAGAAATGCCCCTGGGTAAGACCTGAGCCCCAATAATAGTTTGGTGCCTAAACTCTCGGTACCTCTCTGAGGTAAAAGTGAATGCCATTAAGAAATGGAGGTTCCCAAAGACTGAGAAAGAAGTGTGGGCTTTTATTAGTTATTGCTGAATATTTGTGTCCCATTTATCACTGATTGTTGGCTATGAAAAACCCAGATAAAGAAATTTGGCCACCTGAGTGCCTGGGGCTTTCAATCAATAACAAGCTAGCCTATCAGTGGGCCCCATTTCTGACTGCTTTGCCTGAGACAAAGGTCCTTTGTAGACTCAAATGCCCCAGAGCGCGGGCTTCGAGCTGTGTTGATGCAAGCAGAAGGAAGACGGAGAGAGAAAAGGAAAAGAAAATCTTGTGCTTTTCTCAGCAGAAACTTAGTATTGAGAGCGACTTTTTAAAGGAAAAGGCTGTTGGTGCATGATGAGGACCAGGATATTCTAAAACATCTTTTACAGGTTTCCTCCCTGGACTGGTAATACAGGTCTAACCTGGGTTTATTTTGGAAGTCTCCAAAATACAGGTGCAGAGCTGGATACGAATTTCCAAGTATGCCGCTTTGATGTACCTTTGCTGTTGTCTTTTCACGGATCTGGAGAGGTTAACGACCTTTCTTTTTCCTTTTTTGGAGGGGAGTTGAGTAGAGGGGAAGAAAGAAACTGGAGGAGGATATGTTCAAAATAAACCCAGAACTCTAAAGGTCATTTTTTAGTCTGGAGAGAGAAGAATCATTCTTTTGTAGAACTAGCCTTCACTTAAATAAGTTGCCCTGATTTGAGGGACTACCCCAAAATGCAAACCATCTGCTGTGACACTTAATTGTGCCATTCAGGGTCTTCTTTTTTCTCTGACTGAATGGACCGTCCAGAATTAAAATGGAGTGATCAAGTTTAGGCCAGAGAATTAGGAGCAGACACAAGAATTAGGAACCATAGGCCCTACTCATGAGTGTAAGAACTCTCTAAGTTGGATTCAGCCTCATTTTCTCACACTTATCATTTTTGCTGTTTCCTGGCAGTAATTTGCAGTGCAGTGAAAGGGAGGTTTTAGAGCTTCTTTCCTCAGCGTCATCAGTGGAGCTGGAAACACTGCTTCCATATGACCCTGGACCAGGTGGAGGGAAGAATCCCAAATGAAAGGCTCAGGTAGCGTTAACCAGGAAAGGATCACAGGTAGGCTGATTGGGGGGCAGTAGGAAGGTGGAAAAGGAGCCTACCTGGCAAGGCACCCTGAGATCTCCAACAAAGGCAGCAAAATGGGTCCCAGTCTTCCTGTATTTTACTTAGTCACTCAAATTATCACCCACTGGACTGTTCCCCAGAATGAGTACCAGGCATTTCTTTTTCTCAAAAACGATAACACTGTAATTGTATAGTTTTAAATTTTGCATAGTATAATTAAAATTAGCCATCCTCTGCCCCACTTCAACCCCAGAAGGCTTCTTGCTCCCAGAGGCAACCACCCCCCACCCACTCAGCTCCTGCCTCTCCCAGACACCCTATATTTGTAAACAATATGCTTACCATGCTATTTCTTGGTTTATTAATTTTAAGGATTATTTACTGGATTCCTGGAAAGAAGATGGGAACTCTGCTACTTTACATACATGCGTCCAACTTTCCTTCTCCCATCACCCCCAAATAGCAATATTGTAACACTGTTCATTAATAGTCAGTGGTCAGTGTTCCCTTTTGACTGTGCAAATATGGCTCACCATTGATCCAAGTAGTACACTGAGCTAATGCCTCTTTTCTTGTGCACCCTTCATATCTCCCAGATGACTGCCTTTGGGAACTTTGCTAAATTCCCGGAGAAGAAACATCCAGTTTAGTCTCTTCATTCCCTCATAAACATGACTGTCCACTCCTAGCACGCTGCCTTCGTTTGCATTGCTCTTCTGCCTCTCTCCATCCTTTCAAATCCCAACCATAACGAAACCTCATGTACTGTTTTCTCCAAGACGCTTGAGCCACGCCCCCCCGCCAAAGCCCCATTGCTTTCCTTTGCTTCTAAACGTCTATAGAATTCACAATCTGGACTACACGATTGAGCTGTTAATTAAATTCATTCTTATAGTGTTTGATGTTATTTTTTGTGTTATTCTTGTCTCCCCAACTGTAAGTCCTCTGAAGGCAGGTCGTCTTCTGCCTTGTACCTCCTCTGTATTCATCCCCCTCAGGAAAGCCCTTTCACAGAATAGTCCTCAATACCTTCTCTAAGGCTACTTCTCAGACATTACTGAATTCTTTCTTTGGGGATCATTATTTTTCCCAGGGATGGGCTCTTGACACATTCTTCATAGCAATTTCTTTTAAGCCCTGCTCCCTAAATAGAAATGGTTTGATCATAACCCAGGGGTAATCACAACCAAGCTACAAATCCTCAAAGCCTTCTTTGACAGTGTCTTCTGCCTTACCTACCCCATGTCTAATCAGTTACCATTTTAGTGCCATGGTGTTTCCTGTATCTGCCTTCTCATTTTGCTCCTACTGCCTCTCTCTCTTCCTCTCCCACCCTTACCCCCCAATTCCGGCTTTTATTTTCTGTGGTCTGCACTGTTGTAACAGCTTCCTGAATCACCTCCTCCTTCCTGTCTTTCACCTCTAAACCCATCTGCCAGATAAATTCTTCTACAGCGTGGTTCATCTCTGCATGGTTCCTCATTGCTGTCCTGTCCTACAGTCCAGACTCCCTGCCTGGCATTTAAAACCTTCCATTCAGCCTTTGCTCCTGTTCCTCTCATCTCATTCTCTACATTGCCTCCAGCTAGAAGACTCACTCTTTTGCAAACATATCTCCATGCTTTTTGGCCTTTGCATATGCTGTTCACCACCTGAATTACTTATCTTCACCATTCCTGCTGTCATGTCTACCATGAAGCCTTCCCTGCTCGCCTCAGCTCAGCAAGATCCTTCTCAACTCTAGATTCCTATAACTTTTTATTCCTATCTTTCTAAAGAAGCGTGTTACATTCCACTTTTTAAAACTGAAGTATAGTTGATTTACAATGTTGTGTTAATTACTGCTATACAGCAGTGATTCAGTTATATATACATACATATATATATACATATATATATATATACACACATTTTAAAAAATATTCTTTTCCATTATGGTCCACCATAGGATATTGAATATAGTTCTCTGTGCTATACAGTAGGACCTTGTTGTTTATCCATTCTATATATAAAAGCTTACATCTGCTAACCCCAACTTCCCACTCCACCTCTCCTCCATCCCCCTCCTTCTTGGCAACCACCAGTCTATTCTCTATGTCCGTGATTCTGCTTCTGTTTCATAGATAGGTTCATTTGTGTCATATTTTAGATTCCACATATAAGTGATATCCTATGGTACTCGTCTTTCTCCTTCTGACTTGCAACTAGAGATTATCATACTAAGTGAAGTAACATTCCACTTTTTATTATCATTATTTGTGGGTCTGTTTTTATCTCCCTGACAAGTGTAAAAGATCGTGGAAGGCCTAAACTTGGTCATTTAATGTTCCATTCTCCACAAACATGGCAAGTTGCACAGATTAGGAGATGCAGGGGTTGAATAAATGTTTCTTAAGTAAATGAATAAATGAAGTAAAACCACATTCTTCTATCTTGAACCTACAGATCCTTCAAAAGACCATTCTAACACTCTTTACTCTCTCTCTCTCTGGTTAGTGGCAGAGATGAGTTGCAATACCCAACTTCTGGTGAGTGGAAGAGTCTAGATAAATACAGTGCTTGCCAAAAAATAATGTCCTAGTGTTAAGTCGAGTGCCTCCTACTCTTATGCATAGCCCAGGAGGTCATGCTATTTCCCGACCCAAAGACCCTCTTGGGGATGGGGTTTAAATTCAGGGATACAATAATTCAGAGCTGTCAACACTCACCCCTCTTGCCTCAGCCTCACAACTCAGCTCTAACTACAAAGCAGCACTCTCCCCATCCGTAAGTGGAAAAGGAAGTCTCTGTCTATTTTTACAGGATTGAGGGGGAGGCAAGAGGAAGCATTTCATTTAATTTCTATTTCTTCTCTTGGCCTCTAACTCTCTGGCCAGGGTTTTCTATTTCCAAAGCTTTGTATTATGTAAACATAGGAGGGCCCTTCTCAAAAACAGAAGCAAGCTCTGCTAATTTCCAGTCTCCCTTCTGGAATACTCAGGAGTCCTGCTAAGCATCTTGATCTCAGGCGAATACGTCTTTGGCAACAAGTCACTTGTAATGGCCAACCCCGGGTCAATAGATTCAACTGACTCTATGTACCCATGATATTTGCAGTACTCTCTGGTTGAAAACTTTCCTAGAGAAAAATGATATTGTCCATGACTTTTCTCTTACGCCATTTCACACGAAGCCAAACATGCTTCCATTCGTTACATTGAACAAAGTTCACCAAAGCCAAGAATAATTCTTAAGGAAGCTTCTTGTAACCCATTCCAAAATTACAAAAATAATTCAGGCAAAAAGTGACTTGAGAATTACATTATCCATGTCTTGATGCTGTATAGAATATGTAGCCTGGACTCATTCTATCCCTACCCGCCTCCCCTTTTAAGGAGATGTGGCAGAGGGTAGACAAACATACAGGTGCAAGCTCCTATGAGGACTA
Source organism: Balaenoptera musculus (assembly GCF_009873245.2). NCBI lineage: Eukaryota > Metazoa > Chordata > Mammalia > Artiodactyla > Balaenopteridae > Balaenoptera > Balaenoptera musculus. The sequence goes on along the minus strand of NC_045800.1, from coordinate 70,539,592 downwards.
CGTCATTTTTAAAATGGTCCAACACAAACATGCCTTTGAGATTGCTATCAAAGCTGGACAATCTTCATAGCTCTGTATCAAGCACAGAGCACTGGGCCCATGCCCTAAATATCTGAGATCCAAGATTAGAAATCTCACCTTGATGCAGCAATGAATCAGATGAAATTATAAGAAAACAAGAATTACTTTTATTTTCCCTACCTTTATCCCACATCACTCTACCCTCAGGAAGAGAATTTCTGGAACCAGGATACTAATAATGCTGATGAAGTGCATTAGATGTCTTGGAAATATTCTAGACTCTTAGTCTTCCAGTCTACAAAGGGTGGTAGCAGATGGCACAGGACCCAATCTGTTTTCAAATGTTGCGTTTGTGAGTGGAAACAGGCACTTTGGACAGATTCCAATTGGTAGATTCAATGAAGAATAACATAAGCCTCAGATTCCCCAGTGGTAAAACAAAGGACGTTGGGTGAGATATTCTCTCAAGTCCTTTTCAGTGCTAATATTTTATGATTCTCAGTGGTAAAAATGCAAGGATTTGGAATGACCAGTCTCATTTCTCCCATTAAGCTCCGGGTGAACTGAGGGCCAGTATTACATTGCATCATCTCATGTACAGTAATATGTGAATAACATTACACAATGCCCGCTTTTATTAATGGGAACACTCTTCCAGCAATAATGCAATACCCTTGAGCTCATTCTGGCCTTCTTTGTTAATACCCAATCCAGTTGCATTGTCAGGAGCTATAAGAACATGACATAGACTTTGGAAGCAGGAGCAGTTGAAGAGGGCAGGCACATCAGGGAATGACACAGACTAACAGCCCATAGTCTTGTTCATGCTCACAGTGGATGCTCAGTGAATGCCTGGTGACTAAGAGTGAGTAATGTAGAAACACTAGTGGATTTGTTAAGTGCCCAGAGTCAACACCTTTGCACCTTGCTATTTTCCTGGGGCTGCGTCTCGGCGGGGGGTGGAAGGGAGGGAATTCACATTTGGGAGTACTTTTAGAGTTCCCATATGTTGGGGACTCTCATTTATTGGTGTTCCAACTCCTAATTATATGGGATGGGTTCTCTCTCATTAGATAGATATCCCATTCCTAAAAGGCTTGGGACAGGCATATTTTGAGTCAAATCTACACACTTGATTCCTGATTTGGGCTACTGTCCTAAGTCTCTGTCAGCTCTCTAACACAGGGTACCCTAGAATGAAAAACAGAGATCCTCAAGTATCTCACCACGTCCCTTTCTTGGTTGGGTCTAAGCAGCTCTCCTTGCTTTCTTCCCTCAGCAGCCCCCTGGTCCCATAAAGCTCTCTGTGGACAACACCCCTGGCAAAGGGCACCAACTTTCAGCTCTGAAATCAAAGAAGGAGCAGTCAACAGGCTTACACAGTATAACCCTCTTTCTGCTCTTTACAAACGTCTCACCTGCCTGACCCTGACCTTGATACGGGGTTGAGCTCAGCACTGTCCTTCAATAGCCCCGTTATGCCATTTGCCTTTGGAAAACACGGGTAGCCAATACCTATCCTATGATTGATACTTTCCTCAAAGAAAGATGAATCCTCCATAGACCCATTATCACACGACCTTTCTTTGAGCTATTTTACTGGAATTTACTGTTATTTCCTGGAACCATCCATTCTCTCTCCTTTGGTCCCTGAGTGCCAGAGAACAGGATAAAGTTAAGAAGTAGGCCGGACGCTATGGGGCAAAATAAAACAATTGGCCATATAGAAATTATGTTTGAAGAGAGCTAAACTTTGATAATAAGTTTATTTGCTATACAGAATAAGAAGAATGTTAGTCTAGACTAAGTTTTCACTCCATTTTGCCCTATTATCTCTCCAAATCGTATCACATTCATAATGTCAGAGGAAGAGCTAGTTACCATTTATAAAGTGTGACACTCAGCACAGCTCCTTCCTCTGAGGTTCTGATTGATTTCTCTCTGTTCTTGATCCCCCTTTGTGGATGTTCTTCTCCTCTTGTCAACTTATATTTCACTGTTTTCCCTTTAAGCATGTTGAACAAGTTGATATCCCTCATACTGCAAAGGTGTGGGGTGCATTTGGCCTTGGACAAGCTTGGAAGACTTTTCCTTTTTAGGGAACTTAAAGTTGACACGTTCCATCGAGCCAGCCATTTGTTTGGGAAACCTTTCACATCACTTGCAATTGAAAAGCAGTTAACACTGAAGTCTCTGCTTAGAAGTCCTTATAGATTGCCTCATTAAGAGAGATTTGAATTTCTACATGGCTAGATATTTAAATAATTTGCAAGAAGTAGAAACCAAAACCTAGAATGGCCACTTGAGTGATGAGGCAGAGGTGAAAACACCCAAATGAGAATTTTAATAATTTTACAATTTGCAAAAATTCTTAGAAATTCCACAGACGTATGTGAAGAAATGGACCTCGATATATCCTGTAATTAATATCTAAGGCATATATTATGATTGTCTTTTGGACAACAGGGTCATGAGGAGAGAGCTGGGTTTGTGCTACTGGTACTCTCGAGAAGGTTTGGGTCCTTGTTAACATCTTTGGACATTTGGTCTGTTTTGCCCCCAAATAGTTTTTAGAATCATCTCTAGGAAATGTCAAGCATGTGTAATCATCCAGGCTCCAAGATGTGACTTTGAGGTCAGGTGACAGGACCTGACCATGTTATGGAGAAGGTGGTCCAGCCAGCTTGTGCTTTTAAAGTCATGTGACATATCTGATAGAGCTGTTTTTGGTTTTTAGATGAAAGGATTCTTCATTTTAACATGACTACAAAAACAAACTATTAAACTTTCTGGTGTTTCTTCTTCCAAGGAAGATGAACTACACACCTCCGTACCGCATCCCTCAGGTTCACCCCTTCTCTGAGCCTTACCCCATCATTGTACTTCACATCCTTCCTGTATCTCTAGGTGAGTCTTGAGTGTGATGAGACTCATGAGGACAGGGAGATGCTGCTTTATCTTGCTTGGTAACAAAATATAGAGATGTCTGTTGCAAAAATAACTTGCTGATAGAAAGCAACATTTTTATATTTTTGCTGCAGCCAAATGGGCAGCATTAAGATGCTCTGCTGGGGCTTCCCTGGTGGCGCAGTGGTTGAGAATCTGCCTGCCAATGCAGGGGACACGGGTTCGAGCCCTGGTCTGGGAAGATCCCACATGCCACGGAGCAACGGGGCCCGTGAGTCACAATTACTGAGCCTGCGCGTCAGGAGCCTGTGCTCCGCAACAAGAGAGGCCGCGATGGTGAGAGGCCCGCGCACCGCGATGAAGAGTGGTCCCCACTTGCCGCAACTAGAGAAAGCCCTCGCACAGAAACGAAGACTCAACACAGTCATAAATAAATAAATAAATAAATAAAAGAACGTGAATTTCTTAAAAAAAAAAAAAAAGATGCTCTGCTTCTTGCTAAACAACCTGAGGTTAAATAAAAGCAGTGTTCAGAATCAGCATTTTTGAGACAAAAGCCAGTGTCCAGGCAACATTCCCTTCCCCTCACCACCTACCTGCAAGAGAGTTAGCAGGGCAATCAAAAACACCTCCCTCTTTTCTCAGATTTTGAATGGATGGAAATATAGACACTGAGATCTGTTTTGTTATGGATGAAAGCTAGTCTGGGGGTTGTGAATTAATGTGCAGCCCCGGTGGTTTTTTAATTTATGCCCGAGTGAATCAGACTTACCCACCCAGGCACTGGTGGAGCCGGACAACCTCAGGCCTATCTCCAGGCAGACACAGGTGGCTCACCTCACGGCAGAGTAGGAAACAAGCTTGACCTGAGGACAGGCTGCTCTGAGAATGTGAGAGAAAAGATATACCACCCTCACACTACTCAGAAGAAAGCTGAAGTGGCTATATTCGTATCAGACAAAGCTGGTATCAGGTTAAAGAATATTACCAGGGATAAAGAAGATCTCTCATAATTATAAAGTGGTCACTTCATGAAGAGGATATAACAATCCTAAACATTTATGCACCTAATAGAGTTTCAAATTTACATGAAGCAAAAACTGACAGAACTGAAAGGAGAAATAGACAAATCTACGATTATAGTTGGGGATTACAACACTCATCTCTCAATAATTGATAGAACATGTAGACTGAAAATCAGTAAGGATATAAAGTAGGGGTCAACACACTATGGCCTTTGGTCCAAATCCAGCTCATGGTGCGTCAAATACAGCCATATCCATCTAAATACTTTCTTGATAGAGCTTCAAATTTGAGTAATTGTGACAGGGAATGTATGGCCCACAAAACTGGAAATATTTACTATCTGGCTCTTTACAGAAAAAGTTTATGAACCTCTAGACCCTTGATATACAAGATAACATTATCAACCAACTTGTCATAATTGACTTTTGTAGAGCACTCCGTGGTATAGAAGAACATACATTCTTTTCAAGTGTACATGGGACATCAAACAAGATACACAATATTTGGGCCATAAAACAAGTCTCAATAATTTTTAAAGGATTCAACTATGCAAAGTATATTCTCTGACCATAATGGAAGTAAATTAGAAATCAGTAACAGAAAGATCTCTGGGAAATCCCCAAATATTTGAAAACTAAAGAACTTCACATATTTCATGAGTCAAAGAAGAAATCCAAAGGCAAATTAGAGCACATTTTGAATTAAATATGCAAATTAAATGTATGCAAAAAAATCACAAAAATATTGTAGGCTACTGCTAATACTACTTAGGAGAATATATATTGCACAAAATACCTATCTTAATAGAAATTGAAATTAAAATTTAGTAGAAATTTTAAAATGACCTCAACTTTCACATTAAAGAGCTAGAAAAAAAAAAAGAATAACAAATTGAATCTAAGTTAAGTGGAAAGAAAGATCAGGGCAGAAAGAAATAAAGTAGAAAATCAAAAGACCAATGAAAGCTTGTTCTCTGAGAAAATCAATAAAATTGATATATTTCTACCCCAGCTTATAAGGAAACAAAGAAAGAAGACACAAACTACCAATTTTAAGAATGAGAGGAGTGACATCACTACAGATTTTATAGATATTAAGAAGATAAGGAGTATCATGAACAACTTTATACCTATAAATTCAGTAACTTAGATAAAATGCACAAATCCCTTGAAAGATACAAACTTCCACAACTTACTCAAGAAAAATAATCTGAATATCCCTAAATCTATTAAAAAATTAAATTTGTAATTTAAAACTTTACCGCAAAGAAAACTCCAGGCTCAGGTGGCTTCACTAGTGAATTCTATCAAACATTTAAGAAAGAAATAATACCAGTTCTACATAAGCTCTTCCAGAAAACTGAAGAAGAGGGAATACTTCTTAACTCATTCTACAAGACTAGTCTTACCCTGATACCAAAACCAAACAAAAATATTACAAGGAAAAAAAAAACAAAAAAACTACAGACCAATATCCTTTATGAACATAAGTACAAAAATTCTAAACAAAAGTTTAACAACTTTAATACAATGGTACATAAAAAGAACAATACATTTGACCAAGTGAAGTTTGTCCCAGAAATGCAAGATTGATTTAACATTCAAAAATTAATCCATAGTTCGCCATATTGATGAACTAAAAACGTAAAACAATATGATCATCTCAATAGATGCAGAAAAAGCATTTGACAGAATTCAATTTAAATTTCTATTTAGAAATTCTTAGCAAACTAAGAATAGAAGGAATTTCTCCAATCTTATAAAGGGAATTTATGACAATCTACAGCTAACATCATACTGAAAGGTGGAAGACTGAATGCTTCCCTGCTGAAATCAGGAACAAGTAAAGGATATCCACTTCACTTCTTCACAACATTGTATTGGAGGTGTTAGCCAGATCAATAAGGCAAGAGAAAGAAAAAAAAGTATCTAGATTGGAAAAGAAGTTGTATTAATTCACAGATGACAATCGTGTGTAGAAAATTAGATGGAATCTGTAAAAGAACTCCTGGAACTAATAAGTTTTGCAAGGTTGTGGGCTGCAAGATGAATATACAAAAATCAATTGTATTTCTATAAACTGTCAACAAACAATCACATATTGTATTTAACAAAATATGATTTATAACATCAAAAATATGAAATACGGTTAAGTCTGATAAAAGATGTCTAAGACCTGTACATTAAAAACTATAATACATCACTGAGAGAAATTAAAGACAAATAAATGGAGGAATATACCTTGTTCATAGGTCACAAGTCCTAATATTGTTGAAATAAATTTTTCTACAATTGATCTATAAATTTAATGCAAACACAATAAAGACCCTAGCAGGCTTTTTTTCTTTTTTTCTAGAAATTGACCAGCTGATTCTTTTTTTTTTTCCTAAATTAATTTTTTTATTGGAGTATAGTTGATTTACAATGTTGTGTTAGTTTCTCCTGTGAGCAAAGTGAGTCAGTTATACATAGACATATATCCACTCTTTTTTAGATTCTGTTCCCATATAGGTCATTACAGAGTACTGAATATAGTTCCCTGTGCTATTCAGTAGGTTCTTATTAGTTATCTATTCTATGTATGGTAGTGTGTATATGTCAATCCCAATCTCCCAATTTATCCCTGCCCTCCCTTTTCCCCCTTGGTAACCACAAGTTTGTTTGCTACATCTGTAACTCAATGTCTGTTTTGTAAACAGGTTCATTTATACCATTTCTTTAAATTCCACATATATGACATATAATATGATATTTGCCTTTCTCTGACTTACTTCACTCAATATGACAATCTCTAGGTCCATCCATGTCCCTGCAAATGGCATTATTTTGTTCTTCTTTATGGCTGAGTAATATTCCATTGTATACATGTACCACATCTTCTTTATCCATTCCTCTGTCAATGGACATTTAGGTTGCTTCCATCTCCTGGCTATTGTAAATAGTGCTGCTGTGAACATTGGGGTACGTGTATCCTTTCAAACCATGGTTTTCTCCAGATATATGCCCAGGAGTGGGATTGCTAGATTATATGGTAGCTCTATTTTTAGTTTTTAAAGGAACCTCCATACTCTTCTCCATAGTGGCTATACCAGTTTACATTCCCACCAACAGTGTAGGAGGGTTCCCTTTACTCCACACCCTTTCCAGCATTTATTGTTTGTAGACTTTTTGATGATGGCCATTCTGACTGGTGTGAGGTGATACCTCATTGTAGTTTTGATTTGCATTTCTCTAATAATTAGTGATGTTGAGCATCTTTTCACGTGCCTATTGGCCATCTGTATTTCTTCTTTGGGGAAATATCTATTTAGATCTTCTGCCCATTTTTTGATTGGGTTGTTTGTTTTTTTTGATACTGAGCTGCATGAGCTGTTTGTATATTTTGGAGATTAATCCCTCGTCGGTTGCTTTGTTTGCAAGTACTTTCTCCCATTCTGTAGGTTTTCTTTTCATTTTGTTGATGGTTTCCTTTGCTGTGCAAAATGACCAACTGATTCTAAAATCTATATGGAATGCAAACAATCTAGAATAGCCAAAATGATTTTGAAAAAGGACAAAGTTGGACAACTAACACTGCCTGATTACAAGACTTATTATAAACATATAATAATCAAGACAGACTGGTATTGACATAAAGATAGGCATCTAGGTCAGTGGAGTAGGACTGAAAGTGTAGAAACAGATCCATACATATATGCACAACTAATTTTTGACAAAGGTGAAAAGACAATTCAATGGAGAAAGGATAGTGTTTTCAACAAATAGTATTTTTTTCCAACAAATAGTATTATCTATCACATTTAATCCTCCTAAGAAGTCTGTGAGGTAGTTGTTGTTATTTTTCCCATTTTCAGATGAGGAAACTGAGGTCAAGGTAACTTGCCCAGTATTTCAAACAAGTAAGTGGTGGAACTGGGATATGAACTCTGTTTGACTCCACAATCCATGCTCTTAATCACTCTACCATATGTCATAACGTGCTCTCCAGGAAAACAAAACACCAGATGCCCACAATTCTGAAAAAAGCCCAGGAAACCATTTTTAAGACATCTGATTATTTAGTAAGTAAATTAACATTTTTTAAATTATAGAGATGAAGATTTTAAAATAACTTTCCAACACTTTGGAAGCACCCACATATTTCAGTCATTCATTCATTAAATATTTATTGAGTGTAAAGTACAAGACATGCTTCTTTACACACAATAACTGCTTACCTACCAGCAATTGATACGTGTCTATCAGCTCATTGAGATTCTCTCTTAGAAATACAACTTTTAAATTTGGCATAGGCTGTTTTGTGCACTTTGGAGTAATTAAATGGCATTTCTTTGTTTTAAAAAAATCCATTTATTTTACAACCTCACATTGGGTTTCTCCCATTCTTTCAATTACTTTTGAGCTTTGTACAGGATTGCATAAGAGGTAGTCTTAATATAATAAAACATAATTCTGGCTGAGCCACAGGGAAGAACTCTTTCTGTCCAACTCATTGGCCATTATCACAGCTTTGTGCTTAGTTGAAAAAATACATAGAATTTAGTATGTCAAAGCTTGAGGCATTGAAGGGGAGCATATTTCACAAAGTAAATAGCTAAAATCCAGCATTCATTTAACCGTAACTTTCTAAAACTCTACTCCATATATCTACAGAGTAATATACAATAGAAGATTTTTTAACCAACCTCTACTTTAACCATCTCACCAGATTAACTAATGATCTCTACAAAACACACTGATTGATGACCCAAGCAGACTGCAGTCTTGGAACTATAGACAACTCTGCAGTATGCACTTCTAATTAAGGTGTCTGTACCGAGAGTCAATTGTATTTTTCCCCAAATCTATTTATGTTGGTACTGTTTGTTGCTTGTTATGTAATTTAATCAAGTATTATAGAAATCCATATGAGTGCAAAAAGAATTGTGTTTATAAAAATTCAGTTGAATGTTTGAATTGCCTTTGAGTCAAGTGGGTAAGTTAAGTGGAAAAATTTAGAAGTTTTTCATAAAATTATAGATTGTAAAAGAATTCTGTACACATCAGACAGCTTTGCAAACGTCTGAATTCCTTAAAGAACCCACTTTAAGGTTAATGAAACTTGAAAAGTAGATGAAGTATTGTAAGTGTAGTTTATGCAAGAAAGATGACGGGAAACTCCATAGGCAAAGGTGTATAGGCCAAGATGAGGCCATGACTGCATAAAAGATTGACTAAAGAGTGTATGTTTATACATCTTAAGTTTAAATAAAATAGTGAAAGTTTCTGCATGTATTTTTATTATTCCTCACTCTAACTTACTTTTAAATTTCACCCACAATACACCAGTTTTAAGAGCATGGAATAAGAACACTTCTACTTAAAGGATGCATAGAATAAGAACACTTCTACTTAATGGATGCTCCCTGGGCCAATTCTAGATCAAATTGTAAATTAGGAGAATTTTTCCTTTCCCCTTAGAATCACACTTCATCTGACCTACCTGCTTCTCTCCCCAACCCTGCCCCCCATAGGCAATCAGTACCTTTTGGGTTTAATTTAGTGGTGTTAAAACTGGATTGAGAATCAGAATTATCTGGGGAGCTTTAGAAATACAGATTTCTCCAGAAGCCGGTCTCCAAAGGTATGCTTGTAGATGGAAGGTAAGGCCCAGAGATCTGCTATTTATAAAGCTCTCTAGATGATTCTCATTACCAGCCAGGTTTGGGAGCTGCTGCCCAATTGCACTGAAGAATAAATGACAAAGAGTAGCTTTAAAAGTTACCTGGTGGGACAAAATGACAAAAGAGTTGCAGATGTATGCAATTGACATGTCATCATAAAATGTTAGTGTTTTTTAAAAAAAATGTATGGGGGGGGGAAAAGAGTGTAGAAGGAAAAAATAAGCCTCTCAGTCTCACATTTTAAGATGATGCTCAACAAAAGTTAAAGTGAATTTTCTTTAAGGCAAATGGCAAATCCTTTTGTCATTGTTGTTGTTGTTTTTAATTCCTAATTATTAAAAAAATTTTTATTTTATATTGGACTGTAGTTGATTTACTGTGTTGTGTTCGTTTCAGGTGTACAGCAAAGTGATTCACTTATACGTATACATGTGTCTATTTTTTTTCAAATTCTTTTCCCTTTAGGTTATTACAGATTATTGAGCACAGTTCCCTGTGCTATACAGTAGGTCCTTGTTGGTTATCTATTTTAAATATAGTAGTGTGTATATGTCAGTCCCAACCTCCTAAGATATCCCTCCCCACCACCTTTCCCCTCCGGTAACCATAAATTTGTTTTCTCTGTCTGTGAATCTGTTTCTGTTTTGTAAATAAGATCATTTGTATCCTTTTTTCTTTAGATTCCGCATATAAGCAATATCATATGATATTTATCTTTGTCTGACTTACTTCACTTAGTATGATAATTTCTAGGTCCATCCATGTTGCTGCAAATGGCATTATTTCATTCTTTTTAATGGCTGAGTAATATTCCATTGTATATATGTACCACATCTTCTTTATCCATTCCTCTGTTGATGGACATTTAGGTTGCTTCTATGTCTTGGCTACTGTAAACAGCACTGTAGTGAGCATTGGGGTGCATGTATCCTTTCGAACCATGGTTTTCTCCAGATATATGCCCAGGAGTGGGATTGCTGTATCATATGGTAGCTCTGTTTTTTGTTTTTTAAGGAACCTCCATACTGTTCTCCATAGTGGCTATACCTATTTACATTCCCACCAATAGTGTAGGAGGGTTCCCTTTTCTCCACACCCTCTCCAGCATTTATTGTTTGTAGACTTTTCGATGATGGCCGTTCTGACTGGTGTGAGGTGATATCTCATTGTAGTTTTGATTTGTATTTTTCTAATAAGTAGCGATGTTGAACATATTTTCATGTGCCTGTTGGCCATCTGTATGTCTTCTTTGGAAAAATGGTGAATCCTTGAAAGGACAACTTTTAACCACAATAGAACCCTTCCTTTCCATGAAATCTCATGTGAAAAAAAATATGCAAAACAGAACAAAGAGCACTGCTGTGGCTGATGCTGGCTCAGTGAGGTCCTATCCATTTGATATCCCCCTCTTCCTTGATGGAGGCCCCTAAACAACTTCTTGGAACTCCTGGAGAATCCCAAGCAACATTTTGAAAACCACTGGCATAACCAGACCCTACAGGGAACCAGAAATTCCCTCAGGATGAAAGGGTAGATCTTGACATACAATAGAAACAGTGTTGACCCAACAGCAGCTCTCAGAGTGGTGTTGTCAGGACAGCCACACTTCCCATACTCGAGGCTTAGTGTAAAGATTTGCTTCCCCAGCTTGCTACTGACTCCCCCACTCCATAACCAGCTCATGGCTTCTGTTTATTGAGAACTTCTTCTCATGGATTCTGTGCACTGTTTTTTCTCTGTACCACCTCTCCTGTATCTCTGGGTGTCTCTCACATTCAGATGCCCAGTTAATATTCAGTATAGTGTCTTTTGGGGCGAGCTCTTGTGTCAAGCTATCTTATGGGTCACAGACCAAGTATAGATTATAGATAACTGAGTATCTTTGAGTCATTTGCTACTCCCTAGAATATTTTGTTAATGGTACCAGGGTAATGAGGTTATATGATATAAAGTATAGTGACATATTCATAGGGAACCACTGTAAATTGCTTTTTTTCAGAACTGGATTGTGAGTGGCAGCTTCTCAGATTATCATGACAGCACACTGGGGTATCAGAATCAATCAATAAATACAAATTTAAGCCATACTGTATAATAAATAATTATAATAAAGTTGCAAGTCTAAACTTATCTGAGCTTATATTAGTAAAATGACCAAATTTGAATGAAAGGATAAAAATAGGAGGAAAAGCATAGACGTATAATTGTAAGTTTTTGAATGGATAGAGATTTCCCCCTTTAAGTCACCATTGCAATATGAATAGCTTTTTAAATATGTATTCACTTAAAAAGTCCCTCTCCATTTATTTCTACTCTTTCTTATATTAGTAAAATCCAGCTATTTTTGAAATGAAACAAAAAATCTGCAAACACACATTATGAAATATGAGGAATCTTGGGACTAACTGACCACTTCAGTGATTATGAAGACTGTAAACTATTTTAAAAAGCAGATTTTTCACTGTTCTTCATTAAGGTCTGATTACCTCGCCCATTAGCATTTGGCTCTGTTGTTATTATGACTGTGAAATACTGTACATGTTGCCACTAATGGATAAAGAAAGTTGACATGGTTATCTTGATTAACTCATCAATAATCATTTGGAATAATTTTTCTTCATTCAGTGAATGTATCATTCGCATGCACTATAATAATTGTGTACGTTGAGGTGCAGGAAATTAGCATAAAAATTATCCCTGGAGAGCTAGTTTCCACTTCTAATACCACTAAAAGTTAGCGCAGACTAACATTTGAAGGCTTTATCAAATGAGTGAGATAAAGAAATGATTCCTTGGCCATTTTTTCCTGTAATGCTATTATTAATACAGCCTTTCATTTTTAGGGTTCCACACTTATTAAGAGCAAGATTAGAAATGTAACAGCACTCCTAAATCTTCTTTCTTGCTACTTAGTTTTTGATAAGGGGAAAATATCAAGCAGCTGTTATAAAACAATATAATAGGGACTCTCTATAAATAGAAAATCACACAAGGAAATTACTCCACTCTCTTTTTCCACTGATGAAGAAGAAAGAAAATGGTGGCTTTTCACTTGCAATTCTTAGAATGGAATTGAGATTTTAAGTAAGTTTTACACAGTTTAGGCTTCATGTCTCAGCTACTGCCAGAACAACTTAGAAATGCAAAGTTGGTTCTAGAAGTTTCTTAACAATAATCTGACCTAGTCCAGAACAGAAAACTGAGAGACTATGATTTACCCAAAGTCATTTATTCAGTAAACAGTAAGATGGAATATCTCACCCAGATCTTCTGACTGAAATCCAGTAATTGCTTTTTTAAACCACAAGACATCATTACCACAAATACCTTGAATCTGGCATGAACCCAGACATGAAGATAGTATGGAAAATGTGGCTAGGGGACATAGCGAGAGGCTTCCAGATTATTTTTCCCTCCGTAGCAATCTCTCCTTAATTAGCTCAGGAATGTATTGATTCTGGCTGGTCTCCATTCTTTTTCAGGAACTTAGACAATGAATGACTTCAGCTGTTGTCTTATCTCATAAAGGCCTTGGCATATAAGTCCATTTGTTTTCAGGTACAGGTGAGCATATCGATTCTGACTGACATAATCTATAGGATTTGATTTCTGGTTATCCTTCCAGTCAGGGTTTACCTCAGTTGATTGAAGTAAATGATAACCAGTCTGAGGTCACTGGTGCAGTTCCTCCATCACAGGCAAAATTTTGTTTCATGACCACAGACTGGACTTTGAACTCTCACCAGGCATCTCACAAAGAGATGCCCTAGTTTACAATGGGGGGAGGATGTGAGTGGATCAATGACTTACAAACAACTTGACATTCATTACATGACAATTGGCATTGATCCAGGTGATGCTATGTATAACTAGATACTGATACCTTTGGGGTTTTGGCAAAATCCATATTGCCAGGACTTTGGGGCAAGTGATAGGCAACAGAAATATAATGCAAGCAACACGTAATTTTAAATTTGGGGAATTCCCTGGTGGTCCAGTGGTTAGGACTCTGCGCTTCCACTGCAGGGGGCCTGGGTTCAATCCCTGGTCGGGGAACTAAGATTCCATAAGCAGCGCAGCGTGGCATGCGTAAATGAATGAATGAATGAATAAATAAATAAATAAATTTGTTATTTCCCACATTAAAAAAAAGTAAAAGAGAAACAGATGATATTAATTTGAACAATAAATTGTATTTAACCCAATATGTCCAAAATATTATAATTTAAACATGTAATCAACATAAAAATTATTAATATTTTACATTCTTATATTCATACTGTCTTCAAAATCCAGTATAGTTTTTATATTATAGAACATCTCAGTGTATACATAAAATTTACAATTAAAAAATAGATTCCTGGGCTTCCCTGGTGGCGCAGTGGTTGAGAATCTGCCTGCCAATGCAGGGGACACGGGTTCGAGCCCTGGTCTGGGAAGATCCCACATGCCGTGGAGCAACTGGGCCCGTGAGCCACGATTACTGAGCCTGCGCGTCTGGAGCCTGTGCTCTGCAACAAGAGAGGCCGCGATAGTGAGAGGCCCGCGCACCGCGATGAAGAGTGGCACCCCGCTTGCCACAACTAGAGAAAGCCCTCGCACAGAAACGAAGACCCAACACAGCCATACATAAATAAATTAAAAAAAAAAAAAGATTCCTGTACCCAAGTTGTTCCAAATGTACTTAAAAGTTTTCCAACAATTTAATCAATTATCCAAAAATAATTTCCTTTAATATTTGCAACCACATTGACAAAACTGTTTGGTTTTTTTTTTTTAAGAAGATTTGATTTAACTTTGAAGCAAAAGCATATCAGTTTCAAAACTACATCTGTCCTGGTTAAATAAATTCACTCTCTCCTGTGTCCACTCAGGATTATTATTTTTTTAATTAATTAATTTGTTTATTTTTGGCTGCATTGGGTCTTCGTTGCTGCATGTAGGCTTTCTCTAGTTGCGGCAAGCAGGGGCTACTTCATTGTGGTGTGCGGGTTTCTCATTGTGGTGGCTTCTCTTGTTGCGGAGCACGGGCTTCAGTAGTTGTGGCATGTGGGCTCAGTTGTGGTTCGCGGGCTCTAGAGCACAGGCTCAGTAGTTGTGGCGCACGGGCTTAGTTGCTCCGTGGCATGTGGGATCCTCCCAGACCAGGGCTCGAACCCATGTCCCCTGCGTTGGCAGGCGGATTCTTAACCCCTGTGCCACCATGGAAGTCCCCCACTCAGGATTATTAACATCAAATTCAAAAAGTCTTGAAATACAACTTTAAATTTATCAGTATCAACAAAGTGTTCAAATTTTCTTTGTCCTTTTGGCAGCCAATTTTCATGAAAATACTCTGCATATTGATTCATGTTACTAAAAATCATGTAAAATCATTATTATTAATTTGTATTATGAAAAGTTTTCATTTCAACATAAACTGTTCTGTCTAGCCAGAGTTTTCCCTTTTCTTGGCGCTTTAAATTTAGCTCATTCACATGCACTATAATACCAGGGAGAAAATGTAAATCCCACTGCATTTTTATCTTTGGTTATTGAATACTTGGCAAGCATCCTTTTTTCCAAGACAATCAGAGTTAATACAGTAAATCTGTAAAGCTCTTCCACAACTCAGCCAATGAGCATTGGCAAAGAACACAAGATCATTAAACCCATTGTCTTCTATTTCTTTCAACAGTTTCATAAATCTCTGATGATTCATAGCATTTGCACATACATATTGAAAGATTTTAACAACTATATCCATAACACTGTCATGGAGTCTGCCTCAGCAAACTGAGTACATGAATTTTCAATAGATATCATATATGTCATATAAGGAAAACATGAGTCACTTGTTTTAAAATTCCAGTAAATTTGAATTTTTTACCTAATGCAGTTGGAGCACCATCCACTATGATAAAACGTAATTTTTTTCCAAATCTAGCTGAAACTCCTCTTTGACAGATGTAAGACTCAAATATGCACATCATAAGTTTGATTTTAGGTCACAAATTGACAACATTTCTTTGAGAAAAACATAACTGAAGAATTAATTGGGTGATATCTCTTGTGTAGCATGGTATTTAAAGCTAAAGAAAAATATTGGCAGTTTTTCAAATTTTGAATCAGATGATCTTATTGTTAGAAAGGTCATGTTTGGGCAGCTGTTTGGTGCCTTAATTAAAGATCTTTCATTTTTTGTAAAATATCTTTCTTAGTCTTTTCCTTATAATTTTCTATCTCAACTCCCGTAACTGGAATAATTTCTATTACCATTCCCCTATTGTGTGTGTGTGTGTGTGTGTGTGTGTGTGTGTGTTTGAATGTGTTCAAGAATCCAAGCAGTTTTACAGCTGGCCAAAATTAAAGCTCAGTCCCTCTTTTTTTTTTTTTGGCTGTGCCCTACCACTTGCGGGATCTTTGTTTCCCAAAGGATCGAACCTGTGCCCCTTGCAGTGGCAGAGTTCTAACCACTGGACTACCAGGGAATTCCCAAAGCTCAGGTCCTCCGAAAACTCATTTTAAAAACTTTATTGGGCATTAAATTCTTTATATTTAATTAATTAATTTATTTTTGGCGGCACTGGGTCTTCATTGCACACGGGCTTTCTCTAGTTGCAGCGAGCGAGGGCTACTCTTTGTTGAAGTGCATGGGCTTCTCATTGAGGTGGCTTCTCTTGTTGCGGACCACAGGCTCTAGGTGCGCAGGCTTCAGTAGTTGTGGCACGGGCTTTAGAGCACAGGCTCAGTAGTTGTGGTGCACAGGCTTAGCAGCTCCACGGCATGTGGGAATCTTCCCGGACCAGGGCTTGAACCCGTGTCCCCTGCATTGGCAGGCAGATTCTTAACCACTGCACCACCAGGGAAGTCGTGGACATTAAATTCTGATATCAGGCAACTCCTCTCATAAGTTTTTTGACTCTTAAGGGGAAACTTTTTATCAATTTCACTACATTTTGCTAAAAATCTCTTAATATTGTCCATTTTATTATCTTAAAAAATAATTTTTACACAAACACAGCTTTTTCACTTTGCTCTGCCACAGCAAATTGCAAATGCCTTTTCCTGTGAAGTATGCAATATACCTTCTTCCAGTCTCTTTTTTCCTTCACTGTTGTACTACTTCTGCATCTCCCCTCAATTCCCCACCAGTAGTATGTCTTCATTTTAAATTTAAAGTTCATTCACACTTATTTTTACCTAGAAAATTAATTCAGTTATTACAGTTAAAAGAGTAAGCATTTCAATTTGTATCACTGTAACTTGCGCTAATCTGAATACAGTATTCAAAGAAACATGTTATTATGTTACATCGACGCATAGAAGAAAATAATTTGAACTGAATTAATCCTTCGATTATGTGTTCATGTGTAAAATTAGAAAGGACACGTGTGCCGAAAACACCCACTATAACATAGTGTCTGACACGATACAACAGTTAAAGTGCAATATAGACCTACCAAAACAATAAAGTTATACTTTAGGAAAAGTATTTTACACTGTTTCATTTTTAAAATTAAAACTAATTAAAATTAAACAGACTTAAACATTCACTTCCTCAGTCATCCTAACCACATGTGGTTAGTGGCTACCATATTGGACAGCATAACTGTAGAGTTTTGTGGACTGTATCCAGTTTGAGAATTTACCGGTTTGTTTGTTTTTGTTTTGTTTTTCTCAATCACTTAAAATTTCAGGTTAAGTTTTAGAGGCTCTAAACATTTTCCCACAGACCTTGCTTGTTTCTCTGGAAGCTGCCACTTGTTGAGGATTAGGAAGTAATTGAAGTAATAGACATAGCATTCAGGCTTTCACAACAGAAATGGAAAGGAATGAGAAAACATTTATACTCTCACCTGTGCTTTCAATTTTTAGAACATTTGGAATTGGTTATATTTTCTTTAAAACCTGTGGGGATAAAAAGCAGAAAAAAAAGATTTTTTTAACAGTAAGACACTTTTTTTGTTAAATTAGTAAAAATCTTTTTATTTTTCAATAACTGCCATTCCTAGCTATTTCTAATTCATTCATAGTCCTACCTTGTAAGTAAATAATTTAACCATTTTTATACCTGGGTCCATTTAAGGAGTCAAACCTTCACCATTTCTGGCATTTTGAAATAACCAGACAAACAAAACACAGGTCAAAAAATATTTAGGTGGATTTATCCACAGTGTCATAACACCTCTGTTCTGTGTATATAATGAGATATTGAGAATTAAAGTATTAACACGTCATTTCCCAATACTTTACCCTGCTTATGAGCCTAGCTTGGACAGTCAAAGCAAAGAAGAATCTTTTAAAATGACCAAGTCCCCAAAGTTCCATGTGGGTTCCTGACCTCCCAGAAACACAACAGGATCTCCATACTGAAGACCTCTGCTAGAGATCAAGTCTTGCCAAGCACCTCAGTTCTTGGCCTATGTGGTCTGTCTCCTTCCTCTATTTCAGGATAGGTTCTCTTCCTTTCTCTCGGCTCTCTTCATACAGAAGAATAGACTGGTATCATCCTTTCCTATATGAGCTTCATCTCATGACTGGCACAAGTTTCTTGGCCAAAGGACCGTGCTACCACTTTAGTCAAGGCCTCAGAAATTAGTTAATGAGGACATAAGTAGATAATAAAGGATAATAGAGATTTCACATCATTTGACAACAGGATGCCAACTCTGTTGGTCATGGACCAATTAAGAAAGACAAAGGACACACTTGTGACCTGTCTTAGGAAAACTTACCTATCAGTAAGCACAAAGTAGTGTGTAGAATGGACTGAATTTTCAGAATGCTGAGGGAGATAAAGGTGGTACAGGATCAATACCAAAAAACCTTAATTGGGGACATTGAAGCACGCCTTATGCACAAATGTT
Source organism: Balaenoptera musculus (assembly GCF_009873245.2). Lineage (NCBI taxonomy): Eukaryota > Metazoa > Chordata > Mammalia > Artiodactyla > Balaenopteridae > Balaenoptera > Balaenoptera musculus. The sequence continues at coordinate 70,521,127 of NC_045800.1, read as the reverse complement.
TCTTCCATAGAACAATTTCAGGGAAATAGGAGATGTGTACCCTACATCCCTCTCCTCTGGATTTTTTTTAATACAAATTTTAAAGGTTACACTCCATTTACGTTTATTACAAAATATTGGCTATATTCATCGTGTTGTACGATACATCCTTGAGCGTATCTTACACCCAATAGTTTGTACCTCTCATTCCTTCACCCCTCTGTTGCCCCTCCCCCCCATTGTAACCACTAGTTCATTCTCTGTATCTGTGAGTCTGCTTCCTTTTTTTGTTATATTCACTAGTTTGTTGTATTTTTTTTTAGATTCCACATATAAGTGATATCATACAGTATTTGTCTTTCTCTGACTTATTTCACTTAGCATGGATGCTGACTGCCCAACTTTCCCAGATAAATAATTCCTCTGAGTTGGAGCGCTGAAGGCTGCTATTTAATTAGAAATATTAATAGACAAGATTAACATATTAAGTTGTTTTCAGCCTTTTGTTACCACCAATTTTATGATTGGATTGTTAGATTAGTTGGCCTGTCACTCAGATGGTTCTGAGGGAATGGAACCCAAAGGGAAGCATTTTGACAGGGAGGAAAGTGAGGTGAGAACATGGGACACTGGTCTTCAGGTGCTCAGGATAGAAGAGCAAAGAGGCAGAAAGACAGCTCAGGACCTAGAGGAGAAGGAGAAGCCAAAAGACCTACAATGCTACAAGGCAAGGCCATCAACAAGTGGGCAAAGAAGGGAGGAACAGAAATCATGCCCCAGCCTGCTGGAGGCATCTGGAGTTCACAGGGCCGCTCATTCGCCACCCCAATTAAAGACTCTCTGCTCCCTGCCTGGCCTTGCTGTGGTTTTCCCAGACAGAAGTGGCTTTGTTATTGGGCAAGCACCGGGGCCTGGACGCAGCTGTGAATGTGTAGACTTCCTGGTTGCAGCCTTTCTCCTCTGAATGCCTCTCTGGGACCTCTTGGTCCCAAGCCTTTTATCTCCCGTGTTTCATCTGATTCTCATTGAGTATATTCTGTAATTTGCTTTGTCAACTGCCGCTCCCAAGGAATCATTCCCTCTTGATCTTTTGCTCTTCAATCCCTTTTTTTGTTCTGTCCAAAATGTAATTTTTAATTAATTTTTTAGCTTAAACATTTATCAAAGATCAAAAGTCAAAGAATCGAAAATGTTAGTCACTAAGAAGAGCAGTTCCTTGCCTTTCCCACTTCACCCACATGCTACTACATCTCTTTCAGTGATTTTTTTCCCTCTAATTTATCCCAGATTTCACATAACATAAATATACTGTTACCTCTTAATTAATCAATTATAGACACTGTCTAATGACTCTTTATTATGGTAGAGGAAGACTTAGTTAGCTCTCTCTCATATCCTTCTCCTCCCTCATCCTCCCCATTAGTTACATCATAATGTTTGGGTTAATCCACTTTGAGTATTTTTAGCTATTATGATTAAGCAAATACTGCTTGCTGCTAAGCCACATAGTATACTATGATTAATTACATTCTTGGTGTAATTCTTTATCTTTCTGGGAGTTAATAATTACTTCATTTTTTTCATTTGCTTACTTTAAAAATATGACCTGTTCCATGAATTTGCATGTCCCTTTGGGAAAGGACCATGTTGAGCTGCTTTTTCTCTTTTCAGTTGTGGTACACATGCTTCCAAAGTAAGTGCTTTCTTCCTGCTTTGAGTCTTAATGGCTGTTTCCGTTTTATTCAAAACCCCATAAAGCTATAGGTCCTTCTTGATGACAAAAATTACCCCAGATCACAGGACCAACACCAAGCCCTACACATAACTGGTGCTCCATAAATATTCCCAATTTGGTTTGTTGTCCGTGATTTTGTGCTATATTCAGCTCCTGCCAACACCTTTGCATATTCTGTAGTAAACCAAGTTTTATTCACCAAGGTTGCACACAATGAGGTAAGATTCACACACATCTTGTGAAGTGGAACCAGCCCTTTACGCTGACTCTCAAGATGCACTATAACTCTAGCAACTTGAGATAAGACCTGTGGAAACCCCATCCTTCTGGAAGATAATCTTAAATTTAGGAATAAACAGATGGTGTCTTAGAAGCTTCAGAGGAAAACAGCTTGTCACAAAGCCTGGGCCCTCACTCACAGCTTATTGGATCTTATTTGACATACAGTTCTAGGAAACATGATTATTTCACAGTCTTAAGCAAGTAAGAAGTAGCAGCAAACTAAAAAGGGGTGTTAATAGAAGTAGACACAAGAACAGCAGGAGAAGGAAAGTTAGCTTGACCTTAAGGAAAGAATAACAAGTCAAAATCAGAACTACATTTATCTGGTATCCAAACAGATGTTTATTATTATGATTTTTCATCGTTCAAAAGGCATTTTAGACATGTTTCTTTCTCAAATTTGAAGTCCTGGTACTTGATAGAATCAACTTGTATTATCTAGAAAATATGAGTAATATTTTATCCTTGATGCCAGACTAACAAGGTAGATTAAGTTCCATTTGGCCTTAACTCAGTGGCAATGGCAATGGCAAAATTCTCTGGCCTGGAAAAGCCCTTATTTCTTATAGAATGTAGTTCTTAGAAACTTTACCTAAAGGCTCATAAGAAATAAATTTGAGTAAAACCAAAGGGATTTGTTTTACTCTATGTCAACAAAACCTGCAATAAAAATTTTTTTCAATAGTTTTATTTTCTCCTGGGGTTTCATATAATGAATAAGAATGTCTAAAATGTTAGCAGTTTGTGAAGTAATCAGAACAGATCTCCAGTTAGGGAAAGCTGATGATTATATTTTATATCCCTCTTCCCAACCAAAAAACCAGAATCTGGTAGCAGAGAAGGAAGTGGATCCATTGTAACCAGGTTGGAATTGGAAAGTCACAGCCTCATGGTCACGCCTGGCCACCAAAATTGGGTTGGAAATGCTCCACATGAGAAATTTTATCTAGAGTGAAGTACATAGAAAAGCTTTGCTTTCCCTAAGGAACATACATTTTTTTTCTTGTTGTCCGAATTGAAAAATGTGCATGATTATTTAATTCATGTCTTTTTCTCCCTCTTGACTGTGAGCTCCATGGTGCAGAGAATATACCTGCTTTTCTTTACTTTTTTTTTTTTTTTTTTTTGATCATACTGTGCTCCTTGCAGTGGAAGCGTGGACGCTTAACCACTGGACTGCCAGGGAAGTCATGTGTACCTGCTTTTCTGTCCATTATATTCTTAGAACCTAGTAGAGTGCCTGGCACCTAATAGACTTTTAATAAACATCTATTGAATTAATGCTATTGAATCATGCTCCTTTTTCATGTAGTCACCAGGAACCTCTGGGCTGGGTTTATAACTTAGCCACTACTGTGTTACTAGGTTGAATGGTGTTCAGATCTGTACTCTATGTTTTTCACCCTCCTTAATTCCTATTTTAATATTAATTTCCCCTGACATGTTTTTTATTTTTATTTGTTTATTTTATTGCATGTTTTTCTGCTGTGGGCCACCTTAAATCAAGTGTTGAACAGAGTATAAAATAATTAAGTTATAATTAAAAATGGGTTATCTGCTACTACCAACAGTAACATTCTAATAAGTCTAATATTCACTTCACCTTATTTCTCCTAGATTGAAATACTGAGAAGGAGTTGAGATTTTCCTTGGAACTTGTACCCACTTACTCTAATGGTAGCCAACATTTACTGGATGTCAGTCTCTATTCCAGACACCTCACTTGTACTAACTCATTTAATCCTCACAACTCCTCTCAGACACTGAGAATGTGTCTTAAAGGAGGAATGATCACAGGGATAAAGTGTTACTAAAATTGGATCATTCCCTGATTTATCAATGAGGAATTTATCAGTCCATAACACAATATAACAAAAGTCCATAACAATAGCAGATTGAATAAGTAAAGGTTTATCTTTCTCATGCAAAAAAAAATTCCACTGGAAGGCATATCAGAGTTGGCATAGAAACCCTACAGTGCTCTCTGACTCCTGTCTTTCCATTCAGCATCCTTTGTATGTCTTCATGCTTGTTGCTTCATGGTCCAACATGGCAGCACTATCTCTGTCATCACATCTGCAATCTGGGTAGGAAGAAAAGGAAAGGCAAAAAGCAAAAGTGTTTGCTAGCTGAGTGTGTCTCCTTTCACAAGAAAACAATAGCTTTTCCTAGATGACTCACCAGGTGACTTTCACTTATATTTCATTGGCCAGAATGAAGTCACATGGCTACTCCTTTCACTTATAAGGGAGGCTGGGAAGTGTGGTGTTTTTAGGCAAGGCACACTGCTATCCCAAATAGAAGCAGTCATAATTCAATTAAAGTCCTATCAATAGTGTCTCTAATGTTCTCGAATATGAGTAAGCAATCCTAATGTATCATGGAAATTAGAAGGACATCAGACTTTATAGAGATAATAGAATTGGGCCTATTTTTATTTCCATGTTACTTTAGCATAAGAAAAATTTTAGGCTTTCATTGTACTACAGGTCTACATCCAATTTCTTACATATAATCATATATGTTATAATGTCTTTTTGTGCACTGAGATATCACCAGATATTCTGTGCTAGGAGAATTTATGACAGTGGTCTTGCAAATATCCTCATCCAAAAAGGTTTAAAACTCATCAGTGTATTTAAACCCTCACATACACAAAAAGACAAAAAAAAAAAAAGTGTTAAGCAGTCAGGAATCAGGTAAGTGAAGAACATTTAGTGATAATCAGGATTAATTTTGAGGAAGATGATTCTGTTGGGGTTTTAGAAAGAATAAACAACAGACATAATGAAATATTTGCAGTATTTTTTCCAATTTATGTGAAGGGAGTTGTTTTCCCAACAAGATGTGATATCTGTTATATGAGTATTAAATATAATTCTTATAATTACAATGGGGAAGAAATCTTCAAACAGTCTATGGTTTAAATTAAGTTTATCTCCTTTATCCAAACCCCTCTTTAGCTAGATAGGGGAGCTATAATTCCTACAACTTCTAAAAGATTGGAATCTACGAATGGGTTGAAGAAGTTGTTTTGGATGTCATTGTGATGCAATATAATTGCCCAATAGTATTCTCTACAGAAAACAACTTAATAAAAATATGCAAATACTAACAAATAGCTTTAAAATCATCAGAACTGGGCAGCTGAAATTAAGGCAGTGGGTCTCTTAGAGGATGTTAATTGCATTCTGCTGTTCATTTTAACTTCTTTAAGTTTGTTTGGTTTTTACAGGAATTGTGGTTTGAGGGAGAATTCAAGGTATCTGTTTTCTGTGAGGCAAGCAGTTCTGTGCTTTTATCATCCCCTGGTCAGGATGCCTTCCCTTTCTTCTCTGCCCTGTTGGAAACCTCTCTTCTTCAAGGCTGCACCTTCACAGTCTTCCCTGATAACCTCTGTCCACCTCTCTCTTCTTCCCTATAATCTGACTGAATTCATTGTAGTAGTATTTGTGTGTATCATGACCTTATAATTTATCATACAAACTAGAACGATTTTGAGAGAGAAATAAGACACTATTAAATATTACGCCAGCTTAATAGAAGTCAATCAGGAATATCCCAGGCAAACCAGGTGCATGGTCGCCCTACTTATTTGGTCCAGAGGCCTCTGACATCCATGAGGGAAACATTACCGTAACTGTCAAGAGGTCAAAATCATGAAAGTATGTTCAGGTTCCTTGCTGTCTCCTAAATCCTATATGCATTTAGACACATAACCTGTCTGGACATCACCTATACACTGTAAGAAAACTACCTTTTTGAGTTTTGTCTCTCATTTGATGGTGATTTCTTCACAAAGAAACAACACCTTTAAAGACTTCACGTGATGGGGGGATGGGGGAGGATGCTGGGCTGTCTGCTGGGTTCACAAACCAGCTAAGTGATGGAACCCCTCTCAGCAGCCTCACCAGGCACACAGTTAAAATTCCTACCTCAGCAAAGTGCCAAATTGATAGGTCATGATCCTCCTTGTCATTTCTTACAAGTTAAGGCACGAGTGTTGGATGTACAGTAGTTATATATTGCCTGGACCTTCTTTAAGATTCAGGACTCCATGGTTTCTGTAAAGTCCTTGTTCAAGCATTTGAGCTGCTATGATGCTGTTCTTTGAGAAAAGCTGTAGACTAGTCCACAGGAGTCCCAGTGGCCCATTTCCTCAGAGAGACAGAGTGGCTTTTTGCTATCTATGTGTTAAGATTTAAGACTTTTTATGCTCAAAACCACAACCTTCTCCTCACCACCAAATTTCTGGAAGACTTGTCTACCCTGTTCTCTTCCTCTACATTTCTCACTCTACCACCTTCAGGCTCCAGCACCCTCTGTAGCATGGAAACTGTTTTGACAAAGGCCAGCAATAAACTCCTGCTTGGGAAAGTCACTGGAAACTTTTTCATGCTTTATTATATATGAACTCTTCCCACTGACCATTTCCTCTTCGATGGATGTTTTCTTTCTTTGACTTCTAGCATGTCACTCTCTTCTGGTTCTTGATCTTCTCTGCTGACCCCTCTACCTTCAACCACCTCTTGAGTATCAGTGTTCTCTGGGTTCTGTTCTTGGCTATCTTTCTTCCCTACCCTCACATCGTTCCTTGGCAAACACGTTGATTCCTGTGGCTTCAACCACTACTGCAAAACCAGCAATCATGAGTTCCAGATTTTCTAATCAGTACCATATTAATTCGCTTTGTTTTTATTGTAAAAATTGCTTTCATTATTCAATTAAATGTGTTTGATTTTTAGAATTTCATAGAATTTCTCCCATAAATATTCAAATCTACCCATCTTTGTAACCTGTCACACTACCCTTTGTGTATGAATTTTTGGTTAAGTAATTTAGCTGAGTTCAAAACTCTACCACTTACTAGTGTGAGCTTGGGCAATGAATTATATAACCTCTTTGTGCCTCAACTTCCGTGTCCTATAAAACGCGCTTAATAATAGGAAAACCTACCTCATGTAGTTATAAGGAAGATTACAGGAACTAAACTATATGCAAAGCACTTGGAACATGCCTAGCACTCAAAGTCCTGTTAGCTGTTATTGTTTTATGTGGTCACCTCACCTATATTGTGAAGACTCCTATATCTTTCTGCAAGATCTGTCCTCTTTCGTGAGCATTAAACTGCCTGTTCACATGGAGATCCCATAGGTACCTCATTTGCAACACTGAATTTGTCATTTTTTCCAACAGGGCCCCTCTTTTATTCCCTGTTTGCATGAATGGTATCACTTATCACTCTCTACCCAGCCATGAAATATCATCGTTACTCTTAACTACCTGCTTTCATCCATCTAATTGGTCATGTTGCTGCTACCTTCCAAGTGTCATAGATTGGACCCATTTCTCCATTACCACTGTCACTCATCTTCTCTTAACTTGACCCTCACTTCCTTTTCAGTTCAGTCTATTTCTAAGTCACCAGTCTGGTCACTTTACTCCACTGTTTAACAGTCTTTCAAGGCACTCCATTTTCTACAACAGTGCTATGCAATAGAATTTTCTGCAGCGATGGAAATTGCTATAACTGTGCTCTCCAGTACGGTTGCCACTCGCCACATGTGGCTACTGAGCACTTGAAATGTGGCTTGCACAACTGAGGAAATGAATTTTTAATTATGTTTAATTCTAATTAGTTTAAACACAAATAGCCCCATATGACTTGCGGGGATCATATTGGACAGCACAGATCTAGAGGCCAGAGTCCACCCGACCTGTCCTGGCAAGCCCTGTATTCCCCACCCCCACACCCTATACCCTGACCCCAGTAGTCAGCTTATTCTGAACTTTTATACATCTGTGTTTTTGTGTACGTTCTGCCCTTTGCATACCAGGCCTTTATCACCTTCTTGATCTGATGAACTCTTATTCAGCTTTGCATCCTGGATCAAATGTCACTTTCTCTCAGAAGCCTTTTCTGACGTCAAATACAGAGACATGTAGATTTACTTTTTCCTTCTTTGTCCTCTTGCACTTTGCATTTATTGCTATTGTAATAGTTATACCACATTACATTTTAGCTATTTGTCTCCTCCTAAAAAATTATGATCCCCTGTAGAGTAATCCCTAGCTCAGTATCTCAGACTTGTTAAACATGTGTTTTAAATATGACTAGAGAAATCGTTAGGCACTGTGGGCTGTGTGTGGTAGGAAATGCCTTCTGACAGGTACTTACTTCTGGAGTCAACAAACTGTGACATGTTTCTTTCTAACATTTGTATCATGTAGCATCATGTCTTACACTCCCTTCAAAATATGAGTGCATGAAGGAACCAATGTTAAATCCAAGACTGTAAGAATGGTTTCAAATAGATGGTGCCATGTACAAATCAACAAGAAAATACATGCTCGAATTATTTATTTTGATGCTTTATCCCATTCACTCTCTTTAAGAAAATGGTTAACCTCTTATATTTGTATTTCATCCATGTTTATAAATTTACAATTTGGGCATAATGAATATAAACATGTTGAATGAATAAATGAAACACAGAGAACTAGTTTTGATCAATCTGGATACCTAAACTTTGGGTTGTTGGGCATTAACAATCTCATGTTTTTCTCATCTTTAATCACCTTCAGTCACTGGTACACTGCCTGTCAAGGTACCAATTGAAACAACTGACTTTGAAATAGATTGGCCAGCACCCCAGTGTTCATAGCAGCACTATTTGCAGTAGCCAAGACATGGAAACAACCTAAGCATCCATCGACAGATAAATGGATAAGGACGAGATGGTATATATACACAACAGAATATTACACAGCTATAAAAAAGAATGAAATAATGCCATTTGCAGCACCATGGATGGACCTAGAGATTATCATTCTAAGTGAAGTAAGTCAGAGAAAGACAAATATCATATGATATCACTTGTATGTGGAATCTAAAAAAATAATACAAATGAACTTATTTAAAAAACAGAAATAGACACACAGACATAGAAAACAAACTTATGGTTACCAAAGGGGAAAGGGATAGGAGGGATAAATTAGGAGTTTGGGATTAAAATATACATACTACTATATATAAAATAGATAACCAACGAGGACCTACTGCATAGCACAGGAAACTATACTCAATATCTTGTAATAACCTATATGGGAGAAGAATCTGAAAAAGAATATATATATATCAACTGAATACTTTGTTGTACAATTAAAACACATTGTAAATCAACTATATTTTAATAAAAATTAAAAAAAAAAATGGAGTGGCCAAAGATTTGGGGTAGTCACTCTGGCTCTAGAGTCTTGAGGCTGTACTCCTGTACTAAATCACATTATCAGAAAGGCATACATCTAACTTCCCTCAGAAATACTAAGGACTACAATGTAATACTATGGCTACATTTTTGTTGCTGTTACTGTAAGAAATGGTCATGCGGTTGCAGAAGACTGTATATAAAATAGATAAACAACAAGGTCTTACTGTTGCACAGGGAACTGTATTCAATATCCTGCAATAAACCATAATGGAAAAGGATATGAAAAAGAATATGTATAACTGAATCACTTTACTGTACATCAGAAACTAATGCAACTTTGTAAATCAACTATACTTCAATTTAAAAAAAGAAGAAATGGTCATGCAGAGACTGGATTTTCAAGAAAATTCCATATTGAAGACTGTTCGTTATGGGGTTCAGTGCTTATAGAAAGATCCATGTGAGAATTCTTCTGTTAGTATAGTCCTAGAAAGATTTTATCCTTTATAACATACTTGTACACATCCTTTCATTAGTTAATGACAGCTGCATGACCCTTCACATTTCCCTCTGGCTGCCGAGAAGCTCAGAGTTAAGTTTTATGCATCGTAATTAGTAATTTCCTTTTTTTTTTTTTTTAAGCTCAAGGTACATTCCATTCTTTAATCTCTGTCTTAGTGGTTTTATTGGATCTATGCTATTTATTGTTAGTAGTCTCAGATCCTCCTATACTATCAAATATTCTTTTAGATATTATAAATATTAAAACATACAAAACTTCCCATTTAAAATTATATGTTTGTACATTATGTATCTGTATTTCCTCTCCAGCAGGAAGTTTCTTAGAGACAGGAACTCACCTTTTCTCATCTGCTGCATCCTCTCTGTGGCTGTCACAGAGTCCTGCAGGCAGTCAGGGCTCAATAAATAGTTCTTGATTAATGGTATCAAAGCTAATTAATTCAGCCAAAACAGAAGTTTTACGATCTAATTCCAATTAAAAAAAAAAAACTGCTTGTAAAGCTGAGCTACTATATTAATAAATCTTAAGACTGAAAACAGACACATGAAATTATGTTCAACCTCATTAATATCAAAGAAATACAAGTCAAAATACTAAACTACTGTTCTTGGACAGTCTCATTAGCAAAGTTTTTTTTTTTTTAATGATAAGTTGCTGGCAAGCATCCTGAGAAATAAGTGGAATTCTAATCACAGAGGTGAGAATGAACAACCTTTCTAGAAGAAAATTTGGCAATATGGGTGAAATCTTCAAATGTGCTTATATCTTTGAAACTGCAGTTTATCCTATAAAAACAATAGGTGTGGAAAAATAGTCTACAATGAACAAGTAGTACTTTTTAAAAATCAAAAAATCTAGCCAAGACAAGTATGCATTTATGATTTTAAAGTCTCAGTATGGAAGCAGCTAACAATAAAATGGCAGACCCTTCTGAAGAAAGCTGTTTTCTAGGTGTGAGTCAGGCACTTTACAGTGTCTGGACTTAGGCATATAATAGAAGCTCTATTAGGGCTTTATGAAGTACACTGCTTAATCATCTGAACCACGCCAGGAAGCTGGGGCTACTGAGGCAGAAGGCTTCTGACACCCCAGGGCCCACACACAGACCGGAACCTGCTTTCCTAATCAACATGGAGTCCAGCATACCATTTATGGTTTCTCCATTGGAGAAGCTCATAGCTAGCAAAGCCTCTCTCCAAAAAAGAACCCAACCTCTAGGGCTAAGGCAGGAGGATGCAAGAGAAAGTGGCCTCATTACACTTTCTCTTTGGTTGCTGCACCCCAGTAAGTGGGCCTCCACCGTACAAAAAAAAGGTGTAAAACATAGTGTTTTGCTTTCTAGCCTATTTTGCAAATTAGTATTTTGATACACAGAGTAGTACTAAGAGGTCTGAAAAGAGTTAATATTGCCAGCAAAGCAATCTAATCCCTTATTCATTTTAATTCAATTTGGAAAATATTACTGAGTGCCTTAACAGTGCAGGGATCTATACTAAATGAGATAGAGTATACAAAAGGCAAACTAACATTCAGTAAGCATCTACTAGAAGTCAGGGGCCAAGCTTGAACTTCACATTCTTGATCTCTTGCATCCTCCCAATCGTGCTGGGGGTCATTAATTTGATCCTCATTTAACAGATGACATAGAGGCGCAGAGCAGAAACAGACTGCCTAAACCCAGATACTAGCCAGTGAAGCTAACATCTGAACTCAGGTCAGCGTGATCCCTAAGTCCATGTTTTCCCCACTATTTATCAATGTATCAATATCTACTTTAGAGGTTTACAAGTCATGCATCCAAATATCTTAAAAAAGGAGAAAAAAAGGAAATGTCCTGTAAGCTCAGTTCAAACATCTAAAGGAAGGCAAAAGAAAGAGAGCACCTCTTCCAGGGACACTGGATGAACATCTTCATAAAAGGGAACAGAAGCACGTAAACCAGGCCATGGAGTTTCCGTAAGATTCCAGCAGGATGGCAGCAAAGGTGTTTCAGCAGCTCACAACAGCAAGAGCAAAGGCGCAGAGGTGGGACCCAGGGGCTCTGCCTGAGAAATGGTGTCTGCGGGGTGCAGGCTTGAGCCAAGCCTTACAGAGGCCTGAATTTATCCTACGGGCAGATTTTGAGCAGAGGAACAGCACACTCAGAACTGTGCTTCAGAATGTTTGCTTAGAAATATGTGGTCCAGTTGCTGTTCCCCCCTGCCCGTTTAACTTCATAAGGCAGATTTGATCTTTGAAGAGCAAGTAATGGCCATCTTGAAAGGTTGGGCGCTTTTTTGTTGTTGTTGTTGTTCTTTTCTACCTTTTAGTATGTAGATTTCCTTAGCTAAGTTCTTAACAACAATGTAAATCTGACCATTTGAGAACTCACTCTCTGAACCTCACATATTAGTCTTTCATTATACACCAATGTTATTTTCCCATTCACCAAATTACTTCAATACAGTGAATGTGGATTAGTTGCTAAGATTGAAATACAATCAGCTCAGCTTGATTAATGAAGAATATGAATGTTGATGAATGGGTGAGTTCATCAGTGTCCCCTTTAGGGGCTGTGTCATTGTAACCTCACCACTCATTGAAATCAGCTCAGGTAGATCCATGTTTTAGGATGGGAAGCCAAGCTAACTGGCCAAAACCAATAGAGACTTAATTTGGAAGCAGAAAAAACAATTGTACATGAACATAAAGAGCTAGAGATGAATGCGGTCTGCTTTTTTTTGTTGTTGTAACTCTTCAGTGCTACCTGACAATCAATTCAATTTAATATAACTCCCTGGGAAGCCCACTTTCTTCCTTAGCAGGAAACCATAAAATGTCAGAAATACATAAAAAGCAGTGTATATCTGGAAGAGGAAAGACAAGTACACTTCTAAAAGGAACACCTATGAGTTGAACCCTGAGAATTAAGCAGTTGGCACTGCTCATCTATTAACTTTTCTTTATTCCCAGCACAAGGAATATGTTGAAAACTCCTCACTCAATATTCCAAAGGAGATTATGAGCACCAGTGCTAGAAATGAAAGTCAAGGAGCATAAAAGGTATAATGATCAGTTTTGATAAAAACATGGGAAGCAGGACAAGTGACTGTTTGCTTTCTGTTCCCTCTACCTCCCCCTCTCCCACTCCCAGGCTGAGATGCACCACCTGACACCTGAATTCCTTCACAGTGGCTGCTCACCTACCATTCCTGACTGTGACAGCTCCCTACTTTCCAGTGCCCTGGATTTTCAAGCAGCTTCCCAGGGAGCACCTAAGTACTGTGGACAAGCCTCAGGGGTAGGGCAGGGGGCAGGACCTTTGAGAGGTTGATCCCAGACCCATTCCTCCACTTCACCCAGAACTCACTGTTTTCATCTATTTTGTTCACTGAGCTTCCACCTAAGATTTCATAGTAAGAAAAAGCTTTCATCACCAAAAGAAGTTTGAGAACGATTGTTGTACATCTCTGCAAGCCTGTGTTCACACTTTCCACCATCTGGCCCACTGGCTTCACCAGCCTCATTTCAAAACCACTCTCCTGCCCATCGTTTCTCAGTACATTCATTCTCTTCCAAACTCCCTCCAAGTTGTAAATAACTCTTAGGACATTTCTTTGACTCCTGGCCATGTCTTGCCTTGCATCCATCTCTGATGCATTTTCATCTCTGTATGTCTTGTCTGCCCAATGGACCAGAAGCTTGGGGTGAGGTGGGGGCCCCACCTGTAGAGACATTCAGCACTCACTCACACATGGGATCCTCATTCTTGGCTCCTTCTTACCTCCCTGCCCTTGCGGACACCCTCCTCCACTCCCGTTCAGCTGCCCATTCCAGAGACAGAGCGCCCCTTTCCTGAAGCTCACCTCCTACCTCTCTCAGTCATTTCTGAGGCTCCAGTGTGTTCTGACCTCCCCTCCTCAGACCAAATGCACTTCTAGTCAACACCCCATGATTTAGCTTATAATCATTATTTGCCTTGAATCGTTCTCTGGTTGTTTCAGGTGTTATATTTGTCTCCCCCGACTGAGCTGCAGCCTCATTGAGGCAATGGATTCGCACTTAACACATCCCTATGTAGGCAGATGTCATGGTTTGCTTTTGGCAAACTGCACTCAGAGGCCATTGGATGAGTCAACTCCTCCTTAATTCCAATAGAAGGGGATTTTCTCTGTTTTGAAAGGCCAACCCCATCTTCATATTCAGTGCTGCAAATAACTGCTATAAAAGTCATGATTGTGTATAAAACAATATGGGTTTTTTTTTGTTTTTTGAAAAATATTTACTTATTTAGGCTGCGCTGGGTCTTAGTTGTGGCATGCGGGATCTTCGTTGCAGCATGTTTAGTTGCGGCATGCGGGATCCTTAGTTGCAGCATGCATGTGGGATCTAGTTCCCCGACCAGGTATTGAACCTGGGCCTCCTGCATTGGGAGTGTGGAGTCTTACCCACTGGACCACCAGGGAAGTCCCTAAAACAATATGTTTTAAAAGGAGAGCCACAGCTCCTTTTAATCCAATTTCCATCCTGATCAGGCTTTTGTAGTTGCAGATAACAGAAGCATAGTCACACCAGGCAAACGCATAGCAGCAGTGTTTGTAAGGATTCAGAGGAGCACACAGAATCCACTAATGGCAGGTGAAGTGACACATTTCCTCCCCAGAATCAGAATTGTGATGTAGAAATTGACTCCCCGCACTGCCTCCCCACATCCTCCCAGAGATTGCAAAGTTGACTTTTCAAGCCAGGGCAGTTCCAGTCCCTGGGGCCTCTCTGTGCCCACCTTTCTCTCTTTCCTCACGGCTTCTCAGCTCCTCTGTGGCTTCACAACATTATATAGACACATACCTCTTCCCACAGCCACAAATGCTGAGAAACCTTTCAGTTCAGCCCCGGCAACTCCCCTTCCCATGTCCCTCTGTTCAAATCTTAAGAGAGAAGATCTGATTGGCTCAGCCCAGTCCTGGGTTGGGATTCCCCTTCTGTCAGGTCTTCAGTAGGGGAGAAGGTGGCATGTTGTACAAATATGGACAACCTGCAGAATCTGGGGGAAAGAATTAATATTAAGAAGGAATGACTGAAAGGCAAGGACTGATCTCTAGGGACGTGTATTATTACTTGCAACACATTAAAATGTGCCATTGGCGCCCTCTGATTTTACCTCTTGTTTTCCAAATACACTAGTTCCTCAAAAAATGCTCTTAATTTCAAAGTACATGGACAGAAGGAAATCAGCAACCTGGAACCCACCTGGGTTAGCCTGAGTGTGTCTGATCAGTCAAAACAAAAACCAGCAGGGTCTGTCTCAACGAAGCCTCTTGTGTCAACCCTCTTAAAAATCCCCAAAGTTTAAATAGACTTAAACTTTGCATCCAAATTGGGACACTCTCTTGAGCTAAGAGCTTGCGTTCTATTATTTGTATTTGAGACAATTAAAAATGAAATTTCCCGGCTTCCCTGGTGGCGCAGTGGTTGAGAATCTGCCTGCCAATGCAGGGGACACGGGTTCGAGCCCTGGTTTGGGAAAATCCCACATGCCGCGGAGCAGCTGGGCCCGTGAGCCACAATTACTGAGCCTGCGCGTCTGGAGCCTGTGCTCCACAACAAGAGAGGCCGCGACAGTGAGAGGCCCGCGCACCGCGATGAAGAGTGGCCCCCGCTTGCCACAACTAGAGAAAGCCCTCGCACAGAAACGAAGACCCAACACAGCCATAAATAAATAAATAAATAAATATTTTTAAAAAATAATGCTTCTGTTTTAAAAAAAAAAAATGAAATTTCCTCTGGTTCTCTCAAAAAAATTTCATGTGTATGTGTTCCACGATCTTTCCCCAGTGAATATCATTATATCGTGGGATTTTTGAGTGCTGGACAGCACAGTGTTTGTTGTTCAATGAAGAATACTTTAAGATATGAGCTTAGTGTGTGAAAATCAGCACTTTTTTTTTTTCAGATGAAAACTTTCAGGATGGAGATTTTTAAAAAATTCTGTCAAGTTTTGAGGTTGCCAATCTTATTTGCATTTTAAAAAATGAGATAGAAAACTTGTTGTCATATTACAGTATTATCGGTCTGTGTTTCTCCACTCTGCAATTTTTAACATAGAAAAATTTCCCATAAGACCAAAAATAAATGAGAATTCCCACCAGACCGCTAACAAAAATATAGTCAAGTTGTAAACTTCAGAAACAAGAAACTTAATTCTCCAGGAGAGAATTATGGAGACACAACTAGCATTTTATGGACTAAAGTTATATAACACCAAAACCAAACTAAACATTTTTGAGACTACTTTTACCTTCAGTGATAACAAATTATTGAATTTTCTGCCAAAGGAAAGACTTACAGCACCTGCAAGACTCAGATTTAACAGAAAACAAATCAGTATTATTGGACATTAATGATTTTTGAGTCTTTGAGATGGATTTTATAGTCAACAACAACGATTCTGTCTTACGTTGAATCATTTAGAAAGGAGGAATTTTGAAATTGGCATTTCCCAGACAATTTATTGCCTACAATTAAAGGCAAACACTGGTTTCCCCTGCTCTCAGCTTCACCTTCACTATTTCTGCATAAGAGCAGAACTCCCTTAACAAGGTTTGTGTGTGAAATCAGAACTCTGCTGTAGGGAAGAAGCTCTTCAGATCCTTCCTGCTACAACTTTCTTCCTTATCCTGTAGATATGCTTTGATATATACAGTATTGTCTTTGTTTATAGTCTCCCTAATAATCTACTTGATGCAATATACACATGACAGTATTGTTATTTCTAGCAGACAGGCAGATCCTTTTTTCTAATTCTGAATATAGAGATAACACATTATCCAAGAATTAATTGCTCCCTCCTCTGTGCTCCCATGGCCAAGGGTACTTCTGTTCTAACACAAGTAATGTAAGTTGCCTTATATATGAATAGCTCATCATACCACAGATGGCTCCCTAGGTTGTATTCCTTGAGGACACAGAGTGTCTCCACCATCACTGTATTTCCCAAAGTCCTTGGTGGTGCCAAGGGACAGCTTGTGGATGTTCAGTATCCCATTCTCGGCCATCCCAAATAAACACATACTCCAAGGGAAACTGCACTGAGCAAACATAGTCTTAAGACAATTTCTCTAGCCCACTCCTCTTCACCCTCCAACCTGATTGCATAACCTAAACGTCCTTCCTAAATAGAAATTGAGCTGTCTGTCCCTTAGGAGAAAGGAGTAGGGGGGAGGGGAGGAGGATCAGGAGAGAAAGAGAGAGAGGAGAAGGGAGAAGAGAGATGGTTAACATTTTTTGAGTTCCATCTGCCTGGAATCAAGTTAAATATTAATACTTTACATGCCTTATCTCATTTAATCCTATCAACAGCCCTGGAAGGGGAATATTATTATTATGCTATTTTTCAACCTAGAAAATTGAAAAGGTTAAGCAACTACCCAGAGTCACCAGTAAGAAGCAAGGCCAGACTTCCCAGAACTGCTGCTGCCAGTGTCCTTGTCCCCTCTGTGAGCCACAGCCACCCCCTGCCTCTGCAGGAGACCCTCCAACACTAGTAGCGTTGTGGTCAGAAAAGATGCTTGAAGAGGAGAAGATGGTGGAAGAGTAAGACGCGGAGATCACCTTCCTCCCCACAGATACATCAGAAATACATCTACACGTGGAACTGCTCCTATAGAACACCCACTGAACGCTGGCAGAAGATGTCAGACCTCCCAAAAGGCAAGAAACTCCCCCACATAGCTGGCCGTGTGGATGAAAGGCTCTTGGTGCTCCAGCCAGGCATTCAGGCTGTGCCTCTGAGGTGGGAGAGCCAACTTCAGGACGCTGGTCCACAAGAGACCTCCCAGCTCCACATAGTACCAAATGGCGAAAATCTCCCAGAGATCTCCATCTCAACACCAAGACCCAGCTTCACTCAACGACCAGCAAGCTACAGTGCTGGACACCCTATGCCAAACAACTAGCAAGACAGGAACACAGCCCCATCCATTAGCAGAGAGGCTGCCTAAAATCATAATAAGGCCACAGACACCCCAAAACACACCACCAGACGTGGACCTGCCCACCAGAAACACAAGATCCAGCCTCATCCACCAGAACACAGGGACTAGTCCCCTCCGCCAGGAAGCCTACACAACCCACTGAACCAACCTTAGCTACTGGGGACAGACACCAAAAACAACAGCAACTACGAACCTGCAGCCTGCGAAAAGGAGACCCCAAACACAGTAAGATAAGCAAAATGAGAAGACAGAAAAACACACAGCAGATGAAGGAGCAAGGTAAAAACACACCAGACCAAACAAATGAAGAGGAAATAGACAGTCTACCTAAAATAGATAGCTAGTGGGAAGCAACCACATAGCACAGGGAGATCAGCTCTGTGCTTTGTGACCACCTAGAGGGGTGGGATAGGGAGGGTGGGAGGGAGGGAGATGCAAGAGGGAAGAGATATGGGAACATATGTATATGTATAACTGATTCACTTTGTTATAAAGCAGAAACTAACACACCATTGTAAAGCAATTATACTCCAATAAAGATGTTAAAAAAAAAAAAGATGCTTGATACGATTTCAATTTTCTTGGGTTTGCTGAGGCTTGATTTGTGACCCAGGATGTGGTGTGTCCTGGAGAGTGTTCCGTGCGCACTTGGGAGGAGGGTGTGGTCTGCTGTTTTTGGATGGAATGTCCTGTAAATATCAATTAAATCTAAAAAAAAAAAAAAGCAAGGCCAAATACTCAGAAATTGTGAGAGGATTGAATAAATGATCTTATCACTAAACATCAACTTTCCCCTGGCACTTCAACGGGAGGAGACGAGAACTGGAGTAAGATAAAAGCAGTCCATCATTTCACTCCATAGCATTTCAGGAACACACACGTTCACCTGCCTATCAGATTGAATGAAGTGTTCAGTGTCCTTAGGCAAGACTAAGGCCACAGAGACAGGGGCAGGTCCAGCATAGCTCCGGTATACCTTCTCATGGTTCTTGGAACTGCTAACAGGGACACAGCCAGTTGTTGGAGAGAGCATCCACAGAAAGTAAGATCTAGTAGGACCTGTAAAGCCCAGTTTTTGCTACACCACAGCCTTCCATACTCAGGATTCCAGACAAATTTCCACTAACAAGCTGTGTGCCTGCATTCAGGGAATTTTTAAAAATACTGAGTTCCTCTGGTTCTTGAATCAAATTCAGCATTAGGGAGGCCACATGTTCCTCCAGAAAGAGAAACCAGTTAAAGAAACCAGAGAGAAGCACCATGCTTTGGTGCCCCAAACAATCTCTTGGCCTCCAACTTCCCCAGCTGGGGCAGCCAGCTCCCTGCACACTCAATAAAACTCCAAAAAAATTGTTTTTAGTCTAGTATTTCCAGAAGTGTGACCCCGTGTTAAAATTTCCTGGTACATTTGTTGGAAAAGCTCATACCTCACCCACCTTGGACCTTCTGAATCAGAATATCTAGGATTGGAAAAGAAATCAGCATTGTTAACAAGCTCCAGTGCTGCCCTTGTTCACTAACATCTCATCTTGGCTGTGTAAGGTGGGATGCTACCCACTTTCAAGGAAAGTCTCATTTATGTGAGAATAACCTTCCATTTAAAACATTCAAAACCCATTAGTGTGGCAAACTTTTCATTCCAGTGACTGGCTTTGTAGAAGAAGCTGGGGACCTAAATTTTCAAGCTTTCTTGAAATTATACTCATTAAACATATGTTAATCATGGATCAGGGATTGCACATTATACAACCCATTAAGCTTTTGCATGTTCCTGGAAGACTGTGTATTGTATAAAAATACAAATGATGCAGTGGTTAAAATAATTGGTTATAAGGAAAAGCAAAAATAACTATGAATGACCACATTGCTTACCCAGTTGACCTAAGTCATTAGCAAATGTAATGCATCGTGTAAAAAATAAGATGTATTTTGGCTTCTACAAAGTGCTCCATGAGCATCCACTGTAGTCCAGGATCTCGTTGCCAGCTCAGAGGATATTTACAGGACACAGTGTATGTGAAGCCAATGATGGTCCTCTAGAGAAAATTCACTATGAATTCATGATAAGAACATAATCTATTATGATAACCTGGATTTATCATGGAAAAGGAAGAAAACTGTTCACTTTTTTCACTTAAATTAACTCTTCTGTACCAAGACCACCAAGATGTCTTCTGATTTAGCTAAGCAATGACCTACTAAATGAGCATTTACACCAGTGTGTTCCATGGAACACCAACCCTAAGAGATGTTGGCGGGAAGATGGAAAGGGGTATGGAGACAGCTTCTGGAGCAAACAGTTTTGGAAAATGCCACATTCTTGAGCACCTTTTGGAGAATCACAATGCAAATTAGAATTTTAAGGTTCTGAGAGTCCAGCAGTAAAGAACTTCAGTTCTGCATTAGTCAGTGACCTTGGCTGCAGGCAGCAGGATGAACTATACCTATCCTAAGTAGAAAAGGGAGTCATAGAGAAGATATGAAGTAGCCTCCAGAGTAGATGGAAGGCTGGAAAACCAAGGATGCTAGGCACAGAGAAACACTGAAACAATATGGCTCGGGCACTGCCATGGCCATCATGAGTCATCTCATTTATTCCTTCAACTTTGTGTCATTCCCCAGATGAACCATCTCAGGAGGAAGCATTTGGACAGACAAGCCCAGGTATGAAGGCAGAGAAAATTATTATCTACCCTGTCAAATTCCTTGCAGGGGGTAATGAAGACCCTCACTTCAGGACGTACACATAGACAGTTCCCTCCCCCAGACTCACATACCCAGTAATAATTTTCTAGCTCAACTTTGCTTAACCCAGCATTTCCCAAAATTATTCTACCACCATTTCTTCACATAACACCTTTTAATAGTAGAACACACTTTTGGAAATAGGGTAAATAGTAAATGGCGTAAGTGATTAGCATGTATGTGGGATACATGATTAATATGTATCATACATAATTAGTGTATCTCGTTATTAGCATGGTTAATTTTGAAGGTATACTGATCTGTTATTTATGTTTGCAATAGTATTCTGAACAGGTCACCCCTGGGAAGGAGCAGGTTCTGAGACAAGTCATTCTAAATGTTCCTATACCCCCCATTTTTTTAATCTACATGAACTTGGGTTAAAATAAATCCCAAGGGCAGCCTGATGGGGGAGAAATTAACAAGAGGGCAACCTGCATCTCTGGGCATGTTGAAGGGGGTCAGTACCTCGTGATGTCAGTAACACTGGGGAAGAGGGTGGTTGTTTTTCTCTCCATTAATACAATTACAGTAATCTGTAGGGCACTTTATATTTCACTGCATGCTTCCACCCACCTTACCTCTTTGATAATAAAAGCTCTGGGCTGATAATTCTCATATGAGCCCAGGAAACTCTGAAATCCAACACACAGACCTCCTCCTTGCTCAGCAGCAGGCTGCCTCTCTGAGTCACTGCCTAGAAGTGTCTCTGACTATGAAATGTCACTGCAACAAAACCGCATTCCAGGTCTTGCATGATGCTAACTGAGGGAAAGACCCTGCTCTCTGCCCCTGTACCACTGAGGCTTCAATTGTTTGTGTCTCCAGTTTTCCCACACTTTGGAGTCCAGAGTATTCACAGTCACAATCCCCAGGGAGTAAATGAGCTCAAGGCCGGGGAAATGAGGACCAGTATGGATGCAGCTGGCCCACAGATGACAGAGAGAGGAGCAAAGCCGGCTCTCATAAGCCTGGATGTTAGAGAGAGTCATCCAGCTGCTTTCAACCCTGAGAGGAGAGAGAGGTCCAGCATATTCATTCTGCCTTAATCATGTCTAAAAGAGGCACGGGTTATGTCAGCCCCTGCCTGCTTCTGCCTGTGCCCAGCCTATGTCAGGCACTAAAGGCCCGACCCTTGCAGGCCCAGCTGTGCCGGCACAGTGAGTACCTGCTCTGGCAGCATGCTAGCTGCTCCTACCCACCAATGATAAGGCCCCAGACAGCCCTCATACATTGACCTTGAGCTCCAACATTGAACCTGACAAGTTAGCCAGGTGGTTGCCAGGAAGCTGCCACTTCCACTCCAGGTTCCCAGCCAGATGAGACACAAGCCCCATGTCCCAGGTCTGTGGGGTTGACCTATGTTTCCTGTACCTTCTCATTAATGAACCGCCCTATCAGATAGGATTAGATTTGGCTGCACCTAATAGAAAACCCAGAATAAAGTGACTTAAAACCAGAAGATTTGTTTCTTTGGGTAAAAGAAATCCAAGTGTAAGTGGTCTAATACTGGTAAATTGGCTTCACAAAGTCATCGAGGAACCTTGGAAAAAACAGGGAAACTCTCATCTTTCTGCTCCTCAAAGACTCATGATCTAGAAGAGCTCCTAGAGCTCCATCCACTGCATCCACATTTCAGACAGTGGGAAGGGAGAAGGAAGGAAGACACAAGGGCCTTCCCACAGCCGTCTATACTTCTTTCAATGAAACTTTACAGAATTCTTTCATCATCTTGACTTTATTTCAGTGGATAGAACTTAGACATATTGCCATATACAGCTTCAAGGGAGGCTGGAAACACAGTTTTATTATTGAATACATTGCCACCCCCAATAATATAAGGCTTTTATTAGTGTATTAGTGTATAAGGTTTACATTAATATAGGCAGTCCAAGCCTGGTTTGGTGGCTCCACAATTACCAGGATCTTAGGTTCCTTTAACCTTTTGGTTCTGCCGTCCTCATCATGGGACTTCTATGTTGTCTTCGTCAGTTTGGGCTGCTATAACAGAACACCATGGGCTGGGTGGCTTAAACAACAGACATTTATTTCTCAGAGTTCTGGAGGCTGGGAAGTCCAAGATCAATGTGCTAGCAGATTTGGTTCTTGGTGACTGCCCTCTTCCTGACTTGCAGATGGTCACCGTCTTGCTGTGTACTCATGTAAACTGTATGTATACTCACATGATCTGTGTACAGAAAGAGAGAATGAGCTTTGGTCTCTCTTCCTCTTCTTATAAAGACACTAATCCCATGATGGGAGCTCCACCCTCATGACCTTATCTAAAACTTCCCAAGGTCATCTCCTCCTAATCCCATCACAGAGGGAGTTAGGGCTTCAACATATGAATTTTAGGGGACACAAACATTCAGTCCATAACGCACTTCAGAGCCTGACTGCTCCTGTTCCAGCGTTCACATCCATAGTCCAACTAGCTAGAAGAAAGAAAGGCTAGAGACTTAAAAGACACTTCCTAAAAGTTCCATATGTCACTCTTCTTGCATCCCATTAGCTAGAGCCTAGTCACATGGCCATGCCTTGATGAAAAGGAGGCTGAGAAATACATCGTGGGTGGCCGGGTACCAGCTAATTTGGGGAATTCTTATTCTTGAAGATAGGAAAATACATATTAGAGACAATTATCCATTTCTATCACCATTTGCAACTAAGAAAGACGTAATGGATGTTGGATAAGCAAATAATAATACCTATATAACTTCCCTAATTCCACTGGGACACCTACTAGAAGCTGAGGCTTGCCTTGGTTGAGAAGCTCTGTCACAGCCCTGATCCCTGGATTGGATCCCTTAGGTCTAATTCTTGTTGGATTGGACTAGATTTTGCCTGTTTCTCTTGGGTTTGAAATGATGATGCTACCTTAGAGCTGGCCAATCGTTCAGTCCTAACTACCCCCTACCCTCCTCCTTAACCCTGCCTAAGAGTTTCCAGCATGTTTATATTATAGGTTTAGACAGCTTTAACCAAAAAACAAAGAATTGTGGGTTACTTTAAAAAAAATGTTTTCCACCCATTTCTGGTCATAAAGTAGGTTTAGTATCATGGGAGTGCCTCTTTTTAAATTGACCTTTTGACAGAACCAGATGGATTTGTATTTGTAAACAGAAGCAAATGGCTGAATGAAAGAATGACTGAAGTGAGGTTTTGGCTTCAACTCAACCATTGAGCACTTCATACTTGTCCTCTGCATGATAATATACGAAGAAATTCACCAATTTTGACCAATAAAATTTTGAGTTCAGCCCACCATCTTGTAATAAAAAATTAGCCATTTTCAAATAGGCATACCAAGAGTAATAGGTATTTTTGTCAAATTCAGGGAATTGTAGAAGTTTAGAGGTTATAGGCATGTCTGCTGGTCCTGCATGAGTCAACAGATCTTAGCACATTAGACTCAGGAAAGTTTATGATACTACCATAATGGTACCCAAGTTCACAGCATCCTGAATACATGTACTTAGGAGAATATTGACTTCACAATAAGGATATCTGGGTTTGTAACCCACTTTTAGCACTTTTTAAACTTTGTAACTGCAGATAAGTTTCTTCACCTAGAAGAGCTTCAGATTCTTCTCTCTAATGAAGATGCCAGCAATCAGTTGTTTGAAGATTAAGTGACTACATATGAGGAAGAATCTAGCACTATGTTTGGCCCACAGAGGACGGTCAGTAAATGTCTTCTGAATCTGAATTTATATAGAGAAAAAGTTCATTGCTATTAATTACAGTACACATCACTTTTTTAATGGACTTAAAGAATCTCATTCTGAATTTCCCATTTTAGAAAAACAAACTAAATATTTTCAAAGCTCTGTAACTAGTGTAGTATTTAGTACAATGAGCTAGTCAGTTATTTTTCATTAAAAAATATAAAAGCTTATATTGGAAATTATACCCATAAAGTCCATTTAGTTTTACAGCTTAATTATAGGTAGTAAAACTTTACTGCCACATTTAACAGGTATTAACCTAATTCTTTTTAAGCAAAAGCAATATTTGACTGGAAGTGAACCTTAAGGTGAGGGGGGGTGGGGAAAGGAACTCCCTTAAATATTTCCTTAATATTTATTTTTCAGGAAAGGTCAACTCAGCTAATGCATGAGTTTGCTTAATGTCTTATTTGTGTTATCTCAATATTTTTAGTAAAACAAATTTGTTACTATGGTGTTCGATTTTAGCATCACCACAAAATAGGCCAATATCAGGAAGGCGAAACCAACCGTGAGTGTTGCAATAGCAAATTTAGTAAATTGAGTTTATACCGTGGTTAAAACAATTTTTAAAACTCAAGGAATATCTGGGAAAGATGAGTCTTTCAGATTAATCTCTCACTGTATTTTGGAGGATTTGTCTCTTTTATAACAAAAACAAAAAAGAAAATGAATCTAGCCAAGTGCTGAAAACACGTCACTTTTAACCTTAATATACTTCAGAGTGAAATCTTACCAGAATTTCCACCTTATTTTTTTCACCTTATTTAATGTGTCCTGTATAAAATAAAATATTATTTAACGTACTCAATAAAAATCCATAGGACACCATTAGGTTCTTAAAATATGTTTCATATAGAATATTTATATCTCATAGCTTCAGAAGGTGCCAGCATATGTATTCATGAGCAATAATACAGACTTCTTGGGTGATAATCTGAAATTCAATTTGACTCTACAACTATTTATTGACTAGTGTATAATCAGAGATAACAAGTTCATATAATGAGTGAGATCCACACTTCATATCAGCATCATTTGTGGAGCTCCTTACTAGATATTCAGCCGTGTGCTTGGTTCTAGAGATACAAAGATATGTAAAACTCAGCCCCAAGAAGTTTGTATTATTATTCTTAATGTTGATAATGCCAGCGTATTACATTTGTATAGTACTTTCAAAATTACAAAATATAGTTATAACCATTATTTCACTTAACACCCTCAATATCCTTGTAAGGTAGCTGTAGAACAGGTAAAACCATTTCCATTTTATAGATTAAGTGAGCCTCAGCAATTAGGCAACCTGCCCAGGGTCACAAAACTAGACTGATGGCAGAAGTAAGATTAGAACCACATTTATACCTAAGGATTTTTCCACTTAATTAACTTCTTCCAAACATTTATTTAGGAAGTCCAGACGTATTTCTAAGATTTCTAAAACACCAAGGCAGTATGGTAGATGCCAAGGCCAAATGGCCAATATAAGAGGCATTAAGGAAGCTGTGGGGAGAGAACTTTACATTGGGACCCTCTCTGCACAGGCTTCAAGAAGAAGGTGAATCTGAACTGGTTATGAAGGTTTGGTTAAGATGCAGAAAAGCAGGAAAGAACCAGGAAGGCATTGCAGGCAGAGTAAACTTGATCCAAAATGTGTTGCTTGAAATACTATTCTTCCTGGAGTATAATAAGCTAAGCGTAATTCATATTTTTGCCAACCTTAACCTTATGATGCCTAGCACTGACCCCCTGAACATTGTAGTTTGTTTAGCAGCGCTCCTGACCTCTTTCCATGACAGGCTCTCGATAAATATTTGGTGAATGGAGAGATGAATGAATGGAGGAAT
The DNA here is from genome assembly GCF_009873245.2 of Balaenoptera musculus. Taxonomy (NCBI): domain Eukaryota; kingdom Metazoa; phylum Chordata; class Mammalia; order Artiodactyla; family Balaenopteridae; genus Balaenoptera; species Balaenoptera musculus. Next base: position 70,495,107 of record NC_045800.1, on the reverse strand, counting down.
CAGAATAAATGAATGGACAGACAAATATTGATTCAAGGATTGAAAAATTCCAAGGATTCAAGGATTTGGAAATCCCATCACATCTCTGAATGACTCTGTTAATTAATTCATGCATCCTTTATACATTAATTACATACATCAGTTGTTCTCGACTAGGGATGGAGACATTTTTTGGCTGTCATGACCAGGAAAGTACTACTGGCATCTAGTGAGATGAGGCCCAGGATGCTGCTAAACATCCTGCACAGGAATGCACAGAAGAGCCCCCAATAATAAAGAATTATCCCTTCCAAAATTTCAGTAGTGCTGAGGTTGAGAAATCTTGCTTTATAATGAATGCTAGTAAACATTTTGGCTTAGTGATGGGGACAGATGTTTCAAATTGTAAACAGATTATTATAGATGATAATAAATAATAATTATAAACTGGTAGGTCCTATGGGAAAAATTGGGAAATACCCTAACAAAATTATTAGGAAATTCTAGATACCTTATTGCTTCTGAGCAGGAAAAGATAACTGGTCATTTCCAGAGGACAGCATTCTGGAAAATCTCAGGCAAACTAATTAGAAACCTAAACACACCAGAAACCCAAAGATAAATTGGGTACCTTTCTGGGAAAAAAAATTTCAGCGCCTAAGGCAATTGTTCTGCTGTTTTCCCTCTGAAATGTGGCACCACCCCCAACAACACAGTCAGCATAAAGAAATTAAAAATAAATAGGATAGTGTTTGAGACTCATCGAGACTCCCATTTTCTTTAAAATGCAAAGACAAATTTTAAAAAATGGAGAACTATTTGGGTTTAAAAAGAGGTCTGGGGACTTCTCTGGTGGTCCAGTGATTAAGACTCTGTGCTCCCAATGCAGGGGGACTGGGTTCGATCTCTGGCCAGGGAACTAGATCCCGCGTGCCGCCACTAAGAGCCCGCATGCCGCAGCTAAAAGATGCAGCAACGAAGATCCTGCGTGCCGCAAGTAAGACCTGGCGCAGCCAAATAATAAATCAATAAATCAATATTTTTAAGAAAAGAGGTCTGCATCTGATCAGGCTCCCTTTCTTGGGGGAATCAGCCCTTCTCCGCCCCTTCTGATTCTGGGAGACTGATAATTGAGGGCCCTCTCTTCTCCTCCCCTGGAGCAGCCACATGGCACAAGCTGGGCCAGTCAGACTCTCTTGGGCACACAGAAGGAGGTCAGTGAAGCAAATTCATTTGACGTCTCACCCTGGAGAACTTGTCTATGCGTTTCTGCCACCATGATTCCCAGGGTTACTGTGATACTTGCCTTCTGTAGACCTTGTTATTCATCTGGCCTTGGTTCCTTGGAGGAACTCCAGCATTCTCCAGATAACTCGCTTTCTCTTTCTTCAGACGTTCTGGGTTAAAACCCTGGCTTTGACACTCACATGGTGAGTAATCTTACAAAATCACTTAATATCTCTGTGCCTTAGTTTTCTCATTTGAAAAACAGCGTTAATAGAAGAACCCATCTCTCAAAGTTGGGGGGGATAAATGAAACAGTATAGGTAGAACTCTTGAAACAGTCACTGGAACAGAGTAAATTGTCATCTTTGCTTGAACCAGCGAACCCCAGCTGATATAGTTCGGTATTTTGTTTTAGGAATGATAGTGGCTCAGAGAGAGAAGGAGAAAGAACAAGAGCCTTCTTTTTTCTAATTGCTCATCCATCCAGCCACCATGCTTCCCAGGGCTACTGTGATACTTGCCTTCCATAGACCTTGTTATTCATCCGTCCTTGGCTCCTTGGAGGAACTCCAGCATGGTCACTCTTGATAGATAGTGTTGCCTGAAATGACCACCATTTATTTAACATGCATTGTCTTTGACTACTAGTGTCTTTTCCTAGACTGTGTGACCCTATAAAGGCAGAACCACACTTGGTATTTCTTCCTATCTTTCACACTGACAAGTAAATACTCAGTTAGGAATTGTTAAATAAATAACTATGGAAGCCAATCTCCAAGATGCCCCCAATGCTCACCCCTTGGTGTTCATGCCCTTGTATAGTTCTCTCCCACAGTGAATAGGGCTGACTTCTATATCTAATAGGATGTTGTGTAAATGAAAGTTTATGACTTTTTTTTATTGAAGTGTAGTTGATTTACAATGTTGTGCCAGTCTCTGCTGTACAGCAAAGTGACTCAGTTGTACAGATATATACATTCTTTTTTTTATATTCTTTTCCATTACAGTTTATCCCAGGAGATTGTATATGGTTCCCTGTGCTATACAGTAGGACCTTGTTTATCCATTCTAAATGTAATAGTTTGCATCTACCAACCCCAGATTCCCAGTCCATCCCTCTCCCTCCCCACCCTCCCCCTTGGCAACCACAAGTCTGATCTCTATGTCTGTGAGTCTGTTTTGTAGATAGATCATTTGTGCCATATTTTCCACATATAAGTGATATCATATGGTATTTGTCTTAAATCTCTTTCTGACTTACTTCACTTAGTATCATAATCTCTAGTTGCATCCATGTTGCTGCAAATGGCATTATTTTGTTCTTTTTTATGGCTGAGTAGTATTCCATTGTATATATGCACATCTTCTTTATCCATTCATCTGTCGATGGACGTTTAGGTTGTTTCCATGTCTTGGCTATTGTAAATAGTGCTGCAGTGAACATTGGGGTGCATGTGTCTTTTTGAATTATGCTTTTGTCTGGGTATATGCCCAGGAGTGGGATTGCTGGATCATATGGTAGCTCTATTTTTAGTTTTCCGAGGAACTGAAGGTTTATGACTTCTGAGGCTAGATCCATAAAAGATGTTTGCGTTCCTGCCTTACTCTCTCTTAGATCACTCTCTCTGGGAGAAGCCAGCGACAGTGTCATGAGAACACTCTAGCAGCCTTATAGAGAGGTCCACATGGTAAGGAGTTAAGTCTCTTGCCTACAGCCAGCACTTGCTTGCCACTTTGAACCATCTCGGAATTGAATCCTCCATCCAAGTCAAGGCTTCAGTTGACTGGTACTCTAGGCAACATTCTGACTCTAACCTCATGAGAAACCTTGAGCCAGAGCCATCTAGATAAGCCACTTCTAAACTTCTGACCCACAGAAACGGCAAGATACTAAATATCTGCTGTTATTTTAAGCCACTAAGTTTTGGGGTAATTTAATACAGAGCAAAAGATAACTAAAACAATAATTGATTCCATCCTAGGAGAAACACAAACTCCATGTTTATTTGAACTATAAAAATAAAAGAAAGGGTGACAAATTTATTTGTTTCCTTGATGAAACAGTTCCTATAAACAAAGTTACTTTAATGTATGATGACTCAGTTCCATTTAGAGCCTGAAGGCAAAAACAAAAACAACTTGCATATTGTACCAACTGTAATTCTTAGCACGTCAAATACTTAATAGTGCTACCTTTTTAGGTACTTAGCTACTAAGAGATGAACAGGGAGGATTTCTCATACAGAAAAGTCCTCTTTGAAAGAACTTGGAGAAAAAGATTAAAAGTATGGTCACCAGGTTTTCTGAACCCCAAATTAGAAAATAGGGTTGACTTATATGAAAAGAAGGAACTAGTGAAACCAAGATAGTCCTAGAAAATTCAAGAGATATGGTCTCATTACTAAGCCTGAACTGGTTGCCTTAAATTGTGCTGAAGACCGAACTTAAAACTATAGAATTAGATAGCTACTATTTGAAGATTTACTCACAATGTTTTGATTTGTCTATGAGAAGAACAGCAGCTTTAAAAAGACCTTGTACCATCCTGAGAAGGCTAATTGCGATTTTAAAAAGTAGTACTGACTAGGAAAAAGCCTGCTAGGTAATGAAAAAAATATGTGAGTCGTAGGCACTTAGAAAATCAAGGTACAGCATTTCCTCTAGAGTGATGATTTTAATAAACAAAGAAGACCTGAATGTTAAGTTTAAATGTTTTCTTGTTTCTTTTTGTCTGATAGTAGCATATAAATTTGATTCTACCTAGCAAATTCCCCACAAATTAATCTTTATATAGAGATATTACAGGTTTTTAGCACATACATGCGTATATGTATATACACACACATATATATGTGTGGTGTGTGTGTTTCCATAACTGGAATGTTTCCGTATACATTGCATGTAGAATAAGATTCCAAGCTCTGGGCATGCCACGGTGCCTACCACTCACAATTGTCTTGTACAAGCCTGCCTCTCTCATTTACTTTATCTACCTCAACCCTGGAGGCATTTGAGTTTGAGACTCCTAGTCTAACCAGTCACTAAGATCCCTTTTTTCTCTAAATTAGGTGAATCTGTATTCCTTCAGTGCTAAACTCCCATGAGTTAAGTTACCAAAGAGAATATCAAGGAGTCAGAATAACAACTGTTTCTCTTAAGTTCCACTAAAACCATCGGAACAGTGAACATATATGATGTACACAGCACTTGAGAAGAGGTGGATTGGGGCTTCCAAAGCAACGTGACAGCCTTTACTCCAGATCTTTGTTCCTTATCACTGTGAGGTCCAGGGCTAGCACACGTGTCCATGGAATTTAAAACAAAATGACGGAGTGGCACATCATTAGACCACGATGTTCAAGGCTAGTTCTGTGAGCCTCTGCGCTAATGAGGTGATATTGTGTTTGGCTTTATTCTATTAATATTTATAGAGTACTCATTACCATAGCGACTAAGCACTTTCCACAGAGAACTGATCAAATTATTAAGGAGAGGTGAACGGGAGAGGGGAGGACCTCTGCAGGAGTTGAAAGGCAGCTTCTGATCTCCCTCTAAATAACCCTTTCCTTGACCTTCCTGACAAAGCTGGTTCTCATAGAACATTTGTTTCATGCATTCCCTGCCAGAATCCTGGCAATATCCAATCTTGGTTCTCTGGAACACTGCTACACGATGTGTTGGGCTCATCTTTGGCAAAAACAGCAAAATAGAAGTAGGTCGTCTTCAACCCTATCTTGCCTCTCTGTGCCCCTTTTCCTCTTACAGGGAGGCAGTAGAGCATACTCTTTCAGAGCCAGGCTTTGAAATCAAATCATCTAAGTTTGAATTCTAGCCCTTCCACTTATGAGCTAGGTCTCCTTTGGCAAGTTATTTAACCGTTCTGCACTTCGGTTTTCTTGTCTACAAAATGGGGGTAGTAAGAGTAACTTCATAGGGTTATAATGAGAATCAAATAAGCTGATAAATATTAAGTGCACTAAAGAATTCCTGGTACATAGTAAATGCTCCATAAATGTTAGCTTCATTTCAGTGTATCCTCGTCTTTTATTCCCAGTCACCAGAACACCCACACTGCCCTGCTCTTCCTGGTTTTCACTGAATGGACAAAACTTTTTTCTAAGATGAGACCCCTCCTAGACACTACACAGAAGAGTGAGGGAGGATAGTGGCCCCCATCTGGCCAGATCAGTTGGCCAGATCATAAAGACTGAAACTTCTACCATTGGAAACTAATGTCTCTGGGTCAAGCAGTTCCTTTCTAGATTCAACTTTCTTGAAGGCAAGGAGCATGCTTCAATCATTTGTCTCCAAATGTATAGCCAAATCTTCCCTCACATCCTATTCATACTCAGGTACAAATGAATAATTTGTTATCCTTCACTGAAAATATGTACACATGTATGCACAAAGAATCATAGCAAATCTATTAGTTCAGGCTCTACAACAGGTGGTAGGGGCCAACAAAAAATGATTGAGGCATGCTCCTTGCCTTCATGAAAGTTAAATCCAGCAGGAGAAAATACTTGTAAAGGAAATGTTTTACCCAAAGAAATGAGTTTCCATGGTGGAACTTTAGGCACTGATTCAGGAGGAATGTAGTGGGGTCTTTGTGAGTTCCTGAACCACACTGTGGAGAAGTCCACCAACTCTAGTAGAGGTAAGCCCAGTCCCAACATGGAGTCACATGGCATTCCTCTCCTTGGAGGGTTTCCTGGTGTGGCACAGCAGTGCTGGTCAGTGCTACTGACTCATCTTTACACAATCACAAGGAGACATTGTCTCAGACAAAGTCAGAAGCATCAACACCCAAACCCAAGAGTTAAGATTTCAGATAAGCACCCTTGAAACTTGGAAGAGGTCGTTTTAGGATAAATAAAGGGACACATTCCTTTACTCTGTGGGTAGTAAATTTATTACCTCATCTGGAACTTGTTACTGCAAGAGCCTATATAAACCATAAAACTAGTTTCAAGAAGGTTGAGAGAAATGTATAAATGAAGAGTTACAAACAGGCTCTTGAGATGAAGTTACGGAGGTTTCAGTTCCATAACAATCTACCAAGGATCTACTGCTATGTACTAACCACTACTTTGGACACACTTCTAACTTTCTGAAGGTCCCACTCTCTTTCATCAAATGCTCCTTGGTGCCACTCCTGAAGCAGGGGGCTGGAGTGGAAACAGTGCTTGCTAACTATGGGAAATTTCCTGTATCCTAATGCTCTTTATAGCACAATTTGCTTGCCAGATCTTAGTCAATACAAATCCCCTCTCTCCCTAACCCAGACCTTGGAGAATTGTTCACAAAGGGCAAATGGTTCAACTCCAGAAGAATAATTGGAAAGCCTAACCTGAGCACTAGAAAAAACAAAGGGAAGCCACATCTGCTCAAGTTTTTCCACAGTTTACTTGTCCGAAGTTGAAATACTCTGACTACTTAAATGCTAAAGTCTCTTTTCACTCTCTTGCATTTAGCAGTTTGCAACCCGTGGGTGGGATGACTTTAGTTACAGGTAAAGTAGGTCGTCTCCTAGTAGGAATGGTAAGAGGGGCTCGTGAGGCTCTGTTCTCCTTAGTACCCTTTTGCCTCAACTCGTTGACAGATGCCCCCAAATACCACTGGGTCATAGCATGGTCACTTTAGGTTAGTGATTCTCAAACTTTTTCACATCAGAAACACCTGGAGGGCTTGTTAAACTAGATTGCCGTGTCCCACCCCTCAGAGTTTCTGCTTCAGTAGGTTTGTGTTAAGGCCCTAAAATTTGCATTTCTAATGATCTCCAAGTCATGCTAACTCTGCTGGTCCAGGGACCCCTCTTTGGGAATCATCGCTCCAGGACATGATGTCCACTCAAAAGCAGTCTCCACCTGGGACAGATTACACTCAAGCTGTCGTTAGCCTCATACACCCAAGGGTGGAGAAAGGCTCCAAGAGCAGAGGTAGACTGGGGAAGAGGGAGTAGAAGGTCAGGAGGGGACACTGAGGCTTGTGTTCAGTGCTTTGCTCTTTGCCCAGGAGAGAACGTGGGGCTGCTCCTTGAACCCACCCCCGCCCCTCACACATTCACCTGGCTACTCTTGACCCATTTTCTGCAAAAGCCATCCTCCACCACAGGACTCCCAGCCACCACCTCCCAGGCTGGCAGCTCAGCGTGACTGTCACTCTTGCCCATCTCCCTGTCAGGCAACAGCTGCTCCCACTCCTCAGAACCAGCCTGTCAAGAAGTGAGTGACTGAGGCTATGAATTACAAATCACCCCAGTATAAGCCCAAGTTCCCTGCCCAAGAGGCAGCTGTCCTGGGGGAGGGACCCCTTTCCCGCTTCACACACACACACACACACACACACACACACACCAGCCATGCACGCCAGCAGGCCACAATTTCCTCCACCTACACAGGAATCCTTCAGAGATCGCTCCTGGGCTCTAAATGCCAAGCTCAGCCTCAGACCAAGAGAGCACAGATCCAAGGGAAAATTTCCATCACTAGCAAAGAGTGGCAAAGGGGAGGGAGGGTGGGAAGGAGGAGATCGTTTGCTACTCAAAGTAAGTACCAGCCACCAGTATTTGGTTCTGGAATCTTGACATGTTTAGTCTCTGTTATCCACACATGTCAGTTGAGAGAAACTCCACATGAGGAGAGGATGAAAAAAAAATAAATCCACAGAGCAGAATCTGGGATCTCTGAGTAATTTGCCCACGGGAATAAGACTGAAATGAGTAATTCTCTCTGAGCCCACTCATCCTTCTTCTCACAGTGATCAGCCGAGAAGTGCAAAAAAGGTTCCTGTACACTCACACTCACACTCCTTCTCACTCTCCACAGAAGGACTTTTCCTCGTTCTGGAAACCCTGCCTGCTTACTGAGAAGTCACATGCATAATAATTGGTGGAGAGACTGTCGGGCTGGAAGCAGGCTGGATGACATTCCGTGCTCCTCCCCACCCTCCCTGGTTCTCTTAACTTCCCTCCACCACCCAAACACGAATTTACTTCCTTGCTGGTTGCACTTCACCACCACAAACAAGGCACCTTTCTACAGAGCCAGAGCCTCTTTAGAAAAATCTTCCAGCCTGCCCATGCTTCTCAACACTTTTTTAAAAAATGGAAGCAGTCATCTTTAAGCCATATAACTGAAACCTTTGTTGTCAGAGATATTTTTCCCAAATAAGTACAAAACTGTAATACTGCACCAAGTTAAATACCAACATTATCCATCTTTGTGGCTGTCAAAGGTAAAAGTATTAAATATATTACTTCAGTGAGAAGTGATTGCTGATAAACCATTAAATAGCTCATCTTCCATAGAGTTATTTTTAGGCACTTAAGTTGGCATGAACGTGCATCTTAATGCCTTAAATTAAAAATAGTAATAATGGTAAGAGTGTAAACAAGTTGTGATTCTAAAGGAGCTTTTACTGAAAACAGTGTCCCGGGGGGACATTTTTAAAAGACCAATTCTAATGTTCTTTGTGCAATTAAGTTTATTTCCCAGGTTTATAAAATTCAATTGTACTTCCACAAAAGAAAAAGAATTCACTGTCTTCCCTCCTTATGACAAAGCCCCAGCAGCAAGTCATTATCACTTTTGACTAATCAGAGAGAAACCACCTGCAGGAATACTCCCCTTTCTGTTGGCTCCCAGCAGAACCTTCCAAACGATGATTAATCACTGAATAAATGGTGGAATTGACAACAGCAGAATGACAAAGAGAAAGCAGAGAAGGGGCCTGAACAGTGGGTGCATGTGGTCCAGCCCCAGTGGGTGGAAGGGCCGAAGAAGATGGATGACCCTGTAAGCGCTTGACACTTGAGTATCTTGTCTTTTACAAGGGGATCACTTCTGCCAAATTCAACAAATAAGGCAGCACGCATCAAGTGGACATGCTTCCTATGGCTGTCAGAAGCAAGGAGGAACGTCTTAAAAATTAAACTAATGAGCTTAAATTGACATCCTAAGCTCAGATGATAACAGAAATAAGAGATACTACAAATGACAGCCTAATCCATTATTGTGGAAGGCATTCGGAAGGTTTTACTTATTACAGACTCAGATTACCCTAACCTTGTCCATACTAATTTGAAAAATGATGAATCACTAAGTTCAAACAGGGCTCAGAAGAATCAATTATACTAAGCAGTGATATCAAAAGCTCATATTTTCTACACTAAGGAATAAAACATGCTATGCCTAATAACGAACAGAAATGAAGTCTATTACCCACTCTCAGATGACCAAGTCATTAGCAGTAAGAATGTTTCTCTAATTTTTCAATATTCTTTTCAGGATATATACTCCCTGCCCCCAAGGAATCCTACTAGACAAAGTTTATTAACATGAAAAAGATTTGTAGTAAATGAAATATTGGTTTTCAGCCGCCTTAATGTCCTTCAGATACCATCAGTTTTCAGGCCTTCCGTACTCAAAAGAAAAGAGCAGTTACTGGCCAGACTCCTTATTTCCCAGCCGTCATCAATATCATCATCCAGTTCATCAGGATTATCTTCACCTTTATCAGTTTTTTTTTCTGTAAAACAGAGAATTTAAGGTCACAAAACAGTATCATGCACATCTTTCCATTGATTCTATCTTAAACAGATACCCCTAGTCAGTGCCCTCTTCCACCTACGTGACACTCTTTGACACTTATCAATTCTGTCCTATCTCATGGACCACTTTCCATATTAATTCATAGCAACAGAAAGTATCTCATTGTATGGCTATGATATCATGTATCAAGATCTCCCTGTATTGCTAGGTATACTTTTTTCTGCATTATGTCTTGTTCCTAACCATGTCTAGAGCAAAGCTTTGTACATTGTATTATAGATGCTCAGCAAATATCTGTCAAATGACTGTTTCCTGGTTCCTTTTTCCAGACTCAACCAACATAAGATCCTATATGTGAGATCTTTGAAATCCTTTACAAGGGAGTTCTCAAGCATTTGTAAGTCACATTCAGACCTGAGTAAACCAGTCACGTTGAAATAGCAGAGGAATCTAGGAATAGATGATTATAGATGGACTTTTTTTTTTTATACAGCAGGTTCTTATTAGTCATCCATTTTATACACATCAGTGTATACACATCAATCCCAATCTCCCAATTCATCCCACCACATCACCCCCCCGCCCCCGCCACATTCCCCCCTTGGTGTCCATACGTTTGTTCTCTACATCTGTGTCTCTATTTCTGCCTTGCAAACCAGTTCATCTGTACATTTTTCTAGATTCCACATATATACATTAATATACAATATTTGTTTTTCTCTTTCTGACTTACTTCACTCTGTATGACAGTCTCTAGGTCCATCCACGTCTCTACAGATGACCCAGTTTCGTTCCTTTTTATGGCTGAGTAATATTCCATTGTATATATGTACCACATCTTCTTTAGCCATTCGTCTGCCAATGGGCATTTAGGTTGCTTCCATGACCTGGCTATTGTAAATAGTGCTGAAATGAACACTGTGGTGCATGTGTCTTTTTGAATTACGGTTTTCTCTGGGTGTATGCCCAGTAGTGGGATTGCTGGGTCATATGGTAATTCTATTTTTAGTTTTTTAAGGAACCTCCATACTGTTCTCCATAGTGGCTGTATCAATTTACATTCCCACCAACAGTGCAAGAGGGTTCCCTTTTCTCCACACCCTCTCCAGCAGTTGTTGTTTGATGCCCATTCTAACCGGTGTGAGGTTTCTCTAATAATTAGTGATGTTGAGAAACTTTTCATGTGCTTCTTGGCCATCTGTATGTCTTCTTTGGAGAGATGTCTATTTAGGTCTTCTGCCCATTTTTTGATTGGATTGTTTGTTTTTTTAATATTGAGCTGCATGAGCTGTTTATATATTTTGGAGATTAATCATTTGTCCATTGATTTGTTTGCAAATATTTTCTCCCATTCTGAGGGTTGTCTTTTCATCTTGTTTATAGTTTCCTTTGCTGTGCAAAAGCTTTTAAGTTTCATTAGGTCCAATTTGTTTATTTTTGATTTTATTTCCATTACTCTAGGAGGTGGGTCAAAAAAGATCTTGCTGTGATTTATGTCAAAGAGTGTTCTTCCTGTGTTTTTCTCTTAAGAATTTTATAGTGTCTGGTCTTACATTTAGGTCTTTAATCCATTTTGAGTGTATTTTTGTGTATGGTGTTAGGGAGTGTTCTAATTTCATTCTTTTACATGTAGCTGTCCAGTTTTCCCAGCACCACTTATTGAAGAGGCTGTCTTTTCTCCATTGTATATCCTTGCCTCCTTTGTCATAGATTAGTTGACCATAGGTGTGTGGGTTTATCTCTGGGGTTTCTATCCTGTTCCATTGATCTATATTTCTGTTTTTGTGCCAGTACCATATTGTCTTGATTATTGTAGCTTTGTAGTATAGTCTGAAGTCAGGGAGTCTGATTCCTCCAGCTCCGTTTTTTTCCCTCAAGATTGCTTTGGCTAATCGTGGTCTTTTGTGTCTTCATACAAATTTTAAGATTTTTTTGTTCTAGTTCTGTAAAAAATGCCATTGGTAATTTGATAGGGATTGCACTGAATCTGTAGATTGCTTTGGGTAATATAGTCATTTTCACAAAATTGATTCTTCCAATCCAAGAACACGGTATATCTCTCCATCTGTTTGTGTCATCTTTGATTTCTTTCATCAGTGTCTTATAGTTTTCTGAGTACAGGTCTTTTACCTCCTTAGGTAGGTTTATTCCTAAGTATTTTATTCTTTTGTTGCAATGGTGAATGGGATTGTTTCCTTAATTTCTCTTTCTGATCTTTCATTGTTAGTGTATAGGAATGCAAGAGATTTCTGTGCATTAATTTTGTATCCTGCAACTTTACCAAATACATTGATTAGCTCTAGTAGTTTTCTGGTGGCATCTTTAGGATTCTATAGATGGACTTTGAAATAGTCAGTGAACAACCCCATTTCTCACGACTTATAATATGGTTGCACTGAGAATTGATTTTTTCCCTACAAAAATTCAGTCCTACCATCCTCCAACAGCTGGAGAGTTTAATCTCATATTCAAAATTTGGCTTCAGATTCAAACTCTTTGGTCTGGCTTTCAAGTCTTTACCCGAGCTCACCACACTGCCTGCTTAGCCAACTTCCCTCACCACCTCCACCCCGACCTGCCACACCACACACACACACACACACACACACACACACACGCACACACACACGACTCATGACTTACCATGTTCAGTTCTGCCTTTGCCTTCCCCCTTCAGCAGGCCTGCTCTCCCTTTCTTCTCCTATTCAGACTTTCCCATCCTTCTTGCACCACACCACCCTTCTCTGGACTGCTTCTAAAATCTTACAATCTTGGGACTTCCCTGGTGGTCCAGTGGTTAGCTCTCTGCGCTTTCACTGCAGGGGGCCCGGGTTCGATCCCTGGTAGGGGAACTAAGATTCCTCATGCTGCACGGTGTGGCCAAAAAATAAAATAAAATAAAATAAAATAAAATCTTACAGTCTTGCCTTAGATGCTTCGGGAGGCTATAACCAGCACAGCCAGCATGAGAGAGCATGGACTTTGGAGTCATCAAGCCATTCCAAGTTCTCCAATTACTTACTACATGACCTTGGGCAAGTTGCTTAAACTTTCAAAGACCATTCTTACATCTCTGAAATAGGGATGAAGACACATACCTTAGAGCGTTATTGAAAAAAAATTAAACAGTGTGTGAAAAATGCCTGGCCCAGATACTGCAAAGATTGTGTTATTCATTTCTGAATCCTCAGTATAAAGCCTTGAGCCAGACATATTACAGTAAATTTTACTCAATATCAAATGAAAAGTGAGCAGACACAGAGGGATAAAATACATGCACACATGATTCAAAGTTTTTAATTCAATAAAATGTGACAGCTTTGCTTCTCATTTTATCTTTGATATTTAAATTATTTTATCTTGCATTTTTTTAAAAAAAGTCCCTTTTTCCCATATCTACCCAACAGACAAGTCAAATATTAGACATCATTCATTAATGAGCAGCAGAAACCAAACGTTTAAATTCTTATCCTAGTGTGGAGTTCCAATTTCTCTTCTCCTCTCCTCCCACATGGATCCCCAGCCCCAAAGGGAAATGGTGGAGGGGGGGGGACATGGGAACCAGACAGGTGTGAATTTGCTGAAGACCCGGAAGCATAAGGCTCTCCCCACTGAGCTCCTTTCTGTTGGGGAGATGGGAGGCTTAAAATCAACCAAGGATGCAGAGGTCCCCCCTGAAGGCAACTAAAGGCAATAGGTACTTAAGGTCAAATAGAAACTAACTTATTAGGGAAAAATAGCATAGAAATTACTAAGTCAATAGATAAGAAATACTTAAGTAGAAGAAAACTGAATATGAAATGAAGGAAAATAAAAGAATAACATAAGGTAGCTTTAATTCAATAGATTTAAGGAATTCTTAGGAGTTTTTTGGTTTGTTTTTTGGGTGTATGTGTGTTTGTTGGGATTTTTTTTCCTAACAATTATATTTTTTACCCACAGCAATCTTTGTTACAGTTAATGAGTAGCTACAAAAAGGAATTAAATATATTTATAAATTAAGTTCTTAGAGTAAAATAGCAAAATAAAAGATACTTATTTCTAAAGACTTTCCTGGGAGAGGCTCTTTGTCCCATATCTTTCTAGATTTTCCACTTTTGGATTTCATATCCAGAAACATACAAAACATGACCATTTTATAAACAAACCAAATTGCACAAAAGCGCCTTTTGTTCCTAAACCAAGTGAGTTCGAATTTATAAATGGTGCTTTTAGCAAGTGTAACATCAATAACTATTTTCTACAACTCTTTCTCTTCTCTCGTCTTCGAAAAAAATAAATTTTTTTTCCCCACTATGATGTACTGTTTTATATAAAGTTCATATCTTGGGAGAAGGAGAAGGTTCGGCATGTAAAGTTTCATACCACTTGTTAGATATTTGAATTCGGTCCTACACATAGTATGTGCTCAATAAAATTTACTTCATTATATTCAAGTGTCCATTGAAAGAGAAGAATGTTCCTCTTGACTCCTCACGGTGGCGTTTGACTGTCCAGCGCTCTCCAGGCAAAGCAAAGCCAAGCCCTAACTCCAGGCTGCCTGCACGCAATCTCGGAGCTGTCTATGAGTGGACTAGGCCTTCTCCCAGAGGCCCCACACCTCCGGAATGTTCTTCCCTTCCTGACTGGACACGGGCTGAAATCTGTGAAGCTGTCTGCTCAGTCAGGCCTTTTCCCGAAGGCTGTGGGTGGACTGGGATCAGAGATTAAAGTGGTCCAAGTCTTTATTTATTATGACCACAGAGTAGTCTATCCAAGCCATCCATTTATAGGGACGGGAGATGCTCTTGTAACTGCGAAGAACATCATTAGTGTTTTATTTCCTCTCCCAACTACCTGTCCGTGGTTGTTGTGCTCACTTTGACCCAATCAGGGTCCAGAAACAGTTTCCTGGCCTAGGGGATGAAATATGAGGTGGCTCACCTCCCAGGCAAGGATGGATGCACTGAGACGGCATGGTCCAGTGACCTAAGCAATGGGCTGGAAATTCCAGACTAATTATGCCCTTTCTAGCATCAAACTTGCTGTGTGGTGCCAGGTGAAGCACCTGCCTTCTCTGGACCTCTACCTGGGCTTGTTTGCTACATGATGGGAGTGGCTGCTATGAGATAACATGCAACTAACAGCCTTACTGAACCTCGGCTTCCTCATCTGTAAAACAGGAATGACTAGCTGGGTGCCTTCGTTACCTCATAGGGTCAGTGTAAGGCAAAAATGTGTATTAAAAATTCCAGTAATTTGTACAGTGCTGAACAAACTGGTTCTTCCTAGTGCCGTTATTTAGTAACAGGGCAAATCTCAGACTCAAATCCAGGGTTGCTCGCTCCCGTTCCAGGACCCAGCAAAATCTACACAGACTAAATCCCCTTTTCGTTCCATGAACATCCAACAAATATTAGACTCAATGGGCAGTGGTTTCATGATACAAACGTTCCTGGGTTTGAGCAGATCCTAGTATTGGCTAAGTTCAGAGACATTCTGAAGCCAGCACCTCTTAGCAGCGTTACAGCAGTTCTTAGGTTGAAACCGAGAAAATGCAGTGCAACATTTTTATTTAAAGCAAATGTGAAAGTGAGCCACACTTCTAAATTCTCAAATGTATGGAAAGTTTCCACTTGAGGATTAGATACAGAATGGCAAGGCTGCTTCCCTCCAGGCTGAATCACACTTTGCCCTCCTTCATTATATCCCTAGTTAATTCTTCAGTAATTGGGGAGCTATGGTCTTTGCAAATGTCACAATTTTACCACAGTGTATGTACTTCTGGGTGGATTAGCATGAATGTGTCGATTGTCTTGGATTGCCCATTTTGTGGGAGTGATTTGAAAGCCTGCAGAATAAACTGTTATTTAACTTGGGGAAATGGGAAGGAAAAAATGGCAGCATTTTATGTTTTGCTTTCTTTGGTTCACATTTGCAAGAAGTCCTCATAACCAAAGGCAGCTGGAATCCCAAGTATAAAGATAACATTGGTGGTGAGAGGTTTGGACCTGGCTGGAAGTGGGGCTTGTTTAGGAGGCAGTTTTTCTACGCAGATGTCAAGCATAAGAAATCTTTATTTGTGAAGATTACATATGGGAATCAGAAAAAATGGGCTTATTTTTGAGGAACCTTGTTCACAGTATAAGCCAAAAGTATTCCGCTAGCTTGGTCTCCTTGTAAAGACAGTCCCCATCGGATTCACCTGCAAATATTCTTCATTCTGTAGGACATTTGCTTGTCACTCATTATCCAGAAGAAACTCTCGATTGGGGTAACAATGCAATTAGATTATTCATAAAAATCAGTTTACTCCAAGCTGACAGAAATAAGTCTCTCTTTTTTTCTGAAATTACCAGAATTAAGGGTGGGACAATTAATAAGGCCGATACAAAGAGAGTGTTGTTTTCACACACAGGCCCTGCTAACTACAAACGGGCATCCTGTGTGCTTATGTCCCTGGAGTAACAAGCTGAGGGCGTTACTCTTCTCCTCCTTGGCTCCCATGTATACTTTCAGCCTTGCTCCTCTGCCCTGTTTAGTCTCTTAACATATCACTGATGATCGCTATTATGATCACGAGGGTATTTTATGTTAAAGATAATGACCTAATGTGCACTGCCAAGCAGAGACACACAAACACCAAAACAGTGGCCGCTGCTGCCATACCGCACAGCAGATGAATTTTGGCCACAGTCTATTGGTGAAGCCTGGGTTCCAATAGGTCACCCCCAAAGAGCAGGACATCACTGCTGGCTAAGCCATGGGGTTATTTACATTCTGCTTAATCAAAATAACAAGAAGACCAATTATTATTGTTGTTTGTCTCCTTTTTTGTTTTTCAAGAAGAAAATAGAAAACAGGATGAAAATGTGCTATAGTAAAAGAAGTACTTTTGGGCCAAGAAACTAGAACCTGGTCAGTAGTTCCAAGACCGCTTCTAAGAAGTTCAGAGTTTGAGCAAGTCACTTAGCTCTCTGGTCCTTGGTTTTCCAATCTGAAAATGAATGGGTTGAACTAGACCTATAAACTTTTTCAGCTTTTAACCTCAGTGATTCTGTTTCCCAGGGTTCATTGTTTATTAACAATTTTTCTTATTACATAAGTAATGTACGTCCATTGTAGAGTTATAACAAACAATAAAGAGCAAAATTAAAATCATCTGCTATCTTACTACTCTGAGATAACTGGATTTGCAAATATATTAAGTATATATTTATTTGCAAATATATCAAAATGAACCTCTACCAAATATAGTGAAATATATTAAACATTGAAAAAAAAAGCTGATACCAAACTTTTTTCCCAAAAGGTAACACTAGTTTCTTTCTTCTTCCTGGAGGGCACCGGACCCATTCTCTTTCACTTTTTCTATCCAGGATATGAGCTCATGTTGGGATGATGATGTCCCTGGTCATCAGAGAGAAAGCGTAGAACTTCAAAAGAACACTCAAAGGAGCCATAAAATTATTTGGAGCTACCTTCTCATTTTACAGGTAAGATAGTTGAAGCCAAAAGAGCCTAAGTGATATGTCCAACATCATAACATCACTGGATGGCAGAAGCAGGGCTAGAACAAAGGTCTCCTACCCCCTGTTCTAAAATTGTTTACACTCCTTTTTCTTATTTCAGTTTTTTTTTTTAATTTAAACAGTAGGTTTGAAAACTTTGTGGGTTTTTTTTTTTGTCTGATTGAACTTTGGTTAATAACAAAACTTGATTTAACCAACTTTCCTGGTTAATGGAGGTCTCACCTTACCATACTCCATTCTCACAGCTGGTCGCTGGCAGACTGCAGGAAGAGCTGCCTTGAAGGGCAGGAATGTGTCATGATGATAATTATTCTTAGAAGAAAAAGTACGTGAGCCCATGTCCCTACCACCCCTCCCAGTGACACAAGACAAGAAAGAGACCTTAGGGCTTCCCTGGTGGCGCAGTGGTTGAGAATCTGCCTGCCAATGCAGGGGACACGGGTTCGAGCCCTGGTCTGGGAAGATCCCACATGCCACGGAGCGACTAGGCCCGTGAGCCACAACTACTGAGCCTGCGCGTCTGGAGCCTGTGCTCCGCAGCAAGAGAGGCCGCGATAATGACAGGCCCACGCACTGCGATGAAGAGTGGCCCCCGCTCGCCGCAACTAGAGAAAGCCCTCGCGCAGAAACGAAGACCCAACACAGCCATAAATAAATAAATAAATAAATTTATAAAAAAAAAAAAAAAAGAAAGAAAGAGACCTTAATTTTCCTTCAGTTTGTTGGATTTTCCTTGGACCAAGTGAAGGGAATCCCTACACATACGTTTAAAAAAAAAAAAAAAAAGAAAACCATGTCAGATACTTTTTTTTTTAAATTTTTTCTTTTATTTTTTTAAAGCTTTTGGTTTTTAATTTATTTATATTTTATTTATTTATTTTTTGTCTGTGTTGGGTCTTCGTTTCTGTGCGAGGGCTTTCTCCAGTTGCGGCGAGCGGGGGCCACTCTTCATCGCAGTGCGCGGGCCTCTCACTGTCACGGCCTCTCTTGTTGCGGAGCACAAGCTCCAGACGCGCCGGCTCAGTAGTTGTGGCTCACGGGCCTAGTTGCTCCGCGGCATGTGGGATCTTCCCAGACCAGGGCTGGAACCCGTGTCCCCTGCATTGGCAGGCAGATTCTCAACCACTGCGCCACCAGGGAAGCCCCATGTCAGATACTTAATAAATATTTGTTGACTGATGGAGCTTGCTCCAATCAAAGGCACTGGCTTCCCTGGTGTTCTTGTTCTAACGATGAGATGGGGGAAATAGCACCCACCCACGCCTATCTCAGGAGAAGCCAAGTGAGTGAAAGAGACAATGGAGCTCAGATCCTTGGAAGAAAAGTACTGTGTTTATTCAAATCTTGTTCATATTAACCATCCAGCCAAAGCACTTGGTCACTGAGAAGCTACCTCTCCCTCAATGAGTCTGCAGGGCTTATTCTCAGTCTATAAATGGCCTCATTCCCCAGATCATCCCACCTAACCTTTGAAACTCTTCATCCGCAATTCTCCACCCAATTTGCTTTCCTAGATCATACCTGATCCTGGTCAAAGTCACTTCAAAGGCTTCTAGTCCAGTTGTCTTTTGTTTTCTTTTTCTTTCTCGCTCTCTCTCTTTTTCTTTCTTCTTATTTTTTGTTGTTGTTTTCCCTACTCCTGCTCATGGGAAGGATACAAGACTTTCCCAAAGACAAAGTGGGAGAGACGTTTCCTTGTTTTGAATAAAACCTTCTGGATGATTTTCATATGCCCACCACCTCCTAATTCCTGGGTGAGAATCTCTGGTTCTGGTTCAGCCTAAGAAACTGTGAGCCAGAGATTGTAGACGGTGTGTTCAGGGTTTCATCACTGGCTGGAGGAAGCGGAGGGGGAATCTCTTTCCAATTTTAACTTTTGACAATCCCTCTTTTCATTAGGGTCCTATGTTGTCCATCATGACATTGTTTCATTTTATTTCAGAGTATATCTTGGTATCTCCCTACAGAATCAAGCAAAGTGATTTTTATATAGTAGATTCTTAATAAATATATGAGTGAATTAATTAATCCCATACATTTTTCTCTTGCTACTCTTCACTCAGTTTTTACTGCTTATCTGGACCAGAGTCTCTGCAGTGGGTATCAGACATAAGCATGCCTCAGGATCACGTGGCATGTTCGTTGAACAAATGGCTGCACCCCACGCTCGGAGTTTTTTATTTAATAGGACTGGCGTGTGGCCTGACAGTTTACATTTCTAGCAGGCTCCCAGGTGACGCTGATGCTGCTGGCCCAAGAACTGCACTTTGAGGACCACTGCTCTGTCTTATTCAAGGACATCATGGGCTCTTGCCTTTTCTAAGAAGACTGGTTTTCAGCCACTTAAGTATTCTCTGCATACTTTCCACTAAGCTTGAGCATATTCTTAATCATTGGTCTGATTTGCTTATCAGGGACTTCCCTGGCAGTCAAGTGGTTAAGGCCCCATGCTTCACTGCAGGGGGTGCGGGTTCAATCCCTGGTTGGGGAACTAAGATCCCATATGCTGCACAGCATGGCCAAAAAAATTTTTTTTTTTAAAGTTAATTTGCATATCAATTTTCTTAAGTAACACTATCCATGGTAATCTGGAACAATATTATATGTGTGTGTATACACACACACACATACACATACATATTAATCTTTCTGTCAAGAATTAAGTCTAGGGACTTCCTGGTGGTGCAGTGGTTAAGAATCCACCTGCCAATGCAGGGGACACGGGTTCGAGCCCTGGTCCGGGAAGATCCCACATGCTGCACAGCAGCTAATCCCGTGTGCCACAACTACTGAGCCTGCGCTCTAGAGCCCGCGGGCCACAACTACTGAGCCCACGTGCCACAACAAGAGAAGCCACCGCAATGAGAAGCCCGTGCACTGCAATGAAGAGTAGCCCCCGCTCGCCACAACTAGAGAAAGCCCGCACGCAGGAACGAAGACCCAGCGCAGCCAAAAATAAATAAATAAAATAAATGAATTTATTTTAAAAAAAAGAATTAAGTCTAGTCTAGAATACCTTTTTTCTCATTTCAACTATTATTCTCTCCTATACATACAAATGATGTTTATTAGCATAGGCCCATGTCTTAGTCCTTACCTAAAAGAAATTAGTACTAGCACAGTATTTTGACTACTTTTAATAACGTTTATCAAAAAGGATAATCAAATTTAGAAATGGAATAGACTACAAATACAAGTACCAATCCATTTAATAGATGAAGAAACTGAAGCCCATACATTTGTGAGTTTTACCAGATTTCACAGTTAAGTTGTAGCACAACCAAGACTATACTCCAGCTCTCCTTTCCTCTATTTCTTTTTTTTTTTAAAACCTACCATGATGCCTCTTTGGCATTGTGTGTGAAGCTATAATTGGGTGCAAGGCTATTGAAATGCCTAATTTTTTTTTCCAAACCTACCTCTATGGAAGTCTTCCAACAGTTAATAATAATTCCTCCAGTGATTAATTATACAAAGACCTAGATTTTTTATAAATATATTTGCAAAAAATATATTCTGTATTACCAGAAATATCTCACTGTTCTCAGACACTGTGCTAAGTACTTTATATGAAATACTCCAATTCAATCCTAGAATGAACTCTAGGGGTATGTATGATCCCAATTTTCAGATGTAAAAATTCACATTCAGATTGAAAAAGACACAAGAGCTTACTTGCCCACACCACTGGGATTAGAATTTACTACTGCCATTTTCTTTTCTGTATCCTCACTACACAATGAGCTTCATAAGGGCAGATTATATACGTGTTTAATTACGATTTCCAACCCAGTGCATAGAACATAGAAAGAGCTCAATAAATTTATGTTGAGTGAATGAATAAATGAAAATCTCTTTTACTGTTTTTGGTTTTACTTACTGCTTTCTGCACTCCTTGTTCTACCATGGGGTGCCTTTAAAATAAAAGCTTACAGTTATCCTGGAATTATGGAAGAATCTGTTTCCTTGTGCAGCAGAATCTATAGTTTATTATTACTGCCTTGAAATTTGTACGCTACCCATTTTTCCAGCTATTTTAGCAAAATTTGGCCCCTGTGGAAGCCCTTGTTTGCAAAGGGCTTTTGTTTTTTTTAAATTAATTAATTAATTTATTTTATTTTATTTTTGGCTGCATTGGGTCTTTGTTGCTGCACGCAGGCTTTCTCTAGTTGCGGCGAGCTGGGGCTACTCTTCGTTGCAGTGCACGGGCTTCTCATTGTGGTGGTTTCTCCTGTTGCAGAGCACAGGCTCTAGGTGCACGGGCTTCAGTAGTTATGGCTTGTGGGCTCTAGAGCGCAGGCTCAGTAGTTGTGGCACACAGGCTTAGTTGCTCCGCAGCATGTGGAATCTTCCCGGACCAGGGCTCGAACCCGTGTCCCCTGCATTGGCAGGCAGATTCTTAACCACTGCACCACCAGGGAAGCCCCGCAAAGGGCTTTTTAGTTATTCACAGTTAATGGTCACAATGGTAAATGTGACTCTTCATCTCATCCTTCCCATTGAACAGAGGGAAACACATAACCAAGTCACATCTAATGTCAAAGTCAAATGAGTGGAGGAGTCAGGATGAAACCGGTGACCCTGGCCCTGAATCTAGTTAGTTATGCCTCTGGCTTCTGGTTTCTTCCAATATTTCTACATAGTTCCAAACTCTCCTCACTTTGCCAGATGTTTACCACATCTTTCAAGTGGAAGCAAGCCCTTTCAATTAGGCTCACCAGGGGAAACTTCTCTGAAAGAGGAATGGCAGGACCAGTTAGTCTAAAATAAGAACTGATGTGATTCTTTGTATGAATTCTGAAGCTGTTTGGACAGCATTTTCTTGTTGGCTAAGGTCCCACCAGCAATGAACTGGAATATAAAAACAAAGGCTGTTCTCATGTCGTTTCCAGCCAAAGAGGGCTAAGCGCTGGGTGAACACTGTGATGCCGACATGTTTAGCTGAGTCTTGAGCTTGACTTTTTCCTACCTAAATACTCCATCAAATTCCCACCAGGACACACGCTAAAACTGTGTTTCCATGTCGCTAAAAGAGTCCCAGAAAACAAGCCAATTTCTACAGTCATTTAACAATTTCACCCCTGATATCTCCAGGTTTTGTTTTCTCTTGAGCGAATAAGGGAGAAGCTGAAAATAAAATTGATAAAAATTGCACTTAGAATTTAAGTGCTATGAGTTGTCTTTATTCCCAATTTCATATTCCAATTTCACGCCTATACTAGCATTTTATGGGTGCCACATGTGTGTAGTTCCTTTGAAATTTTCATAATCTCATTAATTAAAGAATTGAGGAATGTAAAAGGTGACAGAGAGAAGGTCACACAAGAACAAGAGCATAGCTCAAGACTTGGATATTTAATTAGGTTTACCATTAAGGTATTCCTTCTGGAGTGAAAATCACTCCAGATCAGCTACTGTGGATCTAAACTAAGAAGTAACTAATAAAGTTCATTGCAACAGTCTTTCCACATTTTCCCAATGCCTTCAGAATTTGAGACAGCAAACCTCAAACCCCGAAGTATTTCTCTGGAGAGATTTCCTGGTTAAGCTGGGAACCACAATAATTCGAGCAAGCTGACTTGTAGACGGTGCTCTGGCACGTTCACCACGAGGGCCTTCCTTGGCATCCTTGGTGAGCTGGCTTCCAGGCAAGAGCCAGAGGAAGACTCTCCACGCCCACATCAATGTGTTGCCTGGCCCCTTCCTGTACTTTCTCCCCGAACCCTCAGCTACAAAATTCTAGCCCTGACTGCTTCAAACTGGTTAAGGATTCACAATCAAATCGAACATATAATTGAGTGGGGAGAGGATTTGGGCTAATATTTTACACTTTGTGCTTCTCTAGTTTAGCTGAATTTTTATTTATTTATTTATTTTTTACTGCTTAAGTCAGGGACATAGCTTAAGGTAGAACAAGGCTTGAAAACTCATTTATTTGCAGGAGAGAGGCATATAACATAACGTGTAAAGCAGACAGGCTACAAGAAGCACGTATCCCGCTCAGTCTAGATTTATATTCCCACTTTAATTGAAAACATGGTTATAAGAAATAGATTGTTTTTGCCTTAACTCTACTACATGAAGACAACATCCCAAGGAAAATGGTAAATGGCAACTGACACTAGGCCTCAGTGTTGTCGGTAGAGAATGGTGGAGACAGCTGAAAACAGGAACACAACAAGCCCATATGAAAGTGGTAGAGGGGCAATTCCCTGGCAGTCCAGCGGTTACGACTCCGCACTTCCACTGCAGGGGGCGAGGGTTTGATCCCTGGTGGGGGAACTAAGATCCCACATGCTGCAGGGCAAGGCCGAAAAAAAAAACCATGAAAGTGGTAGACATTGCACACCTCCAGCACCTTGCTGATGTGCTGCAATTCAGGACCCAGGGTTACCAAACTGATGTTTCAAGAGAAACCAGATATCTGGACTTTTCCCAAGTTGGCAACTTCATCTGGGTTTTTTGTTGTTGTTTGTTTTTCTTTTCTTAAGCACTGTTCCAGGTAACACTGTGTGGTCCAAAAAACCAAAACCAAAACAAAACAAAAAACCTGTGTGCACCCTGTGCTTTCAGGTCCTGAGATCACGGTGAGGTTGGTTCCATAGTTTTTACTTTCCAAGTCTCTGCACGTCACGCACTCAGCCCTCATCCTTCACACCCAGCCCTCCATACCCAGCCCTCGCTTTTGGCTAAACCTAAATTCAGTATACAACCTTAGGATCAGCAAAGATAGCATTTGTTTACCTCTGCTTCCTAAATGAGGTTAACAGTTAGTAGGACATGCATTTTGAGACTTTTTTTTTTTTCTCAATTGTACCAATTGGTATGCCCTTTTCTATGTGTAATCTATTGCCATGAATAGCACTTTGTATTAAAAAAAATCTGTTTTTGTGAGGAGTCATATCCATGGACATGAAATGAAGGAGGCCAATTGGCCCACATTGAGTTGAACCCCACATACCCAGGAACAAGTCAAACAGTGAGAGCAAAAACTATTTCATAGCAGTAATAATGAAACTGTTAAAATCAGAGGATCATTCAGACTTGGAAATACCCTTAACCACAAGCTCACTTCAATCCACTCATTTTCCATTTGTAGGAACTGAGGCCCAAAGAGATTCAATATTTAAGGATAGGCAGAAACCTAGCTACCTGGTCAGGAGACTGGATCTAGGACCTAAGTCTCCAGTTTCCACATTCAATGTGTTTTTTGTTACTAGCTATTAGCAATTCTAACAATAATATCGTGTGATTGGAAATTTTATTCATCGAGTTGAAAATGAGCAGAAGGAAGCCTACCCTTTGTCAGTCACACTCATAGATTTTGGGATCTACTTTTGGATGGCATGTCACATAGCTCTGTAGCTCCAGAGAAAACAATCATATTATTTTATTTTTAATTTCTATTCAGTTAGCAGTAAATCAGGGCTTCCTATTCAACCACTTTGCTCCTCTCTCTCTGATTAGCAGGGCCCACTGCCCTACCCAGAAGAGAAGTGTACCAATTAACTCAGCACATTATGACTCAACTCCAAATATATTTTTTCCCTGAAATTAATCAGAAGACAACAGTACCTCACTCTCATAAATACACAATTAAGTATTTTCTCTAGGCAGATTATGAGCGGAAGGCTGGAGTGGGTCCCTTGAAGTCATTGTTTTTAGGCCTCAAGATTCTGAGGTGGATTTGGCCCCAAGTATCTCAGCTTATAAAAAGAGGTTCTACCCCCAAATTCCTTTAGCATGACAGCATGGTGTTGTAGAAAAAGCAGTGGGGCCCTAGCAGTAGAGAGTTGTGGCAATGGATATGTCCACTCTGAGTTTTCTCATCTGTGAAGTGACAGGATTGAACAAGATGATTCCATGAGTCTCCTTCAAGTTTCAACATCTTTTGCTGCTTCTGCCATATTTAGTAGAGACTGATTTGAGGTTTTCTGATGAAAACAGACACACACACACACACACACACACACACACACACACACGCAAAATTGACATCTTTAGAGCTGACATATTGCATAGGGTTAATTGCTTAAGCGGTCAAGCATATATCCCAAACTGATAAAAAATATTTGACTTGCTGCTATGCTGCTACTGCTGCATGTTTAAGTATTTTTGATATTGTCTTTGTATTCTAGATATTTGTTTATAAATTTTCTAGAGTATCTGCCTTTATAATTTGACAATTTGTTAAACAAACACACACACACACACTCCCCTAAGATTTTTGTTTAAACCTTAATCTTTTAAGAGACGCAGAAGCAAGAAGGAAGGAAACAACTTGTTGGCTTTCGTCTCAAGAGGGAAACCTTTTTCATTTTTTTAAAGTCTTGATTTTTTTCAAAACAAACCTCACAGGAAAAGAGAGGAAATCTTAGCAGAGACACTAAAAAGTCCATACACTGCATTTCCACCCATCCTTTCAACATTTCTACATCTTGTGGTGCTTCTTTAACAATTAGTTGAAGATTGATGCTTTTCAAGATAATGAAGCATGGAACTACCTTAAAGACATACAGTTCCTTTTCAGCTTCTTCTCTGCATGGGCCAGGATATTGGAGAAAATCAGCAGATTTCTGAGTGTTAATGTTCAACCAGGTACAGTAATGGGTATAAAGCACAGAGGGCAAGACAGATTCGTTTGACAGGTCCACCACTCCAGTCTATTGAAGTTGGCATGTACTAGCCTTGTATGTTGCCTTGTCTAATTAGCTGCTGAGCTGTGCCCTGGCTCCTCGCTCCTGATGGAAACTTAGCGGGAAAACTCCTGTCCCCAGGCATGATGAAGTGGTGCTTGATTGTGCTACAAGATGTCCTGTGACTTCAGTCCAGACTGTTTTGACTAATCATCAACTTTGCAGATTCCAACACCAGGGCTTGTCTACCAGGGCAGGAGCTTTGCAAAGTCAGCCTGAATGTTCTGTAGCTGCGGAAAGAACATAAGGAATTGCTTTGTTTATGTATTTTTAAAGGACTGACTACAATAGGCAGCACCATGAGTGTGCCTGAGAAACAGGGGACCACTTTCAAGTCAAGACTCCTCACAGCTTCATAAGAAGGGAGCAGCACCAAGCATTTGCCATCTGCATATGGCCAGATCTATCACCACCTTCAGGTTAAATTTCTAGTCATTTTATAACTATGTAACTATTCAGTTAACCCCTCACTTTCTTCCCTTGAATAGGAGTTTGCATGCCATTTGCATCACATAGTTGCAACTCTGTGCCTTTGGACAAATTACTTATCCTTTCTGAGTCTCAGTTTCCCCATCTGTAAAGTATTTTATAGAGTTTTGAGTGACTTTTAAAGTGCTTAGAACAGTGCCTGACACATAGTGAGAGGTCATTAATGTTAGCTGCTTGTATTATTATTTTTATGATGTCTGAACCCATCATTCTAAAAGTAAATGTGATAAAAGAACATCTGTTGATAAGCATCATCTGTACAGTATTGATTCTAAAATTAACTACAGGTTTCAAATGCTAGTTAAGGGTCTAACTAGAATCATCTTTAGAGGGTTGCAATAACAAGTTGTAATAACAAGTCTTCCAATGTAGCTTTCCTAGCTGGCTACAAAAGGAGCAGGGTGTCTGCTTCTCTCCCTGTTGGTTAGCATTATGATACCTTGGTGATGACAAAGGTCATCCCAAGAGGCGTTTTCAAGGACAGAAGCATATGCCCACTATGGGTAAAAATAGACCTGAATGTTCATACTTAACATTTTGAATGTCTGTCACTAGCACACAATTATAACTAATCCCAGAAGAATTACCCCCTGTCAAAATGCAGCTTTTAGCTCAGGAAACAGAAATAGAGGATGTAAGATTTGGACAGGGACAGGACCAAATCTGACCCAATCCACCCTAGCTCCCATTTTCAAATGGGAAACCTGAAGCCCAGAGAGGTGACTTGCTTTTTTATGTCAGAGCCAGATTTCCACCTGCATCTGCACCGAATCAGGCGCTCGCATTGCCTCTAACCATGGGGTGAGTTCTCTCTTTAGATATGGTCAGAAGTGTCAACCCAAGTCAGCCATTTAACTAGCCGAGGCTCAAATTGGGGCTTTCCTCCAATTTATCTGTGTCTGAAGGAGACTTCCTAAAATAGAGGCTAGTATGAAAGAGCAAACATTTTTTCACGGAGTGATATAATAATTAAAAATAGGCATGACCAATTTTTTAAAGAGTCATATACACATATGTAAAAAAGTACTCAACATATTTTTAAGTGAAAAAAAAAGTTGCAAAACATTCTATAGATTATCCATAACACAGTCCATTGAGGGGTGTGTATGTGTGTGTACACAAACTTGTACATAAACGCATGGAAAAAAGCCTGCAAAGATATGCACCAAATTGTTAGCAACCCTCTGAGGAAGGGATGGGATTGAGGAAACCAAACTAAGTAGAAGGTAGAAGGACTCTTTACTTTTTATTCTACCTACTTCAGCATTGTTCAAATGTTATTACAGCAGTAATTTTTTACAACAAGTGTAGCTTGTGTAAATATAAACTTGTTTAATGTATTCAGTATATTAGCCATGGTCTGTCATCATCTAAAGCATCCGCAGAGCTTTTGCAAAACCTATTATAAGAAAGGGGAACATTTGGCATGTGAAGTTATTTAATTTGCTTCTGTTCTCAAACCAAGGCACACAGTAGAGAAAGTGCATCTCTGCTATGGTCCAGTAATAATATACAAATCTTGATTTGGTTATTAGTGGTGCCAGTAATATAAATGCTATCTTAGAATATTGATTAAGTTTCTATAGCATTTTAGAAACTACATAAAAATAGAAATCCATCAGTATACTGGTTTTTTTAAGGTTTGCACACAAACACACATAAAACAAAACCTTCTCTCCTACTTGTGCAGATAAATTTTGTTTCTTTAAGAATTAAAGAATTCCCTGGCAGTCTAGAAGTTAGGACTCCATGCTTTCACTGCAGGTGGCATGGGTTCTATCCCTGGTCAGATCTCGCAAGCTGCATGGCATGGCCAAAATAAACAAACAAACAAACTACAAGGATATATTCTTTTTTAAAAAAAAGGATTAACCATAGAACCATGCTTTTCACTTAGGCAATTCCATCAGAAATGAATTTTATCTCACGGCAACTTTATTCCCCAAACTCCATAGTTAATACAATCACCAGCAGCAAAATAAAAATCAAGCTACATTAACCCTTCCTAGCAAAATTATCTTCTAATTGTACTTTTACTTTTCTCTAGGGAATAGTAGTTTATTTCACATTAAGAAAATTTTATTGGATAGCCCTTATATTTGACTGTCAATTGAAATTTTAAAGTTCCTAAATTTTAGTTCAATTTTTCCCATAAAGGAGTAATAAAAGATCCAAACTGTTTTGTTGCTTATGTAGGGCAATCATCAGAGAACACGACTGAACTTCTGCTTGCACTAATAATGACTAGGTAGCCGTCATTTTTAAAAACAGTGTCACAAAAGCTATTTCGATGCTGTCATGCTTAAGAATAATTAGTTTCCATCAAAGCAACAGATTATCTGTTCATGTTGTCCACTGGGTCATTACAATGAACAACCAATACAGATAAATGATATCTAATCTTTTCTGCTCTTCTACTGAGCTGATGGATGGTTATGACATCTCCAATATTATAAGGCAGAAAAATTATGCTGACATTTAGAAGCAAAAGCATGGAAGGATAAAACTAAGTACAAAGCATGCCCAACACTACTGGGGAAAAAAAGAAATATCTAAAGACAGAACTGAAAACAGAATGGCAATTAGGCCAAAGGAGAATTACGGGAGGGAATGACTATACCTTGTGGGTGGCAGGCAGCTCAATTAATTATATAACAAGAAGGGGGAACCCGGGAATTTCTGAAAGACACATTATTAAAAGGAATATTGACTTAAGCATCTTTTAAATTTTATGACCTAACAGAAGACAAAAGGGTTTCCCTAGTATTGATCTGCTCCTGAATCAGGTTGACTTTAGGGGATCATATAATGAGAAATGGTTGAACAGCAAATGAGACTAAGAAGCAACTGCAATTACTTACAACTCACATTTACCAGGTTCAATAGATTACAGCTTTTCCATGTCACTTTGTGTGCATGTTGTATTTGTCAAGTAGAACTGGAAAAGAACCATTCAGCTTGTCCTAAATATGAAACAGCAATTTGGGACTGTACCTTTGGTTCCCTCCATTAGCATTTATCATTTATAGAAAAACTGTGAAATGAGGACGGTTTAGACTAAGAGTCAAGACAGAAGTCATCTTTAGGCTATTTTTTTTTCCAGAGATTTAGAAACTAGGTACCATTATAGCTGTTTTTCCCTTGGAGAGTGTCAATTCCACTTTCTATTTTAAGCAGAAATTAGGGAACTTTTTAGCTCAGTGAGTGCTAAACTCCCCATGGAGTTTGGGGATAACTCCCCCCACTTAGAAAATTATGCTCACCATCCTCATCTGAGAATCAGCAGTCTTCCAGGAATACATTGTATTCTTTCCATTAAAAACAAACAAAAAAACCAAGCTACACTCTCTCTAAATGCAATGAGTGATCCTGGATTGGACCCTGGAGCAGAAAAAAAGAGGTTTATGGGAAAACTGAGAAAATCTAAATCAAGTCTGTGATTTAGTTAATAATATTGTATCAATCAATGTTAAGATATTAGTTTTCATAAATGTACCACGATTATGTAAGATGTCAACATTAGAGGAAGTTGGGAGGACTCTATACAGGAACATTCTGTACCATCTTTGTGACTCCTCTATAAATCTAAAGTTATTTCAAAAGAAAAAGAAAATGCTTCTCAGGGACCAATCCCCTACCCCCATCACACTTCAGAATTAATAGTAAATGGGCAAGTGAGCGGATGCTTGTTAGACTTACACACAATGGCATCATTGTGGTCCACTGGCAAGACTTCGTAGCAAGATAGAAGAGTTGTTTAAAAAAAAAATCCTCAAGTTTGTGAATGTTCTTCCTTAACACACACACACACACACACACACACAAATAAAATAATAAAATGGCAGGTATGATCGTTTCAAGCCAGTGGTTCTCAACTCTGGGTGATTTTGCTCCCCCAGGGGACGTTTGGCAATTTTTGGTTGTCACAACTGGGAGGTGCTGCTAGCATCTGGCGGGTAGAGGCCAGGGATGATGCTAAATATCCCACAATGCCCAGCAAAGCCTCCACAACAAAGAATTATCCTGCCCAAAATGTCAGTAGTGCTCAGGCTGAGAAACTCTGCTTTAAGCAATTAAATTCCAAAGCAAAATGGATGAAGAGAAGTCAGACTAAAGAAAAGCTGTACCAGATCCTCCCTTTAAAGGAATACAGTAAAGGTGTGGGGGGTCCCAATAAGGAATGAGTAGCCAGAGTAGCCACACAGGTAACTGTACCATACCACAATTTCTCCAAGCAGGACATCGCACTGGCAGCATCTCTCTTCCTGGAATCTCTACGCCTTTTCTTGGGGCTTATCCAAATTGACTCTCCTTATTTAGCAAGTTAGCTTAAGTCTGACCTTAAGAGTCCTTTATAACCTCACTGCCTTAAGATTCATTGATTTCTCCAGTGGTTTTTCCATTTTACAAATTCATAGACTTTCTAAGGATTATGTTTGATAATGCTTATAATCCATTTCACCCTTTACCTGGTCCATGGTAAATATTGTTTTAAAGGTTGCATATCACTACTTACTACCATATTTCGTTGAATCTGAGACACAATCAGTTAAGAGATACACCATTATTTTATATACCACTAAAAATGAAAAGGTGTTGCCAATTATTAAATAAGTCACTACCAATTATTAGATATATCCCAATAGACATAAAATGTGAAAACTTCTGTCTTAGGAGCAATGATACATAGTTTTATCATACCTTTAGTATTTACTTTCTATGTATTTTCAGTATTATTGCATGGAAACATATCTGCTTAAGCAGTTGGAAATCCCTTTAAAGCTCCATTTTTCTTATATTTCTTTGTTCATCCTCAGCACCAAGATCAATAGCTATAGCACCAGAATCAGTACTGGAAAAATAGTAATGATAATAGCACATTATGTCCTATACACTCATGCTACGCTACACATTCCAAAAGCATTTCATCATCCAAAGAACACTATTAAGTAGTACTATCATTATCCCCACTTCGTAGATGACGAGAGCAAGGTGATGAATGTGCCCAAGGTCACCCAGCTGGTATGTATCAGAACCTCAGAATATCCAGTTTTTTCCATTGCAAAGCCCAGGTTCCCAACTCATATGCTGGTCTGCCCTCATGAACCTTACAAATAGCTGTGAGCTACAAAGGGTAGGTTTAGGATGGGCGCGACTGACCATAATATGCTTTTTGGTCACACTCCACATGAACAGTAATTTTAAAATAAATATTATCATCTTCAAAAACAGGGACATTAGCAGCAGTAACCAAAAATTAAACCAAAATTTTCTGTTTCCAACTTTAAGCCACTAGAGGGCAAGTATTAGTAATCCTCAGTCACAAACCAAGAACATCTAACAAACATGCTTTGAATGTGATGATGGTTTGTTGGTCCCATGAGAAATATCAATAGTTTCTTTTCAAATTTGCCTTAGTATGAAACTTTGTGGCACTCTTTGGATTAAAGACCTATAAGTCTTTAATTTTAATGTCATCGAGAAGATATCACATCAGTATTAAGAAATATTTCAGTAAAAGAATAGCACAATAAATTCCATCTCCTAACCTGCTCCAAATTCTAATGTTATAGTTTCATTCCCATAGGCTTGTTTATTTTATGTTTTTCTACATGGATCAATTCATATTCTGCTGTTTTACATGATATACTATAAGCAACTTTCTATACCAACCTTCCCAACTAGCATATCAATTTGGCATAATATTTCTGCATATATTTGGTTATTAAAACATTTCCTCAATGTTAGATATTTAGAAAGTTTCCACTTTCTTTGCTTGTTTTAGTTGAGTTTCCTCCAACTAACCTATTGAATACAATACCATAATAACTGAGGGGAGGAGGAGCAGGGAGATTTGCTTCTGCAGAATTATTTACTTAGGATTTATCTCTGAGTTTGGGACTATTGAGTCAAAG
The DNA here is from genome assembly GCF_009873245.2 of Balaenoptera musculus. Taxonomy (NCBI): domain Eukaryota; kingdom Metazoa; phylum Chordata; class Mammalia; order Artiodactyla; family Balaenopteridae; genus Balaenoptera; species Balaenoptera musculus. The sequence continues at coordinate 70,462,738 of NC_045800.1, read as the reverse complement.
GATTGAATATCTTTATGACGTGATTTATTGATAGTTCAATAGTGTAAAACAGAGATCCCCACATTGAGCTGTTTCATTGTTCTGAAAAAGGGGGGGGGGGTAAAAAAATAGAATAATGATAGCTAGGATTAACATAACACCATATACTTTTCAAAGTGCTTTCACAAATGAAATGCTCTCAAGCTGTGAGGACCTGACTTTGTCAAGGACACCGTTACTTATGAAGCTCACCAATACTTGAAGTGTGTTTGAGAGAGAATATTACAAGATCAACCAATGTTTGTTGCATTAAGAGATGAAATAAAGTCTTCCAGGGAGAAAAAGAGATGCCTTTAGATACTTCAAGTGAAATATTGATCTGATTGATCACAGACATGCTAAAGGCATAATTATATCTGTCATGTAAACCTTAGTTCATAAGTATTGAACAGGAGCAATAATTGTTTTCCTGTTAACGAGGCTGTAGTCTGTGCTTTCAGAGTGACTCGTTTATTATTTAGTTCATTTCTAAATAAAGGATGGCTCATCAGCATTCAGCTAAATTGGACAGATTACCACCACCATCACCAACCTCTGAAGTCGGGCTCCTGTCCAAAATACGCAATGGACACTCACCAAAAACCAAAACCACACAGTTCCTTGAGTCATAAGAAGGCCAAACTCTATGCAAACCCACAAGTTACTATTTCCCTTGACTTGATTTTCATAACATAACCCATAACTTAAAGTCATCCTAATAGACTTTTAAGTAAGATTATAAAATTAACCGAATAAACTCGTGAATCATACATACATAGGTTATTACTATATCTGTTTCCAGGCAAGATCTACAAGGTGACACATTATAATGCTGGAAGTGCCACCAGACTAACAGGATCCACACTGTGGTTTTGGAATGAGCCTCCAGATGAAGGATGAGTCTTCTCTGTCAGCATCCATGCAGCACGCTATACGCCACTTAGAGGTTTCCAAAAGGGCTTTGCTCTCATCGCCTTGTGCCTTTACAAGTTCTACTCTATCTAATTAAAATACCTATCACTGCCAAAACTCGGAAACAACCAAGATGTTCCGTAGGTGAATGAATAAATAAACTGTGGCATATTCAGATAATGAAATATTATTGAGTGCTAAAAAGAAGTGAGTTATCAGGCCGTGAAAAGACACAGAGGAACCTTAAATGCATGTTACTAGGTGAAGGAAGCCAATCTGAAAAGGCTACTGAATGATTCCAACTCTATATGACATCCTGGAAAAGGCAAAACTATGGCGACAGTAAAAGGATCACTGGTTGCCAGGGGCTGAGGTGTGGGGGCAGAGGGAAGGGATGAATAGGTGGAGCACAGGGGATTTTAGGACAGTGAAAATACTTTGTACGATACTATAATGATGGGTACATATCTATACATTTGTCTAACCCCATAGAATGTATAACAGCAAGCGTGAACCCTAATGTAAACCGTGGACTTTGGGTGATAATGATGTGTCAGTGTAGGTTCATGGATTGTAACAAATGCACCACTCTGGTGGGGATGTTGATAACGGGGATGGTTTATGTACCTGGGGGCAAGGGGCATATGGGAAATCTCTGTACCTTATGCTCATTTTGCTGTGAACCTAAAACTACTCATAAAAATAAAGTCTATTAAAACAAACAAACAAAAAACAAAACAAAACCTCTACCCACTCTTCTTCACCTAATACTACCTGTCCTTCAAGATGCAGCAGGCCACCTGGGAGCCCTATTGCATTTATCCACTTTCTCATGCCTCCCCTTGACTTCCAGCTGCTGGAGAACAAAGACCTTATTTGTCTTTGCACAGCACACAGTAGAAGCGCAATAAACGTGCAAGAGGAGAAGCCTTTTCCAACCAGCTCCAGTTTTATGAAGAAAATATCTCGGTTGCCTTTTATAAGTAGCCAACGTATAGAGGTGCATTAGAAAAGAACAGAAAATCTGCCTAAGCTAAAAGACCACCCAGAATTCTACCATTTTCCAGAAGTGCTGCGGGATTGTTTCAGCCATAATTTTGAGTGTTAAAATCCAAGCATCCTATAACAGTTTTGTTGTTTTTTCTTAAACAGCTCTATGAATCCTGCTTTCACTTCAAGCTCTATAATGATTAAGAGCAAGGGGAAATCAAAGCTCTTGTTTAAACCAGGTGAAAAGCGTATTCAAGAGCTCCCTCCGCCTTGTTTTCTGCCCACACAGCGCTGAAGTGTATCACGTGCAGAATTGCGGAGAATGTCTCACCGTGGTTCCAGTCACAGAGAAAAAAGAAACTCCCTTGGCTCCGAGTGACATAGTCACAAACAAAGACCGACTTTACAGGCATAAAGGGCATATACATGGAGGAGAATAAGAGCCTGAGAACCCAGTTGGCAAAGCTTCATCCGCCTATTGCGGGGTTTGAAGTGAGTAATCTGTAGCGAGGAGGTGGCTCTCTCGTGGAACACCAGCGATAGCTTTCCTCCTGCTCTTCCAGATAATAATTTTTAAAATGCCTCCAATTTGGGGCAGTCTAGCATACACACAAGCAAACAGTTCCTGAAAAAGAGCTTTCTAGGTGAGTCTGGATGCCACACGGGTGAGAAGGATTGCTTAGTTGTATGTAGACAAGCAGCAGGGAATTCATTTCTCGTCACTCCTTTCCTCTGTTATTTATTATCCTTTTCTGTCCAAAACGTCCATCACCCCACCCCTCAAAGGACGTTACAGCTGAGAGGAGTTTGGGGTAGAATTAGCAGTCACCCTTTCACTCTCTAACAATGGCACCTCTTTTGCAGGTTGTTGTAAGCGTTCAAAGTAACATTGTAAAGTATAAGGCAGAGTGCCTGGCACATAGAAGGTACAAGTTGCAGATGTATAAGAAGGATGAAAGGAAAGACAACCAACCACTGGGAGTGGAGTGGGGTGGTGGCAGGTAGACCATTGGGCTCAGACCTCACATTCACAAAGGACCTCCAATTTAGACTTCTGATGTCATCTCCAAATAAGATCATACGTACAATTTACAAAAGCAAATCAAGAGATGGAAAGAAGTTCCTTTACTAACTTTAAAATTGTCCTCTATAACTGGACCACATCTTTATTGCTCTCTTTTTTATAAATCTTACAGTACAGTACGTTACATTGTGATGCATTTTTTTTATATTAAAAGTGTTGCTGTGTTAAATATAAAATTTTGCAATATGAAAATATAAAACCATTTGTGTAACTCTACTTTTGGCGTTTCCCATTTTTTAACTTACTAAGAGCTTCCAAAACATGGAATTGGCCTGGGTCTCTTGTGATCGCTGAGATCCAGACTGGAGAAGTGTGTATCTGGGGTCCTTCTTGGGAAAATGCACAGTCAGCAATCTGTCTAATCAGTGCTGTCCCATAGAAATGTAATACAAGCCATAAATAGGACCTACATGTGATTTTAAATTGCCTCATAGTCACACCTTACAAGGCAGAAATTAGTTTTAATAACATACTTCGTTAACACAATAATATTAAGATATCATTTCAATTAATATAAAAATTGTTAAGGAGTTATTTTTACATTCTTTTTTTACTAAGTCTACTAAATCTGGTGTGTACTTTGCACTTAAAGCACATCTTAATTTGGACTTGCTACATTTCAGGTGTTCAGTGGTAGCCTGGTATGGCTGATGACCGACCACCACATCGGACAGCACGGGTCTAGAAGCCACATCTTCAGGAGTCTTCCTTTCAGGTTTGTTTGGATAGAGCGATATCTGAGCACTTGCCATTTTAATGGTGAACAGTGGTATTTATAAGAAGCAGGTTTAAAAAGATGTGAGAGATGGCAACTGACACCTAGTGGACCTGAACTGAACATTTTTAGCAAGAAAATCAACTAAATAAGTAAGAATCCGTAATTTAATTTAAGGGCTAGAAATCTTTTAGCATTTCTGATAGTTTTCGCAGACCATGTCTTCCTCCATGGGAAATGCCCCGTGAACATTTCTGCAACGAGAAACCTACTTTGAAAAAGCACAGAGGTTCTGAGCTGATTGTAACTGTGAGATACACGGGATAAATAAAATTCCATGAGTAAATTACAACGTCCTTCAGAAAGAGCCTTGGACTTGGGCTCCTTACCCTGATTTCATGAAAGCAATATCCACTTCTGTCTGTCTCAGATATTAAGTTTCTGCATAAAAGTTTGGGGAAAAAATGTTGCTAGTGGAGGGGGAAAGAGATTCAAGTCCACTGAACAAAATGATCTCTTTGCTAAATGAAAGAAGTCAGACTTAAAAGCTATATACTATATATTTGTACTTATAGAACATTCTGGAAAAGGGAAAACTGTAGGGACAGAAATCAAATCAGTGGTTGCCAGGGGTTGGGGTTGGGGCTAGGGATGAGGGAAGGGACACACGGGAAATTTTGGGGATGAAGGAAATATTTCATATCCTTTTTTTCCCCTTTTTTTGTATTTTTTGGGGGGTCTGGAAATATTCCATATCTTGATTATAGTGCTCTACACCTAAAAAAAGGTGAGTTTACTGTATGTAAATTATACTACAATATACCTGATCCCATAAAATACCTCTTAAGTCTCCTTTGTCTAACTGTTATAATTCATGGGGATGTTGGCTCTCAAGCAGAATGTATGAAAAGCAATTTGGATATTCAAAATATCATTCCTTATTTTTTAAACTCTGGGCACTTGTGGATTTTCACTTCAAAGTGCATATCCCTTCATCTTGGCAATAGCATCCTGTTTCCTTTTGGGGAACTACTTCTCCATTGCATGCTACTTTGGTGAGACAGTCAGTCCAATCCTCTCCTATCCAAGAAATGGACAGATGACTGGATCTTTGCCAACTAGACACTCTTTTAAATCTATATCCTAAAAAGGAAGAGCAATATCCTTAAAAGAAATATGAGTTGGTTTCTGTCATTTAGGCCTCCAAAGCAGCCCTGGCTTGTCTTTTTTACTCTGTTTCCTAGCCCACTCTTTAATTTCTGTATCAGAATCTGCCTAATGGCTCATCCAATATCATCTCTAAGCCCTCTGGCATAACTTCTTGTACTATAGATGCTGGAAATTGAGACATTTCCCAGATTCCTTTGCAGCTAGAGTTCTATGTGCTGTGACCCAACATGTCCTCTTTCTATATATATGTCCCTAAGAGAAATGAGAGTATACATCTACCCAAAGACATGGATAAAAATGTCTGTGACAGCATTTTCATAATAGCAAAAACTTATAAAGAGCCAAAATATCCATTTTCAATAGAACAGATAAATGTCATATATTTGAGATATTCATATAATGGAATATTATACAACAATAACAAGAATAAATTATTGCTATACTCAACCACATGGATGAATCAAAGATATAATGTTGAGAGAAAAAAGTCAGACACAAAAGAGTATATTTGTTTTTAAGGAAGAAAAATTAATTTTATTGTTACATTAATTATTTCCCAGGCTTTTATAGTATGCAATGCCCTTCTATGAATAACTTAAACCATCTTACGTTCAAGTTACCACTGAAAAAAAAGAAAATTTTAATTAAAAAAATTAAAAAACAACTACCCAGGAAACCTTTGGGATCTCTCAGGTATATGACGCTTAAACTAGTTTTGCTATTGGTTTTTCAAATTTAAGATTTCCTTAAAGCAAACTGAAAGGCTGAGAACCAAAAGAAAATAAGGACTTTATTTGCCATTACTGGAAATCTCTCAGCCTTCCTACTCAACTCTTAAGTGGGTATTATGTAATCCCCAAACTCAGCTGAATGACAGGTGGATCTGGACATTGACCTTTTAAAAGGTTACAGTAGGCAATTCCCTGGTGGTTAGGACTGACGTGCTCACTGCCTGGGCCTGGGTTCGATCCCTGGTTAGGGAACTAAGATCCCACAAGCCACATGGTACAGGCAAAAAATAAATAAATAAAACTATCAACTGTTTTAAATCTGTTTAAACAAGATGGGATATAAGTAAATAAGTAGATTTTCATGGTGCTGTCTATCCATTCACAGAAAAACCTACAGCATTTTGATGGCATGTGTTTATCCAAGTTGCCTCACATCCTGGGAGTAATGGAAGGGATGCTTACCAACCTGATTCTGCAGAAATGAAAGACTGTTGCAAAACTCAATAAGGTAGTTAACAATATTGTATTGTATACTTGAAATTTGCTAACAGAGTACATCTTAAATGTTCTCAGCACACACACACACACACACACACACACACACACACACACACACACACAAAAGTAACTACTATGTGAGATGACGGATGTGTTAACTAACCTTATTTTGGTAATCATTTCATAATATATATGTATATCAGACCACCACATTGTACACCTGAAGTTTACACAATGTTATTTGTCAATTATATCTCAATATCTTTATTTATATCTCAATAAAGCTGGGGGGAAAAACCAATACAGAAGGCTTCTCTGCAACATAAACAAACAAATGTGTAGGATGTTTATAGAAGGGATGGGGCTGGGAGGAAAAAGAAAATATAATTTTGCAACAAAGTCTTTAAAAAATTATCAAAATTGCAAACAGCCTACATTTATACCACAACTATAGGTTTGTAAATTGCATCTTATTTTGGCATTTCTTTCTACTGTAGAATTGTGACATACAGATCAAATTCCATTTCAACAAATATAATTATAATAAATAGCAAATTTTAGTTATGCTTCACAGAGACAACAATAAAACATTCTGCAAAAGGAAATAATTAAACAGCGCTTTGGAGTTTATTCAGTCATTCAACTCTTCATTCAGCGAATATCCATTATGTAATTATTATGCCAAACATTGCACTAGGAACTGAGGAAACAACAAATAGAATACAGTGCTTCCGCTTGAGGATCATACAGACCAGGAAGGGAGAGGGACAATTGAATAATTACAGCCATGAGTAAATAGTACCTTAGAGGCACGCACAGTGTATAGAAGTGCAGTGGGGACTGAGGTTACTTGTGCTGGGGCATCATCGGAGGAAGTGATACTCAAGTTTACTCTTTAAAGATGGAGAGGAGTTTGAGGCAGGAGGGGAGGTATGGGGAAAGAGTGACAAGAGATGAAGTTGGAAAACTAAGCTGGAACCAGATCCTGAAGGGCTGCCTATGCCTTGCTGAGGACTGTGGAGTTAGTTCTGTAGGCAGTAGGGAGCCAATGCAGACTATTCAGCTAGGGAGTTAAGTCAGACGGGTATTTCCCTAAGGATAACCTGTGCACTGGCATGGATGACGAGTGGTGTGGGGTGAGACTAGAGGCAGGGAAACCGAGTAGGAAGTAGTAATGATTGTACAGACAAGAATCATGAGGACAATAGCAGAAAGAATGGAGAAATGGGGACAGTTTTGAGAACTATTTGGAATTTATGGGAGTTGAGACATTGTGATAGGTTGACTGTTTTGGAAAGAGGGAGGTCTCCAAAATGTCTTATAAATTTTCCGCTTGAGACTGAATGGATGGTGGTATAATTAATGGAAATAAAAAAGTAGGAAGAGCAGTTATTTTGGAGAAAAGAAGGTAAGTTTGGTTTTATAATCAAATGTTGAGCATAAATTGACTGTGGGATACTCACAGTTCAAGTAGGCAGTTGAAAATATAGAACTGGACTCAGATTGGCCTAATTATTTTGGTTCCCATTCTTGCAAAGAAAACAAGAGCCCCTGGAAATACAATCCTCGGTGTCTTTTGGAATAACTTCTTGATAAACTAATGTTCCCTTCTTCTTGGGACTTTGTTATCAAAGTATGTAATTTGTTTAAAAGGGTGGAGATATTCAGCGCTTCTCAGAGCTGTCAGCTCAAGGCCAAGTCTTCATAATTCCATACAAAATTATTCATATTTTTTCTAAAGGAAAGGCGATGAGAAATGAGATAATATATTAAAGGAAATCAAATAAATTTACAATAAAAGATCATTAGGAAATGAAATCTTGTCAGCCTAGATAAATGGGCTCGATTATTACATTTAAGTCAAACTAAGTTACTGTCCATGTATCTATTAAAGCATTTATAAGTGTCGAAAATCGAGATGTTAGGATCCGACCGTAGGTGTAAAATCAAAGTGATTTTGATAAGTTTAAACAATCTTTTATTGTGAAGGAAAAGAGATTTAAAAATCAGAAAATAATATAAGTATCACAGAAAGGTTTATAGAATTCCTTTTCTTAAACACTGCCAATGATTTGGGAGGTTAAAAAAAAAAAGAGAGACACTATCTGCACAATGAAGCATGACCATCAAACAACTTTAGCTCCAAAAAAGTGATTATGAGATATTTTTAAGCTGGCAAAATTTGTATATTTCCTTCTTGAAGAACTAAAAGGAAGCTGCTGAGATAAATTCAACTTGTATTGATAAAAGCAATTTGCTTGCTCGCTGGCACTCTCTCTTTGTAGCAGAAAACGTAAGTCATTGTTGCTCTGACTTAAATGAAATCTCCCTTAACTAGATTGTATCTAACCAGATCCTTTAATTAAGCAATTAGTCTGATATTGTTTACTCTCTCCTTTGTAGAAGAAAGAGGAAAAAGATAAGAAAAACCCTGTGTGTGTCCCTGTGTGTGTGTGTGTGTGTGTGTGTGTGTGTGTGTGTGTGTGTTGTTCTTCAGTTGAATTGAATCCATTATGGAGCTTTCCAAGGATGACTGTCTGACACCAGAGAAAGCTTACACCTGGAAAGATGGGAAAAGCACTCCTGTCGCTTGAACCTCTCATGTTTTCAGTTTGTCTCATGTGCGAAAAAGGTGACTGAACTAGGTGAAATCCAAAGGAGTAGTTGCCAAACCTTGAGAAGTGTTTTTAAGACAGAGTCCTAGAATCTTAAATTTATAGATCTTAAATCAGATCTATAAATCAGGACCTTTGGGAGGAAGGGAGTTTGCTCAGTTTTGTATTTTGTTGGGTTCACGTGAGTGAACAGCCATGTTTGGGAACCACAGCACTAAGCTACCAGTTTTAAAGACCTATGAAATTATGAATCAGACATGTTGAGATTCTTAAAAGCAAGAATTCAACAGAACAATATGTATGACTATCCATCCAGTTAAATACAAATGTGGTGGCCATTGTAGTCAACTCGCCAGCACCACTGCACTCACGATCATCCTGTTCCTGGCCAGTGAGACATGGGGGCCTTTAAGAAAGGTTTCCTTGTTAGAGCTATTCAAACATTCTGTGCATCTTCTTACTGCCCACCAAGCCCATGGTTTGATTACCAGCTGTGCTTAATTCAGGCTGGGAACCTAGTAAGGCAGGCTCTTCCCATGTAGTCTCTGCTGTGCCACGCAGCTCACCAGCACTGGTGTGAGGTCCTGTATCACTTAGGATGACTGTTGCTGCAAATATCAGGAAATCCCAACTCAATTTGATTTAAACAGTAAGGAAAACTGTTACCTTGTGTAGCAAGACGTCTAGGCTAAATGGATCCGGGGCTCAACAATGTCATAAAGGACCCAGGTTTTTTCCCTTTATCTACAGCTCCATCTTTGATGTATTGTCTTTGTTCTCAACACTGGATCATGGAGATTGAATGCTAGGACTCCATGCTGTAGGATGACTGAAGGCTAATGGAGAAGGGACACCTCAATAAAAGTAGTATTTAAAGATCAGCATGTCAGTAGAATTTAGGACAAATAAGGACTGTAGGAAAGTGGGGGGGCGGGGAGGGAAGGCAACGAGGAAACGACAGTCATAGTTATTTAAGCCAAGCTTGCAAAAAACAGGTGCTTGAGTTAGATTAGTGGCACCAGAAATGGAAACGGGAGAAAGATAAAGAATATTCCAGAATGGTTCCCTAAGACATGGCATTTGACTGGATACAGACATAAAATAGAGGAGTCAAAGATGCATGAAAACGTACTGAAGTTATGAGAAGATATTATTTAAACATAAAAGAAGCAAAATTGGGGGCTTCCCTGGTGGCGCAGTGGTTGAGAATCTGCCTGCCAATGCAGGGGACACGGGTTCGAGCCCTGGTCTGGGAAGATCCCACATGTCACGGAGCAACTGGGCCCGTGAGCCACAATTACTGAGCCTGCGCGTCTGGAGCCTGTGCTCCGCAACAAGAGAGGCCGCGATAGTGAGAGGCCCGTGCACCGCGATGAAGACTGGTCCCCGCTTGCCACAACTAGAGAAAGCCCTCGCACAGAAACGAAGACCCAACACAGCCATAAATAAATAAATAAATGAAAGAACGTGAATTTCTTTGAAAAAAAAAAAAAGAAGCAAAATTTACTCATTGAATACTTGCTTTTTAAAAAAATACAGTAATATTCATTATGATGGTAATTTTCTTTTTAGAAGCTCTTTTAAAAGATAAAGGGTGTATTATACCCTATTAACAAAATTTCAATCATAAATATAGGAAAAGCCAGTATTTGTATTAAGGAATTTTTATTTGACAAATAATTTGACCATCAAAATTGAATGCATTCCAGTGATGAGCTATGTTGTGTTCCTGAATGGGTTAGAGAAGACATTATTGTAAAGATGTTCATTTTCTCCAAATTATGTTACATATTGAATGTAGTTCTGAGAAATATCCCAAAGAGCTCTTTAAACCCTAATTAAATAATTCTAAATTTTAAAAATTCACATGGAAAAAATGCAAGAAGACAAGAGGATCTTTTTTTAATATTTAAAGAAAAGTAATCAGGAGGTGTCCAGATGACAGAATTTTTATTAATCCTGATGAGGTGGAGCAGGTTACATGGCAGGAGGTGGATGTGGAAGTTGTGATAGGAATTAGAACTTTTGTTTGGGACAGATTAATTTGAGATGGCTGTTAAACATCCAAGTGGACATCCTGGGCAGCAGTTGGATATATAAATCCAGAACTTAGGGGAGGGGTCCAACCCAAGATAGGAAGTAAACCAGAGTAGAACTGTATCCTAAAAGCCAAGTGAAGAAAATGTTTCAAGGAGGAGAGACGGATCCTCTGTGCCAAATGAAAGCTATAGGTCAATAAGATAGAATTAACTATTGAATTTAGCAACATGTTGATATGGGTGACAATGAAGAGCTATTTGGATCATATGGTGGGAGCAAAAAACCAATGGGAGAGGGTTCAAGAGAAAATGGGAAAGAAGGGAAAAAGACCATCTGAGGACTTTTTCTCTAAAGTAGAGCAGAGAAAGAGGGCAGTAGGTAAAAACAGATTCAGATTCAAGAGAAAATTTTAGTTGGCCAAACTGGGATCCTCTGCCTTCCCTTTGCCTGGAGTAGGGCAGGCAACAGACCCACCAAGATAGCAAGCAATCAAGGAAAATTGAAGTCTTATTGGAATAAAGAGGAATCACTTCAAGGCAAGAAAAACACCTCTATTCGACAGATAGTTACAGATTCAAGACTTTTAAAGATTGAATTACTTGCACAGGTGTCAGGCTGGACAAGGGAAAAACCAGGTCTACAGTCTCAGTCTTCTGACTTCCGATCCTGGGTTCTTTTCTCCACAACATGACCTCCTCTGGTATAATCATAAACACTGTACCCTGCATTACTTGGGGACTTGCTGTTCTTGCACAGTAACTTTAAGGGCACCATGTTGGCATCATTGCTTTGAACACCACAGGTGCTCAGTACATTAGCATGCAACAGAAATAAATACCCTTATTTAATCATATATATTTTTTAAATGATGCTAACAGACACCGATGGTTGCCTACTATGGCCATTACCAACCTACATCTTCCTTAGGCAGCGCCCACTTTCTAAAATAAATTTTAAAACACTGGATACTTTCCCAGCCTTCCTTGTAGCTAGGACATGAAAATGTGACTCCATCTTGGCCAATGGGCTCTGGTAGTAAATTTATTGGGGATGTCTATGGATGGTTGTCTTCTCTAATAAGACACAAGAAAGGAAAAATTCTTCTTCATCTCTCTTCCTGTGGATATTGCCATGTGAGAATGTGATGCCTGGATCTGCAAGAGCCATCTTGTAAACATGAGGGGCAAAGATAAGGGAAGTCAAAACACTGACATTGGCGCAATGAAAAGACAGAAAGAGCCTGGGTCTTTGATGACGTTCAGAACCACTGAATTAGGCCTGGAACTACTCTGCCTCTGGACTTCTTGAAATGCAAGATAACCAATGTATTTTTTTGTTTGTTTGTTTAAACCAGTTTTAGGATACTGAAAAAAATTCCTAACTGATAAAGTGACTTTCCAGGGATCTGGAGAAAATTGAACAACTTTTAAAAACTACTGTGTACTCTGGGAATTCCCTGGTGGTCCAGTGGTTAGGACTCAGAAATTTCATGGCCATGGCTTGGGTTCAGTCCCTGGTTGGGGAACAAAGATCCCGCAAGTTGCTCAGCACGGGCAAAAACAAAAACAAAAACAAACAAAAACTACTGTGTACTGTATGCAATGCCTTACCAAATGCATACACTGATAACACATAACACTGATAATGCATACATACACTGATAACTCAAATGCATCTGACACAATGAACAAAAACACATCTTTCTCAAGTAAATTGTTAGTACTGGGTGAGATTAAGGGACATTGGAATTACTTCTTGGGAAAAGTCTTCTAGATGTAATAGATCTCCCGTAGGAAAGTTATTGAGATGTGAAGGAGGTGACTCCACCACTACTCCTAGAACCTCATGATAGCCTCCCAATCTCCTATTTTGCAACTGCAACCCAGAAGAGCCTTCCTTGTTTTTGCTCCCTGTCCTTTATCCTTATGAACTCACTTTTTCCTTAGATATTTTTTTAATGGCTCAATGGTTTTTGAAACTGAGTGATGGGTAACCAAGATCTCATTGCTGTTTCTGAGTGTGTTTCAAACTTTCTTTTTTTTTTTTAGTTTTAGTTTTATTTTGTATCATGATGACTTCATGGATATACATATATTTTGATTTGATGAATATTATTCTACTGCAGCAGTTATGAATCTTAGGGATATTCAATCTCTTTTTTTTTAACCAGTAGGAGCCTATTCAGTCTGACTCCTGAGTCCTTTGGATAGAATCCTAGTAGTCTTTGAATTCCTCTTGGCTGTCTGTTCTGGGGTCTACTGTTCCTGCCCTAGACCTGGAACCAGCCATTTCTTCAAAGACCCTTATCTTCCCTTAACGCAAAATGTATTTAGAGATCACAATCTGGGTACTAGGGGTGCTCATTGCTATTGGCCTAGTCACGGTTTATAACTTTTCAGTGGACAGAGCTGGCAATACTTTTAAGGATAAATTTCAGATGAGTTCATACATTATCCTGTAATACCCATATCCCATTTATCCCATAGTACACAAATTCAGAATAAGAGCAGATTCAGAATCACAATACCCACACTATCACAAATATTGTACAATAATTACTGAAAACAGTTTAAGATTTTTTTTGCAATTCTTTAATGAAAAATATTTACGTGCCCCAACCCTTCAGTCCAACACGATGGAAAGACTAGTGTCTTTCCCAAGACTCACCTCTCATGGTCAACTCTCATTCTAATGTCCTGCTCCCACTTGGTCTATTTGTTTCCTGTGTTTAACATCATCCCAAACATTGCACAAGACCTATTTTGCTTTAACTTCCCAAAGACACCTCTAACACAAGGTTACTATCTATAGCCTACTCTTAATAAAGGCTTGGGGCAAAACACTTCAGCAGTTAATGTTAGGCATCCTTGTTTTAAAATTTCCTTGACCATCCCTGTCATTAATCATCCTTTCTCCTTAGGCCATGACCTCCCAATAGGCTTCTGGGCCCTCTCTCTTACCAGACTACTTCACAGCTCCCCACTGAGATCCTTTTCCAGGCCCCTTTTGCCCCTCTTTCCTGGGAAACTCAAGGATCCCTCTCACCTAATGAGCACAACACATCAGCACTCTCTTTGTTTCACCTTCTTACAGAACTGCCAGAATCACCTTTTCAAATGAAAGATATCCTTTAGATTATTTTCCTAAATAAGTAAAAAAAACCCATCTTCCCTGAGATGAACTATGACATTACCCTGGTAAGATAAAAAGAAGTAGCAGATGCAGTTAGTTTTTATAAATTGCAGTATTTTCCTTCTCACTGTGCCAGAATGCAAACACTGTGTAGTCAATGCAATAGGATGTTAATATGGCACAATTTCTGCCTCAATTTTGGATAAGGCCCAATGGCCAATAAGAGCTAAAGCTCATGGCACTTCTAGTTAAAGCTAGACCATCTAGGAAGGATTTGCCAAAGCAGTAAGTAAAACCAGTTTGTGGACCCCTAACCCATCACCCCACCTAAGGATATAAAAGGACTGAAGTTGTAAAGGAAGAAACAGGATTTATTTGGAGAGTTACTGGTGTTCTGTGCATTCTGTCCCTCTCCCAATGAGGGAAAGGATGCCTCAGTTAAGCCAAGTGAGAAAGCGAGTTTCTATACCACTGAAAAAGCCCAATGTGTCTCTGGAGATGTGGAAGCAAAGGACTGTGTGGTCACACTGAAGGAAAACTGTACCCCTGTTACCGACCCTCCCGAGTTGGTCCCCAGCAAGGGTCCTTCTGGCCCGTATCGTTACAGCCAATAGAACGAGACTGAGTTTGGTTCAGAAGCAAAGGAAAGCTTTATTCTTTGATCAAAGAACGGAGAGGTGGGAGCTCCTGCTCGAGAGAATAGGCTGTCCCCACAGGCTGTGGACACAGCTACTTCGTAGGGTTCTCGGCAGCAGCAGGGGGTGGAGTTCTTGCAGGTCGCGCACAGCTGTGCTGCTCGCGCTCCAGATCTCAGTGATGCGCAGCGTCTCTGCACGTGGCCCTGCCGCGTCTCTGCACGTGACCCTGCCGCCGCCGCCGCCATCTTGAACTGAGTGCCGGGAGCAGCGGGTCTCCACGCGCCCACGGAGCTGAGGTTCGGCGTAGCCATTTCGCACTAGGAACTCTGGTCTGCAGCGCCCAGGGCAAGGCCGCTGCACGCCGCACTCTACGAGCAAGTGGAACTAGACAAAGCACAAAGGAAAAGAGAAAAAAGGTTAGGCTTAATTTTATTACCCCGATTCTATTTTTATTCCCCGGGAATTATTAATGAACTTTGCCCGTGACTAATCCCTCCTTTGTCTCTTGTCCTGCTCCTCATCCTTGAGGGGCGCTGAGGGGCGCAGGTCCGTCTTCTGTAACTGCTTTCTGCTGATTTGGGGCATCATCATAGCCGCAGGCAGAGGATTGGAACTTCTCCCAGCTGCCCTTAGATGTGTTTGATTATCATCAGGTCTCAGCCCTGACAGTATTGCAAGCGACCACCATTTCTCTAACCTTTTGCAGACAAGGACACCAGACAATTTAAGATTCATGGACCAAATATTCGCAAGAGAAGAATGCTCACATGTCAAATTTTTCTTAAAAATTTAGGTTTCTAGGTCTTTTGTCTGTAGGTGAAAGTGTGCCCTGAGGTGGAGGCTCACGGCCCTGGCCGGCATCTCCCTGGTCACACTTCTGTTGTTTTGGGGAAGAGAAGCTTCAGGGCAGAGAGAGTAGTCAAGGGGGTCCGTTGCCCCAGGTTGTCTCTCCGAAGGTTGGGATGCTCTTCACTGGAGTGTGAAACGCCCACAGAGTGACCCCCTGCAGCTTCGGGGCAGAGTGGGTGGCTAGGCTCGCCAAGTGGAGTCCGCTCCACTCAAGAGTGAGCTGGTCTTGCAGGCCACTGGTTTTCCACGTTTTTAACTTCAGCCAGTCTCCTGGCTGGAAGGGATGTAAGGCCAAGTTAGGGCTGCTCTAACCCAGTTACCATATTCCATGAGGGCTTTCATGGTTTCTTCTACCTGGTGGGCATACTGAGTTGTTCCGTTCAAGGGGGTTAAGGTGTCCCTTCTCTTCGGCTTGGGGAATGGGTCTACCATACATGAGTTTGAATGCACTTAATTTTTTTTTTAATAGATCTTTATTGGAGTATAATTGCTTCACAATACCATGTTAGTTTCTGTTGCACAACAAAGTGAATCAGCCATATGCGTACACATGTCCCCATATCCCCTCCCTCTTGAGCCTCCCTCCCATCCTCCCTATCCCACCCCTCTAGGTCATCGCAAAGCACCGAGCCGATCTCCCTGTGCTATGCTGCTGCTTCCCACCAGCCAACTATTTTACATTCGCTAGTGTATATATGTTGATGCTACTTTCACTTCGCCCCAGCTTCTCCCTCCCACCCCATGTCATCAAGTCCGTTCTCTATGTCTGCCTCTTTATTCCTACCCTGCAACTAGGTTCATCAGTACCATTTTTTTTCTTTTTTAGATTCCATATATGTGCGTTAGCATATGGTATTTGTTTTTCTCTTTCTGATTTACTTTGCTCTGTATGACAGACTCTAGGTCCATCCACCTCACTGTAAATAACTCAATTTCGTTTCTTTTTATGGCTGAGTAATATTCCATTGTATATATGTGCCACATCTTCTTTATCCATTCATCTGTCAATGGACGTTTAGGTTGGTTCCATGTCCTGGCTATTGTAAATAGTGTCGCAGTGAACACTGTGGTGCATGTCTCTTTTTGAATTATGGTTTTCTCAGGGTATATGCCCAGTAGTGAGATTGCTGGGTCATAAGGCAGTTCTATTTTTAGTTTTTTAAGGAACCTCCATACTGTTTTCCATAGTGGTTGTATCAATTTACATTCCCACCAACAGTGGGGGAGGGTTCCCTTTTCACCACACCCTTTCCAGCATTTGTTGTTTCTGGCTTTTTTGACAATGGCCATTCTGACCGGTGTGAGGTGATACCTCATTGTAGTTTTGATTTGCCTTTCTCTATTAATTAGTGATGTTGAGCGTCTTTTCATGTGCCTCTTGGCCATCTGTATGTCTTTCTTGGTGAAATATCTGTTTAGGTCTTCCACCCATTTTTTAACTGGATTGTTTGTTTTTTTGATACTGAGCTCCATGAGCTGTTTGTATATTTTGGAGATTAATCCTTTGTTTGTTGTTTCATTTGCAAATATTTTCTCCCATTCTGAGTGTTGTCTTTTTGTCTTGTTTATGGTTTCCTTTGCTGTGCAAAAGCTTTTAAGTTTAATTAAGTCCCATTTGTTTATTTTTTTTATTTCTGTTACTCTAGGAGGTGGGTCAAAAAAGATCTTGCTGTGGTTTATGTCAAAGAGTGTTTTTTCTATGTTTTCCTCTAAAAGTTTTATAGTGTCTGGTGCTTACATTTAAGTCTTTAATCCATCTGGAGTTTATTTTTGTGTGTGGTATTAGGGAGTGTTCTAATTTCATTCTTTTACATGTAGCTGTCCAGTTTTCCCAGCACCACTTATTGAAGAGGCTGTCTTTTCTCCATTGTATGTTCTTGCCTCATTTGTCATAAATTAGGTGCCCATATGTGCGTGGGTTTATCTCTGCGCATTCTATCCTGTACCATTGATCTGTATTTCTGTTTTTGTGCCAGTACCATACTGTCTTGATTACTGTAGCTTTGTGGTATAGTTTGAAGTTGGGGAGCCTGATTCCTCCAACTCCGTTTTTCTTTCTCAAGATTGCTTTGGCTCTTCGGGGTCTTTTGTGTTTCCATACGAATTGTAAGATTTTTTGTTCTAATTCTGTGACGAATGCCATTGGTAGTTTGATAAGGATTGCATTGAATCTGTAGATTGCTTTGAGGAGTATAGTCATTTTCACAATATTGATTCTTCCAATCCAAGAATATGGTATATCTCTCCATCTGTTTATGTCATCTTTGATTTCTTTCATTAGTGTTTTATAGTTTTCTGAGTACAGGTCTTTTGCCTCCTTAAGCAGGTTTATTCCTAGGTATTTTATTCTTTTTGTTGCAATGGTACATGGGAGTGTTTCCCTAATTTCTTTCTGATTTTTCATTGTTGGTGTATAGGAATGCCAGAGATTTCTGGAATGCACTCAATTTTAACTTACCCCTTCGAGCTAACCGCATGTGGAGCAGGGTAATCAGAAGCAACTTAATCCAATATTCTTGAATTTCTTGACATAACTTGGGTAAGGCCTATTTCAAGGTCTGACTGGATCGCTCTACTTTCTCTGATGGTTGGGGTCTCCAGGCTGAGTGCAAAGTCCATTTTTATGTCCAGGGCACTCATTATCCCCTTCGTCACTTGAGACACAAATGCTGGACCATTATCTCTTTCTAGGGATCCTGGGAACCCAAACCTGGGGATTATTTCTTTTAGTAATGCTTTAGCCACTTCAGTCGCTGTTTCAGTTCTAGTGGGGAATGCTTCTGTCCACCCAGAAAATGTGACTGCTAGCACCACGAGATATCTGAAGTTGCCCGATGCTCTCGGTGTGACAGTGAAATCAATCTGCCAGTCCTCTCAGGATATGTTCCTCTGGTTTGAATAGGCCTTATCTGGGGACCTCTCATGTTGGGGTTGTTACTTTTCATGCCAGGAGTTACCATGACCTCAACTAACCAATTATATAGGGCTTCCCTCCTGTAGTGAGTTCCTTGATGAGCCTCCCTGATGGCTTGACAAGCTGCAGTTGGGGAAAAGAAGTATTGCCCATGTTCATTAACTAGCCACCCATGACCTCCTATATCTCTCTTGAAGCCCCATTTTTGGGTTTTGTCTAATTCTTCCTTTGTGTAGATTGAGGAGTAATTGAGTGGATCTGGCCTTCAAGATGTGAGGGATAGTTGCCAAGGTACTGGTTCTAGGGCCACCCTTTTGGCAGTTGTGTCCATTTTGTTGTTTCTCTTTATTATCTCTACATCCCCCTTTCGGTGACCCCCTACAATGAATCACTGCCACCTTTTTTAGAAGCTGTGCTGCTTCTAAGAGCTTCAATATGCTTAAGCCATGTTTTACCTGTTTATTTTCCACAGTAAGCATAACATTTAAGATCTTCCCTGGCCCAAGCTCTAAGGCTCAGGTGAGGGCTATCAGCTCCACCTTTTGGGCAGAAGTCCCTGGCGGTAGGCATCTTGCTTCTATGACTTGAGTCTGGGAGGTTTCTGCATATCCCACCAGGCTTTTTCGCTCACATAAAACTGCTCCCATCTGAACCATTCCTCTTTGGTGTTTGGGAGAGGCTCACTTCCTAGGTTGGGGCGACTGGAATGGATCATGTCTATGGTTTCTATATGATCATGCTCCAGAGGCCTGTTTCTGTGGGTAGCAGGGTGGCAGGATTTAGCTTGTGACAGGTTTTTATGGTAGCCACTGGGTTGTCTAAAAGCATAGCCTGAACTTGAATCAACCTTCTGGGGGATAGCCTTTCTGTTTCCTTAGAACTTGCTAAAGCCTGAACCCAGCATGGAGTCCATAAGGGACTGGCTGACCAAATGTTAACCTTTAGCAGAGTTGCAGCAGCTGCAGTGCCCGTAGGCAAGGAGGCCATCCCTTAGCAGTTTGATCAACTTGTTTAGAGAAATAAGCAACCACCCAAGTAAGGGGTCCCCGTTTTCTGAGCTAATACCCTAAGGGCAATTCCCCTTCTCTCATGAATGTAAAGGTCAAAGGGTTTAGCTAAATCAGGGAGGGCCAGGGCAGGGGCCTGAGGTAATTGCTTTGTCAATCCTTGAAAGGCCCCTTTGCATTCTGAATTCCATTCAGAAGGATCATCATCCTTTCTTTTCAATAGTTCATATAAAGGCCTAGCTATTAGACAATAGTTAGGGATCCAGATGTGGCAAAACCTGGCCATCCCCAGGAAACCCCTAAATTGTCTTCTAGTTTTAGGAGCGATGAGGCTGCAAATGGCTTCTTTCCTTTCATGGGGTAGGCTTTTCTGCCCTTCCATGATAATGAAGTCTAGGTAGGTCACTCTAGTTTGTGACCCATTGATGGGACAACTTTCCCCATCTCCCAGCCAGTGTTGGGGCCAGGATACATTGCATAAGAAGATTAAATGCTTCTGCATGATGCACCCTAATGGGATATCCTTCAGTATGGTGGATGTTTGGTCCCCCATACTGTAGATGTTCTGTCTGGGATTTGTTTCCAACTACCAAGGGTGCCAGTTGGAGTGATGTGTTGGCATGCAAATGCCACAAGATTTGACCCAATTAAGATTGCAGGTCAGGAAATTTTGAACCAGCATCAAACTTAATGGATTCCTTAAAAGACCATAATAGGAGGCGTCCAGATGGCGTGGACTCTGATATAACTGGGGGTCCCCCTTGAATTCGTAACAGCCCGTGCTTGAGACAGCATCTCGTCAGTCAGAACATCCCACAGGTGGTGAGATGAGACCACCTCCAAGCCAGAGCAGCTTAGCCATATTAGTTCCTGACCAACTTGGTCCGTTAGGCAGTGGCACAGCTGTCTGGGGCGGGGGGTGGGGAGGGGAGAGTGTCTTTTTTTTCCTCCTTTTGCTTGAAAAGGAGGAGTTCTCAGACTTCCCACTGGGTGAGACCTAAAAGCACAAGGGATTCCCAATGGGTACTCACCAGATCGCTGGGGGCAGCTGGTATTCTATGCTGATACTGGAAGGACAGCCCATGGAATCTCAGTTGATAAAGAGTCACCCATGTTTTGCCTCATGAGCAGAGTGGGAAAGGAGCTTGGAAGATTAGAAGGATGGGCCAGAGTGATGGTATTAGAAAAGAGGTCAGAAGAGAGGTAGGTCAGTGGGTGTTTCCTGTTCTTGACAGCAGCTCAGGGCTTCCCGATAATGGGGCTCCTGGTCATGTGAGGGGCTCACAGGGCTCCCCAGCCCACTTCAGAGAAACTAGTTCCGACCAGAAGAGGTCAAGTCACCAGTCACATACCTACCTTGGGATACCTTCACACTTGGGCATCTCAGATGCCTTTTCCCAAACTTGGATCAAGCATCCTTGTTTTGTTTTGTCAGAGGGTCCTCATTACCTGAGCCTTTTCCCAGTCTTGCCTCTTGGCTCATGAAGCTCACCACTTTCCTTTACCAAACTGAATGTGACCATGGAGAATGCAACTGTTGGCCCCTGGAGGTTGGCAAGGAGGGCAAAAGTCCTGGTGCGACTGCTACTGCCTTGGAAAGGGGTCAGGCAGACAGCCCTACTGGCAAGACAGTGGGCAAAACTGCTCCGGCTTCCTCTCATCCACAGGTCCCCACCATCCCTTGGGCATCTGGTACTGTGGGAAGGACAGCCAAAGGCAGGGGGCAGACATGAGTGAGCTTCAGTCTTTAGTCCCCAAAGCTTCAGTCTTTAGCCACAGTATGATCCGCTCAAGGGGGCACATTCCAGATTACTTGGGGGCTACACTGTGTGTGCACCACACCCAGGTATCAGGTTCCTGGGCAGAGATGTTATGAGTTTGGCCGAAGCCTGCTGCCCTTCTACCATCAGAGTATACTCAAAGACCAGAGTCAGTCATCCTCATGCAAACCTCCCAAAGCCTCTGCTGCCCTCTGGCTTGAGCTGGGCAGAGCCCAGAGCCTCGTAGATAGGTGCAGGCAAAAAGGCCACCTGCGTCACCAAAATTTTATTACTGACCCTCCCAAGTCAGGCCCCAACAAAGGTCCTCCTGCCAGGTGTCATTCGGGACTGAGTTTGGTTCAGAAGCAAAGGAAAGCTTTATTCTTTGTTCAAAGAATGGAGAAAGTATGAGCTCACTCTCTAGAGAACACACTCTCCCTGACAGGCCACTGGTGGGGCTGCTTTTTAGGGTTCTTGTTGGCAGGGAAGGGGGGTGGAGTTCTTGTGGGTGGTGTGCAACTGGTGCTCACAGCACTCCAGGTGGAAGTCCCAGGTGCACCATCTCTGCACATGGCACACCATTGCCATCTTGAATTGCAGTGTCATGCGCAGGGTTTCTGCACATGGTCAGCAGAGTTGAAGTGTCGGGTGCAGCCATTTCAGACTAGGAACTCTGGTCTGAAGTGCGGTGTCCAAGGCCTCTGCATGTGGCACTCTATGAGCAAGTGAAACTAAACTAAGCAGAAAAAAAAAAAAAAGTTAGACTTTATTTTGTTACCCAGATTCTCTTTCTATTTCCCAGGAATTGTTAATGGACTTTGTTGATGACACCTCTACCAATGGCAGAGCAAAAATGTATGGATGTTTCTTGTGGATCAGATGGGAGAGATCCATCCCTGTGGCTGGGTTGAATCCTGCCCAAGAGAACTTCCTCAGGTAATGAAGTGACCAAGTGAGGGGGTGGACCATGGGAAGTCCAGGGGCTGGGGAAGGAATTCTGAGTGACCAGCTGGAAAAGTGGACTTTCTCATGCCATGGAAACTGTACACAGGAATTCTCAGCATGGATATCTTGAGAGGAACCCATGAAAGCATCAAGTGAGAGGGAAAAATGTTCTACATTGGGTATATTACATACCCAGCAGGCACCATCACTGAATTATGTATATGCCACATATTAGATATGTTTCTTGAGCCTCACCTCTCTTCCTGCTCCCTATTCAACCCTGGAATAGCCAGAAATAATCATGTGAGAGGGAGAGCAGGAGGAGAAGAACAAGGTAGAGACAAGTGGAAGAATCCAACCACATTCCACCTCTCCAACTGCAGGCTTGCCAACCTAAAGGAGGCCCCTACTGCAGGGAAGAGAGAGCGCTTAACTAGATTATCTAGCAACTAGATTGAGGCTCTAGGTGTTGATTATTACCCTGGCTGGACAAATCGATTACTGAAATGAGCCTGTTCTTATGGCTTAATATTATTAGAAGACTTATTCTCTGAGATTGATGATAAAAGTTATGAGATCTAAAAGTTATGAATTCTACTTAATGGTTCATCCAAGGCTGGAAGAAAAAAGTAGTCCACAGAGAGTGTTTGACGCACCTGTGCATAGGAATCTATGCGTATCTAATATCAGGAAGGAGGTTGTAAGCTATGACAAACACACAAAGAAAAACAATGCTCAGCAAATTAGGAAGAGTGATAGGATCACTGAATTTGGCCTAAAGAAAAGTTCTATTTTGCAAATATTCTTGGGTTTATTTTGTTTCTTGGTTGTTGATGTTGGTTTTTGTTGTGGTTGTCACTCTGTTTTATTCACTGCTATAGGTCTGTTGTTCAGAGCACTGCCTGGCACACAGTAGGTGCTTATGAAGTATATTGTGGGTTTGATTTCATATTTAATATCTTTAAAGCAAAATTTAAAATTTAGCTTTTATTGTAAAATGCATACTATTTAGCTAGTGAATAGGGTGATCAGACATTTGTAAATAAAAGTCTATCTAGACCATGTTTCTGGGCGGTGATCTTGGAAGCCAAGAGGGACAAAGTGAGCGGGTGGTGGAAGAAAGGAAGAAGCTTCCCAAAGGGGAAGACCTTCAACATGGTGGAGGAGTAAGACGTGGAGATCACCTTCCTCCCCACAAATACATCAAAAATACATCTACATGTGGAACAACTCCTACAGAACACCTACTGAATGCTGGCAGAAGACCTCAGAGTTCCCAAAAGGCAAGAAACTCCCCACAGACCTAGGGAAGGGCAAAAGAAAAAAGAAAAAACAGAGACAAAAGAATAGGGACGGGACCTGCCCCTCTGGGAGGGAGCTGTGAAGGAGGAAAAGTTTCTACACACGAGGAAGCCCCTTCACTGGCGGAGACGGGTGTTAGGTGGCGGGGGGAGCTTCAGAGCCACGGAGGAGAGCGCAGCAACAGGGGTGCAGAGGGCAAAGCAGAGAGATATCCGCACAGAGGATCGGTGCCAACCAGCACTCACCAGCCTGAGAGGCTTGTCTGCTCACCCGCCAGGGCGGGTGGGGGCTGGGAGCTGAGGTTCAGGCTTCGGAGGTCAGATCCCAGGGAGAGAACTGGGGTTGGCTGCATGAACACAGCCTGAAGGGGGCTAGTATGCCACAACTAGCCGGGAGGGAGTCTGGGAAAAATCTGGAACTGCCGAAGAGGCAAGAGACCATTGTTTCGGGGTGCACGAGGAGACGGGATTCAGAGCACTGCCTAAACGAGCTCCAGAGATGGGCACAAGCCGTGGCTATCAGCGTGGACCCCAGAGGTGGGCATGAAACGCTAAGGCTGCTGCTGCAGCCACCAAGAAGCCTGTGTGCAAGCACAGGTCACTATCCACACCTCCCCTCCCGGGAACCTGTGCAGCCTGCCACTGCCAGGGTCCCGTGATCCAGGGACAACTTCCCCAGGAGAACACACGGCATGCCTCAGGCTATTGCAACGTCATGCCAGCCTCTGCGGCTGCAGGCTCACCCCACATTCTGTACCCCTCCCTCCCCCCAGCCTGAGTGAGCCAGAGCCCCCTAATCAGCTGCTCCTTTAACCCCCTCCTCTCTGGGCAAAGAACAGACACCAGAGGGTGACCTACATGCAAATGCGGGGCTAAATCCAAAGCTGAACCCCAGGAGCTGTGTGAACAAAGAAGAGAAAAGGAAATTTTTCCTAGCAGCCTCAGGAGCAGCAGATTAAATCTCCACAATCAATTTGATGTACCCTGTATCTGTGGAATACCTGAATAGACAACAAATCATCCCAAAATTGAGGTAGTGGACTTTGGGAGTAACTGTAGACTTGGGGTTTGCTGTATGTGACTGACTAGTTTCTGATTTATATGGTTATCTTAGTTTAGTTTTTAACGTTTGTTATCATTGGTGGATTTTTTTATCGGTTTGGTTGCTCTCTTCTTTTTTCTTTTTTTTTTAATAGAAAGAGGAGAGGAAGGGAAGGCTGGTTTTTTTTGTTTTTTTTTTTATAAGCAGATATTCATTTTTAATTAATTAATTAATTAATTATTTATTTTTGGCTGTGTTGGGTCTTTGTTTCTGTGCGAGGGCTTTCACCAGTTGCTGAAAGCGGGGGCCACTCTTCATCGTGGTGCGCGGGCCTCTCACTATCGTGGCCTCTCTTGTTGCGGAGCACAAGCTCCAGACACGCAGGCTCAGTAGTTGTGGCTCACGGGCCTAGTTGCTCTGCGGCATGTGAGATCTTCCCAGAACAGGGCTCGAACCCGCGTCCCCTGCGTCAGCAGGCAGATTCTCAACCACTGCGCCACCAGGGAAGCCCCTCTTCATTTTTTTTTTATTACTTTAAAAATTTTTTTATTTTAATAATATTTTTTAAATTTCTTATTTTAATAACTTTATTTTATTATATTTTTCTTTCTTTCTTTTTTGTTTTCCCATTTCTTCTGAGCCATGTGTCTGACAGGGTCTTGGTGCTCCAGCCAGGTGTCAGGCCTAAGCCTCTGAGGTGGGAGAGCTGAGTTCAGGACACTGGACAACCAGAGTCCTCCTGGCCCCACGTAATATCGTTCGGCGAGAGCTCTCCCAGAGTTCCAGTGCTGGACACCCCATGCCAAATAACTAGCAAGAGAGGAACACAACCCCACCCATTAGCAGAGAAGCTGCCTAAAATCATACTAAGTTCACAGACACCCCAAAACACACACCGGACGTGGTCCTGTCCCCAGAAAGACAAGATCCAGCCTCACCCACCAGAACACAGGCACCAGTCCCCTCCACCAGGAAGCCTACACAACCCACTGAACCAACCTTACCCACTGGGGGCAGACACCAAAAACAGCGGGAACTACGAACCTGCAGCCTGCGAAAAGGAGACCCCAAACAGTAAGTTAAGCAAAATGAGAAGACAGAGAAACACACAGCAGATGAAGGAGCAAGGTAAAAATCCACCAGACCAAACAAATGAAGAGGAAATAGGCAGTCTACCTGAAAAAGAATTCAGAGTAATGATAGTAAAGGTGATCCAAAATCTTGGAAATAGAATGGAGAAAATACAAGAAACGTTTAACAAGGACCTAGAAGAACTAAAGAGCAAACACGCAATGATGGAAAACACAATAAATGAAATTAAAAATTCTCTAGAAGGTATCAATGGCAGAGTAACTGAGGCAGAAGAACGGATAAGTGACCTGGAAGATAAAATAGTGGAAATAAATACCGCAGAGCGGAATAAAGAAAAAAGAATGAAAAAATTTGAGGACACTCTCAGAGACCTCTGGGACAATATTAAACACACCAACATTCGAATTATAGGGGTCCCAGAAGAAGAAGAGAAAAAGAATGGGACTTAAAAAATATTTGAAGTGAGGGCTTCCCTGGTGGCGCAGTGGTTGAGAATCTGCCTGCCAATGCAGGGGGCACGGGTTCGAGCCCTGGTCTGGGAAGATCCCACATGCCACAGAGCAACTGGGCCCGTGAGCCACAATTACTGAGCCTGCGCGTCTGGGGCCTGTGCTCCGCAACGAGAGAGGCCGCGATGGTGAGAGGCCCGCGCACCGCGATGAAGAGTGGTCCCCACTTGCCGCAACTGGAGAAAGCCCTCGCACAGAAACGAAGACTCAACACAGTCATAAATAAATAAATAAATAAAAGAACGTGAATTTCTAAAAAAAAAAAAAAAAAAAGGGAGAAAGAAAAACCAGCAGCAGCAAGCACTGCCAGGTGCACAGCGTAGTTTAAAAAAAAAAAAAAATATTTGAAGAGACTATAGCTGAAAACTTCCCTAACATGGGAAAGGAAATAGTCAATCAAGTCCAGGAACTGCAGAGAGTCCCATACAGGATAAATCCAAGGAGAAACATGCCAAGATACATATTAATCAAACTATCAAAAATTAAATACAAAGGAAAAATATTAAAAGCAGCAAGGGAAAAGCAACAAAAAACATACAAGGGAATTCCCATAAGGTTAACAGCTGATCTTTCAGCAGAAACTCTGCAAGCCAGAAAGGAGTGGCAGGACATATTTAAAGTGATGAAAGGGAAAAACCTACAACCAAGATTACTCTACCCGGCAAGGATCTCATTCAGATTCGACGGAGAAATTGAAACCTTTACAGACAAGCAAAAGCTAAGAGAATTCAGCACCACCAAACCAGCTTTACAACAAATGCTAAAGGAACTTCTCTAGGCAGGAAACACAAGAGAAGGAAAAGACCTACAATAACAAACCCAAAACAATTAAGAACTGGTAATAGGAACATACATATCAATAACTACCTTAAATGTAAATGGATTAAATGCTCCAACAAAAAGACATAGGCTGGCTGAATGGATACAAAAACAAGACTCGTATATAAGCTGTCTACAGGAGACCCACTTCAG
Organism: Balaenoptera musculus; assembly: GCF_009873245.2. Classification (NCBI taxonomy): domain Eukaryota; kingdom Metazoa; phylum Chordata; class Mammalia; order Artiodactyla; family Balaenopteridae; genus Balaenoptera; species Balaenoptera musculus. The sequence goes on along the minus strand of NC_045800.1, from coordinate 70,435,804 downwards.
ACCTAGGGACACATACAGACTGAAAGTGAGGGGATGGAAAAAGATATTCCATGCAAATGGAAATCAAAAGAAAGCTGGAGTAGCAATTCTCATAGCAGACAAAATAGACTTTAAAATAAAGACTATTACAGGAGACAAAGAAGGACACTACATAATGATCAAGGGATCAGTCCAAGAAGAAGACATAACAATTGTAAATATTTATGCACCCAACATAGGAGCACCTCAATACATAAGGCAAATGGTAACAGCCATAAAAGGGGAAATCGACAGTAACACGATAGTGGGGGACTTTTACACCCCACTTTCACCAATGGACAGATCAACCAAAATGAAAATAAATAAGGAAACAGAAGCTTTAAATGATATATTAAACAAGATGAACTTAATTGATATTTATAGGACATTCCATCCAAAAACAACAGAATACACTTTCTTCTCAAGCGCTCATGGAACATTCTCCAGGACAGATCACATCTTGGGTCACAAATCAAGCCTTGGTAAATTTAAGAAAATTGAAATCATATCAAGTATCTTTTCCGACCACAAGGCTATGAGACTAGATATCAATTACAGGAAAAAAAACTGTAAAAATACAAACACATGGAGGCTAAACAATATGCAACTAAATAACCAAGAGATCACGAAGAAATCAAAGAGGAAATCAAAAAATATCTAGAAACAAATGACAATGAAAACACGATGGCCAAAAACCTAAGGGATGCAGCAAAAGCAGTTCTAAGAGGGAAGTTTATAGCAATACAATCCTACCTCAAGAAACAAGAAGAATCTCTAATATAAACAACCTAACCTTACACCTGAAACAATTAGAGAAAGAAGAACAAAAAACCCCCAAAATTAGCAGAAGGAAAGAAATCGTAAAGATCAGATCAGAAATAAATGAAAAAGAAATGAAGGAAACGATAGCAAAGATCAGTAAAACTAAAAGCTGGTTCTTTGAGAAGACAAACAAAATGATAAACCATTAACCAGACTCATAAAGAAAAAAAGGGAGAAGATTCAAATCAACAGAATTAGAAATGAAAGAAGAGAAGTAACAACTGACACTGCAGAAATACAAAGGATCATGAGAGATTACTACCAGCAACTATACGCCAATAAAATGGACAACCTGGAAGAAATGGACAAATTCTTAGAAAAGTACAACCTTCCGAGACTGAACCAGGAAGAAACAGAAAACATAAAAAACCAGTCACAAGCACTGAAATTGAAACTGTGATTAAAAATCTTCCAACAAACAAAAGCCCAGGACCAGATGGCTTCACAGGCGTATTCTATCAAACATTTAGAGAAGAGCTAACACCTATCCTTCTCAAACAATTCCAAAATATAGCAGAGGGAGGAACACTCCCAAACTCATTCTCTGAGGCCACCATCATCCTGATACCAAAACCAGACAAAGATGTTACAGAAAAGAAAACTACAGGCCAATATCACTGATGAACATAGATGCAAAAATCCTCAACAAAATACTAGCGAAGAGAATCCAGCAGCACATTAAAAGATTCATACACCATGATCAAGTGGGGTTTATCCCAGGAATGCAAGGATTCTTCAATATATGCAAATCAATCAATGAGATACACATATTAACAAATTAAAGGATAAAAACCATATGATAATCTCAATAGATGCAGAAAAAGCTTTTGACAAAATTCAACACCCAGGGCTTCCCTGGTGGCGCAGTGGTTAAGAATCCACCTGCCAATGCAGGGAACACAGGTTCGCGCCCTGGTCCAGGAAGATCCCACATGCCACGGAGCAACTAAGCCCGTGGGCCACAATTACTGAGCCTGCGCTCTAGAGCCCGCAAGCCACAACTACTGAAGCCCGCGCACCTAGAGCCCGTGCTCCGCAACAAGAGAAGCCACAGCAGTGAGAAGCCCGTGCACCGCAATAAAGAGTAGCCCCCGCTCGTCGCAACTCAAGAAAGCCCGTGCGCAGCAATGAAGACCCAACGCGGCCAAAAATAAAATATATAAAATAAATTTATAAAAAAAAAAAAATTCAACACCCATTTATGATAAAAACTCTCCAGAAAGTAGACATAGAGGGAACTTACCTCAACATAATAAAGGCCATATATGACAAACCCACAGCCAACATTGTTCTCAATGGTGAAAAACTGAAACCACTTCCACTAAGATCATGAAAAAGACAAGGTTGCCCATTCTCACCACTATTATTCAACATAGTTTTGGAAGTTTTAGCCACAGTAATCAGAGAAGAACAAGAAATAAAAGGAATCCAAATCGGAAAAGAAGTAAAACTGTCACTGTTTGCAGATGACATGATACTATACATAGAGAATCCTAAAGATGCCACCAGAAAACTGCTAGAGCTAATCAATGAATTTGGTAAAGTAACAGGATACAAAATTAATGCACAGAAATCTCTTGCATTCCTATACACTAATGATAAAAAATCTGAAAGAGAAATTAAGGAAACACTCCCATTTACCACTGCAACAAAAAGAATAAAATACCTAGGAATAAACCTACCTAAGGAGACAAAAAACGTGTATGCAGAAAACTATAAGACACTGACGAAAGTAATTAAAGATGATACCAACTGATGGAGAGATATACCATGCTCTTGGATTGGAAGAATCAACATTGTGAAAATGACTATACTACACAAAGCAATCTACAGATTCAGTGCAATCCCTATCATACTACCAATGGCATTTTTCACAGAACTAGAACAAAATATTTCGCAATTTTGTATGGAAACACAAAAGACCCCAAATAGCGAAAGCAACCTTGAGAAAGAAAATGAAGCTGGAGGAATCAGGCTCCCTGACTTCTGACTATACTACAAAGCTACAGTAATCAAGACAGTATGGTACTGGCACAAAAACAGAAATATAGATCAATGAAACAGGATAGAAAGCCCAGAGATAAACCCACTCACATATGGTCACCTTATCTTTGATAAAGGAGACAAGAATATACAATGGAGAAAAGACAGCCTCTTCAACAAGTGGTGCTGGGAAAACTGGACAGCTACATGTAAAAGAATGAAATTAGAACACTCCCTAACACGATACACAAAAATAAACTCAAAATGGATTAAAGACCTAAATGTAAGGCCAGACACTCTAAAACTCTTAGAGGAAAACATAGGCAGAACACTCTGTGACATAAATCACAGCAAGATCCTTTTTGACCCACCTCCTAGAGAAATGGAAATAAAAACAAAAATAAACAAATCGGACCTAATGAAACTTAAAAGCTTTTGCACAGCAAAGGAAACCATAAACAAGACGAAAAGACAACCCTCAGAATGGGAGAAAATATTTGCAAACGAAGCAACTGACAAAGGATTAATCCCCAAAATTTACAAGCAGCTCATGCAGCTCAGTATTAAAAAAACAAACAACCCAATCCAAAAATGGGCAGAAGACCTAAATAGACATTTCTCCAAAGAAGATATACAGATTGCCAACAAACACATGAAAGGATGCTCAACATCACTAATCATTAGAGAAATGCAAATCAAAACTACAATGAGGTATCACCTCACCCCAGTCAGAATGGCCATCATCAAAAATTCTACAAACAATAAATGCTGGAGAGGGTGTGGAGAAAAGGGAACCCTCTTGCATTGTTGGTGGGAATGTAAATTGATACAGCCACTATGGAGAACAGTATGGAGATTCCTTAAAAAACTAAAAATAGAACTGCCTTATGACCCAGCAATCTCACTACTGGGCATATACCCTGAGAAAACCATAATTCAAAAAGAGTCATGTACCACAATGTTCATTGCAGCACTATTTCCAGTAGCCAGGACATGGAAGCAACCTAAGTGTCCATCAACAGATGAATGGATAAAGAAGATGTGGCACATATATACAATGGACTATTACTCAGCCATAAAAAGAAACGAAATTGAGTTATTTGTAGTGAGGTGGCTGGACATAGAGACTGTCATACAGAGTGAAGTAAGTCAGAAAGAAAAAAACAATTACCATATGCTAACACATATATATGGAATCTAAAAAAAAAAAAAGAAGAAAATGCTTCTGATGAACCTAGGGGCAGGACAGGAATAAAGATGCAGCTGTAGAGAATGGACTTGAGGGCACGGGGAGTGGGAAGGGTAAGCTGGGACAAAGTGAGAGAGTAGCATTGACATATATACACTACCAAATGTAAAATAGCTAGTGGGAAGCAGCCGCATAGCACAGGGAGATCAGCTCTGTGCTTTGTGTCTACCTAGATGGGTGGGATAGGGAGGGTCGGAGGGAAACGCAAAAGGGAGGGGAAATGGGGATATATGTATAGGTATAACTGATTCACTTTGTTATACAGCAGAAACGAACACACCATTGTAAAGCAATTATACTCCAGTAAAGATGTTAAAAAAAAAAAAAGACAAGAAATAACAAGTATTGGCAAGGATGCGGAGAAAAGGGAACTGTTGCGTGCTTTTAATGGGAATGTAAATTGGTTGCAGCCACTATGGAAAACAGTGTGGAGGGTCCTCAAAATATTAACAGTAGGACTACTGTATGATCCAGCAATTTCACTTCTGGGTATTTATCCAAAGAAAACAAAAACAGTAATTTGAAAAGATATATACACCCCTATATTCATTGCTGCCTTATTTACAATAGCCAAGACATGGAATCAACCTAAGTGTCCACTGATGGATGAATGAATAAACAAATTGTGTGTGTGTGTGTATATATACACACAATGAAATATTATTCAACCATAAAAAAAGAAGGAAATCTTCCTATTTGTGACAACATGGGTAGACCTTGAGGGCTATCCCTCAAGGAAATATGCAAAGTGAAAGAAGCCAGATGAAGACAAATTCCATATGGTATCACTTATATGTGGAATCTTAAAAAAGAAAAGAAAAGAGAGAGAAAAGAAAAGTTCATAGATACAGAGAGCAGATTGATGGTTGCCAGAGGCAGGGGTAGGGGAGGGTCAAAAGGTCCAAACTTCCACTTATAAAGTAAATGTCATGGAGATGTAATGTACAGCATCTTGCATCATACCATATAGTTAATAACATTGTGTTATATATTTGAAAGCTGCTAAGAGAGTAGATCTTAGAAATTCTCATCACAAGAAAAAAAATTATAACTGTGTGGTGATGGATATTAACTAGACATTGTGGTGATCATTTAGCAAAATATACAAATACTGAGTCATTATCATTGTTCACCTGAAACTAATATGTTATTTGTCAATTATATCTCAATTTTAAAATGTCAAAAGTGATAATCCATACCATGGAATACTACTCAGTAATTTGAAAGAATAAACTATTGATATACACAACATTCTGAATGAATCTCCAGAGAATTATACTTTGTGAAAAAAGAGCCAACGCTGAAAGCTTACATCCTGTACGATTCCAGTTATACAACATTCTTGAAATGAGAAAATTATAGTGATGGAGAAAAAAATTAGTGGTTTCCAGAGGTTAAGGATGGGGGAGGGGCAGAAGGGAGGTGGATGTGTCTATAAAAAGACAACATGAGAGATTCCTGTGGTGATAGAAATGTTTTGCATCTTGGTTAGATCGATGCCAATATCCTTGTTGTGATATTATACTATAGTTTTGCAAGATCTTACCATTGAGGGAAACAGGGTGAAGTTTATACAAGATCACTTTGTATTATTTCTTAGAACTGCCTGTGAATCTAAAGTTATCCTAAAATAAAAAGCTTAATTTTTAAAATGTACATAATTATGATTCCACTTATGTGAATTTTTAGAATAGATCAAATTAACCTCTGGTGATATAAATCAGAGCAGTGATTGCTTCTGGGTGGAAGGAGGAGAGGAATTGTCTGGGAAGAGGCATGGGGGAACTTTCTGATATTCAAGAAAAACAACTGACTCTTGGCAATCACAGTGAGCTTTATGGTATTTTAACTTACCCTAAATTCATACCCCACTCCCTAACTAAGCAGTAGCCTTGAAAATAATAGCATACATTCCCATTAACTTAAGGAGCAAACAGTCCTCACATACAAAGAATTGTCCTTATTTGATATGTCTGGTGACTCCTTGGGAGACCCACTCAAAAGGCTTATCTTCATTTTGCCTGATTGGGAACCCAATTCTAAAGCAGCTACTCAAGGGGCATTTGTCCAAAACATTTATAGATAAATGTTTTAGTTACTGCTGCCTGAGGCAATGGATAACAGTTAGGGCAAACAATAGGTTATCCAAAAATCTTAGGAGGAAAGGCTGAGGAATGAGATTTTTCCTATGAGTTTTGAAAAGCTCCAACATACTCCTGGAAATCTAGAAGGTTATGTGTCCAACCAGGGCTATGCACATGCTCAGCAAAGACCAGAGAAGGCCCCAAGCTCCTACCGCTGGCTGAGCTTAAGTCTCTGGGCAAACAGGAAGTAAAGGTAAGGCAGAGTTCTAAATTACCTGGCTGAGTGTTGAAGGCATGCCATAACACACTGAGCGCTTCTCCAAAGTCTAGGAGATTTTTCAATTCTAGACATTTAAGAAAAACTGTCTAATTCTTAACTGACCACTAAGCTACTGGAATAGAGATTACTGTGGCTACACATGACAAAGAATACAGACTTTACAGAATTAGTTTGGTAAAGTCACTAAACAAACAACTATAAGCAGCAGCAGCAACAACAAATCTTGGGAGGGAGGTGGAAGATGATTTCCAGAGTTGCCACATTGTATTATTTAAAATTTCTAGTTTTCAATTAAAAAATAAAATATGAAGGCATTCAAAGAAACAAAGAAATATGGCCCTAGACTGAAAAAAAAAAAAGCAATCAAATTATCTGTGAGGAAACCCAAACACTGGATGTACTAAACAAAGACTTTAAATCAGCTATTTTAAATATATTTGAAGCACTAAGGAACCCATGTCTAAAGAACTAAAGGAAAGTAGTTCTTTGGAATGAGAATGATATCTAATATAATAGAGAATATTAATAAAAAGATAGAAATTATTTAAAAGGAACCAAATAGAAATTCTGGAGTTGAAAATTACACTAACAAATGAAAATTATACTAACTGAGTTGAAAATTACACTAATTCATTAGAAGGAATTCTCAAACGTTGCAATGAGAATATAAAATGGTTCAGCTACTGTGAAAAACAGTTTGACAGTTTCTCAAAAAGTTAAACATAGAATTACCAAACAACCCAGCAATTCCACCCCTAGGTATATACCTGAGAGAATTGAAACATGTTCACAGAAAAGTATATATAACAATGTTCATAGCAGAATTATTTATAATAGCCAAAAAGGGTCTGAATCCAAATCTCGATCTGCTACTGGATATACCACATTTATCTATACAATGGAATACTATTCAGCCATAAAAGGAATGAAGTACTGATACATGCTACAACATGGATGAACCTTGAAAACATTATGCTACACGAAAGAATCCAGGCACAAAAGGACAAATACTGTATGATTCCATTGATATGAAATGTGCAGAATAAGCCAATCCATAGAGACAGAAAGGAAATTAGTGTTTACCAGGGATTGGAGGTGAGAAGGATTGGGAAGGACTGCTAACAGGCAAGGGGTTTCTTTTGGGGATGATGGAAATGATCTGAAATTAGATAGTGAAGAGACTACAAAACCTCGTGAATATACTAAAAACCACTGAATTTAACTTTCAAATGTTGAATTTTATGTGAATTCTGTCAGTAAAAAATTGCAAAGAAAAAAAGACTTAAACTAGATAGGCATTTATTTTTCTCACGCTGAAAAATCTTGAAGTATGAAGAGCTGGTCTATAATTGTCCTCAATGGTCCTCTGCTCTTGGCATCCCTAGGCAGGGGCTCATCCTCCTAGTTCAAACTGGCATTCTTATTTTAGGTAACAGAATGGACAAAGTTTCAAAAAAGGGCTATAGAACAAATACAAATTGTTTCTTAAGTAAAGTTCCCGGAATCTATTACATAGGACTTCCATTTACATCCCATTGGACAGAATGTAGCCATATGACCCCACCTAGAATAAGGGAGGCTAGAAAATCCAGGGTTCATTGCTAATATCAGCAGTCATGTCACCAGCTAAAAACTCTACTAATTTTGCTATTGTGAAAGAGGGGAAGAATGGATAATTAAAAGCAGCTAGTGCTAGATTCTTAGAAAGTTAAATATATATTTTAAAGGCCATTATTCATTTCAGGGATAATAAAATAAAATTGTATTTAAAAGGAAATGCATCACTACTACACTACATGTATTATTTACACTGTTATAAAAATCAAACACCAAATATGGATTTAACAAAAACTCTTTCATATATTAGGAGAAGGAGTGTAGAAAGGGGGATGAGAAAGAGTACAAATTCCTCATCTTGCATAATTCAAAGTCAACAGGCAATTTCTAACTCTGAAAATCAAGAAATAACACTGTAAGATTAATATTTAGAAATATGGAGGAAAATGATAAAAGAAATAGCTAACCAATTGAAAGTCATTATTTTAAATGGGGAGGGATAGGCAACAGGTGTTTTATAAGCTTTTGACTTTTAAATATATATAAATGTATATTTAAGTGTATAAATGTATGTAAACATGCAACGTATATAAACATTATTTGATAATTTCAAAAAAATTTTTAAAGGATTAGTAGCAGTTTTCATTCATAAATCTTTCAATTCCCCAGTCAACACTTTATAAACTTTAATGCAAATAATAATAATAATAGTAATGATGCTACATGGCTTATATACCAAACTGGATTTCCTTTCAAAATTTTTCCTCTTCCAACTCTTAAAATCTTTCAACATCTCAAGTAATAACCTTAGGTACAGAAGAAACTTTATTTAAGGCTTGCATTTCTTTGACTGCCTTAAAGTTACTACTCTTTTTTCAGAATGTCTTTCTTAACTATTGTTTCAACTTCAAATTTTCCATTGAATCAAACTCTATGAATAATTCATAGTGGCTAAATAAATGGGATTAGTGCTTTAGCTTTCAGAGTCTACAAATTTTATGGTCAGGGAAGATGTAGTTTTCCAATGCTGATCCCCCAGGAATAACAATCCAACTTGCAGCCAGCAGGTTTTCAGGTTCCTTGATCCAGTAGTTTTAATACATGAAGGTCACATCATCAAACAGGATGTCACCTCTCTCATCATGTCGCTAGCTTCTTTTTCCACATCCCAGTGCTCACCCTGTCATCTCCTAACCTGCAACTTTATTTTCAGCTGCCACAGCCCTAGAGTCTCAGATGCTTTGTTGAAACACCTCATTATCAGTAGTGTAACAGCAGTTAGAAACTGAATGACATTCAATTAAAATGATATTAGCAGCTCAGGAGTGATTTTGTTTAATTTACTCCTACTCAGATGTAAAAACATTAGCGACTTTTTTAATTGGACCTCATAATGTCTAACTCCTACTCGAATGCAATGAAATTAAAGACTTTGGTGCCTAAATACCGCTTAATTTACTCCTACCCATCTATAATGACATTAAAGATGCTTTAGGGTAGATATTGTTTCCAATCAGTTTTATTCAAAAGAAATCTGAGCTCACAGGTACTATTATTAAGCATATAATAAAATCACACAAGAAATATATCTTTACAATTGGGGATAGGGTGTTTTCCAATAATATTAAAAAGTAATCATGTTCATTTTAATGCAAGGATATTAAAAAGTAATATCTTAAATACAAGATTTTGTAAAGTTTTCAATTGTTTAAACAAATACATGATTCACAGCCTGTTAAAGAAATGTACATTGTTACATATAAATTTGAAGTGAATTTTGTTCAATTATGGCATGCAATTGGCTTTTGCCTGAAATTTTGATTTCTTATGAAAGAAATTTAATTTCTTATGAAAGAAATTTTACCTTAGACATGGCTTAGGGAAGAGCATTTTTTCAGTCTAATGCTAATAATTTAAAAAATTCTGTCCCTACCATAAGTTTTTAAAATGATTATTTTGAACCTTTATTTTCCTGTAAAGGCTGGTTTTAAGCACAGCAGGATTTTGAGTCCAAAATCCTGTGGTTGGGACAGAGTAGATATTTAATAAATAGTTGTGGAGAGTTGGAATAAAAACTATTATCAGTAATAATAGCTAATATTTATAAAGTTCCTACTATGTGCCAGACATTGTTCTAAGCATATTAAATATATTAACTCATTAAGAATTAAGTAATATTAAGTAATATTCTTAGTTTACAGATAAAAACAATAAAATGATGGGTGTCCCTGATAAAATTCTTTGGGTTGCCTTTAGTTTGGGAAGCTTTGTAAGCACTTATACATTCTTAGCCTATAATGTGAAATTCTCCCCCATACAATTAATTAAGAAAATTTGATGGTATAAATTAGAATTGAGCAACAAGCACATAAACACCCATACATATATACACACGTATGTGGAATATTTCAGCCTGGAAATATGGCTTTCTTTACTTAGATATTTAGGAATAATTTCTCAGTATGTTTTCTTTGAAAAAAAAAAAGTTGATGATGTTTTAAAAGATCTAACACTAATAATATTGGCATGCCTAGATGTCCTGGACATAGCTTCTAATTGTGCTCACAGATGCTCACAGTGTTAGAGGGTAGACATTTTAGTCTCTCCAGTAGTAATGCATTGGCTGAAATGCATGGCAGGAAGGCAAGGCCTAAGATTAAGAAATGTTTTAATAACAGACGTCAGGACAGTTGTGCAGCTGCCTGGGTTTGAATCCTAGCTCTGCCACTTTTTGGTTGTTTGATCTTAGGCATGATATTTAATTCTGTAAGCCTCACTTTTCTTATCTGTCAGTGGGACCAATAAGCTCCATTGTTTTTCCCCAAAATACTACTCACCTCATGTTTTTTATTTAGGTGATAGGCAATGCATTTATAATTGTTTAATCCACACACTTGGAGTCATCCTAGATCAATTGATCTCTCTCTCTCTCTTTCTTCCCACATCAGTGAATCACCAAATCTACTTTTTAAACATTTTTATTGGGGTATAGTTGATTTACAATGTTGTGTTAGTTTCAGTTGTACAGCAAAGTGAATCTGTTATACATATACACATATCCACTCTTTTTTTAGATTCTTTTCCCATACAGGCCATTACAGAGTACTGAGTAGATTTTCCTGGGCTATACAGTAGGTCCTTGTTAGTTATCTATTTTATATATAGTAGTGTGTATATGTCAATCCCAGTCTTTCAGTTTATCCCTCCCCGCCCTTACCCCCTGGTAACCATAAGTTTATTTTCTCTATTTGTTTCTGTTTTGTAGATAAGTTCATTTGTAGCCTTTTTTTAGATTCCACATATAAGTGATATCATATGATATTTATCTTTCTCTGTCTGACTTCACTCAGTATGACAATCTCTAGGTCTATCCATGTTGCTGCAAATGGCAATTTTGTCATTTTTTATGGCTGAGTAATATTCCATTGTATCTATATATATGTACCATGACTTCTTTATCCATTCCTCTGTTGATGGACATTTAGATTGCTTCCATGTCCTGGCTATTGTAAATAGTGCTGCAGTGAACATTGGAATGCATGTATCTTTTTTCTTTAATATTTATTTATTTATTTATCTGATTGCACCAGGTCTTCGTTGTGGCATGCAAACTCTTAGTTGTGGCATGCATGTGGGATCTAGTTCCCTGACCAGGGGTCGAACCCAGGCCCCCTGCATTGGGAACATGGAGTTTTAACCACTGCACCACCAGGGAAGTCCCTGGTGTGTGTATCTTTTTGAATTGTGGTTTTCTCTGGATATATGCCCAGGACTGGGACTGCTGGATCATATAATAGCTCTATTTTTAGATTTTTATGGAACCTCCATACTGTTCTCCATAGTGGCTACACCAGTTTACATCCCCACTAACAGTGTAGGAGCGTTCTCTTTTCTCCACACCCTCTCCAGCATTTACTGTTTGTAAATTTTTTGATGATGGCCATTCTGACTGGTGTGAGGTGATACCACGTTGTAGTTTTGATTTGCACTTCTCTGATAATTAGTGATGTTGAGCATCTTTTCATGTGCTTTTTGGTCATCTGTATGTCTTCTTTGGAGAAATGTCTATTTAGACTTCTGCCCATTTTTTTGATTGAGTTGTTTGTTATTTTGATATTGAGCTGCACGAGCTGTTTGTATATCTTGGACATTAATCCCTTGTTGGTTGCTTCATTTGCAAATATTTTCTCCCATTCTGATGGTTGTCTTTTCTTTTTTTTCTGGCTGCGTTGGGTCTTCGTTGCTGCACGTGGGCTTTCTCTAGTTGCGGTGAGTAGAAGCTACTCTTTGTTGTGGTGGACGGGCTTTCTCATTGTGGTGGCTTCTCGTTGCGGAACATGGGCTGTAGGCGCGCAGGCTTCAGTAGTTGCAGCATGCAGGCCCTAGAGCACAGGCTTCAGTAGTTGTGGCACGTGGGCTCAGTAGCTGCGGCATGCAGGCTGTAGAGCGCAGGCTCAGTAGTTGTGGTGCACGGGCTTTGTTGCTCCGCGGCATGTGGGATCTTCCCAGACCAGGGATCAAACCTGTGTCCCCTTCACTGGCAGGCAGATTCTCAGCCACTGCGCCACCAGGAAAGTCCTGTCTTCATTTTGTTTATGGGTTCCTTTGCTGTGCAAAAGCTTTTAAGTTTAATTAGTTCCCATTTATTTTTTATTTTTATTTATTTTTTTATTTTTTTAAGAGTTACCAAACTCTTTTTTTTTTTTAATTAATTTATTTATTTATTTATTTATGGCTGTGTTGGGTCTTCGTTTCTGTGCAAGGGCTCTCTCTAGTTGTGGCAAGTGGGGGCCAGTCTTCATCGCGGTGCGCGGGCCTCCCATTATCGCGGCCTCTCTTGTTGCGGAGCACAGGCTCCAGACACGCAGGCTCAGTAGTTGTGGCTCACGGGCCTAGTTGCTCCGCGGCATGTGGGATCCTCCCAGACCAGGGCTCGAACCCGTGTCCCCTGCACTGGCAGGCAGACTCTCAACCACTGCGCCACCAGGGAAGCCCCCCCCATTTATTTTTGTTTTTATTTTCATTACTCTAGGAGGTGATGGAAAAAGATCTTGCTGCTATTTATGTCAGAGAGTGTTCTGTCTATGTTTTCCTCTAAGAGGTTTATAATATCTGGTCTTACATTTAGATCTTTAATCCATTTGGAATTTATTTTTGTGTATGGTGTTAGGGTGTGTTCTAATTTCATTCTTTTACATGTAGCTGTCCAGTTTTCCCAACACCACTTATTGAAGAGGCTTTCTTTTCTTCACTGTATATTCTTGCCTCCTTTGGCATAGATTAGGTGACCATAGGTGCATGGGTTTATCTCTATCCTGTTCCATTGATCTATATTTCTGTTTTTTGTGCCAGTACCGTACTGTTTTGATGACTGTAGCTTTGTCTGAAGTCTGGGAACCTGATTCCTCCAGCTCCATTTTTCTTTCTCAAGATTGCTTTATCTATTCAAGGTCTTTTGTGTTTCCATACAAATTGTAAAATTTTTTGTTCTAATTCCATGAAAAATGCCATTGGTAATTTGATAGGGATTGCATTGAACCTGTAGATTGCTTTGGGTAGTATAGTTGTTTTGATAATGTTGATTCTTCTGATCCAAGAATATGGTATATCTCTCCATCCGTTTGTGTCATCTTTCATTTCTTTCATCAGTATCTTATAGTTTTCTAAGTACAGGTCTTTTGCCTCCTTAAGTGGGTTTATTCCTAGGTATTTTATTCTTTTTGATGCAGTGGTAAATGGAATTGTTTCCTTAATTTCTATTTCTGATCTTTCGTTGTTAGTGTATAGGAATGCAAGAGATTTCTGTGTATTAATTTTGTATCCTGTAACTTTACCAAATTCATCGATGAACTCTAGCAGTTTTCTGGTTGCATCTTTAGGATTTTCTATGTAGTGTCACGTCATCTGGAAACAGTGAACGTTTTACCTCTTTTCCAATTTGGATTCCTTTTCTTTTTCTTCTCTGATTGCTGTGGCTAGAACTTCCAAAACTGTGTTGAATAATAGTGGTGAGAGTGGACATCCTTGTCTTGTTCCTGATCTTAGAGGAAATGCTTTCAGTTCTTCACCATTGAGAATGATTGCTGTTGGTTTATCACATATGGCGTTTATTACGTTGAGGTAGCTTCCCTCTATGCCCACTTTCTGGAGTTTTTATCATAAATTGGTGTTGAATTTTGTCAAAAACTTTTTCTGCATCTACTGAGATGATCATATGGTTTTTATTCTTCAATTTGTTGATCTCTATCACACTGATTGATTTGCGGATATTGAAAAATCCTTGCAACCCTGGGATAAATCCCACTTGATCATGGTGTGTGATCCTTTTAATGTGGTGTTGGATTCAGTTTGCTAGTATTTTTTTGTGTGTGTCTGTGTTCATCAGCGATATTGGCCTGTAATTTTCTTTTTTTGTGATATTTTTGTCTGGTTTTGGTTTCAGGGTGATGGTGGCCTCGTAGAATGAGCTTGGGAATGTTCCTTCCTCTGCAGTTTTTTGGAAGAGTTTCAGAAGGGTAGGTGTTAACTCTTCTCTGAATGTTTGATAGAATTTTCTTGTGAAGCCATCTGGTCCTGGACTTCTATTTATTGGAAGACTTTTAATCACAGTTTCAATTTCAGTATTTGTGATTGGTCTGTTCATATTTTCTATTTCCTCTTGGTTCAGTCTTGGAAAGTTGTATCTTTCTAAGAATTTGTCCATTTCTTTTAAGTTGTCCATTTTATTGGCATAGAGTTGCTTGTAGTAATCTCTTATGATCCTTTGGATTTCTGTGGTGTCCGTTGTAACTTCTCCTTTTTCATTTCTAATTTTATTGATGTGAGTCCTCTCCCTTTTTTTCTTAATGGGTCTGGCTAAAGATTTATCAGTTTTGTTTATCTTCTCAAAGAACAAGCTTTTAGTTTCACTGATCTTTGCTGTTGTTTTCTTCATCTTTATTTCATTTACTTCTGCCCTGATCTTTATGATTTCTTTCCTTCTACTATTTTTGGGTTTTATTTGTTCTTCTTCGTCTAGTTGCTTTAGGTGTAAGGATAGGTTGTTTGAGATTTTTCTTGTTTCTTGAGGTAAGATCATATTGCTATAAACTTTCTTCTTAGAACTGCTGCATCCCATAGGTTTTGGATCGTCATTTTTTCATTGTCATTTGTCTCTAGGTATTTTTTAATTTCCTCTTTGATTTCTTCAGTGGTCCATTTATATTTAGTAACATATTGTTTAGCCTCAATGTGTTTGTGTTTTTTAGTTTTTTTCCTGTAATTTATTTCTAATCTCATAGTGTTGTGGTTGGAAAAGATACTTGATATGATTTCAATTTTCTTAAATTTACCAAGGCTTGACACCAAATATATTTTATCTCCTAAATATTTCTCATTCAGAGCAGCTTAACTGCAATGAGACAGAATAGAATATATGTCATAATGGAATATATAAGTGAAATTCGTTCACCCAACATTTATTTAACTCCAGCTTTTTGCCAGGAGGTGCTAGGATGCCAGGGGTGCAGTGGTGATAATCTTTGGATTCAATGAGCTTCGTGTCCAACAGGAGAGATAAGCAGTAAAATCCCTGGTTCCAATGTGGTATGATAAAGGCCTAACAACACTACAGAAATATGGTCATGCCTTAGTGCAGAATTAGAAGTACATCTGGTGGGCTTCCCTGGTGGCACAGTGGTTAAGAATCCACCTGCCACTACAGGGGACATGGGTTCAAGCCCTGGTCCAGGAAGATCCCACATGCCACGGAGCAACTAAGGCAGTGTGGCACAACTACTGAGCCTGTGCTCTAGAGCCCCCGAGCCACAACTACTGAGCCCTCATGCTACAACTACTGAAGCCCACGTGCCTAGAGCCCATGCTCCACAGCAAGAGAAGCCACGACAATGAGAAGCCCGTGCACCTCAATGAAGAGTAGCCCCCACCCGCCGCAACCAGAGAAAAGCCCATGTGCAGCAACGAAGATCCAATGCAGCCAAAAATAAATAAATAAAATAATAAAATAAATACATTTTTTAAAAAAAGTACATCTGGCTGCATGTAACCTAATTACAGTGATTTCACCAATTTTGGGTTTGTGGAAACTGCAATCACTTAAAATTGAAGAGGCAGTTTTGAGGGAATCACTGTGATTTTGGAATCTGGATAATAAATACTGATTTTCCTTTTTTAAAAATGTCTGAATTCCAAGCATCAGTGTGTTAATAAAAATTTCCACACTTCTGGATGGTTATCTTTGTCTCTCATAGGACTTTAACTCTGAACAGCATATCTCTTCCTCCGTTTGCAGAGGCATGAGTTCTAATTACTCCTTAAACCACACCCACCGAGAGAATTTCAAAGCCAAATCATATCAGTGATATTCTCCAAATTTTATGGAAGTCCAACCAGCCATTTACACACAAACCAAAAAATAGGCTGAAACAATGTTCTTTACATAGATGAAAATGTGTGTTGTGGTAAAGATACAACACACACACACAAAAGGATAATTAGGAAAAGTCAAAGATTAGTTTTAGCTCTTTTAAGAGTAATGGTTTATTATTTTTGAAAAGATCATGATTAAGAGTATCAACCACGAAAGTACTGACTGAGCTTGATATATCATTTCCAGCCATATATCTGATAGAATTCTGGAAGTCAGTTTCTTACACATTAGTTTGATTTTTGTGTCTCTTATTTTTCACAGCTGTGGTTCTCTGCTACAGAGGATGAATTTCCCTGTGCCAAAAGAGAAAAAAAAAATAACAATAATAATTGTAGTAGCAGTACTAATGGCAGTAGTAATAGTAGTAGCAGCAGTAGCAGTAACAGTTGTAACAGTAGCAGTAGCAGAGGTACTAATATTAGTAGTAGTAGTTAGCCACTATAACAGCAGGAACGGTATTTCTCCAGCTTTTAGCTCATTCATTATTTTGGTACCACCAGCACTCCCTGGAAAGTTCACACACAATGATTTCTGGGAGTTCCCAAGAGTATCTCACAAGCTCTTACCTCTGAGGATCACCTACCATTTCCTTCCTATTATAGACTAAATGTTTATGTCCTCCCAAAGTTCATACATTGAAGCTCTTATCCCCATTGTGATGGTGTTTGGAGATGGGGCCTTTGGGAGGTAATTAGGTTTAGGTGAAGTCATGAGGGTGGGGCCCCCACAATGGGAGTGGTACCCTTATAAGAAGAGAAAGAGAGACCAGAGCTCTCCCTGTCTCACCCCCGCAAGTGAGAACACAGTGAGAAGTGATCTGAGAGCCAGGAAGAGGGTCTGTGTGAGGAACCAAATCTGCCACACCTTGATCTTGGACTTCCAGATTCCAGAACTGTGAGAGATAAATGTCTGTTGTTTTAAGCCCGCCAGTCTACAGTATTTGTTGTAGCAGCCCAAACTAAGACACCTCTCTCTTGCTTCAGTTCCTGTGGCCATGGGTGAAGCTCCTGAAAGTCCCAGAGGCCCAGCTTAGAGCTGCTATCTCTGCTATTGGTGGGGCACTAATGCCCCTGAAGTTGGGGTCATACTGTGTCACATGAATCCTATAGCAAGGCTCCCATTGACCATGGGGATACTTTTCTGACAATCACAGTTACTTTTTTTTTTTTTAGTAGACTATTTCTAGGGTATGATTGATTGATTGATTGATTTTTGGCTGCTTTGGGTCTTTGTTGCTGCTTGCGGGCTTTCTCTAGTTGCGGCGAGTAGGGGCTACTCTTTGTTGCAGTGCGTGGGCTTCTCATTGCGGTGGCTTCTCATTGCGGAGTATGGACTCTAGGGGCGCGGGATTCAATAGTTGTGGCACACGGGCTCAGTAGTTGTGGCTCGCAGGCTCTAGAGCACAGGCTCAGTAGTTGTGGCACACGGGCTTAGTTGCTCCGAGGCATGTGGGATCTTCCCCGACCAGGGCTTAAACCCATGTGCCACGCATTGGCAGGTGGATTCTTAACCACTGCGCCACCAGGGAAGCCCCATAGTTACTTTTAAACCACAGCCCCTTTCTCTAGGATTCAGGCACAGGTCCATACAGGCCAAAGGACATTCTGCCTTGTCTCTGCTTTGCTCAGAGAGAGTCTAGTGTATCTTCTCACTGTTATGTCCCCAGAACTGTCCAAGCACCTCCCGTATAGAAGGTCCTCAATACAGTAGTTGTTTGTGGAATGAATGAACACACAAGCATTCATTTTGGAAGGGCCCTCCTTTCTTTCCTAGGAGATACCTTGGTCCCTAGCAGGGAATTATTTGTGAGGTAGAAGGACATGTGTTATTATTATTTTTTTTTTATTTATTTGTCTGCACTGGGTCTTAGTTGTGGCATGCGGGATCTAGTTCCCTGACCAGAGATTGAACCCGGGCCCCCTGCATTGGGAGCACAGAGTTTTAACCACTGGACCACCAGGGAAGTCCCAGGACATGTACTATTATCCCCATGTCATGGATGGAGAAACGGAGATGCAGAAAAAGTGTTAGTAACTCGCCTAGGAGCCCCAAAACCTCACTATGTTTACTAGTACCTCAGTAATTTTTTTTTTCCCTTTTATGAGTGGAGCACCTTCCTTTAAACAGCTTTTTAGCTCAGCATTTATTCAGGGAAACAGGGGGAGGCATGTATTTACAGACTGGAAGAAGATTAACAAATGAGTTCATGGTGAAAAAGCCCAATTTTTGAAAGTCCATGACCACACTCCTCCCAAAGAATGCCCAAGGGCACTCAAGCCATTTACTTCTCCTTAGAATAAGAAGAGAGTGTGAGTCTTGTAAAATTTCCCACACTGCCTGACCCGGCAAGCTTTTGCAAGGAGAAAGGAACTCTCTATTAGCTCTAGTCTGGTTTCTATGCTTCTGCTCTGAATGTTCAATTGTCAAGCAAGATTCTGAAGTGTATAAATATGTAATTATACTGCATAGCCAAAAACAAATAGGTTGAGTTTTTGGTGAGAATCTGTTTTATTTTGATCCCCAATTTCTAGTTAAATGGTTTAGACTTTGGATTTCTCATACTTTGTGGAAATACAGATTTTACATTCCCAAATCTGTTTTCATTTAACGTGTTTAAAAATGGAATAATTTAGGTATTTTATTTTACAGTTTTGTAAATGTTGTATTTCCGGTGTCATGTAAACGACTACATTTTAGGATTAGCCTCAACAAGTATTTTAATGGGTCTATTTCTCTATGAATAATAAAAACAAGACGCTTGTATAAATACCAGTCATTCAAGAATTCCATGATAAACTGGAAGCAGCTTCACTGGTGAGGAGTTCTGCTTCCCTTCTATTATCAGATTTTCATATTTCACTGTCAAACATAGTCCTATATTGCATTGGGTTTAAGGAGAATGCTTTGGCCAGAGGGTTAAAAAACCTTCTAGATATATTATCCTCAGGAGTCATCACTTGCATGTAAAAGATATAAACAAGAGGAGCGGACAGGGAAGTTAATGTCGGCCAGGCAATAGCACATATGAAGCCCGAGGTCAGGTTTCCTGATTCCTTGATACGTGCTAGAGGGACCAAACTTCTGGCGAGCAAAGATATTATGTTGCTTTATATAATAAATGTAGTGTATATCATATGTCTTCAGTAGCTGTGAAAGACAATGAAAAGTCTTATTTTCAAAGTTGGCCCATTTGAAGTTGTTGTAGGTCGATGGCCTTTGGCCTCCTCCTGTGGGTCTTCAGAGTTCTCCCACGCCCGCACTTCCTTTCTTTTCATCTCCTTCCTTCTTGAAGGTCAAACCCCCATCTTTGAAGACCAACACTGGCACCACGCTACAGGGAACCTCCAGCTTCCAAATGCAGCAGAGGGGCCAGGAGGGAGTCCCCAGATGGCAGAAGATTTTGTCTTCATGGTGTCCCAACTGCTCGAGCTAGTCAGGAAAGTGATGGGGCAGATCGGGTGTTGGGATCTTTGGTGTCATAGAAATAAAGCAACCAGCGAACAGTTCTTTTCTCTCTCTCTCTTCTTTTCCAGTGGTCATCTTGGAAGGGATAAGCGCAAGGTAGAAGACAAAACAAGAAAAAATAGCAACTATATAGGCAGGTTGTTGGATTTTATTATTTTTTTCATTATAAAAAATAAGTGGAGAATCATTTAAAAAAATAAGTGCAAGAAGAGAGAAAAGGAGAAATATTGAAGGGGGAAAAAAATCATTGGAAAGTGAAGAAATGAGCAGGTCAGGTGAGGAGTGCTAAATTCCTAGTCATACTCAGCTTGGGCACACAAAGACACATGGGTGCAGCAAAGATGAGCACTGTCTAAAGTAGTTGAAGAGAAGGTTGTGCATGGGGAAATGGAGGTGGGGAGAACATGCTAGCATGTCATAACCAGGCAGAAAACTGGGTTCCTAATCATTCTTTTTTTTTTCTTTTTTTAATAAATTTATTTATTTATTTTTGGCCGCGTTGGGTCTTTTGTTTCTGTGCGCGGACTTTCTCTAGTTGTCGCAAGAGGGGGCTACTCTTTGTTGCGGTGCGCGGGCTTCTCATTGCAGTGGCTTCTTTTGTTGCGGAGCAGGGGCTCTAGGGGCGTGGGCTACAGTAGTTGTGGTACGCGGGCTCAGTAGTTGTGGCTCGCGGGCTCTAGAGCGCAGGCTCAGTAGTTGTGGCACACGGGCTTAGTTGCTCCGCGACATGTGGGATCTTCCCGGACTGGGGCTCGAACCCAGGTCCCCTGCATTGACAGGCGGATTCTTAACCTCTGCACCACCAGGGAAGTCCCCCTAATCATTCTTTGTCAGTCACATTTCTTTACTCTTGTTTTTGTAGTTATTTCAGGCAGTGAAGCTACTATAAAATTTATACTTCTGTTCAGCATCTATTTGCAATTTTTTTTTTTAAAAAGCAAAAGTTTGTGTGGTAAAAGTTCATATTTAGTAAAGGCTTTCTAGATGTGCCCCACCCCCACAAACCCAAACCTCCTCCAAAGTTACCTGGTGGCCTGCTTATGCTTTTATAGCAATTATTATATTCTCTTCATAACACAGTCATTTCAGTATTGTCAGTTCCATGAGGGAAGGCACTGGAGCTTTTGTACCTTTGTGCTTCCACCAAGCCCAAGACCTTATCCATAAATTAGAATGAACAGTTGATGAATTGGGGTTTGGTGGTTTGCTTACAAAATATGCCATCTGAGCAGCAACCTGTGACTTAGCAAAAGGGTCTGTAGTAAGTGGTGTGGAAAAGAAATATTAATTTAGAGATTTAAAAACTAACAGTTTTGAGAAAATATATTTATTATTTTTAAGGTGAGAGTTTTTTTTTTATTAATGTGCTTTGTAAATGAAGGAAAGTGTCAATTTTCTACAGTAAATTATTATTTTAAAATACTCCTTATGATTACCTCTAGGCAAACTGTAATTAAAAAGCAGGGGAAAGGGAGGGACTTATGCCTCCTTAAATCTTTTTTAAGAATAGATAGGATGTTTTATATACATGAAAGTTTTGGAGTCTTGAGTATTAAAAGGTAAACTAATCATTGATCCTCATCAAGTTCTACAAGTGTGTGTAACCTCACGAGAAGTAGATTCTGTTCAAAAATGAGCAAAAGAGTAGTTTATATTGAAAACAGGACTCTTAGAAGAAGAGACAAATTTTCTTAAAAGTATTATTTGCCTGATGATCCTGAGAGAAAGGCAACGAGACAGAATTTCTCATAAAAATTAATGCAGAAATTTATTTTAATTTAAGCTGCCAGTTTTAAATTTTATAACCTTCTCAGTAGAAATTAACTTCCACAGGGAGCAGCCTGCAATCATGCTAGGCATGGTGCGAACACTGGTCTAGGGCAGAGCTTCACAGACTTTACTGTGAGTGAACACAGCCTGGGATCTCATTGAAATGCAGACTCAGAAGGTCTGGGGCGGGGCCTGAGATTCTGCATCTCTCACAAACTCCTAGGTGACGCCTACTCTGGCTCAGGGATCATACTTTGAGAAGCAAAGCCTTAGACCACCAAGTACTTACTTCAGTGACCTTACATGCTGATCAGTGGTGTTCGAGGACTAACTGCAGGGCCAGGCAGCTCCCAGTGAGGGTCACTTCGTATTTCACTGCATCAGGATTAGAGGCCCATGATCCCTCCACTGACATTGTCATTATGAAGCTGTCAATCCAGGCAGACACAGTGACAGAGATAAACAGAACCCAGAGATAGACCAAAGTTTAGAAAGAAATACTGTGAATTGGAACACACAGGCAGAAGAGAATCTAGAAAGCTGAGGGTGTCTAATGAAAAGGCCAGGAGAACAAATAGGTGCAAGCAGTTAATGTGGGGCAGTTCTGAAGCTAATCCTATGTTCTTTAGATCTCCATTTGGGGCATTAATTTATGTGCAGTTTGGCTTATTTCTCTTGCTAATAGGCAAGCTTGTAAAAGGACTCAGCTGGGTTAGACAATAACGTGGATGTAAACTGGGCAGTGCAAAATACTTGTATAGGTTCACTGAAATCATCAGGAACAGATATTTTTCAGAATTTAAACTTTTTTGGATTTTGTGCATATACTGTATGCTACATAACATCCCCAGCAGGGCCTGGGAGAAAACACCCCAAAATCAAACCCATTAATATTCTTAAGCAAAGCATGTGAACACTCAGTTACACTGAGTGGGAAAAATAAGGGATCTAAACAGCCTCACGTTTATTCAGGGCAGGTTTTTTTGCCAAATGAATTATTTTTTTAAAATCTTATGGCTTGAAGACTTCAGAATTACAGTTTAAGAGAATGTGGACATGTTTTCTAACACAGCCTCCTATTAGCGGTGTTCAGCCTTCTTCAGACAGGCAGTGCTCACATACTTCATCTTTCCTTCTTAAAATGAACTTCTTAACCTCTTCTCAATTACACTAAGGTGTAACTGACTAATAGTCAGCTCGGGTGTACTTGCATTTTGACAGGGATAACCACTACATTTTGAGGTATATTTTCAGGCACTAACCAGTAATTAATTTCATCTAGGAATTTAGCATCCAGAAGATTCTATTTAAGAGGGATAGGATTAAGTTCAGTTAA
The DNA here is from genome assembly GCF_009873245.2 of Balaenoptera musculus. Taxonomy (NCBI): domain Eukaryota; kingdom Metazoa; phylum Chordata; class Mammalia; order Artiodactyla; family Balaenopteridae; genus Balaenoptera; species Balaenoptera musculus. The sequence continues at coordinate 70,412,812 of NC_045800.1, read as the reverse complement.
ACAAAGTAAATTTTACCTAACCAAGTTGTTCTCTGCCTTTGGCTTAGTTGGCTTTGAGCTACCCCTTTTTTTTTTTTTTTTAACTTACTGTACTGTACATTTTCATAGTGCTCTACAGTTTTAAAAGTAATTTATAATCATTATCTCATTCCATGTGTATTAATCTCTTTTTTTTTTTTTTTTTGAGGAAACTTAGGTTCAAACAAGTGACTTGTCCAAGGTCACAGAATTGAGAAGTAGCTGGGACTCCAACCCAGAACTTTGACCAAACTAGACCATTTCTATAAAACACTGGTTAGAAAATGAGGTGGCAGTGTTTGTTTCCTCCCTGTTGGTGAAATGCAAATGTGAACTTAGATGATGATGATTCACTGTGAAAACAGTAAAAGACATAAGAGAGAAAATATGTGTTCTTTATTAGAATGATCCCACTTTGTCTGATGATAGCTAATAGGCCAACTCTGAGCAAATGTTCAGCCTGATAAAAATATTATATTCCTTGAGGTGTTGTTACCATTGTCACGATTTCTAGTAGTCACAAGATCCTGCACTCTGAATCTTTAGACCAAATTTGCTGGAGTCATATTTATTTTAACCATCTGACACAGGAAGTTTGAAGTGCTGTGGAAGTGGCAAGAGATCAATTCCACAAACATTTATTGCACACACTGCCTAGCTAACAATAGGCGCTTAATATATGTTAAATGAATGAATACATCCCCTGTAATTACAAGATTCCCTCCTGTCATTTTGACTGAGTCAGTAACTCCCCTTCTTCTACTGCCTCAGTAGATGCAACATTCCCTAAAGCAAACGTCTGAATCAAAGCGTAGGAGGAAGGTTAATTTGCTTCCAAGAATGAACCGGGGAGTTGCTTTAAAAATAATGCACCTATCTCTATGGGAAAAGCTTCAAGAGAAACACAGAGTGTGTACACAGGAAAATGGAAGCTACAGCATATTGTCTATTAATCTTCTCTAGGACGTTTCTTATCCTTCATATTTTACTTTTCCTGAGTAAAAGGCTCCCTTGATTCCACTGGCTGTATTCCTCTTTTATGCCTGGTCTGGCATACTGTAGTAGAATTTCGCCTGGCTGCGTACCTCACTCTCAGCAATGATACTCCTTTTTATGTTCCACTTGACAAAAGGTGTTCATGAATCAGCTCGAAATCTCAGTTTATATTTAGATGACACATTTTCTTCAACTGAACAACAGTCCACAGTTAACAAATGCCAAACAGGAGGGGCACATCTGCGAAAAACAAGCCTCTTAAGCTGGAAGAATGAATAATGATGATGTGTGGGTTGTGCTTTCTCTACAGCAAACTCGGGGAAGACCTTTCTGTGAACAGCTCTCTGATCACAGTTGAAGAGGCTTTGTCCTACTCACCTCCCACACTCCGTATCAGCAGCTCCACAGGGGCAAGGGCGATTGGTAGTAAAGATTACTTGGTCATTAGAAACTCAGGTATCTATTCAGAATCTTAAAATCTTAGGGTAGTGAGTCTTTTTCTCATCACTTGTAGTTCTTAGTACCAAGCAAATCCTAGAGATGAGTGTTTTCTTCAGGGATATAAAAGTTGTTTCCACTTTGAGTTTCAAATCCCCAATAGAAGCTTCTAGATAATGAACTAGATAGTTAGATAGAATACTGGTTCAATTTGGATTTAATTAAATTTTTCTGCTTATGAAACGATTCCATTTTCACTGCAGAAATCTTATAATAAATATGGCATTTTTATCTGGCATAAACTTCAGTCATTTTGGAAAATGTATAAGTTGGCTTCTAATTTGGAATGTCTGTGGGGGGGTGTATCTGTGTGTGTCTATGTATCTGTGTGTGTCTGTGTTTAACTAAATAAGCTCACTCTTCAGTAAAATAATAAAATTTGAGTTTGGTTAAGGAGTCAGCAAATTTGCATATGCTTTGTTGCAGTTTTTGATTCATGGTAACACTTATAACTAACTTTCTTTAGTTTATAGGCCCTTCTCTGTTACTGTCATAAAATTATTATAATAATAGAACCCCTCCTTTCCACGTGGAATTCCATTAAGAGTTTGGCTCTTTCATCCATCATGAGAAGAGTTTGCTACTGAGGAAGAAGCTAACAGTATTAACCCTGGAACCTCCCACCTCCTCCCCCCCATCCCCAAACTCAATTAAACCAGCATCGCACCAAGACACACACACAAAGACTGCTGCCTATTTACGTAACACAATGATCGAGTGATAAATCAACATTAATCATGAACGATGCAACAAGTCACTGAAAATGATGTTTGACCTCACCATGGACCGGACTCATCCATCCACGAACAGCATTCATTTCCAACTGGGAGCAACTTCCCACTCCCAAGGACAGGGTCAAGCATTTCGGATACAGATGACAGGCAGGTTTGAGCTTTCCTTCCGGGTATCACTTTCCTTTCTTTCTATCTCTATTACTCTTCACTCTGAACAAATTTATCCTAGAAATGATTCCATTTCCAACACTCAACTAATCCAAATGTCCATTTTCTTGAAAGCCCTTCTTAACATCCACTTTCTTATGGTGCATTCCCTACTAAGGTTAAATTCAGCTACAGCATGTATCATAGTCCTAGGCTCCCTGATTCTGTCTATAATTACTCTGAATATTTAAGGGAAAAATTTAAGTAAAACTTTTCTGTTAGTTCCTGGGTAGTGTTTTAGGAGTTACAGTTCTTTAGGGCAAGGTCCTTACATCTATTACAGTATAAGTTGCAAGCATGCGGCCTCTGCCTGTTGTCACATATTCCTGTCTTCCTCTGTAGGTGCCCAGTTATAAAACTAGGCCTGTCGGAGGTAGGTCAAATAGCAGCAGCCTCACCTTACGGCTTGGGATGAAGTCGTAGCTCAGCATGCAGTGCCCTGAAGCAATCTTGGCATCTCTGTCTTTTTAGTATATGTAAAGATAAAACAACATATGTAAACAAGATAAAGGTTTGTGAATTTCTTTTCTTCCTGAAAATGCTTTTACATGTCTCTCAGCCTTTGCACATTCTGTTCATGCTTTCTAGAATCCGCCCATCCTCACCCCTCACCCACATTCCCATCCTCATATGTGTGATTGGGGAACTGTTATTCACACCTTTGGTCTCCACTAAAGGCAGCTGCCGCCCTGAGAGTCCTTTCCACACACCCCAGGCTGTGACTCTAACAGTTTTCTCTGTGTCCCACTGCACTTTGTTGAGACTCCACTTTGGAGCTCACCCCTGCTTGCATTTGTGTAAGCTTCCCCTCATCACTAGATGGTTAGCAACTAGGAACCGGAGACCATACCATTTTATTTTTGTATCCCAGAAGCTAGCCCAATGCTTGTCATGAGTTTTCAATAAAAAATGTGATGGATGAATGAGTGAATGGAGTGCATTTCGACAGGATTTTAAAAAGGGAACAACTAGGAGGATAATTGTGTTTTATAATCAACATTCCTCTGTTGAGTCAAAATTAAACAATCTTGCAGATAGGTGTTTATACACCAGTTGGTCCTTTACTAGTTGATTGATTTAAATGACAGTATTAAAAGAAACGAGTTATGACTAATTCAGTGTTTAATAGGAAAAGGAGAATTTTTGCACATGAAAAACAGCCTGTGTTAGACATAAATTATGTATCATCATACTGATTACTGGCTATGGTCAGTGACATGGAAGTTGAAAATGACAAAAACATGATATTTAAATTAGTATTTTGCACAGCCACATGTTAAATATGTGCCATTTCCCCATGACAAACTGATTAAATAACTTAGATAATGTTTTAACACACATCGTTATACAAAAAAAATTAGAATAAAATATAAATCATTCTGTCAACTTGTGATTCAATGGAACAATGTCTATCTTTCATGGTTATTAATATTTAGTGTCTTTAAGTAAATTAAAAAATCAAGCTTAACAAAGGTTAAAAATATCTGGTGATACATAGATGATTGTAAAAGTAATATATATTAATGAAGCTTTGTACAGCGACTTTTTTCCTTTTTTGGTTAATCACTCACAGAATTATGTCAAACATATATCAAGACTTTGGCTCTTTTTTCATCCAACCTTCCGGCATTTCATTACTATAGTTACCTGATTAATGGATGCAATAATATATATGGCATGATATGATATGTTCACATTAAATTTTAATCAAATATTACTAAATTCAGAAAACATTAAGTAAATCATGACTGATGAGGCAATATTGCTGTACTGTCATATTGATGACTCTCAAACTTCACTACTGAGAGTAACAGATTAAGCACAAGAAGTAAATTTGATGAGGAAATATAAGGATCTCAACTTCCACAGTTGTGTTTTGTTAATTGCTTTCTGGCCACCAGGGGAGACGTTAGATCCATCAAGTCTATCAGTGTCACAGATCCTGTAATTCCCTTTCTCAGTTTCAAAAACTGTGTTTGCAGTGAAAGAGGGGCCCATTCGTTATCCATGGTGGTTTGTTGTTTTTTCTAATCATTGTTTTTAACTAAAATTTGCTGTTGTTCCAGTTATACAAGGTATCTAATGTAGTCAAGTAATGGAAACTGAAAGTAGAATGTGGTTTCCAGGGGCAGGGGCAACGGGGAATGGGGAGTAGTTGTTCAATGGGTGTACAGTGTCAGTTTTGCAAGATGAAAAAATTCTGGAGATCGGTTGCACAACAATGTGAATATGTTTAACCCTGCTGAGGTGTACACTTGAAAATAGTTAAGATGGTAAATTTAATGTTATGTATTTTTCCACAATTTTTTTAAAAGTTATAAGCATTGTTGTTGCATTTTAAATAGAACTTAGAACCTAATACTGGCTCCTTCAGTCTTGCCAAGGAGGGAAGAAAATGAGAACTTTCATTTGTTGAGACAGGCATGAAATTTGAGGGTGGTCATCAGTTGGAGCCATTAAACTATAGCTCCCTTAGTAAATAATGAACTGTAACCTGCTTTCATTGATCAAGCCTGTTTTAATTGTTTTTGCAAAACATGCATGTCCTCCAAGCATCTCATAGCCTAGACAATAAGATGTTTGCCCAAGTTGTTTTTCAGGAACTTGGGGTCAGCTCTGTCAAGTTTGAGTTCAAGCGGGTTGGGACCACCGACCCTCCAACTGGGCATATGCGAAATGTCCGAGATCCATGACCTTTTGACATTAGAGGGCAAAAAACTCCATCCTAATGATGTTTACCTTGTCCTTTTGGTATCTCCAGTCACCTTTCCCCATGTTCCCCATGCCTCAGCTTTATCCCATAAATATCCTGAGCTCTTCGCCTTCAGGGAGGTGGATTTGAGACTTTCTTCTCCCATCTCCTTACTTGAATGCCTTGAGAGTAAGACATTCTCTGCTCCAGATTGCAGAGCCGGTGCAGCATCTCTGCAAACGGTCCGCCAAGCTGAAGTGTCGGGCACAGCGGTTCTGTGCCGGGAACTCTAATCCAACATGGAAGGTGCAAGGCCTCTGCACACGTGCCCCTAAAGGCAAGTGAAACTAGACTAAGCACAAAAGATGAGGCTAGCCTTTATCTTAACACCTAGATTCCATCTTATTTTTCCCAAGGACCCCAGTGGCCTTTACTGATGACAAAATTCTGGGTACTTTATATGTGATATCTCACCTAACTTCACAGCAAAGCCACAAAGTGGGCCTCCTTATATAGGTGTTATATATGAAGAGACACATAACTGTTGAGTGCCAAGAAAGACTGTCGGTCCAAAGTTGTATTGTTCTTACTTACAGTAGAGATTTCTAGCACTCATGCCATTCTCCTCATTTTCCTGTACTCCCAGAGGAAACACATCACAGCCCCTCTTGCTGCCAAGCAGGGCCGTGTGACCCACGCAGGTCACTTTGGGGCTCGGGCAGTGAGATGCCCCTGTGAGACTCTCCATGTGCTCTTCCTCCACTGTAGCCACTCTGGCAACCATGTGCTGAGGTCATGAATTCACAAGATAAGATCTCTGAGTCACCCTTGGAAGGAAGATGCCTCAGAGGGCCCACTTCACCTACAGCAGGTGTTTTGTGAGGGAGAAGTAAACTAGTGTGTATTAAGCTACTGGGACTTTGGAGATTCATGTTACTTCAAGATTGTCTAGCCTGGTCTGCCTACTACATTGCTGAACACTTGAAATATGGTTGGTCAGGGTTAGTGCTACAAGCCCAAAGTATTAGTCTCTCTGATAATCAAAATTTCTTCTTACCTTAGCCTCATCAACTGAAAACCATGTTCTACAATACCTAGCCTCCTAATTACCAAACTTCTACTTCTCCTTTTCTTTCTCCTCCCCCTACTTTCTTCCCCCCTCCCCCTCCTCCATCTTCTTCTTCTTCTCCTTCGTCTTCTTCTCCTTCCTCTTCTCCTTCCTCTTCTCCTTCCCCTCCTCCTCCTTCTCCTCCTCCTCCTTTTCCTTTTTCTTCTTCTTCTCCCCCTCCCCCTCCTCCCCCTCCCCCCCCCCCCCTCCCCCTCCTCCCCTCCCCCCCTCCCCCTCCCCCTCCGCCTCCTCCGCCTCCGCCTTCTCCTTCTCATGAAGAATGGAATCTTGAGTCTCATGTTAGAACAATCTGGAATCAACTCAATGTCAACCTGCTCACACTGACACAAGATAATCTATCCTATCCTCCAAGGCCAACATACCCAACTCCAGTTTTCCTAAAATGTGGTACTCCAAATAATTTTAGGTGCTTAATTAATTAGCACTTTTAATTTCATTTTTATACTGTATTTTATTTTTTGCTTTAGCAGTTACATATTTAAAAGTATGTTAGAAAACATCAAACCTGTGAGTTCATGTATATCATTGCTTAGGATAAGGCAAGTATACAGCAGCACAGCCTGTGTACTCATACGGCAAAAATCATGAATGAAGCTGAGAACATGATGCCAGATTGTACCCTGAGTCATGGAGGGCACACTCCAAGCAGGGTTAGTGCCTGTAGTGCCAGGTGGCCAGCTGTGCCTCCTTCCTGCCAGCCTTTGGACAGTATGATGAAAGGAACACACCTCATCTGTGTTTCCCCACACCACTGGCCCAGGCAGGCATGTCGTCCCTGCTCAAAGTTTTCCTTCCAGCATCAGTCAGCAATCAATGAAAATGCAGAGGCCACCAGACAGGGCTATGAATAGTGTTTAAGAGCTAATCTCAGTCTCCTTTTCTTTCTTTTTTTTTTTTTTTTAATTTATTTATTTATTTTATTTATGGCTGTGTTGGGTCTTCGTTTCTCTGCGAGGGCTTTCTCCAGTTGTGGCAAGCGGGGGCCACTCTTCATCGTGGTGCGCGGGCCTCTCACTATCGCGGCCTCTCTTGTTGCGGAGCACAGGCTCCAGATGCGCAGGCTTAGTAATTGTGACTCACGGGCCTAGTTGCTCCGCGGCATGTGGGATCTTCCCGGACCAGGGCTCGAACCCGTGTCCCCTGCATTGGCAGGCAGATTCTCAACCACTGCACCACCAGGGAAGCCCATCAGTCTCATTTTCTTATTGGAGCCCATGATCTCATTATCAGGAGCTGACCCAGTTGTTTAATTGATCCCATAAGGGGCCCAGATGCTTTTAGCTGATGAGGGGAGGAGAAGAGGGGCAGAACCTGGGCAGGGGTGAAGCCTCTCTTGCTCAAACATTGCTGGCATGTTTAGCCTGGGCCCCTGCCAGGTTTTTGGGAGGGGGCAAGCTATCCAACTGGGTGCAGTCAGAGCAGCTGGGTTCTCTGGTGAAAGGTGGTGTAAAAAATGCAGAGACAGGAAGATTGATCCAACCTCCCACGTACTGAGGTGTTCAGCACAAACTGAAATACAGAAATGGCTTGCCCTGATCAGAACTCCAAAAACTGCCTCATGTTAGTATCACTCACTGCCTCTATGCTGTACTATATTTAGGTAAAGGTGCCATCTTGCTTTTCTCACAATTCCCCCCATCCTTCTGCCTTTGGTTTGACCCAGGGGAATTCACCGTACATTCTGGTTCTTAACTCCTGCAGAAGGAGTTGCAGTTTGCTCACTACCCTTGGGCATAATGCCTCCTTCCTGAGCTAGTGGATTGTCACATAACACCAGGGTGTCTTGGCCCCATTTCCCTTCCTCTGGTCCACCAATGACAATTCCACAAATGATCCTTTTCGTGGACCTAAATCAGCAATCCGGCCCAAAATGGAGGAGGAGGAACAGAACTGTGAGAATAGAACATTGATTTCCTTTCATCTGATACCAGGCTGGTCCAGGGTGTGGAAGGCACCTCCAATTACCTGGGCCCTCAGGGTGGGATGTGGGAAGGGAGGTGAAGGTGTCCTACAGAACCTTCATGAATTAGCACTTTTTATTTCATTTTTATAATTTTATTTATTTTTTATTTTGGCACTTACATACTAAAAATTATGTTAGAAAACATAAAACCTGTGATTTCATGGATAGCATTGCTTAGGATAAGGCTAAAGGAGGTCTTTATGTTTCAAAAGTAGGTAGATGTTTTTAAAAACTAATAAGTGAACAACAGGGCCGCCAGTGCACTGGCCCATTGGATATCTACAATCACTTGTAAAAAAAGCACCTAGGGGCCAGAAGAGTCCATCAGGAGAAAAAAAAAAAGCAAGGAACTCAGCAGGAAATAGAATTTTCTGAGAATGGAAAAAAACACACCACCAATTTGTTAGACTGCTTGGGAGCCAGAAGCTATTGTGATGGGAGCTATGTCAGAAAGGAAATTTTGAATTTGCAGGTGAGTTGGATGTCAAGGTGAAGAAGGTGTGGCCCAAAGGAGGGGGTGGCGGGAACAAGTAGAGAAGTAAGATAAGGAGTTGCAGAGCTGAACCAGTTTAGACAATGGATGGAGAGCCCCCTGGGGTTGGTATACCTTCTCCCGAGCTCACGTTTGGGCCTGCCGGGGCAGCCAGAACTTCCGCCCAGGCCCTTGGGGACTCTCACCCAGCACCTTGCGCAGCGGGTGGGAGCTGCTGTGGGACGTGGGTTGGGCCTCTTATTGTTTCAGTCTGCCCAGCGGAGGCTCTGTGTGGAGAGGGGAGCCAGCAGAACGTGGGCCAACACGCCGAGCAGCGCCGCAAGAACCACAGCTTTTCCCGGGCATCACACCCCTGTGACAGCTGATTTAGTTCCCACCTGGACTTGGGGTTACCGGTCAGGCTGCAGGATTGTTGTGAGGGCAGAGTAGTCTCATCCAGATCACGGAGGCCCCAGAGGGCTGGCCTGGCCGGGGGCTATCCCCTTCCCGGGAAGCCGCCATGAGAATGATTTTATTTTGATACTGATCTGGTGGTTCAGGTCCATTCTTAGTAGGAAGACATCAGCAGTGTGGTTCGTCAGAGGTACAGTTCTACTGAGGGTTACAGAAGATATTCAGTATGTAGAAAGCAGGTGCCATGCATCCTACCTGCTATTTCTTGCTTTGATTATGCAGTTCTGTCATGTTTCAGAGACTAGAATTTGACCTGTGGTATATCTGAATTAATTAATAATAATCCATACCCTAGCCAGAGCTATCATATTGGGTGCTGGTCTATTTTATTTCTAAAACACATTTAGTCTGTTGATAAATCTGCAATTGGCATCTTTGCAACTTGAACTTTTAAATGAGTTGAAGCCAGACCCTGAACATCCAAGACTGACTGGCTTGCTGGCTTGCTGGCTGGCTTATTTATTTATTTAGCAACATATGGCCTAATAAGTACAAATAAACAGCCATCCTTCGGTGAGTTTTGCCTGATATGGTGGGAAAGAAAGAATTGTCAGGCACACCAGCACATAGGGGAATCCCTTTTGTTTAAGAAATGCTTCTTCAAAGGAATCGGCATCCCTGCATCCCTTTGAGCACTTTGCTGTGTGGGAGGCTCTGCCAGTCTCCCTACAATGACCAAACTGAGGCGCCTGTCTTGGGTTGGTGCTTCCCTCAAAATGCACAGTCTGAGCAAAAAACGCACACAAAGCATGCACAGAGAAGAAGTCAGCGCTGAGCAGAGTGTGGGCTGAAGAATCCTGCCTCCTGAGGAGGTGCCAGTCAAATGACGCTGGCTCATCATGTGTGTCAAAGGCAGCATTCGGCAGGTAAATAGCAATTAAGCATTTCCTGCCCACTCACAAATTCCATGCTGGAAACACTGGTTTTGCAGGAGCCTCTTCCACTTTTGGGTCCATTCATAACCAGGCTCTTTTTTAAGAAGGAAGCAAACAAACCTCTAATACAGCAGGCACTATTTCAGAATGTTTTCAATAGTAACTACAGGAAATCTGTAACTTTTCCCTCTTACTACCCTGGCAGTTAATCACTTACCTTTACCTTGTTTTGTTTTCTATAAAATGAGATGAAACATCAATTGTCCAACAACAAGTACAGAATCAATGTGCAGTGACTAAATATTGATTATAAGGAAATTTAACTGAGCAGGGCCTCAGTTGAGCAGGACATGTGTTCCCCTAAGCTTTGCATTATTGTCTAACACAGCTGTGTTCAGAAACACAGAACCAAAGTATTCTCATTTGGACAAAGAATGAAACTATATAAAATCCCACAAATAAATGGATTCTATGAGGCAATATCAAATAAATTAAGACTATATCAAATTTAAGACAATTTATATCAAACAAAATATGACAATATATAAATTAAAACAGTGATAAATTTCAAATGCTAGAGAATTAAGGGAAGGAATAAGGAATTGGAGCAATCATGGAAGGCTATGTCAGTGAATGAGTGAACAATTAGGAAAAGCTGATACAATACAATTTTTATATAGGTATTGCTTTCCAACTTACCCTTAAAATATAATGCAAATAATACTTCCACTGAATAAAGAATGTACTCAGGTTTGACAAATGGTTCATCAGCCCATGCCACTTAAAATTCTGTCTTTCAAATAGTTGATGTCTGATTTAGTCAATGATATCTATATCTATATTACCCAAGTGTTATGATCTATGGGAAAGTATAGCTTTGCTTGTATAGGCTCCTATTTCAGATAATGTCACTTCTTTTTTTTTTTAATTTTTTAAATTAATTAATTAATTAATTTATGGCTGTGTTGGGTCTTCGTTTCCGTGCGAGGGCTTACCCCAGTTGCAGCAAGTGGGGGCCACTCTTCATTGCGGTGCGCGGGCCTCCCACCATCGCGGCCTCTCCCATTGCGGAGCACAGGCTCCAGACGCGCAGGCTCAGTAATTGTGGCTCACGGGCCTAGTTGCTCCGCGGCATGTGGGATCTTCCCAGATCGGGGCTCGAACCCGTGTCCCCTGCACCGGCAGGCAGACTCTCAACCACTGCGCCACCAGGGAAGCCCAATGTCACTTCTTTTCACAGTAAAACAAAGTAGTAAGCAATTCTCTCCTCCTCTCCCAACTTCATGAGAAGTAATAGCTGCATTTTTATGTATGCCAGCTATGCTCTAGAGATCTGAATTATCTCACAGAGGGAGGAGGAAAGAAGGAACAGTGAAGACTGGCGATACAATTAAATAAAACAAATTGTGGTTTGTCTGGAGTTTTGGTCTACAACCTGTCAGGAAGTGAGTGAAGAAGTCACTGGCAGGTGCTGCATTTTGGAAGAAGGCTTTTTCTTCCAAAAAAAGGGTAGGCTGGGTAAGTCAGCATAGTGCCAGCCTTACGTGTATGAAGAAGGGCACCCACCTACATGGCATAATTTGAAGCGTACAACAAAGCCCTGCTGGCTGTAAAATAGCTCTTCCACAAGCCTGCAACAGCCCACTAGTCTCCTCAACCAATCAGTATTAACCGATAAGCATAACACTTATATATAAGTATTAACACTAATTCTATGCCCAACGATTGCTGAGCATAAAAGCAAATATGAGATACTGTCCCTGACTTTAAGACCTAACAATAGGTCAGAGGGACAAAAATAAAGTAGATGAGATATTAAATACATGAAGACAATATATAATTTAAATTGTGTGATAAACTTTTAAGTGCTATAGAATTAAGTGAAGGAAGAAAGAACTGGACCAGTCATGGAGGACTTTGCTAATGAATGAGCAAACAAATGGAGGAATAGGATCTAGAATGACAACATGGGTAAGAAGCAAGGACAAGAGATCAAGAAGTGCAGTGGCACAGGGAGAGAGGTAAAAGGGGCTTTCTTAGGAAAATGAGACATGTCTGATTAGAAGAATGCATTGAAAGAATGGTACAAAATAACTGATACAGCAGGGTCAGATGATGGAGGCCCTCCTTTCTGGTCTATGATCCCCACCTTCACCTTTTTTTTTTTTTCCTTCTGTAAAGACTAAGAAATGAAATCTTTACCCCAGTTATACTTTATATTATCACCCTATTTATTTCCTTCATAAGATTTATCACAGACTTCTATTACCTTATTTTTAATTCATTTACTTGTTTACTACTTATTGTCCATCTTCTGCCTTGCATATAGTATGTGCTCAATAAATAATGGATGGATGGATGGACGAAAGAATGAGTGAATGAATGAATGAATGAAAACTGTTTCTACAAGGCACTTGGTAGAGCTTGGTGGGGTGGTCTTTAGTTCTCATGCATTGTCGCGAACTCACCAAGTACTTTATGTGTCTCTTGAAGGCAAAAGGAGCCCAGTCCTGAAGAAGCTGAAAGAAAGTATTCTTTCTGTGGAATCTGGGATGCAGATCTTCAGTATCAAGGCAAGTCCTGTGAAATTTAAGAAGGAATGAATACCACACTGGGGAACCCTGTTCATTAGTCATGGTAGAAGCAAGTTGGTACCTGGGGAGTGAGAGGAAGAAAAGGCATTAGAAAAACAGGAAAGACTTGAATTCAGAAGAAAAGGAGGTGGGTGCACAGAAAGGGAGTGAGCATCAAAAGAAGAGTACTTGTAGGACCTACCTTGTACTGAGTCTAGAACTGGTAGAATCAGAGTTGCAGCGACCCCTCCCTGATGTCTCACTGCAGCACAGAGAGTAGCTAGGGAATCAGAAGGCATGTAAGAACAGAAAGGTCAAAAGACTTGAGTAGTTATAGATGGAAGTCTGGCAGTAATTCTTTGTGAAGGGAATGTCTGCACTTTAATAAGAAAATTGCAAAACTAACTCAGTAGTTGATACCGTTATCTCTTCATTCATAGGATGACAGAATCTTAAGGGCTGAAAGGACATGGGGGATACTTCTATCAGCTATCAACCTTCAGAGAGGTTTTCCCCAAACTATTCTAAACTAAAAGCAATCTATTTTCATTTTAAAAGTTCAGGGAGGTAAAACTACTATTATTCACCTTCAGTAATGAAATAGCCTTTTCTTTTCAAGAAATTCTTCTATGACCTGATACCAAAAAATCCAACTTCAACTGAGGTGCATGCTTATCTAAGAACAGTTCTAAAACTGATTTGCAGAGACCACACCCAGTTGGGTCCATTCTTGGAACCACCTTCAAGTACCAGTTCTCTCTCACCACAGGTTCCTGGCTTCCTTGTTTCAGTCTCCTCTTGTCTTCTTCCTGTCCCACATCATAACAGAAAACACATTGAAGGACCCTGAGTCACACAGGGCATGGTGTTTAAAATCCTACAGTGCAAGGCAGCTGGCTGCTTGTCTTTTTTTTTATTTTTATTTTTTTATTTTTTGGCTGTGTTGGGTCTTCGTTGCTGCACACGGGCTTTCTCTAGTTGCGGTGAGCGGGGCTACTCTTCGCTGCAGTGCACGGGCTTCTTACTGCGGTGACTTCTCTTGTTGCGGAGCACAGGCTCTAGGCACGCAGGCTTCAGTAGTTGTGGCACACGGGCTCAGAAGTTGTGGCTCACGGGCTCTACAGCACAGGCTCAGTAGTTGCGGCACACGGGCTTAGTTGCTCTGTGGCATGTGGGATCTTCCTGGACCAGGGCTTGAACCCATGTCCCCTGCATTGGCAGGCGGATTCTTAACAACTGCGCCACCAGGGAAGTCCCTGCTTGTCCTTATATCTAACTCAAAGTGCTTGTCCCACTCAACCCACTTCCAATTTTTATGAGATCATATAAGAACTAGTGCTACAGATTTACAAAGTCCTTAATGTTGAAAGAAAAAATTTTTCAGAGTTTTCCATTTTTCACAGTTGTATTCAAACTGTTTTCTGTATTTGGAGGCATATATGAAAGGTTAAAAAAAAAGCGCTTTGAAAATGAGTAAATGGGTTGATGTTGTTGAGAGCCACGGTTCTCATTGTGGAAGAAGGGACATACAAATATAAAACGGGAGAAGGCCAGAAAAAATCCTCTGGAACTATAATCGAATTGGAGGTATTGGTATGAACTCTGTTTTCTAAAATATGTATGTATGTATGCATATCTGTGTGTGTATGTATATTATAAATATATACATGTAGCTGTGTGTGTACATGCATATGTACATGTCTGTATTTCTTAGCTCTATACACTAAAGAGCCAAGAGGCAAAGCTCCCCCAGGTAGCAATAAGCATACCTAAATCTTGTTCTCTAATACCATTCCCCACCAAGAGGAACCGGGGGTTCTCAGAGTAATGTCTGATTCCAGGGGCAGGACAGGATAGGTGCAAAAAAGTCTGGGATATATTGCTGTGCAAGACAGTAAGAAGATGCTCAAAACAATGATAAGCGCATGTAACAAGGGCACAAGGACCAGCTTGAATGGGCTGCTCCTGGCCAAATCTGGGACAATTTGAGCATCAGTGTCCCAGCATCAATCATGAATTCAATTTTTATTTTTATTTATTTTATTTATTTATTTATTTTTTGTCTGCGTTGGGTCTTGTTTGTTGCACACGGACTTTCTCTAGTTGCGGAAAGCGGGGGCTACTCTTCCTTGTGGTACACGGGCTTCTCATTGTGGTGGCTTCTCTTGTTGCAGAGCATGGGCTCTAGGCGTGCAGGCTTCAGTAGTTGCAGCACTTGGGCTCAGTAGCTGTGGTACATGGGCCCCAGAGCGCACAGGCCTCAGTAGTTGTGGCACGTGGGCTCAGTATTTGCGTCACACGGGCTCTGGGGCACACTGGCTTCAGTAGTTGTGGCGTGCAGGCTCAGTAGTTGTGGCTCACGGGCTCTAGAGCACAGGCTCAGTAGTTGTGGTGCATGGGCTTAGTTGCTCTGCGGCAGGTGGGATCTTCCCGGGCCAAGGATCACACCTGTGTCCCCTGCATTGGCAGGCAGATTCTTAATCACTGTGCCACCAGGGAAGTCCCTCAATCAAGAATTTTAAACCAGTGAATAAATAGGAATTAATGTACCCATTTCAAAAACACATAGAGATGATAGTGGTGATTATAATGATAGATAGATAGCTGATGATAGATAGATAGATAGATAGATAGATAGATAGACAGACAGACAGACAGACAGATAAATATGAAAAGTGAAGTCTCTTGCTTACAGTAGAATGCAGAAGACCAAATAGATTTAGACGTGGTGCTGGAGTTAGACAATTATCATTGTGCAACTATCATGGTTAAAATCAAGCTAAGAAAGAATTGTCAATGAATGTTAAGTCTTGGAGGAAATTTTGATGAGATAGGGACATTTGCATAGTCCTATCAGTTGCAAGAGAGAGAAGAAAAGTTATTGTAGGGAATTCCCTGGCGGTCCAGTGGTTAGGACTCCACGCTTTCACTGCTGAGGGCCTAGGTTTGATCCCTGGTCAGGGACCTAAGATGCCACAAGCTGTGCGACGCAGCCAAAAAAAACCCCAAAAAAGTAATTATATAATGGGAAAACCAGGCAACGCCTTGACCAAGGTACCAAAATTAGTATCACCAACAAGAGACAGATGGACATCGTGTGCTTTCAGAAGTGATGTCCAGAGAGGACACACCACCTGTGCAGTAATCCAGCTGAGAATGTACAACCTCAGTCTAATCAAAAGGAAACATCAGATGAACACAAAATGAGGAATGTTGTATTCATTTTTTAAAGGGGGTCAAGTATATTATAAAAAAATTATCGGTATCATAAGGGACAAAGAAATGTTGTGGGATTTGTTCCTGATTAATTGAGGTTAAAGAGATTTGACAACTAAGTGTAAAACCTAACCCTAGACTAGATCCACAGGAAAGGAAAAAATACTATAAAATGACATTACTAGATTACAGATAAAATTTGAATATGGATATGTGAATTTAAAACATAAATGGCCATATTTTAGTCATTCTTATGAAATACACACTGAAGAATTTAGGTGTAAAGGGCCATGATATTTGTAAGTTACCTTTAAACATTTCAAGAAAAAGTCAAGGAGACAGAGAGAGACTGAGAGATAGAAACAGAGACAGAGACAGATATTGAGCACATGTGACGAAGCAAATGGCATAAACGTTATGTAGGTGAATCTGGATGAAAGGTCTAGGAGTGTTCCTTGTAACTCTCTTAACTTTTGCAACTTTTTGTAAGTTTGAAACTATTTCCAAATAAAAAGCTTAGAAAGAGAAAGGTTTTGATAATCTGTAGCTCTAAGGACAAAGGAATAAGAGGAAGCGTTTCCATGGAATACTGTATAGCTGTCTTCTCATTATCATTGCAAATTAATTTTCCAGCTTACTTATTTGAATGTAAAACTTTTTGGAAAAATATTTGAAGAACACTTACTTGAAAGTAACATTTTTAGATGTTGCAAACCTCTGCTTGGCCCTCAGTATCTTATACTAGGTGGCATGGAGCCTTGGAAACAGAGTCAACAGATCTTCTGGCTTACAACAAAAACTCCCCAGCCCAAGGTACATTGACCCCACCCACATTTATCAGTGTCAAATCCCAGATCACAGCCCCCTCTTCAAACTCTTTCCTTGGGTTTCAAGAACACCATCTTCCCACTCAATATATTTTTAGAATTTTCCCTAAGTGCAAACCTGTAATAGCAAAGGAAAACAGACAATAATTATACATTTTATCTCCTAACCCCCTTCCCCAAGAAATGTGCTTGCTTTAGCCACTGAGGGGTTTTTTGTTTTGGCCACACAGCGTGGCTTGTGAGATCTTAGTTCCCCACCAGGGATCGAACCTGGGCCCCCTGCAGTGGAAGCACAGAGTCCTAACCACTGGACCACCGGGGAATTCCCTTGAAGGTTGGTTTTTTTTTTTTTAACAACTTAATTTAAACCACTTACATTGGGAGAATATTTCCTGAGTAGTCACATTGTAGAATTATGAGGCCAGTATTTACCTAAGATGAATGCAAAACGGGTTTTATTAGTTAGAAAAGATGAACTTGAAACGTTTTTTAAATGTCTAGAAGTATTTATTGCACAAGAGACAGATGTGGAATCCAGAATACAGTACTTCATTGAGAACTTATTCTTGCAAGCTGAGCTCTTCCGTTGCCAGCTGGCCCATGTGCATGAAAATCTCCTCGAAAGCTGGTCACTGAAGACACCTAGAGGACACATGCATAAACTACATGGGAGCAAATACTGTGTTTATGGAGTGTTTATTCAGGAAGCCTGGAGGGAGGAGGGGAGCGATTGGGAATTGGGACTCTGGTACTGAACACTGGGAAAACAGATCATCAGCACATGCCAGCATAATTTTTCATGATGCTTAATGTGCTACATTAGCTCCATAAAAGCATGTTAAGTGATATTCCTGATATAATAGATAAGAATGAGTGTCCTTGGCTAAAAAAGAAAATCATTGAAAACCTCCATTGTGGTTGATAGTGGTCAAAGAATGCAAAAAAATCTTTGCTGCATTTATTCTGATGCCTCACTGTGATTTCCCACTGCTTAATGCTACAATACCTGTACCTATGGATTAGTAAACTTTAAAAAGTTATTTTATGGAATTCCTTGGAAGTCCAGTGGTTAGAACTCTGTACTTCCACTGCAGGGAGCACAGCTTCAATCCCTGGTCTGGGAACTAAGACCCTGCAAGCCGCATGGCCAAAAAAAAAAAAAAAGTTATTTTAAGACCACTGAAAACTCCCATTTGCTTAACCAAAAGCCCCAGATTTGGGGCTTAGGATTTAGAAAGGAGAGATGACCCATCATATTTCTTTGGCCCATTGACCTCCCAGTATTCTTTCCAATAAGTAGCAGGCTGGTGGAGACACTGCTTTACTGCTTTAGGATCCTGGACTTGCACAGTCTGGGTGGGCGACAACATGCACTTATAGCAAATGTACTGATCTGTTAACACATAGCTACAACTATAACAAGAACAACTATTTTTAACACAGAATTCCATGGCCCAGAGAGAAGTTTAAATATTTCAAGCAATATTTATTACAACAAGAATTCAGGCTGTGTCTAGCACTCCTTTTTAATGGAATGTAAAGGCCTTTCTGTGGAGGTATCACACTATTTTAAGAGAAATTTCCCTTTCCCTTTGTTGCAAAAGGATTAGAGTATTTATTGATCAAGGGTATTACTTCAGGAACATCTGCTTTATTGTCCCAATTATTGATTAAAAATACTTGAGCTTTCTGCCTAAATTTCTTCTTCTCTTTTTTGGGGATAGAGATCAGGGGACAGGAGGAAGTTGCTTACCAGTGTCTGGAAGTACTTAACAATAACAAACTTGAGTATGGGGCTGCATTTTTATGTCCAGACAGGGTGTGGTTGGACGTAGACTTGGAACTGAGGAAAATGTGCATTTGGCAGTTTTCAATTTCTTTTTCAAGGAGGAAAGAAATGAATAGACTTGTTCGTTCCACCAAAGTCAGGAGGAACATTTATTAATACACGTGGGGATGGTATTATTGCTCAATCCTTATTGAGCACCTACATAAAATAGACAGAATTAAATGATGTGAATAATTTTGAAGTCCTTACATAATGTGTTTCAGTCTGGGGCTTGAATGATACAATTCATTAAAATCCATTTGAAAAATAAGCACAATCAAATGTTTTTGGATGGTTGATTAAGTGCAGATGCTGTTAAGAGATTTTGAATTAAAGTGGAACTAAGTAACCATTGCTGGAATAGTTAATATGAAAACAGGAATCCAGAAGACTCATAAAGGCAGAAGAAACAAAGGCCTAATTTTTAAGGAAATAAACTAATCAAAACTTTTTTCTCTTAAGAAGTATCTTACATGCTTAGAGCATCTAGGATCATGGATGCTATTTTTTTCTTTTAAGTAGTGTAAAGGATTTTCTCAATTTAAATTTTCTTCTTAAATACATAATACACATGAGTTCAAATCTGGGGTAGAAGAATAAGACACACTATAAAAAGTTTTCCTTCCACTGCTGTCTCTTAGCAACCAGTTTCCTGACTCAGAAGCAACCATTATGTTTTTTTATGTATCCTTTATTTTATACGTATAAATACACACACACACTTCTTTCCCTTGATTTCTACACCTGCATCATCATTCTAAACAACGTATTCTGTACTTTGCTTTTTCCATTTAATATATCTTTGAAAACATGAAGTTCATATAGCGCTCATTCTTTTTTATAGCTGTATAGTTTTCCATTGTATGGATGTACCATCATTTATTCAGTGAACCATTATTAGTGAATATTCAAATTGTTTCCAAATCTTGTTTCCAGCCTTTGCTATTACAAAAATGGTACAGGGCTTCCCTGGTGGCTCAGTGGTTAAGAATCTGCCTGCCAATGCAGGAGACACAGGTTCGAGCCCTGGTCTGGGAAGATCCCACATGCCACGGAGCAACTAAGCCCGTGCACCACAACTACTGTGCCTGCACTCTAGAGCCTACGAGCCACAACTACAGAGCCCACATGCCACAACTAATGAAGCCCGTGTGCCTAGAGTCTGTGCTCTGCAACAAGAGAAGCCACCGCAATGAGAAGCCCGTGCACTGCAACAAAGAGTAGCACCCGCTCACCACAACTAGAGAAAGCCCACACACAGCAATGCAGCCAAAACTAAATAAATGAAAATAAATTTATTTTTTAAAAAATGGTACAGTGAATAACCTTGTGTATACCTGTGTACAAAATATAGACCTACATTTACAGAATAAATTCCTTGAAATAAGATTCTGGGTCAGAAGCAAGAAGAACTACAATCCTGCAGCCTGTGGAACAAAAACCACATTCACAGAAAGACAAGATGAAAAGGCATAGGGCTATGTACCAGATGAAGGAACAAGATAAAGCCACAGAAAAACAAGTAAATGAAGTGGAGATAAGCAGTCTTCCAGAAAAAGAATTCAGAATAATGATAGTGAAGATGATCCAGGACCTTGGAAAAAGAACGGAGGTAAAGATAGAAAAGATGCAAGAAATGTTTAACAAAGTCCTAGAAGAATTAAAGAACAAGCAAACAGAGATGAACAATACAATAACTGAAATGAAAACTACACTAGAAGGAATCTATAGCAGAATAACTGAGGCAGAAGAACTGATAAGTGACCTGCAAGACAGAATGGTGGAATTCACTGCTGCAGAACAGAATAAAGAAAAAAGAATGAAAAAAAATGAAGACAACCTTAGAGACCTCTGGGACAACATTAAACACAACAACATTCGCATTATAGGGGCCCCAGAAGAAGAAGAGATAGAGAAAGGACCTGAGAAAATATGTGAAGAGATTATAGTTGAAAACTTCCCTAACATGGGAAAGGAAATAGCCACCCAAGTCCAGGAAGCGCAAAGAGTCCCATACAGGATAAACCCAAGGAGACACATAGTAATCAAATTGGCAAAAATTAAAGACAAAGAAAAATTATTGAAAGCAGCAAGGGAAAAACGACAAATAACATACAAGGGAACTCCCATAAGGTTAACAGCTGATTTCTCAGTAGAAACTCTACAAGCCAGAAGGGAGTGGCATGATATACTTAAAGTGATGAAAGGGAAGAACCTACAACCAAGATTACTCTACCCGGAAAGGATCTCATTCAGATACGATGGAGAAATCAAAAGCTTTACAGAAAGGCAAAAGCTAAGAGACTTCAGCACCACCAAACCAGCTCTACAACAAATGCTAAAGGAATTTCTCTAAGTGGGAAACACAAGAGAAGAAGAGGACCTACAAAAACAAACCCATAACAATTAAGAAAATGGTCATAGGAACATGCATATCGATAATTACCTTTAATGTGAATGGATTAAATGTTCCAACCAAAAGACACAGGCTCGCTGATTGGATACAAAAGACCATATATATGCTGTCTACAAGAGACCCACTTCAGACCTAGAGACACATACAGACTGAAAGTAAAGGGATGGAAAAAGATATTCCATGAAAATGGAAATCAAAAGAAAGCTGGAGTAGCAATACTCATATCAGAAAAAATAGACTTTAAAATAAAGAATGTTACAAGAGACAAGGAAGGACACTACATAATGATTAAGGGATCAATCCAAGAAGAAGATATAGCAATTATAAATATATATGCACCCAACATAGGAGCACGTCAATACATAAAGCAACTGCTAACAGCTATAAAAGAGGAAATCAATAGTAACACAGTAATAGTGGGGGACTTTAACACCTCACTTACACCAATGGACAGATCATCCAGACAGAAAATTAATGAGGAAACACAAGCTTTAAATGACACAATAGACCAGATAGATTTAATTGATATTTATAGGACATTCCATCCAAAAACAGCAGATTATACTTTCTTCTCAAGTGCACACGGAACATTCTCCAGGATAGATCACATCTTGGGTCACAACTCAAGCCTCAGTAAATTTAAGAAAATTAAAATCACATCAAGCGTCTTTTCTGACCACAACACTATGAGATTAGAAATGAATTACAGGGAAAAAAACGTAAAAAACACAAACACATGGAGGCCAAACAATATCTTACTAAATAACCAAGAGATCACTGAGGAAATCAAAGAGGAAATCAAAAAATACCTAGAGACAAATGACAATGAAAACACAATGATCCAACACCTATGGGATGCAGCAAAAGCAGTTCAAAGAGGGAAGTTTATAGCAATACAAGCCTACCTCAAGAAACAAGAAAAATCTCAAATAAACAATCTAACCTTACACCTAAAGAAACTAGAGAAAGAAGAACAAGCAAAACCCAAAGTTAGCAGAAGGAAAGAAATCATAAAGATCAGAGCAGAAATAAATGAAATAGAAACAAAGAAAATAATAACAAAGATCAATAAAACTAAAAGCTGGTTCTTTGAGAAGATAAACAAAATTGATAAACCATTAGCCAGACTCATCAAGAAAAAGAGGGAGAGGACTCAAATCAATAAAATTAGAAATGAAAAAGGAGAAGTTACAACAGGCACCGCAGAAATACAAAGTGTCCTAAGAGACTACTACAAGCAACTTTATGCCAATAAAATGGACAACCTGGAAGAAATGGACAAATTCTTAGAAAGGTATAACCTTCCAAGACTGAACGAGGAAAAAATAGAAAATATAAACAGACCAATCACAAGGAATGAAATCGAAACTGTGATTAAAAGTCTTCCAACAAACAAAAGTCCAGTACCAGATGGCTTCACAGGTGAATTCTATCAAACATTTAGAGAAGAGCTAACACCCATCCTTCTCAAACTCTTCCAAAGAATTGCAGAGTAAGGAACACTCCCAAACATTCTATGAGGCCACCATCACTCTGATACCAAAAGCAGACAAAGATACTACAAAAAAAGAAAATTACAGACCAATATCACTGATGAATATAGATGCAAAAATCCTCAACAAAATACTAGCAAACGGAATGCAACAACACATTAAAAGGATCATACACCATGATCAAGTGGGATTTATCCCAGGGATGCAAGGATTCTTCAATATATGCAAATCAATCAATGTGATACACCCTATTAACAAATTGAAGAAGAAAAACCGTATGATCATCTCAATAGATGCAGAAAAAGCTTTTGACAAAATTCAACACCCATTTAAGATAAAAACTCTCCAGAAGGTTGGCATAGAGGGAACCTACCTCAACATAATAAAGGCCATATACGACAAACCCACAGCAAACATCACTCTCAATGGTGAAAAACTGAAAGCATTTCCTCTAAGATCAGGCACAAGACAAGGATGTCCATTCTCACCACTATTATTCAACATAGTTTTGGAAGTCCTAGCCATGGCAATCAGAGAAGAAAAAGAATAAAAGGAATACAAATTGGAAAAGAAGAAGTAAAACTGTGACTTTTTGCAGACGACATGATACTATACATAGAGAATCCTAAAGATGCCACCAGAAAACTACTAGAGCTAATCCATGAATTTGGTAAAGTTGCAGGATACAAAATTAATGCACAGAAATCTCTTGCATTCCTATACACTGTTGATGAAAAATCTGAAAGATAAATTAAGGAAACACTCCCATTTACCATTGCAACAAAGAGAATAAAATACCTAGGAATAAACCTACCTAGGGAGACAAAAGACCTGTATGCAGAAAACTATAAGACACTGATGAAAGAAATTAAAGATGATACCAACAGATGGAGAGATATACCATGTTTTTGGATTGAAGAATCAATAAGAAGAATCAATATTGTGAAAATGACTATACTACCCAATGCAATCTACAGATTCAGTGCAATCCCTATCAAATTGCCAATGGCATTTTTTACAGAACTAGAACAAAAAATCTTAAAATTTGTATGGAGACACAAAAGACCCTGAATAGCCAAAGGAGTCTTTTTTTTTTTTTTTAACATCTTTATTGGAGTATAATTGCTTTACAATGGTGTGTTAGTTTCTGCTTTATAACAAAGTGAATCAGTTATACATATACATATGTTCCCATATCTCTTCCCTCTTGCGTCTCCCTCCCTCCCACCCTCCCTATCCCATCCCTCTAGGTGGTCACAAAGCACCCATCTGATCTCCCTGTGCTATGCGGCTGCTTCCCACTAGTTATCTATTTTACATTTGGTAGTGTATATATGTCCATGCCACTCTCTCACCCTGTCACATCTTACCCTTCCCCCTCCCCATATCCTCAAGTCCATTCTCTAGTAAGTCTGGTCTTTATTCCCGTCTTGCCACTAGGTTCTTCATGACCTTTTTTTTTTCCCCTTAGATTCCATATATATGTGTTAGCATACTGTATTTGTTTTTCTCTTTCTGACTTACTTCACTCTGTAGGACAGACTCTAACTCCATCCACCTCATTACAAATACCTCCATTTCATTTCTTTTTATGGCTGAGTAATATTCCATTGTATATATGTGCCACATCTTCTTTATCCATTCATCCGATGATGGACACTTAGGTTGCTTCCATGTCCTGGCTATTGTAAATAGAGCTGCAATGAACATTTTGGTACATGACTCTTTTTGAATTATGGTTTTCTCAGGGTATATGCCCAGTAGTGGGATTGCTGGGTCGTACGGTAGTTCTATTTTTAGTTTTTTAAGGAACCCCCATACTGTTCTCCATAGTGGCTCTATCAATTTACATTCCCACCAACAGTGCAAGAGGGTTCCCTTTTCTCCACACCCTCTCCAGCATTTATTGTTTCTAGATTTTTTGATGATGGCCATTCTGACTGGTGTGAGATGATATCTCATTGTAGTTTTGATATGCATTTCTCTGGTGATTAATGATGTTTAGCATTCTTTCATGTGTTTGTTGGCAATCTGTATATCTTCTTTGGAGAAATGTCTATTTAGGTCTTCTGCCCATTTTTGGATTGGGTTGTTTGTTTTTTTGTTATTGAGCTGCATGAGCTGCTTATAAATCTTGGAGATTAATCCTTTGTCAGTTGCTTCATTTGCAAATATTTTCTCCCATTCTGAGGGTTGTCTTTTGGTCTTGTTTATGGTTTCCTTTGCTGTGTGAAAGCTTTTAAGTTTCATTAGGTCTGATTGGTTTATTTTTGTTTTTATTTCCATTTGTCTAGGAGCTGGGTCAAAAAGGATCTTGCTGTGATTTATGTCATAGAGTGTTCTGCCTATGTTTTCCTCTAAGAGTTTGATAGTGTCTGGCCTTACCTTTAGGTCTCTAGTCCATTTTGAGTTTATTTTTGTGTATGGTGTGAGGAAGTGTTCTAATTTCATACTTTTACATGTACCTGTACAGTTTTCCCAGCACCACTTATTGAAGAGGCTGTCTTTTCTCCACTGTATATGCTTGCCTCCTTTATCAAAGATAAGGTGACCATATGTGCGTGGGTTTATCTCTGGGCTTTCTATCCTGTTCCATTGATCTATGTTTCTGTTTTTGTGCCAGTACCAAACTGTCTTGATTACTGTAGCTTTGTAATATAGTCTGCATTCAGGGAGCCAGATTCCTCCAGCTCCATTTTTCGTTCTCAATATTGCTTTGGCTACTCGGGGTCTTTTGTGTTTCCATACAAATTGTGAAATTTTTTTGTTCTAGTTCTGTGAAAAATGCCAGTGGTAGTTTGATAGGGATTGCATTGAATCTGTAGATGGCTTTGGGTAGAGTCATTTTCACAATGTTGATTCTTCCAATCCAAGAACATGGTATATCTCTCCATCTATTTGTATCATCTTTAATTTCTTTCATCAGTGTCCTATAATTTTCTGCATACAGGTCTTTTGTCTCCTTAGGTAGGTTTATTCCTAGATATTTTATTCTTTTTGTTGCAATGGTAAACGGGAGTGTTTTCTTAATTTCACTTTCAGATTTTTCATCATTAGTGTATAGGAATGCAAGAGATTTCTGTGCATCAATTTTGTATCCTGCTACTTTACCAAATTCATTGATTAGCTCTAGTAGTTTTCTGGTAGCATCTTTAGGATTCTCTATATATGTATACATGTATACATGTATACATGTATAGTATCATGTCATCTGCAAACAGTGACAGCTTTACTTCTTCTTTTCCGATTTGGATTCCTTTTATTTCTTTTTCTTCTCTGATTGCTGTGGCTAACACTTCCAAAACTATGTTGAATAATAGTGGTGAGAGTGGACCACCTTGCCTTGTTCCTGATCTTAGTGGAAATGGTTTCAGTTTTTCACCATTGAGGACAATGTTGGCTTTGGGTTTGTCATATATGGCCTTTATTATGTTGAGGAAAGTTCCCTCTATGCCTACTTTCTGCAGGGCTTTTATCATAAATGGGTGTTGAATTTTGTCGAAAGCTTTCTCTGCATCTATTGAGATGATCATATGGTTTTTCTCCTTCAGTTTGTTAATATGGTGTATCACGTTGATTGATTTGCATATATTGAAGAATCCTTGCATTCCTGGAATAAACCCCACTTGATCATGGTGTATGATCCTTTTAATGTGCTGTTGGATTCTGTTTGCGAGTATTTTGTTGAGGATTTTTGCATCTATGTTCATCAGTGATATTGGCCTGTAGTTTCCTTTCTTTGTGACATCTTTGTCTGGTTTTGATATCAGGGTGATGGTGGCCTCGTAGAATGCATTGGGGAGTGTTCCTCCCTCTGCAATATTTTGGAAGAGTTTGAGAAGGATAGGTGTTAGCTCTTCTCTAAATGTTTGATAGAATTCGCCCGTGAAGCCATCTGGTCCTGGGCTTTTGTTTGTTGCAAGATTTTTAATCACAGTTTCAATTTCAGTGCTTGTGATTGGTCTGTTCATATTTTCTATTGCTTCCTGGTTCAGTCTCGGCAGGTTGTGCACTTCTAAGAATTTGTCCATTTCTTCTAGGTTGTCCATTTTATTGGCATAGAGTTGCTTGTAGTAATCTCTCATGATCGTTTGTACTTCTGCAGTGTCAGTTGTTACTTCTCCTTTTTCATTTCTAATTCTATTGATTTGAGTCTTCTCCCTTTTTCTCTTGATGAGTCTGGCTAATGGTTTATCAATTTTGTTTATCTTCTCAAAGAACCAGCTTTTAGTTTTATTGATCTTTGCTATTGTTTCCTTCATTTCTTTTTCATTTATTTCTGATCTGATCTTTTTGATTTCTTTCCTTCTGCTATCTTTGGGGTTTTTTTGTTCTTCTTTCTCTAATTGCTTTAGGTGCAAGGTTAGGTTGTTTATTCGAGGTGTTTCCTGTTTCTTGATGTAGGCTTGTATTGCTATAAACTTCCCTCTTAGAACTGCTTTTGCTGCATCCCATAGGTTTTGGGTTGTCGTGTCTCCATTGTCATTTGTTTCTAGGTATTTTTTGATTTCCCCTTTGATTTCTTCGGTGATCACTTCGTTATTAAGTAGTGTATTGTGTAGCCTCCATGTGTTTGTATTTTTTCAGATCTTTTCCTGTAATTGATGTCTAGTCTCATAGTGTTGTGGTCGGAAAAGATACTTGATACGATTTCAATTTTCTTAAATTTACCAAGGCTTGATTTGTGACCCAAGATATGATCTATCCTGGAGAATGTTCCATGAGCACTTGAGAAAAATGTGTATTCTGTTGTTTTTGGGTGTAATGTCCTATAAATATCAATTAAGTCCATCTTGTTTAATGTATCATTTAAAGCTTGTGTTTCCTTCTTTATTTTCATTTTGGATGATCTGTCCATTGGTGAAAGTGAGGTGTTAAAGTCCCCTACTATGATTGTGTTACTGTCGATTTCCCATTTTATGGCTGTTAGTATTTGCCTTATATATTGAGGTGCTCCTATGTTGGGTGCATAAATATTTACAATTGTTATACCGCCAAAGGGGTCTTGAGGGAAAAAAACGGAGCTGGAGGAATCAGGTTCCCTGGCTTCAGACTATACTACAAAGCTACAATAATCAAGACAATATGGTACTGGCACAAAAGCAGAAATATAGATCAATGGAACAGGATATAAAACCACGTACCTATGGTCAACTAATCGATGACAAAGGAGGCCAGGATATACAATGGAGAAAAGACAGTCTCTTCAATAACCAGTGCTGGGAAAACTGGACAGCTACATGTAAAAGAATGAAATTAGAACACTCCCTAACACCATACAGAAAAATAAACTCAAAATGGTTTAGAGACCTAAATGTAAGACCGGGCACTATAAAACTCTTAAAGGAAAACATAGGAAGAACACTCTTTGACATAAATCACAGCAAGATCTTTTTTGATCCACTTCCTAGAGTAGTGGAAATAAAAACAAAAATAAACAAATGGGACCTAATGAAACTTAAAGGCTTTTGCAAAGCAAAGGAAACTACAAACAAGACGAAAAGACAACCCTCAGAATGGGACAAAATATTTGCAAATGCATCAACGGACAAAGGATTAATGTCCAAAATATATAAACAGCTCATGCAACTCAATATTAAAACAACAATCAACCCAATCTAAAATTGGGCAGAAGACCTAAATAGACATTTCTCCAGAGAAGACATACAGATGGCCAAGAAACCCATGAAAAGCTGTTCAACATCACTAATTATTAGAGAAATGCAAATCAAAAGTACAATGAGGTATCACCTCACACCAGTTAGAATGGGCATCATCAGAAAATGTACAAAAAACAAATGCTGGAGAGGGTGTGGAGAAAAGGGAACCCTCTTGCACTTTTGGTGGGAGTGTAAATTGATACAGCCACTATGAAGAACAGTATGGAGGTCCCTTAAGAAACTAAAAATAGAATTACCATATGACCCAGCAATCCCACTACTGGGCATATACCCAGAGAAAAACATAATTCAAAAGGACACATGCCACCCCAGTGTTCATTGCAGCACTATTTACAATAGCCAGGTCATGGAAGCAACCTAAGTGTCCATCGACAGACGAATGGATAAAGAAGAAGTGGTACATGTATACAATGGAATATTACTCAGCTATGATAAGGAATGAAACTGCATCATTTGTAGAGACGTGGATGGATCTAGAGACTGTCGTACAGAGTGAAGTAAGTCAGAAAGAGAAAAACAAACATCGTATATTAATGCATATATGTGGAACCTAGAAAAATGGTACAGATGAACCACTTTGCAGGGCAGAAATTGAGACACAGATGTAAGGAACAAACGTATGGACACCAAGGGGGGAAAGTGGCAGGGGGGTGGGGGAGGTGGTGTGATGAATTGGGAGATTGGGATTGACATGTATACACTGATATGTATAAAATGGATAACTAATAAGAAAAAAAGAAAAAGATTCTGGGTCAAAGGGCATGTGCACTTGTAATTTTGGTAGAAACTGCCAAAGTTCCCCCAAAGAGGTTATACCATTTATATTGAACCAGCATTATAGGGAAGTGTCTGTTTCCTCACC
This sequence comes from Balaenoptera musculus, assembly GCF_009873245.2. Classification (NCBI taxonomy): domain Eukaryota; kingdom Metazoa; phylum Chordata; class Mammalia; order Artiodactyla; family Balaenopteridae; genus Balaenoptera; species Balaenoptera musculus. Next base: position 70,383,858 of record NC_045800.1, on the reverse strand, counting down.
CTCCCCAACATGGACTTTTAAAAAATATTTACCTCCTTTCTCGCTGAGCCTTAACGAAGTAGTTTCTATAATTTCCCTCTTCTGGGACTAGTCTGCTGCAAAAATCCCACTACGTTTCAACACAGACCCTCTGCAACTGTCTTTCACTGTCTCCACCCCTCCCCACAGCTCACAGACCTTGCATTTACCCCCACTTCTCTGCCCTGGTTCATGTCATTTCCTCTGCAGGGATTCCACTGGTTCATATACACATATTTCTTGCAAATAAAAAATGTCCTTTTTCATATACACATATTTCATGCAAATAAATAATGTCCTTTTAGGTGGACCACAGTCCCAAGTCTCAGTGAGCAGATAGTATTTGTGTGTCGATTAAGAAAAAGCACTTCTCCTCCAGGCAGAAGAAGCCTATGCTAGGGCATAAGGTTTGGCAAGTGAAGCAAGGAGTGGATTTCAACTCCCCAGAATCCCTCAGCTGGGGGCCCTTGACATTTACAACTATGTATGGTGGCTCCAAATTAAGGACAAGAGAAAGAGACAGCACAATTATCATGTAGCTCAATACTGATTCTTACAGAGCTATATTTATAGATTATGTCAAAGATCTAGATGACGTAAAATGAGGTAATATGTATGTAATCTGTACCTTGCTTGCCCCATCAGCCTGTAAACTCAAGAAGATGTCAAAATTAATTTTGGTGCGCAAATGGCCATGACTCTAAATATCTGCTATCTGCTCAAGCAGAACTTACCATCCAGTCCCTATCTGCTCAGGCAGAACTTACCTGCCCACAGCGCGAGTAATTTCTGGAAATCCCCAAAGGGGAGCCTCCCAAGTGCCTACAACCCAGATGGTAGTTCTAGGTACCATATGGTGTTCCATCACATCCTTCTCCAGCTCCAACTTGCCAACATCACTGGCTTCTCCTAAAACTACAGAAGCCTTGCCAAGGCTTTTTGGAAGCCACCAAAGCCACGAGTCCTCAGAGTTACATAGGAACACTGGGAGTGATGCGGAGTGAAGGAGAATGTCTCCCCCCAATTCTGTGCCGCATCTTCTCACCTGAGCCCCACACAGCTCTGTCTGCATCCAGAATCTGCCAAAATCTCCCATAGAAGGCTTTCAGCCCATGCTCAGAATTTCACTTAGCCTTTCTGTCAGTTTCTGATCATCACTTCTTAACCAAGAGAGATTCAAATTCAATATGAGGGGTGAATAGGAAACAGACAATATCACCATTCTCTTCATTCATTCATTTATTCATTCATCCATGCATGCATGCATCCATCCATCCATCCATTTGATTACCACCGATTGAGGCCAACTCTGTGCCTGACACTGTTCTAGACACTGAGGATAAAACATTAAATAAGACAGATAAGGTCACTACTCTCACAAGAATTGCATTTTAGAGCAGGTAAGCAGAGAACAATCAAACCAATTAACACAAAGCTGTTAGCTAGTGATAACTGCTATGATGAAAATAAAACAATGTGATGCGATAGGAAGAGACTGGGAAGCTACCCTGGGTTAACTCAGTATTTAATCTTATCAAACCCAATAGCCTCTATTCATAACAAATATAATAGCATTTATGACTCTAAAATGAAATTAATAGATGAGACAATCTACCTCACACATAATTTGTTATAGTATTTTTTATTGGGTTCATTTTGTTATTACTGTTATTATTACTAATTTTTAAAAGTTTCAGCTTCACAAGTCATAATTCATAATGTCATGTACATTTTTAGGACTGATGTCAACTTTGGAAAACATCTATCAAGTTTGTTTCACAAGCTGTAAGATATTAGGGCATTTTAAGTTTTCTTCTGCAATAGCTACCTTAAATGTTTTTTGAATTGACAATACTCATTAACCAGTTGTTATCACCGTCCTTGTTGTAGTGTCATATAAGAAGTTTTGTGTTAGTTTCATCAGTATCAGTTTTCCAGTGAAAATTAGTAAGAAATTTAAATCTTTTCCCATTGAGCTTCTATGATTCACTTCTCTTTATTAGTGGAATTTCCAAACAATCCACAAGTTTATTCATTCCTTCTAGTCAAAGTGTAGCTCTTCCTCCTTATGTGTTACTGCTTTTAGTATGATCTGCAGGCTTTTTGTTACACTTTGCTTCTCAGTATCAGAATAATTAATCCATCACTTTTGTTTCACATTCCATTATCTTTTCTTCTGAATTTTGACTCCATTATTTAATGTATAAATAAATTTTAAATGACATAAGAAATATCCTTTATATAAATCCAAATCAAAAGTCTGTAATTTCTCACTTGTTTTTTGAAATATTCCAAAACATTTTTCCAAATTGCAATTAAAACAACATAGTCTAATCTCACCAAATTTTTGAATAAACTCTTTGCATCTGGTTGTGCTAGGCTTTCTGAGTCTTTGAAAAATATGTTTTGGAATCCTTGAAACATTGTCGTATCCATATTGCAAGGCTTAGAACATCCTTAAAACAGGCAGATCATCTCATTACACTTAGATTTCTTAAAGAAAAATCCAAACATGTTTGTTTCAAATGCTGCATATGTGAGAGGAACCCAAAAGGTTTTCTACTGTCTTCCTAACTGTTACAAAATACTGAAGTAGTCAATAACTTCAGGTACTATCAAGGCAGATTTTTCTCCACCAAAATTACGAAAATTCCACATACTTGATCTTTTAAAAGAATGCTGGTAGCCCTTTGCTCTCACCTTTCCTAACAGTTACATGATAACATAACTGACCATGAATACTGTTCAGTGGAAAATTGCATTTGTTGAATAAAGGCACAAATCGATGGTTTTCAGTTAAAGAAAAGTTAAAAATTGTTCAAGGGTGTTTCTATTGTTAATGTAGAATACAATAATCAGGGACTTCCCCAGAGGTCCAGTGGTTAAGACTCCTCACTTCCACTGCAGGGGGCACAGGTTCGATCCCTGGTTGGGGAACTAAGACCCCACGTGCTGCCCCATGAGGCCAAAAAAGAAAAAAGAAAAAAGAAAAAACAATAATCACCATCTGATCAGCGTTCATCACTCCAATATAGACTCTAAGTAATGGAATGGTATGGGATATCTGGCTTGTTTGATTCACTACTTAATTTTGAATACCTTTTCATTATTTTGATTAATTTCTAATATGATTTCAGATAAGTCACATTGTTCTTTTATTTTGACATTTTTCCAAGTCCTTATGCAAAAATAGAATAGAATTTAGCAATTAGTTCAATGATTTCCATGAAATTGCCTTTGTTTAAAGAACACAATTTTTTCACTGTGACCTCTGAAGCCATTTTTATTTAAAAATTTAATAGCTGCTGCTACACTTTATGGCATTTCAAAATAATTCAGCATGTTTTTCCTGTTTACTTTTCAAGAAATTGGTCTAGTGCATTTTTATTGGACTTCCATGTATTTCAAGTAAACATGGCCTTCTAGTGCTATGTGGAATGTACTTGACTTTTGAAACCTCTTAATATATTTATCCAGTCCAAAAACCCATCTGATGTAATGTCTGTCTTGTTGAAAACAGTTTACAAACAAAATGATAAATGCAAACCTTTAGTTTTAGAATAGGCTACCCAGGTTCTCATAGCAGTTTGGCCATTTAAAAAATATTTTTTAAATGTATATATCTGTTTGAGAAGTATATGTTTTCCCATGATCTGTTCTGTTTAATTCTCTGTTAATATTATTGATCAAAATTTGGTGGAAAAAATGAACTCTTTCATTATTCAGTATTGAATGAAATTATTGCTCCTTAAACAGACCACAATGAAAGGTTATGGCAATTATCAAAATCAATGAATTCATCACAATGAGGTACCTTCTGACCTTCTTTGTGTTCTATTGAATCTACAAAGTTTTTCTACCATCTTCCTTCTTCTGTTTTCTGTTTGTTGTTTAGAAGTGTTTTGATTGCCATAATCACTTTAGTCTCTTCTGTTGGCTATCATGAATCTTTCCCTAATCTTCATGATTTTGATTACAAGAGCCTTTAGTTTCTGTTGTGATGTAATAAGAAATATTTTTGGCATTTTAAAGTTTCTACCTGTCTTCTTTCTTTCAGTTTATGTTTTTGGCTTCCATAAGGATACCTCCTCATCATCATAGTTAAATAGTGAAATGATCATTAGTACCCCCCCAAAAAAATTCTAAAATTAGGAAATTAGGCATACACAAGAGCAATTCCAATGTGGTTTTTTTGTTTGTTTGTTTGTTTGGGGGGTTTTTTTTGGCTGTGCCTCACAGCATACGGAATCTTAGTCCCCCCAGCAGGGATTGAACCCACATCCCCTGCGGTGGAAGCACAGAGTCTTAACCACTGGACTGCCAGGGAAGTCCCCCAATGTGATTTAAATTGCTGCTACATTGTATAGAGCAATGTAGTTGTGAAATCAAATTCCTTTTATTCTGATACATTGATTTCTTGATGAAAAAGTGTAGGAGTTTTGTGTCTGGAACACTGGTTTCTTCAGATCACTTGACTTTCTTGGTGTCAATTTTGGTGCCATTTCATCTGGAACCACCAGATTTTGAAGGACAAGATGTGGCAAGTATAGTAAAATGCAATCCAATATTGTCAGGATGCATAAAACACACAACTTCACTCGTGTGTATTCACAGTAGGACTGTTCAAGTTCCTGCCCTACAAACACGGGAATTCTGATAAATTCTGTTTTGCGTGTTTCCCATTTTTAAAAGCACAGTGCTTTTTAAAAATGTATATGGAACAGAGGAGAACCCTACAGGGCCCCCGAAGTACAAAACCAAGCAGTTCATGGCTATGACAATACAGTCACAGACTCAGTGTCTGATGCATATTCCTGAGTTGTTTTACAGATACTGTAACTATCACCAGAGAAAAAAGCTTACTGCATGATGACCAGCCTGCAGCCTTGACATAAACTGCTCTATCTTGAGCAGCACTGAATCTGTGGCTAACACAGTTCCAAGAACTGGCCTCAAGAGAATGGGATTAACATTATTGCTCATAATAATAAGTATCTTTGTGGGCATCAAAATAACTGTAGCTTGTTCTGCACATATCTGTAAGTGGGCAACTAAAATTGTCAGCAAAGAGATGCTACAGACCCATGTTGACATCTTCTACTCTAAGAATATGGCACCTTATGTCAGCATGAAGTTATAGAAGATGGACCTTCACCTCTAATCCCATAGAAGTGGAATGATGTTGACAGTAGGGAATTGAAAGCAGCTCTTTTGCCCGTTTCCTGTTTGTCCATTTCTGTTCCCCTCTAACTTTGAAAGAACCTAATTATAGGAATGAGATCACTAGGCAATTTAAACTAACTCCTGACTTACACTCTCCTGAATGCACACCAAGCCTTGCCTATGCTGTTGATTCTTTTCCTAGATAAAAAGAAGTAAGAATGAAGAATTAAGTAGTTAAATAATGACTAGCTCTCTACCAATTACTAAGGGTTGCTCCCTAAACAACCCTGCAGGCAGGTTTCACAGGCAAGATGACATCTGAAGAGAGAGTTAGGCAGCCTGCATGCCTGGCTAATGGAGAATGATGCAGAAGCCAACCTCCTGCCTTGATGATTCCCCGAGATTCCCCTGCACCCCCCACCTCAGCCACCTTTTTCCATTTAAAAACTGTCATGGCTGAGCAGAATTTTTGAGTTTGTCTTAGGACATGAGTCCACCTTCTCCCCAGGTTGCTGGCTTTTCTGACTAAAGCATCTTTCTTTTCTATTGATACTTACCTCTCGATTATTGGCCTTAGAGCTGCAAGCAGCCAAACCTGAGTTTGGTAACATATGCTGCATGGTCAAGTATATTCCTGATAGAAGAGGACTTCTAATTTGATAAGTCATCAATGACAATCTGATTCCTGCTTACAGATATACATGTCTGAAAATTGAAAGACTTTTTCACAGATTAGCTTCTGGCTCTATATGTTTCAGACATTGATCCTACGTACCTATAGAGCCGGGTGTCATGATATGACCTCAGGTCCTGCACCTTCATGTCACAACTCTGGGTGAGGTGGCGTAGTGAGCTGATGGAGTATTTATTCCTGGAACTCCTTCCATACTGGTACCACTACACTGGTATTGTTACCCAAAAACTGGGTTCGCCTCTTGGTCAGTGTCGAGCCAAAAGACCAAGCCAAGAAAGGAGGAAGGAAGGATTTACTACTTGCAGCAAGTAAGGAGAATACTGGGGGTCTTTCCCAAAGCAGTGTCTCCCTGAACAGCTAAATTGGGGAAGTTTTAAGCTAAGGGCACATGCATATTCATGAAGGGCTTGAGTATAATAGAGTTCAGCATAGAATTGGGACGAAGATTGACAGAGTCCAAGCTTTAGTTGATTGAAGTCACGAGGGTCAGAAAAGGTCAACATCATCATTCCATCGTCCACCTGGGTGGGGGCCATAGTTCCTGCAGAACTCGAAGTTCCGAAGTTCCGTATCAGGTTGTCATGTATATCCCTTGAGGAGGAACTAGGACTCTGTTTTATCACTGAACTGTTGTTTCTTGACTGCTTTGTTACTGCATTCTTTTGTTCCCTTAAGATCATTAATTCCTGAGACCTGTTCCAGAGCAAGCATTGGAGCCAGGCTTAGATGACAGAATGGCTTAGGCCTAAAATGATTTTTCTTACGTCAAGAAAGCCATGCCTAGTTCTCTTTCTCCGGGGAGCCCCTACTGTATCTGCATACAGTATGACTAAATCCAAACTAAATGTATTTGCTACTCGACTTCTCTGAGCTGGATGCCGAGACGCAGGGAAAAGTGTGACGAAGTGGAGATCAGAGTGAAAAGACACAGTGGTCTTGACTGATTTTGGTGAAAATATTTTGCAAGTTTCACAAAATGACATGACCCTGTGGACACATGGCTAGAACTCCTTGTAGGTCCTTGGAAGGGGGAGGTAACCGTGAGGAGCCCTGTGGCCTATACTTCATTCGCTTCCCAGCAAATTCTCCTCTGCAAAGCAATGAAGTGTTTCAAGAGGGAGGGAGTGTTTGCTGTGTCAAATGCTGCCAAGAAGTGTAATAAGATGAGGACTGACATGCAGCCTTTGGATTTAGCAAGTGGAGATCTTGGGTGACCTTGAGGATAGTCATTTCATCGGAAGTAACAGAAGCCACCTTATTAGAATGGATTAAAGAGAGGAGAGTGAGGGGAAGAACTACCAAAAATTTGGCTATGATCTTTCTATACAGATACAGAAAGATTTCCAGGATGTGTTGTTTAGTGAAAGGTAGAGAATAGTGTGTATAATATGGCGCTATTGCTGTATGGTTCCATGTGTATATCTCTCCAAGTACATAAAAGATGCCTCCAGCAATGGGAATCGGCCTTTGGAATTTTTGAAGCATGTGAATGTATTACCTATTTTAAACATTTTTGTTTTTAATGTTGCTGTGATGGGAGGCAATAAAGTGGCTGAAAGCTAAAGGGTGAAGGGAGTGTTGTTTAAGGATGGGCTCTGTTAGGGTAAATTTATATTCTGACCCAGTAGAGAGAAAGAGAATAATAATGCAGAAGAGGGACTTCCCTGCTGGTCCAGTGGGTAAGACTCCGAGCTCCCAGTGCAAGGGGCCCGGGTTCATTCCCTGGTTGGGGAACTGGATCCCGCATTCCGCAACTAAGAGTTCACATGCCGCAACTAAGAAGTCCACATGCAGCAACTGAAGATCCTGCGTGCCACAACTAAGAAACGGCACCGCCTAAATAAATAAATAAATATTTAAAAAATAATAATGCAGAAGAGAAAGGAGCTAAATGCCTGAGGGGAGAGGGAAGCCAGAGCTGGTTGATAAGATAAATTTATTCTTACTGTGTTAAGAGAGAGCACCACCTTCACAGTCTTTAAGTGTCTCACAGTGGGGAGGGCGAAGTCAGAACTTATAAGGTTTTGGACTCTAGTTTAAGGCAGGTCTTTCAACATGGGGTGGGATGGGGGCTTGATTAGGATTAGATGAAGATCGTGATGTGATAGTTTAGGATCTGTGGACACAGAGAAGTAAAGCAGAGGAGGAACAGCTACAGGCAAATTGCAAATGGTTAAAGAGATTTAAAGGAATCATTCCCAAATGACTCACTATTTTATTTTTCTGGTAAAGTTTGAAGCAAGGTCAATTACGAGTAAGGGTGAGGTAAAGAAAACCAATAAAATGCACCTAAGCCATCAAAAAAAAAATAGAGTAACAGTAAGGTGTGGTGTGCAGGAGTTCTGAAGAGGGGAGAAAGGGAGAAACTATTACTTTGAAAAGTAAACAAGAGAAGGTACTTGGGAAGGATAGTAGGAAGATAGTTGGCTGACCTGCTGGAAGTCCCAGTCTCCCAGATGCAACTCACCCTTCCCCACAGAAAATATTTTAAAACCATTGTCACCCCCAAAGCAATTTTGCAGCCATAGAAATGAAGTCCCTTAAAATGCCTCTGTGTCAACAAAGGTTCTTTACTTCTCATTTTAGGACTAACAAGCTGTTGGAAAGGGTTCCAGATCAGGAGGTATTTGGCCACAGACGTGAATTCAGGTTTCTACAACTTCCAACATAGAAAATCACTCAAAACTTTGAAATTATAATGTTTTCTGGCTTCTAGTCTTTTCAAGGTTTTGAAGATCTTAAGGCCAAGTTTGAATCAGAGGTCAATGTGTGATAAGCTTCCCCTCCCCCAGAGTTTTTACAAGGAAAGGGGAATGTTTACTGCCATCGTCCAGGTTACCCTTTACCTTGTGACTTGTGTAGCCTTGACACATAGCAAGCATTCAATAAATAATAGCTGCCATATAATCCATATAATTCCTTATTTGCTTTCCAGCATCTTATCCCAAACAGAAGATAAAAGGACTCAGTGCACTTGACACACTTGAGACACTGGGGACTCCTAGAACTATTTGGAAAGAACTTGAGTTTCTTCAGAGATGGAGTTTGGAGAAATGCTGCTTTGGAAATAATATTTTGACCTTGGTTGTCACTCAAGGCAAGGCTGGTGAGCAATAGGGAACAGAGATCCCAGGTATGTTTTATAAAGTGCGTAATATGTTGTGTTCATTCAATATGGAACAAAATGAGACAATCAGTAGTTCTAAAGGACTCATTAAGGATGAGAGAGAGAGGTTGGAGCCTCATCATATTAAATGATGAAGACATGATAAAAACTGGCCTAAAATTGGGGCATAGCTTAAATATTCACATCCAACAAATTGAATCACGCTATTCAAAAGTTAATTGGGAGGGCTTCCCTGGTGGCACAGTGGTTAAGAATCTACCTGCCAATGCAGGGGACACGGGTTCGAGCCCTGGTCCAGGAAGATCCCACATGCCACGGAGCAACTAAGCCCATGTGCCACAACTACTGAGCCCTCATTCTACAACTACTGAAGCCCGCATGCCTAGAGCCCATGCTCCACAACAAGAGAAGCCATCACCGTGAGAAGCCTGTGCACCACAACGAAGAGTAGCCCCCGCTCGCCGCAACTAGAAAAAGCCCTCACAGCAACGAAGACCCTATGCAGCCAAAAATAAATAAATAAAATAAATAAATTTTAAAAAAAAGAAAAAAAAGACAATTGGGAGATTTACAAAACAAATTAACTCATAGTGCAACATACACACGCATCCAGGAAGGGGATACACATTTCAAGTTGTGTGATATATGCCTTCTGTTCTCAGTCTTGTCTGTATCTCTGAGGGTGTATGAGTAATTTCCTTTGGAGGTAACTGTAAAATTTTACATTCTAAGCCCCGAATGGTCTGGTCTTGTTTAGCTCCGTTCTGGGGATGCCTTGATTATTGCTTGTTGCCCAAAACAAATCTCATTTAACTTCTATTAAATAGAAAATAACTAAACAAAATGGCACAAAAGAAAAGCAAAGTTACTAATTCTGCTAGAGTTACAAAAACAAATCCATTCAATTGTTTCTGAATATTTAGCGAATATTTTGGAGTTTGATGTTGAGTATTAATTTTATTGTGGTTTGTGTAGAGGTTGGAGCAAACCAGTTTTTTACAGTCTGAGGTTTAATAAAATAATGTTTTCAATGACTTGTTCACAAGTCATACCGACAATGCAGAACTATGAATGATGTGCTATCTCCCTGTTCTGGGGATCTTTGGCACACCATGAGGTACCCTGGGAGTGGATGTATTCTGATTTAAAACATCTTAACATGAAAGTACAGGTATAGACCATTAAATACACAGCTTTCATTTAACTGTTTAACGTCATTGTTATATTAAAATTTATTCATTTGTCTAAGAATTTCTGACACTCCACTGCACAGAAAGTATTAGGTGAAAAACTATGGGGGATAATAGAGGTAATTAAGATGGCATCTAGGGTCAAAGATTTTGCACTTGAATCAAGATGATACTTAGAATCCACTCAACACCATGCTCAGTCTTAAAACAAACAACTTGGGAGTTCCCTGGCGGTCCAGTGGTTAGGACTCCGCACTCTCACTGCTGAGGGCCCAGGTTCAATCCCTGGTTGGGGAACTAAGATCCCACAAGCGTATGATACAGTGCAGCTGAACAAACAAACAAACAAAAACAACTGAATCTATAGTTAGTTTCTGTTTAAAGTTAAAGGCAGTCCTACATTTCATACACTATGAAGTTGAAAATGGGAAAAGGTTTGCATTCCTGTTCAGGACAAGGAATGACCCAGCAGGATGATGAGTCTTCTTACCTATTAAAGTATTTCTAAAGTAATACAGCTTTATCACACCTGCCACTTGGCTGACAGTGATCACCTGACTTCAAAGGTGGTAAAATGGGAAACAATACAACAGTAAGCACCCACCTACCCACCACGCTGCTTAGATACAGATAAATTGCCCTCACAGTTATGACCCCTTGTGCATGCCTCCCGTCATGTCTCCCTCCTTCCCACCCTAGAAACAGTCCCTGTTCTACACTTTGAGTTTATCATTCCTTTGTTTCCTCTCCAGTTTTACCAAAAATGTACCCTAAAAAACACATTGTTTGTTCTTGTTTATGACTTGGTCAATAAACAGAACTATATCACACAAGTTCTTTTGTGACTTGCTTTTTTACTCAAGCTTAGTTGAAATTCATGCATGATAATGTGTATGGCTGTTATTCATTTTCTTCCTTCCTCCTTTCCTTCCTCCCTTCCTCCCTCCCTCCCTTCCTTTTCTTCCTTTCTTCACTGCACGGCATGTAGGATCCTAGTTCCTCAACCAGGAATCAAACCCATGCCCCCTGCAGTGGAAGTGGAGTCTTAACCACTGGACCACCAGAGAAGTCCCTGCTATTCATTTTCATCACTATATAGTGCCTCAATACCTATCTATAGAAATATTTATCAATTTTTCTCGGGTCCTGCTGTGAGCCCAGTCATGACTAAAGCTGTTTATTTTATTGAAGCTGAGGGGGTGGGGCTAATTGTGGCCAAAGCCAAATCATCATCATCATCAACATCACTTATATCGCAATTATTATTAACAACAAAAACATGAGGGATTAGTTGGAATATCAAGAAAAGTTTTGAAGCCATTTTGTAGGTGAGGAATTATGAATAAAAGAAATCATCCTTGAGAAAAATTATAAAGGTAAAATCTCTGTGATTGGTAATTTTTTTGAATTTTGGAAGTGAGGAAAAGGGAGGGTCAAAGATGAAAGAATGGTGGAATCATGAACTGAAATAGGAAAGCCAGGCATTAGAAATGATCAACTATGTTGTGTCTGAAGTACAGATGGACTATCCAGGTCAGGAAATACGTTGAGGATAAAGGAGTAATTTTAAGTAGAACCTTTGAAAAGGTGATCATCAAAGTTTGTGCATTGTCTAGAGGGAGTTGAAAGGAAAAGCCTCAGGATATAGTCTTGGAAAATGCCAATGTAACACATCACAGCTGCTCTTTCCCAGCAGAACAGGACCCAACTCTTTCTTCAAAGTTTCCCTCAAGTGTTTCTGAGAGTTCTTTTTTTTTTCTTTTTAATTTTATTTATTTATTTGGTTGTGCTGGGTCTTAGTTGCGGCAGCCAGGCTCCTTAGTTGTGGCATGCAAACTCTTAGTTGTGGCATGCATGTGGGATCTACTTCCCTGACCAGACATCAAACCCGGGCCCCCTGCATTGTGAGCGCAGAGCCTTAACCATTGCGCCACCAGGGAAGTCCCTCTGGGAGTTCTTGAAAACTTCCATTTCCCCTTTGCTTTGCTGGAAACCTTTGCCACTTCACCTCACTCAGGTGGTCCTGTCACCTCCGTTGGACAATATGCTGTTTCTGTGGATCCTGTCCCTGGTGTGGTGCCACAACTGCAACATTTGGTTGGGATGTGGGAGTGAATGCCTATCTCCCTGTTATGGACTGAATTGTGTCCCCCTAAAATTCATATATTGAAGTTCTAACCCCTAGTACTTCAGAATATTACTGTATTTGGATAGGGGGTCTTTAAAGAGATAAGGTAAAATGAGGTCTGTGGGTGGACCCTAATCCAATATGACTCTTGTCCTTTTAAAGGAATTCGGACACAGATACATACAGAAGGAAGACCACGTGAAGTAAAGGAGCAAGACCTCAGAAGAAACCAGTCCTGCCAACACCTTGATTTTGGACTTCTAGCCTCCAGAATTTAACGAAAATAAATTTCTAAGTCACCCAGTCTGTAGTACTTTGTTACGACAGCCCTAGCAAACTAATACACTCCTTTTTGGAGCTAGCCTGTGTTAGAATGGAACCAGGTTGGTAGGCTCTCCTAGTAGCAGATACTTCACTACACTTTGGGTCACTTCTCTCCACAGACTACCAAGGCTTGTTACTTCCAAGTCAAGTATGTCATGTGTAGATTCCCAGGAGAATGCATAGCCCCTCATACACAGAAATGGTGGGTCTGTCCTATAAGATCTTCAGGTGTGCTTGGGCATGTCTAAATTTAAATAGTAGTCTCAACCTACAGTTACATTTACTGGAAGGGAAAAGGAGTTTGTGATAAGGAGAGGCAATTAGGAACAGGAGAAATAAAAAGATAAAAATCACAATTACTGAGTATTAATATCTTTTGTTAACCATACAAGAATATTTACAAATATCATTTTATTAATTTATTCATTCAAAAATATTTATCGAATGCCTGCAATGTGCTAGCTAATATGTGAGGAGCTAGGGCTGCAGTGGTGAACAAGAAAGACAAATGCCTGCTTTTAGGAGTAGCTTCCACTCTAAAAGGAGATGTGGAGAATAAAATAGTTACAATATCATGTGATGAAGATTCTAATGGAAGAATTATAGCATGATATGAGAAGACGGGGAGGATTATATATTAGTCTGCTAGGGCTGCCATAACAAAATACCACAGACTTTAACAACAGAAATTTCTTAAACAGAAATTTAGTTTCTCATAGTTCTGGAGGTTGGAAGTCCAAGATCAACGTAGGCAGAACTGGATTCTCCTAAGGCCTGTCTCCTTGGCTTGCAGATGGCTGCTTTCTTGCTGTGTCCTCACATATCCTTTTCTTTGTGTGTGTACCCCTGGTGTCTCTTCCTCTTCTTATAAGGACACTAGTCCTATTGAAACAACACAACTCATATTGGGACTTGAACCCACGGTCTTTTAATTGAGATCACACACCTGTGTTGCAGGAAAGAAAGTGGGGCGCGAGAGGACAGTCACATCCCAGGTCACATCTGAGTCCCTGGGATGGCCGCCTAGTGTGGGTCCTTGGCTTCTCGCAGGAAAGAATTCAAGAGTGAGCCATAGTAAAGTGAAAGCAGATTTATTCAAGGGAGATACACACTCCATAGACAGAATGTGGTCTGTCTCAGAAGGTGAGAGGCCATGGGAGAAGCACACTCCACAGAGAGAGTGTGGGCCATCTCAGACAGTGAGAGGCCCCAAAATATGGGGTGGTTAGTTTTTATGGGCTGGGTAATTTCATAGGCTAATGAGTGGGAAGATTATTCCAACTATTTTGGGGAAGGGGCAGAGATTTCCAGGAATTGGGCCACTGCGCACTTGTTGACCTTTTATGGTCAGCCTCAGAACTGTCACAGTGTCTGTGGGTGTGTCATTTAGCTGATGTATTAAATAAGCGTATATTGAGGCTCAAGGTCTGCTGGAAGTCACTCGTCCTCCATCTTGGACCTAGTTGGTTCTAACCAGTTGATGATGTGTCTTCAACAGCTATGTCATTCTTTTAAAGGTTGTGCCTTCCCCCTTCCTGTCTTACCTGGTCTCAGGACTTAATGAAGCTCAGGTTCTTTATGTCTCAACACAGAAAGAATTCAGTAAGAGACAAAGTGATAGGTAAGAAGTGGACTTATTTAGAGAGACACACATTCCAAAATGTGTCTCAAAAGGTGAGAATGGCCTTGGGAGAAACACACTCCACAGGCAGAGTGTGGGCCATCTCTGAAGAAAAGAGACCTCAAAATATGGGGTGGTTACTTTTTATGGGCTGTGTAATTTCATAGGCTAATGAGTGGGAGGATTATTCCAACTATTTCAGGGGAAGGGGCAGGGATTTCCAGGAAGTGGGCCACACTCCACTTTTTGACCTTTTATGGTTAGCCTCAGAACTGTCATGGCACTGGTGGGTGTGTCATTTTGCTGCCGATGTATTACAGTAAGTGTATACGGAGGCTCAAGGTCCACTGGAAGTCAAATCTTCCGCCATCTTGGACCTTGTTGGTTCTAACCAGTTTTTGTCATGTCTTATGGCTATGCCATTCTTCTAAATGCCCCGCTTCCCTCCTATTTCACTATTGGATTAGAGCTCCCCCATTATGAGGCCTCTCTCCTTGACTTGTAGATGGCCTGCTTTTCCTCTGTCTTCACGTGGTCTTCCTTCTGTACATATCTGTGTCCAAATTTCTTCTGTTTATAAGGACAGCAGTCATATTGAATCCGGGTGCACCCACATGACTTCATTTTACCTTAATTACCTCCTTAAGGATCCTATCTCCAAACAGAGCCACATTGAGGGTTAGGGCTCCAATATATGAATTTTGGAAGAACACAATTCAGTCCGAAACAGATTAGCTTTTCAAAAACCAGTCTCATTCAAAGTGAGATCTGAAGTTTCCATAGAAGTAGCCAGGTAGAGTGCAACAGAAGTGTGCCTCAGACTGCAGGTAAAACATGGCCAAAACCCAGGTTATAAGAGAGAATATGGCACATTAGGAAACTAAAGGTAGTTTCCAGATAATTCTAGAGGGTAATTAGATAACCCTGGAAGGCCTTGGAGTCATGATAGAATTAGGACTTTATCTTAGAGCAATAGGAAGCCAGTGGAATGCTGTAAGCAGGAAAGTGGCTTAATTTGCATTAATTACTTTGGCTATTGTGTGGAGAGTGAACTGAAAAGTAGCAACACTGGAGATAGAAAGGCAACTTAGGGGGCTGTTCCAATCAGGTAGGCAAGATGGTGGTAAGAATGGAGAGAAGTATACAGAATTGAGCAAGTCTCAGGATGTATCGATAGAATTGACAGGACTTGCTAATGGACTGGGAAAGGAGGAATAAACTGAGGATGATGCTTAGGTTTCTGAGTTGAGCAGATGGGTGGGAAGTTGGTGCCATGCTCTGAGATAGAAAACAAAGAAGCAGATGGTCAGGGGGAAGGGAGGATGGTGAGCTCAGTTTTCAATATATCGAGTTTTAGATGTGTGAATCATACAAGTAAAGATGTTCACAGCCTTATCAGCTAGCTATTTCAATCCCTGTTTTAGAGAAGAAAGTAAAAAAACAAAAAAACAAAAAACCCTGAAGTTTCAAGAGGTTGAGTAAATTGTTTATTCACACCCAGGTTTATCTGACTCCAAGGGCTATGCCTTTTCTACTATAGCCCTCAAAATTTTATGCACAACTCTGAGTCAGAATTCACAATTTTTTGAATTTAGAAAGCTAATATGGTGCCTATACTCTGTATTATAGAACACGGACTGGGGCAGTATCATAATAAATAACACATTAATAAATCATCAATGAGTTATGTGAATATACCGCTAAGTGGGATAAAGAAGGACTATGATTAGTCTCATGATAGTTCAGGATAGGTTTTGCCACGAAATGGGTAATATAAAACTTTCTGTTTTCAGGGTATACTAGATTTTTGAATTGTGGATAAAGATGTACCTTCTAGGATAATGGAATATCATGGAAGTCAAAGGAATACAGTTTCAAGAAGAAAGTGGTGGTCAGTGGTGTCAGATGTTATTAAGAGATGAAGGGCAAGGATTGAAGAAAAAGTCATTAGACTTGGTGATCAAGAAGATAATAGTGACATCTTCAAGAGTATTTCCTTTACTGGTATAAAGTACTGAGAGCACAAGGCAACTTTTTTTTTTTTTTTTTTTTTTTGGCTGCTTTGGGTCTTTGTTGCTGCACACAGGCTTTCTCTAGTTGCAGTGAGTGGAGTCTACTCTTCGTTGTGGTGCACGGGCTTCTCATTGTGGTGGCTTCTCTTGTTATGGAGCATGGGCTCTAGGTGTGCAGACTTCAGTAGTTTTGGCGCACGGGCTCAGTAGTTGTGGCTCACAGGCTCTGGAGTGCAGGCTCAGTAGCTGTGGCACATGGGCTTAGTTGCTCCACAGCATGTGGGATCTTCCTGAACCAGGGAGAGAACCTGTGTCCCCTGCATTGGCAGGTGGATTATTAACCACTCCACCAAGGCAACTTTTAAGGAGTTAAAGAGTAAGACAAACTACATACCCATAGGATGGTTAAAATTAAAAAGACAACAAATACAAAGTATTGACAACAATTTAGAGCAAGTCGCATTTTCATTCACTGCTGGTGGTAGTGTAATTAGCTTTTAAGCATTTTGGAAAACTGACAATATCTACTAAAGCTGAATATTTGCATAACACATGACCCAGCAATTCTAGAAACATGCTCAGCAGAAATGACTGCATGTGTGCTCCAGAAAACATGTACAAGAATGTTCATATTAGTTTTGTTTTGGAGTAGTGGTAGGTTCATGGGCATTAATTATATTATAAATAAATTAGCTACAAATAAATAAAAGTGCCATACATGGACTATTGATGACAGTTGGACGTGAATCAAGGATTATAATTAATTCAAAATTGTGCACTGATCTACAGATTCAGTGCCATCCCTATCAAACTACCAATGGCATTTTCCACAGAACTAGAACAAAAAAATTCACAATTTGTATGGAAAGACAAAAGACCCCAAATAGCCAAAGCAATCTTGAGAAAGAAAAATGGACCTGGAGGAATCAAGCTCCCTGACTTCAGACTATACTACAAAGCTACAGTAATCAAGACAGTATGGTACTGGCACAAAAACAGAAATATGGATCAATGGAACAGGATAGAAAGCCCAGAGATAGACCCATACACATATGGTCACCTTATCTTTGACAAAGGAGGCAAGAATATACAATGGAGAAAAGACAGCCTCTTCAATATGTGGTGCTGGGAAAACTGGACAGCTACATGTAAAAGAATGAAATTAGAACACTTCCTAACACCATACACAAAAATAAACTCAAAATGGATTAAAGACCTAAATGTAAGGCCAGACACTATCAAACTCTTAGAGGAAAACATAGGCAGAACACTCTTATGACATAAATCGCAGCAAGATCCTTTTTGACCCAGCTCCTAGAGAAATGGAAATAAAAACAAAAATAAACAAATGGGACCTAATGAAACTTAAAAGCTTTCACACAGCAAAGGAAACCATAAACAAGACCAAAAGACAACCCTCAGAATGGGAGAAAATATTTGCAAATGAAGCAACTGACAAAGGATTAATCTCCAAGATTTATAAGCAGCTCATGCAGCTCAATAACAAAAAAACAAACAACCCAATCCAAAAATGGGCAGAAGACCTAAATAGACATTTCTCCAAAGAAGATATACAGATTGCCAACAAACACATGAAAGGATGCTCATTAGAGAAATGCAAATCAAAACTACAATGAGGTATCACCTCACACCGGTCAGAATGGCCATCATCAAAAAATCTACAAACAATAAATGCTGGAGAGGGTGTGGAGAAAAGGGAACCCTCTTGCACTGTTGGTGGGAATGTAAACTGATACAGCCACTATGGAGAACAGTATGGAGGTTCCTTAAAAGACTAAAAATAGAACTGACATATGACCCAGCAATCCCACTACTGGGCATATACCCTGAGAAAACCATAATTGAAAGAGAGTCATGTACCACAATGTTCATTGCAGCACTATTTACAATAGCCAGGATGTGGAAGCAACCTAAGTGTCCATCGACAGATGAATGGATAAACGAGAGGTGACACATATATACAATGGAATATTACCCAGCCATAAAAAGAAATGAAACTGAGTTATTTGTAGTGAGGTGTATGGACCTAGAGTCTGTCCTACAGAGTGAAGTAAGTCAGAAAGAGAAAAACAAATACCGTATGCTAACACATATACATGGAATCTAAAAAAAAAAAAAGGTTCTTAAGAACCTAGGGGCAGGACAGGAATAAAGATGCAGATGTAGAGAATGGACTTAGGACACGGAGCGGGGGAAGGGTAAGCTGGGACGAAGTGAGAGAGTAGCATTGACATATATACACTACCAAATGTAAAATAGATAGCCAGTGAGAAGCAGCTGCATATTACAGGGAGATTAGTTTGGTGCTTTGTGACCACCTAGAGGGGTGGAATAGGGAGGGTGGGAGGGAGATGCAAGAGGGAGGGGATATGGGGATATATGTATACATATAGCTGATTCACTTTGTTATACAGTAGAAAGTAACACAACATTGTAAAAAATTATACTCCAATAAAGATGTTACAAAAATTGGTTTCCATCAGCATGTGTGGAAAGATTTCATTTATGCTCACGTAAAAACTAGACAAATAGGGCTTCCCTGGTGGCGCAGTGGTTGAGAATCTGCCTGCTAATGCAGGGGACACGGGTTCGAGCCCTGGTCTGGGAAGATCCCACATGCCGCAGAGCAACTAGGCCCGTGAGCCACAAATACTGAGCCTGCGCGTCTGGAGCCTGTGCTCCGCAACAAGAGAGGTTGCGATAATGAGAGGCCCGCGCACCACGATGAAGAGTGGCCCCCGCTTGCCGCAACTAGAGAAAGCCCTCGCACAGAAACGAAGACCCAACACAGCCATAAGTAAATAAATAAATACCCCCCCGCCAAAAAAAGTTAAAAAAAAAAAAACTAGACAAATACAAAATGCATTTGGCCACTTGTTTTGAATTTTAGCACTGAAAAACAAAGAACAACTGCAACAACAACAAACTGTGCCCTGAGTTCCATATAAAAGGAGGAGAGGTGTAGGTTGTAAACGAGAATGGTCCCTAAGGATGTACTACTTCTTCCAAGTACACTGATTATAGAAGCAAAGGAAGAGGTAGGAGGGTAACTGATGCCAGTCTGTTTATGGGATGTGTTTCTCCCAGGGCCACTCTCACTCTCTGAGACAGACCACATTCTATCTATGGAATGTGTATCTCTCTAAATAAACTGCTTTCACTTTACTATGGCTTGCTCTTGAATTCTTTCCTGCAAGAAGCCAAAGATCCACACTTGGTGGCCAGTTCTAGGGACTCACTCAAGTCCTGGTGAAACCATGTACCTCAGATTGGGACTCAAACCCATGTGCCAGGACTCAAACCCAGCCTAAACCCAGATTAGGAGTTGAACCCAAGTGGCCGGGACTCAAACCCTGCCAAAACACACGGTCTTTTAACTGTGATCACACATCTGGTTTCAGGACTTAATGAAGCTCAGGTTCTTGACGTCTCATCCCAGAAAGAATTCAGTGAGAGACAAAGTGATAGGTAAGAAGTGGATTATTTATTTATTTATTTATTTTTAGGATATGTGCTTTTTTAAAATAAATTTATTTATTTTTGGCTGCGTTGGGTCTATATTGCTGCACACGGGCTTTCTCTAGTTGCGGCAAGTGGGGGCTACTCTTTGTCACGGTGCGTGGACTGCTCATTGTGGTGGCTTCTCTTGTTGCGGAGCTCGGGCTCTAGGCGTGTGGGCTCCATTAGTTGTGGCATGCAGGCTCTAGAGCGCAGGCTCAGTAGTTGTGGCGCACGGACTTAGTTGCTCTGAGGCATGTGGGATCTTACTGGACCAGGGCTCAAACCCATGTCCCCTGCATTAGCAGGCAGATTTTTAACCACTATGCCACCAGGGAAGCCCGTGGATTATTTAGAGAGCAACATACTCCACAGAGTGTGCACCATCTCGGAAAGTGAGAAAGGCACCAGGGTATGGGGTTGTCAGTTTTTATAGGGGTGGGTAATTTCATAGGCTAATGAGTGGGAGGAGTATTCCAGCTATTTTGGGGAAGGAGCAGAGATTTCCAGGCATTGGGCCACCGCCCACTCTTTGATCTTTGATGGTCGGCCTCAGAACTGTCATGGTGCCGGTGGATGTGTCATTTAACTTGCTGATGTGTTACAATGAGCATATACTGAGGCTAAAGGTCTAGTGAAAGTCAACTCGTCCGCCATCGTGGGCCTATTTGGTTCTAATCAGTTTATGTCGTGTCCTTGGGCTCTGTCATTCTTTTTTTCTTTTAATAAATAAATAAATTTATTTAAAAATAAATAAATGAATAAATAAAAAACACACCCTGGAAATTGCCTACTTCTCTTCTTTCTTCACACATCTCACTGGCCACAAGCTAGTCATATAACCACACAGAGCCGAAAGGAGGCTGAAAATGCAGTCTTCATTAGAGAGAACAGAGAGAGTTGATGTTGATGGGCAACAAAATCAATTAGTCTCCACCAAATCAGGTCAGACCCCTGATTACCACTCCAGCCCTGCAGTCTATTGTAACTACCATGATTATCTTGCTTTTGTTAAGTGCCTGAAATCAACTCCTTCTACTCTGGTATCTTTCCTTTTCCATTAAAATCAAGGGTCCCATTTAAACTGCATCCAATTGCATCATTGATTTATGGAAATCACTCATGAAATTGCTTTTTGGAGATGCTGGTACTCTACTCCCCAATGCGTTTTTGTCTTCTGGGCCCTCTTGAGGATAGAATAGATGTATGGGCAGGTCACACATGATACATCTTTTACAGCATTTCTATTTTTTTTTAATTTATTAATTTAATTAAATTTTTTTATACAGCAGGTTATTAGTTATCTATTTTATACATATTAGTGTATAGATGTCAATCCCAATCTCCCAATTCATCCCACCACCACCACCACCCCCGCCACTTTCCCCCCTTGGTGTGCATACATTTGTTCTTTACATCTGTGTCTCTATTTCTGCCCTGCAAACCAGTTCATCAGTACCATTTTTCTAGGTTCCACATATATGTATTAATATACGATATTTGCTTTTCTCTTTCTGGCTTACTTCACTCTGTATGACAGTCTCTAGATCCATCCACATCTCTACAAATGACCCAGTTTCATTCCTTTTTATGGCTGAGTAATATTCCATTGTATAAATGTACCACATCTTCTTTATCCATTCGTCTGTCGATGGGCATTTAGGTTGCTTCCATGAGCTGGGTATTGTAAATAGTGCTGCAGTGAACACTGGGGTGCACGTGTCTTTTTGAATTATGATTTTCTCTGGCTATGTGCCCGGTAGTGGGATTGCTGGGTCATATGGTAATTCTATTTTTAGTTTTTTAAGGAACCTCCATACTGTTCTCCATAGTGGCTGTATCAATTTACATTCCCACCAACAGTGCAAGAGGGTTCCCTTTTCTCCACACGCTCTCCAGCATTTGTTGTTTGTTCATTTTCTGATGATGCCCATTCTAACTGGTGTGAGGGGATACCTCATTGTAGTTTTGATTTGCATTTCTCTAATAATTAATGATGTTGAGCAGCTTTTCATGTGCTTCTTGGCCATCTGTATGACTTCTTTGGAGAAATGTCTATTTAGGTCTTCTGCCCATTTTTGGGTTGGGTTTTTTGTTTTTTAATATTGAGCTGCATGAGCTGTTTATATATTTTGGAGATTAATCCTTTGTCCGTTGATTCTTTTGCAAATATTTTCTCCCATTCTGAGTGTTGTCTTTTCGCCTTATTTGTAGTTTCCTTCGCTTATGAAAAGCTTTTAAGTTTCATTAGGTCCCATTTGTTTATTTTTGTTTTTATTTCCATTACTCTAGGAGGTGGATCAAAAAAGTTCTTGCTATTACTCTAGGAGGTGGATCAAAAAAGTTCTTGCTGTGATTTATGTCATTGAGTGTTCTTCCTATGTTTTCCTCTAAGAGTTTTATAGTGTCTGGTTTTACATTTAGGTCTCTAGTCCATTTTGAGTTTATTTTTGTGTATGGTGTTAGGGAGTGTTCTAATTCCATTCTTTTACATGTAGCTGTCCAGTTTTCCCAGCACCAGTTATTGAAGAGACTGTCTTTTCTCTACTGTATATCCTTGCCTCCTTTGTCATAGATTAGTTGACCATAGGTGCGTGGGTTTATCTCTGAGCTTCCAATCCTGTTCCATTGATGTATGTTTCTGTTTTTGTGCCAGTACCATATTGTCTTGATTACTGCAGCTTTGTAGTATAATCTGAAGTCAGGGAGTCTGATTCCTCCAGCTCCGTTTTTTTCCCTCAAGACTGCTTTGGCTATTTGGAATCTTTTGTGTCTCCATAAAATTTTAAGATTTTTTGTTCTAGTTCTGTAAAAAAATGCCATTGGTAATTTGATAGGGATTGCACTGAATCTGTAGATTGCTTTGGGTAGTATAGTCATTTTCACAATATTGATTGTTCCAATCCAAGAACATGATATATCTCTCCATCTGTTTGTGTCATCTTTGATTTCTTTCATCAGTGTCTTATAGTTTTCTGAGTACAGGTCTTTTACCTCCTTAGGTAGGTTTATTCCTACGTATTTTATTCTTTTTGTTGCAATGGTGAATGGGATTGTTTCCTTAATTTCTCTTTCTGATCTTTCATTGTTAGTGTATAGGAATGCAAGAGATTTCTGTGCGTTAATTTTGTAGCCTGCAACTTGACCAAATTCATGGATTAGCTCTAGTAGTTTTCTGGTGGCATCTTTAGGATTCTCTATGTATAGTATCATGTCATCTGCAAACAGTGACAGTTTTACTTCTTCTTTTCCAATTTGTATTCCTTTTATTTCTTTTTCTTCTCTGATTACCATGGCTAGGACTTCCAAAACTGTGTTGAATAATAGTGGTGAGAGTGGACATCCTTGTGTTGTTCCTGATCTTAGAGGAAATGCTTTCAGTTTTTCACCATTGAAAGAGATGTTTGCTGTGGGTTTGTTGTATATGGCCTTTATTATGTTGAGGTAGGTTCCCTCTATGCCCACTTTCTGGAGAGTTTTTATCATAAATGGGTGTTGAATTTTGTCAAAAGTTTTTTCTGCATCTATTAAGATGATCATATGGTTTTTCTTCTTCAATTTGTTGATATGGTGTATCACACTGATTGATTTGCGTATAGTGAAGAATCCTTGCATCCCTGGGATAAATCCCACTTGATCATGGTGTATGATCCTTTTAATGTGTTGTTGGATTCCGTTTGCTAGCATTTTGTTGAGGAATTTTACATCTGTATTCATCAGTGATATTGGTCTGTAATTTTCTTTTTTTGTAGTATCTTTGTCTGGTTTTGGTATCAGGGTGATGGTGGCCTCATAGAATGAGTTTGGGAGTGTTCCTTCCTCTGCAGTTTTTTTGGAAGAGTTTGAGAAGGATGGGTGTTAGCTCTTCTTTAAATGTTTGATAGGATTCACCTGTGAAGCCATCTGGTCCTGGACTTTAGTTTGTTGGATGATTTTTAATCAGAGTTTCAATTTCTTTACTTGTGATTTGTCTGTTCATATTTTCTAGTTCTTCCTCGTTCAGTCTTGGGAAGTTATACCTTTCTAAGAATTTGTCCATTTCTTCCAGGTTGTCCATTTTATTGGCATAGAGTTGCTTGTAGTAGTCTCTTATGATGCTTTGTATTTCTCTGGTGTCCATTGTAACTTCTCCTTTTTCATTTCTAATTTTATTGCTTTGAGTCCTCTCCCTCTTTTCCTTGATGAGTCTGGTTAAAGATTTATCAATTTTGTTTACTTCTCAAAGTACTAGCTTGTAGTTTTATTGATCTTTGCTATTGTTTTTTTTGTTTCTATTTCATTTATTTCCGCTCTGATCTTTATGATTTCTTTCCTTCTGCTAACTTTGGGTTTTGCTTGTTCTTCTTTCTCTAGTTCCTTTAGGTGTAAGGTTAGATTGTTTATTTGAGATTTTTCTTGGTTCTGGAGTTAGGCTTGTATTGCTATAAACTTCTCTCTTAGAACTGCTTTTGCTGCATCCCATAGGTTTTGGATTGTCGTGTTCTCATTGTCATTTGTCTCTAGGTATTTTTTGATTTCCTCTTTGATTTCTTCAGTGATCTCTTGGTTATTTAGTAATGTATTGTTTAGCCTCCATGTGTTTGTGGTTTTTACATTTTTTCCCCCTGTAATTGATTTCTAATCTCATACTGTTGTGGTCGGAAAAGATGCTTGATATGATTTCAATTTTCTTAAATTTACTGAGGCTTGATTTGTGACCCAAGATGTGATCTATCCTGGAGAATGATCCATGTGCACTTGAGAAGAAAGTGTAATCTGCTGTTTTTGGGTAGAATGTGCTGTAAATATCAATTAAATCTATCTGGTCTATTGTGTCATTTAAAGCTTGTGTTTCCTTATTAATTTTCTGTTTGGATGATCTGTCCATTGGTGTAAGTGAGGTGTTAAAGTTCTGCACTATTATTGTGTTACTGTCAATTTCCTCTTTTATAGCTGTTAGCAGTTGCCTTATGTATTGAGGTGCTCCTATGTTGGGTACATATATATTTATAATTGTTATATCTTCTTCTTGGATTGATCCCTTGATCATTATGTAGTGTCCTTCCTTGTCTCTTGTAACATTCTTTATTTTAAAGTCTATTTTATCTGATATGAGTATTGCTACTCCAGCTTTCTCTTGATTTCCATTTGCATGGAATATCTTTCTCCATCCCTTCACTTTCAGTCTGTATGTGTCCTCAGGTCTGAAGTGTGTCTCTTGTAGACAGCATATATATGGGTCTTGTTTTTGTATCCATTCAGTGAGCCTGTGTCTTTTGGTTGGAACATTTAATCCATTCACGTTTAAGGTAATTATCGATATGTATGTTCCTATGACCATTTTCTTAATTGTTTTGGGTTTGTTTTTGTAGGTCCTCTTCTTCTCTTGTGTTTCCCACTTAGAGAAGTTCCTTTAGCATTTGTTGTAGAGCTGGTTTGGTGGTGCTGAATCCTCTTAGCTTTTGCTTGTCTGTAAAACTTTTGATTTTTCCATGGAATCTGAATGAGATCCTTGCTGGGTAGAGTAATCTTGGTTGTAGGTTCTTCCCTTTCATCACTTTAAGTATATCATGCCACTCCCTTCTGGCTTGTAGATTTTCTGCTGAGAAATCAGCTGTTAACCTTATGGAAGTTCCCTTGTATGTTATTTGTCATTTTTCCCTTGCTGCTTTCAGTAATTTTTCTTTGTCTTTAATTTTTGCCAGTTTGATTATTATGTGTCTCAGCATGTTTCTCCTTGGGTTTATCCTGCCTGAGACTCTCTGAGCTTCCTGGATTTGGGTGGCTATTTCCTTTCCCATGTTAGGGAAGTTTTCGACTATAATCTCTTCACATATATTCTCGGGTCCTTTCTCTATCTCTTCTTCTTCTGGGACCCCTATAATGTGAATGTTTTTTTTAATTTATTTTTTATTTTTTTTAACATCTTAATTGAAGTATAATTGCTTTACAATGGTGTGTTAGTTTCTGCTTTATAACAAAGTGAATCAGTTATACATATACATATGTTCCCATATCTCTTCCCTCTTGCATCTCCCTCCCTCCCACCCTCCCTATCCCACCCCTCTAGGTGGTCACAAAGCACCGAGCTGATCTCCCTGTGCTATGCGGCTGCTTCCCACTAGCTATCTATTTTACATTTGGTAGTGTATATATGTCCATGACACTCTCTCACCCTGTCACATCTCACTCCTCCCCCTCCCCATATCCTCAAGTCCATTCTTTAGTAGGTCTGTGTCTTTATTCCCATCTTGCCACTAGGTTCTTCATGACCTTTTTTTTTTTTTCCTTAGATTCCATATATATGTGTTAGCATGCTGTATTTGTTTTTCTCTTTCTGACTTACTTCACTCTGTAGGACAGACTCTCACTCCATCCACCTCATTACAAATACCTCCATTTCATTTCTTTTTATGGCTGAGTAATATTCCATTGTATATATGTGCCACATCTTCTTTATCCATTCATCCGATGATGGACACTTAGGTTGCTTCCATGTCCTGGCTATTGTAAAAAGAGCTGCAATGAACATTTTGGTACATGACTCTTTTTGAATTATGGTTTTCTCAGGGTATATGCCCAGTAGTGGGATTACTGGGTCGTATGGTAGTTCTATTTTTAGTTTTTTAAGGAACCTCCATACTGTTCTCCATAGTGGCTGTATCAATTTACATTCCCACCAACAGTGCAAGAGGGTTCCCTTTTCTCCACACCCTTTCCAGCATTTATTGTTTGTAGATTTTTTGATGATGGCCATTCTGACCGGTGTGAGATGATACCTCATTGTAGTTTTGATTTGCATTTCTCTAATGATTAAGGATGTTGAGCATTCTTTCATGTGTCTGTTGGCCATCTGTATATCTTCTTTGGAGAAATGTCTATTTAGGTCTTCTGCCCATTTTTGGATTGGGTTGTTTGTTTTTTTGTTATTGAGCTGCATGAGCTGCTTGTAAATCTTGGAGATTAATCCTTTGTCAGTTGCTTCATTTGCAAATATTTTCTCCCATTCTGAGGGTTGTCTTTTGGTCTTGCTTATGGTTTCCTTTGCTGTGCAAAAGCTTTTAAGTTTCATTAGGTCCCATTTGTTTATTTGTGTTTTTATTTCCATTTCTCTAGGAGCTGGGTCAAAAAGGATCTTGCTGCGATTTATGTCATAGAGTGTTCTGCCTATGTTTTCCTCTAAGAGTTTGATAGTGTCTGGCTTTACACTTAGGTCTTTAATCCATTTTGAGTTTATTTTTGTGTATGGTGTTAGGGAGTGTTCTCATTTCATACTTTTACATGTACCTGTCCAATTTTCCCAGCACCACTTATTGTAGAGGCTGTCTTTTCTCCACTGTATATGCTTGCCTCCTTTATCAAAGATAAGGTGACCATATGTGCGTGGGTTTATCTCTGGGCTTTCTATCCTGTTCCATTGATCTATATTTCTGTTTTTGTGGCAGTACCAAACTGTCTTGATCACTGTAGCTTTGTAATATAGTCTGAAGTCAGGGAGCCTGATTCCTCCAGCTCCATTTTTCGTTCTCAAGATTGCTTTGGCTATATAATGTGAACGTTGTTGTGTTTAATGTTGTCCCAGAGGTCTCTTAGGCTGTCTTCATTTCTTTTCATTGTTTTTTCTTTATTCTGTTTTGCGGCAGCGAATTCCACCTTCTGTCTTCCAGGTCACTTATCCATTCTTCTGCCTCAGTTATTCTGTTATTGAATCCTTCTAGTGTATTTTTCATTTCAGTTATTGTACTGTTCATCTCTGTTTGTTTGTTCTTTAATTCTTCTAGGTGTTTGTTCTTTAATTCTTCCAGGTCTTTGTTAAACACTTCTTGCATCTTCTCGGTCTTTGCCTCCAATCTTTTTCCGAGGTTCTGGACCACCTTCAGTATCACTATACTGAATTCTTTTTCTGGACGGTTGCCTTTCTCCACTTCATTTAGTTGTTTTTCTGGGGTTTTATCTTGTTCCTTCATCTGGTACAAAGTCCTCTGCCTTTTTATTTTGTCTGTCTTTCTGTGATGTGGTTTTCCTTCCACAGGCTGCAGAACTGTAGTTCTTCTTGCTTCTGCTGTCTCAGGCTCTGTCATTCTTTTAAAGTTTGTTTCTTGCCCCCTTCCCTCCTGTTTCACTTGGACATGACCCCATCTTTTCCCTGCAACAGAGAGATAGTGTGGGCCCCTGCTATTAATCTGCCATGCCAGACCTGGACTGCCTTCCTCTAGACTTCCTTTACAGACTTCCATCTTACTTAAGCTATTTTTATTCTGCGGTTTTTTTATTATATGCAGGAAAATACAATTCATAACTAATAAATTTCAATTAAATTCCCCATGTAATTTAATCTGGTCAAAGTTGGTTTCTGCTATTTGCAATGAAAAGAGTGCCAACTAAAATAGATGGCACAGGATTCATTGTTATAAGGTCAAAATTTGATATTCCTTGTTTTACTTACTTTAAGACTTATTGTCGGGACTTCCCTGGTGGTGCAGTGGTTAAGAATCTGCCTGCCAATGCAGGAGACACAGGTTCGATCCCTGGTCCGGGAAGATCCCACATGCCACGGAGCAACTGAGCCCGTGTGCCACAACTACTGAGCCTGCGCTCTAGAGCCTGTGAGCCACAACTACTGAGTCCACATTCTGCAACTACTGAAGCTCAGATGCCTAGAGCCCGCACTTCACAACAAGAGAAGCCACTGCAATAAGAAGCTCTCGCACCACAACCAAGAGTAGACCCCGCTTGCCGCACCTAGAGAAAGCCCGCGTGCAGGAACGAAGACCCAAGGCAGCCCAAAATAAAACAAAATTAAAAAATAAAAAATAAAAAGGTAACAAAAAATAGACTTATTGTCAGTGAATATTGAAGAAAGTACATTTAATATCATGTCTTTATTCAATGATTTTAAAAGACAGAATAATCAATGATTAAAAATACACTGGGGGCTTCCCTGGTGGCGCAGTGGTTGAGAATCTGTCTGCCAATGCAGGGGACACGGGTTCGAGCCCTGGTCTGGGAGGATCCCACATGCTGCGGAGCGACTAGGCCCGTGAGCCACAACCACTGAGCCTGCGCGTCTGGAGCCTGTGCTCCGTGACAAGAGAGGCCGCGACAGTGAAAAGCCCGCGCACCGCGATGAAGAGTGGCCCCCGCTTGCCACAACTGGAGAAAGCCCTCACATAGAAATGAAGACCCAACACAGCCAAAAAAATAAAATAAATAAATAAATAAATAAAATCCAGCCATTCATATTAAAAAAAATTATTAAAAAAAGAAATCTCCCTTTAAAAAAAAATACACTGGAAGAGTGGACAACTGTCCAAGATTCTTTCACAAGTAAACATCATGAAAAAAAATGAAGAGTCAGGATTTCTCTAGATTAAAAGCAAATTAAGAGACTAAGAGACAGCAATTCCATGTAAGTTGTGGACTTTGATTGGATCTTGACTTGCTACAATCTTGGTATTTTGGAAACAGTTGGGAAAGTTTGACTATGGTATGGGCTGATATTAAGGAATTAATGTTAATTTTGTTATGTACAACTTAAGGTATTATAGTAGAGAAAAATGTTCTCATTTTTTAGAGATGAATACTAAAGTAATTAGAGGAAAGTAAAATATTATTTAAGATTCACTTAAAAATTTCTAGCAGACAAATAGATGGAGAAAATATGGAAAAATATTAACACTGAATATAGGGTTTGGATATATTGGTGTTCATTATACTATTATACTTTTTGATATACTTGAAATTTTTCATTATAAGAGGTATAAAAATGCAAAAAAGGCTTTATTTATACAGTTACAAAGTAAACTTGATTAAAATACAGCCAATAATTATGACTTAATTAAGTAGGATATTTGCTTTGTGATCATTGAAGAATTCAAGAAAGTTCTTTATTTCAATCTCACGTAAATTATTTCAATATTGTGGCCCCAAATTCCTTAATTGGTCTATTTCTCTAATTACTCGTCTCACTTCCCCCAAAATGTAAACTGGAAGATTGTGATCAACATGGCAGTCAAGCCGTGGAAGAGTCAATTAGAGTCCTGTGGATTTTAGAACTGGCAAGGGAGAATTCAGCATGGAATAAAGCTGAAGTCTGGCTAGCCTCCATGTATGCTGTAAGAATTCTTTGGCTGCAGCCCTGGTGTCCTAACATCTGAGGTTGCATCATTCTTCTCACAGTTGCTTCTGGCCCAAATGTCAACAGCATGTGATGTAAACAGGTCAGGATAATGTGTATAAGGTGTCTGTCAAATTTTCTCTCCTTTCTTTCTCTCTCTCTCTCCCCCACTCTCCCCAACTCCCTGCTCCCTCCCTCCCTCTTTCTCTTTTTCCTTTTTCTTTCTCCTTCCCTCCCTCCCTCCTTTCCTCCCTCCTTCCTTCATTCCTTACTTCCTTCCCTCCCTCCCTCCCTCCCTTCCTCCTTCCTTCCTTTTTCTTTTCTTCTTTTTCCTCCTTTCCTTCTCTCTCTCTCTCTCTCCTTGTCCCTCCTTCTCTCCCTCCCACCCTCCCTCCCTTCTCTCCACCCTTCTTTCTTTTTGTTTGCTTATTTTGGAAACTCAAGCTTACATAGTTTCAAGACAGATTTCCCCCCAAGGACTTTTCAGTTCCCTGAAGGGTGGAAAAAGTATAAAGTCCTGCAGAAAAGACCATTTCAGAAGTAAAGAATGCAGTGAAAGTGAGAGGTAAAAGATTCAATTAGTGGTAAAATGTTTACTTTTTCTGTGCTGCTTTTCTATGAACCCTTCCTTCCCTGAAGCCCTCACATGTCTTCCCAGAATTGTCAGTCAGAGGTCTCCCGTGCTTGTGTTGCTTAGGTGGAATGGCAGCAGGGAGCATGGAACACAGAGGGACTGAATAGGCTAACAATGGACTTGAGAATCTTGGCAACTGAAGAAAATGTTTTTAAAGGAAGCTGGAGGCAAATCTCTCCTAGAAAACTTCAGGAAGAACAGTTTCTGAACTTCTGCCTATGACTTCAATCATTTCTTTCCTACCATTCAGTTTCTAAGTCTTCTCTCATTTACATTGATTTAAAAGTAATTGAGGGCTTCCCTGGTGGCGCAGTGGTTGAGAATCTGCCTGCCAATGCAGGGGACACGGGTTCGAGCCCTGGTCTGGGAAGATCCCACATGCCGCGGAGCATCTAGGCCCGTGAGCCACAACTGCTGAGCCTGCGCGTCTGGAGCCTGTGCTCCGCAACAAGAGAGGCCGCGATAGTGAGAGGCCCGCGCACCGCGATGAAGAGTGGCCCCCGCTTGCCGCAACTAGAGAAAGCCCTCGCACAGAAACGAAGATCCAACACAGCCATAAATAAATAAATAAATAAACCCAAAAAAGTTTAAAAAAAAAAAAAAAAAGTAATTGAACTCCATCTTCTAATATCTCATGATTCCTTTGATCCTTTTCCAATATGTGACTACTCTGTTTGAAATAAAGTCCAGTGGACCAGCATTTTGCATCAGAGGGTCAGAGCAAGAGGTAGAGCTGGAAGTTTGAGGTCTGTGTAATTGGAGATGGTGATTATAATAGCTAAAGGGACTTGATTAGAGATGCCTCAGTGTTCTGACATGTCTGAAAAGAAAATATAGGTGAAAACTGTTTCCTTCATGCCTGACCCAGCACAGATCAACAGGTGAATTATTTTTTAATAGATGGAATCAAGGCAGCCCTCCTGGTGTACCAGCAGGTGCACGGTCCAAGGACATTTGGGATTCTGGAGAGCTCTCTTCTGCTCCCTTAGTTGAGAAACACCTAATGCAAAGTTGGTTGAATCATTGCCTTTCTGCCTTTATTTGACAGACTTTTCCCTGGTGTCAGCTTACTGGTAAGAAACCTGCCCTGAAATTCTACTTTCCTTGGCCTCCCCTCTGTTGAGCTTTGTTGAGTAGAATGCCTGACTCCTGCCTAACTTGGCTCTCTTCATCCTGGCTCAGGCTGAAGCGACTGGACAGCTTGGCTCAGAGTCCAAGGAATTAGAGACTGCAACCTTGTGGCTACCCTCCCCCTCCCTCACGTGGCCTGTTCCTGCCCAGTCTGGTTTGTGAATAGTTCTTGGCAATTACCCCAGAGGAGACTAGAGCCACTAACAATAGCAACTCTCTTTTTAGCTCGAATCTCTTGGTACCCAGGACCTGAACTTAGGAAAACCCAAAATAACCTATGTAATTACAGTGGGTTACCCTAACAGTCTATTTCTGCTATTACCAACCTTAGATGTCACTCCAGTAGATATTTAGCTGCTTGTAGTGGAAAGAGTACTGGGCTTATGGCCAGACAGACCTAGATTCAAGACCTAGCTCGGCTATTTACTAATTTTATGACACTGGGCAAGCCACTAATTTGAACCTGTTGGAATTGAATGGGTGCCCGCCTGTACATGTAAGTGCTTGGAAACCTGCAAAGTCTTATACAAAGTTAAACCATTGCTATTGGGAAATGGGATATAGTTTCAAGAAAAGAAGAAATTTAAATCTTCAAGAAACAAATGAATCAACTTTTTTACCCTCTGTTCCACACCATGCTCAGTCTTAAAAACAAACAATTAAAACTATAGGTAGTTTCCATTTAAAGTTAAAGGCAGTCTTCCCCCTTTGTTTATGATGAAGTTGGAAATGGGGAAGGATTTGGCAGTTCCTTTCATATCAAGGAATGACAAAGCAAGATGAGTCCTTACACCTAGTTAGTACAGGAAAGAGGGTTATCCACTTAACATGCTAACTATGCCAGCAAACTGGTTTTCTCTGAAGTTTAGCCATTATTTTTATCACTTAAATTTTTATTTTGTATGTAGGAAAAGAGATTGGTTCTTCAGATTTAGACATATTTTTGCACTCTCTCACTACTCTTTATTAATTAATTAATTAATTTATTTTTGGCTGTGTTGGGTCTTCGTTTCTGTGCGAGGGCTTTCTCTAGTTGTGGCAAGCGGGGGCCACTTCTTACTACTCTTGTATAAACAGAGCAGGACCCTGTGGGGCACTACTGGGTACAAATCCTTTCCATGTTTCTTGTTCGTAGGAAATAAGCTTCATTCAGCCTCCTTGACCTTCTCTGAGTTCCAAAGGGCAGATTCAAACAGTGGCTCATCAGGGAAGGGAGGGAATGCAGAAAAAAAGGAGAAGCAGTCAAGAAACAATAGTGCAGTCCTGGGGCAGGGTCATGGTTTTGGCCAAAAATGCCTTCTCTCATATCAAGAAAGCCAGGCCTGATTCTCTTTCTCCAGGGATCCCCCCCCCCCCACAACCCCAACCCTATCTGCTTACACTGTTATTGCCCCTTTGGCAGACCCTATAGGTTTTGTGACAAAGACAGTGTGCTTGGGGTGAATTCACTGGACAGTCTATAAACACAGAAGCTGTGGGAGGTACACTGGATTCTTTTCCCCACAGTAAAGTCAGAGGAGGGGCCACACACACCTCAAGGACTATGTGATGGTTCTTGATGCTGACCTTGTGCTAATCCCCTTCTCCATGGAGCCCCTCTGCTTAAGGGGAGAGAAATAATAGAGGCAGAGAAAACAGAACAGGAGACCAGAAGGGTCTGTTCCCCCCTCTTCCTATAACGGAGCACATCAAAGACTTATAACCAGAAAAACTTTTGAGGTCAATCCAAGATCCCCTTGATGCAGGAATCCCCTCTATAGCACCTCTGTCAAATGATCTTTCTAGTTTTGTTTGAACTGTTCTGGGACCAGGGAGAGCACTATTATAATACCCCCAGTGAGCGTCTTCACAAACTTTAAAAAAATTAATTAATTAGGCTGCTCTAGGTCTTAGTTGAGGCACGTGGGATCTTTGCTGCGGCATGCGGGCTCTTAGTTGAAGCACATGGACTCTTAGTTGCAGCATGCAGACTCCTAGTTGTGGCATGCAAACTCTTAGTTGTGGCATGCATGCGGGATCTAGTTCCCCGACCAGCGATTGAACCTGGGCCCCCTGCATTGGGAGTCCAGAGTCTTACCCACTGGACCACCAGGGAAGTCCCTTCACATACTTTTATTTTCTATACTTGTTCTAGCATTTCTGTAGGGATTGCTCAGTCAAGGGCATGCACATTTTACATTTTGATAGCAGGCAACAGATTGTGCATATGTTCACACACCCATGTTATAGTGATTAATACAAACGCAGGGCATGGCAGTCATGGTGTTTCAGGAAAACAAAGTTGGGGCACGTGAGGATGGTCATGTGCCAGGTCTCAGGTGAGTCCCTGGGAAGGGCCGCTAAGTGTGGGTCCTTGGCTTAGTGCAGGAAAGATTCAAGATTGAGCCACAGTGAAGTGAAAGCAGGTTTATTCAGGGACATACACACTCCATAGACAGAGTGTGGGCCATCTCAGAAGACGAGAGGCCCCAGGGTACGGGTTGTCAGTTTTTATAGGCATGAGTAATTTCATAGGCTAATGAGTGGGAAGATTATTCCAACTGTTTTAGGGAAGGGGTGGGGATTTCCAGGAGTTGGGCCACACCCCACTTTTGGACCTTTTAGGTTAGCCTTAGAACTGTCATGGTGCTGGTGGGTGTGTCATTTACCTAATGTATTACAATGAATGTATAATGAGGCTCACGGGTCTACTGGAAGTCACTTGTCCATAATCTTGGACCTAGTTGGCTCTAACCAGTTCATGTCATGTCCTCAATGGCTGTCATTCTTTTTTTTTAAATAACTTTATTTATTTATTTATTTATTTATTTATTTTTGGCTGTGTTGGGTCTTCGTTTCTGTGCAAGGGCTTTCTCTAGTTGTGGCGAGCAGGGGCCGCTCTTCATCGCGGTGCGTGGGCCTCTCACTGTCGTGGCCTCTCTTGTTGCGGAGCACAGGCTCCAGACGCGCAGGCTCAGTAGTTGTGGCTCATGGGCCTAGTTGCTCCGTGGCATGTGGGATCTTCCCAGACCAGGGCTCGAACCCGTGTCCCCTGCATTGGCAGGCAGATTCTCAACCACTGCGCCACCAGGGAAGCCCTGTCATTCTTTTAAAGGTTGTGCCCTGCCCCCTTCCTGTCTCAATGGGAAGGCAGATTACAGTTCAAACAAAGAAAGAACTCTCTAATTTAAAAAAAAATGGATCACAACGGATCACTTTGAGGTAGTAAGTGTTCAAGAAGAGATTGGAGAATCTGATGCTGTAGATGCGTATAAGATTATGCTACCAAACAAAGTTTGTGTGCCTGAGGCACAGTGAGGCCAAATAAACATTGCAGTTTGGAGTAGAGAAAGGTTTATTGCAGGGCCAAGCAAGGAGAACGGGTGGGGGACTTCCCTGGTGGTGCAGTGGTTAAGAATCCGCCTGCCAACGCAGGGGACACAGGTTTGAGCCCTGGTCCGGGAGCAACTAAGCCCATGCGCCACAACTACTGAGCCTGAGCTCTAGAGCCTGCAAGCCACAACTACTGAGCCCATGCACCACAACTCCTGAAGCCCGTGTGCCTAGAGCCCGTGTGCCTAGAGCCCGTGCTCCACAACAAGAGAAGCCACCTCAATGAGAAGCCCGTGCACTGCAACAAAGAGTAACCCCTGCTTGCCGCAACTAGAGAAAGCCTGTGCACAGCAATGAAGACCCAACACAGCCAAAAATAAATAAATAAATGGATTTTTAAAAAAGGATTATGGGTGGCTTGTACTCAAAAACCCTGAACTCCCTGGTAGTTTTTGGGGAAAAGTTTTTATAGGCAAAATTTGGGGTGAGGGCTGCAGGGTATGTGCCTTTCTTCTGATTGGTTGGTGGTTAGGTAACAGGGTGATGCTCCAGGAATCTTGCTCTCAGCCTGAAGTTGCCATTCTCCACCTGGGTGGGGGCCTTAGTTCTGCAGAAGAGCTCAAAGATATTATATATTCCTTGAGGAGGAACCAGGACCCTGCCCCAAGGCTGCACTATTGTTTCTTGACAGCCCCTCCCTTGTTTCTGTATTCCCTCTCTTCCCTGATTAGCAACTGTTTGAACCTGCCCTTTGGAACTCAGGAAAGGTCAAGGAGGCTGAATGACGCTTATTTCCTACAAACAAGAAATGGGGGTTGGGGGGGGGAAATTCCCTGGAGGTCCAGTGGTTAGGACTCAGTGCTTCCACTGCAGGGGGCATGGGTTCAATCCCTGGGGAAATAAGATCCTGCATGCCACATGGCGCGGCCAAAAAAAAAAAAAAAAAGAGAGAAATGGGGGACACGGAAAGGATTTGTACCTGGGAGCCCTACAGGGTCCTGCTTGGTTTCAATTAGAGCAGCTAATATCTAAGGAATGTCTGAAATCGGGCCTTGAGGTATACTCTGGAAAAGCACACTAACCTCTCCAATGTGGCAAGTCCCTAAGTGGTGGTGAAGCTGTGCAACTCAGATTGAGACTTGAACCCACACGCTGGGACTCGAACCCAGCCAAAACCCAGATTGGGACTTGAACCCACCATATTTTAACTGAAATCACACCTGGTCTCAGGACTTAATGAAGCTCAGGTTCTTTATGTCTCAGCACAGAAAGAATTCAGAGGGAGACAAAGTGATAGGTGAGAAGTGGATATATTTAGAGAGAAACACACTCCACAGACAGATTGTGGGCCGTTTCAGAAGATGAGAGTGGCCCCAGGGTATGGGGTTGTCACTTTTTCTAGGGGTGGGTAATTTCATAGGCCAATGAGTGGGAGGAGTATTCCAGCTATTTTGGGGAAGGGGTGGGGATTGCCAGGAATTGGGCCACCACTCACTTTTTGACCTTTATGATTGGCCTTGGAACTGTCATGGCGCCTGTGGCTGTGTCATTTAGCTTGCTGATGTGCTACAATGAGCATATACTGAGGTTCAAGGTCTAGTGGAAGTCGACTTGTCTGCCATCTTGGACGTATTTGGTTCTAATCAGTTTACATCATGTCCTCGGGCTATGTCATTCTTTTAAAGGTTGTGCCCTGCCCCCTTCCCTCCTGTTTCAGTGGCCCTTTGAGGATTGGGTTCTTTTACATGAAATTCACTTTCCAGGTGAGCCACAGGGAGCACTGAAAGCTTTGCAGCTTTTAAATGTTCCCCCAAACCCACTGGCCCCATCTTGCTGAGTTGCAGCAGAGATGTACTGCTGAGCTTTTCCCATCTCTGCTTCAGTAATAGGCATGTTCACCTGTGTCCCCAGCTTGGATGGCCTGGGGATTTCTACAACCCTTTATTGATAGTCTCAGGAAATAAATGGGCTTTTTCTAATAGGCTAAGGAGTCTTCCATGTGTCTGAAAAGATACAAACCTGCAGGTAGAAAAAAACGGCCACTGGCAAGCTTCAGGCATAGCTGCTGTTCCCCATACTTCAAGAGAAGCAGCTTGGATAGCTCTGAAGTCTTTGCAGGCCTGCAGCCTCTTCCTTTGATGATCTGGCCACGAACAGCACAGTCTTCATAGCCTGTGGCTGGTCAGGCCAACAGCATGACAGCAAGTGGCAGAGAATACGGCTGGCAGATGCAATGTCCATGTCACCATTTGGACATGGTTGTATACATCTATCAGGTCTTGCCTTTTGCTGATCTGAATGAAGTTGCTCTCAAACACATAGTCTCCTTCCTTGTCCAGCTGTCGCTGAAGTTCCCCTTAGAAATATTAAACTTGCCCACTGCACAGCCAGCCACTGTAGGAGTACTGTAGTGACATGGATTCACTGCTCATGGTTATAGTTTATCAAGAAAGCTCTGCCTCTGGATTTCATCCCCTTGAAGGGGTCTTAATAGTTTTCTTTGCCATATAATAAATTGTCACAAACTTAGTGGCTAAAAGCAACACACATTTATTACCTCACAATTTCCATGGGTTAGGAATTTGGGAATGGCTTTGATGGGTCCTCTGCTCAGGATCTCACAAGGCTGCAATCAAGGTGTAGGCCAAGGCTGGGGTCTCACCTAAAGCTTGGGGGTGCTCACCTAAAGCTTGGGGTCCTCTTCCAAGCTCACAGGGCTTTTTTTTTTTTTTTTTTCCCGGCCACGGCTTGCAGGATCTTAGTTCCCCCACCAGAGATGGAACCTGGGCCCTCCGCAGTGAAAGCGTGGAGTCCTAACCACTGCACCGCCAGGGAATTCCCAAGCTCACAAGGCTTTTGAAAGAATTTATTTCCTTTAAGTTGCACAATTCATGGTGCCTCTATCACAGCTGTTTCCTTTACAGCATAAATCACAATTATTTTTTACCAGTGAATTCCTTGACAGAACCCACCATAATGGTTTAGCACATAATTGTTAAATGAATCAAGGATTACATATGGTTATTTGTGACCCATATTATTTTCTTCATTAGTTTGTTAGCAACTTGAGGGCGCAGCCCTGAATCATTTGTTTGTCTCCCTCCAGCAGGGTCTAGTCCAGTGGATGGTTTAGCATTACTCAAATCTCATTTCTGGAAAAAAAAATCAGGTGCAAGAATAAAGGTGGGGACTTGAAAGCAAGGGAGGATGTGGCAAAGCAGAGTGAATCTGGGAAGAGTTACGCTGGAAGGAAATGAGAGAGACCAATAGCAGAAGTCAGCCACTTTTACTTAAATTCCAGCAACAAGGCTGTACCTCCTCACGTGACGTATGCGGAAGCTGAAGACATGCTTCTCGCGAGAGGAAAGATGGACCGCGAGAAAGTGTACGTTTGTCCGTGCCCCGCCTTCCCTGAGCCCCACCCACTCCCTGTCCTCCCTCCCACCTTGAACCAGCCGCGTGTGACGTCGTGACGCGTGCGTGGCTGCGGCGCGGGGGGCGGGCCCGCGGCGCCGCGTCGGAGGAGGAAGTGGTGCGGTTGTTGCTCCCTCTGCGCCCGCCGCTGGCTCCCGGGGCGCGGAGTGGGGCTACAGTCGCCGCCGCTGCGTCGCGCTCTCCAGCTGTTACCCTCCATGTGCCCGGGCTCCGTCGCTCCCCTTCCTCAGGCCGCCGCTTACCCCGGGGTCTATGGAAGTAATGGAAGGACCCCTCAACCTGGTGAGTGGCCCACAGAGGGTTGCGTCCGCCCTCGGGCGCCTTTGCCTCAGAAGCCCGGTCTCGGCGTGCAGCTGACCCTCGAGGCCGGGGGGCGGGTTTGGCGCGGGTGGTCCTGAAGGCTGGGGGCGCAGGCAAGGCGCGGCCCTACAGCGGCTCCGGCCAAGCCACCGCAGACGGCCCCTCGGGGATCCCTGGGAAGCTCCCGCCTCCCATTTCCCGCCTCCTCCAGGCGCCACCTGCCTCAGGGCTCTGGGCGAGGGGCTCCCACCAGCGGGGGCTGCCACCTCTCCAGGCCGGAGGAAATGCCTCCAAGCGCCACGTAACCACCTCTCTGCAGCCTGGAGAGGCACTGAAGCCGGCCAGGGCAGAAATGGTGTGTAATACTGGTTCTAACTTCCAACACAGGGTCTGAAGTCTGAGCCTCCCCACTGTGGAGAGATGGAGCATAACGTATCTGACCCCCGTTTCCCTTCACCCATTTCTCACCTGTATTCAGATGCATAGACTGAGACTTCCCCTTCTCAAATAAATTAGAGACAGCTGGGAAAAAAAGACGGGGCCGTCCCTGTTTTTGGCTCAGTTTCAGCTCATTAGGCATCATGAAAATACGGTAGATGTTTGCCTTTCTCAGAAACAGCGTTGCTGCTCACTTATTATGTTTTTAGGCACCTCAGGTGTAGCGATTAAAACAACAACGAGAAACACGAGTTCCGTTCCACCTGGCCACAGCATCTTTTGGTTTCCCAGAGAAGGCGTCTGTTTTGGATACAAAAGTTAGATTACTTAAAGTTGCAGACAGACAAGAGGAACTTTATGCAGTTCAACTGCGATGATGGGATTGGAAAAAAAGGATGTGTGGAAAATTATTAGTTTCTCACGTTGGAACTCTGAGAACCCTTGTGTGGGGCTGGATTTAAACCATTGTGTAGAGAATCAGTAGAGACGCGTGGTTTAAGAGTATAGATTCGGGACCTAAACTGCTTGGATTTGAATTCTGACTTTGTCACTTAATAACTGTGTGAACTTGGGCAAATTAGTTGACCTCACTCTTTGTGGTTTGTTGTGAGGATTGAAAGAGTAAATAGGTGTAAAGGGCCTAGAACAGTACCTGGTACATAGTGAAGTGTAAGAGTTAAGCTATTATAATAATCAGACCAAAACTCTTAATTTAAAAATCTCACTTGTGAAGTAAGGTTTGGACTTGGTGAGCTTAAAAAGTTTAAGATTCTAGGACCTAAAGCTGTGGTTCCCAGATGACTGGTGCCAGGTTAGCCGCTATGAGTACCTTGCAGTTTTATTAAGTTATGCCCTGCCCCCATTGTTTACACTTAAAAAGAATTGGACTAGATTTGTTATTTTTTTCTTTTTTTAAAGCCAGGGAAATGTCTTGCAGTTTTCTTGTTTTTAAGGTGACATATAGTTGGCAATGATGTATAGTGAATGGCTCAATACTGAAACTTCACAGGAATATTATTAGAAATAACCAGCACTTTACAAAATGCTTCCAAGTTCAAGTGTCCTTGCAAAATGACCATTGGGTTCAGTTCCAGTTAACTTCACTTTATTTGGCTGCTTGCTGCAGCATAACCCCAGCCAACTGCCCCACTAGTGTGTGGTAGCTTATGAAAAGACTGGAACTGGGTGACAGTTGTAGGTGGAGCAGCAGAGTGACCAGTTTAGGAAAAATTAGTTAGATGGTGGCAATGGTATTATCTTTTTATAGAGGAGAATTTTGCATAGTCTTGTTAAGGAGTCTAGCATAATTCCATAATCCAGCCATAAAATTTATGTATCAGAAATTTGGCATCTTGAATTCTTAAACCATTTGAGATTTGAAAGATCTGAGTTCTAGCATAGCTGTTTGATGGAAGGTAACAGTGGAACAGAGATTAACATTTACTTGAATCGTTTTAACTGTGCTGCTGAGTACCAGTGACAGGCCTCTGAATTTGTTCTCACTCAGTTTTAGAAGACTGGGGTTTTTCCCTCCTCTGTTGTCCCATATATCGTTGTAGCTTATTTATTTCATACATAGTTTGTACTCCCTTAGTCCCCTACTCCTATCTTGCCCTTCCCCCTTCCCTCTCCCCACAGGTAACCACTAGTTCTCTATATCTGTGAGTCTGCTTTTTTGTTATATTCACTAGTTTTATTTTTTTGATTTCACATATAAGTGATGTTGTACAGTATTTGTCTTTCTCTGACTTATTTCACTTAGTATCATACCCTCCAAGTCCATCCATGTTGTTGCAAAGGGCAAAATTTCATGCTTTTTTTACGGTTGAGTAGTATTCCGGTGTGTGGGGCTGCGTGTGTGTGCACATGTATCTGTATGTACATACACACACACCACGTCTTCATCCACTCATCTGTTAATGGACACGTAGGTTGCTTCTATATCTTGGCAATTGTAAATAATGCTGCTGTGAACATTGGGTTGCATGCATCTTTTCAGATTAGTGTTTTCGTTAGAAGACTGAATTTTTTGAAGACTCTCACATTCTTTTATGTCAGCAGATGTTCAATCCAGGATACAGTTGACTCAACATGAGAAGTACTTCTCAATGCTATGGTTTTGAGTGCTTTTGAACATCCCATTAGCATATACTAGCTTTTTCTAATGACATCATAGTGTAGTCCAAATTGATTGCATAAGGACTTATTATAGTACCTAGATTTATAATCATGTGTCCTCAGAGCATCCTTGGAATTTAGTAAGAATTGCTTCCCAGTTTTACAGATAAATAAGCCTAGACAAATTTAGTAATTAGATCAGTGACTCAAATACATTATGGACCACACCTTATTTTATTTATTTATTTATTATTATTTTTTAAATTTATTTATTTATTTTTGGCTGCGTTGGGTCTTCGTTGCTGTGCGCAGGCTTTCTCTAGTTGCAGCAAGTGGGGGCTACTCTTCGTTGCGGCGCGCGGGCTTCTCCTTGCGGTGGCTTCTCTTGTTGCGGAGCACGGGCTTCAGTACTTGGGCTCGTGGGCTCTAGAGCGCAGGCTCAGTAGTTGTGGCGCACGGGCTTAGTTGCTCCGCGGCATGTGGGATCTTCGCGGACCAGGGCTCGAACCCGTGTCCCCTGCATTGGCGGATTCTTAACCACTGTGCCACCAGGGAAGCCCCACACCTTATTTTAATATCATGACTTCTTTCTAGCAATGCTTCTGTATTAATGGACTTATAAATTTCATTTCAATGTGGTTCTTATCTATATTGAATTATAGATGCTGTGTCAGTATTTAGTACCTGTGCTCTAAGTTAGGTTTACAGTAAGGGCTTGCAGGCTTATTGCCTCACAGTGATTTTTAAGATATGGAAGAGACCAGTTTGAAATAGTCATTATAATATATAGTACAGATATTCTGGTTTTTGAAGTTGGGCAAAAGAAAAATAGGATAAATCGTATTTACATTGGTGGGGGGGGAATAGCTAGTCTTTGGACTCTGAATAAGTTTTGTTACATCAGTTTTTTTCTTTTTGTCAATTTTTAATATGGAAAAATTCTAACATATAAAATTACTTAGTATATATTTAGGCCTTTCTTTCCATACATTTAATTTTGGCAATGCAAGTGCTAGTAGCAAATGTCAAAACTTGTGTGAGATAATTTCTAGTTCTTTGTTTTGTTTGCAGCCTATTTGGGAAGTGATGTCAGACTTTAATTTACGCATGACTGTGTTGCTCATGCTTTGCTTACCTACTCTGCAAACTCTGAGGACATGGTCCATGTGACTGTGTGACCAT
Organism: Balaenoptera musculus; assembly: GCF_009873245.2. NCBI lineage: Eukaryota > Metazoa > Chordata > Mammalia > Artiodactyla > Balaenopteridae > Balaenoptera > Balaenoptera musculus. The sequence goes on along the minus strand of NC_045800.1, from coordinate 70,341,416 downwards.
AATTGTATTCTATGTGTTTGGCCCTTTTAAGAGTGCTGAGAATATATATGTTTGTTGAGAAACTGAGCTGCTATTCAGAGTGCTCAACTCTTCTCATCTAAGAAAAGGAATCAGATATAGTCCAAAGAATGGCCTTGTACGTATTGGGAGTCTTTGTAACTATTCCATGTTAGTTATATTGGCAATAAAAATGAAATCTTGTTGCCCTGAAAAATGTCAAGGAAAATTTCATCTTGTCACAGGCTAGGCTAGGCTAGGCTTAATGGAAGCACTCTGGGGTAAGGCCGTAGAGCACTAAGACTTATCCAGTAATTACAGAGTGCTGGAGTTGGCATCAGGCACTTACATGTATTATTTGTTTTGTTTTCTTTGTAGCTGTATGAGATATTTCCCCATTTTACAGATGAAAACTTAGAACTGCAGAGTGAGTGGTGATAGTTGGATTTGAAAGCAAGATTCTAAATAAAATATCTAATCTTTCCGTTATATCAGTGTTTGCCCATTTGTTTTGACTGTGATCCACAGTGAGAAATTTTTACATAATGACTAGTACACACATACCTAAGTGTATGTTACTGCAGAGCTTGCTACACTATGGATGTGCCTCCTGGAATTGTGCAAAATGCAGGGACACTCATAAATTTCACCGAAAACAAGACAAAAAAGTAAAAGCCTGAAGCATCATATGATGCTGTGTGTGTGGGGGGGGTATAGTGCTATATATGATGCACTCTAATATTTACTATTAGAGCTTTTTAAATGCTGGTTGTGACCCACAGATTGATTTCAGGACTCATTACTGGGTTGCACCTTGTAATTTGTCTTCACAGCAGATGGTGGCAGTTGTAAAAAAAAAAAAAAAAAAAAAGCTAAAGTGGAATCTTATGGAAATTGACTTAAAATCAAAAAGGTTTTCCTGGATCTCTCTAATACTTGAGCAGTTATCCTAAATACAGTTGTATTACATTACTTAGATAGTTGATTCAGTACTTACAGTTAGGAGATACTACTTGCCTTTAGGAGACTCACAGTCAATTGATTCGGAAATGGGGAGTGAGTGAGTTTTCTCCTTTGCTCTCCATTGAAGCACTGCCACAAGGTTCAAGAGTACATTAGATTTTCCTCTGTCACCTTATTGTGTTTGGTATGGTGTTCCTTTTTTTTCCATCTTTACATACAGTTTTCCCCAAGGACACAGAAATAAATAAATAGAAAATAATAGAGTGTAATACTCTTTTCCTTTGGGAAAGAAGACAATATTGAACCTGTAGTTTAAAGGCAGTTCAGCATGTAGTTCTTGGTGAGGGAAGTCGCTTGGTAATCTAGCTGTACTTAGTATTTTTGTTGGTTGCAGGTGATAGAAACCCACTTCAAATTAGCTTAAATCAAAAGGGATAATTTATTGGAATCAAAAGAAAGGTGCAGGAAGGGCAGGACTACAGTGTAGGTGGGTCTAAGAACTTGTGGGACCTGGGACTCAAAGATAATCAGATTTTCCCACTCTGCCTCTTCAAACTTTATTGCTTTACTCCTTCTCTCTCCAGATCTACATTTTCCACCTGGCTAATTCCTGAGTATCACATTAGTTATAACTACTTAAAGCCTTCTTGACATAACCTCTGGTCCTGAGTTTGAAAATCTGTTGGAACGGTTCTTTAGGTGTCTAGGGGACAAGGTAATATAAAAATATGGCATCTTCCATGGGAATCTTATTGATTGCATAGGAAGAAGAGCATTTCACAGAGAGGGGTGGGGCATGTGGAAAGTGTTGGCTGTTTCTGATGAGAATTCAGCAAGGGAGGAATTTGTACAGGGCACATGGAGTAAGACATTACTAAATCTGAAGATTTTGTACTTTTTATAAAGGTTTTAGAACATTTTGTAGTATTGTGCTTTCATTTTTACTCAGGGAGTAGGAAACTGCTGGTTAAAATGTCCTCAAGATTGGATGGATGAAATAGTGAATGAAGTAAATGTACCAATAACTAGTTTTCTGTAGCTCTGTATAGATGTATATACATATGTATAGTTGTTTATCTTAGACTTTTTAATTTTATTTTATTTATTTATTTATTTTTGGCTGCGTTGGGTCTTTCTCTACTTGCGGTGAGTGGGGGCTACTCTTTGTTGTGGTACGCAGGCTTCTCATTGTGGTGGCTTCTCTTGTTGCGGAGCACGGGCTCTAGGTGTGCAGGCTTCAGTAGTTGTGGCTCTCGGGCTTAGTTGCTCCGCGGCATGTGGGACCTTCCCGGACCAGGGCTCGAACACGTGTCCCCTGCATTGGCAGGCGGATTCTTAACCACTGCGCCACCAGGGAAGTCCCTTTATCTTAGACTTTGATGCAGAGTTTTATTCTGATATTTACTGTGAAATACAGTAATGTTCTCTTGGCATTTAAGAATCTTTGGTTTTGTTACCAACCTTCAGCATAACCTCTCCCATCCTTCTATCCAACTAACTGTTCATTGATCCACCCAACATTGTGAGCAGTTACTGTCTATCAGGTACTGTTCTGGACATCAAGGATTTGACAGTGAATAAGACAAAGTCCCTATTCTTACAGAACTTTTATCCCATTCTCTAGTTTTCTTTTCATCTGTTGTGGTCTCTTTCTCCCTTTACCAACTTAAGCATAGTTATTTTGAGTTCCTTGCTATTCCAATACATGGATAATCTCTGGGTCTGTTTCTGTTGTCTTTTTCTCTTTGTTATCAGTGACATTTTCCTGCTTGACATGTCTAGTAACTTTATTGTATATTACACATTGTGGATGATGTGTTGTAGGGATTCTGAATTTGTTATCTTCCTCCAAAAATGTTAAGTTCTGGCTGGCAATTAAAATACTAGCAGATCACCTTGATCCAGTCTAGGCTTGATTTTAGGCTTTATCAGGGTGGGTCTATTTCAGCTTTGCCCATAATGCCTAGAATGTAGTCCTTACTCCTAGGGCTAGACTTTGAGGTCTCAACTCAAAGCCCCAAGTATTCACCAAAGTTATACTCTCTCTAGGCCCAAACTGCAACCTTTCTCCCCAACACTGTGTGGCTTCTGAATTCTTTGCTAAGAGGTTCTGCTAGGCTTCCTGGAATTGCGCCCTGTTCATGTGCAGCTTATATGTTAGGTGAGGGCCTGAGAGGATTTTTGATGCATATTTTTAGAGTGTCTTCACTGCACTTCCCTCCAACCCTGGACTCCTTAAAATCTAGTCTTTTTCGTTCCAATTTCCATCTCCTTTGCCCAGTGAGATACTGCCTTCTGCTTGGGCTTTGTTTTCTTGCACTCCATTTTTGAAAATGCACTCAGAAAGAAAGCCAGGGTGAATGCAGGTTTCACTTTGTGCATTTCCCTTTTCTTAAAACTTAGCCTTCTGTTACTTTTTGTTCTGTGTCTGTAAACTGTTGTTTTTATATATTTCGCCCAGCTTTGTAGTTGTTTACAGTTGGAGGGTAAACCATTGCCAGCTACTCCATCCTACCTGGATCAGAGGTACAAATTTCCATGAGAATTTTCAAAGAATTCTCAAAACACAATTAAGGCAGTTTATTGTAAACCCTAAATGCCAGAAACTGCTTTAATATGAGATTGTGGTATCACAAAAGCTAATACTGCCAATATTCAGTGATAGGTTATCACAGCTCTGTAAGGATTGGCCAGTTACTTATTGCTTTCCATATTTAAACATCTATTTTCAAGGAAAGTTTGAGGCAGCTTACAATAAAAGACAGATGGCATACTATTAAAATATTAGTTACCTATTGAGGTAAATTATTCCAAAATTTAGCAGCTTAAAACAGTGCACGTTTGTTTTCTCACAGTTTCTGTGTGTTAGGAATAAAGGCATGACTTAGCTGGGTTCTTTGCTTCAGGGTCTTTCACAAGGCTACAGTCAAGTTGAGGGTCAGCTGGGGGGGGTGGTTCCATTTGAAGGCTCTACTGGGGCAGGAGCTGCTTCCAAACTCATTCACAGGGGTGATGGCAAGGTTTCGTTCCTTGAGCGGTTTTGGATTGAGCACTTCAGTTCCTTGCTGGCTGTTGGCAGGCCACCTCATTCCCTTCTGTGTGAGTCTTTCCTTGGGGCAGCTGACAGCATGACTGTTGGCTTCATTAAAGTAAGCAAGGGAGAGAGAATGTACCAAGGTGGAGGTGACAATCTTTTGTAACCTCATCATGGAAGTGACACCCCATCACCTTGGCGGTATTCTGTTTCTTAGATGCAAGTCACTAGTTCCAACCCACATTTGAGGAGGGGAGATTACATAAGGTTGTGAATACCAGGAGGCAGGGGTCATTGGGAGCCATATCAAGCTGCTACCACAATTGCTGATAGAAAAACAAAGAAAATAAGAACTGAAGCAACAAAGGATATTGAGACAGTATAATCCTTTGGGGCTACATCAAACTAAAAAGCTTTGGCCCAATAGAGGAAATCATCAACAAAATGAAAAGGCAACCTACCAAATGGGAGAAAATATTTGCAAAGCATGTAGCTGATAAGGGACTAGTATCCAAAACAACAGAAAGAACTCACACAACTAAATAGCAAAAAAAAAGCAAAATATCTGATTAAACAGCAGGCAGAGGATCTGAATAGACATTTTCCCAAAGAAGACATACAAATGGCCAACAGGTACTTGAAAAGATGCTCAACATCACTAATCAGGGAAATACAAATAAATCAAAACCACAATGAGGTATCATCTCTCAGCTGTTAGAATGGCTGTTATCAAAAAGATGGGAAATAACAAGTAACAGGTGTTGGCGAGGATGTGGAGAAAAGGGAACCCATGTGTGCTGTTGGTGGGAATGTATATTGGTGCAAGCACTGTGGAAAACAGTATAGAGGGCCCTTGAAAAATTAAAAATAGAAATATCAGGACTTCCCTGGTGGTCCAGGGGTTAAGACTCTGCTTCCACTGCAGGGGGCACAGGTTCGATCCCTGGTCCGGGAAGTTCTGCATGCCACATGGTGCGGCCAAAAAAAAAAAAAAACTACTATCCTGCAGTTCCACTTCTGGATATATTTCTGAATAAAATGAAAACACAAAAAACGTCTATATTGGTCTACAAATGTTCTGACACAACTGAATCACCCTTTGAGTGACAAAAAATAAAGTTCAGAAAAGTTTACACTAGGTTATTCACTGGAATGGAGAAATCATGTTGCAAAAGTGTGTGAGTGTGTGTGCATGCATGTTTTACAGAAGTGCCAAACATTACAGAAGTAATTTCCCCACCTTAACTACTCAGGATAATTGCTCATATCTTAGGATTCCCATGGTGAGAAATGAATCAATCTATTTCCTAGATTAAGATCATTAAATGTTTTTTTTCACACACACACACACACACACACACACACACTGTATTTTATTTTTACAAGAGATAAATAAACTGACACCAAGCATTGTAAATGGATGACCACAACAAAAGCAACAGTGATTGCAATTACCAAACACGAAACACACTCATACTATATCATAATATTGACATTCAGTCCAGTAATCCTCCACTGTAACAGCTCCTATACTTTGCAATGAAAATTGATTTGTATATTTTTTGCCTCTGAGTCCTTGTGGGATTTTTTTTTTTTATTCAGACAGAAAGTCACAAAAATTATAATCATCCTCATCAGTTCATTCAGTCCCATGTAATTAATTTTTTTTCATATTGATCTTTTGTTAGCACTTTTATGAATTCATCAGTTTTCCATTAGAGTTCTGAAAATGCTTACTCATTCAGTTCAGCAGTATAGTCAGTTACAAGAAACCTGTACTTGTCAGAGTCTTTTCCATGAATTCCTTGAAGATGAAACCCTTTTATAGGAACATTTTTGCAAAAGCATTAGAGTACACCCAGAACTGTCTGTAAATGACAAAAGACTTAAAAATGACCACGGTTAAAGATTTGATGAAAGTTCATAATAATGCAGTTGACAAGGAAATTTAGTTATTTCTGAGATATACATTTTAAAGTAATAACTAGAATTATGACTTATAACATTATACCAGAACATATAAGATTTTTAGAAATTTCATGTAATGTCTGAAACATTTATATTAACATATTTCCATACAAATAACCCAAAGAAAGTTTTGTATTAGTTGTTTTGTTTGTTTTTTTATACTGCAGGTTTTTATTAGTCATCAGTTTTATACACATCAGTGTATACATGTCAATCCCAATCGCCGAATTCAGCACACCACCATCCCCACCCCACTGCAGTTTTCCCCCCTTGGTGTCCATATGTTCTCTACATCTGTGTCTCAACTTCTGCCCTGCAAACCAGTTCATCTGTACCATTTTTCTGGGTTCCACCTACATGCGTTAGTATACGATATTTGTTTTTCTCTTTCTGACTTAACTTCAAACTGTATGACAGTCTCTAGATCCATCCACGTCTCAACAAATGACCCAGTTTCGTTCCTTTTTATGGCTAATGTTCCATTGTATGTATGTACCACATCTTCTTTATCCCACATCTTCTTTATCCATTCGTCTGTCGATGGGTATTTAGGTAGCTTCCATGACCTGGGTATTGTAAATAGTGCTGCAGTGAACATTGGGGTGCATGTGTCTTTTTGAATTACTGTTTTCTCTGGTTATGTGCCCAGTGGTGGGATTGCTGGGTCATATGGTAATCCTCTTTTTTAGTTTTTTAAGGAACGTCTGTACTGTTCTCCATAGTGGCTGTATCAATTTACATTCCCACCAACAGTGCAAGAGGGTTCCCTTTTCTCCACACCCCTCCAGCATTTGTTGTCTTTTATCATTTTTGAACGAAGTATTGAGATAAAACCTTCCCCATAAAATTTTAGTGCATCTTGAAGTAATTGGCAGAAGAGAAACATGTTATCAGAATTATAAAATATCAGTGCCCAAACTTTTAGAATCCCTAACCAACGTTCCCATTTCAGTTGCTTCTTGTTCCTGTTTTATTTTGAATCACCAAAGAAGCATATGGATTTAATACTTTTAATGCTGTGATTTTGCCAAGAACAGTATTTAAAGAGAGATCAATTTTAATATTAGAGATCTTTAAAGATTGTTTTAAAAATAAGAATTACTACAAAAATAAGTTTCGTACGGTATCTTTAGTTGGAAAAGAATACAGTTTAGTCTAATCTCCCCAATCACATTGTAAGCTTTATGGTGGTAGATACCTCTGGTGCTTTTACTGTCTTTTAACTCATTTAATTTTCACAACATTCTCATTTTAAAGATGAGAAAACTTGGGCAGGATGTTAAGAAAGCCAAGTTCAGGTGTCTAATAAGTGCTTCAAGCTGAGATTTGAACCTAGGCAGTTGGCACGTGCTGGGTGTCTTAACAAGAACTTGGTGTAGGACCTGTATTTTTTAATAGGGAATTTGATTGCTGTGGTGCCAGATAACCTAAAGTAGGTGTGTGTTTTAAAACAAGATGTAACTCCTGAGTTGGCAGAGTGATCAGAGATTGGATTTTACATGGGGAAGTTTTTGGGGAGTTGGAAGAGCCATGAGGTCCTGTTCCTACCACTTGAGAACTTTTTGTTTCTTTGGTGTTCAAGAAAAAGTTTATTCTCACACCATAGACAAAAATAAACTCAAAATGGCTTTAAGACTTAAACATAAGACGTGACACCATAAAACTCCTAGAAGAGAACATAGGCGAAACATTTGCTGAAGTGGCAGTGTTTTCCTAGGGCAGTCTCCCAAGGCAATAGAAATAAAAGCAAAAATAAACAAATGGGACCTAATCACACAGAAGCTTTTGCATAGCAAAGGAAGTCATAAACAAGACGAAAAGACAGACTACAGAATGAGAGAAAATACTTACAAACTATGCGACTGAGAAGGGCTTAATTTCCAAAATAATTAAACAGCTGATGCAACTCAATTACAAAAAACTAAACAACCCAATCAAAAAATGGGCAGAAGACCCAAATAGACATTTCTCCAAAGAAGACATACAGACGGCTAATAGGCACATGAAAAGATGCTCAACGTCGCTAATTATTAGAAAAATGCAAATCAAAACCATAATGAGGTACCACCTAACACCAGTCAGAATGGCCATCATTAAAAAGTATACAAATAGCAAATGCTGGAGAGGATGTAGAGAAAAGGGAATCCTTCTGCACTGTTGGTAGGAATGTAAGTTGGTGCAGCTACTATGGAAAACAGTATGGAGGTTCCTTGAACTAAAAATAGAGTTAACATATGATCCAGCAATCCCACTCCTGGGCATATGTCTGGACAAAACTCCAATTCAAAAAGATACATGCACCCCTATGTTCATAGCAGCACTATTCACAATAGCCAAGACATGGAAACAACCTACATGTCCATTGACAGATAAATGGATAAAGATGTGGTATTATATATACACATGGAATATTATTCAGCCATAAAAAAGTGAAATAATGCCATTTGCAGCAACGTGGATGTACCTAAAGATTATCATACTTAAGTGAAGTAAGTCAGAGGAAGACAAATACCATATGATATCACTTACATGTGGAATCTAAAATATGATACAAATGAACCTATTAACAAAACAGAAACAGACTCACGGACATAGAAAACAAATTTATGATTACCAAAGGGGAAAGGGGGTGGGGAAGTTTGGGATTAGCAGACACACACTAGTATACATAAAATAGATAACCAACAAGGACCTATTGTATAGCACAGGGAACTATCTTCAATGTCCTGTAATAAACCATAATGGAAAAGAGTATGAAAAAGAAAAAAATTTATTCTACTATTGTGGAACTTCAAGCTTAACTAGGGAGCTTCGTAAATATAGTACAAGGTAGAAAATGATTAATGTCATTGGACAGAGAGAATAGAGACTGTTAGAATAAGCTAACCTCAGAGAGCATCTCACCCCGGCTTCTCAAAGTGTGTCCAGGAACCAGTAGCTTCAGCTTCACCTGGGTCGAATCTCAAGCCCTTCTGAATCAGTGTGCATTTTAACCAGATTTCCCAGGTGATTTGGATTCCATTAAAACTTGAGAAGCACAGATCTAACTCCATCATTTTACAGGTGAGGGAACAGGCCCTGAAAGATGAGATAACTTGGCTGGTTTAGTGGGATTACAAGGACTTGAGCCCAGTGCCCCAGGTTCTTGGTAGGGCTATGTCTGCGCTGTGCCATCCTAGTTAGGAAGTACTTTGGGATTTCAGAGAAGGTTGTCTCTTAAATAGGGCTTCATTCAAAGCTTAGAAAGGTAAAGGCATATGCAGATTCTTTCATTTTTTTTTTTTTCCTGTGCCTAGAACCTTGTTGATTGTCACTTGCTTTAGCTATATGCTCAGAAAGAATACATTCCTTAGAGGAATCATGTTGATCATAACTTACCTTTCTTCATTATGTACATTCTCTCCCCAAAAGATCTGTATCATTTCTGGATACTATATAATACTCCTGTGTTAAGAACATGTTTTTTGTTCAAATCCAGGACTCCATGGTTAAAATTATATTTTAAGCCCTTAGTCATTTCTGGTTATCCATTATTATATTTAGGAATAAATTGAGACTTAGAGAAAAAGTTTGTTTAATTACTATATGAAGAATAAAAAGCCTCTGAAACAATTGAAAGGAATAATCTTGCTTTTAAGAGTGTTGCTTGCCTCTTCCTTACAAAAATAGAAATGGGGAAAATGTAAACAGCATGCATTGCTAGAAGCGTACTGTTCCCTACTTTTGTCTTCACCTCTGTTTTACACTGAGCATGATTTGTAAAATTGCAAATATTTCTAATCTCAGTTACAAAAGTGATTTTCTGAAGTATTTTTATGAGGCATCAGTGGCACATCTTTTGAAAAGCATTCAACACAAATCATTTCACACCTGACACACAGATTTGATCTTTGCTTTTTAAAAAAAAAACAGGTAAAGTACACATAAAATTTTCTGTCTATAATTTTTTTAATTTTTAATTTTTAAAAAATTTTGGTTGCATCATGTGGCTTGCGGGAAGTTCAGTTCCCCGACCAGGGATTGAACCTGGGCCATGGCAGTGAAAGCACTGAATCCTAACCACTAGACCAGCAGGGAACTCCCAAGTTTGCCGTCTATAATTTTTAAGTGTACAGTTCAGTAGTGTTCACATATTCACATTGTTGTGCAGCAGATCTCCAGAACTTTTTCATCTTGTAAAACTGAAACTCTACACCCATTGAACAGCAACTCCCCACTTTTCTCTCCCCCTAGTCTCTGGCAACCATCATTTCTACTTTCAGTTTCTGTGAGTTTGACTACTTTAGATACCTCATTAAGTGGGATCATACAGTATTTGTCTTTTTGCAAGTGGCTCATTATATATTTCATTATTAGCTTAAAGTTGTCAAAGTTCATGCTGTAGCATGTGTCAGTTTCCTCCCTCTTCAGGCTGAGTAATTTTACATTGTGTGTATGTACCACATTTTGTTCATTCATCTATTGATGGATGCTTAGGTTGCTTCCACCTTTTGATTATTCTGAATAATGCTGCTGTGAACATAGGTGTATAGTGCTTTTTCACTTTAGGCAGCTTTGCTAAATTATCTGTGAGTTTGTTAGTGAGGAAAACATTACACTAGTTAGAAGACTTCAGCTGACCATTGCTTTCTCCTTGCCTGCTAACTGTATAACCTTATGTAAGATATGTGACCACTATGAGTCTATGGACCTCCTTATGTAAGAGATGAAACACATTCACAAAATTGTAATAGTTCTTAAATGTAACACAGATGTAAGGAGACCAATGACTACTTATTTAATCCATTTGCTTTCAGTACTTTGAGTTTGTTGTTTTGGTGAGTTGTACCTGAAAAGATCTCCACCATAACATTAAATATTGGTATCATTAATTCCTCAACTGTATAATGTACAAATTTTTTATCTTAAAAACATAAATAGCAACTTTAATGTTGAAAAGGAAGAATGAGTTAAAAACCAAGGAAATATACATTTTGAGTAACAATTTGATGATAACCCTTGGTTTATCTCTGAAGAATGGTCCCTGAAGGAGTTGGTGCCTGGTGTTAACCTCGATTGTTTATTAGTAGAGTTGAGAGAAGTTGCCGGTCCTTTCAGATACTACCCATTAGGTTTCCCCAGTTTTAGATGCAGCCGTAATGGTTTGATGTGTGGCAATAAACAGCATTATATCTTCTTAAAAGTTTTTTTTTTTTTTTTTAAAGTAAGAGGAACTCAGGAATGTTTGTCTTCTAGGCTCATCAACAGAGCAGACGAGCAGATCGTTTATTAGCTGCAGGGAAATACGAAGAGGCTATTTCTTGTCACAAAAAGGCTGCAGGTGAGTATTCTTTTTAAGAAGTACTGAGTCTAAAACTGCAGGGCAGTTTCTTTTTTCCAGTATCTCTCAACACATTATTTAGAATGAAAGTCACAAGAGTAATGATGTGTTGTTGCCCTGCATATACCAGGTTGACACTACTGACCCACTGGAACACAGCTTGGATTATTTTTCAAGTTACTGTGTTAGATTTTCCAGCTCCTCCTAACCCAGTCTTTCTAAATCAAGAAGATTGCATATGCCATATTCGTAAATGATTCCTGGACACAGCTTTCTGAGCCTGAAGATCCCCAAAGACAGAAGTAATTCCAAGAAGTGTCTGTCAATTCATCTTAGTTGTTATAGAGAAAGAGTCTGGATTTCAAATATTTAGCCTTTTTGGGTTTTGAAAGTAATAACTAATTTAATTCCAGCCAATTAATTTTCACTGAGTTTCTGTTTTCTAAGATGCTGATAATACAAAATCCATTGAAACTCTTTCCTGTGGTCTTTCTTTGGCTTGCCTTCTGAATGTTTCATCTATACATTCATGCCTATAGTATCATGCTGCTGATGACCTTCTTTTAGGTATGAAGTTTAGAATTACTGGATTCTTATCAAACACCTAATTTTATCCCAGTCATACAAGCTAGCATATGTTGAACTCAGAAATAGGTCTTCAGGGTCTGCTTGTACAGACTGGTTTCTGTTAGCTGAGTAGCCTAAAAGCTTCGGGGCAGGGGTGCTTCATCCTACGGTGGAGTGGCTGCCTGTCTTAGAGCGAGCCCCGTACTCTTTCCGCTGGAGGAAGGCGCTTTCCTCCCCTCTGGGCCAGTATCATAATCCAAGTCCTGCTTTTTCCTGGCAGAGTCTGCCCCTCCTGTGTTGCCTCACTGCTGAAATACAACACAGTGGATACTGGTTTCAATAAGTCCTTCTACGTCAGTGATTTTTGCCTACAAGTCAGTAATTTTCAGAGACTATGTCAAGTCTTATTTTTGAAGAGTTAGTTTTGCTACTGAAGTGTACCCCTTCAGCTGTAGGGCTGAACGCATTGTATGTATCCCATAAATCTTTGTGGAGTTTTATGGTGAATTTTATGGGAGCCTTAGACAACATTAAACTTGGCAGCTAGTGCTCTTTAAATCTTTCATAAGCCATATTTTGTTAGGAATCAAATTGTTAAATTTGTAGTCACTATAAAAAAAAAAGACAGTGTACTACACTGTTTTTAAAAAAACCATGAATGCTGTAGTGAAATGATACATTTAGTTAAATAATCCAGAGTGGTCATGGCTACACGTAAATAACAGAGTGATCAGCATTAGGTTGTGTGTTGATTGGTAGGATATTCTTTCCCCCCCCCCTCCACCCCAGAGAAAGAAGGATTTATTACTTGCAGCAAGTAAGGAGAACATTTGCTTTCCCAAAGCAGTGTCTCTTGATTGGTAGGATATTCTGAATACATAAAAGAGAGAGAAGTTTCTTTCATTCCTAGCCTGCATCCCTGTCTTTATTTGAAGACTTAAAATTAATGTTGGGCTTTAAACGCCTCTCTCCCTTTCTCTGTATCTAAATTCTGTGACTTTCTCAGGAATAGAAAAGATAAAGGCAGTCTGTTGGATCCCATTAGCTCTGATGATGGAGATACAACTTTAAGTGTGATTAGTTAATCCTACCCAGTGGATTTGATTTGGAGTTTAGACTTGGTTAAAAATAGCCTTGTGTTGTGTTTCAGAGTAGAGTTGTGAATGTAATGCTAGTTTGAAAATTAATGTGGTTAGAATGAGCTCAGTGTTTTCTAGATTGACTTACATCTAGGGCTCGAACAGAGGTGTTTTGGGAGGTATGGATGTAAATGTATCCTGAGTGGAAGGAACTTAGTATTTGGAAATCATTTTAGAGACAAAACAGGGAAAGGTCATCATCTGAGAAAGACTGGTGGGATGAAAGCCTGAAATGAGAGAATTTAAGGGCAAAAGAAGGGGCCTCTGTCAAAGATCAGAGGAGATTCCGAGACAGTTTACCCGAGACTACACAGCTAAGGACTCATATCCTCTACACTTTGTAGTGTTCTGATAGTGTTTTGTAAATGTGTAGAAATAAAGAGGTTACTTGATAAACTGAGATACCCAACCCAGAAGGAAAAAGCTGTCTAAATCTGGCAGGAGGTGGGGAGGAGGAGGTGTACACATTTTTACCACTCTATATTGAAAAAAAGTTAAGAAGCCATAAACTACCAAGAATTCAGCACTGTTAGAAGAATCTATTGCTTTAAACCCTTGATTAGCAGCTGTAACTGGTTTTCTGTAACTCTCCCTTATCAGTCTTTTTTTTTAAATAAATTTATTTATTTTATTTTTGGCTGCGTTGGGTCTTTGTTGCTGCACACGGGCTTTCTCTAGTTGCAGCGAATGGGGGCTACTCTTTGTTGCAGTGCGTGGGCTTCTCATCGCGGTGGCTTCTCTTGATGGGGAGCATGGGCCCTAGGCACGTGGGCTTCAGTAGTTGTGGCGCTCGGGCTCAGTAGCTGTGGCGCACGGGTTTAGTTGCTCCATGGCATGTGGGATCCTCCTGGACCAGGACTCGAACCCGTGTCCCCTGCATTGGCAGGCGGATTCTTAACCACTGCGCCACCAGGGAAGTCCTCCCTTATCAGTCTTAATGCAGTCCAGTTTCTAAGTGGATTTCGTTTCTTTCACAGACAGCAAAAAGAGCAAAAGCTTAAATGGGAAGTTAATCATGGGCATTAACAATGCTTAGAACTCAAAATGAACTTTTCAGAAGATGAGCAGACCTCAGAGTACATTGTTTATATGTATTTGATAGTAAATGTTATCATTTTAAGAAGTGATAGATTCTTCAGATTTTCTTAATTCCTTTTCCTCATCATTTACTTAGTATTTACTTCAGATATTAGCCTTGTATCATAATTGAAGAAAGCAGTTTAACCACATTACTAAATATTTCTGAGATAAGTATTCTCTGCCTACATTTCTGTCTTGGTGGGCATTTGTTCCTGTTGTGGCTCTGGGGTAAACTCATTACCATGCAGTCAGATTAAAATTTTTTTTTTCTTTTAAAATAACTTTTAAGACCCAGATTTTAAGATGAAATTTGGGAAATACTTTAAATGACAGTGTGACTCTTTTTGAATTCTCTGAGCTTTGGGAACTCAGTGTCCTTGGGAATCTTCTTCTGTCGTGTTAGTTTCAAGGTTCTACAAAGGGAGGCATTGCATTTGGGTTAAGCTTGGTTTTGTGAAACTGTTCTATGTGTTAAGAAACTGGATTTAAAGCAAACTGTATTTCAGACAGGGAGGCAAATGTACACAGAATAATGGGAGGGATGTCTAGGGAAATCCACACAGTAAGAGATAGAATGTCTCAACAGACTTACACATGAACAAAAGGAAAAGAAGTCGTCTGTATGCAGTTATACAGACTTAATAAGACAAAAATGTGAGGGAAAAATGTAGGTATGGCTGGAGCACAGGCCGTATAACCAGCTCTGCTTTCTGACGTGGAGGGAGCGTCCAGTTAGTCTGTCTTAAAGACGGTGATAGAACCTGGCAGACAGCAGTTCCAAGTGATGAACTCAGAAAATCGTTAAAATATTTGGATTAAGATTAGAGAGAAAGCAGTGCCTGTAGTATTGGAGAAAAGGCAAGAAGGAAGTTAATGTATGAGAGATGCCAAAAAGTTTATAGTGAGCAAGAGATAAAAAATGGGGATTAATTGGACACGACCTGTTATTAATAATACTTGTTATTTATACCCCATCTTGTTCCAGCAAGATATAAAAGGGCTTACAGAGGAATACAACAAAATATAAAATCCATAGAAAGATAAAATGGGGGAGGACTGGGAGTATAGTTCACAAAATGCATCATGAGTTCTTGAAGGGGAACATGGCCTTAAGTGTTCTAGCAGTCAGCTTAGAGAGGAAATTTACGGATTTTACAGTGACTATTTAAATTCAAACAAATTAAGTCATCTAGGAAACTGATCGTAAGATTAGAGAGAGAAGTTAATTGAGTTATTGACCCTTTGTCATTTTCATAAATGTCCTAATACTGCCTGCAGCTACTTATTATAAATATGTCAATGAGTTCTTTGGGCTTTTAACTACCAGATTCACAGTAGGCTGATAGTATAGCTCAGAAACAATTCAATAAAAGTAGTTCTATAGGAGACCAAAATGATAGTCTAGGTATTCATGTGGGTAAAAAGTCATTGATAGTCAATATCTTGATATTTTTGTGAGCATAATTTGAGTAATAGGATTTTGATAGGTTCTTGTTTAATTTTAATCCTACCGAATTCTATTTTTCTGATTATGCCATCTTTACTTCCTTAACTGTGAAATCAACATTGATTTAAAAGAACCAGCCCCTCCAAGATGAAGTATGGAATATGTACATTTGATTACCACTGATATCTTTTATGGAGAAGTTAAGAATCCTTTTTTTTTAAATCCTTTTCGGGAATAGGATAACTATGTAGCAGAATTGTTTCTAAGACCAGTTCTCTTTGTCATATGAGGAGTATTAAAACTCTTTGTTTGACCTTTTAATAACAAAATGACGACACATATATTAATGTGTCTCTTTTTTTTTTTTTAACCAGCGTATCTTTCTGAAGCTATGAAGCTGACACAGTCTGAGCAGGTAAGACACTTTAATATTTTCAACAAGGGTCAGAAGGATTTTCTTGTGGAGACTTGAATTGTGTATAAAATAAAGCATTGTGCTCCTCCCAAAACACTGCAGTCAAAAATACATAAAATGGGGAAGAGATGAGTACTTCAGAAAGGAAATTCAAACTAAATGAACTGTTGGGATTAACATATACGTGTTATACATATATAAAATAGATAATCAACAAAAACCTACTGTATAGCACAGGGAACTCTACTCAATACTCTGTAATAACCTAAATGGGAAAAGAATCTGAAAAAGGATAGATTCATGTATAACTGAATCACTTTGCTATCCACCTGAGACTAACACAACTTTGTCAATCAACTATACTCCAGTATAAAATAAAAAATAAAACTAAATGAACTGCTGTTGATGGCATGCAGAAACTGCTGTCCTTTTTTCTAGGGGTTTCTCACAGACCTTATATTGCCAGACGTGTCCTTTAGAGACCCGTTAGTGCCTTTCCTGATCATTAGCTCATTTGACCATGAGCTCACAGTAAGTAAGCAGGCCTGGCCCAGGGGAAACCAGTTGGCCTTCCCTTTGCTTGTCAAAGATAATTTAAATCCAGACCTGTCTTTTCCTGAATTCCTAAGCAGTTCTGGTACTTTTAAATTTGTTTCACCAAGGGCTTTAAATTGTCTTCTGTGTCTGGGGAGGGCCTGCCTAGGTTTTTAAAATACCTTTATACAAAGCTACATCTTTATCCAAAGGTGATTTCCTGATTATAAAAGTGGCAGGTCCACAGGAGTTACTTGGTAAATGTTTGTTTGATTGAATTAAGGAGATCTGAGGGGATATCAGTGGCAGGGAAAAGATACCAGTTCCTCAGACTGAACGAAGAGAACTTAAAAGTTGTGTTCCATTCTGTGCACTTCCCTTTGACTGTCCAGAGCTGCTTGTGTTAGCCATGTAATGTAGACCTGCGTCGAGACTTTAGCTAGTTGTAGAATTAAAGTCTAAACAGGAAAGTTTTCTGATTTTAAGCTGAGTACAAATAGCATTGCAGAGGGGAAAGGCACATTCAAAAACGGTCTGATTCG
The DNA here is from genome assembly GCF_009873245.2 of Balaenoptera musculus. Taxonomy (NCBI): domain Eukaryota; kingdom Metazoa; phylum Chordata; class Mammalia; order Artiodactyla; family Balaenopteridae; genus Balaenoptera; species Balaenoptera musculus. The sequence continues at coordinate 70,324,410 of NC_045800.1, read as the reverse complement.
CCGTGTCGATTGGAACTGGAATAGGACTTCTTCTGACTTTTTTTTTTTTTTTAATTTTTTTTTAATATTTTTTATTTTTGGCTGTGTTGGGTCTTCATCTCTGTGCGAGGGCTCTCTCTAGTTGCGGCAAGCGGGGGCCACTCTTCATCACGGTGCGCAGGCCTCTCACTGTCGCGGCCTCTCGTTGCAGAGCACAGGCTCCAGACGCGCAGGCTCAGTAGCCGTGGCGCACGGGCCCAGCTGCTCCGCGGCATGTGGGATCTTCCCAGACCAGGGCTCGAACCCGTGTCCCCTGCATTGGCAGGCGGACTCTCAACCACTGCGCCACCAGGGAAGCCCCCTTCTGACTTCTTGAATGGTATTTTGTTTATGAATGAAAATGTTAGCTTACTTAGAAAGATTTAGTTACTTTGAAAAGTGTTTGAGGTTCTATTGAATTGCAAACAGTATAAATAAAAAATTTTAAGTGCTATTGGGTTATTCAGAAAAGAAGATACTGAAATAGTATTTACCAGACATTGCTGAAGTGGCTTAAAATGTTAAGTTGTCCCTTTCCTTCTGTGTAATAGGCTCATTTGTCACTGGAACTGCAGAGGGATAGCCACCTGAAACAGCTCCTCCTTATCCAGGAGAGATGGAAGAGGGCAACGCGGGGGGAAAGATGGAAAGCCCAGCAGGGCACAGACAGGGATGCTGCTGCCCAGCTTCAGGCATCTCACAGACCCTCTGCTGAGGATGCAGACAGCCGGAGCCCCCTGCTCTCTCAGAATTATAGCCCTTCCACAGAGAAACACTTGCCTGAAATTCAGGGGGTTTTTGACAGGGATCCAGACACACTACTATTTTTACTTCAGCAGAAGAGCGAGCCAACAGAGCTGTGCATTGGAAGCAAAGCCCCAAAAGATGATAAAACAATTATAGAGGAGCAGGCAACCAAAATTGCAGATTTGAAGAGGCATGTGGAATTCCTCGTGTCTGAGAATGAAAGATTAAGGAGAGAAAATAAACAGCTAAAGGCTGAAAAGGCCAGACTTCTAAAAGGCCCGATAGAAAAGGAGCTTGATGTAGATGCTGATTTTGTAGAAAAATCAGAGTTATGGAGCTTGCCACCACATGCAGAAACTGCTACAGCCTCTTCAACCTGGCAGAGGTTTGCATCAAATACTGGGAAAGCCAAGGATATTCCAATACCCAATCTTCCTCCCTTGGATTTTCCATCTCCAGAACTTCCCCTCATGGAACTCTCTGAAGATATTCTGAAAGGACTTATGAATAATTAAAATGGAAGGCCATAGAAGAGGTGAAAAAGAGAAAATAATACGGTAATACAGTTAATCCAGCAAAAAAAAAAAAAAAAAGGGAAAACCACATGCAAGGGTATCCCGGAGATGCTGCATCCAGCATCCTGCGGAGAAGAGGCATTGACAAGACTCGGAAACAGTCACTGTGAAGTATGTCGCGCATCGGATTTACTGACTCGAGCTAATGATTCCAGACTTGGCAGATACTAAACTCTTGGAGGTTCACTTTCTCCTGATACAAACCAAATGGCTACCTGGAATAATTTTTTTCAAGCAACAGTTATTTTTCTTCAGGGTTAAAATGTATAAAAGTATGTTATGTGTAATTAATCTATAATGCCATAAATGATAATGCAAAACCTAAATAATAACGGTTGCCTGAGGGGCTACCTTGTATTTGAAACATGCTTTCTGTTCATGCATTGACTGTATGCATCTTGTTATGCACATTTCCTTTGTTTAATAAGGTGTGTAAGACACACCTTTCTAGAAGAAACTGTGTGCCACACTTTGCACTACTCGTAACATAATGATAACCTCAAGACTATCAGGAGAAATATTTAAATTTCCATTTTATGAAGAAAGGAACCAAATTATTAGTTACGCTTTTTTAAAAAATTACCAGTTTACATAATTAATCAGGGTGCATTTTAAGTTCTAACTTTTTTTGTTTATTGTATAATGCATCATTTGAAAATACCAAGGAAATATCCTTTTGTTTTTAATGATGCATGAGTGGAAGTAATGCTGGTTGGCAGTATTGATTGTAAGAAATCAATAAAGTAATTGTATTTTATACCTTCGTTGAATGTGGTTGGTAGATAAAGAGCAAGTTTTGTACGGCTTCTGTGTTGGAAGTTTTGAGTATGAATTTGAAGACATTCTGTCAGACGATTACTTTGGTATGTTAAAGGTTTTCCTCAGCGTTTTGTAGTCAGTTACCCCTACAACCAAGGTGGAAGAGAACAAGGGAGCTCGTGAGGTTTAAATGTGTTCCCAGCCTTCTTGGGCTGGCACACACGGAAAGGGCTCGGGCGGGTGGGCGGCGGCCATTGTGGGCACGCGCCCGCCGTTCAGAGTAGAGGCTGCAAAGCACTGCGTGAACACTCACCTCTCTGCAGAGTCCAGTGATGTCCCAGGAGGGGAAGGGGAAGAGGAAGACCTAAGTGAAACTTCTGGGTATGAGCCACTCGGTGTGTTTAAAGCGTAGACTTAGTTTATTGTGGGAGAGGCAGAAATATGGACGAACAGCATACCACCTCTCCTGAGGGAATCGGGGACAGTTGGGTTGAGGGGGTAGGGTTGCGCTCACACGTCTAGTGATGAAACTAGCAGAAGTACGATGAGATGGATGACCATGCAGAAGTCACTTTTTTCCTATGTCTCATCTTGGTGCAGATGAAACCCAAATTAAACTAGTTTCTTAAAATATCATGAGAGTTCTGTTCTCTGTTAATTGTCCATCTCAGTGTTGTAGTATCCTAGACTCTGAGAATACTTTGCTTGCCTAACCTTCCTTATGAAACTTGAGATTTGAAAGATTGTGCCAGTAATAAACTATTATTAGCGTAGCCATTTCACTTTCAAAAATGAGCTTTATGTTTTGACGTGAACACTTCGTAAGGCACCCTCCCGTTCTTCCTCTGCTGTCTCCCCTCCCCCTTCCCTCTCGTTACTTTTAGCAGTTTGACGTGTATTTTGCAGGACCCTGTTCTATGCATTTCCACTAACAAAATTCATGTTAAATGGACTAATTTTACTTTTCCATTGTCTTTGAAGCTTTATTCACACTCTTTCGTCCTCTTGTTTGATCTTGTTTTTAGGTTTTGGATTTGAGTCTGTCAATAGAATGTATGTGCCTTTTGACCAGATGACTTGGTACATTTGCAGCAGCCTAGCAGTGTCTCCATGGAGTAGGTCCTTAAAACAAAAACACTTGTTTAATTGTTCCACAGGGCACATGCCTCATCTCCTAGTTGAGGTTTGTTTTTAAGATGTTCTCCTGTCTTCTCTGTCTAGCTTAAGGCCCTGAAAGGGGTTTAAGGAAAGCTTGCTTCCACTAAAGGAAAGTGAATGATGCACGTACTGGAAGGGGAGTAGACTCTTGTCCTTCCTTACTTCCTGATGGCCTCTTGCTTTTGAACCCAGATAACTATTTGGGCATTAGAAGGCATAGTCCTGAGTTCTTTCAACTTTTCTCAGAATGTTGACGAAAACATACTAATTTTCTGAAAGAAATGTTTGTAGTAACAGTTTTAGCTATACTGCCATGGTAACCACAGGTAAATCCATACTTTGGAAACCATGCTTAAGGGGGAATAAGAAGATATTTTCAAAATAGTTCTTCAAGCCATTGTCTATCCCTGGTGTTTTAACACAAGGTTATTGAAGTAATGAAAATATTTTGTCTCTAGGTAAGTCAATTCAAAATGTTAAATACATTATCTTTCAGCTTTTAACACTTTCTAAGCACTTTTTTGTTTTTTTAATTGAAGTGTAGTTGATTTACAGTATTAGTTTCAGGTGTACAATATAGTGATTTGACATTTTTATAGATTATACTCCATTTAAAGTTATTATAAAATAATGGCTGTATTCCCTGTGCTGTACAGTATATCCTTGTAGCTTATTTTATTCATAGTAGTTTGTACCTCTTAATCCCCTGTCCCTATCTTGCCCCTCCCCACTTCCCTCTCCCCAGTGGTAACCAGTAGTTTGTTCTCTGTATCTGTGAGTCTGTTTCGGTTTTGTTATATTCATTTGTTTTATTTTTTTAAGTGGTAACATACAGTATTTGTCTTTCTCTGATGTATTTCACTAAGCATAATACCCTACTGGTCCATCCATATTAGTGCAAATGGCAGAAAATTTACTTTTTTATGGCTGAGTAATATTCCATTTTATAAGCCATTCTGATAGGCATGAGGTGACATTGTGGTTTTGATTTGCATTTCTCTGAATAACAATGTTGAACATCTTTTCATGTGTCTGTTGGCCATCTGTCTTCTTTATTTTTATTTTTTATTTTTTTAAATTTATTTTTTGTCTGCGTTGGGTCTTCATTGTGGTGCGCAGGCTTCTCATTGTGGTGGCTTCTCTTGTTGTGGCGCACAGGCTCTAGGTGCATGGGCTTCAGTAGTTGCAGCACTCGGGCTCAGGCTCAGTAGTTGTGGCGCACGGGCTTAGTTGCTCCACAGCACGTGGGATCTTCCCAGACCAGGGATCGAACCCGTGTCCCCTGCATTGGCAGGCGGACTCTTAAGCACTGTGCCACCAGGGAAGTCCATCTGTCTTCTTTAGAAAAATGTCCATTCAGGTCTTCAGTCCTTTTTTTTTTTTTTTAAATATTGAGCTGTTTATATATATATTTCAGATATTAATAATCCTTATTGGTCATAACATTTGCAAGTATTTTCTCCCATTCAGTAGGTTGTCTTTTTGTTGTGTCCCTGCTTTCCTTTGCTGTGCAAAAGCTTTTAAATTCAATTAGGTCTCATTTGTTTCTTTTTGCTTTTTGTTTCCTTTGCCTGAGGAGAGAGATCCAAAAAAACGGTTGCTATGATTTATGTCGAAGAGTGTTTTCTGCCTGTTTTCTTCTAGAAATTTTATGATTTCTAGTCTTACATTTAGGTCTTTTATCCCTTTTGAGTTTTTTTACATGGTGTGAGAAAATGTTCTAATTTCATTCTTTTACATGTAGCTGTCCAGTTTTCCCAGCACCACTTAATGAAGAGACTGTCTTTTCTCCATTGTATATTCTTGCTCCTTTGTTGTAGATTAATTGGCCGTATGTGTATGGGTTGATTTCTGAGCTATTTTGTTGCATTGATCTCTGTGTCTGTTTTTGTGCCAGTACCATATGTGTATGGGTTGATTTCTGAGCTAGTTTGTTGCATTGATCTCTGCGTCTGTTTTTGTGCCAGTACCATACTGTTTCGATTACTGTAGTTTTTTGTAGTATAGTCCAGAAGTCAGGGAGCATGATACCTCCAGCTTTGTTCTTTTTTTCTCAAGATTGCTTTGGCTGGTAACTTTTTTGTTTTGATATGTTTTGGATGCTGTAATTTTTAGAACCTTTAAACCTATTATTTTATTAAAAAAAAAAAAAAAGAAATTGAGGCCCAGAAGGTTAGGAGTTACGTGAAGTTTTATACCAGATTGGGAGCAGAGCCGAGAAGAGAGGTCTGACTAGCAGTCCTGTGCTGTTTTTATTGGGCCACACTGGCCCAGTTGAGTTGTCTAGTTTTCCTACTGTGGCCAAGGGGCCTGGTCATTCAGATTTCCCTTCAGGTGCATACTATACCACTGCACCCCAGCTACTCTGCTTCCCAAGGAGAAGTTGGAGACCACCTGATGAAAGTTGAGCTTGTCCTTACAAGCACTTGCAGAAAACCCTAATGTCCATTTTCTTTGTTATCCCTTTTCATCTGTGAGGAGTTGTGATTAAAGTTTTGTTTTAAAAGAATACTAAAAAAAAAAAAAAAAACTACTAGTGTGAGGCGGTCTGCTATAGGGTGTTTATAACCTATTTGAAGAGTCTAGACATGAACTGTAGTAATAATAACAATAGCTGTTATTTATCGAATCATTCTAGACAGTGATCTTTATCATATTTTGTCATAATCCCAGTGTAGCCTAGTTGGAGACCTCTGCCAGAGCAAGTGGCATGACTGTTTTAAGAATTTGTCTATTTTGTTCCAGTTGGAAGCCTGTCCTTCTAAGAGTCACCGCAGACCAACAGTGCCATCTAGTGGACGGTGAGAAACTTTCTGGTTCTTGTTCGCTTGAAGGAGTTTGTGGTGGGCTGCAGAGTTAGAAAATCCTTAGTTGGTCTGTAGTAAATATTCTCATAGTCAAGAGTGGTTTTATAGCTATGTATAGGCAAAAAAATTTAAATCAGTGTCGTCTGAAATACAGGCACCAGATACTTAATAAATACCCATCTTTCCTTCTGCCACTAGAACTATAAAATAAGTAGCGTAGCCTTCATGAAAGTAGTGATGTGGTCAGAGGATGGGGAAATGGCTTCCTGGGTAAAGAACAAAGGCATGGAGTCAGAAGTGGGGAGGAGGAACTGAGTAAGCTTGGTCAGAATCAGATCATGGCAAGACACACATGAGGAAATTTGGGGGAGACACATATGGATTGTCCTTCCCCCCATTTCCTGAAAGTGAGGGGGCCAGGGTCAGGCCCTGGTCTTGAGGAATGGAAAATATTTGGCTCAGTAGCCAAAAGGGTCTTGGTAAGGCTGGGGCCAGCTTCTGTGGTCCTTCGTTTGTTTCTCTATGGTAGACATTAAATTGGGAAAAAAAGGGTAGTGTTTTCTCGGTACGACAAGGAAAAGAGGTGAAGGAATCAAGATACAAATATCTTGAAGGTTAACAGAGTCCAGGAAGACAAATGATACAATAAGTTTAGGTGATTAGTGAGTAGGGTAGGATTGAGGGACTAATGCCTGCCTCATTGCGGGTTCCCAGAGGTAAAAGATACCTTCTGGAAAGAAGAAAGGGAGGTTGTGGTCTGAGAAAGGGGATTCTTGATTTGAGGAACCAGATGACTTTCAGGCTTATCTTCCCTGGAAGTTAATTCTCTAAAGAAGTCTCAGTACTGAGAGTATAATGAAGTCCCAGGGCCTCTGTTGCCACCGATAGGTTTTTTTATTGGCTTTAGATCAGATTATTTCCCTGTTCTTAAGAGGAAATGGCTGTCCAGGGAGGGGCCCAGGTATTTGAAACAGATGCTAACCACTACCACAAAATTCTTTAGCTTCAGAGTAAAAACTAAAAGTTCTGTAGAGGCAGCAATAAGGTCACAAACCAATTTTCGTTTATTTAAATATCCAACACTTTTCAGTATTGTGGTAAATTCTAGAAGGACCTTTGCTTTCTTTGGTCTTTAAGGTTGAATATATAGTACTCGAGGAATTTGTTGAATTTTTGAAACATAACTCATTTACTGCAAAACTGGCAAAAGAATGAATAGGATCACAATTCAAGACAGAGATTTGGACTTTGGCTCAATTTTTCCGCCCAGCTGAAAAACAGCATTGCCATTCCATGGTTATGCGATAATAAATCTATTTGTGGGATTATAAAGCTATTAGAAATATTTAGTTTAAATGTCAGAATGACAATTTTTTTTTCCAACTAACATAATACCAGTTTTTATATAACACGTGATCTATGCTCCGTAAAGTGGAAAAATACATAAAGATTTGTGGGAGGTAAACCAATAGAATTGTCAGCCGCTTTTACCCTCAGTTCTTTATACTTGTTGGTACTCACCTATCTTGATAAATCAGGAAAAAATAGATGAAGCAATTTTTTAAATTCCTGAGGCTTTAAAAATCAAACAGTTTCAGGGCGACTTAGTGGTCATCCCTAACTTTTAATAAACCCTTCTCCCCAAAGTTTAGTTGACAGTAGTGGAACTGCTAGTGGTTGGAAAGATGTGAATGGAATGCTGAGACCAAAATGTGGACTCCCTAACTCAGGTACCCTATGTGAAAGCAGAGTACAGTAGATCAGTATGTCCTATGTAGTGCCTCAAAGATCCACTAACCAGGATGAACAGCAACTTCCCATGACTACAATTTCTGGAGCTTGTACATTTCTTTTAGAATACATAATCATTTGTCACCAGGCTCAATTTAAATGGGCTTAATTTCTACTTTCATTTCTCCTCTGGGAGGGTGTGTGACAGGATGACTAAGTCATTGATAACCAATTAAACGGATGTTCCAACTTTTTAATACTAGTCCTAGAACCTTCTGAAATCCTATGGGTTCATTGGCTTTAGAAAGCTTTGATCTGAATAATCTTTTGTTGTACAGTCAGTTCAGCTGTTTCGAAAAGGCAGATATACCCAAGCGTGATTAATATATAGGGAACAATTTGAGCATAATGTGAACTTTATGTTTGCCTAAGAGGCAATTTTGACTGCAGGGAAAACTTAAGTATGGCACCTGAACTATCCCGGTGGTATTAAGCCATACCCGTCCAGATCTGGTGTTACAGCTTTCCCTCTAATTTCAGATAACCCTCCTTCCACCACTTGACAATATCTCAGTCACAAGCTGCAACCCTTCGGACGCCCACTTCCAAAGCAAACCTCCAGTCTTCTTCAAGGTAAAGTGCCACACTTGTAGTGTTAATCTGTTTCTTAAATATTTAACCTATGTAAAACCACCACTGCCTTTTTTTTTTTTTTTTTTACCACTGCCTTTTAAAAAATGTTTCTGATAAAGGTTTTCAATGTTATGCACAAATCCCATTTTCCCCCCCTTTAAGTCCCGTGGGTTTTATTGGACTTTTTGCACGGTGCTGTGATTTTTAGGAATTAAGTATAATGGGATTCTGTCTCCTTTCCTAAAAGGTTATAGGCTGGAAAAGGTTGTAGGCTGGCTTTTCCCCTTTCTATCTGGAAAAAGTTTGCGAACAAAGTGTTGTTCAACATTTGTTTCTGCAAAAAAAAAAGAATAAGTTATTAGAAAATTTTGGTGAAAATTTCCCCTATATGCCACATATGGTTACCAATTTCCAAAGAACGACTGGACATAATAAATGTTAGGTTGGCTAAAATTTCAGTTGACTTTAAGAAAAGTACCTCAAGTGATCATAGTGTCTCCAGGTGTTTGATATGAAAATAATCTGTACTCTAACTGCAGAATATGGGGGAGATGAGACTACACTCCCTTGCCTGTAACATATCCTGGAAGGTATCTATTGAACCGAATCCTTCACCTTTTATAATGGCAGTCCCAGAAGCAGCTCCTACCCCTCTCCTCCTCTAGAACAAGAGTTTAAGAGTAAATGATTTTGTAAGTCACTGTTGAAAGTATGTTCGAAGTCTCAAACAGCTAATGTGTCTATGGAAAAGGGCTGAAGGCAAATTAATATGTCCCCAACATTCGCTCTGTCCCATTTTTTCCGTTCCTTGAAGGATTGTACAAATACTGCCACCTCTCTGAAGCCTTCCTTAACCCCAGGCAATATGTATTACACCTTTTCCATGTGTTTTACACCTTAGTTGACCTTTGAACAGGGGTTTGAACTGTGTGACTACTTACGTGGACTTTTTCCAGTAAATTCTATAGTACAACATACATGATCCACATTGCTTGAGTCCTTGGACACGAAACTGGATAGAGAGGGCTGACTAGAAAGTTATATGTGGTTTTTCGACTGTGCGGGCGTCAGAGCCCCTAAGCCTGTGTTGCACAATGATCCACTGTACTTGTTACATAGTATTTAGCATTGACGGCACAATCCTGAGGTTCCTAATGAATAATTTATCATATTACCAGTGCCAAACACATAATAAATCCAATCCCAAAATGTCCCCACATATTATAACTCTCATGCTTTGTGAGGCACTTGTGGCCGGGGGCAGTGATCCCTGCATGCCCTTTATCATGAACTTCTTCCACTTACTAAACCTGTATGACTTACCTTGATCCTTTGCTTTTTGTCCTGTGTTCTACAGTAGTTTGATAGGACCTGTGAGTCAGTTACCATCCTCACTGTGCTGGCAGAGGACTATACGGGCTCTCCTGGGAAAGGAGTCAGTTCCCGTCTCATTTTGCACTTACTCGTTTCCATTTGTTCGCTGACCCAGCTATCCGTATCTTTCACTTGTCAAATCTACATTCAAGATCTAGGGGGCAGGAAAACGGTGCTGAACTCCTAATGTGTCCCTCAGAATATACCACCTTGCAAAATGGAGTCCAGCTCTGACCTACATGTACAACACAGATCCTTGCAATACCCACCACTGACCCCAGGGCTGAGATCCTTTTTATAGATAAAGCACAGAAAACACAGACAATCCTCCAGTCTTAGCTGCAGCTGGTTGGCTCATACACAGAGAACTGACTGAACAGCTTAAGTCAGCTGTGGAAATCTCCCCAATCAAGAAAGGGAAGCCACTTTGTATGCAGCCAGTGACCCAGAGCTTACTAACATTTCATTTTTGTTTGAAAGTCACTTTGCTTTCATTCAAAGAGCCAGACTGATTACTGTGATAACCGAAGTACTTTACTACTACTCAGTTCCTGTACCTTCTATATGGTTTCAAGACGTAACCATCAAGGTTAACCTAATTATTGGATAGCCAGGAATGTCATAAATTTTGGACTTTGGAAAGGTTTGAGTCTGAATGTTGGTGACAGGGTTGGTGGCATATACCTTTGTATCTTGGCTACTTGTTACGCCAGTTCATTGTGTTTTGTATACTGAATAGCTGTAGGATTTTAATTGTCATTTTCTGTCCCCTCTTCTATGGCTGAAAATCCTGATCTGGTCTGGGCTTTGACAGATTGGCATCTAGAAATAGAACATGCTGTATCTATAGTATGTGTACATGAGTACACTTTTCTTCTGAAGCTCACTGTTCTTACCTAGATAATGTTAAACCCATACCCTATCTACCAAAGGGAAGTAACAGAGAACTAGACGATGATTTCTATGGGTGCTACAATCCCAAAATGCATGGCGGAAGAGAAATTCTGCCATGCATGTAGTAATTCATTAATCAGGAAAAGGAATTCATATGCAGGTTCAAATGACATTAGAATAAATTTAATAGGAGGGACCCAAATATTCAGCACAAGTTTCCCTTTATAAAGTCTCCTTGATCTTGAAGTTTTTCAAATTATTCTGCACATTTAATACTACTTCACTGTCTGGAAGAAATGGACATATTCAGATGCTTTCATATGTGAGGAGCATCTGAGCCAACCAGAAGGATGGAGGGGACAAAGTAAATGGTCAGAGGAATTTGTCCATCAGAAATTGGATCAATAACAGCTCCCCAGCCTCATAAAAAGTCAAAGAATGTCTTTAATGATTGATGCAAGCATTATGGTCCTCTCTTTCCACTCCCCCCCCACCCCTTACCAAGAATTAGGTCACTAGCATGGGATTCAGACGATAGATAGAATACTCTCTTCAGATGAGTTTTCTCTGAAAGCCACACTGCCAGGCTTGATCTGCCTTAGCTTCAGCTATTCTATAGGGGTTGCAGGATGGTTTAAAAGTGGCTCAAACAACAGCAAGAGAAGCAAAAACATTTTGGAAGAAAACCACCAAAGACTTTGGGCCCTGGCAGACTTTAGGGGACCAGAAGGAGATGGTCTACTCCAGAATTAGTATCATGGGCTTGAAATTAATTTCACATCAAAATTAAATCCAATGGAATATACGAAAACGTTTAAGCAAAACATAACCATTTAATGAGTTGAGGCACTTGTGGAAAAATGGTATTAAAAAGTCAGAATCTTACAAAAGCAGATGCACATACTCACCAGTCCCGCCCCCCCTTTTCAAACCACTGGCCAAGTAGTTATCATCCATGCCATTAACCCGCGTGCCAGGTAGAGTATTAGCGTGAAATGTAATTGCTCACATTCCTGGCTGAACCTTGCCTGGAGTAGACGGTGGCATAACGGCCTACGTGGAACTAAAAAATGGTGGACATAAGCAACAGGATAAAAACCAAGCAGCTTACAAGGTCACAACTTAGGCTACCACTTTTTTCTTTTAAGCTATGTGCTTTCAGATAGATAGATAAGAAAAGGCCATCCCTTCAACATCCTGCAGGTGTCAGTGGAGGGCTACATATTTCCAGTAAAATTCAAAAGGTAAGGTTAGGGTAGGACTATGTGAGCCTCCTCAAGCAACCAACTGCTACCGGGAGTCAGCTGTTAAAGCCAAGACTCCAAATTAAAGCAGCTTGCCAAGGTCACACAGTAAATAACAGAACTCATATTCAACCCAGGCTGGCTGACTGCAGGCTCTTCTCTGCCACCTGCCCCCACTCTCTCCTTCTCCTCTCCCTGCGACAGCATCTCTGCGGCGAAGGGCACTTATTTGATATTGTTATGACCACATACTCTCATGATCATGACTTTAATGTATGAGTTCCTCTTTCAACTAAATGTATTTAGTCACAAATAAGAAATGTTGGAGTTACCTGTATTCATTAGCTGGGCCACAGGACAAGAAAGTGGAGGCACTTACTTGTGATGACCTATAACAACATCTGAAGAAAGCTTAAAAAGCTTACAAGAATCAAAGACAAGAGGGAAGTGTTCCGGGAGAGGACACTGTATCACAAGAATATGCTGGTAGTCACCCTGATGATGACGAAGCCCCCAGTAATAGGCATATCAAGAGGGAGAACTCTTAGACTAGCCAGTTTTTGATAAAGTCCTTTTAATGGAAAATGTAAAACCCCTCTCAACTTTACAAAGCCATATGTAACACTTGCACTTTAACAAATAAAAGCAAGCCAATGTTTTAAAAAAATACATCATTAAATGTATATATGTATATATTTACATAGCATATTAAGTTTAATATTTAGCTTTAAAAGTTCACATAAATTTTACCAAAATGAGACAATTTTAAATAAATTACACCTTTTGAAAATGTTTAATTGTACAGTCAATAGCTTCAACAAAATATTGAAGTGTCTGTATTTAGTATCTACTTTATATACTTTATATTTTACAAATTTTACAATCATTTGGCAGTAATTTTCTAATTATGACATATATGCTGTGCGATTCAGCAATTTCCCAAATGCAGGCAGTAGCTGGTGTTTGTGTCCTATTCTCACAGTAACTGTCTCAATGTAGTGAAAAATATCAGTTATTTTAGTAAACTGTACATAGTCACATTTACACTTGATCAACAATATAGCATAGAATTTTGTATTTTTGTCCAAAAATAAATACATCATTTTAAATCTGGCATTTTCACAAACATCATATACACTATAATACAAAAACAGCTATGAATTGCTGCTTTAAAATTTAGCTTGTTTTAGTATCACTGAATCACAGGAGCTGTGACTTATGCTATACTGCTGTGGTGTCAGTAACAAGTAATTACTACAAAGAGAATTTCTTGGCACTGATGGTTTATGAAGCTTAAGTCAGTGTACATACATATCATTGTTCAAGAGTAAGTAATTCCAGTTCAATGGCCTAAAAACATCAAACTGGACCACACCTAATTTTCTTCCATAGCCTCTACTTGATCTTCATGTATCTTCAAAGCTCTCACCATTTCCTTGACTGCATGATACAAGATATTTTTAACCTGAAAGAGATGTTGGTATTTCTAATCACTTCAGCAGGAGATAAATTAACAAATGAAAACTGCACCAGAATTAAAAAAAAAAAAACAACTGTTAAGCCAAAAGTTAAAATTAGTCATATAATTAAATACTGGCGTTAATCTTTGGTTGTTATCCTAATGTGACAAACTAGGCAATGATGGCCTAAGCTGTTATGCATGTTTTATAATTCTGAATATAAAAAGCCTGCAGAACAGGAGCTAGTTAGAAAATTCATCTCTTACCTGTAGCTTATCATCATAATTGATTTCTTCCTTCAAAAGTCTCAGTTCTTGTGTTAAATGAAATGACTGTACTAGGTGTTCTGGAGACACAAAGTCTTCAGTTACCTGAATACAGCTGTGAAAATTCTGTACCTATTCCCCAAACAGAAACAGAAAAGTATAAGTTTTAGGAGGTGGGAATAAAGAGAAGCAAAGTTGTCTGCTAACACAAGAGACAATTCACCAGAGAACTTATTTTCTCCAAAACATCAAATGCATTTCAAAGTGGAACACTACACTTTATGAGAAAGTTTATCACTGAAAAGCTTCATGTAAATGGAATATTTTTAAACGATGCAAACAAAAGAACTTTTCTAGGAATCCTTCAGAGAGGCTGATAATCAGATCCTAATTATCAATTTTGTCAAGGTGGATTTTGGGGTGTTACTTAAAAACAACAACAAAACGCTAACTGGAAGGTATCTGTTTCACCAATCAGTGCAATCAATCGGTATGTCTGTTGTTGCTCCTTTGACTTTCTGCATTTGGTCATTTCACTGTTAACTTTTACACCAGAGAGTAGATGAAAGGAAATGAAACTTAGTTTGATTATTTATGAGGAACTGTGATGAAAACTGTAGTTCCAGACAGATCTACTGACCACAACAGTTTTAGAATTCTCCGAGGATTTTGTTTGTGCCTTTTTTTTTTTCTTTTGTGCCTTTTCTTTCAAATCAACCAATTAAAGATACCCTTCAGTCTCTTGTGGCATCAGTACAACTGTTTTTCTACTAGTTCTCCCTCTCTTGACTAAATGGTATTCACAAGAAGCCAGTCAATATCTTACCTGTTACTTGTTCAGCATGTACAAACTAACTCTGCACTTTACAATTTCTTAGAACTGCTTTCTATCAACACTCAGGATAATGAGAAAGGACCAAGCTTATCCAATCTGGATTTTGTTTCTTTGCTGTCCTCTAGTGATATTAAAATATATCATAAAATTCCTGGGAAAGGAGAAATAACTGAAAAACTAAACATTTACATTTATTCTAATTTTTAAAGTATGAAAGTAAATTTCGTTGGGAGAAGTGAGCAGAGGGACATAAACAAGTGGGGAATAGAGACTGTGGAAAAAAATCTGATGATAGAGTGATGAAATTCCAAAGGGGCTGGAATTGCTCCTCTGGGCATAGTGACCACCTGAACAGCTGCAGATGTCTTTATTCTTTAACTGAAGCACTGTGCCTTTACTGATAACTCGGTAGCATATATATTAAACATTTTCTTCCTTTAACCATTAGGTTGTTGATTCCTGTGGAGGATGAACATAGTGGATGCCTCACATTTTCAGCACTGCTGTACAGTCTCATTGGATCTTCATTATGTGTCTGTAGAACAGATGCTCTATTTCACAGAGCAGGAAACTATGGATAAGCAGTTCAGCGCCTGTTCCAAGATAAATCAGCCAATAAATGGCAAGTCAACAGGAACCCAGCTCCTGTGATATCTTGTCTAACAGATGCTTTACAGTCCTACATGAACTCAGTCATACCAGCATACACAGGCTCCAAATGCCCTGTCTTATCTTACATTCATCTGAACACGCTATGGGGATTAAGTCCTTCTGAAGTTCTAGCATGTAACTTTTAGCATATGTAACTATTTTTTTAAAAATAATTTCTCTTCACTGATATTCTAATTGCATTCATACATCATTTGCCTGGTTTTATTTCTTTTTTCCATAGTCCTTTAGCCCTTTGAGCATATTTAAGATAACTGACTTAAAAGTCTATCTAGTAAGTCTGATGTCTGGCCTTCCTCAGGGACAGTTTCTTTTTTTTTTTTTTTTTTTGACAGTTTCTGTTGAGGTATTTTTTCCCCATGAGTGGGCCCTACTTTCCTGTTTCTGTGTATGCTTTGTGACTTTCTGTTGAAAACTGGACATCTAAACATTATAATGTGGTAACTAGAATCAGGTTCTCCCCTGCCTCAGAGTCTGCTGCTGTTGACAGGGATTGTAGTCATCCATTTGTTTTGTGACCTTTCCAAATTAATTTTGCAAAGACTATTCCTCTTCTGGCGTGCTCACTGATGTCTCTGTTCGGTTATCTCAGGTGGTCAGCCAGTGACCTGTCGGATTTCCTTGAAGGCCAAAACTCAGATGTCCTCTTCTTCATTAAGCAGTCCCCTGGTCGATGTAAGTTCTCAATTTAGATTCCAGAGCTCTGAAAAAGTTGATTCTTATGGTTGTTTTAAAATCACTTTTAGAACAGTGACTTTCATTAGTGGTTACAAGATGTTATTTTGTTTCCTAATGACCTCAACTTGATATATATTCTTAAAGACTTAAGGGTTAGTTTGCAAAGGCAAGGTTCAGTTTTAAGGTGGAATATATTTGAACTTCCCATTCCACTTACCCCTTTTTGTGCCATCTTTGAGTCATTTACATTTCACTTCCTTGGCAGACTGTCTTATTCATACTTGCCTTCAAGATCAGTTGTAATCATAAATAGGTAATGTTAAGAAAATGTAACTTTTGTTTTCAGAGTAGGAAAGTTATTATCTTGACACTGTGATTTTGTCTGAGTCCTTTTAGTCATAAGAATGTAGAGAATTTACAACTTAGCAATATTATTAACTTACTTGAATGACCAAATACAATCAGTTAAGTAGATGAGAACAAAATTATCAGTAAAGATTTTGTGTTAATTTAAAAAAACTGTTGCTGTTTAAAACTGAAAGCTACTCCAAACCTCAGGACACTAGAGCTGAGAAAGTAAATCCTGGAGGTCAAGATTCACCTGCTTTATCTAAGGGTATACACAGGGTTTCACAGACTCAGCCACGTTTGCCAACAGAAGATTTTTAAGCCTGCAATTCTAGAGTAGTTCTTAGAATACAAAGAGGGCTGTGGCTGTGATCCTGTCGCTCAGCTTGCCGACATACACATCTGAATGCCGCTGCACAGAGCTGTCCCGTGTCCGTCTCTCCTCCCGCCCCAGGCTTCTCGAAGTGCTCACTGCTGACAAATCAAAGAAAGGTATGTTGATTCTTCCCTAGCACTGCTGGCCAGTCAAGTCATGCACTATCATTTGGACGAAAGTGTTTTGTTACATGCCTTGGGTTTTGCAAGGGCTTCCTATCTGTGTGGTTCTAAAGTGTGGTTCCTGGACAGTAACGTCAGCGTCACCTGGGAACTTGTTAGAAATGTAAAATTCCAGATACCTCCTCAGACCCACTGAATCAGAAACTCTGGGCATGGGGTCTAGCAATCTGTGTTATATCAAGCCCTCCAGGAATTCTGATGTATGCTAAAGTGTGAGGGAAGCACTGAGACTCTGGGGTTATTTAAAGGGCTACCTGTGGTTTACTGGAAGTGTTGAAGCCATCAGTGAAAAGTTTTCAGGACCTCTATGGGCTACGTAAGCTGTAAATAATACTGCGCATTGTCTTAAATCCAAGTTAACATTGTTAACAGAGTTCATACTTCCTTTTAATTCTCTCTCAAAACCACATTACCACCACTTGTGAGTCATGGACAACACCCTTTAAACAGAGTACAAATAACTGTGCTGTCATTATCATATCACATAAGGGAAGGAAGGTAGAAATTCTTGCAATTCTGTGCCAAAATATGCAGCAGAGAAGTTTTTACTTGGAACACTCAACAATTTAGTGGCAGAGATCAGAATAGAATTTGCCAGTCTAGATGCTGTTTCAGTCTATTTAAGTATAGCATCTTAAGTAGGAGTGTGTGTGTGAGTACAGAATAGAATACAAGTACATACTGTTTAAGTGAGGCTAAAGCAGAGTGACTTGTGAACTAAGCTTTTTAACAGGATTACTTTGCCCACTATTTTGAGAAAAAAAGGCTGTTCTCTTCCCTCTCTTCCCCCAAGAAAGTATAAGCAGTAGAGAGACATTTACATGCAGGGACTCTCTCTCTGCATAATAGCGATTGCCTCTGGAGTAGAGGAACTGAGGGCAAAGGTGAGAAAAAGACTTAATTTTCACTGTGAACCATCGTGTACTGTTTGTTTGAATTTTAAAAAATCATATATGAATGCATTACATTTTCAAAAGAAAGTATTTTAAAATTGTTTTCTTGACAAACAGTACTGGAACAACTGCATGTCCATATGCAAAAAAATGGAACTTCAGTCCACACTCTGCACTATATACAAAAATTAACCTAAAAATGGATAACAGACCTATATGTAAGACTATCAACTATAAAACTTCTAGAAGAAAATTTAAGAGAAAGTCTTTTTGATCTTGGGCTAGGCAAAATTTTTCAGATACAATAAAAGTATGTAATACATTAAAAAAAAATTGATCAACTGAACAAAATTTAAGAACTGCTGTTTGGAAGACACCATTAAGAAAATGGAAGGACAACCCACAGGTTGGGAGAATATATGTGCAAAAGCACGTATCAGATAAGGAACTTAGAGTAGATAAAGACATTCAACATAGTAAGAAAAAAAGAACCCAATTACAAAAATGTATATATAAATGTATTGCAACTACTTCTCCCACTCTTGGGTTACGTTTTCACTCTCTTAATAGTGCTTTTTTTAATGAACAGAAATTCTTAATTTTAATATATCCCAGCCTATCCATGTTGAAAAAATGGACAAATATTTGAACACATTTACCAAAACAGATTTACAGATGGCAAATAAACACGAGAAAAGATGTTCAACATATTTAGTTATTAAGAAAATGTAAATTAAAGCCATAGTGAGATTCAAATGCTTAAAAACAAAACTGACAGTAAGCAGAGGAGATGGGACTCACATGTACTGCTTTGGGGAATGGAACATGGTACAACCACCAGGCTGGCAGTATCTTATAAAGTTACTCACATGCTTATCATGTGACCAGGTGGTCCCACTACTCGGTATTTACCCAACTGAAATGAAAACCTATATTCATACAAAAACCTGTACGTAAATGTGGCTTATAGTGGATTTATTATTGCCCCAAACTGAAAACAACAATGAAAAACTACCCAGTAATAAAAAGAAACAACTACTGATGTACACAATAACATGGATGAAACTCAAATACATTATACTGAATAAGAAAAGTCAGACTCAGAGGCTACATATTGTATAATTCTAATCATATGACATTCATATAAAGGCAGGACTATAGGGAAAGAAAATAGATAAGTGGTTGTAGGAATGTCAGGAGAAGAGGTTGACTAAAAAGTGGGGGGTAGATCAGTGGAACAGGATGGAAAGTCCAGAGATAAACCCACGCACATCTAAACTATGACAAAGGAGGCAACAGTGTCCAAGGGAGAAAAGACACTCTCTTTAATAAGTGGTGGTGGGAAAATTGGGCAGCTACGTGTAAAAGAATGAAATTAGAACACACCCTAACACCACACACAAAAATAAACTCTAAAGACCTAAATGTAAGACTAGATACTATAAAACTCCTAGAGGAAAACAGGCAGAACACTCTCTGACATGAACAGCAGCAATATCTTTTTTGATCCACCTCCTAGATTAATGAAAATAAAAATAAATGGAACCTAATTAAACTAGAAAGCTTTTTGCACAGCAAAGAAAACCAACAAAATGAAAAGACACCCTCAGAATGGGAGAAAATATTTGCCATGAAGCGACCAACAAGGGATTAATCTCCAAAATATACAAACAGCTCATGCAGCTCAATATCAAAAAAACACAACCCAATCAAAAAATGGGCAGAATGTCTAAACAGACATTTTTCCAAAGAAGACATACAGATGGCCAAAAGGCACATGAAAAGATGCTCACCATCACTAGTTATTAGAGAAATCCAAATCAAAAGCACAGTGAGGTCACACTGGTCAGAATAGCCATCATCAAAAGATCTACAAACAAATGCTGGAGAGGGTGTGGAAAAAAGGGAACCCTCCTACACTGTTGGTGGGAATGTAAATTGGTATAGCTACTATGGAGAACAGTATGCAGGTTCCTTAAGAAACTAAAAATAGAACTACCATATGATCTAGCAATCCCACTCCTGGGCATATATCTAGAGAAAACTGTAATTTGAAAAGATACATGCACCCCAATGTTCACTGCAGCACTATTTACAATAGCTAGGACATGTAGCAACCTAAATGCCCATCAACAGACGAATGGATGAGGAAGTTGTGGTACATATATACAATGGAATATTACTCAGCCATAAAAAAGGAACGAAATAATGCCATTTGCAGCAACATGGATGGACCTAGAGACTGTCATACTGAGTGAAGTAAGAGAAAGACAAATATATGATATCGCTTATATATGGAGTCTAAAAAAATGGTACAAATGAACTTATGTACAAAACAAAAATAGAGTCGCAGATGTAGAAAACACTTATGGTTACCCAGGGGGGAAAGGAAGGGGAGGGATAAATTGGAAGACTGGGATTGACACATACACACTACTACATATAAAACAGATGACTAATAAGGACCTATTGTATAGCACAGGGAACTCTACTCAATACTCTGTAATGGCCTGTATGGGAAAAGAACCTAAAAAAAAGAGTGGATATATGTGTATGTATAACTGATTCACTTTGCTGTACACCTGAAACTAATACATTATAAATCAACCCTACTCCAATAAAAATTAAAAACAAAAATTAGTGGGGGGGAGTAAGAGGGAATTTTTTGAAGTGATGGCAATGTTATTTTGATTGTGTTGTTGCCTAACTACATATTTGTCAAAACTTACAGAACTATACACTAAAAAGTACATTTATTATATGCAAATGATACCTAAAAAATGCGCTGTCCAGTTTGACTTTTAAGAAAATGGATACTGGATAAACTGAGTATGTGAGTAAGGATTTTCAAGGGAACCTGTTTTGTATTATCAAATAATTACACCTAGTTAGAAAAATATTTACTGTGCTATTCTCTTAAACAGACTGCTCCTTTGAGGGCATTTTACATTTGAATACAGATTAGCTATTTTCTGATAAGAGGCTAGAAGCCCGAAGAATAGTATGTGGGGTAAATCCCAGTTAAACATGAATCATAAATGACACATCTCTGAAATGATATAAGTCCATGAGAAAATAAAACAATTTAACATAAATAATCCATTCATTTAATTAATACACTTAATTATATTTTACAATAAATGCTGTTTGAGATCTAAGAATGATAAATCTAACCCTGAACTTGACATCTTAAAAACTAAGCAACTATTCTCACTTAAGAAATATTTGTGGCTGTTATAACAGTGTCACAAATATTACACAGGCAATAATTGCATATAGTTATATAAAATGTAGGAAACTTTGCTTGGTAAAAGTACACACATCAGATACATCTCAATAACCAGGTGGTGGCAAAGGTGGGGAACCAACTCTGAGGCAAACTAGTTTTCTGGATTCTCGGGTTTCCTTTGCACTCTGTTACTATGAGCGCTAAACTGCTCTGTGGTAGCTTCAGTCTACTTATAGGAACCCACTGTATGCTTTTAATCCAAACCCTCCATATCACCATCGATTCTATGCCATTCTTCTAGGTGCTACACAGTCAAGCCACAGAAACAAAGACTAGATGTGTATTTCAGTTTTAAAGTTTTGTGAATCAGCAGCTATAAAAATTACGTAGCATCTTTCTTTCGACGTGCTATTGCTACATTAGCGAACTAAAAAGAGGCAGGAAGTACAGTGAAAGGCTGAATTATGGAATGGTCTACCTAATAACTCATTCTACTCATATTTGGTGCCTTAGAAAATGTATCATCTCTAAGTCCTGATACTCCCCCCTCCCACTGTTAGGTCTCAACTATTGAGAACTGAATATATACAGTAAACTCTTTTTTTCTTAAAAAGTCTTTGAACTTAGATTTCAATCCACCAAACAGTAACAATACAAAAATGGAAATCTGGCTCATGTTTATACAATTTAAGGTCTCAAAGCATTTAATTACGTCAGATCTCATCAAGCACTGAAAAGCTGTTTCAGTAATTTCTTAATGAAGGCATACTGGTGTAGGTCATTCTCTTTCTTACATCTTCTTTCATTTATATTTATACTCAGAACAATTTCTTTCTGGTTCTTTCAGTAACAAGTGTGTTAGAAGCAACTTTTTATATACCTGATGAAGTGCTCCTGCTGGTAAGACAATGGCATCACCAAGGAACTGAATAAGAGTGCAGGCTTTGACTCCATATTCCTCAAGCAGTCTTTGGCGAAGCTTTTTGTTCACATACCAACTCTGGTCACGAATTGGATCGTGTTCTGGTAGAACTTCAAGGCCTTGTTCTTTTGAAATCTGAAATATAGATTAAAATGAAAATATATACCCCAATTTAAGTAAAGAAAATGGTAAATCCTTTTCAGTTAAATTTCTATTTTCTTTACAATAACAGTCTGTTCTCAGAATCTTCTGGAACGATGACTGAGCTTAAGTTACAGAAAATGATATTCTACAATTGGAAAAGTCAAAGGACATGAAAACAATATTGCACACTGATACACTATTAGTAAAGTAAATCATACTCCCTTCTTACCTTCTCCTTCCACTATGAAGTTCTTTTTTTTTTTAAATAGTTTTATTAACTATTATTTATTTCTTTTTCAGTCTTTTTTTTTTTTTTTTTGGCTGCACCGTGCAACATGTGGGATCTTAGTTCCCTGATGAGGGATCAGACCCGTGCCCCCTGCAGTTGGAAGCACAGAGCCCTAACCACTGGTACGACGGGGAATTCTCTCCACTATGACGCTTTCATCCATTTGGTTCCTTACAGTTATTTTAAGAGTATAGCACAAAGACGGGGAAAAGCTTAGTTTAGTAGCTTTTTTCCAAAAGCCAAACCATTTGTATGTGTGGACATCATAAACATTCATTCATTCATTCACTCAGCTGCGTGGGGTCTTAGTTGTGGTACTTGGGATCTTCGTTGCAGCATCTCTTAGTTGTGGCGTACGGGATCTAGTTCCCTGCCAGGTATTGAATCTGGGCCCCCTGCACTGGGAGTGTAGAGTCTTAACCACTGGACCACCAGGGAAGTCCCCATAAACATTTCTTTTTGCTGCTCTTTTTTTAAGGTAGGTACACAGATAAATACCTTTATATTGCTAACCTTCTAACCCTTGACAAATCACTTTCAAGGGACCCTCTGACGAACCAGTGAAACGTTCTGCTTTAAAAAGCATAATTTATAACATTTTAAATTAAAAGACTGGTAGGTAGTTCTGGGATAAAATAGTAGTTACAGGGCCATAGCTCCCTCGCTTCACACTGACCAAAGACAGACCTTAAGTCCATTCAGAAAGAAGATGAAGTATAATAAGAAAAACAGCAATTATGGTCCATTAAAAGAAATCCCTATAATTACAAAATTCAGAAAATATTTGAGAAAAGGGTTTGAACCAATTTCAGATTAATGTGTCACTTTTTTAACAAGTATACGATTACTCAATTTCAGTCTATTCAAATAAGTATCACAGAGCAATCAGATATGACAGAGCAGAATTACTGTCTAGGTCAACAGCCAAAAATACCAATACAATTAAAAAAAATTCTGCCTTCTTTACGTGTTTCTATGACAGATTTTATATTCTATAATTCCAATCACTACTTTTCATCAAGGGTAACATCTGACTCATCAACAGGTTCTTTACTCTAAGGGGATGAAGGAGTACTACTGACTGAGAAGAAGCTGCCATTCAAATTCCTCAAGAGAAAGGAGCTTTTGATTTTCAACAACAAAAAATTCCATCCTCCTATGTAAAAATTACTCAATCATCTTATACTGCTGAATGCCCATGAAGTTACGTTAAAATTTAAGTCTCTGCTCAAGGTGAAGAGATAAAACTGTCTGTAACCTAAATTATACCTTCTGAAGAAATTCCCTTATCTTGTCAACATCTTTCCCAGCATAAATATGCCACAGGGCACCAGGTATTTCACTTGAGTCCTTCAATCGTTTTCTTAAAATGTCATCCAAATCTTCTTCCTCAAATTTCTTAAGTATTCCTGAAACAGAGAATATATTCAAACTGGTCAGTAAAGACTACCAGAAAGCCAAGTCTCCTAAAATTGATCTATCATAGTAGCATAGTGCCTGACTAGATTGGGACTCTTAAAGAGGAGATAAACCCAGTTATACATGAAAACTGTTAGAACTATAAGAGCAGAGAACAATGACCTGGGGTAACTGGGAACAGAATCAACAGTAACTTTCCCAGTTCATGTGTCTTCTATAAACCAAGGGATGGGAGATAAAAACGCAAGGACTTTTAACTCAAACATAACCAACTTTCCTCCTGTCCCAAGGGTGTGGTCATAACAATGTTTTGTACTCACAGCATTTCATAACTTACAAAGGACTATCATGACCACTATTATGGTAGGCAAGGATCATAACCTTTACTTTACAGCTGAGCAAAAAGGTTCAGTGAGGAGAAGGGATTTATTCATTGCCATGACTAATGAATGGCAGAGCAAAATGTCTTCCGACTAATTTCTGGGAGATCTCATTTATGATTATTGGTTAATCTGTAATCAAATGCAAATGCTTCAGGTGCTATGACTGAGGAGGCATCAAGGCCATTCTTCTAAACTACTGACAAATTAAAAACTGCACATATATATGCACAGAAAAAATGTTAACAATAGTTACCTCTGAGTGAAGGACAGGAATGTCGTTTTCAAATCCCTGATTTCACTACAATGAACATTTTAGTTTTTTCTTTTTGAATTTTATTTTAATACAGCAGGTTCTTATTAGTTATCCGTTTTATACATATTAGTGTATAGATGTCCATCCCAATCTCCCAATTCATCCCACCCCCACCCCACAATGAACATTTTAAAGAAATGTTTTAAGAGAAAAGGAAATCTATTGCCTAATACAAAGAACATAGCAAATGTTCCCTAATTTGTGACAATGAAATCTTTTTTATGCTTAAAGTTAGCTGCAAAGATTTCTTGAAGTCAAACATTAGGTGTTTACAATATGCCAAGCACTGTCCTAGAATCTTGGGGATTAGAGTTAAGAAAGGCCCAGTTAAGACTTCACAGAATAAAAGATGGTATTAATAAGTGTAGGCAAATAAATAAGAATATCACATAGTGGTTAAGCACAATCATACGAGTACAAAGGGTACACAAAGACTGGGTCAGTCCTCGAATGTTATCTTTTAATGAAAAAGATAACTTAAAAAGAAAATTGTCACTGCTCTGTGAATTCTAAAAAGGCTGCTAGAAAGAATACATCAGATATTTGTGACAGTGAAATCACAAGGAAGAAAATGGTTGCTGGAGCAGAGAAAGTTTATTCTTTAAATGAAGACCTCTAGGGGGAGGTGACAATCTGAGCTACATTTTGATGGATGAATACAGGAATTTGCTAGGGAGACAAGGAGGTAGGAGAGCCACTGTATGCAGAGGAAAAAGCGTGTGCTTTATGTAGGTCGGTTTTCTTGATGTGTTTTAAGCATTATTATAACACTAAAACATTCCTTTTTTTGTGACCATCTATAAAAATTGGCAAAAACTTTAAAGAAAGACAGTCCAAGAATTAAAGTCCAAGAATTAAAATTAAAAGCTGATGACTTTTTCTCGAAAGATCAAACATTATGCTATGAATGAGGGATGGGAGATGAGCAGGAACAAAGATGAATAAGAAAGTTCTAGCATTTAAGGAGATGAAAGAAAAGTAGGGGAGAAAAGCAGATGTAACCTCTGTATTGTAGACTAAGTGCTATAATATCTAATACAATGTAAATGCTAGGTAAATAACTGTAAATACAATGTGAGTGCTATGCAAACAGTTGCTGGCTACAGCAAACTCCTTTTGCTTTTTGAAAGCCAGCACACAGCAAATTCAAGTTTTGCTTTTTGAAACTTACTGGAGTATCTTCTTTTTGCTGTGTATTTTCTATCCTTGACTGGTTGACCCCACAGGTGCGGAACCCGCAGATACGAAGGGGCAACTGTAACTCTGTGGCACCATAGCCTTTGAAAGGAGAAGTAATCTGATACCAAAGGGCACACACATTTCTGTCCTAGAGCTGAGACTACAACTCAAGTGTGCCTGACTCTCAAATCCTTGGGAGTAGGGGAGACAAGAGTGTTTATCAATTACAATCAATAGAGTCAGTTAAAGAAGCTGAGAAACTATGAGTTTCTACAGTTTTGGAGGAATTTAGGTTGTGTATTATAGAAGCTGTCAAATAGACACAAAAACTGAGTGAATACTATAATAAACCCCCAGGTCTTGAGCACCTAGCCACTAAGCTGCAGATATATTCTGGGCTCCAGATAGAATTGTTGAGCTAAGTGGTTGGAAATCATGTATAGAATTTCACAGGAAGGGCATGTAAACCAGAAAAGGTAGAGGATAAAGTCCATAACTCTAGAAAAGTCTGAAACTCCACCATATGAAGAATGAGGGGAGTAGTGTTACTGAAGCCAAGGAAAGTATTTGAAGAAGAGGTGTCGTTTACTACAGAGGGTACAAATAATAAGAGGACCACAAAGAAACCATTGTATTGAACTATGACTATCAGTGAAAGCCACAGCAATAGCACCAGTACAGTAATCTCAGTGGGGCGGCAGGCAGGGGCCAACCCGCATTGAGTTGAAATATGAAAGGGAGGTGATAGACACAGCACATGTGTTAAGAGGGCAGGAGCAACAGGGTGGTGGCAAGGAAGACAAGGTCTGAAGAAGGCTTTTTAAGGAAGGAGGAAAAGTCTGAAGTTTGCTCCTACTCTGAGAAAAGCCAGTGGAAAAAGAAAGTTGAAGGACCTATGTCTATAAAGAAGGGAATGATAGATGGAACAAGGTTTTAGAAAGAAACCCAGAGGACAGACTCTAAAACCTATACACTGGATTGAACGGTTATTTCTACTTAGGAGAAAAGGCCTCTTCTCTCTGGTACTAGAGGGGAAAAAAGAATGCTTGAGACACAAACATGCCTTAATCATCTTCAGAGCTCAAGGACCTAGTTTCTATTCTTCACTAAATGTTTGTAAGTGAGCTTACCAGTTTATTTTCATAAACCCAATATTTAATAATAGGAAATGAGCAAATAAAAATAATTCACTTTTAAAATTAAAATTCCTTTTGTGTTAAAAAAAAGCCAGGTAAATTAATCACGCCTCCAAATAAATATTAGAATATCCCAATATCCACTGCAATTTTTTGGGGAATCTCTGATGTTAACACAGAGGCTGACATTCTAGATAATATTATTGTGTGTGGTTATTCAACTGTTATTCCAAAGACCACTATTCTTTAAGTTTCTTTACCTGCTTTTGAGAGAATGCCATTTCCTTTTGCTGTGCCAACATAGACTAGAATATTTACAACATCAGAAACTTCAACATGTAGATTTGTTGTTCCTATATCATGATCTTTAGCAGCAGCTACACCTGTGTATAAAATAAAATTTTATTTAGCATAACACTTTATATATCCTAGATATTCCTTCCAAAATCAGCTGAGGAAAATCTGTTAATTGTAATTTGAGTTTTAGTCTCCTTATTCCGAAACCTGCCCACAAAATACCACAATCCATGAAATGTACCGTAAAAATGAAATTAATAGAAAATGTAACTATATTTTATAAGGAATGAGCAGGTACTTAACTATATATTGGCTATTAATACCTAATATACACTGCTTGACTCAGAAAAAGATTTCAATGGATTATTAAAGGAACGGATTTAGCAGAATCTAAAAATGATTAGATAATTTATCTTTGGACGGAAGTTAAACTTCCATATACTCCAAGTTGATAGAAATGCAAATATGTACTTACCATAAGCACTGCACAACCTGGGTCCTAGATCAGGGCGTACAAAAAATCCTGGCAAATGAGAGGCCAAATTGAATTTTCCTTCTGGATTACAATACTCTGGCAATGGCAGGCTTTTTAAAAGATCTTCATATCTGAAGAATAACATTGACTTCTTTTGAATAAAGGTTTACATTCTTAAGTGCTTTCAAATATATAAATGTTCAAGTTGTTAAACTTTCCTTAAGGCCTTTAACAGTTAACACTTTCCTTGACTTCATTCAAAGTTTAAATGAATGCATAATACATGGATAAGCAAAGAATAGAAGTGATACTGACTAAAACTGCAATTCTCTTTCCCTAAACACAGCAAATTGAAAGCACCAAAGAGAAGAGAGGTCCCAAATGGGGCCTCCTCTTTGACAGCATCCTCTTCTTTACTGCCTAACAAAGACTTCCCCCTGCTCAGACTACAGAGATTCAGTTCTTTCTTTTTTTATTACTTATTTTTAATTGAGGAGGATACTGCCTAAAGCTCACATTTGTAATTCATTATCCCACTTCTGGGGATAATCTCAGCTCAACCTCAAAAGCCAAGAGTCAAAATAACAAGTATAGAAAGACATACATACCTTGCTGGCATCATAGTCTTGAAGTCTTCTCCTGAAGGGCAATCTTTCAGTTTTAAAACAACTGTTTCTCCACCTTTCGTTTTTTGCCGTTCTATAAGAATGCAATTGATTATTAAAAAGATAATCTGTCTTTTTATTTTTATTAATGTTTAGAAGAAGGAAGAAATGTAAAATGAATGAATACCTCTATTATTGTACAGTAGGTAAAGAATGCTTGCTTATGGACTTTTATTTCTTATGTATTCATGTAGTATTAAGATGTTTGTTCCTTATGAACACAGATATCTGTAATATCGCCATAAAATTCTTTATAAAAAGTCTCTTTACAATTGTTATTAAAATTAAAATTACAGTCTTACATTTTTACTTTTAATTTTTCAAAATGTTTTACACAAAGTGTGTTATTCAAGTTTCAAATGTTTTGGGGGTTGCCAAAAATATTCCCCAGGAACATTAATATATTGAATATGACATATGGAAACATAGTATAGATGACTTTTTTTTTTTTTTGGCTGCACCGTGTGGCTTGCTTGCGGGATCTTAGTTCCCTGACCAGGGAATGAACCCGGGCCTCGGCAGTGAAAGTGCTGTGTCCTAACCACTGGACTGCCAGGGAATTCCTAAATGACTTCTTTATGGTTAAAGAAAATGAGGGGTAGAGCCAGGAATAGGACCCAGTCTCCTACTTCCAAGTACTTGTTCCTTTTTACTAGACAACAAAGTAATACAGACATTTCAAAGATTAAACAATTTATCATTTTGGGGGGAAATGTTTAAGAAAACAGTAAAACAAAGAAACAAAAAAACAACATACTTGAAACTTCTTCAAAACCATCCCAGAATTCCTTAACATTGGCATTTGAAATAATGCTGTCTTTGCAGTTCAGGAGATCAGCCTGGTGGTCTCCAAAATCAAGACTAACTGAGTCCGCCTTCCACAAGCTAATGTTCATTTTCTTATGCACACCAGAAACCACTGCAGGCTTATAAATAAACAGACAGATAAAGAAAAGTTAAAAGGTATATGGACACTTCCAAAATTTGATTTTACACACACATGCAACAGACGGTTAACATGTTGAATTTTAGGACTAATGACAAATTGTGAGAATAAAGAGGCTTTCAAAAACAGTCCCTGACCTGGAAAGATGTCCACAATATATTTTCAAAGAGAAAAGGTGATAAGAGAATGCCATGTACATGGCAGAGTACACTGCCATTTTGAAAACAAAAAATACGTAGTGTTTTTCAGGAAAGAGTCTGAAAGGCTATACTAAAAATTTCATTTCTAGGCAATATAAATATGTTTTGTTTTATTTACAGACTCCTTTTTATAGACAAAACATAACCTTATATATTTGTACATATGCAATATATGTAAATAAGATTTTTAAATAAAATAGAGTCCTTGGGATTAAAACATAATTTATATACATTCTGATTTTATATCACTTAAAACACATACACACATTCTTTACCTCTACAAGGATCATGACAAAAATATTCACAATATTAAACAACCAAACACAACAACAATAAATTTCAAGTTGAATGACCAATTCCCTGAAAGTGAATCTCTCCTTTGAAATCACATGAATTCAAATTTCCTCAAGGCTCTCTAACCCAAAAACCAACAATTGAAGATTGGTGGTTTTAAAACTCCAATGCCGATGGAAAAAAAGACCTCTAAAGGCAATCTGATGCATTATTCTTAGGTTTCTTTTTTTTAAAATTCCCTTATTATAAATGAAAAGTAAAAGAGAACACAGGAAGTTGTGACGTAAGAGTCTCTCTTGTAAAAGTTATTTTTAAGTACTCTTAAAACTCACAAGATAATCAAACTTGAGGAACGATAAGTGCAGAATAACCTCAAGCTAGGGGTGTTATCACAAAAAGGTATCTCAAAAGAAAAGAAAAAAACAACAGCAAAAACCACCCTAAGAAGTTTGGTTAACCACTTGGGTAACTGCAACATTAAACTTCCTTTCAATGGGCTAATAATATATCCAACTATTAAAACAGGTTCAGCTATTAGATAATTAACTATTGCTGACAATTCACATATTAACTCCTAACCCTTATTATGCCTATCCAGTAATACTCCCATCCAGCCCTGTGCCACTCCTTATTTTGGTAACCAGCAGCTTGGGAAAAGTAAAATTAAAAAAAAAATTATAGAGGCACGTTAATTAATAAATTAGAATATTCTAAAGCAGAATTCTTAGGCTACTATCGTCATCATCATCTTCCTGAAATACTGAAAGCCTTCCTAATTTGACTCCTTGCCTCTGGTCTTATTCCCCTCCAATTCAACTTCCAATCTGCTTTGCTGTCAGTTATTTTAAAATGTCGATCTGTACAACACAGGGAATACAGCCAATATTTTATAATAACTATAAATAGGGTATAACCTTTAAAAAATGTGGATCACTATATTGTACACCTGTAACTTACATAATATTGTACATCAACTATACTTCAATTTAAAAAGTCAATCTGAGTACTTTGATTCTTCAATTAAAACTGTCATCTACAGGATCAAGTTCAAACTCTTTAGCAAGATATAAAGGCCCCTCATAATCATAACTGTAACCACCTCATTTCCCCATCATTACCCCACAGAACTCTTATTAATGCCAGGTAAACAAAGCTACTGAACAGTTCCCCAAACACCCGATCCTTTTTATTTCTAACCTCTTGTCCATCTATAAAACCTTCACTTTAACCCCTGAGACATCAATTCATACTAGCCCTTCTGAATTAGTACTCTAGCTTATTCATTCACTCTTTTAGGTTTCCACAGTACCTTAAACAAAGTTCTGAGAACATGTAACGTATTTATAAAAGTATTTATTTATGAGATTGTTTAAGCCTACACAAATTTAAGTCATCTAAATTGTGAGGCAGCAATGGCATCAGGGCTTCAAGGGAGAGCCAACCAAAAAAATATATGCTAAATACCGTGTATGTGCAATGCATGGGTGTGTATTTTTTCTAGGGTGAGGAACCAAGCTGTCATTGGATTTTACAAAGGATTAGAGACCTAAAAAGATTAAGAGCCATTGTACTAAAATGGTTCTTACTCATTTTTATATCCTTAATGGCCAGCACAAAGACGATTTTATTAGGTGGTCAATAACTCTCTGTTAAATGAAAAAAATGAAGTAAAATAGCAATGATGTTTTCCAGAATGCAAGAAAAAAACTGAAGATAATACTAAGTCATGCAAAATCCTAATTTGTGCACTAATGTAGTAAATTACCATCTGAAATGTGTATCAAACATTATTATATCAAAACTCTGGTCAAACAGAAAATCATTTTTATTTGAGCCAAATTAAATAATGGAGTTTGTCATTCAAGATTTGATGAACTAACATAAATACATGTTCTACAGGTAAATATTAAAGGCAAAAACATCTACACTTCTCATCAGTTCAAGAAAACTGCTTTTACTATTAACACTGTGATAGCAGAAATGAATCTGTTAACTGAACTAAAATACAAATGTAAAAAAAGGAAGGCGATACCAAACTTTGTGAATATATGGCTTTATTAAAAGTCTGCTAACAAATTGAAATTATAACATCAAATAATCAATGCTTCCCTGTTAATTCATATAAATCTGGCCAAAAAATAAGAATTCAGAAACAATCATTCTGGTAACTTTTTTGGTGTTTTTGATATCTTCCAACCCAAATGTGTCAAGTATTATCTTTCCCCTTTCTTTCTAATCCTAAGGAGAAAACCATTTTTCCTATTCAACCAGCTTTAGTTCCACTCAGAGCATACTAAATCAGCTTAAAATACTCACTTGTCCATGTTTCCAACACTCTTTGAAAAGCTTCCAATTATTAATATTTTTATAATCCTTAAGCCACAGAATATGCTTCTCACAGATCCAAGAATGTGGTATATCACTGTACAATTTACTGTTTTCATCCATGGCAGGTTTTCTGTTTTCTTTAGGTTCTTCTTTGAGCTCTGGTTTAACATTTATCTTAGAGGCTTTATTTGGTGGAATTTTGTTTTCAACAACCGAAGCAATTATGTCATCAAGAATGTTTGGCATAGTCCTTCCACTTTTACCACTCTAATAAGGAAAAAAAGTTATATTTTCAGGGGAAATGATTACATTTGGAAACTTTTGCTTTCATTTACTATTACATAGCAAGCAACCAACACAAACAATATATCTGGCTTCAAGAATCATGTCAATGGGTATGGATCTCTAGTCCCTGCACTGTTCCCGACAGTGGGAAGCAGAAGTTGGGTGCTCTCCATGTGAGAAACCGCTGGATCTGCAGAAACTAGAAGTGTGGTCTTCCTACCTTTTATATTGTTTTAGGATTGGGGCAGAGGGAACAAATAGGTAGACTCTCCCAAATACTTTTAAAAGCCACTAAAGGGCTTCCCTGGTGGCGCAGTGGTTGAGAATCTGCCTGCCAACGCAGGGGACACGGGTTCGAGCCCCGGTCTGGGAAGATCCCATATGCCGCGGAGCAACTAGGCCCGAGAGCCACAATTACTGAGCCTGCGTGTCTGGAGCTTGTGCTCCACAACAAGACAGGCCACGATAATGAGAGGCCCGCGCACCGCGATGAAGAGTGGCCCCCGCTTGCTGCAACTAGAGAAAGCCCTCGCACAGAAATGAAGACCCAACACACCCATAAATAATAAATAAATAAATTTAAAAAAAAAAGCCACTAAAAATTTGTGTCTACCTATGCAATTTTTCTGTTTTTATTTTTTTTAATATTTTGGTGAATAATTAAAGCAAAAATTGATGTCTAAATATTTTAAGTAACAAAACATTCACATCCATGTCATTCCCTGCCCCCCCTCCCCTCCCCCAACTAGATACATGGTTTTCAAATTCTGAAGGAGTTTGTTAGGGCTCTTTTGGAATCAAAATGCCCCTCCCGCAACCCTTTTCACCTGGGAAAAGAACAAAATCTCTGGCTTTTAAGTTATGAGAATTATAATGCAAATAGGAACATGCTTAGTAATTTGGTATATTTGATTTCATGTGCATCTATTTATTGTGTAGTTCACAGCCAAGACCCCAAATCTAAATTTAAGGCCCATATGAAATCCAAAAATCTGGCATCTCACTCACGGGGGTTCCCATTGAATAAACTGGTGCAAAGGCAATGCCAGCATCTGTAGAACCCACACGTAGCTTGCCAGCTGTTGTGGTCAGCAAATCTCGTAATGTTGAGCCTTGTTCATTATTCTGGGACACAGGAGGTGATGTTCTGCTATTGGGAGAATCAGGGTTGTCTTGTTCTCTCTCTTCTTTAATTTGCTTTTCAAGGGCAAATTCTTTGTTTTCTGAAATAAAACATTTTACAAAATTCAAATAAAATTAAACATGCTGCTAAAGTACAGACAAAGCTGGCATCCTACATTTTATAGTGAGAGATGAAAACTGTAGCACTAGTCATTTATTCACCTGAACACACACCAGAGGATGGGTTAGATCCTTCAGGAGTCAAATAGTTTGAATATGAAAAGGCCTTCCTCAGTGTTTTAGACATGTAGGTGAGTTTGTACCTGTCACAAAGGAAAAATGCTATAGCTAAGACCGGGAGAAGGTGTAGGTAAGTTACAAATCTATCGCCCTGGTGGCTTTAGTGATATGCTCATCTACAGATGATTCTGTAACTAACTTTGATAAGATCACAGGAAGTCGAGTTCCTAGTAAGAAAAGACAAATGTTAAAACCTAAGCCACAATGAGAGCAAAAGACAAAAGTAAATTGTTCTAAGTGAACAGTAGTACGTTAATGTATAATACTACACTGTCGATTACAATTCTCTATTAGATAATAAATTAGGTTTACCTTTTTTTTCCTCTCTGGCCTTTTGCTCTGCAAGATCTGCTAACCAGTGCAGTGGTGACTGGGATTCTGGAGGAGTTAACTTGCTGTCTGTGCTTACATCACTCTCTGGGCTGCTGTTGCCATTACTCTCTGGCTTCTGAGGGGTATTTTGCTGCTGAGACTCAGGCATGCACAGAGAAATTTTATTACTGTGATTAAGAACATTCTGTAAAACCTACAAAGGTAGAACAGTTGAATTTTTAAAATACTATTTCTTCAATTATTCAGAGTTAAAAATAGAGGTTACATTTATACAGTAACACAGGAAACGTAATTTATAAAACACAAGTCCTAAACTGGATTTCAAATATCAAAGCTGATTAATTTAACCATGAATTTTATTTGAATAGAGATTTTTACTCACTTGAGACACACCATTCATAGCAGAAAAATTTCCAACTTGTATATTCTGTTTGTTAGTACAATGACAATGGGATTTAATACCATATTTTTCTCTAAGAGTGTGCATCGCATCTAGAAGATCTGTCAAAACTACAAAATATAATGGTTAATAAAAAGATCATCACTAGTTGTTAAGATTATAATAATTTTTTGTTTTTCTTGTGGAGGTTTTCTGTGCCTTTTCAACTTTTCTTCCATTTTTTCCTTCATCCCTTCTATCTATTTCAGGTTTGATCATTCAACCAAATTCATGTCCTCTATTCTCTTCTTTTACCTCTATAATCAAAAATCATTATGCTCAAAAAAACAAAAAAAAAGTAGAATAACCTGTAATAAATACATCTAATATGCCTTTTCATTACACTCTGGTCTCCCCGCCCCGTGAACCCCCTTTTTCTGGCTGCGTGGTGTGGCTTGTGGGATCTTAGTTCCCCGACTAGGGATCAAACCTGTGCCCCCTGCAGTGGAAGCGTGGAGCCCTAACCACTGGACTGCCAGAGAATTCCCAGTTTTCCCCTTCTAAAATGGTTCCTCTTAGGCTTTCTTCATCACTGGGTCTGGGCTTATCCTGCTAACTTTATTACACAGAGGATTCTAAGAACAGAGCAAGAACAATTCAAGATTACATAAACCTTACCACTTCTTTCTACTACTATGACATACTTCTAAGTAATCTGGAACAACAAAGACCTGTTACAGTGGTTAAGAATCCGCCCGCCAGTGCAGGGGACACGGGTTTGAGCTCTGGCCCGGGAAGAGCCCACATGTCGCGGAACAACCAAGCCCGAGCGCCACAACCACTGAGCCCGAGGGCCACAAGTACTGAAGCCTGTGCGCCTAGAGCCCGTGCTGCACAACAAGAGAAGCCACCGGAATGAGAAGCCTGTGCACCGCAACAAAGAGTAGCCCCCACTCGCCACAACTAGAGAAAGCCGGCGCACAGCAACGAAGACCCAACGCAGCCAAAAACAAATGTATATTTATACTTACCAGAACCAGGTATAATTTGAGTTGGCATTAAATGTTTGTGATCATGAGGCTGTCCCTTCACACACTTCATCCAAGCATACAGTTCTTTATCTGTAAGATAGTAACATATGTACTTTTATATTAGTCATGGTTTTAGAATTATAAAATTGATGGCTTACATATAAAGAGTTTAGCAATTATGTAAAATGTCAATGGTAGGCTTCATATGTTTGCTTCTTAAAAAAAAAAAAAAACAGTTCCACTATTCTGAGAATTTTATAAAAACATGATACAAAACAGATACAATGTTACTAGCCTTTTCTAAAATGACCATTCTTTAGTCTCATTAATGTATTAGTCACCTCAATCTTCCCTGTAGCTAACTTTTTACTCTTAGCTATTTGTGCCAAACAGGGCTTTTTCCTGATCTTAGCACATTAGACTCATAAGTTTGAGGCTACTGCCAACTCATTTTTGTCTAATGGGTCAAAGACACGAACTGTCACAAGACATGTGAAAAGCCTCAACTTGATAAGACAGTATTTAATTGGTATTACTGTAATAAGGCTCCATACCTGGAAAAGTCAATGTATTAAGGCATAGCATGAGGCATATCATACAAAGGAAAAATATTCAATACCTTCATCTCAAGGACATCTTCTATAAATTTAATGATATAGATAACTAATTATCTATGACGTGGCTGTAAGAGCTTCAGTAAGTATCAAAAAGCTCATTAAATTCAGCATAAAAAAATCTAGAACTATTTCATGAAAAGTTTCAGAGGAAATAAAATTCAAATCTAGCCTAAAACTGGTCTTCTTTAAAAGCGCTCTGACTTTCCCTACAAAACCTACATAGTAACTCGTAAATGTTCTCCAACTAGTTATATTTTAAACACTAGGTTTAGTTACCACTATATAAAGCTATAACTTACGTCAATGTGAGCTTATTACAATATTTATCAGTGAAATAAGAATATATATATATATATATATAAAACACAGAATACAACTCAAGGCATATAGGTTATACTTAATATGGTGACTGACAGACTATACTTTAAAAATTAATAGTACTATGATAACCGACAGCAACACAACTATTAGGTTTTATTATGCATACCCTATCTTGTTTAAAAAAGAAGTCATGCATACAATATAACAAAATATAATACATTAAAATTAATTTCTTTTTAATTTGGCAAAGGGAAAATGAAAGTAACATGGAACCAGTAAAAATGAATGAAGTTTTATAACACTGCAGCTAGTTCTTCTATCAACCAAAAATATCCAAATAGATTTTTAGGGTTTTGAAGATATTTAACTGCCTAAAATGCATTCCTTATTATGGTTTTACATTTTACTCATGTATCTTTTGCATATCACAGAAACAACTAGCTGTAGATGCTCTCCCACTTGCTCAAGTCTCTTTGGTAAACGCTGGGTGTATAAGAAAAAGCGTTAGAAAGGGCCAGGTTTTAGTAATCCTATCAGTGTAAAAGATACTGATGGCTAAATCATGGTTCATCTATCTGACATACTACTTTGAAAAAGAGCTGCCTGGAATGAAAATGACATTCACTGTTTTTAGATACTGAATAAATAGTCTATCACTAAACATGATTTTACTTCTAATACTTCCACAGTTTGAATCCTCTCATTAAGACTTTACCCCCAAAACCTTCAGGTTACCAGTATTTAAGTAGCTACTTCCTTAACTGCCTTGGATGAACTTTTTCTAAAACACTTGTACCATGACAAAAGGTACAATTAGTTACTTTCTTTTTAAACTATTATCTTCCAAATGTATTAACATGCAGAACACTGTTTTGTGCCATTTTACTTCTCTAGAAATTAGAAATAATCATTTCAAAGGCTGTTTTCATATATAATAAAGACTTCTTCATTTTCTAGCTAGGGGATACATGGTGCTAGTGGTAGCATATTCTTGAACATTTGGATTTAAACTTTATGGACCAATTTTTAGAAAAATCAATTCACCCTAGTAAGTATGCAATTGTGACTTATGTGCTTGACTGTATAATTAACAGGTTCTATAAGACACTTCAGGCTGTGACACAGTGGAATCTGAAAGCAGCAAAGCCTAACCTAAATTTGGGCTGCATTAATCTGATTGAAATGAGAGAGTGGATCTACTAATCAGCCTAAAAAGATATAGATGCAGTTTTATTGTAGAAAATCTGGCTATTTTAATAAACTGTGGTTAACTCCTCCTTTTTTAAACATAAGCTTCATAAAACTTCCTTAATGTAATATATTCATAATTAAGGAAGGTAGGGAAAAAACTCATCTAATTCATCAAATTTTCTAGATGAGTGGTCCTAAAAAAAAATTTCAATTTATATGAAGTTATAACTAACCTCTAGAACTTTTCCTTTCCTTTGCCTTGTAACAATCTAAGCAGACCACAAATCCACATTTTTGACAAACCCAATGAATGTTAAACAATGTTGCTTCACACGCATCACACATCTCCCGGACTCCTCTCACTGCTCTTTTCCAGGCAATTTTGGCTGAAATACAGGGAAATAAAAATTTAAAGGCAAACATGCTCTTTTCCATACAATTTTCACTGATATGCACAAAAACAAAAATATAAAGGCGAACCAAAAACTTTGAAGGATTTATTAATTAACAATCAATAGCAGATTTCTTGATGTAACTAGTAATTCTCTTCAGAAGACTTACATCTAATGGAGGGGTTCTCAATCCTGGCGCCCTTGATATTTGGATGAATAATTCTCTTCTGTGGGCGGCTACCCTACGCAGTGGCATCTGGGGTTCCACCTATAGATGCTAATTCTCTGTACCCCCAACACCTTTCAGTTACGCAACCAAAAATGTCTTGAGTCATTACAAAATGTCCCCTGGGGGACGAACTACTGACTTAAGGGATGGGAAGGAAAAGAAGCTAACATTTTGAGCACCTAGTATGTTAGGTGCTTTACTTAGTAAATATAACATAACTACTTTAAAAACAAACCTATGATGTAGTTATCATTCCCATTTCATACAGTTAAACAAGGAATAAAGTTGAGATACAAATGTAAGTCTATCTAACTCCAAAGACTGATGAATCACATGAGATAAAAAGCTTAAATAATTGGGATGGATTATGTCTTTATATGGCAAATGCTGAAGTTTCCCAATTTCACATCCAAAGTGTCTTTATCGTGCTCAGTTATGTCATAATGGCAGAAATACCAAAATGCTATTGTAATTTCACAAATTGCTAATCCATTCAATTCAACCTCAGTTGGAAAATATGTTACCTTAATTACATATAGGTACATTTGCACATAATAGTGTCATTATCAAAATTAAAAGTAAACAAGCCTAGGTAAGATTAAGGACGTCTCCCACAGATAAAACATATTCCAAAGAGAAATTCTTAAAACAAAATGTGTATAGTTGCATGGTCTAAGTATTTAACTTCCTTACCATCCTTTTTCACCCAGGACAAAGCTGTTTTTTCAGATGT
Organism: Balaenoptera musculus; assembly: GCF_009873245.2. Lineage (NCBI taxonomy): Eukaryota > Metazoa > Chordata > Mammalia > Artiodactyla > Balaenopteridae > Balaenoptera > Balaenoptera musculus. Next base: position 70,285,611 of record NC_045800.1, on the reverse strand, counting down.
TACTAACTGACAGAACTTATCACCTATTATATCCAAGATGTATTTTGAAGTTTCTATGTCTACTTCATCATCTTCATAATTTTCATGTGTCCATAGACTCATAGCTTCATCATCATATTGGTCAGGAGAAGAGAAGCCATCTATTCTAACCACTCCATTTTTACTAAAAGACAATCTGAAACATTAAAACATAAAAGCATTAGATAACAAGACAGAAGTCCAGGTTTTAAAAGTTGTAAATGTATAATTAATTTATATTTTTATATTACATTATAAATATATAAATTTACAATTAAAAAACATGAAAATAGAGTGGTTCTTTATACATACAAACTTTATTAATAAAATTTAACCAACTTCTGACTCCCATAGTGCTACACAAATGGCAATGCAGTGGCACCAATTTTAGGTTATTTCAAGAAATAAGATTTTACCTATCACTTATACTTAACTATTTAACTCCAGTCAAATGAAAACTGTCCAAGTGTTTCATGAGGAAAAGAGTTAAAATGTTGGCCGAATGCTGCCTTGAGCAATGCAGTTATTTTATACATAATCTAAGTCAGCACCCTCTAAAGTTGAAAATACCGTAAATCACCTTAAGACTCACTGAGATTAAAAAAAAGAAAAAGCTAAATTAAAAAATACATTTTCTTGGGCTTCCCTGGTGGCACAGTGGTTAAGAATCTGCACGCCAATGCAGGAGACACTGGTTAAGCCCTGGTCCAGGAAGATCCCACATGCCGCGGAGCGATGAACCCCGTGTGCCACAACTACTGAAGCCTGCGCGCCTAGAGCCTGTGCTCCGTGACAAGAGAAGCCACTGCAATGAGAAGCCCGCGCACCGCAACCAAGAGTAGCCCCCGCTCGCCGCAACTAGAGAAAGCCTGCGCGTAGCAACGAAGACCCAATGCAGCCAAAAATAAATAAAAAATTTTTAAAAACCCATTTTCTTCACTAATTAAAATGACACTTCATTAACATGATTTGGAGGAACAAGATTGAAATTCTTAATAGTATATTAGGAACTCAATTACTGTGCTTACTTCCTTCTCTTAGCTTCTGATGTCCAATTTATGTAACCACTCAATTCAGAGAAGTTTAAGGTAAATGGAAGGCAAAATTGCCATTCTCCTACAGGCTGACGGTTATTTCTCAACTGTCTTTGAACTTACTCTCTTTACTCTCAAAGAGGGGATATGAGAAGTACATTACAAATCAGTCTGTATTTTTCAAATGGACAATACTAACAACATTCCTTTTACCACTTCTTCCTATACCTTTATTACCTTTCCCTCTTTTTCTTAAAAAAAAAACACTTTCTCCTTTCATGACAACCCATCATCTTATTTCAGCTTTGTGTTATGTCTACCTTTCCTTCCTTAAAACTTTTCCAAAGGTTTTCCTATCTCTTCAAACCTACTTTCCTTCTGATTCCTTTTCCACCTTTTCCGTACTTCCATGTGGACTACCTTCTATAACTGTTCTTTGAAGTTGTCTGTCCTTTGGGGATTGTTGGCTAGAAAAACCATGAAGTAAAGAAGAAATGTTCTGTTTCTGCCAATACATATTTTTGGGGTCTCTACTGGGCCACCAGCATAGTACATTTATTTGCCACAGCAAAGTGCCTCGTAACTTCTTAGGAAGAAGATGATGATGATTAGGAAAATAATTGCAGGCAACATCATAGATGCATTCCATACATGCTTGGTACTATGCTAAGAACTCTGTGTACTTTATTCTCATTTCATCGTCATGAAATCTCTGTGAGGTAGGTAACACTATTATTCATATTATGCAGATGAGACAGGCTTAGCTGTAGTGCTACTACAGTTAATAAAGTCACACAGCAACTAAGGACAGAGCTGGAACCGAAATCCAGGAATGACTGATTCTAGAATCTGAGAAATTAACTAGTTTCTACTGGCTGGGTTACCCAGCTATTCTTTAAACTCTTATAAGTCTATAAATTTTTAGTATTAAAGTATTATTTAGTAATATTAATATTATAGTAGTATATAAATTAATAACAACTTTTTAAAAAAAATTATTTTATTTATTTATTTTTGGCTGTGTTGGGCCTTCGTTGCTGCGCGTGGGCTTTCTCTAGTTGTGGTGAGCGGGGGCTTCTCTTCGTCGTGGTGCGCGGGCTTCTCATTGCGGTGGCTTCTCTTGTTGTGGAGCACGGGCTCTAGGTGCACAGGCTCAGTAGTTGTGGCTCGTGGCCTGTAGAGCGCAGGCTCAGTAGTTGTGGTGCACGGGCTTAGTTGCTCCCCGGCATGTGGGATCTTCCCGGACAAGGGCTCGAACCCGTGTCCCCTGCATTGGCAGGTGGATTCTTAACCACTGTGCCACCAGAGAAGCCCATAACAACTACTAAGTTGTTTTTATATTTACCACAAAACCTGTGAAATGTGACGTGCTACTAACAAATCCTTCTTGTCATTTTATAACTCATATTTTTATAGCTACAAATGTTTAACAAAACAAAAGTATGGGTATCTATACTCCAATAAAAATTAAAATAAAAACAAAATTTAAAAAACCCCAAAATGGGCTTCCCTGGTGGCGCAGTGGTTAAGAATCCACCTGCCAATGCAGGGGACACGGGTTTGAACCCTGGTCCAGGAAGATCCCACATGCTGCGGAGCAACTAAACCCATGCGCCACAACTACTGAGCCTGTGCTCTAGAGCCCGCGAGCCACAACTACTTAAGCCCACACGCCTAGAGCCCGTGCTCTGCAACAAGAGAAGCCACCGCAATGAGAAGCCCACACACTGCAATGAAGAGTAACCCCTGCTCACCACAACTAGAGAAGGCCGGCACGCAGCAACAAAGACCCAATGTAGCCAAAAATAAATAAATAAAAACAAAACAAAACAAAACCCAAAGTATGGGTATCTGTAATGTAACATACTGACTTTAATGCCTAGATTGTTTACCTAGATTTATAGACTTTTATTGTGGCTAATGCACAGATATAAATGTGACATTGTTTTGTTTTATATAAATTTAAAAAATACTTAAACTGCTATTTCCTATAATTTAGAAAAAATACTAACATTTTCTCATTAAGGAAAAATAAATCTCTCAGAAGAGAAAGGTCATATGAAAACAAGTAGCAGTGTGAATATGAATTTAGTCTAACGGTTAACTATTGTTAAATTTGGCACACAAAAAGTTTAGTGTCTTTTTATAATGCTTCAGAAACACAGAGGCTCAAAGCCTCATTCCCACCTCCAAAAAACCCTCAGAACGACAGTACAATTTCCAATATCCTATTACCATATTTTCCCCCAATTACCTGTTTTCAACTTACCGTCTAAAGTAGTAAAATCTACAAAACACTGGTGAGTGAGTTGGTTCTTCTCCCTTCTTACTCCGAATAAGTCTACATTCTCGGCACTTTTGCAAATTAGGCCCTATCTCACAGCAGGAGTCATCCTGTAAAAAGGATTCCCCAGTTTGCTTCAGCTTCTTGACTTTACGCCAGTCTTTTAATACTGAACGAGGGATGCCAGCTGTAAAAGCAGTAGGAAAGTATTAGCAAGATTATAACTTTCTAGAAAGGTAAACTCCTTGAGATAATATTCAAATCAATTAAAGATCACTGAGAATAAAGGCAAAAAAAAAAAGTTCAAGTCAATTATACAACTGTGATCATATATTATTAAGATTGTAGAAAAGAGATTATAGTTCAAGGTACTCATTAATAACTAAAAAGTCCATAGCAGCATTTCTATTTACTATTCTACTAACCAAATGAACTCTTAATGTCAGTATAATGGAAATGCAGACGTAAGTAAATTTTCCAGCTGACTGAAATCTTCACATACTCAATATTCATATTTGTATAGTAGCAAACATGATAATCATTCATTTTCTATGTAAATCTATAGATAAAAATGCAGCTCTTTTACACAGAAATTTGTTATATGTAGGAGGAGGCTCTTTTAAGATGCACAGGAAGGACCTAAAGACCAAAAGTTAATACTTCTAGAAACTACAGGCTAGTTTCAATATATTTATAGTGTTTTGAAATACTTAATCTGATTCTCCAAAGGTAAATGTGGATCAAGACAAATTTCAATTTTATCACACTATATTTGTGGGAAGAGGGGCTAAGATTTTTCTCCTAATATCTCTCCCTTATTATAATGCCCTCCATTTGGTATCAATATTTGATAGAAGCAGTATCTTTTAGAAAATCAAAGGGTTTGAAGGATGTAAAAGAAAAAAGCCAATATTAACCTGTCCGTCTTTATTGATGGTATAAAGAAAAAAGGCATCAGAGAAGTCTAAAGAAAAACAAAACTCTAACGCACTATACAATTTAATACTTGCAGGAAAAAAATTAATTTATTTACTATACTCTGCATCATTGCTCCATCACGTTCATTAACTTGAACTTAACTGTTGTAATAACACGAGCTCAAGTAATCAGTCATCTATAGAGCAGCAAGAACTCAAAACATTATATTGTATTTAAGTTAAATGTAGCCTATTCAATTTTAAAAAATATATTCACTTAAAAGCACGTTGGGACAAGCAAGTGTTTGTTGACACCTATCAGCGTACTTATACTGCCCATATTTATGTAGCTATATGCCAGACCTGAGATTTACATAGTTTGTTATTTCTATCATGTTGAATGAATAAATTGTATTTCCTACCCTTTTGTTTACTAATCCTGCCCATTTTGCGGATCAGAGGCAGTTCAAGTGTTCTCCTGAGATTATATAATTCTTGCAGAAGATACAGCAGAACTCTTGTTCTGAGCTCTATCAACTTACCTGTTGTTAGCGTACGTAGTACAATTACAGCAAGATCACATACATCTTAACATAGGAAGTGCTGTGTTTAAATTCCAGGGTGGCCCATTTGAAATAGGCTCCAGTTAATAATAAGCACTTCTACGACTGCTGCCTGGTCCTTTTACAATTATATGTTCTCCCCTCTTCTGTCTCTAATTTAGGGCAAGGAGCCATTTGGCTTAATCCACTAGAGATACACGTATGTGGGCACACATACCACTTACGGAATAAAAATGTTTCCAGAAGGCTTGTGTAAAACGTTTGTTATTTCCTCCATTGTGTATAAGACAGATTTCTCCTATGGACTGTATAAAAAATTCAGAGCTTCTTGAAGTCAGAATGAACAACAGTAGTACACTGCTGATAAATCTTGATTTGTTATATTACTTCCAATCATTTATTTACTTTTTAATTTATTACACTAGAATAAACTAAATGAAATCTTTCTATTTAGACTAGAAAACAACCATTAACCAATATGCTTTTGCATTCCAGACAATGGAACAGTTCAAAGAGTATGGATAACCATACTATTGTGAAAAATTTAAATAGTATTATAAAGAAAGAACCAGGCATTTCAAAGCAACTCTCAGTTCTGTGACATGAAATGGACACTTAGACCTTTTTTTTAAATGAATGAATAAATTATAAAGATACGAAGGTCCAGGTCATGTAGACTGTTTTTCATATTGTATTTTTTGCTTCTAGACTAGGCCAAACATGACTATGCCTAACTCCTTTTATGAATTTTACTGTAATATTATTTGTACAATAAATAAAATAAAACTCCATTTTTCAATTCTATATATATAATTTATTGGTAACATCTAAAATCTAAAAGTTTGAGATTTAGACACTAAATCAACAAAAAATACCTAACTCAATGGATATTTCTTCTTCCTTTATACCAGAAGAACATTTTCAACCTTAGTTCTCTATCAGTAAATCCTCAAAGCAGCTGCTCTAGCAACAGAAAACTGAGGAAGAAAATAAGAGAAAAATACATGCTAACTTTTAATCTCTGATATGCCTTCACCTTAAAAATATTTTTTGAGATATAGAAATGAACTCTGCTAACAGTTAAACCACTCATTTTGTGTGTCACAGGACTTACATTTAAATCTGATGGGAAATTTCAGTACATAAAATGATGTAAAAAATTAGTCGCGGAAAAGCATCCAACTTTTAATTATCGGTAACAAAAGGCAACAGATATGAAGATTTTCTAAAACAGCAGATAAAGCAAATTCTATTGTACCTGGCTTTAGAATGTACTAAAAACTATGATATGCATATTTGTGTAATAATTATACATGTATAATAGTCTATGCAATAATATTACATTGTTTAAGTGCAGACTTAACTCTTTTCGATTGACTATGACTGATGACAACCCCAATGAACATTAAAAGGATAAAGATAATATTTAATCCATGAGGGAGATAATCCACTCAGGTTTAGAATTTATGAACTCCCAATTTAGAGAACTTTTCTAGATAGCCCAGAACAAAAGCAAGTCAACTCTGCCCATAATTAATAGATGGCATTTAATAGTCACTTAATATTACTTTGGACTTGGGAATAAATGGGACTTAAAATAGCCTGTCTGATGCTAAATGTTATTTACTATGTAGGGGAGATTTGACTAAGCATTACAACTTGGAGGGGGAAGTGCTGATTCCAGTCTTTGTCTTAAAACTTACTTGGGAACATGTACATACACAGTCTCAAAACGAAAACAGAATATGTACTTCATTAAGAGTTAATTTTATAAATTTAAGTTCTCAAGAATATTCTAAGTGTTAAAAGGTGGAAGAGTCCTATTTCTGTTTTCTGTAAGTTTAACTCCAGTATTTGAATACTCGACACCAAATGTTTTGTGAAACAAAAGAGAAACAATTATTGACCACACTAAGCTTCTTGAATTCACTGGGGAAGTAAGCAGAACACATGACAACACAGTATGCAATCCAACACTCAAATAAATGGCACACATCCTGTATCCTTCGTTGTCAATCTCCCTCTCTTTCTTTCTTCTTACTATGTTTGCATTTCAGTCTGTCAGCCTGTCTCTAGTTGAGCTTGTTTTCCTTTGTTCTTTCACTTTCTGTCCTTTTCTACGATTCCATCCTCCTGTTTTTTTTCTCCTTCACTTTGCCTCTGGTTTCCACACAGGCATGTGGGAAAAACCTCATTCAGTAAAAAGGCCCAAATAAGAGCCTTCAAGCATCCAAATGCTTGTTACAGTACTTCTTGAATGTCCACATTGTCACAGATATTTCATATATTGTATGTGGATGAATACATGGATATAGTGAAACTATTAACTGCTTTCTGCCTTGTGCAACATACCTAAAAAAAAATAAGCAAACTGAGAAAAACTACTTCTAGAGTAAAAACATACAGAAATACTTTATAGTGAATATTACTAGCAAGTATCACTTATTCTGCCCTGTCGTAGCCACAAATGAAATATAAATATTATCAGTTTTGAAACTTTTACTTACTATGGAAGTTCTTCTTGAATATAGAAATGAACAAACAAAACCACCAATCCCGTTTTTATTTAACTTTTACCCATTGTTAAGGACTGCTTGAATGAGTAGCATTATTAGTTAAATAGAAGGTAATTTCATTGTTTTCTTTTATTTTTTTCTTTTTTTTTTTTAAAGTTTTCAATTTTTCTCCAGATGACAAAGGGTGAGATATGGGCTACATCCACACTACTTCGAAGTAGTTCTCTTCTAAAAGTGGGACTTAAAGGAAGTTTTTGTGAATAGGAATTCTTTTTCAACTATTATCTTGTTATAGGTAAATACCTAATACAGGCATACCTTGGAGATAGTGTGGGTTCAGTTTCAGACCACCACCATAAAGTACACAAATTTTCTTGTTTCCCAGTGCACATAAAAGTTAGGTTTACACTATAATGCAGTCTTATTAAGTGTGCAACAGCATTATGTCTAAAAAACTATGCATGTACCTTAATTTAAAAATAGTTTATTGCTGAAAAAGGCTAACCAACATCTCAGCCTTCAGTGAGTTGTAATCTTTTTTCAATAGTAACATCAAAGGCCACTGATTACAGATCACCGAAACAAATATTATACAGTAACGATGGAAAAGTCTGAATTACCAAAATATGACAGAGACATGAAGTGAGCAAATGCTGTTGGAAAAATGGTGCCAACAGACTTCCCTGACACAGGGCTGCTGCAAACCTTCAATTTGTTTAAAAAAAAAAAAAAAAAGACAATATCTGGAAAGCACAATAAAACAAGGTATGCCTGTATTAGAAATCCACTTTTAGTGTATAGCTGTAACTGCCTTTTGACAATTTTTAGAAATGGTCAAAATTCTGAATAACTACTAAATTACACACTGGGTTTTTGCCAACCTGAGTGCTATGTAAAAACATATTTCTACAAGTCTCTTGAAAATGGAGAAATATTGATAGGTCTTCTCTCATTTCCTCTTACAGGGTACTTGTAGAAATGAAGAATGTAGAAATGAAGTCAATGAGCACATACATTACACCAGGGCATACAAATGAAGTCAAAGATGCCTTTAAGCTCTCTAATTTTTAGAGAACACCACCATTATTGCAAGAACTTACAGCCCATTTTACTTGAGATAAAAGAGTAATTAATTTACTTACCACTGTTATTGTTGCTCTGCAACTTCAATTTACTTTTTTCTTTGGCACTCCTGCTGAGAACCCCATTGGGTTTTAAATCTTCTTCTATTTCACCTTTTCTCTTCTGAAGATCATTTTGCTTCTTTTTGTAAGTTGGCTTAGGTTGCCTTTTAGTCCTTTGCTCTGATTTGCTTTCACTTTCGTCTGAATCTCCACTTTCAGAGCCAGATTCATAAGTTCGTTTGGCTTTTCTCCTATTGACTTTATCATCTTTTACAAATTTATCAACTATGATCTTACTATCTACACTATTTTGTAGATCATTCGATGTAGAGGCTATTAAATTGACAGAACATGGCTTAATAATTTCTGATACAGAATTCCCTGAATTTTCCATTTTATTAGTATTTTTATCTTCTTCTGAATGTCTTGTAAGCCAGGCCTTTTTCAGTTTAGTATGGTAGTTTGGTTGACTTGTCTGGGATGCTTGCCCATTTCCTACAGAGTTTGCTTTGTTAATTGTACTACAGACTACAGTGCTATCCAAGAGAGGGGAGGCTGAAGATGTCTGATTTTTCACAGCATTAGGCTCAGTCTCACTGACATTACTACTTTTATACTGAGCTGCAGCCAGTGCTGCCTTGTGCTTTTTTAAATGGATAAAATCAGTTGTGCCTGAGAACCCAGAGCTGGATTGAACAGCACTTCCTGTCTTACTACTGGCTGGTGTAACTGGAGCTGTCGTGCTGACCCTGCATTCTTGTGTTTGAGCCACTGAATGACTGACACTTTTCGAAGAGGTACATTCTAAAGATTTAGAGGCCAAAATGGTATTTGATAAAGAGTAAATTATTTCTGAACCACCCCAGCTGGAAACACTGGTGGTAGTGGCAGCAGATGTGAATATATCCGTTTTGGTATTACACATTGTATTTACAGCAGACATGACTGAACTGGGAACACTGCCCTGTGAGACAGCCTGAAAGTTTTTTTCGGATTTTATGTGAGCACTGTCTGAATTCACACTTGGCAGAATGATTCTTCCACTCTCTCCAGCTTCTGCTGATTTGAGGCAATCTGTTTGATTTGCCCCAATTGAAGATCTTTCACTAACTCGATCTTTGGAAGCTAACTGCATTGCTGGCATGCTATCAAGTTTTGTACTAGAAGGTGGACGTACAATGACAGATGCCATAGCAGCCTGTGACTTTCCGCTGCTTTTCTCCACATGCCATTCAGCTTTCTCTTTGCTGAGGTTATTATTAGATTTCCACATTTCTGTCAAACTCTGTTCAGAAGAACTCTTAAAATTTGCCTGAGTGTCTTTAGGCTCAGGAATCAGAGTTGGAGGCTTTTGTGATTCTTGAACCTTCCCACCAGCATTTACGGGCATCACTGGAGTTAATGTTGGAGGGGAAAGGCTACTATAGCTGCTTTCCTTTCTCTCCAGGCTATGATGGATTGGTGGGTGAAATACGGGTGCTCTATGTAAAGCAGGCATACTCCGGAGTGTATTTGTAGAAGAAACTGTCAAATGAGTAGGACTCCTACAATCATTTCTGAAAGTTGTTACTGAGTGAGAAGCAATTTGATGGGGAAGATGTTCTGGTACCTTGCCTACTAAACCTTCACTTTCCGGTTGGTGTTTAATCAAAGGTGGAGGCTTTGAAAGAGATGATATAAACGAAGTCAGAGTCTGAGGGTTAGCTGCTGCTGCTCCAAGGGTATTACTCTGTTTTTCAGTGTAAATATTTGAAACCTCTTTGGATGGGTATGACCTTGGTGGTTCATTGACCACACTATTAGACAATGTAGTGAAATAGTTACTTTGAGGCAAACTCTGAGGCACTGAATGCTTCATCTTATAAAGATCTGATACTGAACATTCTACATCTTTGTCTTGTTTGATGACATGGCTTTTAGGGCTAGAAGATGATGGTGCTACTCTGGAATAATTCTCTCTGTCACCCTCAAGGCCCTTGATTTTAGTTGTAAAGGGAGCAACATCAATACTTTCTTGAAGAATTCGACGGTGTTCCTCCTTATATTTGTTTAATCTCTCTCCAGTCTCCTGGGGTGGTCTCTGTAATTGATTCAATACAGGATCCACAAAATGCCTATGCAAGTGACCATCTTTTCCCATCTGTGACCTATTTAGATCCAGGTCATTTTTGGCTGATGTGGATGCAACAGAACGCAATGGTTCAATAAAAGCTTTTCTCTCCAATTCTCTGCAAAGAAAATACACGAGGGTTTCTGTAAACACTTTTTCTTGTATAATACAAATATAGCTTCTATGCGTTACTATTCTATCATAAAAGTGAAACACGACTTTGCATGTGCTATAATATTATTACGAAAATCAAAGGAATATAAAAACAGAAGAATAGTACTTATTATTCAGCCTAGTTTTAAGACATTTGCTAAAATTATCTATTTATAAACTGAATTAAGAAAAACTATAACACAAGTTTTAAGCATTGGTGAACTTACTCTTTATGATGATCTACTAAACATTTTGTCAGTGGTGGACTGGAATGTGCTGTAATTTTAAGAGGCCGATGAGGCTCTGCGCTAGAAGGTCTGACAGGAATGTGACTAAGTAATCCAATACCATCTGCTGAGGTCACAGGGGTCGGCTGATGTAACCAAGGACTGGGAGAATTCTATCAAAACAATTTTTAAAAATCATCCTTCAGTTACTAGAAAAAGCTAAACACAGTATCAGAGCAGGACTTTAATAGTAGTATATTTATGAAGTATGTGACATACTAATATAGCAGTATATTTATTAAGTATTTTATGAGAAATATCCAGACAAATAAGTAACTAACATAGTTATATGGATTTTTCCATATGATGAAAAAAATCAATCAGCATTAAAATAGTAATTTCCAGGGAATTCCCTGGCAGTCCAGTGGTTAGGACTCTGCACTTCCACTGCAGGGGGCATGGGTTTCATCCCTGGTTGGGGAACTAATATCCTGCATGCTGTGTGGTGTTGCCAAAAAAAAAAAGTTATTTCCAGAAATTTATTTACTGATTGCAGATCTTGAAATCATTGCCTTTAACTTACAAATGATGTACAGAGAACCTAGCTTTTAAGATTTCCTAAGATTCTAACACCAAAAGACTATATGCTGCTAATAGAAAAAAACAGAAAACATGTTGCTAAAATACATTTCACCAGATTTCGTCAAGTTTATTTGCCAATTTTTCTTGTCAAAAATAATTTTTCCAATGTCATAATTTATTTAGATTTGGCAGAAAATTACATTTTCAAGACACATTTGTACTCCATTTCACTATAAGCTATAGATGCTGTTGGACCATTAAACTTGGAGGTGTGGAGGTACAACATAATTAATTTTTTTAACATCAACATGCTGCCTTTCTCATAGTGAATATCTGGTGACATTGATCTCTATGTTGACACTTACAACTATCTAGTTACATGCTTAAGGACTGTTTCTATACTATGACTCACTGAAATTCTTCCAGAAAATGCTTTGTTGAGTTATACTGTGTTGAATCAGATATTGGGAAAATACAATCCTTTGGTTTTACCAAAGGGCATACATTTTACATCTCAAAATGATAATGTGAAAGCAGTATGATATCACACCAAAGATATGCTGCTATAAAATTTCTTAGATTAAAAATATACATAAACCTCACACAAGAAAAAAATATATATATATACATGTACATAGGATCATTCAAATATATGTTTAAAATAAGGTCTCAATTCTATAAGATCCAGAAATCTGAAGTTATATAGATTACAAGGGTACCTGTATATACCTATATACATATAACAGAATATTACTCAGCTTAAAAAAGAAGAAAATCCTGTTACATGCTACAACATGGATGAACTCTGAGGACATTATGCTACATGAAATATCGTATGAGTCCACTCAAATGAAGTATCTAAAGCAGACAATCATAGAGACAGAAAGTAGAAAGGTGGGCGCCAAGAACTTAGGGGGAAGGGGAATTAGTGTTTCATGGGCAGAGTTTCAGTTTTGCAAGATGAAAGAGTTCTAGATTATCTGTTGCACAACAATGTGAATATACTTCACACTACTAAACTGTACACTTTAGAATGGTTAAATAAATTTAACGTTGTAGCTTTTACCACAATAAAAATAAATAAATAAAATGTGTTTTGAAAGATTCTGGGGAATACCTGAAAAGCATCCTGGTCCACGCCAAGGATTAAGTTGCCTCCTAGAGTTTAACAGTGACACCCAATCCCCCAGTTTTCAGAATGGGGCTGGTAATGCCCTCAACAACCATTTCTTAGCATGGAAATTAATCTGGCTGGAAAAACCACACAGCGCATGAAGGAATAAGAAAGAGCCCTGTCCCCCGCCTTCAGCAATACTTTGTCAAGCAGAGAGACGCTCAGCCCCAACTTCACTCCCAATATCAGGATTCTCCAGCCTCGGCACCCTTAAGAGAACTAGGGGCTTAGAGAGTCATAGCTTGTAGTATACATCAATATAATGTATCTAACTGGGAAATATAACAATTTGTCTTTTAAGAATAACTTGATTATACATATCAAGAGCCTTACAATTTTACATAAATTTTATATCCAGAAGTTTCACTTCTAGGAATTTACCTGAGCAAAATAATTATGGATATATACCATAATTAGTTATGAAGACTAAGTATATTAGAAACAACTTAAGAGGTTTACTTCTTTAAATTGGCTTTTTAAAAAAATAAATAGGCTTTTCTGAGATTTTAGCTTTACAGTTCCAAAGTTACTAAGCATCAAAAGTTTCATCATAATTAGAAAAATAACTGTTTCAAAAATTCTAGCATATTTTATAATAAGAAATCTAAAAAATTAATGGGATATTAATTAATTAATTAATCAACACTTGTACATATGTTAATAAATATATGACATGAGGTAAACCACAGCTTAACTTACCCTCCTTAACGAAGATTCAGCATTAACTGCATTTTCTGGGTGAACCCACTTAGAAGAAGGCAGACCAAGTCCTGAGTATGCATGTGTTCCATTTGGATATTGCCAAATAATTGGATAAAGTCCAAGCTGATTATATGAAGCAGATGGGTGGGCTTGTCCAAGAAGATGAGGTGACTGGTGCTGTAACAACTGTTGCTGTTGCTGGTGTGCTAGTGCTAAGTGGCTCAAGCTGCTGGCGTGAGCAGTCTCCAGTCGAGGGTGGCCACCGAGTAAGGAGGCAGTAGGCACTCCAGGTAACACAGCAGGAAGTAAATGAGGGTGATGAACAGAATGGTGTGGACCACTAGTCAGAGGATGAGTGTTAATGGCAGGTAATGGAGTTTGACTGGATGATCCAGCCAGTAAGTGGGGTGCAGGACTTAAGGCAGGGTGATGGGTACCTGGATTTAAACACGTTCTATGGGATGAAGAATGAAGAGGAAAAGGATGCTGGCTTAAGAAAGGTGAAATGTGATTAGCTCCTGTATCTGACCCGACAAGTGCAGGATCTCTGTAAACTGTGAAATGCTCATTTTTATCAATGATAAGAGGGCTTTTTGTAGTTTCTAATGTACTGCCTCTAGTAGGAACCGGATGAAAGCTGCATCTTGATAACTCATGTTCTATCTTACTTGCCAGTCTTCTTTCACCAGCAGTTTGGCTGTTTGCAAAAGTGGGCTTAGACTTTACAGAATCCGGGGAATGGTTAATTTTAGGTTTAACAACTTCAGGTGAGGGATTGGATTTTGTCTTGTGAGCATCTACTGAAGTATTAAGTTTAGATTTTATAGTTTCTGGGGGTGGACTTCGTTTATGCAGCTTATCTTCTGTGACAGAAACTGCACTTAGAGAAGATATGTAAGAGACATACTGATTTTTCTCTTTTTCCATATTCAGGTTTTCATTTCCTGAAGAAGCATTCCTAACATTTGATTGGGTTAAATCTACTTTAACTACATCACTGACCCAGCTCTGGTCAGAATCTTGGTTTGCTGTTTCCAAGTATTTTGTATTTGTGACTGAATGTTTTGAATCACTAATGTCAGGGTCCATTTTCTGAAGTGTCTGAAGGCCAAAGGTACTTGAGTTTTCCTGAGCCACCTTTTCCGTAATAGTGTCATTCGTAATATCAATAACACATTTTGGTGTGGGTGGTCTGGATACAAACTTCTCCTTTGGTAATAATTCCACCGTATGTGTTTTCTCCATATCGCGTTCCTGAAGAAGTAAATCGTTAGAATTATGATCAGAAAGTGTGGCCTGTTCTGATGAACGGATAATCATTTTTTCTTGAAGCTGAGAGTCAACAGACTTCTGTTTCTCTGTTTCTTCATGTTTTTTATCTTCCTGTATTTGATCCCAGGGAGGCTGGCTATCTATTAGTGTCTCTTCTCCTGCCTTCTCATTATTCTGGGATTTTCCTTCTTCTCCATTTATCTTTGAAGTGTTTTTATTTTTCAACTCATTCTCTGGCTTCTGCTCTGAGGAATTATTTATTATTCTCTTATTTGAATTTTCTGAGTCACTGCTCTCAGAAAAGTCTGAAACATTGTCGGTTCGTAGTCTTTTCATATTTAGTTTCTTTTCATCCTCCTCAGGTTTCCTTCTTTTGTTCATCACCTGTTTGTTTTTACCTTTAGGATTTTCTATAAGATTTAAAAAAAGAACAGTTTTATCTTTCAAATTAATATTAAATAAGTATATTTTAAATGTATTTTTGTTTTATATGTTCTCATGCCCTTTAAAAAAGGTGGGTCCTACCTCCTCGTGCTATATAATCATATTTTTCCTCCTTCATCTTCTCTTCATCTGGTATACTGCTATCTGAGCCCTTCCTCTTATTTGGACGAATATTTCTTTGTTGCTGGTGTGAATTCTGTTTTGGTACAGCAGCTTGGGAGTTCATTGCTGGTCTGGGACTATTTGCTTGGGCACGTGTATAATGACCCTAAAAATAACCAATTAACAATGATTGTTCACTATCTGATCCTAAGTAATTTAAGGGAAAATATTTTACCATAATCCATCACTAACAACATACATACGTGAACAGTGTTGCTATTTTGACTGGCACGAGACCTTCGCCGTGATGTAATGCCAATATTTTCACCTTTTAACAAAGAGTGAACAACATCATCTAGAAAGGTCATTTGAACCATAGAAGGATCGACATTCTGTGGTTCTAGTACCTAATCCATGACACAAAACAAGAACAAAAATTAAATCCAATCAGCTAGCCAATGTGATATTAGGTACAATTTCTTTACTGAGTAGAGATGTTAGAAATCAGTCTGAGATACTGTCAGACTTACAATAAATCAACTTTAACCATTAAAGATAAGACTACTGTTTCACATGCTAACTAAAAATTAAAAAGCAAATACATCTATTGCAAGTATACCTTGCAAAACAAGGATTAGAGTTATTCAAGAGTATATTGCCAAGCCATAAAATGTATTTCAAAAATAAAAAGTAATTTTCAAAAAACAGCTGTAAAATAAAACAAGAAGGTAGAGCATGACAGGAATTCCCTGGCGGTCCAGTGGTTGGGACTTGGCGCTTTCACTGCTGGGGCCTGGGTTCAACTCCTGGTTGGGGAACTAAGATCCTGAAGCTGCATGGTGCGGCCAAAAAAAAAGGAAGAAGAAGGTAGAGCATGGGAAGCAGAAAAGGACAAAAATCATATAAATGAGTAATAATTTTAAAGACAGGTTAAAGAAAGAACTATTTTAAAAACTAAAGGCAATTTTGTGCTTCACTGAGAGGTCAAAGTTTGTTAGCTTTTAAGGAAAAAAATTAAATAAAATTAAATGATATAGTTTATTTAGCATTTTGACTAGAATTTTAACCAAAGCATCTGCATTGTTTATAGAGGGGGTTCTCATTTATTCAGACACCCTCCACAATCCACTCAGGTAGGAAGGTGTAAATATCTATTTTCTGGGGGTAAATACAGTACAGCTTTAAAAGATTTGAAATTAAGACTTTCAGACTGTTAACTTAAAACTTCCCATTAAATTCATATCCTTAACATTAACCATATTCGCTATAAAACTTAAGGGAGCATCCCAACTCTGGAATTTGATGTAAAAAGAACTTCAGTGTGCATTAAAGTTTTCATTCGTGGAAAGAAACCATTTAGGAAGTATTTTTATTACTGGAGGGGCAGAAAAGCTGAGACTTTTAGAAAGTTTTAGCTGACCTACTGATAAAAAAAAAAAAAAGACTAAACAAATAAGAGTTTGATGCCTCCTTTTCAGGGACTGATTTTATCAGTGTTGAAATAAATTTGGCATCACTATCTCGCTGTGACCTCAAGTGAACTCTATGTAACATCAGACACATTTGAACTTATTAGGATTACATGACTGCACCTAGAGATGAAAATTATTTGGTGTCAACCTGTTGATCCACTGTGGGGCGGTGGGGGGGGGGGGGCGGAGGAGAGTCATGGAATATGTGAATTGTAACCATCTCTTTTCAAAAATTGGACTATTTACCTGATCATTCATAACGATCATGGTGCGAGTGAAGAGATCATGATGAGTAATTATGCCAGTAAACCACTGGGTGGCAGAGTCTTGTCTATATACTCTCACTCTGTATCCATTCAAGGAATAAGGACCTTAAAAAAAACACACATCATACATGATGAGTTCATGGATGAAATGGAAAAGTAATTTGGAACTTGATGTATGAACCTTCTAGTTGTCAAAACTTTACCATAAACAACTACAAATTTTGATCCTGGTGAAAAAGCTGCCAAAGTCTTAAAACATGCAGAGACTGTTAACTGAATTTATAAACACAATACTGAAATACCATATTGGTGTACTTTTGGATTAAACTCACTTCTTAAAATGATATCTATATATGTATACAGATATCCTTCAGAAAATAGGTAATGATTAAATAATAAAATATATATATCTGTATATATTTAAATATGTCTTAAAACAAAAGAGAATGGAGATAAAAATTTCTTCAATTCACAGGTACTAAAATGGTATCAAATACTTGAAAGTTTAATAAGAACTGTGGGGGGGGATCTGATGCACCTTATTAATATGATAGTATTATACATTAACAATTTACTAAATGCTTTCACAATTTGCAGATGCTTATTCAATCTTTTGAATCTTATTCAAAAACTCTCAGATCTTTCCCTGTTTATAAAAATTAAGAAAGTGAGGTTGATAGGTTAAATAAATTTTTAAGTGAAAGAGCTAGAACTGAATTTATTTTTCTGATTCCTAGATTGATGCCTTTTCTTCCACAGTTAAGACATTTAACATATCAATCAATGATTTAATGTTTGACAGTTTAAAAAAAAAAACTATGCTAATCAGTCTAAAATATACATCAAATAACACATCTGTAGAAAGTATTCCATATTACCTGTAAATCAAACACATTCATACCTGTAATCTATTATACAAACTATAGTCTTAAAATTTTTAACTATGGAAGAAAAAGACTCCAAATTATTTTTTCTGAATGAAATATAGAAATAGCTTATAGAATAACTCCAAATATGACCAGTTTTCAATTCCCATCAGCACCCATCTTAACTGTCTTGTTCTACCACCAAACACAATCTGGAGTCTGTCTCACATAATTCTGCTTAGGATGGAAAGGATTACTGCCTTAATGATTTCACCTCTAAGAATATGACAAGGAAAAAAAAGTTACTTTAAAAAATATTAGCCTGGCTTCTTCAATAAATAAATTGAAAGGAAAGGAAGAAAAAAAGAGATAGACGGGTCATATCCACTCATCAATCTGTGGACATTTTTTGGATCCCAGATTAAAAATAAATAAATAAAATAAAAGTCAATCCTGTGAAAAATCATTTATGAGACAAATGGAAACTTGAACCTGAGTATTCAGTATTTGGTATTAAGGAACTATTAATTTTTCAGCATAGCAATGGTATGGTGGCTTTGTTTAAAAATAGAACACAGCAATGTCTGAAAATTGACAGAAATAAATGAGAGTACGGGTGGGGCAGAACCTACCAAGGTTTTATTTTACAGTTGTTGGAACCAGGAGATAGAATATTTCGGTGAACTTCCATGTGCCTATTTCTCTGTATGTTTCAAATTCTCCATATTAAGGGTTTAAAAAATATCTAGCCTAACAAGAATTTAATAAGTAGATGATCTGCTGCTATAAAAACCCATACAAAGAAAGGCAGCCACAACTGAGATTATCTCTATTAATGCTTAAATTAAATGGCATGGAAGTTGAGGTTCAGATAAACATGGGAATTTAACAAAATTCCTTTTTAAAAACATTCAACCAAATATCAATACTCCATGTATCCATGTCATATTGTTGCGGTTTCACTTCAATTTCACAAAAAGCTTACATTTTCAATATATGATTTTACTGACAGGAAAAGAAATCACTAAGAATCATAAAATCTCACTGGTTTGAAGACAAACTTGTAACTTACTAAAAAAAGGAAACAAAATTAAGACTAGTATTGTGGTCATTGCTGAGGAAGGCAAACTGAAAGAGGCCACTTTTATCAGATACCAACAGCATTCTTCAAAGGAAATCAACTGTGGCTTTGGGCAACCCTCCACAGCAAACAAAGCTTCCTTCTCCAGGAAGGACACACCTAAAGCATTCTGCAGTATGGAAATTTTCCTATTAACAAAACACCTGTGTGGTTATAATTTCATTTCAGGCATTCAGCTCAAATTAGTGGTGAAATTACCTCAATAACTGGTGAAGTTACCAATTTCCTATTGAAATTATTCTGATTTTGCTATTATTTTCCCTGGCCTGTATATAACTCAAAATATTAGACTGGGTCTTCTATTTGTATTGCATATAACTGAACAACCAAAACCAAACATAGGAAATTGCCCAGTTCCAAAAATATATATATATATTAATGCATAACTTCAAAACAGTTACCTTGCATAAAAATCTCCTGAACCTTTTGTTCCTTTACCCAGACTTTCACTTCTTCCTGAAGTTGCGGGTTGTCCCTGAGAACTGGGTTTAGGCTGTCTATGTCGTCCTAGAATTATAGATTAAAAGAAAGGTCCATGTTACACTGTCCTAACATTAATGTTACCAACATTCCCTCCTGAACGTTCTAAGGACTGAAGAAAATTCCTTGATCTAAACGTATACAAAAACGCAAATTCAGAAGTTATAGTTCATTAGCAGTAACATAACAACGGAGCCTAAGAAATTAATCCATGATAAGACAAAAATGTCTTAAGACAAAATTTGAAATTTACTCATTTCAAACTGTTTTGTTTGAACTGTTTGTTTTCTAACTGAAAGCCTTATACAAGTTTTCCAACTGCAAGCCTTATACAAATCACCTTTTAAAGGGTTTCACTGTTAGAAGCAATATACAAACCAAATAGCTTCAGGTCATCTAAGGCTGGTAGCAAACAAATCAAGTTGATTATTTTAGTGACAATACATATATACATAGATGAGTTACCCTCTCCCCATAATACCTAAAACATTAGTTTTAAACTACAAGTCATTATCCACTGTCTTTTGATTAAAATTGATTTGATTTAAATGTCATCAAATTCAGTTCTACTCAAACTCATCTGACCAGTAACTTCACTGCTAAAAGTTTTATTTTTTCAAGCCAGTGTCAAAGCATCCAGGCAATTTAAATTACATTATTGATGGTATTATCCTCATAACAGGGTGGATCTAGACACAGAAACAACCGGTTCTCTCTCCTTGGAGATGTGAATCACACAGTCACATGGTTTCCCACAATCTGTTGGTCCCCCGCTGGACTCTCTGACATTCTGTTCTCTCTCAAAGCACCTCTGCTGCTCCTGCATTTGAGATCAGCGGCAGGAGCCCTAGAGTAGAGCTGGGAAGAACAACAAAGCAGCACTGTCAATTTGGCGGCCCTTTTAAAAGTGGACTAGCAGATCATGGAAACCAGTGAACAGAAAGGAGCTACATGAAGGCAATTTTATCTGGTGAATAAAAATAATTTGGCAATACAGAACAGCCAAAGAGCGGCTGAAGAGTACAAAGAATCCCTAAATCAAGCAGGTCATACTTCATTCTTTTCTAAAGTTTATCCAAGTAAAGCACTTTCCTTCTCATCTCATCACTGCTTTAAGGAACTACTCTCTATTCTTGGAATAATATTGCGGTAAACACTCTATTTCGTTTATACTTAAGTGAACACTAACAAACAGAAGTAAAGGCCTTTAAACTTATCAACTATGTTCTCCTTGTAAAATATAAAGAAATGCTGCTTTATAGTAGAAGGAAATACTAGAGTGGAAAAGTTGTTAGCAGGAGTGGAAAAAGTAGTTAAAATCTGTCATTTTGGGCGGGGGTGGGGGGGGGCGGAGGCGGGAAAGGCCCATGCATACATGCCTTCCTTTTTGTAAAGAAACTTCCTAGCAATCCCTTTTCTCCACTCCACTTTAATAATACACTGCACACTTAGTTAATCTCATTATTTGAGTAACAGAAAATACATGGTCAGACTCTAACCCTCTTGATGCACACCAGGTGACAGTCTAGTCTATGACAGACAAAACACAGGAAACTTTCTATTTCCCAAGGAAAACCATTACCATTTCCAGACAGTTCTGACAGATGCCAAGTTGTTTTAAAATCTTTCTCACTTTAACTTCCATACACAGGTCCAAGCTTAACTCCTTGGAGTCAAACACAAGCCTAATCACTTTCCTAACCTGACAGTCCTTCAAACATTTGAATTCTGGTTTTATGTTTCCACAACCTGAGTCTTCTCTAGTCTCAACACCCACCTTTATCACAGTTGTTCTTCTTACTCTTATTCTAGACATTTAACTGGCTCAAAGAAGATGGGTACTTGTCTAGAAAAGTACAATCTACAATCACATGGGTGTCACAAGCTTACTTAGATCAAATTTACTATAGTGTATTGCTCCCAAGCCTTTATATTCGGGGTGGGCGTGGGGAGGAGTAAAAGCAGCACTGCCAATACGTTGTAGACAAGTACAAGTATGATTTATAAAACCAGTTCCCTGTATTGAAATTTTATAACTAAAGCTATTGAGATGTAAAATTTGCTCAACATTTATATTTTATTTATTCAACAGGTTAAAATAATGAGCTACATTTCCAAGATCATTAGACAACAAGTATCTTCTCACCAATGACCCGCTCATTTCTAGGGAAAAAAAGCATACCATTGGGCTTCCCTGGTGGCGCAGTGGTTGGGGGTCTGCCTGCCAATGCGGGGGACACGGGTTCGAGCCCTGGTCTGGGAGGATCCCACATGCCGCGGAGCAACTGCGCCCGTGAGCCACGATTGCTGAGCCTGAGCGTCTGGAGCCTGTGCTCCGCAGCCAGAGAGGCCGCGATATTGAGGGGCCCGCGCACCGCGATGAAGAGTGGCCCCCACTTGCCGCAACTGGAGAAAGCCCTCACACAGAAACGAAGACCCAACACAGCCATAAATAAATAAATAAATTTAAATTTTTAAAAAAAAGCATACCATTAAAAGTTGATAATATCAGTCTACTCACTGAAATAACCTTACATAAGTTCAAATTTCTATGTATCAATTTCCTCATCTATACAGCAGGGTTAATAATATTTCTTTTCATATTAATGAGTATGTTTTTATAATAAGATTTTAAAAAATTTACAGAAACTAGTCTTCTTAACACATTCAATTCTAAATTAACCATGGTACTAAATGACATGCATTACACAAAATTAATTAAAACCCATGAAAATTATCCCAATACAATGTCTGATTATGATAATCATATTGTTGCTGAAGTCTTCCTCTACATATAGTGCTTCGTAAGTTAGATGTATTTCTGCTGAGTTGTGGTCATCATTCCCATTTTAAAGAGGCTCACAAAAGGCTAAATGATCAAATCTTGTAAGAGTTGTTAGCAGGTAGCCAAATGAGGTTTTTTCCCCTATTTATTTACCTGAATAATGTTGTGAAAGTGTACAAAATCAGATACAAGGCTATAAGGCAGACTCACAGAGAAGAGCATCTGTTAATTAAAAACTAGTTATGAATGCTTACTATCTTTCACAGAATGCAACTAACAAACAACTTAAACTATGCCTTGAGCTTGTATGAAATTAAAAACAATTTATCTACACCGTACTTTTCATTAACTGTAGTATAATCCCCCCCAATTTCATATTGTATAACTAAAATTATATGTATTCATTAATCCCCCCCCCAAATCACTCATGTAGTGAAGGAATAAGCACTCTCTGTGAATCTTCTCTTCTCCATAAACTCCATCCAATGTATTAATTACACTGCTAGTTATAACCTCCAGCAAATGACTAATGGGGAAAAAATCAGTTCAGCAAGATCTGTTGTACGAGAAACATAG
Source organism: Balaenoptera musculus (assembly GCF_009873245.2). Taxonomy (NCBI): domain Eukaryota; kingdom Metazoa; phylum Chordata; class Mammalia; order Artiodactyla; family Balaenopteridae; genus Balaenoptera; species Balaenoptera musculus. The sequence continues at coordinate 70,262,803 of NC_045800.1, read as the reverse complement.
AAAACATGGAAAAGTGCTAAAGAATGCCTTAAGTGAAGTTCTGGACTATATTTATTGTTCACTTGTGTGCTGTGCTTTTCCTCCTTTTGCAAAGACAAAGATTAGCTTTAATTGAACATTAGTGGCACCTTAATGTAAATAATAATAAAGAAAATTAGCTAACATGATTGTGCATTTACTATGACAGATATCACTTTGGGTGCTTTCCGTACTATCAATTTTTGTAAAGCTGAGATTATTATACCCCTTTTACATGCTATACACAGAGAGGTCCATGGTTAAAGTCAGGATGTGATGGAGAGACCTAGCATTTGAATCTAGTTCTGCGACTCTAACGCTCAGTCTCTTTTCATCTATTCTCTGCTTCTCTTGAACTAGTACAATGAAGAGGCATAAATAATAGACTATTTACTGTCATTGCCTTTCAAAATTTGACACATTTCTTTACGTTATATGGAAGAGGTGAAAGGTAACATTATCTTAAGTCAGAATGGGTCAAAAGACATTAACATTAGGTGGAAGTTATTGTTCTACAACCTCACATTGGCTATGTGAAATTCCGCATATCAAAATAGTCTAACACTCATCAAACAGAAAAGACTTAGGATGTTAAACTCATGCAATCTTATAATCAGAAAGCATAAAAGAGAAGACAAATCACTTTGGCAACGTGACTTAGTCATGACCTACAAATTCCCAAATGCTGTGTTTCTAGGTTAAACACCACCGTGAATTAAAAACTGATCATCTCATCATCTGAGATGATCAAAATACAGACTCTTTCTCGTATGTACAGAAGAATATGATGAAATCAAAAAGCAGCATTCCTCAAAATATCAATATAAAAGTTAAAATCAGGTTGGAATCTGAACTGTGACAGTAAGATTACTGTACTAACCTAATTTTCAAGCGATTCTCTACTTCATCCCAGTTCAAAGGGAAACAGTAACAAGTACAATAACATAAAAAATAAGCTCGGCCTCCCCGGCGCGGCGCACTCCCCGCCGGCCGCAGCCTGACACGCCGCGCGGCCCCCCAGTCTCCCCGGCCGCCTCCCCCAGTCATGGCCCAGGGCCTCGCCTCACTATGGCAGCAGCACGACACAGCACCCTTGACTTCATGCTCGGCGCCAAAGCTGATGGTGAGACCATTCTGAAAGGCCTCCAGTCCATTTTCCAGGAGCGGGCGATGACGGAGTCGGTGCACACCTGGCAGGACCATGGCTATTTAGCGACCTACATAAACAAAAACGGCAGCTTTGCCAATTTGAGAATTTACCCGCATGGATTGGTGTTGCTGGACCTTCAGAGTTACGACGGTGATGCGCAAGGCAAAGAAGTTGACAGTCTTTTGAACAAAGTAGAAGAAAGAATGAAAGAATTGAGTCAGGACAGTACTGAGCGGGTGAAGCGATTACCACCCATAGTTCGAGGAGGGGCCATTGACAGATACTGGCCCACTGCAGATGGCCGCCTGGTTGAGTATGACATAGATGAAGTGGTATATGATGAAGACTCACCTTACCAGAACATTAAAATTTTACACTCAAAACAATTTGGAAATATTCTCATCCTCAGTGGGGATGTTAATTTGGCGGAAAGTGATCTGGTGTATACCCGGGCCATCATGGGCAGCGGCAAAGAAGATTACACTGGCAAAGATGTACTGATTCTAGGAGGCGGAGATGGGGGCATATTATGTGAAATAGTCAAACTGAAACCAAAGATGGTCACTATGGTAGAGATTGACCAAATGGTGATTGACGGATGTAAGAAATACATGCGAAAAACATGTGGTGATGTCCTAGACAATCTTAAAGGAGACTGCTATCAGGTTCTAATAGAAGACTGTATTCCAGTACTGAAGAGGTACGCCAAAGAAGGGAGAGAGTTTGATTATGTGATTAATGATTTGACAGCTGTTCCAATCTCCACATCTCCGGAAGAAGATTCCACATGGGAGTTTCTCAGACTGATTCTTGACCTCTCAATGAAAGTATTGAAACAGGATGGGAAATATTTTACACAGGGGAACTGTGTCAATTTGACGGAAGCCCTGTCACTCTATGAAGAACAACTGGGGCGCCTGTATTGTCCTGTGGAATTCTCGAAGGAGATCGTCTGTGTCCCTTCATACTTGGAATTGTGGGTATTTTACACTGTTTGGAAGAAAGCTAAACCTTGAAAATCAATTTCCCCTAATCATGTGTGCTGCAAATAGCCTTCCTGACCTTCGTATGCTGTACATGACATCGAAAGGAGTCAGGCAATTGATTGTGAATTCCTTCAAGTTTCCTTTTTTTAATTAAAAAATCAAATGCAAAATGTATATTTTGATGAGCTAGGGTGTTATTTTTTTGAAAGTCAGCTGAAGGATGATTAGACAGCACAGTGAAGGCTGCTAAATGCACTGAACCCCTAGAATGTGATTTTTGTTTTTGTTTTTGTTTTTCTGTGTGGGCTTTTTTTGTTTCTGTTTTGGTAGACTTCGAATTTGGTTGTTTGGAGGAATGAACATCATTGTTTTCTTCTGGAGGGAAGCTCTTGATGGGAGTTTCTTTCCCCCCCAAATTGACATAGGTATTACAATTTGGTGCTTATAAGGAAAGACTTTAAAAAATGAATAGCAATGCTTCGATTAAAATTACAAATGAGAAAAAAAAAAATAATAAGATCTTAGTACTAAAATATTCAGATGTGCCTGACTAGGTTTAATAAATAGCAATATTATTACAGCGCTCAAAGTGTATGTAACACATTTTCTAAGATAATAAAGAACAATCTGTCTTACCATAATCAAGTGCTCCTTACTATTTCAACAAATATTTTCTTTGTTACACATCCTCCGGATTTACATACTGACTGACTGAAGAGCCAGCAGAGGCATGAAATAGATAATAATATACCAGTTGTTAGTTTCTATCAAGATGACTGAGTTGAGTGGCTTAATAATTTTAAGAGATTTGCTCTAAAGTCTTAACTGATGACTTTTATTTTAGGATACAAGAAATATAAAACTGGAGCAGTTTCTCTCCCTTTGGACAATATCTGATGGAGAATGACCTAATGCCTGCTTTCAAACTGATACTGAGTATGTCTTAGAATTTTTTTCCTCCTGCAATAAAGCCCTTGACCTCTGTGGTGACAATTTAAATGCAATTATATTACATAAACCCCCCTATAAAAATCACAGTTGATTGTATTTTTATAAGAGTTATCATAAAAGAAACTATCTGTATCTTGAAATGTCAGGTTGGGTGACTGAACATGCTTTGCCACACCACTCTGGCACAGTCATAATTTAAATTCATGCTTCAGCAAAACTACAAATGACTGCCTGTCCTTAAATCCCTGGGGTTGCTAGCCAACAGTGAAAAACATGAATGTTCGGTCCATATAGGTCAAGAGTGACGCCAATTGCTATTATGCCAATTCTTGTATAACTTATAAAAGAACCCACTTTGTTAATAAGGCTTTACTAAGATAGGAAACTTATTAAGTCTGAGAGTTACCACAGAGGTCTTCAAAAAGCACAGTTGTCTAAACAATCTGCAGTTTAATTAAATGCAGCTACCACTGAGGGCTTCCATATATTTTCAAGATTTAAAGCAAGAGTTGGCAAACTTTTCCTCTAAAAGGCCGAAGAGTAAAAACATTAGGCTTTGCAGGTCATAACATCTCTGTCACAACGGCTCAACTCTGCTACTGTAGTGCCAAAAGCAGCCAAATAATACCATAAACAATATATAAATGAATGGGCATGGCTGTGTTCCAATAAAGTTTGTTTTTAGCATTATATGAAATCTGAATTTCACAGATTGTTTAGGTGTCATGACATTATTCTTCTTTTGAGTTTTTTTCAACTGTTTAAAAATGTAAAAGGCCTTATAAAAAATGGGAGGCGGGTTTGATTTGGCCTGTGGTCACTGCCTACCCATGATTTGAAAGAACAAATAAAATACTAGTACAAAGCAAGATCAAAACCTTCTAATCAATGCAATGCAATTCACTGGCAAATTGACTGCAAACTCTATTTCCATAAACGGCTGCATATTCATAAGCATAGGAAAATACACCAATTACCAAATCCTTTCCATTATTAGAGAAAAAATATTTTAAGATAAATCATTTTTTAAGGCTTTCACAGGCTTTCATTTTTTAAGGCTTTTCATCAATTTCCCTGATACATTCCTGTACCATGTTTAGCTCTCCAAATATAATAATGACTTGATTTTAGTGTAGAAAAATTACCCACTTTGAAAGATAAGATTTACTCCTTTGCGTCAATGAGAATTATACTCATATACAGAGGTTGGTACTATCCACTTCTCTGGACTCCATAGTAGGATAAAAATAGGAACATGCATTGAAAAAGAAATTTTCTAAAGACAATGTTCCAGCATTAATCCTATGGTTCTTATATCTGAAGTTAAGACTGAAAACTGAGTGTTTTCTCCATGATAAGGTAATTTAACATAATCTCATTTATACTATATAGCTCCTAAGGAAAACAGATATTCATTTAAAAAGCAAACAAACAAAACAAACAAACAAAAAACAGGGGAGGGGAGGATCCAAACAGGGAGACAAATACAGAGTAATTTCTTTGCTTCTCTACTTCCTCCAAGGGCTGACCTTGTGACACTCTGAAAAAGAAACCGATTAGTGTTGAAGAGGAAGAAAATGCACCACCACATCCTGCCACAAAATTGTCTCCAAATATTACTGGGAGAAATGATCAATATACTTCAAATATTTTACCTGATATTCTCTATTACATAAGATTAATGCTATGTTGTCTCTAAATGTTCCTAACATAATCCTAAATCTTGTACTGTCAATTTTGGTGACTTGATTCTTCACAACACATTATACAATAAAACCTAAAAATTTCCAGATTTTTCATTATAGCTAAAATTTTAAGTTTTAGGTAGAATTTTAAATTATTATAATTTATTTAGGATCTGATTCCCTGTATATAAACCAAACATCAATATTTTAGAGTTAAGAGTACTGGACACTTTTATATTTATCCACACTAAACTAAAACTCTGGAGGAAAAAAAAAAGCTCTGTCTCACCAGTCTTCAAGAACCACCAAATTTAAATGTATTCCAGTTTTTCTGTTAATCAGATTGGAAAAGTTAGAAAATTTATGACATCATTCATGGGAGAGGAAAAAACCTTTTCTGAAAGGCAGTTTGACTATACATCCTATTCCTTTAAACAATGAATGTTTCTGCAACTCATTTTAGCTCACAAGAACTTGTAGAAAATATGTGAATGATATCAGTGTAACATAGAAGTACTGTTGGTTCATATACCATTTATTTATTTTTGCACTACCTAGTATGAGCAGCTGAATACTAAGTATAAAAATAAAGCTGAACACAGCACTAGACATGATAGCCACCCATTCCACTTTATTCTTTTAGTGTAACTGCATGCTGACTTAGAAGTTCATATTGATTAGACTGCCCCAATTTTCATTTATTTTGCTTTTGACTCCATAATCTAGCAATCTCAAGTCTTCCTTACATATTCTTAATATGAAGCAAACGCCCTCCTTCCTCTTAAAGATAAAGTACTATATTTGCCTAACTTTATTTATTAGAAATGTCTTTTTAAAGTCTACTATTTTTATAGGATTATTACTGTTTGTGGTAGTACTCTCATTAAAATTTTGCATAAGCTTTGAACAATCTACTCCAAAGCTATTTTTCTCAAAATCTTTCTCATTGTACATTAGGTTTTTCATAGTTTTAATATCTTAAAATACATACTCTTCTACCCAACATTGAACTTTTGAGTAATCTAAGGAAATAAATGAATAACAAAACAAATTAATGCATGTACAAGAAAGGTCTCTCTGTTTTAAAATAGAAAAAAGTTTTTTTAGTTGATCATATACTCATACAATAGACTACAACAGTAGGTAAAATGATTATGTAAGCACAAATTTAGTGACACAGAAAGAAGCTAATGACACAGAAACAGAAAAGATTAATTTTAAAACTTCTCCACATATGTAATCTTTTTAAAGACAAACATATGACAATTTTGTACATAATTAAAAGCAATAGATAATTAAGTCCTGTGTATATATAATTTCATAATTCCTGGTTGATTTTGGTTAATTCAGATGAGTGGTATCCTCCCGTTTCAACATAGCTTAAATATATCCTAAATTGACTGTATATGATTAATGAAACGAATCTATTTTCAGCCTTTAAAAAGTATCCATTTAATAAGCATATTTACTTGACAGTGTAAACAAAAAAACTTAAACTTGAATTGACAGAAGAGGTTAACACTTCACAAATGTTAACCTCATCTAATCCTAACAAACCCTTTGCTAATCTGATATTATTCTCTCCATATTATAGATGAAGAAACATTCAAAGATTAAGTAATTTGACCCCAAATCACGTGGCTGGAAGGTAAATTAGCAAGGGTCTGCATAATGTCAAAGCCCTTCCCACAAAACCTTTTTCCAACCCATGCACTGGCAGAATTAAAAATCTGAATACTCTCTACTGGGTTTTCAATATTTTACTTATGATATTAGTGACATGACCACAGAAAGTGAAAGGAAACCCAATTAACCAAATTATTTTATTGTTAAATATAGAAAATGATGTTTGCTAAGACAAAGTCAGTTCACAGGAATATAATATTCCAAAATTTGGAATGGATATCATAAACAACAAAAACTCTATAATTTATCAGATATAAGTAACTTATCAGATCTCAGATGGGATTTTGGAATGGGATATACTATATTAACATAAACATCCTATTACATCAATTCATAAGAAAGTGACTACTTATGTTGCATTATTTTTATTTGTTCAGTTATACCAAGGTTAAAGAAAAAAGCTAACTAGATTACTTTTACTATATTAATTAAAAACAACAACCATTTGGGTTTCTCTGCTAATTTCCCAACTGAATGAAAATGACCTTTTAAAAATATTCTCCTGAATACACTTAATGCAGACTTGTAATATTTCTGCATTTTAAACTACAACTTGCTAAGTGTCCTTGCCTCTCAGAATTACCACAGAGCAAAAATCAGAACAACAATTAAGTAAAACTTTTAAAACCACTTGAAGGGAAATGTGTTTCCTTCTAAAGCCACATGTTAATATTCTTCGTGGTATCTTTAATAATAGTTTTGAACTTCTCATGGCAGTTCAAAAGTCTGGAAGGCAATTTTTCTTTCAAGCTATTTAAAAGCATGGTTTTTACACAGTTGAGTCATCATGAGTTCAACCTATTGAGTCACCTGCTTACAGCATCTGCCAACCACAATTTACTAACTGCAGTTTCCTCAAACTTACAAACTGAACAAACTCAGGAAGGCCTGGGAACTGTTAATGTTTTCCAAAGGAGCAACTGAAAATATTCTTTCAGAACAGCCCAAGTTTAAGAAAATAAAACAACAAAAAAGCAACTTCCTTGCTCTTGATGAGCCCTCCACCTATGGCAGTCTCACCCTACCTTGTGAAGAGGGAGAGAAGGAGCTCAACCTAAGAAGGAAATAAAATTATATGCTTGCATAATATTTTTTTGGAAAGTAATCTACTAAAAGTAATTCCTAGTCAACGACTATTCTGATCATACAGAGTGAACATTTATTTTTAAAATATAAAATGCAAAAGATATAATTTCAAAATTAATACCATGCCATACACGTTCTGGGGCTGATTTTCACTATTTCCAATATACTGCTATGGAAATGATAAACCTATAAACTTGAGAACTATAATACCATACTTTTCTCACAAAGAATTAATACAATCTAGTCCAAGTTGAAATAATCAGCAAGTCCTGTAACTTGACAGACTTGGATCTTCCAAGTGACTTAGTCTTTTATCATATGACCCCAAGTTAAGTATCTGTTCCTCTCATTGAGTCTAGAGCAAATGCAAATACATGACAAATGTGTTAAGTTATTCAGAGAAAAGGAGGGAGTTAAAACTACAACTCAAAAGTATCAAAATACAAGAACATCTTAATTACCTAGGGCTGTTAAGGAAGATAGTATGCATAATGTACTTTACCAAGATTTCCAATCACTGCTTTGCTGTTCCTAAAAGGGTAAGTTTAACTTACTTAGAAAATCTAATTAGGAAAAAAGAGAACATATACTGAATGAGACATGCCAAATGCTTATTACAGTTTATATCCAAAAGAGGGCAAGTTTTTTAAAATAACTTACAGAAATAAGAAAATTTATCAAAATCCTACTAATTCTGAAAATATTTCTAGAGTTCCTTCATTAAAGAACATATTAAACACAATTGTAGCTTTTTGTCAATACTCACAGGTATCATTATTGATTACTATGTTATGATATAGTCATAATTATCGATTGATATAAAGGATTATTGCCTCTACACCAAACCGCCCCAGAAAGACAAAATTTGAGTTGTAACTACCTTTTAGTTTCTTTTGTAACCTCTTGTGCTATCAAGCTCCCAATCTACCATCATCATACTTTTTAGAATTCTGATTTTGACCTTTCATTTGTTATGGTAGAGGAAACCAGATTAGATAATTTGTTGGAATTATGTTTGAAACAGTCTGTAAGTGTGGGACTAAGAGCTGCTCCTTTGAGTTAAACATATTAGAAATATATTTCATTCAACAAGATTTTTGAATACCAAGTATAAAATTACTATGCTAGGAGACTGGCAATACATATAACAGTTTCTGCCCTTGAGGATCTTACAGCCTGTAGGAACAGGGACTAATACACAAATCACTGCAATACAGATTAAACAGAGTTTTACATATAATACAGAGGTGAGAAAAAGAAGGTGGGGAAAGATAATATAGTTAGGTATATCAGGAAAGGTATCACAGAAAAGGATATCTGAGTTGGGACTTGAGGAAATCATGGGTACCTAGATTCTTGAGTTGAAACTTCAAAAACTCAAGGGCACCTACCAGGCTATGGTAGAGCAGAAAAGAAGGGCTTTTAAGACAGGGTGAAATGCATGTGCAGACATAGACATAGATGGATGGAACAGTATGACCTATGTGGAGAACTCTAAGTACAATGACATAGACTGAATGAGGACAAGGGAGTAGGTGAGCAGAAAGACCCTACTTAGAGAGCTCTCTAATAGTCTAGCCAAATGAGGATGGAAGCTTTACAATAGAGATGAGGAGGATGGGATGGACATATGCAATGTTAAGGTATTTTTGGAGGTCAGCAAGGGCAAGAGAGGAACCTAAAACACTCCCGGATGTTGATTTGAGTAACAAAACGGGGTAGATACAGTTACACCATTAGCCAGGATACAGAATGATTAGGAAGAAAGACAAGGTTTGAGTGCTGAAACTTTAACACAGTCGGCGGTAGAAAATATGGGTTTCACCTTCTCAATGACATCCACAGGGACCACAATACTCTAGCCTGCCTCTCCCTTCTCCATGCCTAATTGCTCTTACTTTGCTTTACTTTTCCTTTTGGCCTAGCAGTAATTAAACCATCTATCATACTGTACCACTTACTTATTACTGTATTTATTATCTACTGTGCCTCTTCTAGAATTTAAGCTCCAAGGGGACACGAATTTTCGTCTAAACAATGCCAGGCACATAGAAGATGCTAAATAAAGATGTTAAATGAATGACAGTGTAGCAAGGAAGTCTGGACTAGAGTTACAGATTCAGAAGACAGGATTTTTAAATGATAGTGAAAGCAACTGGAAATATGACACTGCTTAGGATGAGTAGTGAAAAGAGAAGACACCAAAAAGGAAGACTGTGGAAAACCACCCACCATTAAAACTGCAGAAACCTTTTCAGGGAAACCTGAAAAGAGATATCACAGAAGCAGTTAAGAATAAAAGAATATCCAAGATAGTGATCCTCAGTGTTAAATGCAATGGTCCAGTAGGATAGGAATGGGGACTGGAATAATATGTTTGATATTTAAGAGATTATTAGTGATCTTAACAACACTAACATTAGTTTTGTGGAAGTGGAACTGAATTTTTAAATTTACTTTTGCTTGGGACTTCCCTGCCAGTCTAATGGTGAAGACTCCATGCTCCCAATGCAGGGGCCACGGGGGTTCGATCCCCCAGGGGGTGGGGAGGAGGGGGAGGGGGGGAGAGAGAGAGAGAGAGGGAAAGAGGGAGAGGAATAAATAAATGAATAAATTAATTAATTAATTTACTTTTGCTTAATTTAAATTTAAATAGCCACATATGACTAGTAGCCACCAATAATGGGCAGCAGATTTTCATGGGGTAAAAGTGGAGAAAATAAATAGGACTATTCCAAGATAAGAAATTAAAAGGTAGATGTGACAGAAAGACAAAGTCATAAGAGAGTTAAGGTGGTGGTTAAGAACGACTGAAATAATGTATCACAGGAGAGGTATCTTGGCTGGAAATAAAATGAGAGAAAACTAGGAGAATGTAGGAAATTCACCAATTATGTGACCACTGCCAATTATGTGACCACTGGTGAGGTGGTAAGGTCTGTGAATGACATCTATTTTGTGCTGAAGGTTTAAAAAACAATCACTTTGAATAGGCTTCTTGAAGCTACACGTATCATGAACTGAGATTTACCCAACCAGACCTATTTATTTTCTGAACTCCTATCATATTTATTCTATTTATCACAAAAATTTTATAGGGTACAAAGTTTTTTCCTACACATTATCTCATAGACAATGGCAACACTATCATGAAACAGGTATTACATAGCTAACTTTAAAGATGAAAAAATAAAAAATTGTTAAGTGCTTATATGCCTTGCTTAATATTTCAGACAGTAAGCAGCAGAGTTGGGATCTGAGTCCAAGTTGGCCTGTTCTACTACCAAATTCTGATATTTTAATAGATGTAAACTTTTGCCTCCCTTCAAAGAGCCAAAATTCCCTAAGAATATAAATTTTACATATGTGTACTTACGTATATGACTAGATATCTTAAAACAGAATCTCAATAAATTTGGCAACTTATTCTTTAAACTGTTGTGTGCTGATTTTCATTCTTCTCTCTATATTTTTTCATTTGATTAATTTGTAAACTATTTTTGATTTTAATAATATTTGCACTAATCAGACACTGTTAAGTCCTTAGAGTTTGGGGCAAAAGGCAGAGCTACCAAGCTGTGCCATCATTCAAACTGAACTCATAAAAAATTTAAGTACAAAGGTGTATTTATACCTATAATGTGGAACAAGACAGAATGGGAAAGAGATACCTTGTAGTGATCAAGATCAATAAAAACTAATTAGTAGTTCAGCCTGCTCCTTTACAGTGCTGGTAGGGAACATCATTAATTAACTACACACCCTTGGCCAGAACAGGGCATCACAATACTTTGCAACATTAACAACATGCCAGTTAGACGCTTCCAACTGATACAAGTGTGCCTAACTGATATAACATAAATGCAATAAACTTTAAGAAAATTTCTCAACAATGGGCTTTGTTAGGTGTTGGAATGAATTGTTAATATATGATGGAACTTAATTCCTTGAAAATAGGAGTGAATGTGGGAGAAACAAGATAAAACCTCATCCTTCTGAGGTCCTTTAGATACTGCATTTTTGGAAGACCACATACTGTATAATGTCTTAAAGGCCTTTAAGCTTGAAGACTCTACATGAGGAAGTCTTATATATCCAGGCCTTACTCATCCACATTATACAGAATTTTCTATTTCCCCAAATGGCTACTCTATAAATGGCAGAGGGGAGAAGGGTTATTAACGGGAAACAATAACATGTCATTTCTATGTAGAGTACCTGACTTCCAGGCAAAGAACATCTAGAGAAGCACTGGATAAACATAATTTTTAAATGCCTTATTATTTTACATACTTATAGATTTGCAATATATAGGTATCCCTATATAAGTATAAATACAATGGAAAGATATTAACCATTTAAAATTAATAACCTTTATCAAACAACTAGGTCTAAAGATCTCCGAGAATGTGTGAGTGATACAAGAATTTGGTCTGGAATGAGACTGAATTGGTAGAGGATTATGATTAGCCAGGACAAAAACCTCACAGTATCAAGACTCAAGAGGAGGCAGAGCTTTGTAACACTGAGAAAGGAATGATGCTTCTTCACCTTTAGGGTGCTCAGAGAATCTGGCAGGCCACTGCTTGCTGACCACTTCTAAGTTGACTTGACAAGATTGCTTTGAAGGGTTCCACTTTTCCAGGTGTCTTAATTTATATTCCAATAGCTCTAAATAAAGTGGCGGAGGGCACTGGAACTCTGTGGAGATGTTTTTTCCCATTAATAACTAGGAAGAGGTGCTAAAGGCATTTAACTGTTGGAAAGCCAGAAATGCCTACCATCCTACAATTCACTATAAAACAAAGAACCAAATATCAATAGTACCTGTGACCATTAATTTTACTTATCAATTTGGGTAGACTATGGTGCCCAGTTGTTTGGTCAAACATCAGTCTAGATGTTGCTGTGAAGGTATTTTTCAATCAGAAGAAGACTCTGAGTAAAGCAGATTACCCTCCACAGTGTGCATGGGCTTCATTCTATCAGTTGAAGGCCTTAAGAAAAAAGAATGAGGTCCTCCAAAGAGGAAAGCATTCTGCCTTCAGAGTCAACATCAACTCCTGCCAGAATTTCCACTGTGGGTGTGTCCTGTGTATTTCAGAATCCCTAGCCCCCACAAGTGCATGAGTCAATTCCTTAAAACTCCTCCCCCATCCCCTTTCTCTCTACACACATACTTGTATACACACACATACCCTATGGTTTTGTTTCCCTGGAGAATCCTAATACAGTACCCTATTGTGAAACATTATTAGCTTTCCTTATCTCTTTCCCATCTTCTAAACCCTTGCCTTCTCAGAAAAAGTAAAACCAAAAACAGAGAAACAGGCAAATTGCTGGTATTACTACATCAGTTGATTCCACAGTACAGAACACTATAAACATACCTCTACTTTAGAACTTTTAGCATGTTGCCATAATTATATTTAAATCTCTCCCCCTGGCCTGAAAGAGAACCAAGTATTTTATCTGTCTTTAAATCCCCAGTAGCTAGCAAAGTAACTGGCACAAATCAGTAAATGAATGACTGTATGTTACATTTCAACAATCACTGATCTTTTTCCCTTGCATCTTAAAAACATAGCTTCTCTAAAAGGCAGGTCTATGCCTAATAATTTAATGACAGGAATTATACTCCAAACACTGACAAGTGCTTCAGAAAATGTCAACAGTTAAGCAGAACAGTATACTTCAAAATGATTTATCTTTAGGGTTAACCATCATTTGGACAAATTACACAGTTGTAGAAAAGTGGAAAAAACAGATACCTCAAGTAATCAAAATAGACATATACATAAATAAATAAATTTTAGAGTAAATGGTCAACTGATTTCCAACGAGGGTGACAAGACTATTCAATGAGGAAAGGACAAATGGGGCTGGGAAACTTGGATATCCACAAACAAAAGAATTAGATTGGATTTTTACCTTATACTATCTAAAACATTAATTTAAAATGGGTCAACGGGGCTTCCCTGGTGGCGCAGTGGTTGAGTCTGCCTGCCAATGCAGGGGACACGGGTTCGAGCCCTGGTCTGGGAAGATTCCACATGCCGCGGAGCAACTAGGCCCGTGAGCCACAACTACTGAGCCTGCGCGTCTGGAGCCTGTGCTCCGCAACAAGAGAGGCCGTGACAGTGAGAGGCCCGCGCACTGAGATGAAGAGTGGCCCCCGCTTGCCACAACTAGAGAAAGCCCTCGCACAGAAACGAAGACCCAACACAGCCAAAAATAAATAAATAAATAAATAGATAGATAGATAGATAAATATTTTTTAAAAAGGGTCAATGACTTAAACGTAAGAATTAAAACTACAAAACTCTTAGGGGACATTTTTCATGATGTTGGAGTTGGTAATAATTTCTCAGATATGATACTAAAAGCATAGGCAATGAATAGCTACTATTAAGGAAATGAAAAATAACAAGTGTTCTCACAGATATAGAGAAATTGGAACCCTGTTGGTGGGGATGTAAAATGGTTCAGAGCCTGTGGAAAACTGTTTGGCTGTTCCTCAAAAAGTAAAACATACATTTCCATATGCTCTAGCAATCCCATTCTTAGGTATATACCCATAAGAAGTGAGAGGTGGGACTCAAACATTTGTACACCATTGTTCACAGCAGCATTATTCACAACAGTTAAGAGGTGGAAATGACCCAAATGTCCATCAACATATGAATGGATAAACAAAATGTGGCAAATACATACAATGTAATATTATTCAGCCATAAAAAGGAATGAACTGCTGACACATGCTACACAGGTGAATCTTGAAGACATTCTATTAAGTGAAACAAGTCAGTCACAAAAAGGACAAATATTGTAGGATTCCATTTATATGAGGTATTTAGAATAGGCAAAGAAAGTATAGACCAAGAACAGAGAAGTTACCAGGGGCTGGGAAGAATAGGATACCGGGAAATGGGGTGTTATTGTTTAATGAATGAAGAGTTTCTATTTGGGATGATGAAAAAGTTCTGAAAATGGACAGTGGTGATGGCTGTACAACACTGTGAATGTACTTAATGCCACTGAATTGTACACTTAAATGGTTAAAATGGTTTTACTGTTACCTTCTTTTAAACAAATGCCTGTTATTCCTCTACTCCAAATGGACAATGAGGGTTGAAGTCAATCACGTGGTCGACTCAACTAAAAAACTGTTAAAATGTCTCTGACTAGTCACCATTCCACCTTCACAGGAAAGGTAGGTATGGTTAGCGTTTATGCAAGTGGACCATCCAACACCCATTCTGCTTATTCACTGCATCTCATGCACTTAACCAGTCCTGCTGTCTTAGTGGCTTAGCTAATTTATATTCATCCTGAGACAACTTAGGGGGTCACCTATTCTAAGGACAGGGGCATCCTCTATTTTTCCCACAACCAGGGTAGATTCCTTATACCTCTCTGGTGTCCGCTACTTACTATCTTTTGCCTATATTTACATTTGTATTTTTCCATGTGCTTCCACCATTAGATTATAAACTCTCTGAGGGCAGTGTATTTGTATGCTTGAATACAACACAGCAGGCCCTCAAACATGAATAAAGAGCCCCCAAACGTTATTTTATTGACTAAGGGCTAGTGCTGTTTTGCCTTTAGTCTGAAGCCTAGAAAGACTTGGATTTTAGGGACGGTCCTTTTAACAAGAGGCTAAAACGGCTTTGTTTTAAAGTATTGCTTTTCAATTTTAACTTTGAACAAATCTTTGAGCAAAACAGAGAAAACTAGGCAGCTGAGAAAAGTGGGAGAGGGCAAAACATCTTAATCTGTTTGGATTCTTGCCTAGGGAACAAGTGAGTCTGAAAATGATGCACAGATTTGGGGTACAGCTTGATGCCAGTATTTGAAAAGTCTAGGGAGATTGTGCAGGCAATAAAATTAAGGAAAAATTTAATCTTATATTTAGGAAAGATGTCAACCCTAAGAAATAACAAAGTGCCAAACAAAAGAATGATGTGCAAATAAGAGATGTTTCCTGTTTGACAGCTCACAAAGGCAGGGTGGCATAGTAGAAAAAACATCTTGGAATCTAAAGTTTTTGGTTCAAGTTCTGTTTAGGCTACCACTAGCTGTGTGAACCTAGATGCCAAATCACAACTTCCCTAAACCTCGCTTTCTTTGCCTGTAAAAATTGCTATCACATATTCTCTCCCTTCCTCATATTTCTTCCTTCTTCTCTTTTCAGCCTTTCATCCTCCTACACTCCCACCCCTAATATACCAAGAAACACAAATATTAGACTTAAAAGGTCCTGCGAAGGAGGGGGAGCTGGTGGGTGCACTGACACTGACACACAAAAGTCACATGGACACTAGTATTATGAGAAGCAAAACCTATGATTAAGCAGAAGAAACCTGTCTGCAGAAAGAAGACTGAGGAACGGGGGGAGAAGAAATATGTAACTTGAGTTCCTGACCTTCTAGTTCCTAATTCCATTCCAAGTAAGGTTCAGCTGTACTTTTCTGCAGTGGATGTCCATGACATTTCCTGTTGTATCTTTTTAATAGGCCCACCACCCCCTTTTAAAAATTAAATCTAGTTTAAATGGGTTTCCATTTCTGCCACCTAGTCATTGTAAGTTAGACTTCTCAAAGACTTGTGTGAATTAAATAAATTCATATATGTACCCTGAAAGCATTATATGTAATTAAGATAATAATATAATCTGTTTTCCTCATAAGGTAAACATAAGAATTAACTAAAATAATGCACATGGAAATATTTTGGAAAATGTTGAACCTTATAAATGTAAAATATTAACAGCACACTGAGAAATAAAATTTTGATTTTGGGGTTTTTAAATAAAATGGCCGTGCTTTGGTAAGAATTCCCGGTTGGGCAAAAGGAATAAGTAAATAGTATCAAGCTATTTTGATTGGCAGAAAGAAACTGGCAGAAATCTTTCTCAATGATAACTAAGTGATGGCTTAGAATCTTTGGAATCTGATGTCTACAAGCATAATTTCACATACTTTAAATTCATAACAGCAGCCACAAAAAATTAAAAAGAGACTGGCAGATTTTTCAGCATATGATCATAGCAGATTTGTGACCAGGAGAGAACTATCGCAGACTGTGACTTATAAATGTTTTTAATCTGAATATTGCAGAACAGCTCATACGTGGGCCAAATTTCAGTCAAAATAACATGTTCCTGAACTTCATGAATATATTTTCAACACACCAAGTTTTGCAACCAATTTTTACAAATGAAGAACTCCCTTTTTAATAGCAGCAGACAATACACATCGGCATACCTGATTTGTGGGACCTTAAGCACGTTTCACAACTTTTTTTGAAATTATGGCAATAAAGAATCATGCAGGCAGGTGTGAGATAAAAGTATTTAAACAGAATGCAGAGCAAAATTACTGAATATTAAAACATGATGTACCAATTTAAAATTTTTAAAAAGCCTACTTAAATAAGGAAGTAACAACGATTCTGTTTTAGCTTCTGGTTCTGCTTTTCTTGTAGTCCATTCTACTTTCTAGGCTTCAGCTTGGCTCCACTACTGCAAGCTGTCACTTTTGACTAGAAATGGAATAAAGCCAAGTACTACACAATAGCAGCTTCCTGCTCTGGCCTCATCTCCTAGACCACCCCCCAGGCCAATGCCTGCCCACAGATGCTGATCCTACCAAGCCAATATTCCACCAGCAATCAGTTCACAGCTATGGCTATGATCCTGTATTTTTTATACTCTTGGCACAGTGTATATCCTACAATCTCACAGTTCTCATTTTTACTGACATTATGGCAACAAGGCACCTCTAATTTCAATCAAATGTTAATATGAAGGCAAAGTGAAATGCACACAAAAACTCATGGACTAACTGAGAACGTGCTCAACTCTGTCAAAATATAATTCAGAAACAGATACAGAAAAATATAGAATAGAAAGAAAGCTCTCAGTAGGTACTACTAATCCAAACAATCCTGTTATTCCAGTTTTGCATAATTTCGATTTGCATCTGGCACTGCCTAGCTTAATAGTTCTCTCTTTTGAGATAAACCTAGATTTAGGTTGAATGTCTTTTATCCCTGAGGCTAAAATCATTAGCCAGGGACTAACTTGATTAGGTTAATGTTCGTCAGAAATATTTGCTTTCCCACATTGAGCAAGTTCACAGAATTATGGCTTTAAATGTTGGAAAGGAACTTCAAAGGTCATTTAGACCAACTCTTATTCAACGCTTAGAGGACTTCCAAACTGCAGTACTACATCCTCATGGCCTCCCTCCAGAGCCAAACAAAGAAAAACAATTCTGTAATTTGCTGCATAGCACTTATACTTTTTGAGATAAAAATAACTATCAGCAGCAAGTAGAGCTTATGACTTGCCCCGTGGGAAAAAAGGTAAGGATGTGTTGTGGAGAGTAATCCCACAATAGGGTTCTGCATCTTTTCTAATATCATTTTCTTAAAACAGGAGTTTAAGAAGTCACTGAGGCATCTTATCTAAATATACTTTTTAAAAAGGGGGAGAGGGAAGAAGAAATACTACTACAGAGACATGTTCTGTTACACAGTGACCATGGCTTGCACCAACACCGAAAAAGTTTATCTAGCACCAGCTGCAGAAGGAATGGTGAGAGTTCCAGAGAAGACAAATAAAACAGATTGTTAAAAGAGGCGCAGATGGTGGCAGAGAAATGTCCAATGGTTGCATATGGTAAGAAGAGAAAGGAGTTTCAAATATCTACCACAAAGGTTTAAGACACCGTCTATAAAAAGGGAGATTTAGAGCATGTCTAAATAGCAGTGACCTTCTATTGAGCAGTTTCTATGTAGTAATAAGCTCTTAAATGTGTCATTCACTTAATCTAACTCTGAGATGGATCGTATATTTATCTTATAGATGAGGAAACCAATTATTGAGCATGCTTTAGACTTTCCCAATGTCACATCGCTAGCAAACGGCAAAGCTAGGATTTGAAACCATATCTGCATGAATTAACTTCAAAATTCATAGCCAGGCTGATTCTCTAAGACAAAAGATGCCATCAATTAGCTCCTTCTGATATAGTACAACAACCAGATGTCACTGTTATGTAGAAAAATTTTGTTTTTGTTATTCTCTTGCTTCAAAGCTTCCAATGATTCATAGGGCCTACAAGATAAAAGTCACTTAGTAACTGTACTTAGCAATCCTTTTCCTCTTTCTTTTATCTGACCCCACAATACTTATTTCTCTGGTATGATGTCTATATTCAAAACCAAACTCTCTTCTCTAGCTAGACTGATATTCTACTAACCCCTAAATCTACTTCATCATTGATCACGAAATCCTTTCTGCTAAATGTCTGCCTCACTCTTCCTATCTTTCACTTCCATCTCCATTCAAAAGAATCCCATTCAAGTTTTACCCTCTTCATGATACTTCTTTATACCACTTCAATCTCTGCTGGCTTCTTTCTTTTGTATTACTGAAGTCTTTACTATGCATTTTTGGCTCCTTAAATCAAATCTATTTCAAGGAAATTTTTAAAAATCTAAGTTATCATGGATTATAAACTCTTTGGAAACTAATAAGGACTATGACTTATACTTTTATTTTTTTATTTTTTTAATTTATTTTTTTGGCCACACAGTGTGGCCTGTGGGATCTTAGTTCCCCGACCAGGGATTGAGCCTGTGCCCGCTGCAGTGGAAGCACGGAGTCTTAACCACTGGACCACCAAGGAAGTCCCTTTATCAACTTTTGAAAACCATCAAGCACCTAAGCAGGATGCTATGAATAGGGAAACCACATAATTTAAATAACTGCTAAATGAATGAAGTCAGTTGGGATGTTTCTAACACCAGACATTAAAAAATTTCAAGGGTAAGTCAAAGGGAAGTAGAGTCTGAGCATAAAACTGCCATTTAAACACTCCTTTCTGGGAAAAAAAAAATCAAGTGAGTTAACAGTAAGTGGAACTTCTGTTCTGAGCTCGTCTCTCCCCACCTCAACTCAGGAGCAGATGCTCTCATTCTCGAGGGTGGGGTGTGAGCACACTCCACTCCCATATCCTAATAGGAGGTGAACTTCCGTTATTTCTTATAAATACCTATCTCTCAATACCAAGTTCAGTTACCATTACAAAACAACAAACAAAAAAACCCACCAATTTCTACCATAAAAATAAAACAACAGTTTTCTAGGCAGTTTCTGAAAGTTAATTTATTTTTTTCTTCTAGTAAAATTAATGAGGGAGCAGTAATTTGACACCAGAAAGAACAAATCTGAGAGTAATTCTGGGATAGAAACATTTACCTAACTACATAAATCCTGTACCAGGTCAAATTCTCATTTCCTCTACAGGAACGTTAGCTTAAAAATGCTCTAAAGTGATATATCTATACTACAAATTGAAACGAGAGTAAAGAAAAGGGCGAAAAAGTTGTCTTTTCTCTACCCACCAAAGCAATACTAACAATGAAGTTCTGTTTACTTCCTCTCTAAACTATTAGCAATATCATCATAGTTCTCTGGGGAATAAATCTGCTTATAAGCCAAATTACTACCAACAAGATTTCCAAACTTTTCAGTGGCTCACTTATGTCAAATACTTCACTCAACAAAATATAACATTTAGCAGGTAACAACCAAACAACTAGTTGATTGTTCATCTAGGCTGACTGGAGGCTAAATTTCACCTCACTCAAACTCATCTCATCCTGGTAGTGAAGCAATTCCAAATAACAAAAATTTAGAAGGAAAAAAAATACATGTCTCTGCTACATGCCACTCCTTAAACTATTTTTAGTAAACCAGATGTGTTGAGCAACAACTAACTTAGGGATATTCTCAAACTGCAGACAATAAATTTATATAATCAATGGTGGTTCAAAATAGACTCCAACTGAAAAAACAACTTTCTCACTGAAGGAGCATAGAGCAATGATAAACAGATCTGACACAGTTCAGACACTTTCATTAAATAATATAAGACTCTTCTCTGTTCAAGTCCTTAATCAATCTTTAGTCTAGGAAATAAGAAAATACTCAGGTTTGTTCCACGCATTCCCTTCAAACAGCAATTCACAGCACAACAGTACTATATCAAGGACTTAGTAAAGTAGTTCAATGTCTGTATTTTGCAATGATAGAAACTGAAGTATTAGTAGTCTTATCTCTGAACTTTTAGCACATTATAATGACCAAGAACTTCAAATAGGATCATTCCTTCAGGTCTAGGATGATTCTACCTTATTCTAGGGAAAACACCTCTTTAGTATTGCATTGGCCAAAAAGTTCGTTTGGGTTTTCCGTAAGAAAACAGAAAAACCCGAACTTTTTGGCCAACCCAATACAGTGAATTTTAATATACAATAAGATAGACATTGGGTATAATTTGTTTTTTAAACATCTTCATTGAAGTATAATTGCCTTACAATGGTGTGTTAGCTTCTGCTTTATAACAAAGTGAATCAGTTATACACATACAATATGTTCCCA
The DNA here is from genome assembly GCF_009873245.2 of Balaenoptera musculus. Lineage (NCBI taxonomy): Eukaryota > Metazoa > Chordata > Mammalia > Artiodactyla > Balaenopteridae > Balaenoptera > Balaenoptera musculus. The sequence goes on along the minus strand of NC_045800.1, from coordinate 70,241,785 downwards.
TATCTCTCATTGGGTATAATTTTAAGCCAGCACATTCTGCTTCAAACCTTTAATGGTTTTCAACTAGTGCCCTTTGTATTATTCCTTTATTACATTTAAAAGCAAAAAGGATTGTGATCCCTAGAAAACAGTGGACTAACAAGCCAGACCAACCCAGATTAATTGATTATGAGTCATGTACGATTTTCAGGTAAGAAATAATCTCTTCTATATCCTCTATGAGGCAACCAACCTGAAAACTGCAGGTGTGTGCATGGCCAGAAGCCAAAATCCAGGACAAGATGATTTCAAAATCATGCTGAAAGTTCAATGTTCATATTTCATTATCAAACTTTTTTACATGAACTTGATCAAAACTTCAAATTTTAGTGGAAAGTTTTTTAAAACTTCTGTACTCATCCTCCAAAGTAAAGCAACCATACCACAGAAATCATAGTAATTAAAAAAAAAAACCCGAAAACTATAAAAAGCATCTTTAAGAACAAATAATTTGTTTTTTCCTCCTCCTTCCCAGCCAGCTGAGAGACACAGTAGAATCTGAAGAGCTCCCTCCTACTTCCTCTCTTTTTCCCTTCCCCCTTTACTTCAAAGAAAGTTAATTGCAGCCAGGCATGATCAGGAAATCTGAAAGGAGGAAGCAGAAACTCATTTGTGTGCAAAAGGAAGGAAAAAACAGAATTAACAATACCATGGTACGCTGCATCAGCAATGTATTAATATGCATTCATTATATTGTCTATAAAATGTTGATTTGATTTCTCTCCTCATTCAACTTGCTTTCCAAAATATTTAAAACTATAATCTATGATGGTTGCACCCTGATCCACCAACCACACGTAACTTAAAAAAATGACCAAATTGCGACTTCCTTTGGTGGTCCAGCAATTAAGACTCCATGCTCCCAATGCAGGGGGTCTGGGTTTGATCCCTGGTCAGGGAACCAGATCCCGCATGCCACAACTAAAAGATCCCGCGAGCCGCGACTAAGACCCAGTGTAGATAGATAGATAGATAAATAAATAAATATTTTAAAAAAAGAACAAATCAACTAACTTAATACATGCCATCTGATACTCAATACACTGAAGTGATTCAGAAAGAAAAGTGCAAACCAGTGACCTAAAAGTGAAAGGATCTGTATTAATTCTGAGTCATCTGTTTCCTAACCATTACCTTACAATATATGCTATTGTGATATATTTAAAAATAGGGCTGTACCACTATAAAGGTAACTAAAGGGAGCATACTACTACAGACTAAAATGCTGAGCACTCAAGGAGAAAGATGGTGAATGGGAATTCCCACTATAAAACTATTTAAACAGATTCACAGTGAAGCATCACTTGTGGGAATTTTTCAAACAAAACTTAGGTGTACTCTATACAGAAAGGCCATTTCCAAAGAAGACTTTTTTCCCCATCCCACATAAGAAGTCTACAAAGGACAATTAACACCCAGATTCAGAAGAAACTGCCTCATGAAATTTAAAGAAATGGGAAAAAACAGGGAGACCATTTTAAAAACTTGTTCAATTTTCCCCAAACGCCCTTCGACTTACATATGGTTACCCAAAGGTTAAGATTTATCAAGGCCCTATTTACAAAATCTATGCCAGGAACAGCTGCCATGTTTAACATGCCAAGGAATTTAATGTACTGTTTGGACAACTGGTTAGAGAAAAGCATTGTGGGATAAAGCCACTCTAATTACATGAACTCTAAAAGTATTTCCTTTATGTAGAGTATGTCTATATTTTATAAATTCATTTAAATAAATAACTTTGAAAACCTAGACTAAGCCATCTTCAGTCTCTGGAGTAAACTTTCATTCAAAATATTACAGTAGCTGTCTATAATGTACATACTGGAGAAACTTTTTATATTTTTAACCTGGTTTTAAAAACATTAAATATAAAAATTAAAATACATACAAAAAAGCTTTATTGTATACCATTTATTACTTGTAAAACTCTTAAGAAACACTAAAATTAAGGTATGCTGCATCCTAAACCAAGTGCTGTTAGTGTAATTCCTTCTGATCTCTTAGAACTGAGAATTCACATTATTTGTGAAGCACAAATGGTTAAAATGTCAAGTGAATCACCATCACCTTTGGATGATCGTATCCTTCTAGGCCAGAGGTCAACTTACCTATACTAGCAGGGAAAATATAAATAGCTAACAAAGACAATCATACAAATCACCAAGTCAAATAAGACTTTAGCTCTTAAGCCTTTATTTCTAATTCTTTCAATCACTATAATTTTAATAAACATGTTGTATAGTTTTAGGCCACCTGGCAAGAGTTTATTTTTAAAAGTAATTTCTACATAATGATTTCAGTTCTCTAAATCAAATCCAAGCTTCTACAGTGCTAATCAGCAGCCACAGAATTAAAATACTGAGGTGGAAGGTTCCTTTGATTTTTACCTATACTCACCTAGTCTAATTCCCACTAAAAGTCTGTTAGAAATGAGACAAATAAGGCTATAGCAAGCTAAATGGCATTTACACTAAAACCAAAACAAAATAAAACCCGAGGGAAATGCTCTAACACCTCCAATATTAAACTGGAACTGCTATGAATTTTTAGCTGTAATCAAAGAGCAAAAGCTAACAGTACAAAAATGAGGCCATTTAATGAACTATGAAAAATAATGTGAAAAGACAAAAACACCCATGTAGACTTCAAAGTAAGAAATAACATTTAATCGAGAGAACTATCATCTACTTTTGGTAGATCTAATAAAAGCGGAACATCACTACTAATTCCCTTAAGTATTATAACTTCACACACAACAAACCACTGCTCATTAACTCAAGCTCTTGTTCTTTCCATGGAAACAATGCCTCTATATTTTTCTCTTGAAAAACAGTAACTATTCTGAAATGAAATAGGAGTGTTGACTTTCAGCTCCATTAAAAAAAAGAAAGTCAAACTGGTTCACTCATACTTTCTTTCAATGCACTTTTTATATTATCTTAAACATTTAAGTAAAAAAAACCTATAAAATATACTGATTTAATTCAACCTAAAATCCAAATATACAAAGAAAACAAACTTCTGTGCATTTTTACTTCAACCTTAAAAAATTAACTCACAGAACTTAACTAGAGATTTTAAAAAACATTTAGCTTACTACTTTTGATATGAGTTTCTTTACATGATTTAAATCTAAAAACCTACTAGAGAACGTTTTTTCCAATTAAGTGTATTTGTATTTAAATTGCAACAACTGGGAATTAAAATTTAGAAACTGAACAATTCAATTAATGACAACCTAAAGGAAAATTCCCACTTAAAAAGAAAATGAACTACTATTATGCTAAACTGATATGAACGTATATAGTAAACACTAATCTCATTTAATTACATTAATTGACTCAATTCTTAACCTTTAGAGCTGGAGACAAAGATAATTTATACTAATATCTAACCAGTTATTTTCTAACAATGAACATTATTTAGAATGGCAGGGACTTTTATTTTGCTCACTTGTGCATGCGACAGGACGCTGGCTGGCTCACAGTAAGTTCTTGGTATATATTTGTTGACTGGATAAATGAATCATTTATCCTATAATCAAAATTTATCAGATGCACTGGGTTTCTTATACACCTTGATGTTAGCTAGAATTGAATATTCTAAAGAATATCTGAATATCAGTGAAGTTTAGTGAATAGTTAATTTTTAAAAGCAACCTAAAATTTCTTACCTGGTAGGGCTGAAAGGCACTATCTTCAGTTAAAAAATCCAGTTGTTTATCTACAAGGAATTCTACTGCAGTGATTGAACTGGGTATACTTTTTTCAACCAGGGGTTTGAAAGTCTGGTAAGAGAAAAAAAAAAAATTCTAATGGTTATTTTCTGGATTTTATCCTCAAAATGTGAAGGGGTATATATAAATACAATGTATTAAAGTCATCATCATAATGGTTTTAGGATACCAATTGGTATCGGTTTTCATATTATAACCTAAAGCGATGCTTTTATCCATACAATAGAGTACTTTATTTATTTAAAAGAAATGAAGATTTCAAGAAATGATATGAAAAAATTCCAGTATAAGTCCCAGTTTATTTTAAAAGAGGGATATAATCAAATATACATGTGTATAAAAATTTCTAATATAAAAAAAGAGAAATTGCTTCTGAAAAGTAAACTGGGTAGGAGAGCATATTACCCCAACTCTTTAAAATATTGTAAGTATTATTCTTTATAAAACAGAGTAGTTACGATTTACATGTGTAATTTTTTTCCTAGCTCATTCACATCAAGAAGGATTTTAAATGATCAGGATGCATCTGGTCTTTTAACTCCACCCCGTGTACTACTCACCCCCGCCCCTGCCCCAAGCACAAATAAAAATCCAGCTGCTTCACTAAGAGCAGCATGGGGGAAGGGTGTAGGAAAAGAAGAGGGAGGTAAGAAGTATTACACAAAACCGACCTTTCAGTAAAGTCTCTCCAGATTTCCACTATTAAAAAACAAAACAAAACAAAACACGGGCGGGGGCGGGGGGAGCAAATCCATGGTCATTTGATTGTTTTAAAGGAGACTCAACTTTTACATAAAGAAATTTACTCATATCTTGGGGTGGGGGTGGGGGTGGGAGTGAGCGAGGCAGGAGAGGAAGGAAGGAAATAAAGGTACTATATATGCATTTTTCTTATGACTATCACAATCACTTTCGAATAGAAGCAGTCTGAATAAAAGCCAAGTACATTATATCCATGATACTGCTTTAAAACTTAAAAAATGAAAACAATATTCCACAGTCTTAAAAACATATAGTGGCTTTACTATAAAAGAATCTAAGTTTGGAAAATGAAATAAACAAGGAACTAAGTTGCTAAACTACCTATATCACATGGGGAAATCTTTCTTGCTACAGGCAACTTCTGCAACCATTTGGATGTAAACCAAAGCTTTCGGCACAGACAGTAAAAATCCCCAGGAGATCCAAAGCCACTGTATTTCCCCCTTCTCTTATTTATGTCTTAAAGAAATCTAACATCTTACTAATCACAACTAATAAACACTCTGGGGAAAAACTTTTCAAGATTTTTAATTCAGAATGGCTCTTAAGCAGTTAATTTCTCTATTTAAGAAATTGTTTTTAAAGCTTTCAATTCGATTCACTGAGTCTGTGTTTTGAAAAAGCTAAAAACACAGAGGATAAATATTTTAAACATGCCTTATTTCTACACTATCCACACCATGAACTAATAAATGATATCTTCTTTCACAAATTAACATGAAAAAAATTCTCTTACACCTCCACTTATTTTCAGTATTCATGATTAGAAAACCTAATCACAGTAATATCCTCCCTCCCATGTCCTAGGGCTAACCTTTTAAGTACTACATATGTATCAAAAGTATTTTTATTTGGGTGAGAAATTACATTTTCAAGACAGACATTCCCCCATTATTTAGCTATCTCCTGCTACTGCTGCCATCTAACATTTTCCATTTACCATAACTAAATTCCTTAGTGTAGTATGTAACATTTTCATATTATATCTTTGTTTAGTTTTTAGTAAACTAGAAAACACTGGCCACCTTCTCAGGAGAACTTTTAATCCTTGAACTTTATCAAATGCTCTACTTCTTTTTAAACAGTACCAAGTCAGATCAACTTGGGAAGGTTAACAAAAAGGTCTACAAAAGGTATTATCTAAGTGGCTAAACATACAATTCAATTAAGTAGGATCTAGAAAAAAAGTAAACTTCTCCAGTCTTGAGTGCCTCTTTCTTAAGCAAATAATACAGGTGGTTTGCATTTCCTATGAGAACTAGTCATTTTATAATATGAAAAACATTCTTGTGAAGAGAACCTCTCAGAACTCAGCTTTTTAAGGTAGGTCAGAGTTCTAAGGGTAAATTTCAACAGGCCAATTGATCATAATTTAAATTACTGAGTTAGAAAAAACAAAGGTTTAGTTTCTAGGCTAAAATAAAGAATTTCTCATTTTAGGATATCTAATTGAAAGCCACTGGTAGAATTTAGCTATCAGAAATGTTAAAAGACTGGTTTATAATGGTCTATTTCTGATACATGAATACTTATAATACCCATGTACAAATGGAAGTCAAAAGTATACCATGCTTCTTAAATATTAGCAAACAGGGCCACGACTTGCAAATTTTAAAATGTGCAATTACTTTTAAACTACAAATATGTTCCCACAAGTGCCGATAAATACTTTTATAGTACTTGTTAAAGAAATGTTTTAATATGTATTAAACAAGCAACCCTAAAAATATGCGACTGTTCGTGCTTTATGGAAAAATTAAAGACAAACAACATATAAAACTAAGAGTTAAAATACATCCTGATTCCCTAAAGTGGCAAGTCAATGATGTAGCCATTAACTTTTGTATCCAAGTCAAACACATCCATTTCAAAGATTATTATAATAATTATTAGCTTAAAAATAAAAAATATTTAAATAAAAGCGAATGGATCCTACAGATTTTTATGTAGTAAGTATTTCATGGGTCTAGGTGCACTGGAATGTAAAGAAACTAGAACTCATGCATAGCTAAGTAATTCAAGACTCTAAAGATATACCATTCTATGAGGAACTTCCACAGCCTAAGGGGAAGCAAGGAGCTACCATCTGATGAAAGTCACAGTAGAATATGGCCCTAATCATAAAAAGACTATTATTCTAATGCTGAAAAAAGCCTTTGAAAATCCAAATTAAAATTACCAATTAAACAAAACACTTTTTCAATTTTATTAATGGATTGGGAGTTCTTTTAAGGTCCTTTGTCTTTGTTAACTGTACTTTAAAAATAGTATAAAGCCAAAATAAATACTTAGTTGAGAGCCTGCATTTCTAGTAGGGCCTACCACGCTATAGGAAGAATGCTTAGAACAACTGTATCCTGTTTGGGGCTCCATGCTGCACCACATTCCATTCACATGAGGAAGAGGCGAACAGATGAGCCCTCCTCGAAAAAATATTTTTAAAATAAATCAGCTACAGTTCTCAAACATAACTGAGCTGCTCAAACAAACCATGTTAAAGCTCATCATTTAACATTTAATTGGAAATTCATGGAGTTTATGTCTACAGTCTGAGTTTCTAACAATCTCCAGTTAACATTTAACAATTCCTTTTCCAAGTGAAAAAAATCAGGCTCATTAACTACAAAAATCTGATATAAATCTCCCTAAAGGAATATTAAAGCAGAAAACAATCTAGGATACATTTCAGAAGTCAAGGTTTAGTCTTAAAAAAAAAAAAAGACTGGAGTGACTCTAAAGAACAAAGTCCAAATTCCCACCCAAGCAGGTCTATTGAAAAACACGATACTGTTAGAAAACAAGTTGGGGGTGGGGACAAGAATACACCACAGAAGAAAACCCTCACAAAACAAACACCCCTACTTCCCTTAACACATTATATTCTAAAACTCTAATCTAAAACATTTCTGCTATAATACTTTAAACAACTGAGCTCTTTTTTTTTATCTTTACAGTGTTATGAAATTACTACACACACAATAAATCTCTTCCTAAACAAATGAAATTGTTAAAAATTCTTAAAACTAAGAACACTAAGGCTGGATCTATAAAAGACAGTGACCTTAATTCCTAAGGCTGAGAAGCAAAACCAAATGTAAATTAAGACAAAAGAAAAAGAAAGCAGAAAAATACAAACCGTACTTTGTTCTTGAGAATTTTAAAGTATCTTTAAATCTCATATATCCACGACAAGGCTTTAAAGGTCAAGAAGTATTGCTGACATTTCCATTTTGTTCTTGAGCAGTATTTTTTTTTAATCTAGCCTAAATACTTCTTAAGTCTTAAAAAATCACAGGCGAATGTCTCTCAAACCAAGCATTTCTAAGCTTACTTGCAGCGTCGTCATTGTATAGTAAGAAAAGCCAAGACCACAGAACGAAGCAGAGGCTGTAACCTAACAAGTCTCCGACGAGCAAATGACGATTTTCTGTCTGCTCTGGCTCGGTCCTGGCAGTGATGAGGATTACAACTCGCTCTTTGTCATCAGCACTGTGGTGTTAACGACTAAGAAATCCTGCAGCTGAAGCACTACTGCATCCTCCGATCTGGGTCAGGATAATTTCTCCCGAGGTCGCTTACATAACCAGTAAGATACTCCAAATAGAGAGAACAGCCATCCATCAGCTAGAGAAAGCCTTTTCCCACTGTACTCTGTCTGCGTGGAAACACACTGCAGTAGCTTCCAACAGTGCAGACACCCAAATGAGAACGACTACTTGGCTTAGGGCACACTGAGAGAAGGGAAGAGGCGGTGCTCTGTAAACTGTAACTAATCCTCCGTCACAGGTGCTGATGGAGTCACTTCCAGCACGAGTCACATTACTGGTGATTACTCATTTGGCTGCGCCATAGAGACTGGCTCATAATTTTAACAACAGACAAAGACAGACTAGTGGCGAGACTGAGAGCTCAAGTCTACTGTCTCCTTCATAAAGCAAATGCAAATACAAAGTTTTTGCTTTCCAGATTTACCAAGCGGAGAAAGTGCAGAAAACAAGTAATGTGTAACTATCTCTCAAGCTGGAAAAAATAAAGCATAACTTTAAACCATCAAAAATACTTTCAAGTGTGTTTTCACGTAAAGAATTTATTTTTAGTTTAATCATTTCTCCTTAGAAATATACTGATATTTTAAAAAACGCAGGGAAAAAAACAGTTTAACATTTCTGGAGTAATAATCTAAGTTAAATCAAGTGACATAACCAACAATCTCACTGACACTTTACTCAAAGGAAAAACAAACCGGTAATATTTATTTTGGCAAATTAAAAAATATTCCTGAAACATTTTCATTGTTTATAAAAATAATTTAAATAGTTTACAGTTATAAAAACCTATAATGGCCATACATGGCTACTGAGCACCTGACATATGATTAGTCTGAATTGAGATGTGTGCTGTATGTATAATAAACACACTGAATACGAAGAATGTCAGATATCTGCAAGTGCAAGAAAACATTCATCTTTTTTTTTTTTTTGAGGCAATTAATACGACTTTATTCGGAAAGTCGGCAGACCAAGAAGGTGGCAGACTAGTGTCTCTGAAACACTGTCTTCATTCACCTATTTCTTAATGATGTTTGTGAATGGTCTTTTATTATAAATTTGTCCCAATGTTAGGTATCTCAATTTCAATACATTTAAAATTTTACACTGATTTTTTAAAATACCACACACACAACCATTTTATCAAATTATGTTAAAAGAAAAACTTCCAGCCACCAGCCAATGCCCTGTCCCTTTAAATCTATTCCAGATGTATCAATTTCATTTCAAAGAAAACATCAGGTTAACTACTGAAAAGCAGATATTTTAAATTTAGTCTATTATGGATTGCACTTAAAATCTCAATCAATCCTGTTTTAAGGATGAAAGAGAGGAGTAATGATTATTCAAAGAATGTTAATAAAGGGACTTCCCTGGTGGCACAGTGGTTAAGAATCCACCTGCCAATGCACACGGGTTCGAGCCCTGGTCCTGGATGATCCCACATGCCGTGGAGCAACTAAGCCCATGCGCCACAACTACTAAGCCTGAGCTCTAGAGCCCTCAAGCCACAACTACTGAGCCCGCATGCCACAACTACTGAAGCCGAATCGCCCTAGAGCCCGAGTTCTGCAACAACAGAAGCCACCGCAATGAGAAGCCCATGCACGGCAACAAAGAGTAGCCCCTGCTCACTGCAACCAGAGAAAGCCAGCACGCAGCAACGAAGACCCAACGCAGCCAAAATATAAAATACAGCATCCTAATAATTCATTCATAATTAATTACTTAAGACGTGAACATAAAACATATATGGAATTAAAAGAATTCAATGTAATGTAAGTTACCAAAAAAACAACTGGAGTAATATGGCAGCCTTATTCTGAGCCACAAACAACAAAGAAACTCAAATGTTTGATTCAGGTTATTACATTATAAACTATCAAATTTTAAATATACATCATACTACTTTTCTATAATTTATTGTGCATTAGAGAATGAGTTAAATATTTCACAAGATTCATCTTACAATCTCACATAAATTCAAGTTTGACTATATGTGTTATTAACTTAAAAACATGTCTTTGTTCCTCAAGTACTATTAGTCCCCTACAGAATCAAACAGCATTAAGACCTATACTTAGCTAACAATCCAAATGCCACAATATTTATATATTGCTAGTGATACATAATTCAGTAATTTTTATAAAATCAAAATAATTAATGTCAATACTGAAAAACCATTCACTTTTATTTCATACTACATCAGAGTTGCATTAAAGTTAGATGCTTCTCCATTGCTATAAATACTACATAGTTGATTCTTTTTTTTAAAAAAATAAATTTATTTATTTATTTATTTATTTTTGGCTGTGTTGGGTCTTCATTTCTGTGCGAGGGCTTTCTCTAGTTGCGGCGAGCGGGGGCCACTCTTCATCGCGGTGCGCGGGCCTCTTACTATCGCGGCCTCTCTTGTTGCGAAGCACAGGCTCCAGACGCGCAGGCTCAGTAGTTGTGGCTCACGGGCCCAGTTGCTCCGCGGCATGTGGGACCAGGGCTCGAACCCGTGTCCCCTGCATTGGCAGGCAGATTCTCAACCACTGCGCCACCAGGGAAGCCCTACATAGTTGATTCTTAATGCAAATAAAGGGTACAAGTGCAACTAGTTGAAAACCATAAATATCTTAATATTTAAATTGGCCTTAATAAATATTTTTATATATATATATATGAATGTGAGTTTGGTCTGGTACACTGGCAAATTTCTAACACAAATAAAAATAGTGAAGTAACAATACAGAGAAACCACTTGGAAGCAAGCGTAGGTTGCTCAGCTTTTACATCAAGTCTCCTTAATTCTCTCTTGTTCTTACAACTCATAAGGGATGGTATTAAATATCACCTTTCAGAGAGCGAAAAGCACCAATTTGAGGCGAGCAGCATTTCAGTCCTTTAAACTGGTTCTTCTTATGGCTTATACCTTCCTTAATGAATTAAGGAAGGAAGTTGAAGAGCTACTGTTAAAAATTTTTTTTCTCTCTTTTTTTTGGTTGGGTAAAAGGTCTTTTCTGGCAGCTAAACCAGGCTAGAGGAAGAGGAAACTACTCCAGTTACTGCCCAGAAATACACATCTCTGACTTCCTTCCTTTTTAGCTGGTTTCTAGGTTACAAGCTGAATAAGTCAACAGAGGTGAGAAAGTAAACAGAGGCTTAAAAGGAAGGCAACACTGTATGGCTATCTGAAGAAAATCTGTTCCTTCCAATAACTGTAGAACCTTTTTACATGTAATTAAGAGTTAAACTAGCATTTTAGTCCCATTTATCTTGGGCTATGAAAGAAATAAATCCCTCATCTTTATAGATATGGAAGCCTAAACAAACAAGTGGATTTCTCCAAGTATACAGACTTTACAAAAAACCAAAAACCTCTAAGTTTCAGTGGCTTAGCATTTTAAGTATTTCTTTTTTAGACATAAGGATAGGAAAACAAGAGAAACAATAGTAGTTAAAAGAGGATTTGGACTTGATATGGCCTTATTTGAAGGCTGACTAGATTCAGGAAAATACTTTTCAATATGCCCTACTGCCCTATAACTCTATGAAAATATATAATCAAACATGTAACTCTTGCATCATGGTAATGCCCAAATGATTAACTTCTTCACATTAATAAATCCATATAGATCTTCCAGGCACTGCAAAGGTTGTGTAGCAGTTTCGTACCTTCAATAGACCATGAAGTTCCAAGAGGATTTCCAGATGATACAGACCTAATCTTGATTTTTAAACTCTCTTCTCTCCCTTAAGCGTGCAGGACGTTCATTCAACCAATATGCATGGGATGTCTTGAATTAGTGCACCTTCCCCTCCTCTCTTACCTATATCCTTGATAACTGCCCCAGTCATAAGAGGAAAGTTGTGCAACAACAGCATGTGTTCATTTTTTAACTTGGTAAATATCACATCATAGGTTCTATGACATATAGTTGACTAAGAAAAATCACTGTTGATAACACAAAAACACTACACAAATAGTCTCTGTGTCTGAATAAGCATTATGGCTGAATTCAGTGTCCTTTCTTTTATTTTTTCCTTCTAGTCTTTCTGAGTACTAATAAAGCACATACCCTAACTCCAGAGTAGTTTTATCAGTTTGTCATATCTAGGACTTCTCTTTCAGAATCTCCCTGATCAGTCTTTCTTCCTCCCAATGTTATGAGGTTTCACTTAAAATCATCCCTCTATATCTGCGAAGGATTGGTTCCAGGGCCCAGGAGGACATCAAAATCCTTGAAGGCTCAAGTCCCTTATATAAAATAGCACAGTATTTGCATATAACCTACCCACATCTTCCCATAAACTTTAAATCATCTCTAGATTACTTATAATACTTAATACAATATAAATAATATGTAGATAGTTGCCAGGTGCAAGGCAAATTCAAGTTTTGCTTTTGAAAATTTTTTGGAATTTTTTCTTCTGAAATTTTCCAAAGTTGATTGCATCCTCAGATGCAGAACCCGCAAATAGGAAGGGCTGACTGTACTTTTCTTTCTCTACAACTTCACAGGTGTGTGCCATTGAGATAACCAATTTTTCTTTCCACAAATAATTCCAAACTATATTTTTAGACCTAAATTTTCATCCTCTAACCTGTATTTTATACTGTTACTAGGACACAGCCATACTTGTACCCTGTCACCACATAAAGCCAAATATGACTAGAATTAAATACTTAACCTTCTTTCCTAAGTTATTCACGCTTCTTTCAAAACCACTAGAAATATTATCACTACAACTTAAGAAGTAGTTACCTCAAAATTCATTAATACAGTAATCATGCTTGATGATTTACTTTGGTTCCCTTGCTCATATTATAATATTCTGAATACTTGATATTTTTCCTTTAAACCTCTGCCAATAATATGTAATTTTTAAATAAATTATTCCATAACTTTAATATGACTTTGATAAAAATATCAATAAGAATTTTTGTAAGTAGACAAATCAAATTTATGGAAAAGCAAATATAATCAGAAAAGTTCTAGAGAAAGAAAAGAAAAATACAAATCAATGATAGGAAACTAGCCCTAAAAGATACAACAAATTTCAATGCTCTAATTAATACAATGGGAAACTAGAACATACATCAATAATAATCAATGGATAGTTTAAAAAGTCCCAAAATAGCATCCGGTAAGTACGGGAATTTAGTGTAAAATAAAGGTGGATTTTCAAATCCGAGGGGGTAAAATGAGAATGAGAAAGTTTAATACAAGAAAGATAGCTGTTAAAATAGAAAGGGAACTTTACAGATTAATCTCATTTTTACAGAGGAAGAAATGGACATTCAGAGAGATTAAGTGATTTTTTTCATCAAAATACTTGTTTGTAGAAGCCCTGGGACTAGAAAGTGGATTTCCTAATTCATAGCTGAATGAATGATTTTTACATTGTAAGATGGTGTGAAACAACCATATTGTTTTCATGCTTGTTGCCATGAGACAGCAGAGAGCAAAGTGTTTTGCTATCTGCTGAATAAAACTTTAAACTTTGAACTTAAAATGGAGGAACCTGAAACTAGTCTAGAAGAAAATGCAAAATTATATACTACCAAGGAAAAGAGGTAGAACATAATAAACTTATCTATTTTTAATATGCTTTACTGACACACCTCACCTATCAGAAAGAAGAAACAACCAGGATTAGGTAAACCATTCAACATAAAGGAGTTTCTAAAGCTATATTCTGAAAAACACCATTTGAGAAGACAATAAAAAACTAAGAGCTAAAAGAAAAAGCGAGTTTAATTTAATTCCTATTTTGTCACTATCATTTCTATCAAGAAAAAATATTTTTTAATGTAGAAAGTGTAAACTAGGGATTAAAAATAAACTAAACCATAAAAAACAGATATAGGATCCTTTTTGCTTTGTTTCAAGAAACAACTAGTTTTCCTTATAAATAACATAATTACATTAGAGAATAATTTGGAAAACAAAAGAAATGGGTGAAGAAAAGGATCCCATGGTTCTAACCATGAACTCAGCCAGTTAAGCATGTAATTGAACTTTCCGGCTTTTTTTCCACAAGTATGTATATTTGTTACCAAGTTTTAAGGCACGTATAATTTATAAGTTGCTCATTTCACTTAGCATTTTTTTTTTTTTTTTTTTTTTGGCTGTGCCACGTAGCTTGCAGGATCTTAGTTTCCCAACCAGGGACTGAACCCAGGCCCCTGCAGTGAAAGCACAGAGTCCTAACCACTGGACTGCCAGGGAATTCCCCACTTAGTACTCTTTTCATGTTATTACATTGCCATCATTTAAAACAGCTACCTAATAAATACTTAATCAAGCAAATGAACATTAAGTTTATTACGCCTTTTCTCAGTGTTGGATATTTAGGCCTTCTTCACTTCTCTACTATCACAAAAATAATAGGAAAATCTTCATGCTTTTGTTAAACAACCAAAATTCTAAGTTTAGAGGGTTCAAATAAATTACATGTTAGAGGGCTTCCCTGGTGGCGCAGTGGTTGAGAATCTGCCTGCTAATACAGGGGACACGGGTTCGAGCCCTGGTCTGGGAAGATCCCACATGCTGCGGAGCAACTAGGCCCGTGAGCCACAATTACTGAGCTTGCGCATCTGGAGCCTGTGCTCTGCAACAAGAGAGGCCGCGATGGTGAGAGGACCGCGCACCGCGACGAAGAGTGGCCCCCGCTTGCCGCAACTGGAGAAAGCCCTCGCACAGAAACGAAGACCCAACACAGCAAAAATAAAAATTAATTAATTAATTAATTTAAAAAATATTACATGTTAGAATATTAAATTGATAGATATAAACTCAGAGCCATTACTGGCAATCTTTGAAAAAAACCATGACATTATCAAGATATTAGAGAGAGGTACGTATTAATATTTATAAAGGAGGAAAGGGGCAATTTAGAAAAAAACTACATGCTAGTAAATGAACTCCAGCAAAACTCCAAGATGTATAATTAGAATCATGAAAAAACAAACAAAAAAACCCACACAGTGATAGTTCCTAAGAGCCAAATATACTCACTGAGAGTAATTTGTCTTGTAATAAAAACAAAGGTTACTTTTATCAAGAAAATTTGCAATAGGTAAGTCAATGAAATATGGGCTAGATGACAGTTCTTGGTACATTTGTACCTAGTTAAACAGTACTGAATAATAGTACCACTTTTAACCTATAACATAGCATCTCTTCATCTTTGGTCTTACATACTATCACTTGAAGGCTACCTTTATTTGCAAATTAATAAATGACAGAATGATTCCAAAATATATCTCACAAAAAATGCAATTAAGAACTAGATTACTCCCAAAGTTAATAATCAAAAGGTTAGGTTCTATTTTTAGGTTGAAAAAATCAACTACATAGGTAGAATGTAAGGGAGATCTAGCTTCCTAGAAATTCATATGAAAGAATTCTGGAGGATTTCAAGACACTAAGCCAATAGAAGTCATGTATTTTTTAAAAAGAGAGGACAGAGCGGTGACAAATCAAATTTTGACACAAAGTACCCAGACCAAGGGAGGTATTGGTCCCTTTAGATTTTGCACTGGTCATACCATCTCTGAATATCTTGTTCAATTTGGGACATCATAATAGAAGAGGAACAATTACAAACTGAGGTGTGTCGACACTTAAAAATCACGATTTATTAGGATCATTTGAAGGAATGGAGAAGAGGAGAGCAAACAATAATTAAACTATGTACAATTACTTAAAGGGTTGGGTAATTTGAAAAGGAAGAAGCTTGTAAGTAAGATTTCCATAAACACCAATTCTAGCTCAGCACAAAGAATGTACAAATTTTTAATAATTAAACACTATCAAACCAAGGGAGACTTACTCATGAAGTAGTGAGCTTCCAATAACAAGAAGCAATCAAGAAGAATCTGGATGAAAACTAACTTGGCAAGCTTGTCACTGAAGGATCCCATTTCTGGCTTTGGCAAGGGGTTGTTTATGAAATATCAAAGATTTTTTTCCAATTCTAAGATTCTAATAATGTATTCATTAAGCAATTTAATGTTTAAGAGCAAAGTGAAGATAAACAAAATTAAACCAAACTTTCCATAAACACTGCTACTACTGCTTTTGCATATAAGAAAGCATAAAAAGAGTACTGCTGGGCTTCCCTGGTGGCGCAGTGGTTGAGAATCTGCCTGCCAATGCAGGGGACACGGGTTCGAGCCCTGGTCTGGGAAGATCCCACATGCCGCGGAGCAACTGGGCCCGTGAGCCACAACTACTGAGCCTGAGCGTCTGGAGCCTCTGCTCCGCAACAAGAGAGGCCGCGATAGTGACAGGCCCGCGCACCGCGATGAAGAGTGGCCCCCACTCGCCGCAACTGGAGAAAGCCCTCACACAGAAACAAAGACCCAACACAGCCAAAAATAAACATAATAAATAAATAATAAATAAAAATTAAAAAAAAAAAAAAGAGTACTGCTTAATGTTCATGTATTATTGACACAAGGTGGCAGAATTAAAAGTAAAAAGTAACATCTCCCATTTCAGAATAAATTAAGTTAACCAAGACTTGTTCTGTTTGGCAGAAATAACTACATGGGAGACTTTTGTGGCACAGAATTTCTGTAATCCACAGATCCTTCATCTCTTACGTTGAAAAAGTAAATGTAATTTTGTGAGAATAAAAAAATTACAAAATTAAATCTACTCAACCATAAATGCAAAGCATGTGTTAAAATGCTAATAATCACAAAATCACAGAAGAAATTAAAAGTTAAGCTAAATAAAATATTTTAAAATATTTTTTCCAATTTTTATTAATCATTTCACTGCTTGTACTCTTGGAAAGCTGAATAGGATATCTATTTCTTTATTGGTTTTGTTCATTTCTGTCTGGCAAACATCTGTTACTTGTGCAGCACAAGTCAACAAAGCCTCTACAATTATTTCCCCATTATCTCCTTGTTTGTCAAAAACTCTGATGATGTCAGCAACAATCTGGAAGCGGAATTTTTCAACTAACAAGGAGGATTCACAACTTCCATTAAGTATAATAGAGTAGCTATTTTGGTTATTTTAAAAATTAATACATTTTAAGTGATAATGATCCATATGCTAAGTAGTATTTAGATTCAAAATATGGTAATGCCAAAGTTATCAACGTTTCAGGCATATTTCGTTAAGTATTATAACTTATGCCAACATTCTGACAGGCCTGAAATAAAGTACTAACTACAATGCCAAGTTAAAAGGCTACAATGGAAGAGAGAACTTCACGTAAAGACCTCGGCACTAAAGTGTTTTCTTTGAATTACTAACAAATTATGATTCATTCAAAATGAACTTTCCTTCCCTTCTAAATATTACAGGACAACTGAAAGTTATATTGGAAAAAAACCCACAAAAACAAAAAACCCCAGAGAAAACGAATACCCATTACCTAATTTCAGGTCAATAACCACTAATATAAGTTTGCTACACTTCCTTTAAAGAAATCTCTCCCCTCTAAAGCTCTGTTTAGGTCAGTTCCTGTTTCATTGAGGACATCTCCCTCTAAGGGAATGAGGCAACAAAAGTCCTAAGGCTAAGTGGGGAGGGGAAAAGCTAAGGCCCATTAGTGATGCCCAGAAGCCTTGCTTAAGTTTATCTCTGTAGAGAGAGAGGAAAGTTTCACAATTAGACTCTTCATGGATAATAGATTCCTTCCAGGATCTTAGTTTCCTTCAAAGTTTCAGACAGCCTGTAAGCAATCTGGACAAATAAACTTCTTTGGGACTCCTGTGGATTTAGTAGTGTTTTATAGCTTTTCAAACAGTTGTTTTCTCCTTAGGGATTTGAAAACTTCTCTGCATTGACCACTGACCACATGTTTTTAGGAGCTTTTTAAAGTAGAACCATTTTTCCTGATTTCAGGAATCCTTAGGATCATCTTTCCTTCTTCCCAACACATTTAGGTCAAACTTCGAGCTGTATTCTACTTGGCCTTGGACAACATGAGCATACTCAAAAGGTTACATTATTTAGCTTAAAAAAAAAAAAAATCAAACCATTTAAATGGTCATGGAACTATGAATTTTTCTACTCTGATGGGAAGAAATGCTACATAAGGAAGCAACTGCTAAAACACAACAAACTACTGAATGTAACAAAAGAAGCAAACTCACAGATATACAGAACTAGTGGTTATCAGTGGGGAGAGGGAAGGGGGAGGGGATTAAAGATACAAACCATTATGTATAAAATAAGCTACAAGGATATATTGTACAACACAGGGAATATAGCCAATATTTTATAATAACTATAAATGGAGCATAACCTTTAAAATCTGTGAATCACTATACTGCATACCTGTAATATATAATATTGTATATCAACTATACTTCAATAAAAAAAATTTTTTACAAAGAAGCAATTGCTTATGAAACAGATTTATCAATGGGTCAACTAAAAATGCCTGTGTACTTTCCACTGCCACTTGCTTTGCCAGCAAGGAGGGAGTTGTCTTTACCATTCTCTTACAGTAGTGAACTAGATTGAGCTTTGATAAGCTTCATTAAGTTTATTACTACATTAATTGGTAAAGAATCCTGAAAGGTTTACTTTACTTCCAGAGCTTAGTGCTGAAGGCACAGAGTGTTGTTAGCCAAGTCCTAAAACAGTGGTTCTCAAAGGATAGACCTCTGTCCAGCTGCATCAACAGTATCAAGTAACTAGTTTAAAATGCAAGTTCTCAGCCTTCACCCCTACCAGAATCAGAATTTCTGAGAGGTAGGGCCTAGAAATCTGTGTTTTAACAAGTCCTTGGGTAATTCTGGAGCACCTTGAAGTTTGAGAACCAGTGGCTCATAGCAAGTGTTCTTAACCTCTATGGGGTCAGTGTACTCTCAGAGTCTGATGAAAGCTATAGCCCCCCAGAAACATGACACATAAAATTATGCACCACAATTTCAGGGGTTTCCAAGATCATCTGGAGAATCTTCTAAGAATATACATTTCTAAGCTTTAACCCTGATGATCTACTGAATCAAAAACTCAGGATGGGGCACTTCATTGTAAATATTTTTTTTTATTGCAAATATTTTTAAAACTTCATTTTAAAAATATTTTCCCCACTGCCTCAACATCTCCACAAATAGGCTATAAGCACCCTGGCCCAGGTGACCAGGTACACCAGGTTGATAAGGTTGGCCTCTGCCACAAGTTCCCTTTCCTGCCCTCCTCTGACCATGACCTAATAACATTCAAAGGCACCAGTGAAATCTTCTTGGCTCTTTTACTTTTACTTGGGTAATCCAACCTGACACCCCCAAGAAGAACACTAGCCTACAGGTCCTTGTGTTCTCTCTTGGCTCCCCACCTGCGTGGCTGAGCCTACTCCCTTGTGGCATAGTGACTTTTTCTCTCTAGGACCTCTGAGTATAACAAACTTTGTTTTCATGTGCCTCTCCTGTGTCTCCTCTTGTGGCTGTACCTCACTGACCATCAAATAAAAGAATACTGAACCGGCCTATTAATCCTCAGTTTTAAAATGCTATCTGACTTAAATCTGAGGTTCAGTCAGTTTTGAGAACCACTGCTTCAAGGATCCATGAATGTTCGTTGAAAACACCTAGTCTAGAGTGATCATATCTCAGGACAGAGTGCCCCAGTTCAGGTCTTAGATATTCTCTTGACAAATCAGTCTCCTTGTCACTTTGCTAACTCAACCTCCTACTCTCTCAGGAAGCACAGGGTCTTTAAATAGCTTATCAACAGCTTACACTGGAAAGCTGCTCATTCTCAATGTGGAGATGTGAGAATCATGTAGCAATCAATTTCACACACCAGGTTCTCAAATTCAAATAACCTAGGGCTAGTGGAAGATAAGCTCTTTTGTATTATGCAGAGAGATACCTATTTAAAGATGCCTTGGATTCCTAAAAATATCACGCAGTTAAAGCAGCAGGCTCAGAAAGTGGCAATGCTGCCGTCCCTAGATTAAATGGAAAGAGGGAACAGAGCCAATATAGTAAACAATATAACCACAAAGGTAGTTTTCTCTTGATGCTTAAAAAAGATGAGAGTTACAATCATTGCTGTTCCTTACCTTCTACTCAGTAGGAGGAACACAGAGGAAGTTCCTCAAGAGAAGATATGAAGAGCCAAAAGTATAGTTAATCATTCAACAAAAAAGATTTCCAAGCTGATTAAAATTGCCTATGAAGCAGCAAAAAAATCTCCCAGGTCACATGAACTATGAACCAAGAATGAGTTGGCTTAAGATCGTGACCCAAGGAGGTGAAGGCCCAAAATTACATTACAGTCTTCTATCATGTATGATCAATTACAGCAATTTGGGGGATAGGGAGGAGAAAATGGGGGACACTAAGGTTAAGTGTCCTATCCTGACATCTACAAAGCATACATGAAGTTATAATTAAAGGTGCTCATCTTTAGAATGATATCACTTATATGTAGAACCTAAAATATGACACAAATGAACCTATCTACGAAACAGACTCACAGAAATAGAGAACAGACTTGTGGTATGTACGGAATGGATGGACAACAAGGTCCTACTGTATAGCACAGGGAACTATATTCAGTGTTCTTTGATAAACCATAATGGAAAAGAATATAAAAAAGAATGTGTATGTATGGCTAAATCACTTTGCTGTGTAGCAGAAATTAACACAACATTGTAAATCAACTATACTTCAATTTTAAAAAAACATATATGAAGCATAAAACATTCACTAATAGTGAATCAAGCTCTCAAATTACATACTTTAGTTATTACAAGTTTATGACCATTAATTATTCATCCAGTTAGCAAACGTTTGTGCAGCCCCTATGATGTGGTATATATCCACTGTGCATATTACATACAGAAAGTAAGAGTTATCACTATTTTGTTTTCCTTGGCATCTTCTCTAGATAATAGAGGAAATAACTGCTCTTGTACAAGGAAATTTAAAGAGTAACGTTAAATCCCCAGTTTAGGTTCCAAAAAGCTACTACTTAACTATGGTGCAACACACACTCCCACCCCATCCCTCACAGGCATGCATTAGTATAATATGTGGTAAAACTTGCTTGGCAGCTTTTGATGCAAAAAAAGCATTAGGAAGTTTTATTCATTCTACAAACATTCACTGGAATATCTACAATGTGTTAAGCATTGTCCCAGAGATTTTGGATGATGCAAAGATGAAGCTAAACAGAAACTGCGTATAAGGCAAGAATGTACTGTGTGATGTGAATGCTACAACTGCTATTATAGAGTGTTCCAAATATATGAATAACAGTCCCAATAGATTGAGGTGATTTCAAATGAAAATTAAAGGCATCCCATTCAGAAAGATATAGACATTAAAATATAAATAAAAGTAGGTGACGTGGATAGCAAAGGTCTGTCTAAAATCAAGTCATGTTAAGACTGCTTAAAGGAACTGGGAATGTTTAGCCTAAGTCTTTATTACACTTTAATATATAGGAAGAACTTGACATAACTTGCTCTAGAGCAGAGGATCTCAACCTGGGTTTTTAAAAAAAGCCTTCAAGGAGTCCAAAAAATCCTTGAAATTATTTGTTAAAAATTTACGAATGTGAGAATTTTTTTTCCCCTGGGAAAAGGGCTCTTGATAGCTTCTATCAGATTTTCAAAGGAGTCCCTGACCCAAAAGATTTAACAAACAGCGCCTAGAAGATAAAGTAGGTTAATATACGGAAGTTGTGTACAGCTAGATTTTGGGTCAATGTTAGGAAAAGCTTTATAACACTTTTAGCTATGCAGTAATGGGATGAGCTGCCTTATGAAGTAGTAATATCTCAGAAAGAAAGCATTCCTACATGCAGAGGGTATTCATTTATTATTTTTTTTAGTAAAAACATATCTGGTAATCTACTTACTGATGATTTTTTTTTTTTAAACATCTTTACTGGAGTATACTTGCTTTACAATGGTGTATTAGTTTCTGCTCTATAACAAAGTGAATCAGCTATACATATACATATATCCCCGTATCTCCTCCCCCTTGCGTCTCCCTCCCACCCTCCCTATCCCACCCCTCTAGGTGGACACAAAGCACTGAGCTGATCTCCCTGTGCTATGCAGCTGCTTCCCACTAGCTATTTTACATTGGTAGTGTTTATATGTCCATGCCACTCTCTCACTTCGTCCCAGCTTACCCTTCCCCCTCCCCGTGTCCTCAAGTCCATTCTCTACATCTGCATCTTTATTCCTGTCCTGCCCCTAGGCTCTTCAAAACCTTTTTTTTTTTTTTCTTAGATTCCATGTATATATGTTAGCATACGGTATTTGTTTTTCTCTTTCTGACTTACTTCACTCTGTATGACAGTCTCTAGGTCCATCCACCTCACTACAAATAACTCAATTTCGTTTCTTTTTACGGCTGAGTAATATTCCATTGTATATATGTGCCACATCTTCTTTATCCATTCATCTGTCGATGGACACTTAGGTTGCTTCCATGTCCTGGCTATTGTAAACAGAGCTGCAATGAACACTGTGGTACATGACTCTTTTTGAATTATGGTTTTCTCAGGGTATATGCCCAGTAGTGGGATTGCTGGGTCATATGGTAGTTCTATTTTTAGTTTTTTAAGGAACCTCCATACTGTTCTCCATAGTGGCTGTATCAATTTACATTCCCCCCAGCAGTGCAAGAGGGTTCCCTTTTCTCCACACCCTCTCCAGCATTTATTGTTTGTAGATTTTTTGATGATGACCATTCCGACCGGTGTGAGGTGATACCTCATTGTAGTTTTGATTTGCATTTCTCAAATGATTAGTGGTGTTGAGCATCTTTTCATGTATTTGTTGGCAATCTGTGTATCTTCTTTGGAGAAATATTTAGGTCTTCTGCCCATTTTTGGACTGAGTTGTTTGTTTTTTTTGATATTGAGAGGCATGAGCTGCTTGTAAATTTTGGAGATTAATCCTCTGTCAGTTGCTTCGTTTGCAGGGGGTATTTGTTTATGTAGGACACTACAACATGAACAGCAAGAGTGTTCAATGTTTATCAAGAGTATTACCAGCTATGGACCTAGAGACTGTCATACAGAGTGAAGTAAGTCAGAAAGAGAAAAACAAATATCGTATATTAACGCATATATGTGTAATCTAGAAAAATGGTATAGATGATCTTATTTGCAAAGCAGAAGCAGAGACACAGACATAGAGAACAAATGTATGGATACCAAGGGGGAAAGGGAGTGGGGGGTGGGAGGAATTGGGAGACTGGGAGTGACATATATACACTACTGATACTATGTATAAAATAGATAACTAATGAGTGCTACTATATAGCACAGGGAACTCTACTCAATGCTCTGTGGTGACCTAAATGGGAAGGAAATCCAAAAAAGAGGGGATATATATATATATACGTATAGCTGATTCATTTTGCTGTACAGTAGAAACCAACACAACATTGTAAAGCAGCTATACTTTAATAAAAATTAATTTTAAAAAAGAGTATTACCAGGTAAAATCATTGTTACTTAAGAATTTTCTTTATGGGTAGGACTATATGGCATAATAAAGTGCTGAAAATGTGTGCATGTTGTATTTTTTGGATAACAACTAATTCCGTTCTAGATAACAGGAAAAAATGAGATGTATGAATTCCTAAGATATGATTAGTAAAGAGTGCAAGCATCCTGTGTGGCACATCAGACACAAAGAGAATATACAGAAAGAGAATACATGGAAACACCAAGTAATGTAATCTATTCATTAAGCTCAGATCATGTCACCTACATATTGATAGCTATGTCACCTCTAAAATGGGCATTCACTGGTGACACCCATTATGGTCTTAGGTGTCTTTTGCCAAAAATGTAAAAGATGAAAGGAACAGCTGCTCAGCAAGTCTTTGGTGAATTATACTTGCGGCCAGGCTTAGATACTCCCGCAAAAGTAGGCAAGTATTGAGTCTACCTGGCCCCTTCCCTCCACTGAGTTCCCTGGCTCACATTCAACTCTGGTTCTTATAGTTATGTTATTAGCAGTGAAAGCTGTGTGGCATAAATAGACAAAAGAACTTGGTAAGACTCAGAAGTGACTGTCACAATCTTTTTACCCCAACTGCACCCTATCCTGAGTGTACTAGCCAACCTCATATCTTTCCCCTTCTTTATTTTAAAAGTTTTAAATAGACTTTATTTCTTAAAGCACTTGTAGGTTCACAGCAAAATTGAGTGAAAAATTCAGAGTTCCCATATAGCCCCTATTCCCACACATGCACAACCTCCCCTATTATGAGCATTCTGAAACAGTGATACATTTGTTTTGTTATAATCAATGAACCCACAACTGACACATCATCATCACCAAAGTCCAACATTTACATTAGGGTTCACTCTTGGTGTTGTACATTCTATGGGTTTGGACAAATGTATGACATGTAACCATCATTACAGTATCACACAGAACAGTTTTGCTGCCCTAAAAATTCTTTGTGCTCTGCATATTCATCCCTCCCCTCCTCCCCACCCCACTGATTTTTTTTACGGTCTCCATAGTTTTGCCTACTCAAGAATGTAATATAGTTGGAGTCATACAGTACACGGCCTCTTCAGATTGACTTCTTTCACTTAGTAATATACACTGAAAATTCTTCCATGTCTTTTCATAGCTTCATAGCTCATTTCTTTTTAGTAATGAATAGCATTCCATTGTCTGGGTGTGCCAGTTTATCCATTCACCCTTTGAAGGACATCTTGGTTGCTTCCAAGTTTTGGTTACTATAAATAAAGCTGCTATAAACACCTATGTGCAGGTTTTTGTATGAACATAAGTTTTCAACTCATTTGTAAAATACCAAGGAGCACGATTGCTGGATCGTATTATAAGAATACGCTCAGTTTTGTAAGAAACTGCCAAACGGTATTCCAAAGTGGCTGTATCATTATGCATTCCCACCAGCGATGAATAAGAGTTCCTATTGCTCCATATTCTTGCCAGCATTTTACTAATACTTCCAATATTACTTATTAGAAGTAAGTATTGATACTTACTAATACTTCCAATATTAGTATTTTGGATTTTTTCCATTCTACTAGGTGTGTAGTGGTTATCTCCTTGTCTAAATTTGCAATTCTCTAATGACATCTGATATTGAACATCTTTTCACATGCATATCTGCCATCTGTAAGTCTTCTCTGGTGAGATGTCTTTTGCTCATTTTTTAACCAGTTGTTTGTTTTCTTATTGTTGAGTTTTAGGAGTTCTTCGTATATTTTGGACAAAAGTTGAAACCGAGTCCCCCTAACACTGAGTTCCCCTGCTGAGCTTATGGTTAACCTCTCTCTCTATCTTCACTGCCTCTCTTGCCCCTCACCTGTTACCCTCAGGATTGAGGAGTATCAAAGAAAGGGGTGGTACTGAAACTGAGCAAGACCCTGTGGGGCCCTCCTGGGTACAAAAGTCTTTCTGTGCTCTCTGTTTTTTGTTTGTAGAATAAGGCTTTAGTCTCCTAGGCCTTCCTGAGTTCCAAAAAACAGATTAAAGCAGTTACTGATTAGGGAAGTGAGGGAACGCAGAAACAAAGGAAAAGCAGTCAAGAAACAACCGTTCAGCAATGAAACAGAGTCCTAGTTCCTCCTCAAGGGATATACATAACAATCTGATGCATATCTTGGAGTAGTTCTGCAGGAACTAAGATCCCTGCCCAAATGGAGGATGGTGACTACATGTTGACAGCAAGCATGTAGACCCCAGACTGGTTGGAACAAGAAGGCTGATGACTAAGATTCCTGAAGCATCACCCTGTTACCTCACCACCAATCAATCAAAAAAAGTCACGCACCCAGGAGCTCTCAGCCCAAATGTTGCCTTTAAAAACTCTTCTCTGAAAGCCATAGGGGAGTTCATCAGGTCCTTTTGAGCTTGAGCAGCCCGTTCTCCTTGTTTTGCCCTGCAATAAACCTTCCTCTGCTCCAAACTCTGAAGTTTCATGTGCATAGGGCACATGAACTTGGGTTCAAAAACACAGTCTTTAATCAGATATGTCTTTTGCAAATACTTTTCTCCTAGACTATGGCCTGTTTTCTCATTCTCTTAATCTCCTTATTTGTTGTTATATATATTTAAACTGATTTAATAACTTTGTAATTCCAGTATTTTAATATAATCTGTGGTTCTTTCTGTTGCACAGACTCTGGGAAACTTTATTCTTCCAATTAGCACAAATGAAAGGTACAACTTTATCACAGTAATTTCTCACACAGCACCAGTAAACTCAGAACTAGTGAAGTTTAAATCACTGTACTTCTCCTCAGTAAATTCTTTTGGTAGTCATGTAAGAAGGTTTTTCTATGGTTTATTCTTATAAGAATTTCCTAAGAGAAAACTAAAAATTTTCCCTCTTGGAAAACTAGTAATTTAATTTATAATTATTTATTTTGCTAGGCACATGATAAAAATTATTACGATCTGAAGTAAAAAAGCATGAATGTAAACTCATGGCTGGAAATGTTAATTAAAACAGCAAAAAATGACTGATGGATAGTAAAAACCGTTGGGAATATTTCTTTTCTCTTTTTAGTGATGGCAACAGTGATCTGCAGTCTTATAAATTAAGACAATGAGCAGTGACTTGTTTTTCATAAATAATGACTAGTACTGTTTGATGGATGGTATTTACATATTTATTTATAGTTTGAATGTATGTATTTGTAAGTTAAATCCTGTTGCAATAAAGCTCCAAGGGACTGTACAAATTCCTTATTTCTAAAGTAAGTATTACAGCAGTTAATATTAAAGTTAATGGGTTACTGTTGGACTCTTTAAAAAAAAACACATTTTTAAAAACAAAGCTTTCACTACAATTGTATTTATTATAATAAGTTATTATACGAATATAAATGCACAGATGTCACAAATATTTTTAAATTATGGCATTTTTAGAAATATCATTCATTATTCAAAAACCTGATTACAGAGCAAAAATTCTAAGATGACTGTCTCTGTTACTTACAAAATTTTAAAAATTATAAAAAATGTATTAAAATCACAGAAAAAATATCTAAGAGGAAAGATTAATGAAACATACAAAAAAATCAATATGTACAATGTAGCCTTTTTCAAATAAAGAGATAGTACTTTGAAAATATATAAATTACATGAATGTTCTAGGAAGCAATAAAAGCAACTGCAGGCCAACAGCGGGAAAATACCCTTAAAGAAAGGTCTAGAGGCACAAACTAGACTGCTGGGGAACTTGGGAAACTTATAAAAATTTCTGAAATTTCTGAAAACACCAGGAAACATGTAAAGCTGGTTAAGAAAAAGCTCCTGGGGTTGTACTATAGACCAAGACTCAATAGGACTTGTCTGTCTCTAATATGTATGATTCCCCTGAGATGCTTATGGAAAAAGATTAACATACACAATGATACAAAATGCTTGCAATTTTGCTATTAATATAAAATAATTTTTATTGGAATTCATTTTGCAATCAAAAGACAAAAACAAATAAATGAAGACTGGCTATGGGAATTTAATTAATGAGCTCACGAAAATAATTTTGACAAGGTAGAGAATCAATGTGAAGTTTTCTTTTGGGGGAGATAACTAATCTTGAGAAGGAATACTATATATATATCAGTTATTAATCTGTGGGACCATTTCCAAATACTATTAGTTAGTTAGTAAGAAAAACCTGATCAGAATAACTTTTACAGTACTTTTGCTACCCTTTTCTCTATAATAAAGTCTACTTAAAAGACTAAGCTTTTAACTCAACATTTCTGTTTCTTTTCTCTTTCTATTTTTGTGGGGGAGGGAGAGTGGGATAGAAGGGAAATACATACAGACATAAAATATTTATATTTCCACTCTATATTTTAATTCCATTCCCACAAGCTTGTTTTAAAAAAAATTGTTTTAAAGTCATCCTAGTGGTCATTCCCACAGACTAAATGACCACTAAGATCTATTTAAGTCTATGGGAGTAATTAAGACAGGACAAATGTCATCACATCATACTAATGTTCTATAAATATTCTAATGCCAAACCCGCTTCACAGTCCATCATTATTAACATGATATAAGACCACCTACAATTCTTAATCTCTTCCTCAGAGCCAAAATCCACCTCCAACCTAGCCAAGTATTTTTTCCAGCATGATCACACACTCCAATCCCCCCTAACCAAGAATAATCACTTCAGCTACTGTTATTTTAGAACCAATACCAAAGAATAAAGGACTCCCTTGACCTTTTACTGAAATGCTTTCCTTGCCACCAAACCTAAGTGAAATAAAACCTGGCCACCCTATTATATTCATCCACCCAGCCACCAAGTCAACCAACAAATATCTGGGGGTAAAGTATAGTGTAGAACCAAACATCTCCTGCTCTCACAGAGCTTTCAGTCCTGTGGGGCGGACAAACAATAATCACTACTTTCCTAGCCATATACTGAAGTGAAGACTTCTCCTGTTTCTTCTAGTTACCACTTATGGTCACTGTTACCACTCTCTCAGGTGCTATAACACAGATGACAATACTTAACATTCGTTTGTCCTGCTTTTTGGAAAACACTTTATATAATCAATGCACTCCTTTTCATTAAGATAGGGCCTCGAGATAAAATCTTCAATTCATCCTAGTTTTACAATCCAACATAATCTACCTTTTAATTTCTGCACTCTCTTGAAATTGCTCTCTCAAGGTAATGGCCCGCTTACTGCTAAATTCCAGTCCCTTTTCTTTCTTCTTCTTTTTTTTTTTAACATCTTTATTGGAGTATAATTGCTTTACAACGTTGTGTTAGTTTCTGCTGTATAACAAAGTTAATCAGTTATAGGTATATATATATCCCCATATCCTCTCCCTCTTGCGTCTCCCTCTCATCCTCCCTATCCCACCCCTCTAGGTGGTCACAAAGCACTGTGCTGATCTCCCTGTGCTATGTGGCTGCTTCCCACTAGCTATCTATTTTACATTTGGTAGTGTATATATGTCCATGCCACTCTCTCACTTCGTCCCAGCTTACCCTTCCCCCTCCCTGTGTCCTCAA
The DNA here is from genome assembly GCF_009873245.2 of Balaenoptera musculus. Taxonomy (NCBI): domain Eukaryota; kingdom Metazoa; phylum Chordata; class Mammalia; order Artiodactyla; family Balaenopteridae; genus Balaenoptera; species Balaenoptera musculus. The sequence goes on along the minus strand of NC_045800.1, from coordinate 70,212,717 downwards.
GTCCATTCTCTACGTTTGCATTCCTGCCCCTAGGTTCTTCAGAACCTTTTTTCTTTTTTTTTTTTTTTTTAGATTCCATATATATGTGTTAGCATACGGTATTTGTTTTTCTCTTTCTGACTTACTTCACTCTGTATGACAGACTCTAGGTCCATCCACCTCACTACAAATAACTCAATTTTGTTTCTTTTTATGGCTGAGTAATATTCCATTGTATATGTGTACCACATCATCTTTATCCATTCATCTATCAATGGAAACTTAGGTTGCTTCCACGTCCTGGCTATTGTAAACAGTGCTGCAATGAACATTGTGGTACCAGTCTCTTTTCAATTCTCAACCCTACTTAACTCAGAAGTATTTCGTACTAAAGTTTTAGAAACTTACTCCTCCCTTGACTCTGAAAATAGCATATTCTGATGCTTTTTCTCCTGCCTCTCTGATATCATTTCAATCTTCCCAGATGGCTCCACTTCTTCTCATCCCTTACATGTGGATGTGGCTCAAGATTAAATCTATCACTTAAACTCTAACTGAGCATCTTATGGCTTTAAATACTATCTACATGCAGAAAGCTGCCCCATATAGGTACCTTTTTGTTCTGACCTTTCTCACTGTACTAATTCAGTTCGTTTCGATTTCTTAATTGGCCTTCTGGCATTTAATCTAACTCTTCCAAAATGATCCTAAAACAAATATGACTGAATCATTCCCTTGCTCAAATCACTTTGATATTACATATAGAAAGGTGTCCAATCTTCTTCACCTTGCATATGAACTTCCCTTTCTGCCTCATTTTCCACTACTTCCTTTCCCTAATTATGCATATCTTATATACTGAAACATTCTCTGTTCTTTCTCATTTATTCTCCTCTGATTTAGCTCAAGATATTTCCCCATATCCATCTGTTAAAATTCGCTCAATCCTTTCAAGGCATAGTTCAAACATAGATTTTTCTATGACTTTTCAGATATTCCCAGTCAAAATTAATATTTTCCTACCTCATATAACCATGTTGTTTTCCTACCCCATATAACCAACAACACAATAAAACAGTTTTAATCGATTATTTATTCATTGGCCACACGGCATGCGGTATCTTTGCTCCCCAACCAGGCACTGAACTCGTGCCCCGTGCAGTGGAAGTGCGGAGTCTTAACCACTGGACAGCCAGCGAAGTCCCTAATCGATTATTTATTTATACATGTATTTATCTCCACAAAACCTTGAGCTCTAGGTCAAAGATCTTTTCATATTCATCTCTGTATTTTCCATAGTATCTAACATAGAATTTGTGAAACAAAGACGATCATTAAATATTTGTAAAGAAGTTCTAAAACTGATGGTCCCTAGGGAAAACACCTTCCAACAGCTCTTAGGAAATTAATTTTTAAAAGGTGCTATTGAAAATACAGAACTAAACTGTTAAAGCCAGCATGCAGTTTTTTATGAGGTTACTATGTAAGACAGTGCCACAACCATCTCGAGATCACCAAGATTAAAAGGGAAATTCACTGTTAGGGATTCTTCCTAGAACAGTAAGAAATCTTCTAAAAGTTTAGTATTTAAAAAAATTCTGAGGGAAGCCATAAGTATTATAAACTGAAAACCTGAATACGAAATTAAGTGCTTCAAGCTCATGAGTTCTTTCCTCATGGGTTCCTTTCTTGCTCGGATTCCATACAGGCTCACTAGTTAGCCTACTGATCAAGAAAGAGGTAGCTTTCATAAAATGCAAACTTAATTTTGAAAATTTCATGAGCAAGCTTCCTTACATGCAAAAAAACCTACAATTTACTTCCAGTGTGTCAGAGGACAAATTGTTAAATATTTTAGTCAATAAGTACAGTTGTAACTAGAGTTGACTGTTGTTATTTGCAGTAGTTATATTCTATACAGTCACCACAAACCTGAATTACCAAATACTGAGCCAGTGTTATTAGTGGAAATACAAAAGTAGATTCCTGGAGCCTTTGATAACATTTTCATCAACCTATCAATATATAACTTTCTTTTATGTGTGTTTCTGCTTAAAGACACCTTATTTAATATATATTGTTCATTCATTAACATTGAAATCAAAGCCAACAGCACTATAACTCATGCCTGAATGAAGCTTACCCAACTTTCTCATTTATGAATGATCTGCCTCTGATATAAAAATGTAAGTATCACTGGGTTTTTAAGTCATTCCTGAATTTAGCAGGAAAAACAGTTTCGTTGGTTAGAACTAGAACTTTAGCTATGAACACAGCACAAAGTTATCCTCTCAGAAAAGTTAAAGTCATATTAGTAATTAAAAAAAAAAAACCTGTATATATTATGTGAAAAAAGTACACTTGTGGGACTTCCCCGGTGGCACAGTGGTTAAGAATCAGCCTGCCAATGCAGGGGGCACGGGTTTGACCCCTGGTCCGGGAAGATCCCACATGCCACGGAGCAACTAAGCCGTGAGTCCCAACTACTGAGCCTGCACTCTAGAGCCTGCAAGCCACAACTACTGAGCCCACGTGCCACAACTACTGAAGCCTGCGCGCCTAGAGCCCACGCTCCACAACAAGAGAAGCCACCGCAATGAGAAGCCCGCGCACCGCAATGAAAAGTAGCTCCCACTTGCCGCGCCTAGAGAAAGCCCACACGCAGCAACAGAGACCCAATGCAGCAAAAAATAAATAAATAAATAAATTTATTTTTTAAAAAAATTTATATATTTAGTAAACATTACAAACAGTCTATAGTGTCAAGAACCATTCTAGCAATTATGCAAAACATTTAGAAATCAAGATGATATTTGAATTATTGTACCTTTAAACACTAAAACTGGATTTCCTATTATAGTATATTGGCAAGTCCGTTCTAAAATGGATACTTCACAACAGAACAGAGCTCACACCTCTGTTTCAAATGCCCTATGAATAAATATCCACCCTATTATTGCTACCCATAGTTTTTGTACAAAATAGTATTAATTTATAATCTTCTCTTCAGCAAAATTGTAAAAATAAAACAATCGCAGATAACCAAATAGTATCAATTTCTGTGAATTCCAAGAAGCTCTACATGAATGCCCTTATCCTATCTTCTTTCTTTCTTTCCTTCCTTCCTCCCTCCCTCCCTTCCTTCCTTCGGCTGCACTGCATGGCTTGCGGGATTCTTGGTTCCCCAACCAAGAATTGAACCCAGGTCCTCGGCAGTAAAAGCGCAGAGTCCTAGCCAGGGAATTCCCACTTATCCTATTTTCAAATTTCAAGACTGTCAGCAAAATCATCTCTGCAAGAAATAAAGAGAAAGTTTCTCATGGAACCCAGTCTTTTTGATTCAGTTTTCTGTAGATGAGTAAGTCTTCAAATTATATCACTTATAATATGATGATGATCCTTTATTTAAGTTATTTCTAACAAATACATGTAGACTGTAAGATAAATTCTTAGAAGTGGAATGTCTGAGTTAATGGGTGTATGTAATTAGAATTGCTGATAATCTGCATTTTCTAAAGGAACAAAGAAGTATAATACATTAAAACAAACATATTACTTAAATAGCTACTCCATTAGGCAGTTATCACACTTCAGTGAATATAACATCCAACCGAACATCTAAGGTAATATGTTAATTCAGTCTGGTCACACAGCTGTTAATTATAGTACTCATGAGGCCAACGTTAGGGACTCTATCTCACATATAGCACTACATGTTTGGTTTCAGAGCCACAAACTACCCTCTAAAATAGAAAGTCAGCATAGTCATCAAAAGCACAATAAAACTACCAATGATGTATTTATTGTTATGTGTACCAAAGGGAAAGGAAGGCTACCTCTGTCTAGACATAAAAAGAATTTTGCACATCTTTCAAATTTGCCACTTTAGGAAATATTATAGTTTGGAGAAGCTGAAAAAAGGAAAATGATCTGTCAAAGGAAGGATACTTTTATAAAACCATCTTTTTTACATGAACAAATATCTTTGCTAACTATTTCCTTCTCTGAATCTTAAAGGCAGATCATCCAAAAGAAATTAACATTGCTTTCAGGGTGAAAGTAGAGAGGTAAGAGAAAAATAATTAAGAAAGAACTATCTATAAACACTGCACATTCCACTTAAAGGCCTCAGCAGATTTCCTCAATACCTACTAAAGCATATACTACAGGAAAGGCAACAAGGGAAAATGCTTGAGAATCACTGTCTCTCAGAAACACAGGTACAAAATTAAAATATATGCAGGGAAACACCAGTTACCCTTTTATTCCAGTAAGCACATCTGATTTCTTAGCCCAGAGGCAACAAGTTTTAACAAATTCTTATTTTTTTCCAGAGATATTGTATGCATATTCAAGCATGCATATATGTACACATAATATAGAGACCACGTACAAAACAAATGGTTTTTTAAAAAAAAATTCTATATACTTTGTTCTTCACTTGAAAAAAACTTTGCTCTATTCTGAAACGAATCCATTCCCGGTCAGTATATAAAGAGCTACATCATTCTTTTTAAGGCATGGCTACATCCTATTCCACTGTATGGATATATCATAATTGATTTAATAGCTATTTATGCTGTTTCCATGCTATTACACACAAGAATAAGCCTTGTACTTAAGTCATTTCCCACAAATGCATGTAGACTGTAGGATAAATTCCTAGATTAAAAATGTCTGAGTTGAGTATATAATTAGAACTGTACTCCATCAAGTTTATACCTAAACATACTCATACCAGCAATGAAAGAGTAGCAGTTTCCCCACATTCTTTTCAAAAAGATGTTATCAAAAATATTGATCTTTGTTAACCCGGTATTTGAAAAATGATATCCCATTATAGCTTTGTCTTGCTTGAGAACCTCTTTAAAGAGCCAGCAAGTTGTATGTTTATCTTCACAGATAGCTAAGAGTGGAGAAAAAGTGAAAAGCAATCTTTACAACATATTGTAACTACATTTTTACTTCAATTATAAATCACATATGAGTAATCAAAACTTGAATTCATTATTTCATTTTTTTTGGCTGTGCTGCGTGGCTTACAGAATCTTAGTTCCCTGACCAGGGGTTGAACCCGTGCCCTCTGCATGCCCTCGGCAGTGAAAGCGCAGAGTCCTAACCACTGGACTGCCAGGGAACTCCCGAATTCATTATTTAAATGTTTATCAAGTTGTTACTACTGCAGTCTGACTACTAGTCCTAGACCCAGACAACAGTTACTGAAATCTCTAGAACTAGCTGCACTTAGTAATGCCATTTGTCTGGTCAAGTCTCATTTGGAATTAGTAGCCACAATTACAGCCTCTAGATTTAAGTCACATTCAAAAAATTACTACCCCTTAGCAACTAGAATGATAAAGATCCATCTTCCTCCTAGACTTTACAAACATATGTAGGAACTTTATTAAAACTCAAAGAAAGCCACAGGGAAAGAATTTTATGTTGTAACGTTCACTGAGCATATTTTAATATAATTTCTTCAATCACTGACTGACCAACTCTTAGTCTGATGATTTAAAAATCTTTGGGCCTAAGATTCTTTATCCATTAACCTGACTTTATTGTGAATCATCCAGGGAGGGGAGAGGTACATATTCCTCTAACTTACGAACGAGAGACTATTTTTTACAACACTAGGTTTTCTACAGAACATAGTTTGAGATACACTCTCAAGAAATTTTTTATAGAGTAAAACCCAAGCTTTTTACCTATACCAAGGTATAATTAAAAATTTCTTTCATGAAGGGCTCTCTGATTATACTTTGCTCATGCTTTTTATCAATCCCAATGCTAAATCACATTCTCAGCTAGGGCTTGCACATTTGATTCATATCATGTTATTTGCCCATACTGTTATGTTGCTTTGGAAGTACATAAGACATTTCATTTCATGCATCTAAGAGTTATAATATATAAACTATTTAAAAGCAGGTTCTTTTAAAAATATGTATTTCTTCATGATTTTTCACAGTAGAAAACAATGCTGTACACAAAAAAGCAGTCAATAAGAACCTGTTATGTGACTTTATTGAGTCAAAAATTACCAAGATTCTGTTTATTATTAGATTATATTATAAAACACTCTAATTTTTTACTGAGTTTTTCTGATATCAACAGAACAGTTTCAGAGGGAAGAGCAAGGATATCGCTGAGAAGCCACTGTTTCTAATACATACTGATATGAGAAACAATACACTCTTATGGCACTAATCTTACTCTACCTTGAATTACAGTAATTAATGTACTTGTCTGAACAAGAAACTTGCCTTACTCATCTTTGTATCCCTGGCAGCATCTTTCTATTAGACTATCCTTCATATAGGTGGTATAAATAAAATCTCTTAATTGTTATGAACTCAAAAGGGACAGAAAGGCCACGTTGACAAAAACTTCCAACTTTTGGAAATCATCAAATATGAATAACAGTTAGCTACTGCCTTTGCCATTATTGGGAATGCAATCAAAATAACTCATATTGGATATCAGAATGAGTTGGTAACAGAAGTTTGGGCATAAGGCTGTCTCTTTTCAGACATAGGCATGCCCAGATTGCTGGCTACATCTGAGGGAATGAGGATTTAGGATTCAGAGCCAGGAATTTAAAACACAAAAACAAAAACAAAAACAACCACACAGCTGCGTGTTAAACTTCAAAATGGAAAAGTACTTAAGTATAAATAAAAGTATCATGCTTTATTTGAGCATCCATGTTAACAAGTAAACTCTTACTTCTTAGGTCGGCAGGAATAATTCTAAGGGTAAGATTCTTTTGTCTATACTGCAAAAGCAACTTTTATTGTTCGTAGCATCTGCCATAAGAATACCAACTATGATAACAGTCTGTATAGCAAAAACACTGAGCACTAGACTGGGTTAAGGTAAAAAAACTCAGATCACAGACAGCAGATGCTTTTACTCACTTTTAATCTATATGGAAAGGCTACTGGCAGAGGATATTTGATAGGACCTGATACTGTACTTCACTGTGAAACATATATACATATATATAAAATTGGTATATAGACAGAAATAACTTTTATTTTATTTTCAAACAGATGCCTTTTTAAGACATTTTTATATTGACCTAGCTATTCACTTAAAACAGGCAAAAAAAAAAACGGTTAAGCTACAGCCAAAATTAACATTCAAACATGTTAAGAAACCTCTATCCAAGTTCTCAAATAATAGCTTTTTCTATACTCCAATTAACAAATTAACATTAGCTGCTTAGCATACCCAACTAAAGAATGACTAGGGTTACCTACAGACAAACGGATATGGGTAAAGGTAAGTGTGAACATCATGTATTTCAGCATTTGAAAAGTGAAATCTAGTTTATGGTCAGGGTTTTTATAACAAAAAAGTGATCCTCAATTTGCCTCTAACTGGATTAGTTAGCTGTTCCTGGACTAGGGCTGAGATTTCATTACTGCTTCCCTTTCAAAGTCATGTTTCTGATAATAGGGAAACTAAGATCTCATTGTTTATAATAATATTAAGTGCATTTCAATAAGTTATTTCATTTCTTAGGCAGATAAATCCTCTATTTTAAAGACAAATTTTTGTAATACCATGTGTTATGGGCTGAATTGTATCCCCTCTAAAAATTCTTACGTTGGAGTCCTAATTCCCAGAACATCTGAATGTGACCATATTTTGAGACAGGATTTTTACACAGGTAATTAAGTTAAAATGAGGTCCTCAGGATGGGACATAATCCAGTATGAGCGGTGGTCATAAGAAGAAATCTGCACACAGATGAAGAGGGGAGATGATGTGAAGACACAGGGAGAAGACAGCCATCTATAAGTCAAGGAGCAAGGCTGGGAACACATCCTTCTCTCACAGCCCTCAGAAGGAAGCAAATCTGCTGACAACTTTATCTTGGACTTCTGGCCTCCAGAACTGTGAGAAAATTAATTTCTATTGCTTAAGTCACTCAATCTCTGGTACTCTGTTATGGCAGCCCTAGCAAACTAATACAGCAGGTGTTTCATCACTTAACATACTTCACAAAAAAAGTTCTACTGAAACTGCAGGGAACCCACATAGAAAAAAAAAAGTGAGCAATGTATATGCTGTCACCACAGGATTTTGTCTTCTGAGCAAAATCTCAGATTGAGTCATCATATCCTGAGTAAAATTCACACTAAACAATTCTAGCCTCCACCAAAGTAGGGCTTTCTGCATAGAATGTTATGTGGTAGAAAGAAAAAAGGACTTAGTCAGACAACAGTTTGCTTCCTCTTGCCTTTTATTTTTCTGCAAGTAGACTGAGGCTATCTGAGTAGCTGAACTTTGAAATGCAAAGCAACACATTTTCAGATGATGGATACTACATACGTTATAAGTTTAATTCAAGAGATAACAAATAGATAGTCTCATCCACCAGAGGGCAGACAGCAGAAGCAAGAAGAACTACAATCCTGCAGCCTGTGGAACAAAAACCACATTCACAGAAAGACAGACAAGATGAAAAGGCAGAGGTCTATGTACCAGATGAAGGAACAAAATAAAACTCCAGAAAAACAACTAAATGAAGTGGAGATAGGCAATCTTCCAGAAAAAGAATTCAGAATAATGATAGTGAAGATGATCCAGGACCTCGGAAAGAGAATGGAGGCAAAGATTGAGAAGATGCAAGAAATGTTTAACAAACACCTAGAAGAATTAAAAAACAAACAAACAGAGATGAACAATACAATAACTGAAATGAAAACTACACTAGAAGGAATCAATAGCAGAATAACTGAGGCAGAAGAACGGATAAGTGACCTGGAAGACAGAATGGTGGAAATCACTGCCACAGAACAGAATAAAGAAAAAAGAATGAAAAGAAATGAAGACAGCCTAAGAGACCTCCGGGACAACATTAAACACAACAACATTCGCATTATAGGGGTCCCAGAAGGAGAAGAGAGAGAGAAAGGACCAGAAAAAATATGTTAAGACATTATAGTCGAAAACTTCCCTAACATGGGAAAGGAAATAGCCACCCAAGTCCAGGAAGCGCAGCCAGTCCCATACAGGATAACCCCAAGGAGAAACACGCTGAGACACATAGTAATCAAACTGGCAAAAATTAAAGACAAAGAAAAATTATTGAAAGCAGCAAGGGAAAAACAACAAATAACATACAAGGGAACTCCCATAAGGTTAACAGCTGATTTCTCAGCAGAAACTCTACAAACCAGAAGGGAGTGGCATGATATACTTAAAATGATGAAAGGGAAGAACCTACAACCAAGATTACTCTACCTGGCAAGTATCTCACTCAGATTCGACAGAGAAATCAAAAGCTTTACAGACAAGCAAAAGCTAAGAGAATTCAGCACCACCAAACCAGGTCTACAACAAATGCTAAAGGAACTTCTCTAAGTGGGAAACACAAGAGAAGAAAAGGACCTACAAAAACAAACCGAAAACAATTAAGAAAATGGTCATAGGAACATACAGATCGATAATTACCTTAAATGTGAATGGATTAAATGATCCAACCAAAAGACAGGCTTGCTGAATGGATACAAAATCAAGACCCATATATATGTTGTCTACAAGAGAACCACTTCAGACCTAGGGACACATACAGACTGAAAAAGTGAAGGGATGGAAAAAGATAGTCCATGCAAATGGAAATCAAAAAGCTGGAGTAGCAATACTCATATCAGATAAAATAGACTTCAAAATAAAGAATGTTACAAGAGACAAGGAAGGACATTACATAATGATCAAGGGATCAATCCAAGAAGAAGATATAACAATTATAAATATATATGCACCCAACATAGGAGCACCTCAATACATAAGGCAACTTCTAACAGCTATAAAAGAGGAAATTGACAGTAACACAGTAATAGTGGGGGACTTTAACACCTCACTTACACCAATGGACAGATCATCCAAAATGAAAATAAATAAGGAAACAGAAGCTTTAAATGACATAATAGACCAGATAGATTTAATTGATATTCATAGGACATTCCATCCAAAAACAGCAGATTACACTTTCTTCTCAAGTGCGCACGGAACATTCTCCAGGATAGATCACATCTTGGGGCACAAATCAAGCCTCAGGAAATTTAAGAAAATTGAAATCATATCAAGCATCTTTCCTGACCACAACGCTATGAGATTAGAAATGAATTACATGGAAAAAAACGTAAAAAACACAAACACATGGAGGCTAAACAATACGTTACTAAATAACCAAGAGATCACTGAAGAAATCAAAGAGGAAATCAAAAAACACCTAGAGACAAATGACAATGAAAAGAAGATGATCCAAAACCTATGGGATGCAGCGAAAGCAGTTCTAAGAGGGAAGTTTATAGCTATACAAGCCTACATTAAGAAACAAGAAAAATCTCAAATAAACAATCTAACGTTACACCTAAAGGAACTAGAGAAAGAAGAACAAACAAAACCCAAAGTTAGCAGAAGGAAAGAAATAAAGATCACAGCAGAAATAAATGAAATAGAAACAAAGAAAACAATGGCAAAGATCCATAAAACTAAAAGCTGGTCCTTTGAGAAGATAAACAAAATTGATAAACCATTAGCCAGACTCATCAAGAAAAAGAGGGAGAGGACTCAAATCAATAAAATTAGAAATGAAATAGGAGAAGTTACAACAGACACCGCAGAAATACAAAGCATCCTAAGAGGCTACTACAAGCAACTCTATGCCAATAAAATGGACAACCTGGAAGAAATGGACAAATTCTTAGAAAGGTATAACCTTCCAAGACTGAACCAGGAAGAAACAGAAAATATGAACAGACCAATAACAAGTAATGAAATCGAAATTGTGATTAGAAATCTTCCAACAAACAAAAGTCCAGGACTAGATGGCTTCACAGGTGAATTCTATCAAACATTCAGAGAAGAGCTAACCCCCATCCTTCTCAAACTCTTCCAAAAAATTGCACAGGAAGGAACACTCCCAAACTCATTCTATGAAGCCACCATCACCCTGATACCAAAACCAGACAAAGATACTACAAAAAAAGAAAATTACAGATCAATATCACTGATGAATATAGATGCAAAAATCCTCAACAAAATACTAGCAAAGGGAATCCAGCAGCATATTAAAAGGATCATACACCATGATCAAGTGGGATTTATCCCAGGGATGCAAGGATTCTTCAATATATGCAAATCAATCAATGTGATACACCATATTAAAAAATTGAAGAAGAAAAACCATATGATCATCTCAATAGATGCAGGAAAAGCTTTTGACAAAATTCAACACCCATTTATGATAAAAACTCTCCAGAAAGTGGGCATAGAGGGAAGCTACCTCAACATAATAAAGGCCATATACGACAAACCCACAGCAAACATCATTCTCAATGGTGAAAAACTGAAAGCATTTCCTCTAAGATCAGGAACGAGACAAGGATGTCCACTCTCGCCACTACTACTCAACATAGTTTTGGAAGTCTTAGCCACGGCAATCAGAGAAGAAAAAGAAATAAAAGGAATACAAATTGGAAAAGAAGAAGTAAAACTGTCACTGTTTGCAGATGACATGATACTATACCTAGAGAATCCTAAAAATGCCACCAGAAAACTACTAGAGCTAATCAATGAATTTGGTAAAGTTGCAGGATACAAAATTAATGCACAGAAATCTTTTGCATTCCTATACACTAATGATGAAAAATCTGAAAGAGAAATTAAGGAAACACTCCCATTTACCATTGCAACAAAAAGAATAAAATACCTAGGAATATACCTACCTAGGGAGACAAAAGACCTGTATTCAGAAAACTATAAGACACTGATGAAAGAAATTAAAGATGATAGCAACAGATGGAGAGATATACCAGGTTCTTGGATTGGAAGAATCAATACTGTGAAAATAACTATACTCCAAAGCAATCTACAAATTCAATGCAATCCCAATCAAATTACCAATGGCATTTTTTACGGAACTGGAACAAAAAATCTTAAAATTTGTATGGAGACACAAAAGACCCCGAATAGCCAAAGCAGTCTTGAGGGAAAACAACGGAGCTGGAGGAATCAGACTCCCTGACTTCAGACTATACTACAAAGCTACAGTAATCAAGACAATATGGTACCGGCACAAAAACCGAAACATAGATCAATGGAACAAGACAGAAAGCCCAGAGATAAACCTAAGCACCTACTGTCAACTAATCTATGACAAAGGAGGCAAGGATATACAATGGAGAAAAGACAGTCTCTTCAATAAGTGGTGCTGGGAAAACTGGCCAGCTACATGTAAAAGAATGAAATTAGAACACTCCCTAACACCATACACAAAAATAAACTCTAAATGGATTCGAGACCTAAATGTAAGTCCAGACACTATAAAACTCTTAGAGGAAAACATAGGAAGAACACTCGTTGACATAAAGCACAGCAAGATCTTTTTTGATCCACCTCCTAGAGTAATGGAAGTAAAAGCAAAAATAAACAAATGGGACCTAATGAAACTTCAAAGCTTTTTGCACAGCAAAGGAAACCATAAACAAGACGAAAAGACAACCCTCGGAATGAGAGAAAATATTTGCAAACGAATCAACGGACAAAGGATTAATCTCCAAAATATATAAACGGCTCATGTAGCTCAATATTAAAGAAACAAACAACCCAATCCAAAAATGGGCAGAAGACCTAAATAGACATTTCTCCAAAGAAGACATACAGATGGCCAAGAAGCACATGAAAAGCTGCTCAACATCACTAATTATTAGAGAAATGCAAATCAAAACTACTATGAGGTATCACCTTACACCAGTTAGAATGGGCATCATCAGAAAATCTACAAACAACAAATGCTGGAGAGGGTGTGGAGAAAAGGGAACCCTCTTGCACTGTTGGGGGGAATGTAAATCGATACAGCCACTATAGAGAACAGTATGGAGGTTCCTTATAAAACTAAAAATAGAATTACCATACGATCGAGCAATCCCACTACTGGGCATATACCCAGAGAAAACCATAATTCAGAAAGACACATGCACACCAATACTCACTGCAGCACTATTTACAATAGCCAGGTCATGTAAGCAACCTAAATGCCCATCGACAGATGAATGGATAAAGAAGTTGTGGTACATAATATACAATGGAATATTACTCAGCCGTAAAAAGGAACGAAACTGGGTCATCTTTGAGACGTGGATGGATCTAGAGACTATCATACAGAGTGAAGTAATTCAGAAAGAGAAAAACAAACATCGTATATTAATGTATGTATGTGGAACCTAGAAAAATGGTACAGATGAACCGGTTTGCAGGGCAGAAGTTGAGACACAGATGTAGAGAACAAACACATGGACACCAAGTGGGGAAAGCTTCGGGGGGGGGGGGGGATGGTGGTGTGAATGAATTGGGCGATTGGGACTGCCATGTATACACTGATGTGTATAAAACTGACGACTAATAAGAACCTGATGTATAAAAAAATAAATAAAATAAAATTCGAAAAATAAAAAAAAAAAAAGAGACAATGAGAAGTGAGAAAAAAAGAGAGGGGGTGAGTTAGCTAGCAGTATACCCAATAAAATTGGTTTGCTTATTTCATAATTATTAAAATTTTATTGACCATTCTTCAATCTCATTATCCTACATGAGTCTGAATAGAAGAAATATGATTACGTGAGTAAAATACCTAGTTAAAAAAAAAGATAAATATAGTGGTAAATAAAAACTGTTAGGTGTCTCAACAGTAAATAGTAAAATACATAATAAAAAAATAATGTGACACATTAATGACGAAATTTTCCCTTAACTTTCAGAATATTTTTTGGATCTTTTTCTGCAGTTTACATCCCCAAACTTTGTAGGGACTAGCTGGGTGCAAGATGAAACTAGAATACTCTTTTTAAAAAGTATACCCCGACTTACCTATTCCATGATTCTTTTAATCTTAAGAGTCCAAAATATTTAGAAAACATGTATTGAAGTGCAGAGACTTCACGTATCCCCACCATTAAGCCTGCAGAAGAATTTTAACCATCTATAACCTAATAATAACACCAGATATATTATCGAGATAACAGAAAGACATTTTTTTGTTTTCCAAACATTCAAGTAAACACCACAATAAACAGATACGGTAGTAAAACCACCCACAAAATGTATGAAACACAAGTGCTTTCTAACATGTTTTTTAGGATCATGATTCAGTCTGGTCAGTCATTTTCCTTTTCTTTTTTCTTGGCTTACACATCCTCGAGTTAATGGAACTTACACTTTACAAAATTTCTTTATTTCAATATTTTATAGTGGTTGCCATTCACAGTAAATAATTTGGAAGATTCATTTGAATCTTCCTTACATGTCCTTTCTTTTCATCTAGTTCCTATTCCAAAAAAGAAGTGTGAATGTTGACATTCACAAAAAAAGTTAATACTTGTTACTCAATGATTTATTTAAAAAAGCATGCATGGAACACCTAGATATTACCTATTTCAGGATATTTCAATGCTGCATCATAAATAACATACATTTAAAAATAAGTAGGGGGACTTCCCTGGTGGCGCAGTGGTTAAGAATCTGCCTGCCAATGCAGGGGACGCAGATTCAATCCCTGGTCCAGGAAGATCCCACATGCCGCGGAACAACTAAGCCCGTGTGCCACAACTACTGAGCCTGTGCTCTGAAGCCTGCAAGCCACAACTATGGAACTCACGTGCCATAGCTACTGAAGTCTGCGCGCCTAGAGCCTGTGCTCCACAACAAGAGAAGCCACTGCAATGAGAAGTCTGCGTACCACAATGAAAAGCACCCCCACTCACCGCAACTAGAGAAAGCCCGCGTGCAGCAACGAAGACCCAACACAGCCAAAAAATAAACAAATAAATAATAAATAAATAAATAAGTCCATAGGGACTTCTCTGGTGGTCCAGTGGGTAAGACTCCATGCTCCCAACGCAGGGGGCCCAGGTTTGATCCCTGGTCGGGGAACTGGATCCCGCATGCATGCCACAACCAAGAGCCTGCATGCCGCAATGAAGATCCCACATGCTGCAACTAAGACCCAGTGCAGCCAAAATAAATTTTTTTTAAAAGTAGGACAATTAAAAAGCAGGTTTAGGTTTCTGGGCTTAAGATGGCAAGTTATATACATGCGTTTAATTTTAGTCCCTTCTGATACCCTACTAAAAACTAAATCAGAGAAATTCTTTCAAATGAAAATACTTCAGAAGGATAGGAGTAAAAGGGGAAGAAGCTTTCATCATCACATTCAAATGAAAATAGGAAAATTAAGTGACTGTATATATACTAATATCTAAGAGCAGAGACGTCAGGCTTCTTCCCTGTTTGGTACCCAGAATCCTTACAGACAGATCCTTACCTGACAGATAGGAGGCTGATGTCTTCCCTGGGGAAAGTACCAATCTGAGAAATGACAACAAAATTTATATTCTCAGAATAAGATACTCACCCATGAAACATAAACAAGATGCTATAAAGAAGTCAGTAAAAATCTTAAAAGGAAAGTTGAGGCAATTTACTTACTAGGAAATTAGAAACTGAAAGTAGAACAAAAACACAGAGAAATAGAAAATAGGAGAGAAAATTAGAGAACCAGAAGACAAATGAAGAACCAATATCCATTTTAGGAGAGAACAGAAAAAATGGCGGCAAAGTTATAATCGAAGGGTGGAAAACAAAACAACAAAACTAAGAAAATGTCTTAGGGCTGAGGAGTATGCTGCCAGATTAAAAGGGCCTTAAACCCAATGGATGAAAGCAGACTCACACACAGAAACATCACAGCAAAATTTCAGAATCTTTGGAGATAAACTAAAGATTCCACAAGGTTCCAGGAAAAAAAGGTGACATATAATGGATCCAGGAAACAGAATGTTCTCAAGGCTTCTCAACAGCTACCTTGGAAGCTTTTAAATATAATGGTGCATCTTCAAAATAGTGGAAAAAAAAATTATTTCTAAGCTAGAATTAAATGTCCAAGCTATTATCAAGGAAGACCAAAAAATATATCTTTCAAACACCCTATCTCAAGGAGCTATTCAAGATATGCTCCACCAAAATGACAGAGTAAAGAAAGAGAAAGACAAGGATATAGGAAACAAATGAGTCAACACATAACACGGTAGAAAGCAACCTCTATGAATACAGTAAAGGAAGAGTCCAAGGGTTACAGCTGTGCAACAGACCTAAAGGGTAACCAATCTACAATATAACACTGTTATTTGAGAAATAGGTATATTTAAGTCTATTATCAATAAGCTCTTTTCTGCCTCTGTAACTTTTTTTGTAGCCTGAGGACAGAACCCCTGAATTTAAGTCTAATATATAACTGGCTTGTTTTGATCATGTGGTAATGAAACTCATGCTCTCTGCTGTGCTTCATATATATCAACTGAGAACCTGCATTTCATACTTCAGAACTGTTCTGCTTTGACTTACTCCTGAGAACATGAAGTAAACCACAGTGAATTTAGAATTACAAAGGAGACAGTAGCCCATTCCCTCTAACTGTACTTTGGTGAGGCATCTGGTATCTAGTATACAATAAAGGTCTGCTAGATGCCTCAATGGCAGTAAAGAGGATTCACCATCACTCATCACTATTCACTTTATGAATGAGTCTTTATGACCTCCCCCAAAAGAAACTGTGAAGCCACACAATGACTCAGAAACTGTTCTACTTGTATTTTCTACCTTTTCTACCGGAAGCCTTCATCCAACAGTGGCAATAATACACTCTCCATACAGAGTTAAGTCTGTTTTTGTCACTCAGTTTTTGAAAAGTAAACAGTAACTGTTTATGGATACATACTTCCATTTTAAAGCTAAAAAAAAAAAAGCAAAGTCAGGACACTGGTTACCTGTTTTGGGATAGGGAAGGAGGAGGAAGGGCAACTGGGAAGGGGAACACTGAGGAACACTTACAATGTTCTACTTTTTAACCTGCGTGGCAGCTAAAGAGTAATTTATTATGTAAATTTAAGTAAAATAAAATTTTATGTAAACACGTTTTATATATCATTTTTATAGTGCATTTACTTTATAATTCAAAAAATAGGTTTACATTTCCTTAACTAGCAACATTATAAATCAGACAAATAAAACACTTTTCTGTTAAATTCATCTAGAAATTCTCAAAGTGGGCTTCCCCCAAGAATTCAAAGGCTGTTCTATGAATGTTATTCACCATATTAACATACTACAGGAAAAAAAAAAAAGAGAACGTATTATAAGAGAAAATATATGCAGAAAAAGCACTTGATGAAATTCAATAATCATTTATGAACAAGGAAAAAAACATTCTTTAAGCAATATAAGAAGCAAGAAATTCTTTAACCTAATAAATGGTATCTATGCAAAATCTAGAGCTAATATCACTTACTGGTAAAACGTTAGAGATTTCCAATTACAATGCCTCCAATAGGTAATAGGGTAGTGTCCCCGATTTTGATCTATTTGGCCTTTGAGACAGGTAAGCAAGGCCTAAGGCAATGGGAACCCAAAATAGAAGTTGTCTTATTTAACTTCAAAATGCTTGACTTCTCTAAAATATAAAATTTTTACTCATTAAAACTTACTAACACATGTGAAAAAGTGAGCTATTGGGAGACGATGTATGTAATATATAACCAGTAAAGGATTAGTATCTAGAATATATAAAGAAATCCTACAAAACAATCTTTTAAAAGAGACAAGCTTCTATTGAAAAATGGACTACAAATACTGAACAAGGGACTGAAAAAAGAAGCCAAAAGGGTCAAGAAATATATGAAAAGATGCTCAATTTTCCTGGTTATCAAAGAAGAACAAATGAAAACAACATTGAGATACTATTTTATGAGATTAGCTGCAATTACACAGACTGACATACTAAATGTTGATGAAGACATGAAAAAACAGGAACTCTCAAAAAGCTGATGGGTAAATATATGGAGACAATGGCCCTGGAGAGCAATTAGGCAATATCTAATAAAGTGAGTTAAGTGTCCCATAAATGCAGTATTTCTAGTTCTAAAAATACACCCTCAAAAAGGTGTCACTGTACCCCATGGAGATATGTACAAAAACATTCACTACAACATTGCTTTTAATAGAAAAAAATAAGAAACAACCTAAAAGTTATTCATAGGAGTAGAGATAAATATATTTGACAGAATCATATAATTGAATACCATACATCAGTTAAAGTAAATGAACTAAAACTACTAAACTACAAAAACAAAGTTAAATGAAAAGAGCATATTGCACTCATTAACAAAAATTAATCTGCACTCATTTAACAAAGTTAAATGAAATAAAAAGCATATTATATATACATCATGTCAAGTTTAAAACACGCAGAACAATACCACATATTGTTTATGAATGCCTATATATATAATAGTATAGAAGCACATATGAGAATAAGAAACAACAAATTTAGACAGTGATTGCCTACTGAGAAGGAGAACAGCTAGACAGGGAGACGTACATGAGGAGCACTTTTCTTTCAAACACAGAAGATATGCAAAGTGTTAAGATAAAGCTGCACAGCACGAATGTAGGGGAACGTTAGGTTATTCTCCTTATTTACTATGCTTTTATTTATTTTATTTTTTTGGCCGCGCTGCACAGTATGTGGGATCTTAGTTTGCTGACCAGGGATAGAACCTGCGCCCCCAGCATTGGAAGCTCGGAGTATTAACCATTGGACCGCCAGGGAAGTCCCTTACTATGCTTTTAGTACATCATTTTTCTTTCCATTTTCAGAATAAATCTGAACTATTAAGCCATACATCTACTAAAAGCCATGTTAAGTTTAATTCTTTAACAAAATAAAAAGCAAGCAAAATTGCTCAGAAAGATGAATACTCCCAATCTCTCACTGATTTACTCCAGGTAATCTAAATATTAAACTATTTCTGTACCTGGTAATATCAAAATTGTAAGAAATGTGAATAGAGTTATTCTAATCTGAGCCAAAAGATTCTTAAAAAAAAAAAAACTATGAAAATTCTAAATAAAAATATCTTCTAACAAGAATTGAAATAGATACATTAAAAGTACAAGATTTTAAAAAGAAAAAGACAAAGTTCATAAGACATATATTTTAAAAGTTGTAAGAAGTGGAAACATAAAGTAGAAAATTTACCATTAAGAGTCTTATAAATGCCTTGTATGATGTGTAATACTACTCTCAATTCCCGGATTTTCTCTCTTCTCTCATTCTCCTTATACTTAATTCTTCTGCTATAAATAGTCACTTCCTTTAAAAAAATTCTCCCCCAATACTAAAGTCCAGGACCAGAGGGCTGCACTGGTGAATTTTACCAAACATTTAAAGAAAATTAGTACCAATCCCTCTCAAACTTTTCCAAAACACAGAAGAGAGGGGAATTCTTCCAAACCCATTTTAGTGGGCTAGCATTACCCTGATACCGAAACCAGACAAGGATCACACACTCTCTCTCTCTCTCTCTCTCACACACACACACACACACACACAATTACACACCACTATCCCTGATGAACATAGGTGCAAAAATCATCAATAAAATACTAGCAAACTAAATCCAACAATACATTAAAAGGATCATACTCCATGATCAAGTGGGATTTATTCAAGGGATGCAAGGATGTTTAAACATCCACAAATCAGCCTATGTAACACACCATGTTAAAAATGAAGGATAAAAATCATATGATTATCTCAAGAGATGCAGTAAAAGCATTTGACAAAATTCAACATCCATTTACGATGAAAACTCTCAACTAAGCAGGTATAAAGGGAATATATCTCAACATAATAAAGGCCATATGTGACAAGTCAATAGCTAACATAATATTCAAGGGTGAAAACCTGAAAGCTGTTCTTCAAAGATTAGGAACAAGACGAAGATGCCCACACATGCCACTTTTATTCAACATAGTATTGGAAGTCCTAGCTTTTAGGCAAGGACTAGCTTTTAGGCAAGAGCAATTAGGCAAGGAAAAGAAATAAAAGACATCCAAACTGGAAAAGAAGAAGTAAAACTGTTACTATTTGCAGACGACATTATATTATATATAGTCCTTATACCCTAAGGCCTCCATGAAAAAACTGTTAGAACTAATAAATGAATTCAGTAAAATTGCAAGATACAAAATCAAGACACAAAAAACCTGTTTGCGTTCCTTTACACTAATAATGAACTGTCAGAAAAAGAAATTAAACAATCCTATTTACAACTGAATCAAAAAGAATAAACTTAACTAAGGAAGTATAAGATCTGTATATTGAAAACTACAAAACATTAATGAAAGAAACTGAAAAACACACAAACATAAAAGGAAAGATGTTCTATGCTCTTGGGTTGTAAGAATTAATATTGTTAAAAATGTACACATTACCCAAAGCAATATCCAGATTCAGTGCAATTTCTATCAGAATTCCAATGGTATTTTTCACAGAAATAGAACAAACAATCCTAAAATTTGTATGGAATCACAAAAGACCCTGAATATCCAAAGCAATCTGGAGAAAAAAGAACAAAGCTACAGCAATTAAAACAGCATGGTATTGGCATAAAAAAACAAATAGATCAATGGAACATAATAAACATAATACAAAGCCCAGAAACAAACTCATGCATATATGGTCAATTAGTTCATAACAAGGTGGTCAAGAATTTACAATGAGGAAAGGGAAGTCTCTTCAATAAATGGTGCTGGGAAAAGTGGACAGGCACATGGTAAAGAATGAAACTGGAAAGCTATCTTACACCATACAAAAAAATTAACTCAAAATGGATTAAAAAGACCTGAATGTAAGACCTGAAACCATAAAACTCCTAGGAAAAAACATAGGCAGTAAGCTCCTTAATGTAGGTCTTGGTGATGATTTTCAAAATCTGACACAAAAAGCAAAAGTAACAAAAGCAAAAATGATACAAGTGGGACTACATCAAAGTAAACAGCTTCTCCAGAGCAAAGGAAATCATCAATAAAATGAAAAAGACAACCTACTGAATGGAAGAAAATAACTGCAAATCATATATGTGATAAGGGGCTGGTACCCAAACTATATAAAAAACTCATACAACTCAGTAGCAAAAAAAAAAATATCGATAAAAAAAAATGAGCAGAGGATCTGAATAGACATTTTTCCAAAGAAGACATGCAGATGGCCAACAGGCACATGAAAAGATGCTCAACATCACTAATCAGGGAAATGCAAATAAATCAAAACCACAATGAGGTATCACCCCATACCTGTTAGAACGGCTAGTATCAGAAAGACAAGAAATAACAAGTGTTGGTGAGAATGTGGAGAAAGGGAACCCTTCTGCACTGCTGGTGGGAATGTAAATTAGTGCAGTCACTATGGAAAACAGTACGGAGGGTCCTCAAAATATTAAAAACAGAACTACCATATGATCCAGCAATTCCACTTCTGGGTATTTAACTGAAGAAAATGAAAACACTAATTTGAAAAGATATGTGCTCCCCTATGTTCACTGCAGCATTATTTACAATAGCCAAGATATGGAAACAACCTAAGTGTCTACTGATGGATAAAGAAATATTATTCCACTATAAAAAAAAAGAATAAATTCTTGCCATTTGCAACATGGATAAACCTCAAGGGAATTAAGCTAAGTAAAGTAAGTCAGACAAAGAAAGATAAATATCATGTGATCTCTCTTACATGTGGAATCTAAAAACAAAAACAAGTTCATAGGTCAGAGAACAGACAGGTGAATGACATTTTTTGTGTTTTTATTTTTGTTTTAGTTTAAATAAATTGAGTAATTTCTTTAAAAAAAAACACAGAAATAAAAATAAATATAGCACCTAACCAAATTTAGGATTTGTAAGCTATTTCCCAATTGTTAGTTCCTCTCCCATAGCTATCTAATAAGCAAATTAATTAAAAACAAACAACAAAAACTCCACTTGATAACACATGTTTCCTTTCTTTTCCTTTCTCCATAGCACTTTAGACCATCTGACATGTTATGCATCTACTTGTACACTTGTTATCTGCCTCCCTACTAGAATGCAAGCTTCATGAGGGTTGAAAGCTTTTATTATTCTTTCAACACTGAATCCCCAACATCTAGAACATAGATGCCTTAAACATAGGAAGTAGTAATGAATGAGCATCTGTTGAATGAATGAATGAACGAATGCACTTAGAATTGTACCTGGCATACCTGATGTTACCTGTCATCGACTTCGACATTTTTACCATCATCATCATCTTTATTATTAATCTCACATGAATTGCAGTCTCCCCTGCATTGTCTCTGGAATGTTGATAGCCAAAAAAATTTCTTGACTCAATTGGAAATGACAACTGATCTTTATATTCTCTCTAGGCACTAGTCATTCCTTAGCTATAGTTACTAAGGCAACTAGGCTCTACATGGATTTTGCCCCATGTATATTTTGTCATGTCAAAAATGTTTTTAGGGCTTCCCTGGTGGCGCAGTGGTTGAGAGTCTGCCTGCCAATGCGGGGGACACGGGTTCGAGCCCTGGTCTGGGAAGATCCCACATGCCGCGGAGCAACTAGGCCCGTGAGCCACAATTGCTGAGCCTGCGCGTCTGGAGCCTGTGCTCCGCAACTAGAGAGGCCGCGATAGTGAGAGGCCCGCGCACCGTGATGAAGAGTGGCCCCCACTTGCCGCAACTAGAGAAAGCCCTCGCACAGAAACGAAGACCCCACACAGCCATAAATAAATAAATAAATAAATTAATTAATTAAAAAAAAAAATGTTTTTAAAACAATTGTAGGGCTTCCCTGGTGGCGCAGTGGTTGAGAGTCTGCCTGCCAATGCAGGGGACACGGGTTCGAGCCCTGGTCTGGGAAGATCCCACATGCCGCGGAGCAACTAGGCCCGTGAGCCACGGTAGCTGAGCCTGCGCGTCTGGAGCTTGTGCTCTGCAACAGGAGAGGCCGCGATAGTGAGAGGCCTGCGCACCGTGATGAAGAGTGGCCCCCACTTGCCACAACTGGAGAAAGCCCTCGCACAGAAACGAAGACCCAACACAGCCAAAAATAAATAAATAAATAAATTTAAAAAAAAAAAAAATTGTAATACTTTTCTCACACCAACTTTTCTGCCTCATAACATTTCAGAATGACTTACAAAATCGAAAACCTAGAAACTCAAGACTGTAGAAAGGAAAGCCAAGAATACTTTCTCCTAAAATGAGTATGATAAAAATGATGAATGTTTTCTAAGTGCTTTTAAATCCATCTCCCTCTCTCTTCCTATCAGCATAAGTATACTGTTACAGTAGTTTGGAACCCGCAATGAGTACAAAGAAACTTCTGGCGCTAAAACTGACACAGTGTTTGAATACTCATTTTATCACTTGTTGAGTATATAACAAAGAAAAAAGTTATTTAAGGCCTCTGAGCACAATTCATTTAAAAAAGAAATATAACAGATTAAATAGAGACTAAAGAAAAAAATGAATATAAAATTCTTTAGGACCATAGGGTTGGGGAGTGTGTGTGGGGCTGGGTTTGTTTCTGGAAATGAGCTCTTTTGACAATATTAAAACAAAAATCAGATTCTGGTAGTGTGCCTTATCTTTGGTTCATAAAGTTAACTATAAACATTTATTAAATGTTATGTCATTTTTAATGTAACAAACACAAGGACTCATTCACAAAAGCTGTATGAATAGTAAATTTTAGAATACCAAACTATTTTATAAAATTGTTCCATCATTTTACACGCCCACCAGGAAAGTTAAAGAGACCCCAAGGATGTGCATTCTTTCAAACACCTATTATTGTCACATTTAACTATTTCTGCTAAAAATGTTTTGTGAAATAGTTTTATCTCTTAATGTGCATCTTCCTAATCACTGAAGATGATGAATACCTCTTAATATGATTATTATTCAGTATTTACATTTTTATGCAATGTCTGCTCATTTATTTATCTCCCCTCCTTCCCCATCCCCCATTAGCCTTCTTGTGCATTACTTATTAATTTATAGAAATTACGTGATATACTCAATTACTTAAAGATATTTTTAGATTAAAATAATTAACCATAAAAGACAGGTTTATCCATCTTTATTAAACAAGGAATTCTAAGTCTTGTTTTAAAAAATGTTCCCTACTTCATAGCCTACATATTCACCACTATATTTGCAGAGTTTTAAATTTCTGTTTATAAAACTGAAATGTGTACTCATCAGGTCCTTGTGAACCCATCCAACGACTGTACCTATTTGGGAAAGATTCAATTTCAGCTTTTTCCATAGGATATCATTTTTTCCCCAGCTGAATATAGAAAAGTTCCCTCCTTTTCCCCTCCTTTTCCAACTGATCTAACGTTTTACCTCTGTGATAAACCAAAATTCCACAGCATGCTCAGTTCTGTTTTGGGGGGAGATAAGATATTTTACTGTACCAATCAATTTGTCTATTCCTATGTCAAATGTCACACTGTTTTAATTACTCAAGCTTCACAGATGTCCTCTTATTTGATAGAAAACAATGACCATCTACACCTGGATCTTCTTGCAAAAAGTATCTCATTTTTAGTGTTCATTGTTAGAAATAAAATTTACAGTTACTTTATCAACTGTCAGAAAAAAAAAACCCACTACTTTTTTGTAGTAGTTTAAATTATATCTATAAATGAATTTGGTGCAGAATTGACATTATTATACTAAATGTTCCTGGAAACATTGTATAAAAATTTTGAAAGCTTTATGATTTCTTTTATAGAGGTCTTGCACATTTTTGGTTAAATGTATTCTAAAGAACTTAATTGTCTCTGATCATCTGCATTATTATAAATGGTATCTCCTATTTAATTACATTTTCTAGTCGATTAGTCCTGATATATAAAAATGGGAGTGAATTTGGATATTACATGGGTGTGTGTTTTTGTTTTCTTACAATGTCTTTGGTTTTTATATCTGGGTAATGCTGGACTCATAAAATTATCTATTTTCTGAAAGAGTATGTGTAGGCCTGGTATTATTTTTTTCTTAAATACGTTTGATATAATTCACCAGTGAGACCACCTATTGAAAATAGTTTACTTTGTGCAAAAGTCTTTCATTATAAATTACACTTTGGGACTTCGCTGGTGGCGCAGCGGTAAAGAATCCGCCTGCCAATGCAGTGGACAATGGTTAGATCCCTGGTCCGGGAAGATCTCACATGCCCAAGAGAAACTAAGCCCGTGTGCCACAATTACTGAAGACTGCACGACTAGAGCCCAAGCTCCGCAACAAGAAAAGCCACCACAACGAGAGGCCCGTGCACTGCCACAAAGAGTAGCCCTCGCTCGCCACAACTAGAGAAAGCCCGCACACAGCAATGAAGACCCAACGCAGCCAAAAAGAAATAAATAAAAAATTAATTCACTAATTAAATTTAATACACATAGAGCTAATTCAACTAATCTCCTTCTTCTTGAGTGAGCTTTTCAGTTTTTGTCTTCAAGAAATTTGCCCATTTCAAGAGAGTAATCAAATTTTTTAGGATAAAGTTATTTACTATATTCTCTTAATCCTTCTAATGATGTAGATCTCTACTGATATTCTTTTTTCATTCCTTATGCATAATATATATATCTACCATTTTTTTGAATGTTTGAATTTTATTTTTTTATACAGCAGAGTCTTATTAGTTATTCATTTTATACATATTAGTGTATATATATATGAATCCGAATCTCCTAATTCATCCCACCACTACATGCCCACACCACTTTCCCCCCTTGGTGTCCATACGTTTGTTCTCTACATCTGTGTCTCTATTTCTGCCATGCTAACTGGTTCATCTGTACCGCTTTTCTAGGTTCCACATATATGTTAATATACGATATTTGTTTCTCTCTGACTTACTTCACTCTGTATAACACTCTGCAGATACACCCACATCTCTACAAATGACCCATTTTCGTTCCTTTTCATAGCTGAGTAATATTCCATTGTATATATGTGCCACATCTTTATCCATTCATCTGTCGAGGGGCATTTAGGTTTCTTCCATGACCTGGCTATTGTAAATAGTGCTGCAATGAACATTGGGGTGCATGTGTTTTTTTGAATTATGGTTTTCTTTGGGTATATGCCCAGTAGTGGGATTCCTGGGTCATATGGTAATTCTACTTTCAGTTTTTTAAGGAACCTCCATACTGTTCTCCATAGTGGCTGCATCAATTTACATTCCCACCAAAGTGCAAGAGGGTACCCTTTTCTCCACACCCTCTCCAGCATTTCTTGTTTGTAGATTTTCTGATGATGCCCATTCTAACTGGTGTGAGGTTATACCACATTGTAGTTTTGATTTGCATTTCTCTAATAACTAGTGATGTTGAGCAGCTTTTCATGTGCTTCTTGGCAATCTGTATGTAGTCTTTGGAGAAATGTCTATTCTTTGATACTGAGCTGCATGAGCTGCTTGTAAATTTTGCAGATAACTCCTTTGTCAGCTGTTTCATTTGTAAATATTTTCTCCCATTCTGAGGGTTGTCCTTTCATCTTGCTTATCGTTGCCTTTGCTGTGCAAAAGCTTTTAAGTTTCATTAGGTCCCATTGGTTTATTTTTGTTTTTATTTCCATTTCTCTAGGAGGTGGGTCAAAAAGGATCTTGCTGTCATTTATGTGAAAGAGTGTTCTTCCTATGTTTTCCTCTAAGAGTTTTATAGTGTCTGGCCTTACGTATAGGTCTTTAATCCATTTTGAGTTTATTTTTGTGTATGGTGTTAGCGAGTGTTCTAATTTCATTCTCTTGCGTGCAGCTGTCCAGTGTTCCCAGCATCACTTACTGAAGAGGCTGTCTTTTCTCCATTGTACATTCTTGCATCCTTTATCAAAGATAAGGTGACCATACGTGTGTGGGTTTATCTCTGGGCTTTCTATCCTGTTCCATTGATCTATATTTCTGTTTCTGTGCCAGTACCATACTCTCTTGATTACTGCAGCTTTGTAGTATAGTCTGAAATCAGGGAGTGTGATTCCTCCATCTCCGTTTTTTTCCCTTAAGACTGCTTTGGCTATTCAGGGTCTTTCGTGTCTCCATACAAATTTTAAGGTTTTTTGTTCTAGTTCTGTAAAAAATGCCATTGGTAATTTGACAGGGATTGCATTGAATCTGTAGACTGCTTTGGGTAATACAGTCATTTTCACAATATTGATTCTTCCAATCCAAGAACATGGTATATCTCTCCATCTGTTGCTATCATCTTTAATTTCTTTCATCAGTGTCTTACAGTTTTCTGCATACAGGTCTTTTGTCTCCTTAGGCAGTTTCATTCCTAGGTATATTATTCTTTTTGTTGCAATGGTAAGTGGGAGTGTTTCCTTATTTTCTCTTTCAGATTTTCATCATTAGTGTATAGGAATGCAAGACATTTCTGTGCATTAATTTTGTATCCTGCAACTTTACCACATTCATGGATTAGCTCTAGTAGTTTTCTGGTGGCATCTTTAGCATTCTCTATGTATAGAATCATGTCATCTGCAAACAGTGACAGTTTTACTTCTTTTCCAATTTGTATTCCTTTTACTTCTTTTTCTTCTCTGATTGCTGTGGCTAGGACTTCCAAAACTATGTTGAATAATAGTGGTGAGAGTGGACATCTTTGTCTTGTGCCTGATCTTAGAAGAAATGCTTTCAGTTTTTCCATTGACAATGATGTTTGCTGTGGGTTTGTCATATATGGCCTTTATTATGTTGAGGTAGCTTCCCTCTATGCCCACTTTCTGGAGAATTTTTATCATAAATGGGTGTTGAATATTGTCAAAAGCTTTTTCTGCATCTATTGAGATGATCATTTGGGTTTTATCCTTCAATTTGTTAATATGGTGTATCACATTGATTGATTTGTGTATACTGAAGAATCCTTGCATCCCTGGGATAAATCTCACTTGATCATGGTGTATGATCCTTTTAATGTGTTGTTGGATTCTGTTTGCTAGTATTTTGTTGAGGATGCTTCATTCTATATTCATCAGTGATACTGGTCTGTAATTTTCTTTTTTGTAGTACTTTGTCTGGTTTTGGTATCAGGGTGAGGGTGGCCTCATAGAATGAGTTTGGGAGTGTTCCTTCCTCTGCAATTTTTTGGAAGAGTTTGAGAAGGATGGGTGTTAGCTCTTCTCTAAATGTTTGATAGAATTCACCTGTGAAGCCAGCTGGTACTGGACTTTTGTTTGTTGGAAGATTTTTAATCACAGTTTCAATTTCATTCCTTGTGATTGGTCTGTTCATATTTTCTATTTCTTCCTGGTTGAGTCTTGGAAGGTTATATCTTTCTAAGAATTTGTCCATTTCTTGCAGCTTGTCCATTTTATTGGCATAGAGTTGCCTGTAGTAGTCTCTTAGGATGCTTTGTATTTCTGCAGTATCTGTTGTAACTTCTCCTTTTTCATTTCTAATTTTAGTGATTTGAGTCCTCTCCTTCTTTTTCTTGATGTGTCTGGCTAATTGTTCATCAATTTTGTTTATCTTCTCAATGAGCCAGCTTTTAGTTTTATGGATCTTAGCTATTGTTTTCTTTCTTTCTATTTCATTTATTTCTGCTGTGATCTTTATGATTTCTTTCCTTCTGCTAACTTTGGGTTTTGTTTCTTCTTCTTTCTCTAGTTCCTTTAGGTGTAAGGTTAGATTGTTTGAGATTTTTCCTGTTTCTTCAGGTAGGCTTGTATTGCTATAAACTTCCCTCTTAGAACTGCCATTGCTGTATCCCTTAGGTTTTGGATCGTTGTATTTTTGTGGTCATTTGTTTCTAGGTATTTTTTGATTTCCTCTTTGATTTCTTCAGCAATTTCTTGGTTATTTAGTAACGCACTGTTTAGCCTCCATGTGTTTCTGATTTTTACATTTTATCCCCTGTAATTTATTTCTAATCTCATAGCATTGTGGTCAGAAAAGATGCTTGATATGATTTCAATTTTCTTAAATTTACCAAGGCTTGATTTGTGACTCAAGATGTGATCTATCCTGGAGAATGTTCCATGTGCCCTTGAGAAGAAAGTGTAATGTACTGTTTTTGGATGGAATGTCCTATAAATATCAATTAAATCTATCTGCTCTATTGTGTCATTTAAAGCTTGCGTTTCCTTATTAATTTTCTGTCTGGATCATCTGTCCATTGGTGTAAGTGAGGTGTTAAAGTCCCCCAGTATTACTGTGTTACTGTCGGTTTCCTCTTTTATAGCTGTTAGCAGTTGCCTTATGTATTGAGGCGCTCCTATGTTGGGTGCATATATATTTACAATTGTTATAACTTCTTCTTGGATTGATCCCTTGATCATTATGTAATGTCCTTCCTTGTCTCTTGCAACATTCTTTATTTTGAAGTCTATTTTATCTGATGTGAGTATTGCTACTCCAGCTTTCTTTTGATTTCCATTTGCATGGACTATCTTTTTCCATCCCTTCACTTTCAGTCTGTATGTGTCCCTAGGTCTGAAGTGGGTATCTTGTAGACAGCATATATATGGGTCTTGATTTTGTATCCATTCCGGGAGCCTGTGTCTTTTGGTTGCAGCATTTAATCCATTCACGTTAAGGTAATTATCGATCTGTATGTTCCTATGACCATTTTCTTAATTGTTTTGGGTTTGTTTTTATAGGTCCTTTTCTTCTCATGTGTTTCCCACTTAGAGAAGTTCCCTTAGCATTTGTTGTAGACCTGGTTTGGTGGTGCTGAATTCTCTTAGCTTTTGCTTGTCTGTAAAGCTTTTGATTTCTCTGTCGAATATGAATGAGATCCTTGCCAGGTAGAGTAATCCTGGTTGTAGGTTCTTCCCTTTCATCACTTTAAGTATATCATGCCACTCCCTTCTGGCTTATAGAGTTTCTGCTGAGAAATCAGCTGCTGACCGTATGGGAGTTCCCTTGTATGTTATTTGTCTTTTTTCCCTTGTTGCTTTCAAAAATTTTTCTTTGCCTTTAATTTTTGTCAATTTGATTACTATGTGTCTCGGCGTGTTTCCCCTTGGGTTTCTCCTGCCTGGGACTCGCTGTGCTTCCTGGACTTGGGTGGCTATTTCCTTTCCCATGTTAGGGAAGTTTTCGACTATAATGTCTTCAAATATTTTCTTGGGTCCTTTCTCTATCTCTTCTTCTTCTGGGACCCCTATAATGCGAATGTTGTTGCATTTAATGTGGTCCCAGAGGTCTCTTAGGCTGTCTTCATTTCTTTTCATTCTTTTTTCTTTATTCTGTTCTGCAGCAGTGAGTTCCATCATTCTGTCTTGCAGGTCACTTATCCATTCTTCTGCCTCACTTATTCTGCTATTGATTCCTTTTAGTATAGTTTTCATTTCAGTTATTGTATTGTTCATCTCTGTTGGTTTGTTCTTTAATTCTTCTAAGTCTGTGTTAAACATTTCGTACATCTTCTCGATCTTTCCCTCCATTCTTTTTCCAAGGTTCTGCATCATCTTCACTATCATTATTCTGAATTCTTTTTCTGGAAGGTTGCCTATCTCCACTTCACTTAGTTGTTTATCTGGGGTTTTATCTTGTTCCTTCATCTGGTACATAGCCCTCTGCCTTTTCATCTTGTCTATCTTTCTGTGAATGTGGTTTCTGTTCCACAGGCTGCAGGATTGTAGTTCTTCTTGCTTCTGCTGTCTGCCCTCTGGTGGGTGAGGCTATCTAAGAGGCTTGTGTAAGTTTCCTGATGGGAAGGACTGGTGGTGGGTAGAGCTGGGTGTTGCTCTGGTGGGCAGAGCTCAGTAAAACTTTAATCCGCTTGTCTGCTGATGGGTGGGGCTGGGTTCCCTCCCTGTTGGTTGTTTGGCCTGAGGCGACCCAACACTGGAGCCTACCCAGCTCTTTGGTGGGGCTAATGGCAGACTCTGATAGGGCTCACACCAAGGAGTACTTCCCAGAACTTATGCTTCCAGTGTCCTTGTCCTCATGCTGAGCCACAGCCAGCCCCCGCCTCTGCAGGAGACCCTCCAACACTAGCAGGTAGGTCTGGTTCAGTCTCCTATCGGGTCACTGCTCCTTCCCCTGGGTCCCAATGCACACACTACTTTGTGTGTGCCCTCCAACAGTGTAGTCCCTGCTTCTCCCAGTCCTGTCAAAGTCCTGCAATCAAATCCCTCTAGCCTTCACAGTATGATTCTCTGGGTATTCCTCCTCCAGTTGCCGGACCCCCAGGTTGGGAAGCCTGATGTGGGGCTCAGAACCTTCACTCCAGTGGGTGGACTTCTGTGGTATAAGTGTTGTCCAGTTTGTGAGTCACCCACCCAGCAGTTATGGGATTTGATGCTATTGTGACTGCGCCCCTCTTATCGTCTCATTGTAGCTTCTCTTTTGTCTTTGGATGTGGGGTATCTTTTTTGGTGAGTCCCAGTGTCTTCCTGTCGATGACTGTTCAGCAGTTAGTTGTGATTTCGATGCTCTTGCAAGAGGGAGTGAGCGCACCTCCTTCTACTCCACCATCTTCAACCAATCTCCTATTCCACCTTCTTAATCAGGCTTGAGGCTTATCAATTTTATTGATCTTTTCAAAGAATCAGCTTTTGATTTTGTTGATACTCTATTTTTTTTAAAGTTCATTGATTTCTGCCTATGCCTTTATTTCCTTTCCTACTGTGGATTTATTTTTTTAAAATCTATTTTTCAAGTTTATTTGTTTGTTTGTTTATTTGGCTGTGTCAGGTCTTAGTTGCTGAACACAGGATCTTCATTGCGGCATGCAGGATCGCTCACTGCAGCACGTGGGCTCTTTGTTGCGGTGTGCAGGCTCAGTGGTTGCAGCGTGTGGGCTTAGTTGCCCCATGGCATGTGGGATCTTAGTTCCCTGACCAGGGATTGAACCCGCGTCCCCTGCATTGGAAGGCAGATTCTTAACCACTGGACCACCAGGGAAGTCCCCCTACTGTGGATTTAATTTGTTCTTCTTTGTCTAGATTCTCAAGGTTCTTAGATCACTGATTTTGGTACTTTCTTCCTTTCTCATATAAGCATTTCAAGCTATAAACTTCCTACTAAGCACTGTTTTAGCTGCATCTCACAGATGTTATTGTTTTCATTTTCACTCAATTCAAAATATTTTCTTAATTTCCTGTGACTTGGCTTTTTGACTCACTGATTTAGAAGCACGTTTAATCTCCATATATTGGCAGGTTCTTCAGGTATGTGTTATTGATCCCTAATTTATAGCTAGAAAAACTTTGAGTCTGTAGTCTACCTATTTCTTGTTCTGAAGTGCACTTTTCCTGATATTAACATATCCACTCTACTTTTGCTTTAATTGGTACTTGTAGAGCCTTTTTTCCTCCATACTTTCACTTCTTAACCTATGACTGTCTTTTATACTTAATGTGGTTTGCTCCTAGACGGCATATAGCTGGGATTTGCTTTAGCTCCCATTTAACAGTTTTTGCCATTTAATTGGGGTGTTTGGGCAGATTATATTTTTTGTAAATATTGATTTGTTTAGGTTTAAATCTACCATCTGGTTATTTGATTTGTACTTGTCCATTTGCTGTCTTTTCCCCCTCTTGGGATTATTTCTTTTAGTATGTGTTTTTATCTTCACTAATGACTTATTTAGTACATCTCTTCACTATTTCCAGTGACTGCTCTAGGGTTTACAATAAGTATCATTAACATATTATAGTCTACCTTCAAATAATATACCACTTCATCTATAAAGTAGAATTCTTTCAACAGTATAGTTCCATTCCACCCTCCTGTCCTTTGTACTAATGTTAGTATACACCTTAATTTTACCTGTTAGTAAACTAAGAGATTTTTGCTGTAAACAGTCAATGGCTGGAGCTATTATATATATAGCACAGGGAACTCTGCTCAATATTCTGTAATAACCTAAATAGGAACGACAGTCCATATATCCCTGGCATTTATTCAGAGCAGTGTGCATAATGTAATCCTTTTTTTTAAGAAACGTTTTATGATTTTTAAAATAAATTTAGTAAATACAAACATTCAATGGACATTTTAAAGAAACTAAACACCCTGCCCCCCAATACCAAAAACTAAAAAACACACACCTGAAAAGCTTTTAAAAATCTGTTTTCCAACAAATTAATCATTTATGGCAGGCTTCATTCCTTTTGTGTAGATTCATGTTTTCTTGTGTTATCACTGTTCTTCTGCCAAAAGGCCCTTATCACTTCTTGTAATTCATGTCTGCTAGTGATAAATTCACTCAGCTTCTGTTTGCTTAGAAAAGCCTTATTTCTCTTTACTCAGAAGGTTGTGCTTTCTGCACAAATAATTCTAAGTTGAGTTTTCTTTCAGTACTTTAAAGATGCCATTCCATTGCCTTTTGGACTGAACACTGTCTGGCAAGAAGTCTGCTGTCAATCTTACATTTGTTCACCTGAAGGTTACGTCTTTATTCACTTGCTACTTTAAGCATTTTCTCTTTATCAGGGATTTGATTATGACATACCTTGGTATGTAACTGTCTGTTTTCTTTTTGGTGTGTTTATCTTGTTTGTGATTCTCTGAGCTTCTTGAATTTGCCTATTTATAATGTTCTTCCAAATATCGAAAGTTTCTGGACATCATTTCAAGTATTTTTGTTGGCTGCCTCTTTGCTGGAACTCCAATTATGAATGAATTCCACAAGCCACCAACACTTTACTGGGTCTCTCCCCACCCCGCCCCCCCAGTTTTTTCTCTTTGAGCCTCATTTTGCATAGTTACTATTTACCTTATGGTCACTGATCTTTTCTTTCACTGCATCTAATGTTTTGTTAAGCCCATCCAGTGAATTTTTCATTTCAGTTACTGTATTTTTCATCACTAAATGTTCATTTGGTTTGTAGCTTATATTTCTCCTATGTTTGTGTTTTCCATAAACCCTTGTACACAGAGCATATTTATAATACTGTTTTAATGTCTTTGTCTGCCATTTCCTTCATTTCTGCCATTATTGCATCTGTTTCTATCAACAGTTTGCCTAATTGAAGTGTCTCTTACTTGTCTACAAAGTACAGGAGCTGAGAATATATGTCTAAAAATTTTTATACCACTTTGACATTGCTGGTACATCAATATTTATGATTTCTTTAAATGTATAAAAGTTAGGTCTGAAACACTGAAAATTTTTTTTAAAAAGTTCCTTCAATATAGTTTGAAAAGTGTTGACCTAGACTTTTAATTCTGAATTAGTATGGACATATTTTCTCTATTCTTTAGTCTTAGCTACACTTTTTTTAAGGAAGAAACAAAAAACTTTACCAAGGTATTTTATTACCTTTACTTCATATATCTCTTTCACAATTTTTAAATTTTTGTCTGTTCATTTCAATGTTTCATCTGAAACTTTTTTTTTAATTTATTTATTTTATTTATTTTTGGCTGCACTGGGTCTTCGTTGCTGCGTGCAGGCTTTCTCTAGTTGTGGTGAGCGGGGGCTACTCTTTGTTGTGGTGAGCGGGCTTCTCATTGTGGTGGCTTCTCTTGTTGTGGAGCACAGGCTCTAGGCGCGTAGGCTTGGTAGTTGTGGCTCCCGGGCTCTAGAGCGCAGGCTCAGTAGTTGTGGTGCATGGGCTTAGCTGCTCTGTGGCATGTGGGATCTTCCCAGACCAAGGCTCGAACCCGTGTCCCCTGGATTGGCAGGCGACTTCTTAATCACTGCGCCACCAGGGAAGCCCCATCTAAAGCTTTTTTAATGTGATAATTTATATAGCAGACCTTTTGAGACTAATATGCATACTAATATTTTTTATTATGCCTTTATATTTGAATGACCTTTTGGTTAGATGGAAAATTCTAAATCCTTTTTCTTCAAACTTTTGAGAATACGAATGTGTTTTCTATTCATATTCAGAACTGCTGTTGAAAAAATGTGATGCAATCTAATTCTTCACTTATTGGGACTTCTTTCTTTTCCCATCTCTAGAAAAGTTTTAGATTTTTCTTTCCCTTTGCTAGTTTTACATTTAACTTTAATGCGTGTTGTGGGTTTTTCCTTATCTCTCCCTTGACTTTTTGTGGGTCCTTTTTATCTGAAAATAGTCATCCTTCCTTCCCTCCCTCTCTCTCTAATTCAGGAAAACGAATCCTCCTTATTCCTTCAAATATTTTCTCCTGTACTTTTTTTCTCCTTTCCTGAGATTTCTTTCATCTGAATGTTGGTACCTTTATTTTTGTCTTCAATATCTCTCAATTTTTCTTTTCTATATTTTATTTTGTTATCTTTTCCTCCTTTTTATTGTGAGATCACCACACTCTAATCTTCCAATTAACTGTTTTGTTCTTCCAACAAATTCACTCTGTTATTTATCCTATTTTTGTATTCATTTCGGCTCTTATGTTTTTTATATTGTTTTTCTCTTTTATATTTTCTTGTTCTGTACTGTTAATATCTTTCTTTCTTGAAATTTTTAAGCATATATATTAGAATAATTTCACATTCTTCATTTGTCTATTTTTGTATTTCTATTACAAACATAATCTGTGATCAGTACATTATTTTTCTTTTCTTTGGAATGTCATTATTTTGGCCTGTGTGCTCATTTTCTTCTAAGAAAACTCACTCAAGGAATGTATATGGAAGAATGCCAGACCACAGTCTCTGTCAACCCCAGTGGGCTCAGAATACTGAGGCAGAAAACACCTAAGGTGGAGAGTTCCAGGCAGCAGCAGAAAACTACACTCAATGTATGTTCTTTTCTCAAAAAACAATTCCTTGGGAAGGGAGTTTTCACTCTTTGTTCACAGGAAAAAATATCATGAAAGGGAGATCTTAGACTATAATTTATCAGTACTAGGAATCTGCTGGGTATGCGGTTGCGAAGCAGTAGTTCATATTTGTCATCCCCTAAGAAGCAAAGGGCACAATCCTGATTTGACCTCCTAAGGATACCTGGACCAGAATTCTGAGACATTGCAGCCATGGAGAAATTAGGCAACTTTGGTACAAAGGCGAGAATCAAGAGCAGAACTCCAACAGTTCTTTTCCTATTTTTCCTTCCCATAGCCAAAGCAGGATGCCTACGCAGCCCCCAAATAAAGCTCCCATCCCACACACCATTTCAAAATAGTACCTTTTCCAGCACCTTAGGAGTTTCCCTCCATATGTTCTGATCCTTTAATTTTCCCTCTACTGAAACTGATCCTGGGTGAGGGAGCCAATAGCCATGCTAATTGAACATCTTTTCAGGAATCTGCACCAGAACATTCTTTTTAATGATGAAATATTTTCTCATCTCTGAGCATATTAGAGGATTTTTCTCCCTAAAGTTTTCAAAACTGTTCCTTGCAATTTCTTAGGTGTCATTTTTTTTCCTATATGACTTTTCTCTTTCATGTTGGGAGATTCTCCTCAAACGTTGAGCATTCCTTGGCTATTAATTATATACAAAAGGAATGAAAAATCTGATTCAAACATGAGTATACATCAGCTTCACTGAAGGACAATTAGGTAAACTGCTGGTTGTTTTAGTGAAGGACTCTCAAGTTGGAGTATTTTTTTCTCTGGAAAATTATAATTTCTACAAAAATGAACCTCCCTCCAAGCTCTTACTTAGGAGGTATTTGCCAACTTACAGGATTCTGGGAGCATGACAGGGAAAATAACATAGGGGGAGAGAACTACCACTACTTAATATGAAGATTTTAAAGTTGCTAGATTTTAAACTACAAATCACAAGGATTTAAAGTCAGAATAGATTAGTGTTTCCTGACATTTTATATTTATTGGAACTGTTAAAAATGTCAAAGTTTGTCACAGCGCAGCTGGGAGAAAAGATTATATTAAATGTTTCCATAACCAGTCATAACTACTGGTATGAGATTTCTAGTGGAGAAGAAGGGTTCTGAAAAACCTATGTATGAAAAATTCACATATACATGAAAATTGGATAATACTGGGCAAGGAACAGAGAGGAGAGAATGGGACAGAAATGGCTGCCTGGGTAAAACCTAGGGCTGGGCTGAGAGAGTAAGTAGGAGAGAAAAGTCAAAGAAATTTCATTCATAGTCATGAAGGGTAGGTGCCTAATCCAAAACACAGGGAAAGCTTGATGGCTACAACAAACTAATTAAGCCTAGAGATAACACTGATATGTCTGGAAGCACAAGTTGGTAAAGAATGTTACTCACTCAGAAAACAGGAATTACACTGATAAGAGCACTATAAGAAAGGTCAGTAACAGAAAACTAAGAACAATCTCTCATATACTCTTGGCATACTTAGATGTGACATAAAATGAGATGACAGGTACAGAGACCTGTTTTTTCTTTTTCTTTCTGAAAATTACTACAAATAATAATAGAAACAAATCAAACATTAAACAACACTTTTAGACTTCCCTGGTGGCACAGTGGTTAAGAATCCGCCTGCCAATTCAGGAGACATGAGTTCAATCCCTGGTCCAGGAAGATCCCACATGCCGTGGAGCAACTAAGCCCGTGTACCACAACTACTGAGCCTGCGCTCTAGAGTCCATGAGCCACGACTACTGAGCCCACACACCACAACTACTGAAGCCTGTGCGCCCTAGAGCCTGTGCACCGCAACTACTGAGCCCACGTGCCGCAACTACTGAAGCCCACGTGCTCCAGGGCCCGCGTGCCGCAACTACTGAGACTGCATGCTGCAATTACTGAAGCCTGTGTGCCTAGAGCCCGTCTCTGCAACAAGAGATACCACCGCAATGAGAAGCCTGCGCACCACAACAAAGAATAGCCCCCACTCACTGCAACTAGAGAAAGCCGGCGTGCAGCAACAAAGACCCAACACAGCCAAAAAACAAAAACAAAACAACAAAAAAATTAAACAATACTTTCATCACCTAAATAATGACAATGGCTAAATTTTATTAAGCTTATTACATACCACGGACCATGTTATGCATCCTCTCAATTTTCAAATAACTTATCTTGTATGAACTCAACACTATGTAGTTTATCCTCATAACAATGTCATTTTAGCATGTAATAGATGGAGAAATCAAGGTTCAGTAAAGTTATCATATTTCACAAAACTAAGTAAATGGTTGAGCCCAAACTCAAATTCAGGTCCTATCTGAATCAAGAGCACGCTAAGACTCTGTGGGGGAGGTAGTACAAAATAGGGCCCACACCCCAAGGAGCTTCCAGTGGTGATGGAGACCAGATTTATACACATCAAAACCACAAACTTATTTTATACCGACGGCAAGATATAAACAGAGAAGTCCAGTGGAAAGGAAGATTCAGATTTAGACAAATTCATTCATTCAACAAATGTTTCTGGAGAGCCTGGTATGTCCCAGGCACTGGTATTGGCAAAGCAGATACAGCAGTATATTAACAAAATCCCTGCCTATGGAGAGCACAGTCCTAATATGTATGGGTGTATGTGTGGAGAGGAAATGGCAAGAAACAAACATGTCAGGTGGTGGTAACTGCTTCACAGAAAAATAAAGAATTTTAGGGAGAATACAGATTTTCAAAGTTGTATTTTGTATTGAGTAATCACTGCATATAAATTTAATCAGAGAAAGTTTAAAATGCCGAGATACCTAGGCAAACATCAACAAACAGAAAGATTTGAGGGTACTAGTAAAAAAATTGGCAGTAGGTTGGTAACTCTTGATTTTGTGTATATTTGAAATTTTTCATAATAAAAAAACAAAATATTCCAGGAATTCCCTGGTGATCCAGTGGTTAGGATTCCGCACTTTCACTGCCGAGGGCCCGGGTTCAATCCCTGGTCGGGGAACTAAGATTCCACAAGCCATGCAGCACGGCCAAAAGAAAGGCAAAACATTTTTAGGAAAAAAAGATTCTGGCCCAATGTTATTACAAATAGATATACAGACATTTTCGTAGATGACTTAAATAATATTATATTTGTGGACACGTGTGAAGTGTTGGCCTTATTTCCAAAGTTTTACCAGTGAGGGCTTAATGTCATAGCTGATTCATATTAGATATAATTTTGTTTACAAAATTGAAAGTCAACATACATATATATAAATGTATAAATATGGGAATAATTTTCATTTAAAACTAAATGTTTTCCCTCCTAGACTGTATATTTCTTGAGAACATTGATAAATATCTTTGCATCTTTCTATTCCAAGTACATAACATGTGCTTATTAGCATCTAACACAATCTAATAAATGTCTAATAAATAGAAGCATATCAAAATGTTTAATACAGTTTATGCACTTTAACTTTGCTAAATGCTCTGAGGCATTGATTTTGGTTATATTTAAGAAATTTAAATAGACAATATGTAGAAACATGTTATATTTTAATTACATTTCACAAGATTTAAGACTCTTAACATTTTCTATCTATAGATGATGAAGAACTATTGACCTTAAAAGGTATGAATTTTTAAAACTAAGGAATCAGATTTTTTAAAGGTAAGGCACAACATGCATACTCCTGTTCTTGCATATGAGGAAGGTAAAATATTGCTACTAGAAATTTCTCCCAAAGGAAAAATATGAGTAAAAATGCTACTATCATCCTGTGGTGAGCTCACTGACTGCCCTGCAAATCTTTCCCATCCAGTTATGATCCACTGGCAATTATGAGGCAAAACCTAAAAGCATTAACCACACAATTATCCTGCTACAAAAATGAGGAATGCCTTTTAACAATCTCTTCATTTGAACACTTGCTATTTTGTCTTAAGAGATTTTTTTCAATCCCTGCAAATGAAGTACAAGGATCACTTCACCTTGACGTGATTTCTCAGTTCAATTTTGGATATTTAAATACTTGACTTTTTTCAGCAAAATTAATTTATAAGGATAGATGGTTTCCTAAAGCCAAATGCCAAAATGAAATCACAAAGCTGTTTCTCAAGACAACTAAAGAAATAAAATGTATTAAAAGCTGAGACTATTTTGTGTACTGATAAAATGCAAAGAAGGAACTTAAATGACTCATGGCACCCTTAAATAGCCTTCAAAAGACTGTACTCATACAAGACTACTGTCACAGAATACATTAAATGCTGACCCAAAGGTAATAGACATATTCTATTACCCTTTGGCATGCACCACTTTTCCAGTACTATTAAATCTGGTTTATTGGCATCAAAAGTTTTGACCAATAAAGGAGAAACACAACATGGTCTTTGCTAATTCCTTCCTGATATAAATTTGTGTTCAAACAAGTTGTTTGTTTGTTTTTTTAAATTGAGACTAATCATCTTATATTTAGGAAAATACATCTAACTTGGCCTTCACTTTAATAAATCAAGTTGTACTAATCTTATGTTCTTTGAATTAAAACAGTAATGAACACAGGTTAATAAAATCTATAATTACATATGCTAAGAGTACCTTCAGGCAATTTTATTTTAAATTGTGATTTTTTTTGTTTTTAAATCTTGTTCCCTAGCTAGGAAGTTCCACTCCTTCACAAAAAAGAACTGACCTAGAAAAATGGAGACACTACCTCACAGGGGATAAGGTCAGACACAGCAGTCTGACAAAGTGCCTCTGAATGTTGATATCAGAGACTGTCATTCTAGGTAGCTTCGACCTTGATAATAAAATCTGTAACATAACCAACCTAGACACAATATTCAAAACAGGTGATAATCTAGAGTGGGAACAATGCAATGCAAGAAGGATCTTTGTACTGTATAAAGCTAAATATTCCACTTAATATTCAGTTAAAAGGAAACTGGATTCCAATTACAATTCTTCTTAAAAGCTGGCATTTTCACTGTGATATGCAATTTGAACCATTACACTTGTTTTTTAAAAGAGTTCCAACAGAAATATCAAAAACCATCTTAACATATTTATTAATCATAGAGGGTGAAATAAAATCTAGGCATCTGGGTTTATGTAACTATGTACTTAACCAAGTTACAGGGTGCTGTATTATGGCTTTCAACTTCATTTTTAAGATCTGATAAGACACTATGCTATTGTACATATGTCTCTAAAATTTTTAAATCTTAGTTATGTTTAATTTGGTTATATTTCAAACCTCACCTAGGAATTTAAGAGTTCTGAATTATTGTTCTTCCCAGATAAGAAATTTGGAGGAAAGAACAAGTTTCCTGGGGGAGAGAAGAGTAGAAGCATGTTAGGAAGACAGAGAGCAAGCTTTGGAATAATGTGCCTCTGAAACTAGGAAATAAGTCTTGAGAAAGCTGGAAAGAATGTCCAAGGTTTTTAAGAGGCTTTCTTTTAATTATCCATATATTTATGGATAAATGGATATCCTAATAAATAAGGAGATGAAGAGTCAAGGACTAAATCCTGTGTAATGTGCTATATAAAATAAAGTAAAGAAAGCAATATTATTTTCAAAACTACATACCCAGGTTTCAGTACTAATCATACATTATTTAATTTTCCATTGGTTTCCACATCTCCATCCCGAGAGCTATTTCCTGGGATACCTTAATAAAATCTAAGGCACGGGTAAAGAAGAAGAAGAACGAAAAATTCGATCTGAAAATGTTTAGAATACAAAGGACAACTATTATAAAGGTTCTCAGCACTCACCATATGTTTCAATGCCATCCTCAAGGTGTTATCATGGCTCCTTGGTTTCACACAAATCGTGTATTAGGAGAACTTGAGAACCCCACGCAAGAAGAATATCAGAACAGAAGAATGCAAATAAAGAGGATCTTGGCCAGGAAAAGCTAATTTCTAATTAGCGTCCACTGCATTAGACCCTAACCCTCTCAATTTCCAAATGCTTCACAGTAAGATGCTTTGTAAAGTCAGAAATCCACCCTTGCTCTTTATAGCAATCCCCTTATAGTGGCAATACTGTTCCCTGAGGTGTCTTCATGTGGATTCCCTCATTCTTCATAGCCACATAAGGAACACCAACCAGATGGGCCAGGCACATGTGCCTTATTCTCCCAGAAGGAAGGTACACTTAGTGACATTCTGTAGGTCTTATTAGCAGACT
This sequence comes from Balaenoptera musculus, assembly GCF_009873245.2. Classification (NCBI taxonomy): domain Eukaryota; kingdom Metazoa; phylum Chordata; class Mammalia; order Artiodactyla; family Balaenopteridae; genus Balaenoptera; species Balaenoptera musculus. The sequence goes on along the minus strand of NC_045800.1, from coordinate 70,170,919 downwards.
AAGGGAACACTTCACATTTACAAAGTATCTGATAATCTGAAAAAACTAAATAAACAAAAAAACCCTCCACATTCATTATCTTACTTACTCATAGCAACTTGAAGATAAAATTGGGACAAGTAAAACAGAAACGTTTATAAACTCGTAAGGTTTATAAAAGATGGCTGAGACTAAAATCCATGTTAGCTAACAACTAATGTTCTTTCTATAAGGCAAAAATTCAAGACCAAAAATAACAACAACAGAAATACTATTTCTGAAGAGTTTACCTGGAGCTCTTCAGAACAGATCTGAATATGATCTGGATTTCAAGCTTTTTTTTTTAAGGTTATTCAAATAATTTTAAGTATGTACCACCAAGAGAGACCCAGATGGAGTGACACCATTTAGTGAAGCTCAATGGCTGACTACACATGCTACATGGACTGAATAGACTTCAAAACTTTGAAGAGTCAAATATCTTTCGACTTTCCAGCTTTTTATTTATTTACTTTTATTTATTTATTTTTTTGGCTGCGTTGGGTCTTCGTTGCTGCACTCAGGCTTTCTCTAGCTGCGGAGAGCACAGGCTACTCTTCGTTGTGGTGCGTGGCCTTCTCATTGCGGTGCCTTCTCTCGTTGCAGAGTACGGGCTCTAGGTGTGTGGGCTTCAGGAGTTGCGGCATGCGGGCCCAGTAGTTGCAGCATGCGGGTTCTAGGGCAAGTGGGCTTCAGTAGTTGTGGCACTCAGGCTGAGTAGTTGTGGCTCGCGAGCTCTAGAGCGCAGGCTCAGTAGGTGTGGTGCCCAGCCTTAGTTGCTCCGCGGCATGTGGGATCTGCCCGGACCAGGGACTGAACCTGAGTCCCCTGCACTGGCAGGTGGATTCTTAACCACTGCCCCATCAGGGAAGTCCCCATCTTTTTATTAAGCTTAATCCTCTATATTTTGAAGTAGTTATTTTTTACATACTGAAGATTTGAGAATGGGCAAATGTATTTCCTTCATCTCAATAGAGTCTCCTTGCTTAAAGGAAAAAAGCAAATGTAAAAGAACAAAAAACTAGTCTATACTTTCATTATTAGTCTCTGATCAGTTACATAAATTACTTTAATGACTGCCTAATAAATCTAGCCAGCCCGACAGGAATAGGATGGTACTGTATATACCGAAGGAAAAGAATAAAATGGAAGACTCACTAAAACATAATGCACTCAATATCTGTTATTCTTTTAACTCCCCAGTTTACGCAATTCTTATATTTGGGGAAACCCCTAGCTTCCACGCATCTCTCACTTATAGAAATTGTAAAATGCAGATACATTTCCAGACTCCTTAGCAGCTGAGTGCTATCAATCAGACAAATCTGTCCCAGAATTTGAATCTGAAGCCAGTAGGAAGAAGGAAGGGACAAGTGAACTCGATGCTGAAAAGTGTGCTGGTATTAGGAGCATCTTTATCTGCTTTCCAGAGGCAGTGATGTTGCAAAATCAGAAGGGTGCCCATGTAATTTACTGTCCAAATTAGGACACTTCTGAGACTGAAATGAACTATTAATAATTACCAAGGAAAACCAAGATATATGGCTACTGTAAGCATCAATGGTATTGCTATCGTGACTCTGTCTAACACAGAACCATTCTTGTGGTTTGATTTTGCATGCTATACTGATTCTTGCATAGCCTCCAAGAATGGTTCTCATGTCTTGCTGGGGATCCTGTGTGCCCAAGTTCTTTATTCAAGTGCGTTTTCTGCTTAAAACTGCCTTAGTTGGTCTTAGTTGGTTTCATTATCGTAACAAAGAACCCTGGTAAGAAGATCTACAATGAACAGGTGCTTATTTGGTACACAGAAGAAAATTAAATTTAGTTGCTTAAAGTTCTGCTTGCTATTCAAAACCTCTAAAGTAAACACATAAAATTTATCCACCATATTTTCCAGTTCCCTCATATTTCAAGAAGATGAACTGTTTTCTCTACTATATGTTTCTGCTTTAGCATAGGAGAATACCATTATTGTCTGTTTGTCTGAGAAAACTGTTACATTTATAGCTAAAGATACAGTGGTCAAATGAAAAGATTTGTCTTTTTTGCAACAAGCTGGAATAAGGGGAAAGGACAGCTAATTAGGCCTCATCCTCTGCTACCACTCCAATACTTCCATTCTTAACTTCTTCCTCTTGGAAGTTGGGTCAAGAGCTCCTACCATATGCTTTCAGTCTGCCTGAATAGTACACCAAGCACAGTGGTGCTGGGGATTCCACTGTAACTTATTTTACACATCTCTGTCAGGCCCATAGTATCATCCCTCCTGTTATTTTGGTTCATTTCTCTAGGGCGAGGGAAAAAAACCAAAAAACAAACAAACAAACAAAACCCCCAAGTGCTTTCTGGGGGCACTTTGGTAGGGACATACTTCAGCCCCCAACCACACCCACGGAAGGGAGGGAGGGAGAAGTCACATAAATCTAATATGTGTATGTCCTAATTTGTATAGGAGCTTTAAATGAGTAATTCTTAAAATAAATGGGTAAGAGAAGCTGCTAAGAGAAACTCCTACCCTAATGTTCTGAAGAGAAAGGTGCGTCTGGGCATATTTAACTACTGTGACTTTGGCACCCTCTTTGCCTGTTCTAAAATCCCTAAGAATAATTACCCTACACCTATGATAACTTTCTCATGCAAGAAGAACAACAAAGCAGAGGAGTACACAGGAAAGATAAGAGGAGGATAGTTTCCTAATTTCTTTAATGAGGCAGTTGAATTTAAACTTTCTCAGGTCCCCTTTTAAACTCTCCATTTAGTCATTTCACATTACAAGAAACTAAATTTTATAATTTAAAAATGCTTGTAATCTTTGAAATAATGATAAAACAGAGTTTACTTAAGAATACACATAATGGCTTTCTTGAAAATTCAAATATATAAGATGTAAAGTTATAATGTTATTAATAAATTGTTTTTCTATTAATGCTCATAAGCATACCAGTACCCACCATACTACACAATATCAATCCACTTTATGTAACATCAGACTTAAAAATCACATGAAGAAGAACAATGAGAGTTAGAAGGCCTTGGTTTTATCTCTAACTGTGCTACTCACATTAGCATTGTAACTTCGAACATATCAATCACATAATCTCTAACAGCCTGTACAGTAAAAAAAAAAAAAATTTGCAAAAAATGATGACATTGGACATTCTTGTCTTGTTCCCAGTGTCAGTGAAAAAAGCATTCACTATTTCACTATTAAATATGTTAACAGCTGAAGATTTTGTGTAAACACTGTTTATCAGAATAAGAAAGTTCCCTTTATTCCTGAGTTGCTAAATTTTTTTAAAAAATCATACATAGGCATTGAGTTTTAAGAAAAAAATTTTCTATTTCTACTGATTAGTTTTTCTCCATTCTTCTGTTAATTACACTAGTTTTTCAAATGTTAAGCCAGCTTTGAATTCCTGAAATAAACCCATCTGTACATGTTGCATTATATTTTTTAATATATCACTGGATTCTATTAGCTAATGTTCTTTTCATAGTTTTTGCATCCATGTGCATGCCATATATTGGTCTGCAATTTTCCTTTCCTATAACATCCTACTCAGGTTTTGTTATCAGTGTGATGCTGGCTCATAAAAGGAGTTGGAAAGGATTTTTCCAGTTTTTCCATTCTCATAAGGGTTTATGATATTTCTTCTTAAACATGTAGGAAAATTCACCCATATAGCCATCTGGGTCTGAATTATCAAATGCAAAGTTCTGTGGGCTAAATTTCTTCATAAAGGAGTATTCAAATTTTCTACTTTAATTTCGTATGTATTTTATTAATATCTGATTTTAAAGAAATTTTATCCACTTCACTTAAATTTTCAAATACATTGTCATTAAGTTGTACATAATAGCCTGCTAATGCCTTCTGAATATCTGCCTTGTCTATAGCACCAACCAATTTGGGGCCTTTATATTTTTTATTTTATATATTTGTTTCCTGTTTTACTTCTATTTTTATTATATCCTTCATTCTACATTCATTGGGCTTATTAATCTGCTGTTTGTTTTTCAAGCATCTTGCAACAAAAAGTGGTTTTCAACTTTCTTTCCCAATATATATATTGAGAGCTATAATTTCCCCCTAAGATTGCTTTAATTGTCTACCACTTGTGAAATATATTTTCATTTTACTCACTTCGAAGTATATTCTAAGGTAAATTGTGATTTCTTATTTGAACCAGAGATTATTGTAAAATGTGTCACTCAATTTTAAAATATTTGGGGGATTTTCCAGTCATCTCCTATACCAATTTCTAGTTTAATTTCACTGTGACCGTAAAACTTACTCTGTATTAATTTAATTCTTTAAGATTTGTGAGATAATTTGTAAGATCTGCTTCATGGTCCAACATATGAACTACCTTCCTAAGTGACAATAATGTATATTCTACATTTTGGGGGGGTAGGGTAGAGAATATTCTATGTATTTTAAGTAGGTCAACTTAATTAAAAAATGTCTTCAATGACTATATTATTACTCTTTTTTGTCCCTTTACACCATCAGTTTATGGAAGTGAAGTTAAAGTGACGATGGATTTCTATCTATATCCTTTTAGTTTTTATAATTCTGCATTAACTGCTTTGAAGCTAATCTTAATGCATACAAATTTAGTGTTGTTATATCTTATTAAATTGACCATTTTATCATTACACAATATTTCTCTAAATCTCTAGTAATAATTCTTGAGTATTTGTATAATATCCATAAAGTTAAATCAACTTTATTTTAGTGAAGACTTCACGTAGTTTACCTTTTTCCATTTTATTATTTTCAAACTTTTTTATATTTAGAGTATGCCTCTTATAAACACCATATAGTTGGGTTTTGTTTTTTATTTAGTCTGCCTATCACTGACTTTTAATTGAATTACTCAGTCCATTTCAAGTTAATGCAATGACTGGTATATATAGATGGGTTTAGGTCTACCATCTGATTATTTGTGATCTATTTATTGCATCTGCTCTGTTTCTTTACTTCTTTTCAAATGCATTTTGGATTAATCAAATTTTATTATTCCATTTTTCTACTTTATTCAATTTTTAGTTATACATTTCAAAGTAATTATTTTGGTGGTTACTCTACAGATTACAATAAAATTCCTTGATAATTATTACCTACTTTAATAGGCACATTTTAATAATTTCACAAATAACAGAACTTTACAGCGTTTAATTCTATTATCCTAACCTGTTACCTATTGTGCTATCATTGTCATATATTTTATTTGTGTAATTTAAACTCTATAGACCACAGTAAATATTGTTTTTAAAATGTAATATTTAAAAATTTACTTATATTTAATATTTTTATTTACCTAAAATTTATATTTTATAAAATATATTTACCTACAACTCCTCTGGCATTCTTCATTCCTTCCTGTGCTTATCTGCTTTTATCTGCTTTCATTTCTTCAGCCTAAAGCCCTTACTTGATTGGTTCTCTCAGTGGCAGATCTGTTTTACTATATCTGAAATTTATTTACTTTGCTTCGTTTCTGAAGGTATTTTCACTGGATATACAATTCTTTACTGGCAATATTTTTCTTTTAGTACATTAAAGCTATCATTCCATTTCCTCTGAGCCTTCATAGTTTGTTGAAAATCAGCTCTATTCTAATTGTTGCATTGTTTTGTACCCAGGGTCAGTATTCTTTCAATTACTCCTTTTTGGGGTTTTTCTTAAAGAATTTAAATCACAACCATGTTCATGCAGAATTTTGTAATGACTTTATATGAACTATATATATGGTCCAAACACTTTAAGTAAAGGTTTCATATTAAAGTCCCAATTGGAAAAAACAAATACTGATTCAATTCAGAAGTATCAAAGAATTCCCAAAGATAAATATCCAAGAAAAATGAGCAGTTACCAATTTTTTTAAAACACGCAAAAACATAATAAAACAAAGCATCATAAGTGAATCTCAACACACACACACACACAGACACAGACACACACAGCATCAGAATTTAAATGGCAAAGAGTTAAGAAAATTTTAGACTCAAAATATAAAACAGGCAGGGACTTCCTGGTGGCGTGATCATGGCCAAGAATTTAGCGTAAGTGTTCTTAAAACACTAAGCCTTAGATGTGGAAAGACCAACCAATTTTAAACATAATGGATAAAACAAAATCCAATCTGAAATACAACACAGTGAAACTGAATAAATGTTTAGAAAAATTAAAGAGGAGTTCATAAAAACATCCAGAAAGAAAATAAAGAAAAACCATCTAGCTGCAACCTTAAGTTCAGCTGAGTGACATCCCCTATGTGCTAACAGAAAAATAATCATCAACCTAGAATTCTAAAAACAGTAATCTGTGAAAATGAGATGAAATAAAGAAACAGTAAAACAATAAAAACTGATGATTTTCCTCACAAAAGTCACTAAAGGAAATTCTAAAGAATAACTGGCTGGAATATGGAAAATTATTTCAAATAGGAAGTGAAAATTACCAAAAGGAATACTGGGCATAGTCAATGGAAAATGTGGAATTAAATCTAAAACAGACTGCCCAAATAAGAAGGAAAAATAATGAAACAAGAACAACAAAAGGAGGGGGAAAAAAAATCAATCCGAAAGAGGGCAAAAGATAAAGCTGAAAACTGAAAATGTAGAATGAAAAAGATGTTAGAAATAACTTCAGTAACAATTCTAACCTTGTTCAAATGATAATAAGAAACTGACAGTAAAACAAGGAGAACTTGATAATCAATTCACAATCATAGTACAAGACTGCAATGTATCATTTTTAAAAAATGATGAACCAAATAGACCATAGAATGCCTGTTGGGATAAAGATTAGAACAAGAGAATTCATGAGCTGGATTTAATGGGTGTATGTAAGATACTGTGCCTAATTATAAAAATACACATTTTATCCCCAAGAATACATAAAACATTTATAAAACCTGACCAGATGCTAAGGCCTCGACAAGTTTTGAAATACTTATCTTTCAATGTACTTATCGATATTATAAAGGCCATTTCCTCTGACCATAATAACATTAATTTAGTAGTCAGCAAAAGTTTAACTGAAGAATGCATACATAAAAAATTTTAAGAACTCATTTCTATTTGTATTCTTGGATCAAAGAAAAATTGTAATGAAATTCAAAAAATATTTTACACTAATAATGAAAATATGTACCAAACTTGTGGGCATCGATTCAAGCATTACTTAGAGTGAAATTCAGAAACACCACAAATCAATAAGCTCAACATTCAATGTAAGATCCAAGAACAAAGAAAATAATAAACTCATGTAAGGAAAGAAATAGGGACTTCCTTGGTGGCGCAGTGGTTAAGAATCCGCCTGCCAATGCACAGGACACTGACTCGAGCCCTGGTCTGGAAAGATCCCACATGCTGTGGAACAACTAAGCCCATGTGCCACAATACTGAGCCTGTGCTCCAGAGCCCGTGAGCCACAACTACTGAGCCCACGTGCCACAACTACTGAAGCCTGCGTGCCTAGAGACTGTGCTCCGCAACAAGAGAAGCCACCACAGTAAGAAGCCTGTGCACTGCAATGAAGAGTAGCCCCCGCTCGCCACAACTAGAGAAAGCCCGCGCACAGCAACGAAGACTCGATGCAGCCAAAATTAAACAAATAAATATTTACAAAAAAGAAAAATAACAAAACATTAAAAACAAAATGAAAGAGGAAAAAAATTACAATGGAGAGCATAAAAAAAGGCAAAAAGTTGGTTCTTTAGAAAGACTAATAACACTGACAAACCTCTGACAAAGTAAATTGGCGGGGGAGAGGGAGAAGTCACATGAACAACATTTTGAAATAAAATGCCTATTACAGACTTTAGGTCTTAAAAACATTCAGAGGAAAAAAGAATTTTATTAACAATCCGAAGCAAACACATTTTAAAAACAGATAAAATGAACTCATCTCTAGAGAAACACCACTTACCAAAGACAAAATGAAAACTTCATATTCCCACCTGTTAAAAATAATTGAATTAGTGGGTAATCATCTGCCCCCAAAGAAGACACCAGACTTAAAGAAGCTTTATAGTTAAGTTCTACCACACTTTCAAGAAACTCAATTCCAATCTTAAAAACACGATCCAGGAGGGGCTGGAGAAGATGGCGGAAGAGTAAGACGCGGAGATCACCTTCCTTCCCACAGATACAGTAGAAATACATCTACACGTGGAACTGCTCCTACAGAACACCCACTGAACGCTGGCAGAAAACGTCAGACCTCCCAAAAGGCAAGAAACTCCCCACGTACTTGGGTAGGGCAAAAGAAAAAAAGAAATAACAGAGACAAAAGAATAGGGACGGGACCTGCACCAGTGTGGGAGGGAGCTGTGAAGGAGGAAAGGTTTCCACGCACTAGGAAGCCCCTCCGCGGGCGGAGACTGCGGGTGGCAGAGGGGGGAAGCTTCGGAGCCACGGAGGAGAGCGCAGCCACAGGGGTGCAGAGGGCAAAGCGGAGAGATTCCCGCAAAGAGGCTCGGCGCCGAGCAGCACTCACCAGCCCAAGAGGCTTGTCTGCTCACCCGCCGGGGCGGGCGGGGCTGGGAGCTGAGGCTTGGGCTTCGGTTGGATCGCAGGGAGAGGACTGCGGTTGGCGGCATGAACACAGCCTGAAGGGGTTAGTGCACCACAGCTAGCCGGGAGGGAGTCCGGGAAAAAGTCTGCAGCTGCCGAAGAGGCAAGAGACTTTTTCTTGCCTCTTTGTTTCCTGGTGTGCGAGGAGAGGGGATTCAGAGCGCCACCTAAACGAGCTCCATAGACGGGCGCGAGCCGCGGCTATCAGCGCGGATCCCACAGCAACAGGGGCGCAGAGGAAAAAACAGAGAGATTCCCGCACAGAGGCTCGGCGCCGAGCAGCACTCAGCAGCCCGAGAGGCTTGTCTGCTCACACGCCGGGGCGGGTGGGGCTGGGAGCTGAGGCTTGGGCTTCGGTTGGATCGCAGGGAGAGGACTGGGGTTGGTGGAGTGAACACAGCCTGAAGGGGTTAGCGCACCACAGCTGGCTGGGAGGGAGACCGGGAAAAAAGTCTGCAGCTGCCGAAGAGGCAAGAGACTTTTTCTTGCCTCTTTGTTTCGTGGCGCGCAAGGAGAGGGGATTCAGAGCGCCGCCTAAACGAACTCCAGAGACGGGCGCGAGCCGCGGCGATCAGCGCGGGCCCCAGAGACGGGCATGAGACGCTAAGGCTGCTGCTGCCGCCACCAAGAAGCCTGTGTGCAAGCACAGGTCACTCTCCACACCGCCCCTCCCGGGAGCCTGCGCAGACCGCCACTGCCAGGGTCCCGTAATCCGGGAAAACTTTCCCGGGAGAACACACGGCGCGCCTCAGGCTGGTGCAACATCACGCCGGCCTCTGCCACTGCAGGCTCGCCCCGCCCCCTCTGTACCCCTCCCTCCCCCCGTCCTGAGTGAGCCAGAGCCCCCGAAGCAGCTGCTCCTTTAACCCCGTTCTGTCTGGGTGGGGAACAGACGCCCTCAGGCGACCTACATGCAGAGGCGGGTCGAAATCCAAAGCTGAACCCCGGGAGCTGTGCAAACAAAGAAGAGAAAGGGAAATCTCTCCCAGCAGCCTCAGAAGCAGCGGATTAAAACTCCACAAACAACTTGATGTGCCTGCATCTGTTGAATACCTGAATAGACATAAACCATCCCAAATTCAGGAGGTGGACTTTGGGAGCAGGATATATTAATTTTTCCCCTTTTCCTTTTTTTGTGAGTGTATATGTATATGCTTCTGGGTGAGATTTTGTCTGTATAGCTTTGCTTTATAACAGTTTTATTTTACTTCACTATATTATATCCTCTTTCTTTCTTTCTATTTTTTCTCCCTTTTACTCTGAGCCGTGTGGATGAAAGGCTCTTGGTGCTCCAGCCAGGCATCAGGGCCGTGCCTCTGAGGTGGGAGAGCCAACTTCAGGACACTGGTCCACAAGAGACCTCCCAGCTCCATGTAATACCAAATGGCAAAAATCTCTCAGAGATCTCCATCTCAACATCAAGACCCAGCTTCACTCAACGACCAGCAAGCTACAGCGCTGGACACTCTATGCCAAACAACTAGCAAGACAGGAACACAGCCCCATCCATTAGCAGAGAGGCTGCCTAAAGTCATAATAAGGCCACAGACACCCCAAAATACACCACCAGACGTGGACGTGCCCACCAGAAAGACAAGATCCAGCCTCATCCACCAGAACTCAGGCACTAGTTCCCTCCACCAGGAAGCCTACACAACCCACTGAACCAACCTTAGCCACTGGGGACAGATACCAAAAACAACGGGAACTACGAACCTGCAGCCTGCGAAAAGGAGACCCCAAACACAGTAAGATAAGCAAAATGAGACGACAGAAAAACACACAGCAGATGAAGGAGCAGGGTCAAAACACACCAGACCTAACAAATGAAGAGGAAATAGGTAGTCTACCTGAAAAAGAATTCAGAATAATGATAGTAAGGATGATCCAAAATCTTGGAAATAGAATAGACAAAATGCAAGAAACATTTAACAAGGACGTAGAAGAACTAAAGAGGAACCAAGCAATGATGAAAAACACAATAAATGAAATTAAAAATACTCTAGATGGGATCAATAGCAGAATAACTGAGCCAGAAGAAAGGATAAGTGACCTGGAAGATAAAATGGTGGAAATAACTACTGCAGAGCAGGATAAAGAAAAAAGAATGAAAAGAACTGAGGACAGTCTCAGAGACCTCTGGGACAACATTAAACGCACCAACATTCGAATTATAGGGGTCCCAGAAAAAGAAGAGAAAAAGACAGGGACTGAGAAAATATTTGAAGAGATTATAGTTGAAAACTTCCCTAATATGGGAAAGGAAATAGTTAATCAAGTCCTGGAAGCACAGAGAGTCCCATACAGGATAAACCCAAGGAGAAACACGCCAAGACACATATTAATCAAACTATCAAAAATTAAATATAAAGAAAACATATTAAAAGCAGCAAGGGAAAAACAACAAATAACACACAAGGGAATCCCCATAAGGTTAACATCTGATCTTTCAGCAGAAACTCTGCAAGCCAGAAGGGAGTGGCAGGATATACTTAAAGTGATGAAGGAGAAAAACCTACAACCAAGGTTACTCTACACCCAGCAAGGATCTCATTCAGATGTGATGGAGAAATTAAAACCTTTACAGACAAGCAAAAGCTGAGAGAGTTCAGCACCACCAAACCAGCTTTACAACAAATGCTAAAGGAACTTCTCTAGGCAAGAAACACAAGAGAAGGAAAACACCTACAATAACAAACCCAAAACATTTAAGAAAATGGGAATAGGAACATACACATCGATAATTACCTTGAATGTAAATGGATTAAATGCTCCCACCAAAAGACACAGACTGGCAGAATGGATACAAAAACAAGACCCATATATATGCTGCCTACAAGAGACCCACTTCAGACCTAGAGACACATACAGACTGAAAGTGAGGGGATGGAAAAAGATATTCCATGCAAATGGAAATCAAAAGAAAGCTGGAGTAGCAATTCTCATAGCAGACAAAATAGACTTTAAAATAAAGACTATTACAAGAGACAAAGAAGGACACTATATAATGATCAAGGGATCGATCCAAGAGGAAGGTATAACAATTGTAAATATTTATGCACCCAACATAGGAGCACCTCAATACATAAGGCAAATACTAACAGCCATAAAAGGGGAAATCGACAGCAACACAATCATAGTAGGGGACTTAAACACCCCACTTTCACCAATGGACAGATCATCCAAAATGAAAATAAAGAAGGAAACACAAGCTTTAAATGATACATTAAACAAGATGGACTTAATTGATATTTATAGAACATTCCACCCAAAAACAACAGAATACACAATTTTCTCAAGTGCTCATGGAACATTCTCCAGGATAGATCATATCTTGGGTCACAAATCAAGCCTTGGTAAATTTAAGAAAATTGAAATCGTATCAAGTATCTTTTCCAACCACAACGCTATGAGACTAGATATCAATTACAGGAAAAGATCTGTAAAAAATACAAACACATGGAGGCTACACAATACACTACTTAATAACGAAGTGATCACTGAAGAAATCAAAGGGGAAATCAAAAAATACCTAGAAACAAATGACAATGGAGACACGACGACCCAAAACCTATGGGATGCAGCAAAAGCAGTGCTAAGAGGGAAGTTTATAGCAATACAAGCCTACCTCAAGAAACAGGAAACATCTCGAATAAACAACCTAACCTTGCACCTAAAGCAATTAGAGAAAGAAGAACAAAAAAACCCCAAAGCTAGCAGAAGGAAAGAAATCATAAAGATCAGGTCAGAAATAAATGAAAAAGAAATGAAGGAAACAATAGCAAAAATCAATGAAACTAAAAGCTGGTTCTTTGAGAAGATAAACAAAATTGATAAACCATTAGCCAGACTCATCAAGAGAAAAAGGGAGAAGACTCAAATCAGTAGAATTAGAAATGAAAAAGGAGAAGTAACCACTGACACTGCAGAAATACAAAAGATCATGAGAGATTACTACAAGCAACTCTATGCCAATAAAATGGACAACCTGGAAGAAATGGACAGATTCTTAGAAATGCACAACCTGCCGAGACTGAACCAGGAAGAAATAGAAAATATGAACAGACCAATCACAAGCACTGAAATTGAAACTGTGATTAAAAACCTTCCAACAAACAAAAGCCCAGGACCAGATGGCTTCACAGGCGATTTCTATCAAACATTTAGAGAAGAGCTAACACCTATCCTTCTCAAACTCTTCCAAAATATTGCAGAGGGAGGAACACTCCCAAACTCATTCTACGAGGCCACCATCACCCTGATATCAAAACCAGACAAAGATGTCACAAAGAAAGGAAACTACAGGCCAATATCACTGATGAACATAGATGCAAAAATCCTCAACAAAATACTAGCAAACAGAATCCAACAGCACATTAAAAGGATTATACATCATGATCAAGTGGGGTTTATCCCAGGAATGCAAGGATTCTTCAATATACGCAAATCAATCAATGTGATACACCATATTAACAAATTGAAGGAGAAAAACCATATGATCATCTCAATAGATGCAGAGAAAGCTTTCGACAAAATTCAACACCCATTTATGATAAAAGCCCTGAAGAAAGTAGGCATAGAGGGAACTTTCCTCAACATAATAAAGGCCATATATGACAAACCCAAAGCCAACATTGTCCTCAATGGTGAAAAACTGAAACCATTTCCACTAAGATCAGGAACAAGGCAAGGTGGTCCACTCTCACCACTATTATTCAACATAGTTTTGGAAGTGTTAGCCACAGCAATCAGAGAAGAAAAAGAAATAAAAGGAATCCAAATCGGAAAAGAAGAAGTAAAGCTGTCACTGTTTGCAGATGACATGATACTATACATAGAGAATCCTAAAGATGCTACCAGAAAACTACTAGAGCTAATCAATGAATTTGGTAAAGTAGCAGGATACAAAATTAATGCACAGAAATCTCTTGCATTCCTATACACGAATGATGAAAAATCTGAAAGTGAAATTAAGAAAACACTCCTGTTTACCATTGCAACAAAAAGAATAAAATATCTAGGAATAAACCTACCTAAGGAGACAAAAGACCTGTATGCAGAAAATTATAGGACACTGATGAAAGAAATTAAAGATGATACAAATAGATGGAGAGATATACCATGTTCTTGGATTGGAAGAATCAACATTGTGAAAATGACTCTACCCAAAGCCATCTACAGATTCAATGCAATCCCTATCAAACTACCACTGGCATTTTTCACAGAACTAGAACAAAAAATTTCACAATTTGTATGGAAACACAAAAGACCCCGAGTAGCCAAAGCAATCTTGAGAACGAAAAATGGAGCTGGAGGAATCTGGCTCCCTGAATGCAGACTATATTACAAAGCTACAGTAATCAAGACAGTTTGGTACTGGCACAAAAACAGAAACATAGATCAATGGAACAGGATAGAAAGCCCAGAGATAAACCCACGCAGATATGGTCACCTTATCTTTGATAAAGGAGGCAAGCATATACAGTGGAGAAAAGACAGCCTCTTCAATAAGTGGTGCTGGGAAAACTGTACAGGTACATGTAAAAGTATGAAATTAGAACACTTCCTAACACCATACACAAAAATAAACTCAAAATGGACTAGAGACCTAAAGGTAAGGCCAGACACTATCAAACTCTTAGAGGAAAACATAGGCAGAACACTCTATGACATAAATCACAGCAAGATCCTTTTTGACCCAGCTCCTAGACAAATGGAAATAAAAACAAAAATAAACCAATCAGACCTAATGAAACTTAAAAGCTTTCACACAGCAAAGGAAACCATAAACAAGACCAAAAGACAACCCTCAGAATGGGAGAAAATATTTGCAAATGAAGCAACTGACAAAGGATTAATCTCCAAGATTTACAAGCAGCTCATGCAGCTCAATAACAAAAAAACGAACAACCCAATCCAAAAATGGGCAGAAGACCTAAATAGACATTTCTCCAAAGAAGATATACAGATTGCCAACAGACACATGAAAGAGTGCTCAACATCCTTAATCATTAGAGAAATGCAAATCAAAACTACCATGAGATATCATCTCACACCGGTCAGAACAGCCATCATCAAAAAATCTAGAAACAATAAATGCTGGAGAGGGTGTGGAGGAAAGGGAACCCTCTTGCACTGTTGGTGGGAATGTAAACTGATACAGCCACTATGGAGAACAGTATGGAGGTTCCTTAAAAAACTACAAATAGAACTACCATACGACCCAGCAATCCCACTACTGGGCATATACCCTGAGAAAACCATAATTCAAAAAGAGTCATGTACCAAAATGTTTATTGCAGCTCTATTTACAATAGCCAGGACATGGAAGCAACCTAAATGTCCATCATCGGATGAATGGATAAAGAAGATGTGGCACATATATACAAGGGAATATTACTCAGCCATAAAAAGAAATGAAATGGAGGTATTTGTAATGAGGTGGATGGAGTTAGAGTCTGTCCTACAGAGTGAAGTAAGTCAGAAAGAGAAAAACAAATACAGCATGCTAACACATATATATGGAATCTAAGGGAAAAAAAAAAAAAGCCATGAAGAACCTAGTGGCAAGACGGGAATAAAGACACAGACCTACTAGAGAACGGACTTGAGGATATGGGGAGGGGGAGGGGGAGGGGTGAGATGGGACAGGGTGAGAGAGTGTCATGGACATATATACACTACCAAATGTAAAATAGATAGCTAGTGGGAAGCAGCCGCATTGCACAGGGAGATCAGCTCGGTGCTTTGTGACCACCTAGAGGGGTGGGATGGGGAGGGTGGGAGGGAGGGAGATGCAAGAGGGAAGAGATATGGGAACATACGTATATGTATAACTGATTCACTTTGTTATAAAGCAGAAACTAACACACCATTGTAAAGCAATTATACTTCAATAAAGATGTTTAAAAAAAAAAAATACCATCCAGAATAAAAGGAGAGAATATCTCATAGCTTATCTTAAAAGTTCTGCATAACCTTCAGACAAAAAGAAAACAATGTGTAACAAAAAAATCACAGGCCAGTCACACTCAGGAATACAGCTGTAAAAAATCCTGAAAAAAGTTATCTGCAATCCAAGGTTAGCAATATATAAAAGATACAAATACTTCAGAACTAATTTGGTTTAACTAAAAAAATCTAGGGGATGATTACCATTAAAAAACTTTATAAATGTTTTTCAATATAGTACAAAAGTAGCGAAAAACATGATCATCATCAGATGCAGTATTCCACAAAATTCAGTATCTATTCATGATAAAAAGAATCAGATAAAACAGGAAAACTTCTTTAACCAGCAGAGACAAACTTTAATACTGACAAATAAGTGTACAATCACATCTATTCACCACTTCAATAACAATCCAATGAATGAAGTAAAACAAGATTTTTAAAAAATTTTAAAAATCACTGCAAGACATTGAAGAATACCTACGTACATGCAGAAAACATTACAAACTGAATGGAATGTCAATAAAGATGTTAATACTTCCTAAACTTATGTAATTGTAATAAAAACATCCACAGTGATTATTGTGGAATTTGACTAGTTAATCTGCTGCTAACTGAGGTATTTCTTAAGTCCCCTTGATTCAATTTTGTTTTTAATTTTCCTGAATATATATTTGTTTTATAGTTGGAGTCTCAATTATTCCATTATGTGGATACTTTGTTCATCTGTTTCTACTGTACATTGTTTTACTTGGTTTTTCATCAGGTGTCCCTGTACCCTTTTGGGCTGTACATAGATCTTCTAATTGGTTTTGTCAGATACTATATGTGAGAAAATGAAGAGATAATTTGAGGCTTTTGATAATGTTATTTTTTCAGGGGTAAACTAACGTTTGCTTTTAACAGGCAGCTTAAGGCAAAGGATACTAGTAAATCTCAGATAATCTTAATCCAATGATGGAGATGATTGAAAACTGGGCTTCAATTCCTATAAAGCCTGGTCTATTCCAGTATACCATTTAGTGTTTCTTAAATGTGGGTAATTTTGTGCACCGGGGACATTTGGCAATATATGGAAACATTCTCAATCATCACAATGAATATACGGGTAGGGGTTGTTACAGACATCTACGGAATACAGAACAGGGATGTGGCTAAACACCCTTCAATGCACAGGACAGCTTCCCACAACAAAGAATTATCTCATCCAAAGTGTCAACAGTGCTGAAATTGAGAAACACTGATTTAGAGTCTAGCCCCTTGAGGTTTTAACATAAAAACAAAGAGCTCTCTCCTTGGAAGTCGCGAACTCAAACTTTTACCTCCCTAGTCCATTAAGTGTGACAAAACAACTGCTTAGCTTCTCAGCCTCTTGGTGGCCTTTTCCGGAATCTGTACACCATTAGGGGAAAAGAAAGTCCAAATGTCAGTCTCAGTATACTAGCTCTGCTTTTTTTCCCCCAGAGCTTTAGCCCTATAATTCTTCACAGTTTTGGAGACTGTCTGATGTCTTCAAAGATTATTTATTTTAATTGTGATTCAGCTTTTCCAGTGGCTCTCAATAGTAGAGTTGATTCAAATTACCTTCTCCATCTGACAAGATTCTAAATATATATGGGAGGGACTTCCATGGTGGCACAGTGGTTAAGAATCCGCCTGGGGACACAGGTTCGGGGGGACGAACGCAGTTGTCCCCCCCCACAACGCAGAGGACACAGGTTCGATCCCTGGTGCAGGAAGATCCCACATGCCGTGGAACAACTAAGCTCGTGCGCCACAACTACTGAGCCTGCGCACCTAGAGCCCGCAAGCCACAACTACTGAGCCCGTGTGCCACAACTACTGAAGCCCATGCACCTAGAGCCTGTGCTCTGCAACAAGAGAAGCCACCGCAATGAGAAGCCTGAGAAGCTCCACAACGAAGAGTAGCCCCCACTCACTGCAACTAGAGAAAGCCCGCGCACAGCAACAAAGACCCAATGCAGCCAAAAATAAACAAACAAACAAATAAATATGGGAGAGCAAAAGGACAAGAAGTAGCACTATACTACTGAAGAACAACAACATGGTTGGCTTGGCTTGCCCCATCAGATTTCAAGTCATAGTATAAAGCCATTGTAATAAACACATGAAAAAAAAAAGGAAATTAAAATTTTAAAAAAGGAAACCAAAAAACCCAAAGAAGAAGAACAACAACAAAAAAACCCACCTCAAATAAATAAAGCCTTATTAATTACACTGCTTGATACTAGAATAGGAATATGGGAGGAAAAGGATAGAAAAGAGAAACCCTCCAAATAAGCTAAACATATATGGAAACAAATGACAAAAGCAGGCATTAAAGACTGACAGAAAAAGGACTGACTCCTTGCTGAGACAACTGATTACCCAAATAAAAAAGAAAGTGAAATTTCAGAACTATCTCACAGCATATACAATCACTTCCAGGTGGAAGAATGAAAAAAAAAAAGCGTATGGCAGTTAACAACAAAACAAACAAAAAAACCCACCAAACACAATCCAACTGCAAAATGGACAAAAGTCATGCTCAGGCATTTTACCGTAGAGGATATACAGATGGCAAGTGAAATGGCACATGAAATGTTCAACACCATTAGCCATTAGAGAAATATAGACTAAAACCACAGCAAGACATTATTTCACACATACTAGAATGACTAATATAAACAAATAGTGATCACCCCAAATGCTGGCAAGGACACAGAGAAACTGGATCATTCAAACATTACTGATGAAAATGTAAACTGGTATACCCAACTCTGGAGAAGAAAATGGCAGTTTCTTACAAAACTAAACATCTAAACATGTACTTGCCATATGACCCAGCAAAATAAACTTTCAGGCATTTGTCCCAGAAAAAAAAAAGATAACTAATGTTAATACAAAAACCTGTTGATGAATGTTCACAGCAGCTTTATTCATAATAGCAAAAAACTGGAAATAACCCAAATGTTCTTCAACAGGTGAATGATTAAACAAACTGTGGTACATCCTTGCCTTGGAAATGTTACTCAGCCATAAACAGAAATTTATTGATGCCCACAAAAACTAGAAGGAAACTTAAAGAAACTGTGCTTAGTGAAAAAGCCCATCCCTTTGAGATGGATACAGTATGATTCCATTTAGACAATATTTTTGAAATAATAAACTTATAGAGATGGAAAAAGATAAGTGGTGGTCAGGGGCTGGGGAGTGAGGCGGCCATGGCTACAAAACGGTAGCCTGAGGGATCCTTGTGAGGCAATTGTTCTGTATCTTGACTGTGGTGACGGTCACATAGATCTAAACAGTGATGGAACTGCATACAACACATACACACACAGAGCACATGTAAAACTGGTGAAATCTGAATAAACAACTGGTTATCTTTTAAAGAGGCTACAGAAAGAATAAAAATAATTTCCATATCCTGAGACAGCTGCAATATTAAAGAGATGCCAAGAGTGCCATTGGGGTACCAAGTAAGGAGACCTGTCCTAACCTGGATAGGAGATAACTCTGATCTGAGTCTTAAAAAACTGGGCTACTTTAAAATCATTCAATTCTCTTGATCTTTTGAACTCAAAAGACTGTAATATCAGTCACCTTCATTTTGAAGTATTATAACCTTTTTTGTGTATTTGATTCAGGCGTCTTAAGAACCAGTTTGTTTCTTCTGGTTAGTCACTTGGGGATTGGTAATGTGTTTGCATAGTAGAAATGCTTATAATATCACAAATTTCGAAATGTAAACAATACAGAGTACTTCTGATTACAAATAACAGAAAAACAGCTTGAGGACAAAATAATTATAAGAGTACACAGGTATCTCAGAATCTAAAAAGCAAAAAGAGATGAGGGTCTCACAAGGTTATACCTAATAGACCTAGGAAGTTGTTAAGAACCGTAACGATTCTCTTCACCTCTCATTGCTGCTTCTCTTTATATGGCTGAGGCTTCATTCTAGAGAAAAACTAAAACTTACATGTGCACCACTCACATTACTCCAAATTTACCGGCTATTCACAGTTTAGCACTATATACCGGTAGGTGTCCATCGCTGATCTGATCATGAAGACTGGGGGAAAGAATTACGTAGGATGCTGCAGTACAAAAGAAAGCCATTAGGGTTCTCTGACACTGAAGGTAAAAGGAGGCAGTTCTCAAAAAAGCGTTTTATCTTCAGCAAAGAAGATAATTTTCAGCATAATAAAAAACTAATATAAACGCATGTGACATTTTGGGGTCTGCCATATATTTCACAGGCAGATTACCAAATGTAATCAGTGTTTTTATTTTTTAAATGAAATATATACTAAATTTTTTAAAAGAAAAATATTATGTTTTTCTGTTCATTTGTATTACATGGAATACCAACTAAATAGTTCAAGGAACACAGTATTTTCCGACCTCCCTAGATATTTTTCTATGACCTTATATTTAAGGTCACTACCATGTCTGAAATCAATTTTTGCTTTGGTCTGATAATTAACCTAGAACAAGGATGGTCTGACACAGTAATGCAACTGTCTACTATTAGCTGGCTCCTATGAAAACCTGCTGTAATTTTGTGTTTTCCTGAATAAGAAGACAAGACTTAAGGCACAAAAAGAAACTGTCAGGCCTGCCAATTAGGCTAAAGGAAAGACACAGAGCTTTCAAATTTATATTGAATTTCCCTCAAAAGATCCATTTGGCTTAACTACATTTGATCAAACTGAATTGACAGAAACATTTCTATCACTTTTAAGTTCTCAAGGTATCTGTTTAACTTAATTCCGTATTACAGTTTCTTTTAAATAAGTGGTTCTCAAACCTAACTGCACATTAGAGTCACCTGTGCGGCTTTTACCTTGATGCTCAGTTCTCATTTCAGATCTCTTAAATCAGAACCTTTGGGGGCTGGACCCAGGCATCAATATCCAAGGACTGTTTTTATAAATAAAGTTTTATTGTAACACAATCACTTTTCATTCCTTTACACGTTGCCTAGAGTTGTGACAGAAATCATGTGGCCAGCAAAGCCTAAGATATTTATTATCTGTCCCTGTACTGAAAAAGTTTGCCAATCCCTGCTCTATTTTTATTTTATATGTATATAAAAAATATATATATATTATATATGGTAAAGCAGGCCAATTGCACTAAAGGAAGTACAGATATCTCAGGAAATTTCGTACTGTAGGCAAAACTATGTACCAGCTTTATCCTTATATTTTTCTCTAAATCTTTTCTCAAAATTAAACATAAAATTAAGAAAAGTGAGAATGATTAGAAAAAATGACAACTTAACATATTAAGAAGTAAGTCTTGCATACACAGGATGAGAAGGTAGTAGAGGAATGAAGAAAATACATTCTAGGCTGATTTCATGATTGGAGTAGAGACAAGGAATATATATTTACAAGTTACAAATTTTAACTTAGATAACATATAAGAATAAAGATTTTGTCAATATATATATACTTCACATCTTTGCTCTACTTGCAGAAGTAACTATATTCAATATCTTGAAATAACCTATAATGGAAAATAATCTGAAAATATGTATATATAAATATAACTGAATCACTCTTCTGTACACCTGAAACTAACACAACACTGTAAATCAACTATCCTTCAATTTTAAAAAACTGTTGCTACAGACTGGGAGAAAATATTTGCAAATCACGTTATCTGAAAAAGGACTTATATTCAAAGTTTTTTAAAAAAACAACTCTCAAAATTCAAAAATTAAAAAAAATTTAAATGGGCAAATGATTTGATCAGTGACTTCTCTAATAAAAACAGATAGTAAATAGGTCATGAATAAAGCTCAACACCCATTACTATAAGGGAAAAACAAATTAAACCACAATGATGTACCATTACACACTTAATAGGATGTCTAAAATAAAACAAAAACCAAGTCGACAACATCAAGTGAAGATAAAGAGCAACTGGAACTCCCAAAACATTTCAGCTACTCTGGACAACAGTTTGGCAGTTATTTAAGAAATCAAATACCGTCTTACCATAATGACCCAGCAGTCTTCCTCTTAGGTATCTGCCTAAGTGAAGTAAAGTTTATATTAATACAAAAACATGTAGATGAATGTTTTTAGGAGCATTATTCATTATCACCCCAAACTAGAAACAACCGAATTTATCTTTCAATGAGTAAATGCATCAACAAACTATGTTACAATGGAATACTCTTCATTAATAAAAGCAACAAACTACTGATACATGGAATAGCATGGATGAATCTCCAAGCATTATGCTAAATGAAAGAAGCCAGCCTCAAAAGGTTACATACAGTGTGAATACATTTATAGTATACGACATTCTGAAAAGTGTGAAAACTATAAACAAAGAACATTTCAGTGGTTGCCAGAGGTCAGGAGTACAAAGGGGCAGCACAAATTTCTGAGCGTGAGGGAACCATTCTGTATCCCAATTGTGGTGGCGCTTACATGAGCCTATAAATTTACCAAAACTCACGAACTGTACGTGGGGATAAATAAATGAATGTTACTGTATACATGTTTTTTTCAAAAACTAATTTTTTCAGAAATTGTACTTAAGCACTTATAAAAGTAAAGCTATTGATGTTTACATAAAGAAGACAGAAAAAAAGTACAGGCAGCCTGAAAGAAAGTGGATCCAATTCTTAACAGTGGTTATTTCTGGCCAAATATTAAGGATGACTTCTATATTTTAGTCCTTACAACTCTCTGTGTCTGTCAAAAATCCTGGAATGAACATTTGTAACTTTTATAATCAGGAAATAAAAGCAATTTTTTGAAGTAGGATTAGATACCACTTATAAAATTTCTCTGAGTAGCTGGAAAGAAAAAAAAACGACTAAAATAAGGCCAAAAGAAAAATCAATTAAGAGAAGGCACTTAGCCTATGATAAACAATAGTCTGTTTGTATTTCCTCCTACTTTGCTACTATTTTAAATTATCTTAGAGAATCAGTCAGTGTCACAGTGTATTACCCCTTCTCCTTCATACCATAATTTGGCTCAATTAAAATGTCATTTTAAACACTAGTTTAAAATTCAGGGCTTCCCTGGTGGCACAGTGGTTAAGAATCCGCCTGCCAATGCAGGGGACACGGGTTCAAGCCCTGGTCCAGGAAGATCCCACATGCTGCAGAGCAACTAAGGCCGTGCACCACAACTACTGAGCCTGAGCTCTAGAGCCCGTGAGCCACAACTACTGAGCCCGCGTGTCACAACTACTGAAGCCCGTGTGCCTACAGCCTGTGCTCCACAACAAGAGAATCCACTGCAGTGAGAAGCCTGCACACCGCAATGAAGAGTAGCCCCCGCTCGCCTCAACTAGAGAAAGCCTGCATGAAGCAACGAAGACCCAACACAGCCGGGGAAAAAAAAAAAAAAAGAATAGATAAATAAATTTTTTAAAGTATTAAAAAAAAATTCATTGGCTAATGAGAACTTCAGTTTTGGGGAAAAGAAGTTTAAAAATGTCTGGGGCTTCCCTGGTGGCGCAGTGGTTGAGGGTCTGCCTGCCAGTGCAGGGGACGCAGGTTTGGGCCCTGGTCTGGGAGGATCCCACATGCTGCGGAGCGACTGGGCCCGTGAGCCACAACTACTGAGCCTGCGCGTCTGGAGCCTGTGCTTCGCAACAAGAGAGGCCGCGATGGTGAGGGGCCCGTGCGCCACGATGAGGGGTGGCCCCCGCTCGCCGCAACTAGAGAGAGCCCTTGCACACAAGCGAAGACCCAACACAGCAAAAAAAAATAATAATAATTAATTAATTAAAAAAAAAAAAGTCTGGATCTAGGTGCTCCTACATGATACAGCATACCAACTGTATTTTCACATTAAGAGTAAAGTTGGCCCCTGAAGGGTGCCATTTTCAACAAACTTTTACTATTCCACAGTATGGAATAAAGGTAAAAAATGAAAAACAAATTTTTATACAAGTATATATTATATAGATACATTTTACAATCTAATCTCTGATTCATTTTTTTTTCATATATGAACATTCAATCAGAAACAAAGGAAATGAGTTTCCTTAACTGCAGTTATGGAAAGGCATAGAGGTCAATGAGTAAACAGATTGAAAAAAATTTTTAATAGACCATACATTCCAATGGTTCTCAAAATACGTAAGACAATATTCAGAAGAAATTCCATCCCTTTTTCTCTCCTTTCCTCTATCTATCCTCCAAACAAATACCCTCATCTGAAACATACACATGAAGGTAACCAGGATTACTGCAGTGCATATAAGTAGATACAAACATATGTATTGATTTTTCTCACCTATCTTAAACTTATTTTGAAAAAAAAATAGTATAAAACTATATTTATAACCCTACATCTTGTTTTCACCTAATGAGATAATAGTAAGTTATTTTAAATTACTATTACCTTTAAACTAAGAACAAAGACAAAAGTCCCACATTTAAGTGTTATACACACACTCACAGATTTAGGTTTCAAGGTTGTCAGCAGTGCTGATGTGAAACTATATTAAGAAAATGTTAATGATTTACACAACTGTAAATGAGAAACGAGACTTAACTGGGAGTTAGCTGGGGTTGCTTGCCTATCTCCAGTAAAACATTAACCTCAGTGAGATCCCAAATGGCCTCTTTAAAGTATGGCAACTCTAAGGCTTAAGCTTAACCTGCCCATAACTAATATGCAAATGAACAAGTTACCTAATTTAAGTCAAGAACCTCCATTTTCAGCATAGTAGCTATTTAGATGGAGGGGCTAAAAACAGACAACTGAATAGAGAAAATATATTCCATAAATGGACAATAACATAACCATTTCTCACCTCCTCCTGGTATAAAGCAGCATAAGAAAGTCCTAGGAACATTAAAAACCCAGAAACTGCCATGCAATTCTTTTTCTGCTTGCAAATTCAAACAGGGGATGGAAACAGAAAACATTTTATTCTCTAAGCTATAATGTAGCCTGGACTCTTGTCACCTTCAAATGTATATCTTTTTGTTTAAAAAAGCAAAAAAACTTTCATAAGAAAACTGTATTTGTTAATATGAGCCCAAGGCATTTATCCTGAACTCACTATAGTAAAAACAAATATTTAGAGATTTATCAAAAAGAAAATTAAGACCCAAAGCCTACTAAGTATAATCCATTTTTAAAGCAAAGCAACCCAAAGATTGCTTACCAATGATAACGTTAAGAAAACATTCAAGTGTCATCAAGGTACCAAAAAAAGTCTCGGTATTTCATCAAGAGACATATGCTAAAGCAGGTGTCATTGGGTCAGTGATGAGAATTTGTGTCATCTCCTCACACCATGGGACTATGGAGATGTACTAGTTGTTTAAGACTAGTCCAGAGTTCACAACATGACTAACAAGACGCTTTATATAATCCATAAGTATGATACATTTCTACAAATAGCTTACAAGGTTAAATATAAGGACCTTGGGTGGGGATAGCCTATGCTTTAGTCCCAGGTCTGCCAATCGCAAGCTGTAGATCCACAGACAAGTTGCTTGCCTCATAAGCTTCAGTTACCTCACCTGCAAAATGTAGATGATAAGAATGTTGTAAAGATTTAATTAGATGATACTTTTAAAAGTGCCTGGTGTGAAGTAAAAAGTTACTAATAATGTTTTTGTGTTGTCACATACTATATATGAATGATGTTCAAGATACTATGCTCTAGTACCTTGGGGATAGAGATACCTCTAAGGGAATCTCTTGGGGAAAGAGAAATCAAAAATAAAAATAAAGCATCATCAATTCTTACCCTCAAAGTGCTCAAAGAAAAGTAGGGAAGGCAAGCACATATAGCAATGACTAGAATGCAAGGACTCACAGAAATGTTCAATGTTTTTATAAAAGTCTTATATGTACTTACAAAGAGGATTCTCTGATTGCAATCAATGGAATTCTTAAAATGAAGGCGGTATATGAGTTACTCTGGATTTGTAGGGATTTAATAAGCAGAAATAGGTGAAAAGACTTTATAGGTAAGGAAAAAGCATGAAGAAAAGAACAGAGACGTTAAACTGTATGGTATTTTTTGGAAGTGCTAAGCATAAGCAGTTAGATATAGAGAGAATATAGCATTGTGGGAGGTATGAGGGAAGGGTAATAAATTTAATAACATCCTAAATTCACTGAAAGAATAATTCACAGATTTCAGGCAGTAAGAATTGATGGTAAGTAAACAGTCTCTAAATAAACATACTATTTAGAAATTCAGGGTTTTAAAAACCCTTAATGTTATAAGCAATCCAGCTTATAACTAAAGAGGAAAGTACTTATTATTTCTACATCCTAAGCATCCCATAATGTCATAAAAATTTCTACCTATAAAATTATGCAAAAGGAATAAAAATATTTTTACTTATTATTTATCTGAAAAGATCTCCCCACTTGTTTCAATGTTATTTCACAAATGAACACTTAAATCTTTCCTGTAACTTTGAAAAGTACATACTAAGTGCTTTCTTATGTTTCTTTTTCATGTATTTTAAAACCTTACTATTAACTTGAAAGTCATTCTACCATTTTACTTATGATTAATAAAAATATCAACAATTGTTTAAAACAACTTTTTTCATTTTCAAAGTCATATAAGTTTAGCATAGAAGTAGTACCAACACATGACATGAATTGAAGGGATCTATATGAGCAAACAATTTTAAAACTCATGACCAATTACAATCTACATGTGAATAATCTGGAAACATGGATTAAATTAGTACAACACTAACTTTAGGTCTGCAATTCCTAGAAAACATTAATTTCACTTACTTCTAAATCGTCATATTAAAAAACAGGACCTGCATAGAGACTCTTACCCCGAGAGCATTTGCTGAATGGGGGCACACTTGAGCTGAAGTTTATAGAGATTTTGGGGAAACAGTAACAGAATGCAAAAGCCACAGTCTGCTCAAAGAGAGAAGGCTAGCAAGAGACTCACCCGCAGTTACCTGGAACCACAAAGGGCTAACAAATCACACCTTGAGATAAGAGTAAACCTACCCAATTCTTTCCACTTTCTTGGGTCTGCAAAGAAAGCTGGGTTGGTATTGAGCAAATACAATTTTTAAAATTTCCTTTGAAGTTGTAACCACAAATCAGCCCTCACATGGATTCATTCACATTACCTTAGTAATACAAAAAACTTTAAGCTTTGAATTTAAAGTGATCTAAGACCATCATGATGGTGTCACCCCAGATATATGGCAGACTGAATAGCGAATCCTCTCTGGAGAAATCTACCTTCATTCTAGACCTAACAATATTGTCACAAAAATCCCCCAACCATCTTCGCCTGGAAAGGGGGAGTGGAGAGTTAAATAACTAAACACAAGGTAGCATGGCTGAGAACCAGCAGAGACAGCAAAACAGGAAAAACTTTAAGACGTGAGAATTAACAGACACAGGTTAACAGAATAAATACAAGTAATGTATGTTTAACGAAATAAAAGACAACTTTAGAAATATGTATAGAAAACAGAATTTTTAATTTTTTTATAAAAAGGGCAAGCAGAATCGGAAAAGAATCAAAAAAACTTCTAGGGTATAAGAAAATAGATTCGTTGAAAATTTTTGAAAAAGCAATGAATGAATAAAAGCTTATTAAATACCACTGAAAAGAGTAAGTAAACTAGAAGACAGGTCAGAGGAAATACAGCACAGAGACAAAGCAATAAAACAGTCAAAAATAAAGAGGAGAGTGTGATGAATTTTAAGTCTAATTCAGTGTTTCACTAACGAAGGAGAGGGATTGCAATGCTGAACAAAAACAAGCATGGTCCTGCCTCCATGGGGTATACAATCTACCAGCAGGCTGACATTCATCAAATAATCACATAAAATATGCAAAATTATAACTGTGATAAATGAAATTAGGAAAATTTACTAAGTACTTTCCTCAATTTAAACCATGAGTTTAGAGAGGCCTTCCACGAAGAAATGAAGTAATATTTGAGGTATAAATTAACTGGGAAAGTGTTCTAAGCTGAGAGAACAGAATGTGCCAAGGCAGGAGAAAATATGGTATTTTTTAAGAATTCAAAGAAAATTACAGGGATGGGCTATGAAGAACAGTGGGGCAACAGGGGGTGGGGATGTGTGGGTGGTTCATACGGCTAGAAGGGCAAGATCATGCAAAGTCTTATAAATGGATGTTTGGTCTTTTTCTTAAGATGAGAAGACACTGAAGGATTCTAAGCAAAGCAGGTGAAAATTAGATTTTCATTTGGAAAATGTATTCATAATAACCGACTGACACTTTTTGAGAACCAAAATATTCGGAAGTCTTTTTAAAACCATTACCAAATTATCATTTTTATAGTAATCAGGCACTTAACTGTAAACATAAGTACAAGTTAGCCACAACTACAATAAATGATTTAAAGAAGGTCATTATGAATTTACTGTCCCATCAATGAACCTCCCTCATATTACTAAGTGAGAGATAAGAGAAAGGTGGTCACCGGATGTCTTTTTTTCTGTAACGCCAATGAAATTTTACATGTTTAATTTCCTTGACCTCAAACTGTTCATGTTTTTTCATTGTTTTGACATCTTTTCTCTAATTTTTAAATTTCTAATTGTATTATATTATTTACTGTGTCCAACTAGCTGGATCCTCCTTATATTAACCATTTCTTTATTTTAACCATTTTTTCATTTTTATATCATTTTTTAGATCTCTGAAATTAATGATGTTATGTTTTTATTTTATTTATTACAATTGAGATGAACATGCTAAACAGGGACTTTTATATGAACTTGTATATTTTTTTACTTCTATTTCTGAAAATAAGTTAGTTAACTTTTACATTTACTTTCTTTTACCTTTATTGTTCAGAGTATTTTCTATTTGAATTTTCAATTTCTTTAGTTTATTCTACAATTTTTATCATTTCCTAATCTTTTGGCTATTTGTGTTAATCAATAACCTTTATATTACTTTTTAAAAATTTAATCTACTTTAATTAAAATAAATGCCTAACAGCACTTTGTTGAGGAGAATGGAGACTTTGTTTTAAAAAAAAGTAAAAAGAAAGTGTTTCTCAAATTTCTCTCACATGTGTTATGACCTACTTTTTTTTTCTTTTTCTTTTGCAATAATTACACCTTCACAGGACATTGCAAAAAAGTCACCTAGTTTCTTTTAACAGTAACATCTTATAGAACTATAGCATAATGTCAAAACCAGGAAACTGATACTGGTACAAACTGCAAATCTCATTTCACCAGTTTTACATGCACTCATAGTTGTGTGTGTGCACGCAATCTATTCAATTTTATCCTATGTGCAAGATTCATGTAACCACCACCACAACCATTATACAGAACTGTTCCATTATCACAAGGATTCCTAATGCCTTCACACCATTTATAAAAACCCTGAAACAGAGGTTTTTTATTTACGTGAGAAATTTATTTACATAAGAAAGGGTATAAAGCTTCTCCTGAAAGAGAAAGATTCAGGCAGTTTTGTGGATGAACAAAGAAAGGTCAAAGGTTGAGCAGCAGGCAAAAAAATTTTTTGAGGGACAGTTGTATGAGAGTAGCTCTTGGTTTAAGAGAAACACACAAAGATTTTGTAGAAGTTTTGTTCTGGGCTCTGTGTTGTCTTCTCTAGGTACTTATTCAAAAAAGACACTGTTTGCTCACGTGCGTTAATTTTAGATAATATGTAATGATGAGAGGGGTACCAAGTCAGGAGTCAAGCAGATCCAGCTTTATTTGGACTACACAATGATGAAGTTTTAAGACAAGCTGATTTAAAGCTCCGTAACACCATAATTAAGCTGAAATAGCAGACTACATGCATCACTGTTTTTCCAAAATAAAATTCATCTGGTGTTCCAGAATTACTCAAATGTTCTTCAGATATGCTATATTTAAATGGACTCCTTGTACTCCAATGAGGAGAGGAAAAACTAAGCTTAAATAGCATTTATTTTAAATTTAAAATTATAACAGTATTAGGGTTACACAATCTATATATCAGTACATAGCACTGCTGCATCATAGTAAGAAAAGGACTGCAAATGACTTCATCCAAATCCGTACCTACCACCACTACATATATATGATTGACCACTACTTCATAGATTATAAAAGATAAACTTTGTCCGCAAACACACTATATGTAGGAATACTGGGTGGGGTGGGGAGAGAATACCAGAGATTTCCTGGCATTACTCAATTAAAAGTAGGAGACAGACATTCAAAATGATAAAAACATTTCTTAATCTGTATTTTTTTCACCCAAGAAGGTTAGCCCTCCTTTTCTTCACTGTGAAAGTGAATTATTTTGATACACCTTACCTTCAAATCCTCCTGAAGAATAGAAAAGATCTTGGAAATCATTCTTATATTCTTTGAAATCCCTAGGGGAGCCCCAAGATTAGCACAATTATCTTCGGGTTTACCCAGTTTACAAGATGCTACAATGATTTGCCTATCTTTCATGGTTCACATATCCATTTCAACTTTACAACCTTAAGATATCAAAATCACGTTTAATTCATAAAGCAGTACATGCATAGTAAGTTATCTATTTAGTTTTAAAACAAGACTTTTGCAGAATATTTGCATATTTACCGAGAAGGGAGGAAAAGTGGGGAATTCTAAAAGGACATATAACGATCTGTTAACTAGGGATACCTATGGGAAATACATGAAAGAGAATGAGAAAAGATTATCACTTTTAATCTTACATAATTATTTAAACTTTTCAATAGTTACTTCTTTCCTCAGTAACTTACTTAACTATACCATGTCTCAAGTTTGCCTATCTGTAAAACAGGGATAATAAAAATATCAGTCTCCAAGGGATGATACAAAAACACTGGGAAAAATGCCTGGAACTTGGTAAGCCCTCAAAAACCTAATGATGTTATATTACTTATATTATTACATGTAAGAAAACTTACATCATATTTTTTCAAATGGAAGTATAAATAAGCTTTACAACAGTATCAAGGGAGATCTGTATTTTTCATAGAACTCTTCACAGTTGCATTTAAATAATTATGTGTCAGACAGCAAGGACCATACTTGTTGGATTTACAGTACTTACATAATGCTTAGCACATAATAAATGTTAAAAAATATTTACTGCATGAATGAAATTATCATGTGACATATATATAATGCTGCTGCATTTTAAGTTACTTGTAACCATTTATAAATTAAAACAAAAAAGTATTTATACAGTGAAAGAGAAGCTACTTTTGTAAAGAGGCAAGCATTTAAAACTCAACACCAAAGCAGAGTTTTTCCCCACAAGAACTGAAAATAATTTCTCAAATGAGAACACACGGTAGACAGGCAACCATATTTCTGGACAAGAAGAAAATGGAACCAACAATCTCTACATTTATTTTATATGGCTAGCTGCTTTTGGCTGCTATGAATTATAACAGCAACAAAACAAAAATCCCTAGCAATTCCAAGCATAACAAAAAAGACAAAGAGATATGGGAAATACTTATAATAGAAAGGTCAAATAATCAAGAAAAAGATTCCAAAATAATTTTAGGATATAAAGACTTTTAATAAATTATATCCAAAGAATAATTCACTGTGACCTATAATGAGGCTCTGAGCCATACATTATCACCTGTGAACTCCAAAGGGAGGGATAACTAAAGATATTAGTCTGACAGTCTGGGAGGGGCTAGAGACTAAAAGTCAGCCATGTGAACAGTTTGTGATCAAGCTCCAATAAAAACAAACAAAACCAAAGGCTTGACTTAGCTTTTCCTGTTTGACAATAATCTATGCATACTGTCATACATTGTAGCCAGGAAGAGATAACACTATCCATGACTCCACAAAAAGATGATGATCAGGAGCTCCACGTCTAGACTCCCATGGGAGCCTGTACCTTTTATTGATTTCAGTTTGTATCTTTTCTCTGTAACAAACTATGGGCTTGAGCATAACAGTTTTCAGTGAGTTCCATGAGTCCCTCCAGCAAATTAATTGAACTGAGGGTGGTTTTCAAAAGCCTTGAACTTGCAATGGCGTCAGAAGGGCTGTCTTGCAGAGACTGCTCAAACTGTACAATTGGCTGAGCTTAGTGAGTTGGTGTCAGAAGTGGGATTTGTGCAACAAATGCTAACCACCTCTACTATGTAGTTTGGGAAAAGAATGAGAGGATGGTGGAGGACAAACCTTTTGACTCCCAGGTGGCCCTTTGACCACCCATGGTTTGGAACTGTAGCTGTATAATGATCAGTTAGCAGAGGTGAAAGTTACCAGTGAAATTTAGAAATGATGGATCCAACTCATAGAGATCTGGCTCACTGGATACATAAAGAAATGTAAAATTTTTTAAATGAGCTAACTATATTATCTCTTGATTCTTGTTATCTGTAACAGTTAAGAAGAAAGTCAGGGAGATACTGGGGCAGATCCTGACACCTGGCCAAGCTTAGGAAGAAAAAGATTTGCTAACTAGAATAAGGAGATTAGAGGGAGGTCTCTTCCAGGAGGAAGGCAAGGGATGGCAATCAGCCTATGAAAATAATGAGGTTTCAGTGAAATGGGTCAGGCAGACTCAACAAATAATGCTAGGCACCAGCACTGGGAAAGGACTTGTACTCTGACCCAAAAGGTCCTTTTCACAGGTTGAGGTCAAAATAGCCTTGGGAAAATGGCCCTCCATCTTAGCTGCTAAGGCTCAAGTAGCACACCCATGGGATTCCTACATACCTCTAAACCTATGGAAGTTTTTCTGGGGCACCTGTAATTTATACCAATGCACTATGACTGCCCTTGCCCCTATGACTGATCAAAATAAGACATATCCTATAAGATAGTTATAATATTAATATAATTAATATAATTCTCAATACTCCTTGTGTACTCCCTGTAGTAGAGAAGTGGGCCTTACTTCTTAACACCACACAATGGAAAACAGTCTTAGTACAAGCTTGTGAACTAAGACAGGGTGACTGACTTTGTTCTAAACTGACTTAGAATCCAGAAAAAAATGAGTAAGGGCCAATTGTTAACTAAGCCTGTCCATAATGATATCTGATATATGGGCAAGATTCAATTCCATTAGGAGCATAGCAAATTCCTCTGCAATAATGACTGATCGTTCTTTAGTGAAACTGAACTGTCTCATGACCATACTACGATATGACATAACACTATCACTGTAAGATTCAATTACCTTATGTAAGTCTTATAATAATTCTGATAATTAACTGTATAAGAAAATTGAGCCTTCTCAGAATGTAATACTGATAGAAGAAGAATGGTCTGGGGAATAACTAGATTTAGCTAACCATCAGCTAATTTCTATACTAAATAGTTCTGTACAAGTTTATCATAAGGTACAAATAGTGGTAGATCATGAGGGAAAATAAATAATAAATTACTACAAGAATATGAAAACGTATGTAATGGCTTTATAAATCAGATTAGCAGTTTCTTTAAATCTATCCCTACTCAACACTGGCACTTCCAAATGTAGAGTATGTTCATACTATTACTATTACTGTGACTGTCATATAAATGCTATACTAAATTCAGATGTCTAGACAAATATGACTGTTTTGCCGTAAGACAGCATAGACTAAAGGCTATGGGGGTGGCCTGTCTAGTGAAGAAGCAACCCTACCTACCCAAAGAGAGGTCTGGTCTGGATTTCAGCTACTGGGAGGTGATCTTTAGGCCCCTGTGATAAGAGTGTCTTTGTTTGCTTCAGGGCTTTGGCCACTGGACTGTCCAACAATTAATTTATGATGGGGACTTTAGATATTTCAATATCAGTTTCAACTTCTAGAGTAAGTGATAACTAAAGGTATTAGTCTGATCTCCAGAAAGAAATAGAGACTAAAGCTCAGATATGCAGACAGTATGTGCTTGAGCTCCAATGAAAACTATGGCCAGCAAAGGCTCGAGGGAGCTTCTCTGGTTGGCAATACTCTGCAACTGTCACACTTTGTGGCCAGAAGGAGATAATGCTGTCTATGAATTTCATGGTCCATGTGTAGACCCTCCTGTACTTTGTGCCCTAGGCATCTCCTCCCTTGGTTGATTTTAATTTGCATCCTGGCTCTGCAATAAATCACAGGCACAAGTATCACAGTTTTCAGTGAGCTTTATGAGTCCTTGTAGTGAATTATCAAACTGAAGAATAGGTCTGGGAAACCCTCAAACTTGTAAGAGAGGCAGTCTTGTGGGGATTACACCTAAAAACTGTACAGTTGGTTAAACTCATTGCTGTGCTATACAAAAGTTTTTTTTTTTAATTTTTAACTGAAGTAGAGTTGATTTACAATGTTGTGCCAATCTCTGCTGTGCAGCAAACTGACTCAGTTATATACATATAGACATTCTTTTTTCTTTTTAATATTCTTTTCCATTATGGTTTATCACAGGACATTGAATATAGTTCCCTGTTACACAGTAGGACCTTGCTGTTCTGAGGTTTTGATTTACATATTTTGTTGCTTAACCTTTACAACTCTACATGGTAGGTACTACTATTATGAAGACAGTGAGACATAGGGAGAATAAATGATTTAATTTCATCCAGATATTAAGAGCAAAGGGCAGAGTAGAGATTTGAACCAGGAAATCCAACATCAAGGCTTATGTTCTTAATATATTACATTGCCTTCCTAAATGACTGCTAGGTTTCTGTTGTCTTTTTCAGCAATTACATTCTCTGAATCTATGACTAGAAGATCTCTAAGGTCATATCATGCCATGTAAATCTATGAGTAAACAGTAATTCAGACTGAATTAAAAACAAATCTTAAATAATCTTTATTATATTTTACTTGGTCATTGTTTCAATTGTCATTTTTATTAGAAAGTCTTAATTCTTTGTACTATTAAGAATAGATATTAAAAATGCTGTATTAACATAAAAAGCATATGTCAAAGTATATCAACAGTAGCCTAAAACAAACTAAACTAATTCATTTGAAGAAAACTATTTCCAAAATAAAAACTGCAAGACAAACTAATTACATTAGAATTTCCTATATCTTGGGAAATAATAGTTGTTTTTATTGACAAGACAAATTATAATCAGGCATATGCCTTCCACTCTAAAAGAATAATTTTAATTACTTTATAATACTTTCTAAGTACACAATTTTAACACCACTATAATCAAGATTTGTTTTTTACTTAAATTTTATTTGTCCATGTTTCTCTAAAGTATTCATAATTACAATTTTTAAAGCTGCATAATCTCTCAGAAAATTAACACCATTCACAGATTTTCAGACATCAAAGTTGTTTCTTTTTTTCTTCTTTAGTAGGACTTAATGAACAACTTCCTGCATGTAACATTATACCTTTAATTTTTCTATCTGCAGGACTATCTGGCTCATATTAGGTATCTGATAAACATTGGCTGAACTGACTATAATTCTTACTTTTTTAAGAATTATTTTATAAGGATAATTTCCTAAGAGTAGAATTAATGAATCAAAGAGTAGAAACTTCTTTATGGTCCTTACAAAATAATACTTTCCCCCCAAATAATGTCATTTTATGACCCACAAGAAATGAAAGACATGCTCATTCACTGGAATCCTTTCTAGTATTAGACTTTGTTATTTAAAAAATCTAATACTTTACTATATATAATTTGATCTCTTAAAGTGCTTTACCTTCCTGAGAAATAATAATCCTGAAGGTTTATTATCTTTACTACCATTTCATTATTTACTGAAGTACAAAGAACTGTAAAACTTAAATTCTAATTCTGAAAACTCAACTATCGATATGTAAAAACTCTCTAAATGAATTTATGTGAAAGCTCATTTCATAGCTGGAATGTGGCATATCTTCACATTTCAGTAAAATTTGGTTGAAGTCATAATCTAACCAAGTTTGGAAATATAAGAGACATAAATGTAAGTCTGTCCCAAAGAGAGGTGAATTCTGTTCTACTTTGAGAAGGTTTCTTTCAGAACAGAGAGCAACTAAAAAGTATTTTCACTAGGCAAAAAGCCTAAAGGAAACATATTGATGAAGGCTCACATGCTTATGATCTGATCGCAATTCCTGGTCAAACCAGAATAACTTATCTAGCAAAGGAAAAGTTGCATTGGGAAGAAGGAGAAGTCAGAGCTTCCTAAAACTCATTCCAGAAATTCAGATAAATTACTGTAGATTGGCCTATTTAGTTGACAATGAAGATATAAGTTCATTTCCCCCCATGACAACTTAAGGAATCACATTTGTATTTGATTAGAAAGAGGGCATCTATTATAAACATTTTTATTGTTTGTTTTTGACTACTTGCCATGTAAAATTGGTAACTTAACAAACACATTTTTACCACAACTGGCTGATGATGCTCTCTTGTCCTTTGATCTTAGCATAAAGTAATAGCCAGGAAACTTGCTGTAACTCCCAGTGGGGTTCTTTTTCACTAGCTGGGATAGAGTAAATCTATCACTTTAAAATAAGCATTTCCTCACTGTCTAAGATGGGTAAGGCACTGTGCTAGAGTCCTAGGATGATACAGAGGTGACTAAGACATGATCCTGTCCTCAAAGAACTTACAATCTGGTAGAGAAAGACAGACATGTGAACAAATAGGTATAATACAAAGCAGAATGTACTAGTTGTTAAAATAAAGGTACAAAAACAATGTTCTATAGGAGCACAAGATGGTAAAATTAATTCTGGATGGGGTGATCTGGAAGGCTGGGCCAGCAGAAAAGTAGTAGAAAACTCAGCCCCTTAGAAAATGCAGCAGTGTTACAGCCCAGCTGGGTTAGGGTCGAAGCCCCACTCCCCACAGAAGGTTTTCCTAAAGGAGATGGAGCCAGGGCCCTAACCCAGTTAGGTAGGCGATTCGTTGATTTCAATTATGAATGCAACACTTTCTTTCCCTGGTGCAGATAAATGTGATTTCATGAGTATTTTGCTTCATTAAAAAATAAAATTTAACAACATATTAAGTAACTTACATAAAAATGTAAGTTACCTTGGCCTCCATCATCAAAATGGCCTCAGGTGGTACCATGATCCTACAGGACCAAGCCAAAAAAAAAAAGAAGACACCACTTCAGCATGTTACATATGTGGTGCTCCAATACATGTTCTGCTATTGATATCCTGGGAAGAAAGATGAGGAGACAATTCCAGAGAAGTAACCTGGGTATTATACTATCCCATATTTTATTGAAGTTTTATTTATTTTTAAACTTTTAAAGTAAACTTTAGAATAGGTTAAAGAGATAAAAGGATTTTTTTTGTCCTGTCATGATTCCAAAAACCAGCAGGTATATTGTTGGTTTCCACTGATTTCTTAGAATAAGAAGGAGACTAGATAATATAACCAACATGCAATATTTAACAGGTACCACACAAGGTGTGAAACAACTGGAAAGAAGATAATACAAACATATGTTTAAGTACAAAGGAACAGGAAAGCAACTATCAGGTGCACAGAATTACAAACATTTAATTCTCTACAAAATTCTGTAGAGAATTAAAAACAAGACTAACTTTCTACTGTGTTTCAGCCTATTACTACCTCATATGTATCCCTAAAATAACTCAAATTTGTATGTATAGTATTTCATTATGCTATATGAATTTAAAAATTCTGAGTTTCATAACTGCTGCTTGTAGATTTCCTTAAATAAGCCTCATTTTAGTGAACAGATAAACAATAGACTCTTAGTCACATGTATTATACATAAATGAATGTTTGCCAAGTCTTATGAAAGTTAAAATGATTATTTTCTAGAGTATATCATACATTCTGATTTCAATCGTTTGTTCTATTAATTTTTACAACCCCCTGAAACAAAGAAAGAAAGGAAACAGGAAGAAAGGAAGACATTTCCTGACTATCTGAATTAAGGAAGATCACATTAGACAGACTTTCTTTAAATATAAACATACAATTCAAATAGACTTTCTCTCATAAAACTAGCTGAGCAAACCATGAAACAAATATGACAAAGAGTTACAGTATCTGTAATAATATTTTAAAAGTTCATAATATTAGAAAAACACAAAACCCTAATAAGTAATTGAAAAAACAGTTCACAAAAATACAAGTTCCTAATAAATATGAGAAAGTACTCATCCCATTAAAGAAATGCAAATTAAAACAATAAAATAGTATTTTAAAATATCAATTTAGCAGATATAAAAATAATAACATTCAATTCTGCACTTCTTAAACCTCTCAAACTGTAAAAATCCTCC
The DNA here is from genome assembly GCF_009873245.2 of Balaenoptera musculus. Classification (NCBI taxonomy): domain Eukaryota; kingdom Metazoa; phylum Chordata; class Mammalia; order Artiodactyla; family Balaenopteridae; genus Balaenoptera; species Balaenoptera musculus. The sequence continues at coordinate 70,133,171 of NC_045800.1, read as the reverse complement.
TTTTCCAATGTTTGTTTGGGTTTTACAAGATGTTCTGAAAATAAGTAATCAATGCTTACAGGCAGGGTGGGGGGGAGCTGGGGGGTTAGGGTCAGGGTGAAATGAAAACACTCATACACTGGGGACAATAGTAGTAAGTACAACTTTCAAATAATTTGTGGAGTATTAGGATATTTTTAGATTTTTCTTGTTTTCAAGTTCATACCCTTGTGATTCTACTACCGTGAATCTAAGTTTTAAAAATAATCAGATTCAGAAAAAGATTTACATATTTATAATAATGGTATTTATTACAGCTATTTATAATCACAAAAAATTAGAAACAACTACAATACCAAACATTAGGGAAATGGATCATTATAGGATCAAATATTATGCAGCCAATAAAACTTGAGGACAAATGTATAGGATAAAACATTAAGTAAAAAAAAAACCAGGATCTACAATTTTAATGCAGGTTCAGCTAAAACTATGATTAAAAGAAAGCACAGGGGCTTCCCTGGTGGCGCACTGGTTGAGAGTCTGCCTGCCAGTGCAGGGGACGTGGGTTTGTGCCCTGATCTGGGAAGATCCGACGTGCCGCAGAGTGGCTGGGCCCGTGAGCCACGATTGCTGAGCCTGTGCATCTGGAGCCTGTGCTCCGCAACAAGAGAGGCCGCGATGGTGAGAGGCCCGCGCACAGCGATGAAGAGTGGCCCCCGCTTGCTGCAACTGGAGAAGGCCCTTGCACAGAGGCGAGGACCCAACACAGCCATAAATAAATAAATAAATAAATTTTAAAAAATAATCTGTTAAAAAAAAAAAAAAAAGAGTATAAACCCCAAATGCCAGTCCCCTCCCCATCCCTCCTTGCCTGATCCTCCTAACCTAAGTGATTCCTCCTGCCTCTAAACTTGCATAGCCCCTTGTGCTGCTGTAGGTTTCCACCACCTGTTATTAAAAAAAAAAAAAAAAAAAGAAAGCACAGATTTTGTATCCTGCTGCTTTTCTGAATTCCCTTATTAGCTTGTATGTGTGTGTGTGTGTGTGTGTGTGTGTGTGTGACCACACAAGGTCATACCATCTGCAAACAAATAATTTTACTACTTCTTTTTCAATTTAGATGCCTTTTTTTTCCCCTTGTCTAAGTGTCATCCTTCTCTTCCGGAAAAGCTTCCAGTTTTTTCACAATTGAGTAGGATGTTAGCTAAGCAGAAGGATATAAAATCAGCACATGGAAGTCAACTGCATTTCTATACTATAATAATGAACAATCTGAAAATAAAATTAACAATACAATTCCATACACAATAGCATAGAAAAGAATTAATTACCTAGGAATTAACCACAGAGGTGAAACACTGGTACACTGGAAACTATAAAACATTGTTAACAAAATTTAAAAGAGACATAAATAAACGGAAAGATATGTGTTCATGGACTGGAAGGCTTACTATTGTTAAGAGATCAATACTATCCAAAGTGATCTATACATTCAATGCAATTCCTATAGAAATCCCCATGTTTCTTGCAGAAATAGAAAGATCCATCCTGAAACTCATATGGAATCTCAAGGGACACCAAACAGCCAAAACGATCTTGAAAATAAAAAAAGTTGAGGGACTTATACTTCCTGATTTCAAAACTTCCTACAAAGCTTCAGAAATCAAAACAGTGTGGTACTGGCATAAAGAGAGACATAGAGACCAACGGAACAGAATAAAGAGCCCAGAAATCAAATCTTACATATACGGTAAAAGAAGTTTTGACAATAGTGTCAAGAACATTCAGTGGAGAAAGGACAGTCTCATTAACAAATGGTGCTGGGAAACTGGATATTCACAACAGAGGAATGAAGTCGAGCATTATCTAATGCCCTATACAAAAATTAACTCAAGATGGATCAACAGCATACACGTAAGGCCTAAAACAATCAAACTCTCAGAAGAAAACATATGACAAAAACTTCATGACACTGGATTTGGCAGTGATTTCTTGTATATGACACTAAAGGCAAAGATAATAAAAGAAAAAATAGACAAATTTAACTTACTGAGAAATTTAAAATGTTATGCATGGAAAGACATTATCACCAAAGTAAAAAGACAACCCACAGAATGATAGAAAATGTTTTCCAGATCAAATCTGATAAGGGATTAATATCCAGAATACTACAGAGAACTCCTAAAACTCAACATAAAAACAAACAACCCAATTCAAAAATGGTCAAAGAATTTGAAGAATCATTTTTCCAGAGAAGATATACAAATGGCCAATAAAGCACATGAAAAGATGTTCAACATCACTAATCATTAGGGAAATGCCAATCACAACAAGGAGGTAGCACCTCATATCCAGTAGGATGACTATTATCAAAAAACTGAAAAAAAAAGCAACTGTTGGCTAGAATGTAAAATAGTATGGCTGCTCTGACAGTAACCGCAAAAAAATTAAGAGATAGAATTATCATATAATCCAGCAATTACACTTCTGAATATTTACCCCAAAGAAGTGGAAGCATGGTCTCAAAGAGATATATGTACCCCCACGAGCACAGCAGTATTCTTCACAATAGCCAAGAGGTGGAAGCAACACAAGTGTACACCAACAGACAAACGACTGAACATGATGTGGTATGTACATACAATAATATAAAGGAAGGAAATTCTAACACAGGCTACAACATGGATGAACACTGCAGACATTGTGCTAAGTGAAATAAGCCAGTCACAAAAAGACAATACTGTATGATTCCACTTATATAGGTACAGAGTAGTCAAAATCATGGAGACAGAAAGTAAAATGGTGGCTGCTAGGGGCTGGGAAAAGGGGGGAATGGGGAGTTGATGTTTAATTGGTACAGAGTTTCAGTTCTATAAGATGGAATAATTTCTGTAGACTGTACAACAATGTGAATGTACTTAATGCCACTAAACTTCACACTTAAACATAAGTAAAATGGAAAATTCTATGTTAAGCACATTGCACCACAATTCAAAAAAATTATTTAACTCTGTGCTTGAAAAAAAAAGGCAGAGAAATATATTTTATAAGAAAATATGTCAAAGAATTAAGTTAGATATTCCTTGGAAGCCAAAACAGAATGATTATGATTTTCTAGTTTATACCATTTAGCACTTTCCAAGTTTTTAATAATATGTACTTGCTTTTATATATAAAAAAAAGTTGAATTTTAAAAAGAAGTTTGGTGCTTATTCAAGTAGTTTTGTGAGGTTAAAAGATTTTCAACAGAAACAAATTTCTAAAATTATGATAAAAATTATTAAACAGTATTTCCTAATAGAAATTTTCTCCAAAATCAGTAATTTACAAATATACATTAGGAATTCACCTTGATTTTAACTCTCTCTAATAAAGGGCAAAGATTTTTCTAAAGTTCTGTTTATTCTTTAACTATGACACTAAGGCATACTTTTTGGTATTATTGATATTACTGCTTCCTGCTTTTGAGACTTTTCATACAAAATTCACATATATGTGATAATTACAGATTTTTTCCAATTTTTGAGTTAAGGTTTATAGAATCAAAAAGCATGCTAGTCATGGTTTTAAAAAACTTCATATTAACAATCCAACATATTCATTCAACAAATATTTTTTAAAAAATCTATCATGGATAAAATTATCTTCTTTATTTTCCTAGAGTATTCAAACTATCCTATCAAAACTATAACTCATAAGTATCACCTTTCATCTTTCCATATTATATTTTCTTTTTAAAACGCCATTAATTCATTTCATCATCTCTCTCCTTCCCTCTCTGTCTTTGCTTTTTAACCACTTAACTCCTCAGACTTTTAAAGGGTTAACTAACTAAAAGAGAAAATTTATAAGCAGTACAATTATCAGCAAGTAAAACTATCCTTGTAAGTAGTTAATTTATGTTGAAAAAATCTGAAATACCTACCCTGATAATATATATACCAAATACCTGAAATAACGTTTCAATGGCTTTAACATATTTCTTTGATATTAATGTAAGAAAATTATTTCATTCAAACAAACTGAATAAATATTAAATGCCGAATACCCTGCCAGGAAACAGGGATAACAATGGTTAAAGAGATGTGGCTTTTTTCCCACAGAATTAATGATACTGTTTAGTTAGTACGTTTCTTTTATAAAACTCTGCAAACTGAGAATTTATTGAAATCTACTATTTTCTTAAATGGAATACCTCCTGATATGAAATAATTTTACTTATTACCTTAACATCCACAGTTGACCCTTAAACAACATGGGGATTATGACCTGACCCTCCATGCAGTTGAAAATACGTGTATATAATTTTATAGTTGGCCCTCCAAATCTGCAGTCCCCCATCTGCGGATTCAACCAGCTGTAAATAGTACAGTACAGGGGTATATATTTATTGAAAAAAATCCATGTATAAGTGGACCCCACAGTTCAAACCCATGTTGTTCAAGGGTCAACTGTAATTTCACATTAAATATCTGCTATTATCCACAATGACTCACTCAATTTTGACAAAATTTAACGAACTAAGGAAAATTATATGCTACTGAATGATTTATAAAAAGTACCCTCTTATCGTTCACTTACAAAGTCTCATTCAACACAGTTCTTTCACACTGCATACAAATCAATCAAGTATCTCTCAGCAGTCGTCAATTCATGTTTCCCCTAGCTGAACAGAATAAACTATTTATGGACTAAATATGCTGAAAGAGTACTAACAAAAAGACACACAGAATTGTTTAACAAAATGAAAGCAGTATTTTGAAATATCTGCCAGATACTTCGGAGCCTCCTCAGGAATATTAACCTATAATCACTAAGATAAATCTAAACTTATATTTAGCTCTTATTCTTTTAAAACAAACAACTGAAAATGCTTAATGAAATAGGAATATAGATCTTACCAATGCAGGCCACTGAATCTGTTTGCTCTTTGATCCCTGAGTCTGGCTAGGGTTGTTCCTTCTGGCCCAGATTAAGTGGTATTCCACCAAGAAGGCTGAAAAATCTTCATAAACTTTAACCCACTCTCGTTTATCCCACTCAAGATGATCAAATTCCACATAAACCTATGGAAAAGAAAACATAAACTCCATAAACAACGTAGAGTGTGATATTTTAAAATATAAGCCATGAAGTTAAATTAGAAAAGCCATTAACAAATTCATTATTCAAATTAACATTTCTCTTAAAAATCATTATTTATCTAACATCTCCTTAACCAAATTATAACCCTGACTTATTGCATGGCAGGAAGATAAACTGTAAGTTTATTAAGAAAAGCAATTTACACAATATTGGTCAGTACAGACCAGCGAATATCTACTAAAGACATACTAAAGAACTACGTTGATACTGATGATTCTAGAAGCAGAAGTCAGGAAATGTTTTCTAAGGACCAAATAGTAAATATTTTAGGCTTTGCAAACCATATGGCCTCTGTCATAACTACTTATTTCTGACTTTGTAGTATCAAAGTAGCCACAGACAATATGTAAACAAATGAGTTTGGCTTTGTTCCAATAAAACTTTAATTACAAAGACAGGAGGCAGTGCAAGGATGGTTCAACATATGAAAAATCAATCAATGTAATATACCACATTAACAGAATGAAGAAAACTACATGATCATCTTAACTGACAAAGAAAAAGCATTTGACAAACTCAACACCCTGTCATAAAAATAGTCCAACTAGGAATAGAAGGAAACTACCTCAACTTAATGAAGATAATAATGAAAAACTCACAGCTGAATCATACTCAATGATGAAAGACCGAAAGCTTTTCCACCAAAACAGGAACAAGACACGTGTGTTATATTTGGAAAACTGAAGCTGACGCTTCTATGCTAAGTCATTCAATCATTCAACTCTTCTTTCCCCACCGTCATCCTTTTCATTCATAGAGCTGTCCTCCCTATTACATTATGAGTTATGCTGGAGGCCGTCTTGTTCTTTTTTTTTTCCACCCATCTTTTGCTCCCTTACACCTGAAGTGTTTCAGTTTCCACTTATTTAAATTCTGTTTGTTCTTCTGGCCTTGTTCAAGTTCTTAGAGGATGTTTATAACCCCCACTTCGATTCAAATATTTGAACATTTACAAGCAGTTTTTTTCCCCAGTTTATATTAGTATATAATCAAATAATGGGTACAAGCTCACTGAGGGCAGAACTGTTTTAGTGTTCACTGCAGTGCTGCATACATACAAAGTGCTTTACAAATATTACATATCTCCTGCCTGTTGCAGTCATCGACTTTTAAACATGGAGGCAAACTGCTAAAACATATGTTTGATTTTGAGATATCTGTGCTCCTGCCCATTAGGAAGCTAGTTAGATATGCTTACCTATTAGAAGTGGGAAAGAGAAATACATTGTTCAAGGATTTAATCTCTGTTCATGGTTATCCACATGAAGGCACAGCAGAAGCTCTGTTGGCTTCTTATAAAAATGCATCCTTAGGGGTTGAGCTGAGGTCCAAATGGTGTTATGCAAATATTTCAAACTATACCACTTTCTCCACTACTTTAAATCTTTCAAGATTCTCGTTTACTCAATTGTGGTATAAATGGGTTTTGGGAAACTCCAGGAAACTGAAGCTGAGATAAGTCTCAGCTTAGCACTATCTTTGCTTTCCCCTCATGGACAGTAATAAGGTCTTGTTGACAAAATATTTCAGCCAAGAACCTAAAGAACCAAGGTTTATAAACGTCTCTTTATCTAAAAGGACATATTCAATGTAAATTCTTCCAAATGCAAAGCCCTTGATATAAAATTAAAACTTTTAGCTTGAAGTGAACTTTCTAAACTCATAGTTTTTCTTGCATGGACAGTGTCATGGGCAGTTTTAGGAAATCTGCTAGGACCCTGGGGACAAAAGGAAACTAAAACTAGACGTCCTGCTGCTTCTTTGCTATGCAGCCAATTTACCTCCATACTATCAACAACAGTGAAGGATTTGAGACTTGACTGTAGACAGACAGGTAGGTAGGTAGATAAATAGTTAGACAGTTGTGTGTGTGTGTGAATCTCTTATTTTTCTACAAAATAAAACAATGACCAGTAACTAGGAAAAGCCCCTATTCTTTCACAATATACTCTATTCAATGACATTTATAAAGAAAATTAAAGTCACACAACTGTTTCTGTGGTAAAATCAAATGATATAAGACAAATTTAGTTATTTTTACCATGGTTTCAATAATAATAATAATAATAATGTTGATATTATATCAATTTAGTGCAATGCAGGCCTCATCTTTTTATTTACTGCAAAGGAAGGGCGGGGATCTACATAATGTCATGTGAGAACTATGAAGAGTTCCCAGGCTTGATTCTGCCAAAACCAACCAGCCACCACAGGCTAAAACTACTTAGACTCTAAGAATCTTTAATGTTAAAAATAAAAGCGTTAGACTATACTAACATTTCTCAAAATATAATCTATATTATAGAATCATCATTTCTTTGTATATAAATAAGCATTAGGGAAGCCAAATAAGTCATGCACAAAGTTCATGAACTAACAAGTTAAAGTAACAAATGTCTAATTTTACCAGAGGTCTTCTCAAGTCTTTTAACATGCCAGTGTTCATTATGCATTATTAATAATAAGAGAGTTCATTCCGTCAGATTTTTCCCAATTTCTTTGTCCATAAAATCTTCTATTATGGGGTACTTAATATTTTTCTATAAAATAGCAGTAGGGGGAAAAACAGACTAGTTTTTTCACACGATTTACCTGTCTACAAATTTATATAAATAATTTGGTAATAAGAAATCAAGGGGGAGGGAGAGGAGGGAGATTAGCAGATGCAAACTGAATATTATATATAGGATGGGTAAACAATAAGGTCCTACTATACAGCACAAGGAACTATATTCAAAGTCCCGTGATAAACCATAATGGAAAAGAATATGAAAAAGAATATATATAAATAACATACATAACCCTTTAAAATAACTTTTATAAACAAAAAAACAAAAAAAGAAATCAAGGGGGGGCCAAAACCTGGTCATCTCTGCCCAAATACTCAAAGAGGTAGGTAACTAGATAGTAAATTAATGGGGTTTAAAGTGTAATACAGTAAATGTTTTACTCAAAACATTAAAAAATGCCCTATGTCTTTATAAAATCAGAAATGTTTAACTATGGCTTATTAATTCATACATGTTAAAAATTAAATTATCAAATTAAAATGGTAATTATAGCAGATTTAGTTGACCTTCCTCTCTAATGAATAAAGCATATTTATTTCAAAAGATATTTTGTAAGCAGATATTTTATATAAAAGTAAGTAATGAAATAGAGGAATACGATAAATCAACAAAGTAATGTTTTTATTATTACTGGCTTAGAGTCATATTTAAAATAAGTTTTCTAGATTATTGGAAGAAATTGTGAAAACAAAATTAAAATCACTTGGTGACTTCATTTATTAGTTAAGACAAAAAAGACATTACAGAAAATAATTTCATATAAATTACATAAAATAAGGAAGCTAGGTCTCTTTTTAATTTTACTTTACAAAAAACGTAAACAAATGTAACCATAATTTTAGGTTACTTCAAAAGTTTACACTTTTATTAACATTAAAAAGGGTCAAAATTAATAGGCACTCATATGAACTAGCCCAAGCTTAAACAAAGAGTATGCTGAGCAATAATCAATAAATCTAAGAATTATTTTAAAGAAATAGGTTGATCTTAGAAAATAATGAACTGTAAATTTAGAATTAAACCTGAGAAATAGTCTGACATAATCCAAGGTATAAGCGGTGTGAAACAATGTTAAGTGGCTTCTGCTATTTTCTCTCTCTTTTTTTTATTACAGCCATCCTAGTAGGTATGATAAAATCCAACATTTTAATAAACAAGTATTATATTCTGTGTAGCCGTATTAAATTTGCTATGGTGAACTGAAATTAAAATCGTAAGGACAATTCTACAGAGGAGTCCAATACATATTCACACCAAAACAGTATATTACTATAATGACAATCGCAAGTAAAATTACAATACACATTGCGATATATAAATCTAGGTTCTGAAAATGCTAAAATAGTCTGGGGATCACAGATAACCATTCATTTCCCAAGGGGCATTCAAACCTCTATCAGAGTTAACCAGTATTATTGATAATGGAAATAAAAGCACTACCAGTAACAACAACAAAAACAGCTAACACTTCAATAGTGCCTGCTATTCCATATATTAAGCCATTTAATCATTACATATACCCTGTAAGTAGGCACTATTAGGATCAACTTTTTCAAAAGCAGAAACTGAGATATAGAGAAATTAGTTGCCTAAGGTCAAACCCTAGTAAATGATGGAGTCAATGAAAACAATAAAATAGCTTCTAAGAGGCTTCACAGTTATACAGCAGCATAGTCCCTACAAGGTGATGCACACAGCAAGTGATAAATCACTTGAATAGAGAGGGATGTCTGGGTAGCTGACTCCTTTGTGGCAGAAGAACCACACACTTAAAATGGCCTTAAGATTTTCCACAATGAGTCTGCAAGTTAGAGCCCTAGGGGGCAAAATGAGAAAAAGGGTCAAACAAAGATAGCAAATAGTAAAATAAAAGAGACCAAGCTTGCTTTCAGTACCTATATTGTTAAATAAAAGAGACTAAGCTTGCTTTCAATATCTATATTGCTTATTCCTCTTCTCTATGACTTACTTACCTAATAGTCTTACTACTTGGTGTACAACAAGATGCATCAAGAAATGCAAACTATTCAAAGATGCTTAAGTTACAATTACCTTCTTTACATCTAATGAAAAAGAATTATATTCCCATCATCTTCAAAGTTCCTTATTACATTATATAATTCAGTATATATACTACTATCTTTTGGATAAATTATGCATAGTATTTAACATAATATCATTGATGATGATGACTGTCTTAGTCTGCTTGTGCCGCCTTAACAAAATACCATTAAACAACAAAAACTTATTTTCTCACAGTTCCAGAGGCTGGAAAACTGAATAGAGCAAGGTCTGTTTATGAGGAGGACTCTCCCCTTGGTTGTAGACAAGCTGCCTTCTCACCGTGTGCTCACATGACCTCTTCTTTGTGGGAGCACAGATGGTCTCTTCTTATTAGGGCACTAATCCAATCATGAGGGTCCCAGCCTCATGACTTCACCTAACCCTAATTATCTCCCAAAGACCCCATCTCCAAATACCTTCGCTTCACATTGGGAGTTAGGACATATGAATTTGGGGGGGGGACACAAACACCAAGTCTATAACATTAGTAATGATAGCAGCAGCTGAAATTTGAGGGCTTACAATGTGTTGGGTAAGGTTTTACAAAAGAGAAAACTAAGGCATAGAGAAGTTAAGCAATTTACGGCTTTTGGACAATTATTCAAATGATACACAACTGAAAATGGCTAAAAAGGACGAAAACCATCAGTTCAGCTCTTTTTTAGCATAAGGAGGCATTTTAGAGACCACACTAGTTTCTAGACAATATAAAAGATGAGGAAGAGAGAGAAGGAGCTTTACCAAACAAGGAGGAAAAAGCTTTCCAGGAGCACAAACTCTGGGGATGCTTTTAAAGCACAGGAATGAATTAATGAAGAGAGTTCTTCTATAGGTTAAAAGGGATTCCTGGGAATAGTTTACAAAACTGAAGGCATTAGGATGTAACTCAAGAGTTTAAAGGAGAGGGAGAACAACTAAATATATAACAAAGAAAAACCTAAGTTAAATGCAAAGTCCTGAATACTGCAAATGCTTGTTAATAAATCCCCAACATAATTTGTTTAGAGAAAGACTCAAATTCTGGTTTTGGTCTTTTGAGACATGATTAGAAATTGTATTAACTATTAATGTTTTTATAGAAAAGAGGTCAAATGCAGAAGCTCCCATAATATATCATTCTAATTCTAGGAGTACTTTTAAAAGTAGGCTGGAAATCTTACAACACAACATGAGTATCAACCGTCTACTAAGTATGTTAGCTTTTGATTTTTTTTCCTTAGCAATTGATTATTATCCTCTTAAGCTCAGTCCTAGAGCTCCACAGTTTTGAAAATTTATGCTGGAAGTCTTCTACTTTCAATCACCCAACTGGCAAGCCATTCTCAAAACTTTTCTGCCGCTATTACTGCTACCAACTCCAAATCCAGTGACCCCTTTCATAGCTTTCTGTTGCAGCTACAAGATGCTTTGTTCCTTCCTTCTTGTAAAAGAACTTAATAAAAAACTGGGTCTTTCCTCCCCCTGTCTATAACAGAGACTATACTATGTTCTTGTCTATAACCATGTGGTCTTTCTTTAACTGGGCTCCAGAAGACAGTGTAATAGGCAGTTAACCCTTCAGGTAGCTGAGGCAGCTCAAAATCATCACTGATACTCTTCTTTTCAGATTTGGTTTTCCAATTAAGTAACTTCTCAAAGAGTTGGCCAGAAGTAAAATATATTTCTCTGATACTTTGAATTAAAAAATCAAGTACTTTTATTCCTTATTTTCACAGTACTGAAAACTACTTCTGCTTTTACTTTATTTCTTTTGTACTGTTAATTTCCTCCATTTACCTTCTGAAATAGATTTTTAAGAAAGTTACCATAGAAATAAAGACTTGCTATAATAATGAAAGCAGTGGTGAATGTCCTTTCTTTATACTATTTATAAAGAACTCAGCGCTGGGGCACTGGTAACTGATTTGTAAAATTAAAATACACTTCTGTTTCTCGATCTAACTGTTCATATGTATGTTAATAAAATATTTAATTAATTGGGATCGAGAAACAAGCTACTTATTTTATCAATGAAGAAAACTAAGTAATAAAGGAAAGGGTACCTTGAAAGGCAGAAACAAATATATCTGAGCAAAAATGTACTGTGTTCTAAATGTATTATTTGTATGTAGGACAATAGTACTGCTATCCATCTGAAATACAACAGAACTAAAAAATGAGCTAAAAGGCTCCTAACAAGCCAAGAAAGATGTTACAAATTCCATTCCCTACAGGCAAATACACTTTACCCAAAGGTAAACTCTCTCATCTTGTGTCAGATCTTACTGACACTAGTATAAAGATAATAATAATAATAAACTACATTATCTAGTTTCCAAGTCTAAAGTAGCTTATAAAAGCAAAACAGGGAGAGAGCCTCTGAAGACATGCTTCCATAGCATTCTAAAAACTATAAAAAAGTTTCATGAAGACTTTAGAAAATCTTTTACCCTAGGACTCAAAATTGGTCAGAAAATAGTATCACTGTATTATAATTTATATTAAATGGGCATTTGTTTAATTGAAAAATATACGCAAAACATTTTTTTAAAAACCCTGTATCATTTACTTTCATAGCACCATATACTTTGTCTTTGTACCATTTGACACAAATGAAATATGTCTGTGTATATTTAATGTTTGTCCCCTCTACTACTAGTTTGTAATAAATATGTTTAATGAGTGATGCAGAAAAAGTCTAAATTTATATCCAGAATCATCTAAGATGATGCAGAAATGTATTTTAGAAAAATCGCATGGAAATGGCTAATGTATTTAACACATATTCTATAACATTCATACACCAGCTTTATTCATAATTGCCAAAATTTGGAAGTAACCAAAGTGTCTTTCAATAGGTGAATAGATAAACAAGTTGTGGTACATCCATACAATAAAACATTACTCAATGATTAAAAAAAAAAAAGACCATCAGAATGAAACAGCTGTTTTTAGTCACTGTCAAAATTCACTACTAGTGTATTACTTACTTAATCAGTCTTTCTTTAATACTTCTACACTTCCAGTTAACTAACACAGTATTGAATATCAGAATTTGTATTTGGACAATTACACAAGGCTTTTCCTACCAACCTAAGGTCTCAAGACAGTGCCAGTGTAGAGTGTTATGAAGAGCACTGGGGAAAGAAATTTCAGCCACCTAGCTTTCGAGACATCAATAGCATTCAAGCAGTTAAGTCATCCGAAATTATAAGTAAAACTAACAGAATTTTTAAATAATGGTACCAGAATATTCACTATCAGAATAAGTACACTCATACTAAAATTGTGCACTCATTTTGAGGTAGATATTTATTTTATTTTTTCTATTGCAGAAAGAAAACTGTAAGATTCCAAGTCTTTTTATTTTATTTTTTGAATTGAAAACTAGGGCTTACTATCCTTGTTAAACATTTTAGATACAAGAATTACTCTAGGCATAGGAGAATGACCTCATTATGTTTCATCCCTATCATATACTTGGCTGATACCTGTATTAAAGGATAGCAGGTGTCATTACAAAGGGTCATCGCACAATTATTATTAGTTGTCTCACCCATATATGCTGTATTCCAAGACACAATTATCACCACAGTTCCTTGACACTTACTTTGTGGAGATCATCTGGACTTCCTTGACCTCAGATCCTTTGATCTTAAATTGAGTCTGAAACCATTTAAATTTCCTGGGCTGCCAAATTATCTTTCATGTGTTTTCGAGAATAGAGCCCTGTGTGGTGTTTTCTGTAAACATAAAGAGGATAACCTACCAAGCAATGATCAAAATATGGAATATACCTTTGCTTATTTCCAGGGACCTAGTTTTAGGCCACCCACCTCATAGGGCTAGAAAATCTATTAGTGGATCTACGTAAAAAATGTAAAGCCAATTTGTTGTACTTTTGGAGGCCCCCCCAATTAATTTTTTAGCAATAAATTTATAATTGTACTTTTCCTTCTGCCTCAAGGATACTGTGGCTAGCAATAGGTTTTATTATGAATTTGCTGAGTCATGTCTAAAAAGCACATAGTTACCATTAAGACTTTACCTTACTTCAACTATAAAGGGTAGTTCCATCTGGCAGATAAAAGTATGAATTTTTAAATTTATGAGAAAATAAACATGAGGAATATCCCTCCTCTCAAAAAACAAACAATTTGCACCTTTGAGACTGTATGTGCATTCTGACCAAATATACCTTTATCCCTAACAGAAGTCAGCCATAAATAAATAATGGACTCTTTCTATCATGGTGGGCCAGCAATCCAGTTTGACAGAGTCTGATCTCTGACTGAAGCTGAGATTAAGCACCAGAGCCCACAAACCTGAGAGAGGCACCTTGGTTTCTGGAGTCTTGGGTGGGAAGAGAATATATAACGCCATACACTCCTGATTCGCATCAAAGAAGTAAGCAGTATTTTAAGATAATAAAAAGTAGCAGAAATTGATCAAAATAAGTTTAGGACGTGTATGAGAAAATTACAAAACACGCATTTTAAAAAAATGCAGGTCTAAATAAAAGGACAGATACACTGTGTTTGTTACTTTAAAGACTCAATATTCTTAAAGAAGTAAAATTTCCCCCCAATTGATCTATAAACTCAATGCAATTCCAATAAAAATCCCAGCAGGATTTTTGCAGACTCTTAAATTTATATGAGGGCAAAAAGATATAGAATAGACCAAACTTCAAGAAAGAAGAAAAAAGTTGGATGACTCACACTAATTGGTTTTAAGACGTACTACAAAGCTACATTAATCAAGACAGTGTGGTAGTGACAAAAGACACACAAATCAATGTAAGAGAATAAAGTCCAGAAACAGATCCATATAGAACTGACAACTGATTTTTGACAAATGTACAAATGCAATTCAAAAGAGATAACCTTTTCAACAAATGATGCTGGGATAACTGGACACCCCTATGCAAACAAAACAAAACAAAACAAAACCCCCCGAAACCCTTCAATCCATACTTCACACCATATACAAAACTTAGGCCAAACAGGTTATAAAGTTAAACGTAAAACCTAAAACTTTTTGGTAAAAAGTCTTTGTGGGGGGCTTCCCTGATGGCGCAGCGGTTGAGAATCTGCCTGCCAATGCGGTGGACGCGGGTTCGAGCCCTGGTCTGGGAGGATCCCACATGCTGCGGAGCAACTGGGCCCGTGAGCCACAACTGCTGAGCCTGCGCGTCTGGAACTTGTGCTCCGCAACAAAGAGAGGCCGCGACAGTGAGAGGCCCGCGCACCGCGATGAAGAGTGGCCCCCGCTTGCCGCAACTGGAGAAAGCCCTCGCACAGAAACGAAGACCCAACACAGCCAAATATAAATAAAATAAAAATTAAGAGCTTTGAGATATAATTAAAAAAAAAAAAAAAAGTCTTTGTGGCAAATAATTCTTAGAAATGACTTCAAAAGCACAAAACATAAAAGAAAAAATGTAATTACTTAGATGTCATCGAAATTTAAAGTTTTTGCTCTGGGAGAGACAATGTTAAGAAAATGAGAAGCCACAGACAGGACAAAAACATTTATAAATTGTTTATCTGACGAAAGACTTGTATCCAGGATATATAAAGAACTGCCAAAATTCAACAGAAAGAAAACAAAGCAATCGAAAAACATAGGAAAAGATTTGAACAGATACTTCACCGAAGAAGACATACAGGTGGCAAATAAGCTAATGAAAAGATACTCAAAATCATTAGTCGTTGGAGAAACGCAAATAAAAAGCACAATGAGATATTACTGCATACCTAACAGTATGGCTAAAATTTCAGCCTTGTGAAATAAAAATTGTACTTATACAAAAGTCTGTATATGAATGTTTAGAGCAGTTTTATTTTTAATAGACAAAAGCTACAAACAACACGAACAGGGAATGGATGAACAAACTATGGTATATCCATATAATGAAATATTTCTCAGCAATAAAGAGGAAGAAACTACTGATACATGCAACAATATGGATAAATCTCAAATGCATTAGGATAACTGAAAGAAGCCTGACTCAAAAGGTTATCTATTATATGGTTCTATTCACATGACATTCAGGAAAAGACAAAACAAGGACTGAGAATTGATTATTAATTGTCCAGGGTTAAAGGGGGTGGAGGATTTGAAGGTTTGACTACAAAGGAGTGGTAACAAAAGGAAATTCTATGGGAGAGTGATTCAACTGTTATACATGTCGACTGTGGTAAAGGTTACCCTACAATGTCGTTGTCCTAACTCAAAGAACTGTTCACCAAAAAAAGTAAATTTTACTCTAATTAAAAAAAAAAAATTGTAAGTAGAAAATTTAACTGAAAAGGTAAAGAAGGAGGAATGAGCATGATGGAAACTATGCCACTGCCTTCTCCCAAAGGAATGATGTAATAGTATTATACTTATTGGTATTCTACTATAAAGCTTCATATGCCTTTTGGGGTAAAGAATAAAATAATGAGATGGCAATCACATATTCTGATGGGCCAGAAATTTCTGCAATTATACATTATCACGGTACGGGTTGACCCCAGGATCCTTTTTCCTTGAGAAAGAGAAAGAAAGAATGTAAGTCCTCTGGCATACCCAACTCCACCCTTCCTATTTTTTGCTTTGAAAAGGCAAATGTGGAAGTAGAAGTGAGGATGAGGAAAGAGCTATGGAAACACTAACAACCTGAAATTAAAAACACACTCCCCAAATGCCATATAACTGGTCATGTAGCAACTTCAGCTGAAAGAGCAGAGCATGCCCTAAAATGAAAAGGACATAAATGTCAGGTCCCAGAAAGTTTAAGATATGGAACTTATTTATAAACTTGCAAATGTTTTGTTTCCAGGAACTCTTAGAAGGGGATACTCCAATTTTTTTAAAGAGAAAGTAATGATACCTTTTCATCATAGGCACAAGGGGGCACTGGAGCACAGAGTTATTAGGTATGCCTTGTGCTACACCTAAGGACTTTTCCTTTGTTCAGCCAAAAAAAGGAAACCAACAGTTGGTACACTTAACTGTATTTCCATTTTTTTCATTTGAAGAAAGATTTTACAAGACTGGATTTAAATGTACGGATTTTTTCAACAATCAAACTCATGGAATGAATTTTTCCTTCTATCAAACCCTATCAACAAAAATTGTTTTGCTCTCTTAATTCTGATTAGGTCAACTATAATGCTTGAATTTAATAAATAACCACAGAGCCCTTCAAATGAAAATTGCCACTATTTAACTGATCTCATCTTTTAATCTACGGTTCTCCACCACAAGAGAGTGAAAGACACAAACACTTAAATTCATAAATAATTCTTCAACTATTCAGTATGCTAGATTACTGACAGATTTTGGATACAAGAAAAGATATCTTGAAAAATCTAATTGTTCTTTTTTAGTTTTAACTTTTCATTATATAGAGAAATAACAATGGATTCCCATGTGTCCATCATCTAGCTTCAACAATTTTCACCTCATGGCCAATCTTCTTTATACTAAAAAAAAAATTGTTAATTCTGCAAAATTATTCGTTATCAGTCAGCATCCAAGTTTCCCAGGATAGTCTTTTTTTTTCCTTTTCAGTTTGTTCAAATTAAGACCCAAATAAGTTCCACAAATTGCAACTGGTTGACATGATTCTTACATCTTTTTATCTATATAGGTTCTACCATCTCTTTTCCTCCTGCAACTTTCTTGTTAAAGAAGTCATTAGTTCCAGTCTTCAGTTACCTGTATTTTGCTGATTATACACTTCTGTGGCATTTTTAAACATGTTCCTCTGTCCCTGCATTTTCTGTAATTGTTGAATCTAGAGTCTTAAATTCCGAACTGATAGAGAAGACAACCTCACACACTGTACCGTGTTCTTCACTGAGGCATATATGTATTACCATATATCTTTCTGTGGTAATAGCAGCCAATGACAAATATTGCCTAAATCCACTACTTCACTGACAGTTGCATAATAGTGATACACAAATTTTATCATTCCTTCATTTACTATCTGGAATATGTCTAATAAGTGAGAATTCCCCTCATCAAATCTTCCATATCCAAGAGGTAGTTTGTTTAGGAAAGGAAAAGTAAATGCTCAATTTTTATGAGTTTTTCAAATACAGTTGCCCCTCACAATATCTGCAGGGGACTGGTTCCAGGACCACCACCCCCCCTCGACTTGCACTCATGGACACCAAAATCCACAATGTTTAAGTCCTTTATTTAAAATGGCGCATTATTTGTGTATAACCTATGCCCCCCCCATATACGTTAACTCATCTTTAGATTATGTATAATACCTAATACATTGTAAATGCCATGTAAATAACTGTAAATACAATGTAAACGCTATGTAAATAGTTATCAGTGCTGGACAATTTCAAGTTTCACTTTCTAAAATCCACCCCCTTCCCCCCAAGTATTTTCAATTCATGGTTGGTTGACTCCACAGATACAGAACTCACAGATATGGAAGGCCATGGAAAACAGACTGTAATGAGTTAGTATCCTAACGTCCCAGAATGGTAAATAATGAGAGGTTTTTAGGGGAGGGATCATTATTAAAAACTCTTGGATTTAAATAAATGTAGTAATGCTTCAAATCACTGCAGTTTTTATTCCTATTGCTTCCAAATTTCCCATCTTCGGCCAGTGAGAGCCTCTTCAATTAGTTTCAGAGTCTTCTAGACATGACCTTACTAGTCTTTGATAGCTTCCTTGTTTCCAGAGTAACAAAATACCCCAGGGTCATCCTGTCCAACTCCTGCCTCAGACCTGAAATCAACCATATATCCATATATACTTCTCAATAAGAAATAGCATTCAGAGACAACAATCTGGGTTCTAGGAGTGCTCATTACTCCTGAGCTGGTCAGATATACTGGTCAGGGTTAGTATGTCTTTATACTGATACTTCCAAATAAAATTCTACATTTTTTTTTAAACGGCATCTATCTTATATTCCTATCTCATTTCTCCCATATTGAAGATCCTGTTAAACAACGACACCAACACAAATCCATTTGCTTTGTTGCACAATACATATACAACAATCTAGGAATAAGAATACCAACACTGTGATTAATGAAAACATTGTTTTTACATTGCTCTTTTGTCCTTAGGGTATATAACCTACTAGGCATGTATAATCAAGTTACTGTGTTATAAAGTCACTTAAAATAGTTCCTTCCTATGGTTATACCACTTATGCTTCTTTGCTTCATTTTGCTTTCACTTTTAGGATCTTTATTTTTTAATGATTCAAACTTGTTTTAAAATTACATAAAACATTTACATGGTTTCAAAGTCATACCTAAAAAACAAATATATTCACAGAACTCTAGCTATTCCTTCCATCCTTGTTCCCTATGATAGATTAGTTTCTGGTTAATCCCTATGTTTAAAAAAAATCAAATAGAAATGCACATATACAATATATATGTATTTAGTTAAATAACATACTTTATGAATTTTTCTATATCTTATTATTTTTATTTCATAATATGTATACTGGCCATCATGTCACAGAAGATATTGCGTATTTGCTTGTATACCTATAAAATACTTCATTGGGTAGATGAACGTTTTACTCAGTCACAACCCTATTGATGGGTTATTTCAGTCTTTTGCTATTATAAATGGGGCTGCTATAACTACAGCCTTGTGCACATGTCATTTTGTATTTATGCCAATCTATGTTTGGGATATATTCCTAGAAATAAGATTTACTGGATCAAAGAGTAAATGAATATGAATTTAGCTAGAAATTGCTAAATTCCCTACTATAGGAGGTTGCACCATTTTGTATTCCAATAGACAATGTCTGAGAGTGCGTATTCCTCCACAAGTTCACCAAATGGATATGTTGTCAATACGGGAAGAGAAGGGAATGAGGGACAATCTGATACGGTAGAAATTCTCAGTTTATTCACTTTTTCCCTTTTATTTTCTATTTTAATGATCTACTTTTATCTTTATTTCCTGTCTTGTTCTTAGTTTGGGTTTCATTTGCTCTTCTTTTTCTCTCTTAACGTGGAAACTTAGGTCACTGATTTTACTTTCCTTCTTTTCTTATGTAAGTATTTAAACTTATAAATTTCTCTCTAAACCAACATTCATTCTCAGGCACCAACATTCTGATGTGCTACATTTTCATTATCATTCGGTTCAAAATGACTTCTAATATCCCTTGTGATTTCTTCTTTGACCGACAAATTTTCTAGAAGTGTACTGTTTAATATTAAACATTTGAGGTGTTTTCCCCAAACATCATACTGTTATTGATTTTTAATTTAATTCCACTATGTTCCAAGAATATACTCTTGTATTATATCCATGCTTTTAAATTTATTTAGGTGTTCCATATGTATTAATTAAATCAAGGTGATTGATAGCTTTTTGGATCTTTAATGTCTTTGCTAGCTTTTTATGTAGCTGTTCTACCAACTGCTGAAGGAAGGGTGTTAAAATCTCCAACTATGACTGTGAAATTTTCTATACGAAATCTCTGTCATTCTGTAAAATTCTGCTTATGTATTTTGAAGCTATGCTATTAGGTGCACATATATTTGTCACTGTTATATCAGAACTGTCCCACTTTTTTTCTGATTATTAATACTCTTTCTTGAAGAGTACCTTAGCCACATCAACTCTCATATGGCTACTCTACGCATGGTTTATCTTTTTCTGTTCATTACTTTCAACCTATCTGTGTCTTTGTATCTAAAGTGAATTTCTGATGGACCATTATATGCTTGGATCTTACTTCTGTTTTATCCATTCTGACATTCTCTGTCTTTTAATTGGACTGTTTAAGTCATTAGCATTTATTATACTTATTAATATGGTTGAGTCTATCAATTTACTACTAGTTTTCTGTTTGTCACCTCTGTTTTTGGTTCTGTTCCTCTTTCTCTGCCTTCTTTTGCATTGCCTGAATATTTTTTAGAATTGTATTTTAACTAATGAAAATTTAAACTTTCTAGTAGCCACATAAAAAAAGGAAAAACAAGACAGGTGAAATTTTAAAATATATTTTAAGCTAACATATCTAAAGGTTATAATTTCAACAAGTAAGCAATATTTTAAGTTGAGATTTTTACATTCTTTTACTCATACTAAGCCTTTAAAATCTGGTTTGTATATTATATTTATAGCACATTTCAACTGGGACTAGCCACATTTCAAGGGCTCAACAGCCACATGTAGTTGGTGGCTACCATATTAGACAGAGCAGCCCTACCTCATTCTGTAGTACAATGTGTCTTTTTCATTTTCAGAGTGAGAGGGTTACCTTTAACAGTCTTTGTATCCAGAATTATTTGGCTGCACACTAAAACACTGAATTATGACTCAAACATTTAAAAATGATTTATATGTGTTCACTTCACTTAGCATTTTAATGAAACTTATTTATAAATAAATCTAAAGATTTTAATTAATTTCAATTGATGCAGTTTTCTTTTTAAATCTTTTTCTTAAAAACTACAAAATCCTTAAGAATTTAAAAATGTCTGTTAGCTGAATTTTAAAACTGAAGAGAAACATGAATTTTACTAATATATTTTCAAAATGATAGTAAGCTATCATTTAAGGAGTTATAAATGAAAGGATATGTATGTAATATACAATCAAAAAATATATTAATAAATATAATGGTTTCTGTAATTATGGATTTCATATGTGACACGATCAACCAAGTCTATTCTGTTAAAAAATAAGTAATTCCCGTATTATGTGAGAATATGGCAGGCTATCCTATAAACTTTTCCCACAATTACTTATTTTCTCTATAGGGAAAGGTTCCCAAACATGTGCTACATAGAAAAAAAAATATGTTCCCCAAAAGATACATCAAACTGAATTGCATTCAAAATGAAAGAGAAATTATATATTTTCTTAGACTATAAGATATGTGAGGATATCTGTACATATTCTAGATTGTATGTGTTTCACAATAAATCCAGAGGTATGACAGAGTACACAAATGTTGGTTACCTAATGGCATTTATGGTTGTCAGAGGAGCTAAAGCCTTCTAGGAGCCAAGCAAAACATAATGAGTTAAATAAGCCAGTATTCACTATGTGATATAAAAACATATTCATAATTGCATTGTTACCACTGATACAATAAATGCAGACATTTAATTTGGAGTCCTACAAGTGGCCTATGTACACTTTAGTATCACTTTCTATGACAGGCTAAAACAACAGAGTACAAATAATTAATCTGTAGATTCATCTGAAGGTAAGTTTAGAGCTGTGCTATTCTAGAGAATCAACATGAACTACAAATATGATTCAATATGTAATTTTAAACTTTGTTAGACACATTTACAAAGTGAAGAAAAACAGGTGAATTTTACTAATATATTTTCAAATATATATATATATATGAAAATATCATTTCAATGTGCAATCAACAAAAAAAATTCATGCAATATTTTAGGCTTATTTATACTAAGTCCTCAATATTTGTGTGTATTTTACACTTACATCAAATCTCAGTTCACACAAGCTACACTGTAAATACTCCATAGTCACATGTGGCTAGGGCTACCTTACTGAACAGTGCAGGTTTAGACTATCTGGAAGATGGAGTATACTAAGCGATCTACCCTAACTTTTACTGCAGTTGAGCTTTGATAGAGACTGGGGAGCTTTGCTGAAACCTGGAGAGGGGATATTTTACATGAGAGCATAGCTAAAATTTAAAAATCTGTCAAGAAGAAGGCAGGGTTGAGCTCCTCTTTAACCATAGCATGTGTCTGAATGAATGACCATCAAGGAAGTAGATTAAGGGGCACAACCAAAATCTTCAATAGAAGATTTTGTCTGCTCAAACACAAACATAAGTAAGCAATCTAATTCCCCAGGTGCTGTGCCCCAAAATTTGGCTATTAAAATAATTATATAATTATGTTACATAATTGCCATACACACCAGCAATTCTACTCCAAGGCATCTACTAAAGATATTCAACACAAAGATTTCTATCCACATGTCCAGAAA
This sequence comes from Balaenoptera musculus, assembly GCF_009873245.2. Lineage (NCBI taxonomy): Eukaryota > Metazoa > Chordata > Mammalia > Artiodactyla > Balaenopteridae > Balaenoptera > Balaenoptera musculus. Next base: position 70,110,444 of record NC_045800.1, on the reverse strand, counting down.
AGCATTATCCATAAATGTCAAAAAGCAGAATCAACTTAAATATTTGTCTATCACATGGTCAATGGATGAACAAAATAAAGGGGAAAAAAAGCTAAAAAAAGAAGGCAGACACAAAATACTATATATTGTGTGAGTCTGTTTATGTTAAATTCTAGAGAAGTCAAAACTATTTTGACAGAAGAGAGATCAGGGGTCAGGAGTGGGGACTTAAGGCAAAGGGACATGAGGGAACAGTTATGTTAAAATGTATACTTAAAATAGGTAAATATTACCACATAAAAATATTTCAATAATCCTACTAAAAAATTAATGTACAGTCAAAAAATATTTAGGCCAGACTATTTTCAAAAGTTAACCCAACATTTACTTTAGTCATCAAAGTAATGAAGCTTCAAGGTAAACCTTTTAGACAAAATTAGAAATTTTATTATTGATCTTTTGATTATAGATAGTGGCTGAATCATTATTTACTGATTCATTGTGTTTTACACTCAGTGAGGAAGCTCTATAAGTGCCTATTACATGTAATTGCAATACAACAGAAGTTTTCAAATACATTGTCTCATTCTATCTTCACTATAATCCCATAAAGAAAAAAAGATGAATATTATTTTAACATATGACAAAACCGTTACCACAGAGGTATCCAAAGGTTCTTCACATACTAAGGGTTGTGACTAAAACTGAAAATAGAAACACAGATGAAGTGTCTAGGATGCCTTCTATTATACTTCATAGTGATACCATTCTTAGAAGGGAGATTTGTATGAACCTGCGTTGTTACCTTTTTAATTAAAACTGCCTATCCACTGAACTATTTTAGCTATTCAATACACAGGTTCTCTCCCCAGCTCCCAATCCCCAACCAAAAACTTTCTTGCCGCTCCTTCTTTTGTCAAAACATAAAATCCTTTGTTGCATCATCTCCTATTGCTGAGACTGAAACGTAGCACCACCAATTACAAGTATCTCTGAAATAATGCCAATATAAAAAGAGAGCTCCAATTCTAGCAAAGGAAAGTATGAACACAAAATACTTTCTTTGGTTATTCTTTTTTTTTTTAATTATTTAATTGCTTATTTATTTTCATTTTTGGCTGCATTGGGTCTTCATTGTCGCACGCAGGCTTTCTCTAGTTGTGGCTAGCGGGGGCTACACTTTGTTGTGATGAGCGGGCTTCTCATTGCTGTGGCTTCTCTTCTTGCAGAGCATGGGCTCTAGGCACGTGGCTTTAGTAGCTGCAGCATGTGGGCTCAGTGGTTGTGGCTCGTGGGTTCTAGAAGGCAGGCTCAGCAGTTGTGGTGCACGGGCTTAGCTGCTTTACAGCATGTGGGATCTTCCAGGACCAGGGCTCGAACCCCGTGTCCCTTGCATTGGCAGGAGGATTCTTAACCACTGTGCCACCACGGGAGTCCTCCTTGGTTACTCTTGAACATTAATTCTGCCCTATAGCATTCTAAAACATAACTCCTGAAAACCTACCACAATGATCTCTGGAATAATACCAGCAAAAATCCAGCATATCCTCAACCTCTTCTCTGAATTTTGTATCCTTTGCCTTGTTCCTCTAAATGAAGTATGGCTCTTCTTCAAAAACACTGTTTTTTGCTGGTAACCTCTCAAATTATGACTGTTTTCCTTCCCAAGTTCCTTGTACTACTGGGCTTAGATTTGGAGTAGGTCTCTCTTTATTTCCCACTGCACAGACCATACTCCTTCCTTGATCATCCATCCTACCTCAACCAAGCCCCTCCCCTCTCCCTGGTTATATACTTTCTCCATATCCTCGATTTCAAACACTTCACTCCTGGAACACTACCTCCTATATTTCCAGCTCACGCTGACATATTCAAGCTGGACCAATCAATCAACCCAACCCAGGGCCTACAACTTTTCATTGTTGTTCTATTATACTACAATTCCACTATAAAATATGTAAAGCTAGAAAAGCAATTTGCAAAAATGCTAATGAAAATTATCCAAGAGTGGTGCACTGATGTATGTTTCCTAAATTTTCCAAGAATAAACATAAATACCACTTTTAAAATAACACTGAAGGTTTTTTAAAAATAAAAAAGTTAATTGCAGAGGGAAGGCGGGATGGGATGAATTGGGAGATTGGGGCTGACATATATATACTACTATGTATAAAACAGGTATGACCTAAATGGGAAGGAAATTTTAAAAAGAGTAGATATATGTATACGTATGACTGGTTCACTTTGCTATACAGCAAGAAACTAATACAACACTATAAAGCAACTATACGTCAATAAAAATTAATTTTAAAAAAGGCAATGGAAGAAAATTACCTTTAAGTAATTACTCTTATCTTACCCTTCATCTCAGTTATCCTTCCTTTAAACCATTTCCTAGTCTTACTGGCTAAATGCACGTTGAGACAGCATAGCTAAGAATGGCTTAAATTACTATATAGTGGTAGGAATGGGAGGGATGTGAAAAGGATGTTATGAAAGTCTGCCAAAACGAAAAGATTTAAAAAAAAAATCAGCCTAGTCAAAATTTATCAGAACAGAGGCATTAAAACAAATGTCATATTGTCTTAAACAAAACAAAACCAAACCAGTGTGGAGTAACTACTATTTCCCAAAATCAGTGCTGACTGTTTCATGAATTCTCTCATTTCATCATTAGCACATCCCTGTAAGTTACGTAAATACTGTTAAACTTATTCTAATTGAGGAAGCAGTTAGAGAATTAAGTAACTTACCCAATGAAATATAAATACAAGTGATCAAAACAAGGATTTCTATGTAATCTGTCTCCCTTATGTAACAATACTGTGTATGTAACACAAGAACATTTTGTAAAGTAACCATTAAAAATGCACTGATGGGGACTTCCCTGGTGGCGCAGTGGTTAAGAATCTGCCTGCCAATGCAGGGCACATAGGTTCGATCTCTGGTCTGGGAAGATTCCACATGCCGCAGTGCAACTAAGTCTGTGCACCACAACTACTGAAGCCCTCGCGCCTAGAGCTCATGCTCTGCAACAAGAGAAGCCACGGCACCGTGAAGCCCATGAACCACAACCAAGAGTAGCCCCTGCTCACCGCAACTAGAGAAAGCCTCCGTGCAGCAATGAAGACCCAACGCAGCCATAAATAAATATCATTCACTTATTTTTTAAAAAATGCATCGATGATGTAAATATTATTAAGTCAAGATGTAGAGTATTGGGGCTTCCCTGGTGGCACAGTGGTTAGGAATCTGCCTGCTAATGCAGGGGACATGGGTTCAAGCCCTGGTTCAGGAGGATCCCACATGCTGCAGAGCAGCTAGGCCCGTGTGCCACAGCTACTGGGCCTACACTCTAGAGCCCGCGCACCTAGAGCCGGTGCTCCAAGACGAGAGAGGCCACCACAATGGGAGGCCCGCACACGGCAATGAAGAGTAGCCCCTGCTCACCGCAACTAAAAAGAGAGCCCACACACAGCAACGAAGACCCAACGCAGCCAAAAATAAATTAATTAAAAAAAAAAAAGAAATGTATTTCCAATAATATTAAAAAAAAAAAAAAGATGTAGACTATTTTCAAGTTTGGAAAATTGGTAGTAACAATGAATAAAATATTTTTATAATATTCAATATTATGTAAACATATTTCTTTATCTTGGAAAAATATATCCTTTTGTTATCAAATTTTCCTGTTTTCCCTTAGCTTCAAGATTTCAAAAAATGAACTTATCTAAAAGTTAAATTGGGAAATTTCTTACAGAGAACAACTTTCTACATATTTACAGGATATCTCTAAATCCATTATATTAAATGTAAAAACATCAGAAGCAAGCTTCATTCTTAAAATAGAGAATGATGCTACATGATCATAGGGCCATAAATCACAAATACATTTAGGTACACAGTGAAAACTCTGATAATTGATACTGAAACTTTTCATTTAATATGCTTTTTAACGTAGATATATTAGTTATGAAAACAATTCCTCAACAAATAGAATTTAAGTTATAAGTCAATCTTCTAAATTTAATGCACCTTTTAGAAAACAAAACAAATATGCTGGGCCTACCAAGCAGAGTTCACATCACTGAATACTCTGATGATTAAAATAAGAATTATTATAGGAGACTAAGAATTATTCTTTATTAGATGAAACTTTTAAATTCTAAAATACAGACTTAGAGTGGCTGAAGAAGATTCCAAGTAAAAAAAGCTAAACTTCTCTAGTAGAGTAGGATTAAGAAATTCAATTTGTAGAACTCACTTCTACAGAAGTGAGAATAGAGTAAATGTATTAAATCTCTAAGGTTTATAGGTTGCTTACGATCTGCAAATTTCTGGAATAAGAAATAATATTCGAAGTTACTAATGAGAAAATCTATCATGACATACTCTATATATTCACATATTTACATAATCCTATCTTTTTTTTTAAGTAGTAAATTCAAATAATTTACTTACTCAGGTAAAACTACCATCACAACAACAAAAGCAGAAGACAATATAAAAGTACCATCCTCTGTGACTTCCCTGGTGGTCCAGTGGGTAGGACTTTGCGCTCCCAATGCAGGTGGCCGGGGTTCAATCCCTGGTCGGGGAACTAGATCCGGTGTGCAGGCTGCAACTAAGAAGTTTGTATGCCACAACTAAAAGAGCTTACATGCCACAACGAAGACCGGCGTGCCGCAGCTAAGACCCAGAACAGGCAAAATAAATACATACATACATAAATATTAAAAAAAAAAAGTACTATTCTCTAAAATTAGCTTCTTCCCCCCTCCTCTAACAGAAAAAAGGCTATCGTCCTCCTAACAATAACATCTACAAATAGATGGACAGTCTCTCAAAAAACAAATGAAAATAAAACCAATTGATTTTAATGTACTACTAAAAACTAGAATCCTTAATTAAAAACCTAGTACTGGATTCCCACTAAAATAAACAATAAAAGCATCAAATCCTAACCACTAGACCACCAGGGAGCATCTAAAATAAACAATGAGAACAAAATAATTGGGTACATTTACAAAAAACACTTTTTACATTCTTTTTAAAATATATTTTCCTTCCCTCCTGTCTTAAAAAAATATTGTTTATTCCTTTGTATTGAGCAAATGAATAACATTATGACCGAATGTATAAAACTCATCTGAAAAGAATGTTTTTAGGAATACCTTAATTACCTATTCCCATCAGGATGGAAAAAGTAGACGTGATAACTTCAGGGCTTAATTCCCCATCATGTTGCTCCAAAGTATGAAATAGCTTCCAAGAGCCCCAGCTGTAAGCTGGGAAGAATCCCTGTACCTATAATCACACAGTGACCACACTATAAATTAGACTTCTATTGTCATCTCATCACTCAATTTACATTTTAGCAGCTCAATGGGTATATTTTAGGGTTTTTCATTTGTTCTATAACAAGATATTAAAACCTCAAAAAAGATACCAAATCATTCTCCTTACCTTAAAGCCCTCTATTAGCTTCTCCTGAGACAAGAATAAAGTCTAAACTTACGCTAGTTGACAAAAACCCTAAAGATCTAGTTTCTGCACTCTTCTCAACCTGCTACAACTACTAGTCCCTTACTCTACAGATTGGTACTATGATTTTCTTCCTGTTCCTAAAACATATCAGGCTCATTCTGATCTCATGGTAGAAAAGAAGCAGAAGATAAAGTTTTACTGCAATGACTAAAAACAGGAATGAAATACAATGTCTGAAACCTAAAGAAATGTCAAGAGAAAGGGAGATGGACAGACTAATCTCTGGAGCCGTGCTTTAACTCTTTAGAGAAAACAAGTCAACGTCAAAGAGCTGGAAATACAAGTGTCACTAGGAAACCCAACAGACTGGCCCAGGGTAATACAAGTTGTCCTACTACTTCCAAATGTACATTACCCATCCAAGCTGTATGAACTTTTTAAAAGTTCAGAAATATGTATCCAACGTACATTCTAGGTAAGTATAATGTAGCAAGACCAACAATGAATAAAGAGTACTGAGAATTATTATTATTATTATTTTTTTTTTAAAGATTTATTTATTGATTGATTGATTGTTATGTTGGGTCTTCATTTCTGTGCCAGGGCTTTCTCTAGTTGCGGCAAGCGGGGGCCACTCTTCATCGCGGTGCGCGGGCCTCTCACTATCGTGGCCTCTCTTGTTGCAGAGCACAGGCTCCAGACGCACAGGCTCAGTAGTTGTGGCTCGCGGGCCCAGTCGCTCCGCGGCATGTGGGATCTTCCCAGACCAGGGCTCGAACCCGCGTCCCCTGCATTAGCAGGCAGACCCGCAACCGCTGCACCACCAGGGAAGCCCGAGATTATTTATAATCTAAGAAAGATACCGAAGAACTTTAATTTGGATGATGAAGTTATATAAGTGATTCCATGGACGATACGGAATGATGTTCAATGTTCTGCATCATTACTTTTCAGGTCATGTATTACAGCGCAGAGAGCATATTCTTTGGCAGCAAGAACACTGAGACCTTGAATGGTAAAATTTCTTTGAGCCTCAGTTTTCAAATTAGCAAAACAGAGGTAATAATAAATACTTCAGATGGCTGTTGTAAGGACTAAACATGATAATGTAAGAAAAGAACTCAACAAAGTAACTGACACATGTTGGCTTCTTCTTTTTGTCCTTGACCTTAAAGTATGATGTACTTCATAAAGACTAAAAAGAAAATGTTTGGCTAGAGATTTGTCACCACGATCACGATTGCATTGCATTGAAATTTTAGAAAGAGGAAGGATACGTAAAATGCAGTTATTCAGAAAAACAGTGAATTTAATTTTAAAAAGAACCATCAGAGAAATTGGCCAATCTCATTCAAAAACAAGAGAGTGAGAAGGGGGAGGGGAGAGGACACAGACACACTAATATTTTTAACCTTGGCTTTTTTATAATCCGGTGGTTAAACACATTAACTTTTAACGTATATTTAATATTTTAACATAAAATGTAAAAATGATCTCTCCATATGAAAAGAAAGGAATTTGTTACTGGAATACAGCAACATGTCTATTTATCTTTCAAAAACAGGTAAAGAAGAAGGATTACTGAGCAGCAGAGATGCCAGACATCCAGAAATCCACAAACGTAAGCATGATAACATGGCAATTTGGGAATGAGAATAAACAGAAGCAATAATACTTATAAGTATATAACAGAAATTGGCCATATGGAGAATTTTTCCTTAACATTAAATTTTAAAGTGACACAGAGGCAGATACATACGGATAAAAAGAAATATCAACAATGAAATGGGTGAAAAGAAATAACCAACAAATTTAGGCAATCCAATTTGAAACTGTAAGTCATTACTATTTACCAGTTGCGATGGATAAGGATCAGTACAATATAATTCTTGCTCCCAAGGAGATTTACAATCATATTTCAAAAGGATTGCAATAAATATCTAGATAGCAATCCTTATAAAAATAATACCATCATGGGCTTCCCTGGTGGCACAGTGGTTGAGAATCTGCCTGCCAATGCAGGGGACACGGGTTTGAGCCCTGGTCTGGGAGGATCCCACATGCCGTGGAGCAGCTGGGCCCGTGAGCCACAATTACTGAGCCTGCGCGTCTGGAGCCTGTGCTCCGCAACAAGAGAGGCCGCGATAGTGAGAGGCCCGCGCACCGCGATGAAGAGTGGCCCCCGCTTGCCACAACTAGAGAAAGCCCTTGCACAGAAACGAAGACCCAACACAGCCATAAAAATAAATAAAATAAAAAAAAAGAAATGACTACTTGTTGAATTTCCATACAATATCAAAAAATAACCACAATTATCTGAAAAGACTATTAAAATATGTCTCCTTTTAAAAAAAATAAAAATAAAAAATAATACCATCATAAAGCTTTTTAAACTTAAGAAGCTCATATAATATATGTATGTACATTTTCTCAATTAATTTTTAACATCTATATTCTCTCAATTCAACCCTATCAAGTAGATATTAGGTACATTTTACAAGTGAGAACTCTAAGACCCAGAAAGATTAAGTGAGTTATCCAACATTACACAGCCAGCATTTGGCAGAGCCAGAACTCAAACTTGAGTCTACTATTATAGTACCATACAGCTCCAAAAGTAAGTATTATTCGACAATGTGGATGAGAGACCAAAGAGCAAAAGTTAGTTTTTAATTATACAGATGTGGATAACTCTAACGAGAAACGGTAGAAGATATTCCCTATGAAAATATGAACTCTACTAGTAAAAGTAGTATCTTACCAATATTTTATTTCTCAGGAACTGATACACTTTAGGAACTTAAATAATTTCAGTGGATTGAATTAATGAAGGTGATGAGTGAGTGAAACAGTATGACTACATATAGTTTTCAGATGCCAGATTTTAGAAGGACATATATAAATAATGGAAGGAGGGGAATGTAACTAAGAGTGTTTATAAATTAATATCATAAACTTTATAAGAATAATAATATAAGTTAGAATAAGCTAAATTTTATAAATAATACAAAGGAAAACCAAACAGGTCCACTGGCTACATAAAAGAGGATGAACTAGGAAGAAACAAGAATATTGCATGGAAAAGATGATGTAATGTTAACAGATGCAGAGAGAATAAAGAACTACTCACACCTTCTCTTTTGCATCCATCTTCTCCACCAAGGAGAATTGAGTAGAAAACTGGAAAAGGTAGAAGAAACATAGTTAAAAAGTAAATGAAGTTGAAATGAGTAAAGAAGACAGTAAGAGAATACCTAGCCACTTTTTAAATTAGTTTTTGTCTACAGAGCCTGAATTAGGCATGCATCTCTAATGTGTATAATCTGTAAAACATCGTAAGAAAGCAATTTCTAAAATGCACTGATACTGAAAAGAAAAAAATTTAAGAGAAATATGTATCAAAAAAGCATGTATCCTTTGAGTTTAAAATGCTTTTGACAATCCATTAATGTCAATCTGTATCCAAAGTACAAAAACTATTGTTTGAAGATGGCTTGTAAGCACTAAAAAAATAAAAAGGTTACTCCTGGAGCATTTTTTTTTTTTCACTATAAGTGATCCTCAACTTTATCAGTAAATTTCTTCTTTTTAGGTAGGCTAGTATAACACTAGATGTTTTTTACTAAAATATTGCATAGAAAGATTCTGAAAATATTTTTAGGAATCGAATTTAAAAATATAAGATCATTAATAAATAATACAGCACAACCAGGTACTCATAGCTGGATAAACCACCATAATTTACAGTATTTACCAAGAACTAGAGTAAAATTGAATGTCTTCAAAAGTAATCCACAGGGCTCTGTCCTCATACTTTAATCAAGACAGATGACTCAATAGGATTCAAATTTAAGAAGAATAATTAACATGTTGGATGATAACATGAAGTTTCAAAACAATTTCAATAGATTGGAAAATGGGTAGAATCAACTAATATTAAAACAACAGCAAAAGGAGTGATAGATGACTTCATGAAATAAAAGAGGCTTAAGCTAAAGCCAGAATTTGGGAAAACTGATAAACACTCCAATTTACAGCAGAGAAGCCCCCAAAGGGTCAAAAATTGGTTGAGGGTAAAGTAGAGCTAATAGGAAGAATTACATTAGTCTATTTAAGCAACAGTCAGACCCACAGATCTCTCCCTGGCTCTAGCTTAGCAACTGTCTCCTCTCCCACTTTGGCAGAAAAAGAGTTCTTAGAAAAAGGTTATCAGAGGGTCTCTGGATCAAGGACCATATTACTTTGTATTATTTATAAAATAATATGAGATTATTACTGAAATAGGACGATGAAGTTACAGTATACATAATGAAATATGTTGAAAACCAACCCCCATCCCTCCCACTCCCACTCTTTTTTACCTCAAAGGGTTTAACTTTTGAGAGCCAGGGAAAAGACTGGTTTACTTCTATGGGAAACCTGACCAGTTTAAGATAAAAGACACCCAAATACACAGACATTAGGTATTCTCCAAGGACATGGCCTGCTCTCCAAACAGGCAGCACTATGGTCAACAAACCCTGCCCACATGCTCAGAGCTCCCAAAGTGCTTTTTAATTGTTATGCTATTAAGTATGAGTAGTCAAAAAGAATCATCAAGTATTTCATGTGGGGAAAACATCAAATATAAAACCTAGAGACTAAATTACACAGAGAAAAAAGTGACTAGAAGAAAACAAGACTCTGAAGGGAGAAGAAAACAAAGCAGCAAAAAATCATGCAAAAACTAATATTAATAGTCTCAATAATATAATAGAAACAACATAACATAATTAAAACACAGAGAGAAATAACAATTTTAAATGGTTATTTAAAAATAACCATTCGGAGAACAAAAAAGTTTAAGGAAATTAAGAGAGCAGAAATGAAAAACAAAACAAAAAGTTTAGACTATAAAGTTGAAAATTTTTCCTACTCATAGAACAAAAAGAACATAGGCAAAGAAAAGATATGGTAAAAAGAGAACCAGTATGGTCCCATATCCCAACACAAAAGTTCCAGAAAAGAAAAAAAGAATTCAGAAAAGAGGGAATTAAGGAAACAATTCAAGAAAATTTCCCAGAACTGAAACTCCCAAATTCCCATATTGAAAAGCAACTCCTGAAGAGCTACGCACACAGATGAAAAGGCATGTACATCTAGGAATGTTACTATGAAATTTCCAAGCACAAACAAAAGAGAAGATCCTACATACTTCTTTCTTGTAAAAGAATCAAAAAGCAGAATGATATGACTTTTCAAAAGCAACATCAGAATCTGGAAGATATTATATCAATGCTTTCAGAACTCTCTAATCCAGAATTTTATATCCAGTCAGATGTGAGTCAAGTTTGAGGGCAGAATACAAATACTTTCAGATGAACAAGCCATTAAAAAATGTCCAAACAGGCATATTCCACCAATACAAGAGAATAAACCAAGACCTGGAATTCAGGAACATAATCTGATAAAAAAAAAAAAGAGAGGCAAAGGAAGTACAGTGCCTCACATAAAGTAAGCTTTATATAAGCCTGTTTCATAACTGTTTTCCCTGCCTCTGAAACAGAGCAAGACCCTGTGGGGCCCTCCTGGGTGCAAATCCTTTCCATGTCCTGGTTTTCTGTCAGTAGGAAATAGGCTTCATTCAGCCTCCTTGACCTTCCCTGAGTTCCAAAGGGCAGATTCAAACAATTGCTAATCAGGGAAGAAGAGGCAATGCAGAAACAAAGGAGGAGCAGTAAAGAAACTAGTGCAGCAATAAAGCAGAGTCCTGATTCCTCCTCAAGGAATATACATAACCATACCTTTGAGCTCTTCTGCAGGAACTAAGGCCCCCACCCAGGTGGAGGATGGTAACTTCAGACTGAGCACAAGATTCCTGGAACACCACCCTGTTACCTCACCACCAACTAATCAGAAAAAAGTCTGCACACAGTGGAAGACAACTAAGACTCTGATCCCCCCTCTCCCTGCACCCGCCCCCCCCCACCCGTGATTCTTCCTTTAAAAACTTTCATTGTTGAGCGGAATCTTCAGAGTTGGTTTTTGGACATGAGTTTGCCATCTCCCCAGGCTACTGGCCTCCTGAATAAAACAACCTTTCCTTTCCAACCAATGCTTTTCTCTCAAGTATTGGCTTGCGAGCAGCTGAACCTGAGGTCGGTAACACCTCCAATCACATTTTTTTCTCCAGCTTACCTAATACCACCAGACTAATTTTCTTAGAACAGTTCCTTTCATCATCTCACTTTAATAATGTAAATATGCATGACTACCTTCTGAATCAAGATCAAGCTCCTACATCTCACATTCATAGGTCTCTATTACGTATTCCAAGGGTCAGCAAATACGGCCCATAAGCCAATCACCTGTTTTATTTATTTATTTGTCTATTTATTTATTTATTTATTTATTTATTTATATTTTTGGCTGCATTGGGTCTTCGTTGCTGCACAAGGGCTTTCTCTAGTTGCAGTGAGCAGGGGCTACTCTTCGTTGTAGTGTGCAAGCTTCTCACGGTGGTGGCTTCTCTTATTGCGGAGCACGGGCTTTAGGCATGCAGGCTTCAGCAGTTGTGGCACGCAGGCTCAGTAGTTGTGGCGCACAGGCTTGGTTGCTCTGCGGCATGTGGGATCTTCCCAAACCAGGGCTCGAACCCGTTTTCCCCTGTATTATCAGGCGGATTCCTAACCACTGCACCACCAGGGAAGTCCCCAATCACCTATTTTTGTTCGTAAGTTTTTATTGAAATACAGCCACCCTCATTAATGTATGCATTGTCCACAGATGCTTTCTCACTTTGATATCAGAGTTGACTGGCTGTGACATAGTCCATAAGGTCCACAAAGCATAAAATGTTTACTATTTGGTCCTTTAAAGGAAATGTTTGCTGATCCCTGACCTAGTTCAATCTCTTATCTGTATGAATCCCATATACATATTTAACATGTCTAAAATAGAACTCACCTTTTTTTTCAGATACTTGCTCCTGTCAACTTCATTATTTTATTAATATTTAATTAATATTTATTGAGGCCAAACACTGCTCTAGTAAGTTGGTAAAACAGCAGGGGAAAAAAGGAAAGCCCCAACTCTTACAAAGTGTATTTTCTTTTGGAGGGCAATAAACCAAAAATAAAAAGTATACACGTAAGTATATGTCAGTTGGTGATAAGTGCTATGAAGAAAAACAGAGGTATCTAGGATGACAGAATGACAGAAGATTGGGGTGCTATTTTAGATATCATAGCTTTTCTAATGAGGCAACATTTGAATAGAGTCTTGAATTAGAAAGTGAACCACAGGAATGCTTTGAACCACAGGAATGCTTTAGGGGAAAAGCAATCCAGCAGCAGAGGGAACTCAACCCCAAGAGTGGATGCCTCTTTAAATTTGTACCCTAAGTACCTCACTTGTCTCACTCTAGTCCCAAATCCTGCTGTCAATGACTCATATACAGAATACATAAAGACCTCCTACTAATCAAAAAGAAAAAGACAAACAATCCAGTTGCATAAGACTTGATCAGGGACTTCAAAAAAGAGGATATATATCCAGACAGCCAATAAGCATATGAAAAGGTACTCAACAAATTACTCACCAATGAAATGCAAATTAAAATTACAGTTAGATACTATTACACACCTATGAGAATAGCCAAAATTTCCAAGTGAATACAACTTTATTCAAAAGCCAAAAAACCTGGGAACAACCCAAATACCTGTCATTTGGAGAAGAGCTCAATAGTGATGTATTCGCGCAATGAACTATTTCATGGCAATAAAAAGAATAAATTTCTGGTAGATCCAATAACATTAATGAATGAATTAGTTTCCTAGGGCTGCATTAATATATCACCAAAACACTATCTATTGGGATAGAAATCAGATTAGTGGAATAGAGAAGCAGTATAAACTGGGAGTGAAACCAAGCAGGACCCTGTGGGGCTCCGAGGCATGGAAGCCTTTCTGTGCCCCCCATTTCTTGTTTGTAGGGAATAGGCTTCAGCCTCCATGACCTTCCGTGAGTTCCAAAGGGCAGGTTCAAACAGCTGCTAAAGATTCAAAGACAAGGGAGAAGCAGTCAAGAAACAATAGTGCAGCCTGGGGGCAGGGTCCTGGTTCCACCTCAAGAGATACACGTTAACAGTATCTTTGAGCTCTTCTGTAAAACTAAAACGCCCAACAAATGGAAGATGTTGACTACTCTTGATAACGTGAGAACGACAGAAGCTCACCAGGAGACCACCTGAGGCCAGATTAAAGGAATGAATGCAGGCCCTGCACATACCCTGATCCTTATCAGCAACCCCACCCCTTGAACCATTGCTACAAAACTCATCACCAAATCCCCCAGGTTGGGACACAAAGTTTTGAGGGCAATAGCCCACTGTGTCCCCCTTTGCCTGGCAAAGCAATAAAGCTGTTCTTTTCTACTTCACGCAAAACCCTGTCTCTGAGATTCAATTTGGCACCAGCGCACAGAGGCTGAGTTTCAGCATCAGGAAGGGGTACTACGGTAAGTGTAATGTCTTGGAGACATTCTATTCTGTATTTTGATCTTGGTGGTAGTCACATGAATAGATAAAAATGTTATTTTTTAAAGATCAAAGAATGAAACTGAGTCTTCCAAAAACTGAGTTACCCTGCCGAGATTATGATTAACCTCTCTATCCAAAACTTTATCCCCTTCTTCTCCTGCCCCTGCTCCCCTCAGGATTGAGGAGTATCAAAGAAAAAGGGGAAGAAATGAAACCAAGCAGGACCCTTCAGGGGCCCCACCAGGTACAAAAGCCCCTCCGTGATCCCTGTTTCTTGTTTGTAACAAAAAAAAAAAAAGGTCTTAGTCTCCTAGGCGTTCCGAGTTCCAAAGAGCAGTCTCAAGCAGTTACTAATTAGGAACGAGACAAATGAAGAAACAAAGGAAAAGCCGTCAAGCAAGAAAAATGATGATAGCTGAAACAATAGTTCAGAGGTAAAAGAATCTTAGTTCCTCCTCAAGGGATATACAAAACAATTTGACCCAGACTGGTTAGAAGCAGAAGGTTGATGGTTAAGATTCCCAAAACAACACCCTGCTATCTCACCATAAACCAATCGGAAGAAAGTCCACAGGCTGCAACCCTCATTCTAAATGTTGCCTTAAAAGACCCTTCCCTGAAAGCCACTGGGGAGTTCAGGTCTTTTGAGCATGAGCTGCTTGTTTCTGCTTGCTTGGTGCCCTGCAATAAACACTGAACTTTCCTTTACCATGACCCGGTGTCAGTAGATTGGCTTGCTGAACAGCAGGTGAGCAGACCCAAGCTGGGTTCAGTAAGAACAGAACATATTCTGTACGACATGGTTTAATTAAAAGAAATAAGGATAAGACCACAACACAGAGCGGAAACATCAAAACAATAATCACAAAATAGTTGCTAAATAATTATTGAAAGACTGACTAGTTCAGAGCTATCTTAAGACTTAAACCACTTTAATCAGACAGACTAAAAGACATATCATTTCCAAATACTTACTCTCATCTTTCAATACATGTGTTTATGTATTTACCTTAAAGAGATAATGTGAAAATAGGTCAAAGATAAGCACTCTTCAATATTCTGATGTCACAGAATTATCTGGACTGTAACAGGTCTGGTCCTAAATACCAAAATAGATTATTTTATTTGTGTTTTGCCATCTTAAATATATAATTTAGTGATGAAATAAACTTACCTCTGTTTAATAACATCTTAAAAATATGACATATTCTAGCTTAATATGCATAGATTTTTAAGAATGGTTTTCCTGAGGAGTAACAAAATAGACACAACCTCATATTGCAGGAAATTTTTATGTAAACAGTGACAACTATTGGGAAGGAGGAAATAGACTAATTTAGTAAAATAGTTGGTTAAACTCCTTTCTGGTGGGAAAAAGGCCCTTCACAGCTGCCTTAGGTTGAACTTTTTTTTTTTTCTGTTTTGCTAGGAGACAAAGAAAGAAATCAGGAGGTAAGATAATGGCAGAGGCTCTGTATATGTGTTGTGTGTGTGTGTATGTGTCTGTGTGTATACACATGAGACAGAGAGATAAGAAATGCTAAGAAATCTAAATAAAGCAATTCTTTTAACTTTTGCAAGCATTTAACTTTTGTCCCTCAAGTCAGATTAAAAGGTGAATGGAAGACAGTCACAAATATCTGTGATGAAAATTAGAGAATTTCAAAATTACAAAACCGATAAATCCCAGATCAATGAAGAAAAATGAAAGATTGACTGATTCTATCCAAATCTGAGAGAGAACCTGAGTAAAGAGTGATCAATAAATACTGAAAGACTGAAAAGTTCACACTTTTACAAAGATATTTAGACTTCTTAAAATGTACACTGAATACTATATGTTCTAAAATTATTAATAATTAAGAAAACCTTATCTACTGAACTTCCTTATTGAAGAGTTCTTTGTTTTAATTTTAAGAAGCACATGAGGGCTTCCCTGGTGGTGCAGTGGTTAAGAATCCGCCTGCCAATGCAGGGGACACGGGTTCGAGCCCTGGTCCGTGAAGATCCCACATGCCGCGGAGCAACTAAGCCCGTGCACCACAACTACTGAGCTTGCACTCTAGAGCCCGCATGCCACAACTACTGAAGCCCACACACCTAGAGCCCGTGCTCCGCAACAAGAGAAGCCACCTTAAATGAGAGGCCCGCGCACCACAACGAAGAGAAGCCCCCGCTCGCTGCAACTAAAAAGAAAGCCTGCGGGGCTTCCCTGGTGGCGCAGTGGTTGAGAGTCTGCCTGCCAATGCAGGGGACACGGGTTCGAGCCCTGGTCTGGGAAGATCCCACATGCCGCAGAGCAGCTGGGCCCGTGAGCCACAGTTACTGAGCCTGCGCGTCTGGAGCCTGTGGTCCGCAACAAGTGAGGCCACGGTGGTGAGAGGCCCGCGTGCTGCGATGAAGAGTGGCCCCCACTTGCCACAACTAGAGAAAGCCCTCACACAGAAACGAGGACCCAACACAGCCATAAATAAATAAATAAAATAAATTAAAAAAAAAAAAAAAGCCTGCGCACAGCAATGAAGATCCAATGCAGCCATAAATAATTAATTAATTAGAAAAAAAAAAGCACATGACTATATGTGTTGTATTTTCTGATTTAGAAATTTCAGTTTAAAGGTCTCAAGGCTAACCAGATAACCTAAGGTTAGGTGCTCAAACCTTCCTCACAGCTTCTGCATGGCTCTTATAATATGACCACCCTCCCCAAAAGATGAGTGTGATTCTAGTATTTAGAGATACAAGAAAGATACAAATGAAAAAAAACACACAACACTTTATCGAATATACAAAAAAAAATTATTCCGACACTGAAAGAAAAAAGCCAGCTGTGTTGGATGAACTGAAAAACAACAGCTTATTTTTCCCCAAAAGGCTTTAGGAGTGAATTTGATTAGATGCATTTTCCCCTGCTGCTGCCCACACTGCAACCTAATCCCCTCTTTTTAAGATACAACTCCATTTCACTGGTTTTGAAAATGAGTAAATGTAGCAGTATGGGTATGAGTAAGAATATGGTTACTTACCATATCTCACTTAAAAACGTAATTTTTCTACATATAAAGTGACTTCACCAAAACTTTAGTATCAGTATGTATAATATCACAGGCATAATGAAGATAAGCTTCATTAGAATTTAACCTGTAAGTTTTAGTGTCCTATCCATATACATATTTTTAAAAGCTACCAGATTACTAATAACTTCCCCCACCTAATAAAATTTCATATGTGACTTTTATCAGAAAGCACCAATATGAAAAGTTACTGTAATTTGATAACATTACTGGAGAAATAATTATCTATATTGTTTTCTTTAAAGCTTTTATATACAAACATAAAAAATTGGCTTTCACTTGCAGTGCAATTGGTATTGGCCATTAGGTTTGGTTCATGTGGATTCAGAAAAACTATAGCACAGATATTTTGTTTTTTAAAGTTTTGGTTTAGCATAGTTATTCTCAGAACACCTGATGACTTTTTAAAAAGCCTTTTTATTTTTTTAAGGTGAAATATAAGTGTATACCAACTCACCACAAATTATAATCCTTTATTTAAAAGAACTAGTTCAGTATATAATCTTAAGGCATACACAATTGTTACAAAACCAAAAAATAGAACTACATGTAAGATTATATTTCTTAAACTTTCCTTAAAATAAAATCTTTTTTCCAAATCTGACACAATGAAAAACAACTATAATGCCCTATGGAACAGCAGCACCTGCAAGGAAAAGATCCAGTCTGGCAACTGCTGGTACTATCAATTCAACACTTGATTCTCAAACATTATGGTATTCCTTTTCCCCCTTCCTACACACTCAAAGGATGTAACTGAAGAAAACAGAGCTTAGAGTGTTCATGCCAAACCCCCACACTACACAGCTGGATCTCTTACACACTCTAAAAAAGGCTGTCCTTCAGACAACAGGCTTAACACACATTTATGCAGCATCCTGCTCCTAGTTAGGAGTTCCAGATATGATAACTATTCAGTGACACATTTAATCTCTATTTAAAAATTCTGTATTTTTTGAAAGATACTAACAATCAAGTAAGAACACTAAAATAAGAGAAATGTGCAATGGGGCTTCCCTGGTGGCGCAGTGGTTAAGAATCCGCCTGCCAATGCAGGGGACACGGGTTCGACCCCTGGTCCCGGAAGATCCCATATGCCGCGGAGCAGCTGGGCCCGTGAGCCACAATGACTGAGCCTGCGCGTCTGGAGCCTGTGCTCCGCAACAAGAGAGGCTGCGATAGTGAGAGGCCCGCGCACTGCGATGAAGAGTGGCCCCCACTTGCCACAACTGGAGAAAGCCCTCGCACAGAAACGAAGACCCAACACAGCCATAAATAAATAAATAAATAAAATTTAAAAGAAATATGCAAAAAAAAAAAAAAGAGAGAGAAATGTGCAATGTTTAAACTGCACAAGGAAAAATATGACCAAGGCAAAAAAAACCATGCTTTAATCCTTAATGACAATTAATTTCACAGGCAAATTTTTAAATAAAAAAAGTAAACTCTTATTCACTCAACAGACACGATTTTCTTGTTTTGTTTTCTTCCTGAAATAAACGAACACCATTTTAAAATTACCTGAACTGTAATCCATGATTGGGGAAAAATAACATACCTCATTTTGTCAATATTTTCCAGTGTGTTCTTAATATTTTAGAAAGCTTTTGATATTATGGAAAACAGTTTAAAATTTCCTTGGCATGTTACTAAACCACTAAAGGCCTGTCAAGTAACAGGGGAAAAACTGTCTACTTGGCTGATCATGCTGTGCTGGCAATTTCTCAAACATCTGTTAAAGGTCAGATTTCCAATGCATGGAACCAATCAATAGAACTACACAATTCTCCTAGCCCTATAAGAAGCTAAACACAGAACACTATTTTACATAAGTAATGAAACATAACCTTAGCTTTGTAATAATAACTTGCAGCAAAGTCTATCCCTTTCTTATCACAGATTTCATACATTTTAAATTATTGTAAAATTCTATTTGCATTTTATTCTAAAATGTTTATTATATTCATGAAATATGTATATAAAACTCTACATTCAATTTGGTAAAAAAAAAAATAATTGATTTTTTAATTTCACACTCCACAGAGGTGCTGTATGTCCAAATGAAATTTTAGGGATAATTTTAACATAACAATAAATATTTATAGCTTTTATTTTTTTACAAATATGAAAATTGTAATAGTAGGTCACTTAATTGAGTGATTCATTTTGCAACAAATTCACATTAGTAGATGACTGAGTTTATAAAAAGATATAATGTTGAAACTAAATTTGTCATAGAAACATTCAGATTTTTCTATGATCATAGAGACTGATGTCACCTACTCTGAAAAACTTTTGACCCAAGTCATCTTAAACACATTCTATATGCTACAACTTTGGGAACTTGATCAATTATTTAAACGAGTAATGAAACACAACAGATCACCAAAGAATAATAGTTAAATATCATAAGAAGCATTCTCAATGCACATATATAGATGAGGTACTCCTTTACTGGGTCTTCGGTTTTTTAAGAGCAGAAATATTAAAGCCAAATTTAAAAGTTACTTTTCCTTTCAAAGTACCACACTAGTGTTAATTACTCAAACTGCTGCCAAAATTTTGATAAACATACTGAATCTACAAAATGATGATAAATATAAAGAATGTGCCTTTTTATATAAGCCTGCCCAATAATGAATGGACAGTTTTAAATCTTAGATTGAAACACTTTGTCAAAAGGCCCTCAGAAAATTAGTGACCGATGTTTAAATGATCAAGTGACTATCGGAAGCTTTTTAAAAAAAACTTAATGTCAACATTTTTATATGGCATAGGATCTTCTTTCATATAAAAATATGCTAAAGCTACTAGAAAATAGATGGATCATAAAACTTTACCTGTGATTACACCATATACTAAGGAACTTCTATCATATTATAGACGAAAACTACTTCCTTCCAAACAATGAAAAATAGAGAACTTACTTCTACCCAGACTATCACTAAGAAAAGTTCGGTCTTAAACAATCCAATACTTCAGTAAGTCAACTGAAATAAGCCAGGTTATTGTCAAATAAGAACCACATCACTTTCCTGTGTAATACAGACAAGTTTTTATTTTTCAATGAACTCAACTATTTTGATTGTTATTTTGCTCTAATAACCTTCATTGCTTTATATAGGTTTACAATTGAACTCCAAAGAAAGCCTAAGATTGAGACTACATTAAATATTTTACAAGAATATCATCACAGAAAGGTAACAAGGTTCCAGGTAATGCTGATGCTACTGGTTTGCCGACCACACAAAATTACCATACTAAAGGATACCTGTAACATGCATCCTGACAAAATATCTAATCTATACTGAACACTGTTTTCCAATTAATCTCCCGTTAACAACACTTAAAAAGCTCTAAACAGTTGTTCAGAAATCTCTCCATGATCTTCCACTGCCAAGAGCACAACATACAAATTTATTAAGATCTGTACTGAAGGTTTTACAAGAAAGAAAACCATTTGTCTTTTAGTCTCATTTTTCTTTGATGGCTCAAGGGAACATCTGTCTACATAATATTTTTTAAAGCCTTGCTAAAGCCACTCAATACTTTCTATGTACTAATGTATCAGACACTACCAGGAGCTGTGTTACAAACAGTAAAAGCTACCTCTACCTGAAGGACACATATGCAAACAAATAATCAAAATATCAACACCATGTAGGAGTTTCTGCTTCCTGTATAATTCATACCACCATCATTACCATCGCTGTGACAATTAAAAATCTAGATAAAATATATTTCAAGTTTAGGTTTTTAAAAGCCAAGGGTAACAAGATAAAAAGGAAAAATTAAGCCAAGAACTTGAAGAGATGAAAAACTCAGAGATAAATAAAGCACTGTCAGTTACTTTTGTCCTGAGGTTGAAAAGCCAAGCAATATACTTACTTGATGCCCTCCCCCGGCTGTATCTAACGAAGTCCAAATCTAGGGACCACGAAAGGTAAGGACCATGGTTACCCCCTAAATGAGTTAGAACTCTAAAAGGCTGTATCCCAGAAGAGTAACCCGGAATGAAATCACCTCTTTCATGGTAGGAAGCCCAGCTCTGAGTAATCAACATGGCTCAGAAAATCTCAAATCACACTTAGAATAAGACAGTTAATGGTGTTGGTACATAGAAAAGTCTGGCACTGTCTTAAAGAGTTAAACATATAACTACCATATGACCCAGACATTCTAATGCTAGGTATTTTTTTCCAAGAAAAATGAAAGCATATTTCCATAGCAACTTTAAATGAACTAATGATCCATGTAACAATATGGATGTATCTCAAAATAATTATGCTAAGAAAAGAAGCCAGACAAACAGAACATATACTTATGATTATATTTGAGCAAAATTCTGGAAAATGCAAACTTGTCTATAGTGACAAAAAGCAGTGAGTAATTTCCTGAGATTGCGGGGTGGGAGTGGAGATTTACAAAGAGATTGCAAAGAAATTTTGGGGATCATGAGGTGTTTTTTTTTTTTTTTAATTGAAGTATAGTTAACATAACAATATTATATTAGTTTCGGGTGTACAACACAGTGATTCAATATTTTTACAGATTACACTCCCATTAAAAGTTATTACAAGATAATGGCTATAATTCCCTGTGTTACACAATATACCCCTGTTACTTAACTAATTTATACATAGAAGTTTCTATCTTTTAATTCCATAACCTTATCTTGTCCCTCTCCCTATCCCTCTCCTCACTGTTAATCAATAGTTTGTTTTCTAAATCTGTGAGTCTATTTCTGTTGTGCTATATACATTCCTTTGTTTTATTTTTTAGATTCCACATATAAATGATATACAGTATTAATCTCTGTCTTGACTTATTTCACTAAGCATAATATTCTCTAGGTCCATCCACATTGCTGCAAATGGCAAAATTTCATTTGTTTTTACGGCTGAATAATAATATTCCACTCTGTGTGTGTATGAGTATATACAGATGTATATGAAACACAAGGAGATGTGTTTATTTTCTTGATTATGTTAGTTTTATCTTGGAATCATGTATCTTTATATATGTCATTTAAATATGTACAGTTTATTGTATCTCAGGTATAGCTCAACAAATCTGCTAAACATTCTTAGATCAAAAAAGAGCACAAACCAAAAAATTTTCACCTTTTTTCACTGAAAATAAATTTTCTTAATTTTATCTTAAAGAGGATTATTTAAGAGTAGTAGGAAAAGGGATGAGAAAGGTAAACCTGAAGGACTGAAAAACAAATGTTCACCCAATTCAAATGCAGTACAAGACAATACAAAACAGAAATGTGTGTACACATATTTGTGTTCACACTGCGAAAAGATGGGGAAAAGCAGCATATGAAGCATTTGCATTTCTAAGAAATGAACAATATAAGAGAGGGAAAATACTGTAACCTAGTCATACATGCCCATTCAAGTCCATGTAAACCATTCCCAGAGACTACAAACTGAATGCTGTCAAAAAGATTGTTGATTATTTCTGCTTAAGCAATCTGAACTGCAATGTAACAACTAGGGTTTTCTATTTTGTTTTCTGACCCCCTTTTAAAACTTAACATCTCCAGATTCCTTTCCCTAAAACACACACTATAATAATTGTAGACCTCTGTGCAATCCCTTGAGAGTTCCCTTTTCTAACAGTCTAAATTCTTTAGGCTAGCATTCAAGAAGTTCCATAAATTCACCGTTCAAATCTTCAAAGCTATACTACCTCTTCACAGAGACCAACTAATCTACTTCTAGTACTAAAAAGTCCTTCCTCTCTCTTACCTCTGCCTCTGGCTCTCATAATCCCTTTTGCCTAAAACATTCTGCTCACACTGCTCCCTATACCAATACCATAATCTCTGAAATATCAATTAAAATCTCATATCCCCTGTGACACACTCAGCCTGGACAAAAATATTTACTTCCGAACATTTGATTCAAGTATTTGCAAGGGGTATAAATCATTTCCTGACCAGTATCTTTAATTATTCAACATTTATACCTTACACTTATTATCTACCATAGTGCCTTTCATATATTAATATATTTGTTGTTTCTTTATAAGTACCAATATATAACACATTGCTATTTTGGTCACGTTCACTTTCATTCACTAAAATGGACAAAATCCCTACTTAATAGCTGCTACCTTTGATTTATTATTAAATTTTTTTGAGAAAAGAAACATTTTTAATAGACTGAAAACGTGAATACTGGGTGGGAATAACTGACTAAATCAAATAAATAGAAGAGAGACAAAATCAAACTTTAATATGGAGAGTTTACAGGATAAAAAATAAACAGTAAATGTCAAGAAAAATAAACAGTAAATGTCAAAAAAAATGGAGAACAAAAAAACCTGGAGGAGGAGAAATTTCTAACTCCTGAGGATTCATATGGAGTTCTAAGTTTTGGAATATTTTACTGACTCACAAAGCCCTTCTTAGTGACTCTCTAATACAGAGTGAGAATGACTTGAAGAGTGGTGTCAAAATGCTTAAGTACTCTCTAAACAGACACCCAATCTGGTAAAAATATTAAGTTCTAGATTCAAAGCCAAAACTTTAAGATATTTTTATCTTTATCTCCTAAATAATTTTATAGTCCTCTATGAAAACACAGCTTTGTGAGATATTATTATCTATGAAAGAGGAAATAGAGAGGGATGAAAATGGCGGAGTAGGAGGACATGAAGCTCACCTCCCCGTAGAAACACATCAAAAATACATCTATATGTGGAACAATTCTCACAAAAAACTGACCAGAAACTGGCAGAACTCGTACACAAACAAAGCTGGAAGAAAGATTTCCACGTAACTGGGTAGGACAAAAAAAAAGCACAGTGTCGGGACTCCCACCCTTGAAAGGGATCTGAAAGGAAGAGAAGGTCTGCAAGGCAGACCCTCATCCTGGGGAGAAAGAGGGTCAAGCCACAGATGGGCATCCCAGCCTCAGGGTCCTGCGATGAGGAGACAGGCCCCCGTGGGTGCTGGGAGAACCCCTGTGACAGACAGAAGGGCTGGAGAAGCACAGACTCTACTTTCGAGAACTGCGTATGTGCTGGCTTGCTAACAATCAGGGCGAAGAGAGCTTTTCACAGCTGTCTGCCGCCTCAACACACTCCCTGTTCCCAATGGGGCAAATGTCCCAGCCCCGCTCACTCCACACAACAGCTTGGCACGAGATCTGGGCTAGCCGGGTCCTGGGCAAAAAGTCTATTTAGCTATAGTACAGAGACAGATGGAGGGAGGTGCCCCGCTTGGGTGTGGTCTGGGTAGGACAACAGCAGCAGCCATTGTCAGCACTTACTCAGTCAGCACCCCAGGAACATGCTACGGTTCCTATCCCAGCTCTGCAGATACTCTGGCCCCTCCCACTCCACCCCACAGCTTGGTACTGGACCTAGGGCAGAGAGTTCCTGGGAAACGACTGTCACAGAGGCAGCCCAGATCTCTGGCAGCAGTGTGGCCACCTCAATTCCTGCAGCCACAACACCTCAAGCTCCAGCCCCAGCATAGTAAATGCTCCACCTCCAGCTCCACACACTCCATGCCACAGCCTTGCAGTAGATCTGGGACGAATATGACAGGAGAAGAGATGTGATTTTGGGCTGTGCCTGTGTGGAGCTGGAGACTCCTACACAGGTGGCACACTGCTCCTCTGTGAGTGCATGGGATGCACTTGCTTCAGCAATCCCCTCCTGTGGGACAGGGCATGCAATGAAGGGGAACAGAAACTGATCAAGCCCAAACCTCAGGGCTTCTACTCTGACAACTTGGGAAAATAAACCACCTGGACAGGGCCACAACAGCCAGGGAACAGAGAAGTCCCACCTCATACCCTTGAACAAGCTTTAGATCCTCCGACACCATGAACAGGCTTTAGATCCTCCAACACCAAACACCCTATCGAAGTAATAATGGCCAACACATCCTGAGGAAACATGTGGCTGGTGTTCATATGAAAACCAGCCTTTGCACCAAAAATACTGGACACAGTCTACACAGGGACACTCCCACATAAAAACACCCCCTCAAGACCACAACAGATAACTGCTTCTCCTAGATTTATAGAGACAGAGAAAGTTAAGTAAGATGAAAAGGCAGAGGAACTACTCCTGATTAAAAAAGCAAGAGAAATCCCTTGAAAGAACAAATAATGAAACAGAACTCACCAGTCTATCAGACTCTTACTTCAAAAAGGTGGTAATAAAACTGATAAATTAATTAAAGATTATTGATACGAATGCAAATCAATGTAATAAGGAACTAAAAACTATAAAGATGAACCAATCAAAAATAGGTGATTCAATATCTGAGATAAAAAGCAATCTAAGAGCAATGAAATGCTGACAAAATCAAAGCAAAGAATGAATAAGTGATCTGGGAAACAGAATAATGGAAACATCCAATCAGAACAGCAGACAGAAAGAGAAGGGGAAAAAAGTGAAAGCAACATATGACATCTATGGGATAATATAAAATGTGCAAACCAACACAAAATAGGTGATATAGAAAGAGAGAAGTGAGAGAAGAGGATCAAAAATGTATTTTAATAAATTACGGCTGAAAACATCCTAAATCTAAAGAAGAAAACAGATATACAGGTACAGAAAACAAAGAGGGTCCCAATGAACCCAAACAGACTCACACCAAGACATATTGTACTTAAAATGGCAAAAGAAAGGATTCTAAAGCCAGCAAGAGAAAAAACCAAGAGTCTTTTACAAGGAAACCACTACAAGGCTATCAGCTGATTTCTCTGCAGAAACTCTGCAGGCCAGAAGGGAACAGCATGATGTATTCAAAGTCCTGAAAGGGAAAAACATGCAACCTAGGATACTCTACCCGACAAGATTATCATCTAGAATAGAAAGAGAAAGAATTTTTCAGACAAGCAAAAACTAAAAGAATTCAGCAACCTACCCTAAAAGAAATATTAAAGGGTCTTCTCTAAATGAAAAAGAGGCAAAGAATCTATAGGAGAGAAAAAAATCACAATAGGAAAGGCAAATGTACACTAAGGTTTGACAATCAGTTAAACAAGGCAGTACAGGGACTTCCCTGGTGCCACATTGGCTAAGAACCAGCCCGCCAATGCAGGGGACATGGGTTTGATCCCTGGTCCAGGAAGATCCCACATGCCTTGCAGCTGCTGAGCCCGTGCTCCACAGCAAGAGAAGTCACAGCAATGAGAAGCCCGTGCACCGCAACGAAGAGTAGCCCCTGCTCGCCACAACTAGAGAAAGCCTGTGCATAGCAACGAAGACCCAATGCAGCCGGGGAAAAAAAAAAAAGGCAGTACACTGATTAAAAAACAATTAAAAACTTGTAAAAACAATCATACCTAAAATGAACAGTAAAAGGATAAACATGAAGATGTAAAAGAGGACTTCAAAATCACAAAGTGTGGGGGAGGGGAGTAAAAAAATGTAGATCTTTTAGAATGTGTCTGAACCTGAATGACTATCAGTTCAAAGTAGATATAGTTATGGGTCAATATACGTGAACTCCAAGGTAACCACAAATCAAAAACATACAACAGATTCACAGAAACCAAAAAGAAAGGAACTTAAGCACACTACAAAAGAAAATCATCAAACCACAAAACGAAAAACAAAAAAAGAAATGAACAAACAACTATCACAAAAACCTGTAAAACAAGGATTAGAATGGTGTTAAGTACATACCTGTCAATAATTACTTTTTTTTTTAAATTTATTTATTTATTTATTTTTGGCTGTGCTGGGTCTTTGTTTCTGTGCGAGGGCTTTCTCTAGTTGCGGCGAGCGGGGGCCACTCTTCATCGCGGTGCGCGGGCCTTTCACTGTCGCGGCCTCTCTTGTTGCAGAGCACAGGCTCCAGATGCGCAGGCTCAGTAGCTGTGGCTCACGGGCCTAGTTGCTCCGCGGCATGTGGGATCTTCCCTGATGAGGGCTCGAACCCGTGTCCCCTGCATTGGCAGGCAGATTCTCAACCACTGCGCCACCAGGGAAGCCCAATAATTACTTAAAACGTCAATGGACATGTCACAAGGATGGTTCAACATAGGCAAATCGATCAATGTAATACACCACATTAACCAAAGGAAAGACAAAAATCAAATGAACATCTCAAAAGACGCAAAAAAAAGCATTTGACTAAATTCAACATCCATTCATGATAAAAACTCTAAGTGGTATAGAGGGAACACATCTCAACATAATAAAAACCTTTTATTTATTATGCTTTTGGCTGCTTTGGGTCTTCATTGCTGCATGCAGGCTTTCTCTAGTTGTGGTGAGCGGAGGCTACTCTTCATTGCAGTGTGCGGGCTTCTCGTTGCAGTGGCTTCTCTTGTTGCGGAGCATGGGCTGTAGGCATGTGGGCTTCAGTAGTTGTGGCTCACAGGCTCCAGAGCGCAGGCTCAGTAGTTGCGGTGCACAGGCTTAGCTGCTCCGTGGCATGTGGGATCTTCCTGGACCAGGGATTGAACCCATGTCCCTTGCATTGGCAGGTGGATTCTTAACCACTGCGCCACCAGAGAAGTCCCAATAAAAGCCATTTATGACAAGCCAGCACAATACTCAACAGTGAAAAGCTGAAAGCCTTCCTGCTAAATTCAGGAACAACAAGGAGGCCCACCTCTCACCACTTCTATTCAACATACTTTTGGTAGTCCTAGCCACAGCAGTCAGACAAGAAAAAGAAATAAAAGGTATCCAAACTGGAAGGGAAGAGGTAAAATTGTCACCATTTGCAGATGACATGATCCTCTATACTGAGAACCCTAAAGTTTCCACACAAAAACTATTAGCATAAATGATTTTAGCAAGGTAGCAAAATACAAGATTAATATACAGAAATCTATTGCATTTCTACACACTAGTAATGAAATATCAGAAATAGAAAGTAAAAAAAAAAAGCAACTCCGTTTAAAATCACATCAGGGAACTCCCTGGCATCCAGTGGTTAGGACTCCATGCTTCCACTGCAGGGGGCATGGGTTCAATCCCTCGTCAAGGAACTAAGATCCTGCAAGCTGCGAGACATAGCCAAACAAACAAAAAATAAATAAATAATAAAATTGTCAAAGGAAAAAAAAAGCAAACTAGGAATAAACTTAACCAAGTAGGTGAAAGACATATACTCTAAAAACTATAAAACACTGATAAAGGAAATTAAAGATGATTCAAAGAAACGGAAAGATATCTCTTGCTCTTGGATTGGAAGAATTAATATTGTTAAAATTGTCATACTACCCAAAGCAATCTAAAGATTTAATGCAATCCCAATCAAACTACCCATGACATTTCGCACAGAACTAGAACAAATCATCTTAAGTTTTATGTGGAACCACAGAAGACCCAAAATTGCCAGAACAATTCTGAGAAAAAAGAACAAAGCTGGAGGGATAACCCTCTCAGACTTTGGACTACACTAAAAAGCTATAGTAATCAAAACAGCATGGTATCAGCACAAAAAACAGACACATATATCAATGGAACATAACAGAGAGCTCAGAAATAAACCCACATACCTACGGTCAATTAATCTTCGACAAAGGAGGCAAGAATATACAATGGAGAAAAGACAGTCTCTTCAACAAAGGGTGTTGGGAGATCTGTACAGCTACATGTAAAACAATGAAATTAGTGTATTCCCTCACACCATACACAAAAATACACTCAAAATGGTTTAAAGAGCGAACTCTAAGACACAACACCATAAAACTCGTATAAAAGAATACACGTGAAACATCCTGTGACATAAATCACAGCAATATCTTCTTACATCAGTCTCCCAAGGGAAAAGAAATAAAAGCAAAAATAAACAAATGGGACCTAATCAAACTTAAAAGTGTTTGCACAGCAAAGGAAACCGTCAACAAAACAAAAAAAAACAACCTACAAAATGGGAGAAAATATTTGCAAATGATGTGACTGACAAGATGTTACTATCCAAAATATACAAGAAAGCTCATACAACTCAGTATCAAAAAAATCAAACAGCTTAATCAGAAAATGGGCAGAAGACCTAAACAGACATTTTTCGAAAGAAAACATACAGATGGCTAACAGGCACATGAAAAGATGTTAAACACTGCTAATTATGTTAGAGAAATGCAGATCAAAACCACAATGAGTATCACCTCACACTGGTCAGAATGACTATCATCAAAAAGTCTACCAATAATAAATGCAGGAGAGGATGTGCAGAAAAGGGAACCCTCCTACATTGTTGGTGGGAATGTAAATTGGTGCAGCCACTATGGCAAATAGTATGGAGGTCCCTTAAAAAAACTAAAAATAAAATTACTATGTAATCCAGCAATTCCACTCCTGGGTATAAATATGGGAAAAATGAAAACTGTAATTTGAAAAGATACATGCATCCCAATGTTCACAGCAGCACTATGTACAATAGCCAAAACATGGAAACAACCCAACTGCCCATCAACAGATGATTGAATTAAGAAAATTTGGTATATATATACAATAGAATATTACTCAGCAATAAAAAGGAATGAAATATTGCCATGTGTAGCAACATGGTGGACCTAAAGAACATTATGCTTAGTGCAATAAGTCACCCAAAGAAAAACAAATATTGTATGATATCACTTATATGTGGACTCTAAAAAATATATACAAAACAGAAACAGACTCACAGACAGGGAAAACAAACTTATGATTACCAAAGGGGAGGGGGAGGGGGAGGGGGAGAGGGAGAGGGAGGACTAAATTAGGAGTATGGGATAAACAGATACAAACTGCTACACATAAAATAGGTAAGCAAGAAGGATTTACTGTATAGCACAGGGAATTACACCCAACAGTTTGTAATAACCTACAATGAAATATAATCTTGAAACTAACACTATATTGTAAATCAACTATACTTCAATATGAAAAAAAAAAAGAAATAGGAAAAAGAAGCAACCTCAATACACCACTGAAATTTCAGACTTTTAGAGAAAAAATGGGGGAGATGGGGATGTTAAAGAGCATTAAAAATACTTAAGGAGTAGCCAAATTAAACATAAATAAGAAGTTTGTTATTTTTCCACAAATCACAAGAAGGATGGTACTACTTCCAGCTAGACATAAGCAAAGGAAGGGAATGAAATGCAATGATTTCACTTAAGGTGACAGTGAAATAGGAAAACAATATTAATCTATACAGTACAGACAAACAGAAATGTGGGCACATTACAGATACAGTATCAGAATTTATCGATGGGATCTTAAAGATGTCTATTACTAATTAAAGCAGTGTTATTTAAACCAGTAAGAAAGTATAAGCAGACAAATAATCATCCAAGCAATCACATTTGCCTTTGTAATACCTCATATGATTCAACTTACATTTTTTTCTGTAAAAGTTTCTACTTTATTATTAAAATTAAAATGCATTTTCTGAGTATCCACCAAACAATAGTAGATGCAGCTTTCACACAGTTTGTACAGACTACCAGTTAATAACTCAGTGACCAACTAATTCTCAGAAAGAAAAGAACCACCAGATTTCTACCACTCTATTCCTAGATCTTTTGATTCCAGATATCTTCCTTGAAGACTGAGCCTTAAATTACTGTCCTTTACTACACTGTCTACAGCAGTCCCCCAAACAGTTACATGAACAATCAGGTTTAGTAAAGGGAACATAAAAGGCACTATGATAAGTGCTTTACATAGTTTAATCCCTGTAATAACCCTTTTAGGTAATATATTCCCTCTTATATACATCAGAAAACCAAGAAAAGTCAAATCATTTTTCACAGAGACACACACACACACAGGTAGTAATTATGAATAAGACTTTCCCCAAGTCACCTAACTCATCCAGATAGAAGGAAAAGTGGCTACAGTCAGGAAGTACCTCGTTGGAAGAGCTGTGCCTGAGAGGCAGCATAACACAAAAAAAGTGGATTCTGCAGTCACAGGACCTGGGTTCAAACACTAGTCATCACTTACAATATGTATGTGCAATTTCCTAAGCCTATATACTCCCTAGTTGACACATTTGTAAAATGGTACTAACAGCAGTGATTAACTCAAAAAGTTTCTATGAGGATAAAATGTCAATACATGTAAACTGTTTAACATTAAGATAATGGCTGGTACAGAGCAAGGGCTATGTAAGTAGAAATATTACCACCATGAACCAATCATTCTTCCCTTCCTATTGGCTTAATTTTAAGTCCTTCCCTCAATCTTCTCATTTTGCATTCTCTCCAATCTCTATTCTTAAGTTTCACTTAAAAGCTCTCTTTTCAGTTTTCCTGTTCCAAGCATCACCCTATTTTCAATAAAATCACACAGTAGCCAGCTGGTGACTCAAAAAGTTAACTCCAATATACAGTGATAGTGGAGAAAAATCTGACTTTTGCCCCTTTTGGATTACTACACTCAGCTTTATTCTCATTACTGAATCTCTTCCAGTTCTTTGGCCTCAGTTATTTTATGGATTTAGTCACCTTCAATAAATACCTCTGTTGTTCTGTTTCTCATTCCTCTTCTCACTGTTAACACTGTTGGTGTTCTTGAAGCATGGGAGAGGTGAGCAAATAAATTTTACCCAATATTTTATACATTTAAGAATATGTATGTAGCACCTATTATTTGCTAAGCACTATTCTGGGGCTATATATATATATATATAACTAAGATGATACTCATACACAATGTTAACTGGTGAGATCAACAAGAAACAGTCATACTTGGTAAAATGATGCGGACAAGCAACCAAAACTACTGCCCAAAGATTCATGGAGGCTGACCTAGTACAAAGCTAGGTTTTCCCATTATCGGTTAAAAATCTGAATCAACGAGTCCAGAAACAAGAGTCCCAGATTGCCAGGGAGAAAAAAGTAAATAATATCTGAACCGGCCATAAAAGTTCCTCCTAATTCTATCCTCAAATTGGGCATATAACAATTGGATATGCCATTCTTAATAAACCTAGGATACCAATTAACTTACAACACAGTTAATTACATTACATGCACATGCAAAATATAGACAGTTTTGGGTATGTGTGTATGTGTGTGTGTATTCTCCATACATATTTGTTCTTTTGGATTTTTACTTGACTCCAAGGGGCCATTAAATTTAAAATTTCTTAAAAAAAAAAAAAAAGACTTGGTTCATTATATTCCCTGTAACTTCTAATGACTCATTAGAATGTTAGGCATATGTTAGTGTGCATGAAATATTAGATGCTCTGTAGTTTAAAATATAACCAACTAGAAAATGAAGGGAAGGCTTTAAAGAAAAAAATGGCATAAAAATTTCTATAAAAATAGAAGTATTTCCATTTCCATGCCAAACTTTTTCTTGTCCCCAAGGCAATATTCATATTATTCCCCTCTCTGGAATGTAGTCTCTTCATTCAATGACTACCCTTTTTATAATCCAGCTCCTCCATGAAGCCTTTCTATCATTAAAAGTATAATAGTAGCACACTCTCATAATGCCCCATCTCTTAATTTCTATAGCACTTAACATCACCACATAATTAATCCTTAATTGTTGACTGGCTTTTTCCCTCCTGACATCAATTAGGTGGTATATTTTCCAAAATGACTTCTCCAACAATCCAGTACCAAGTGGGTATCCTACAATTCAATTAGATTCTGACACTAACTATAGGGAGTTAGCATCAAACTCCACAGGTTGAAGGTTTCCGTCACACAAGACTGCCATCACTTCAGTCACCAGTCAAATATATGATACCAGTACTTCCGACTGACCAACTATAAATCAGGGATTCCCACAACCCCCTTTATCAGGTTCACTAATTTCCTAGAACTACTCACAGAACTCTGGAAAGCCTACTTACTACAACTGGTTTATGGATACAACTGATGAACAGCCAGATGGAAGAGATTAAAAGGGCAAAGTGAGTGGGAGATGGAGTTTTTCATACTTTCCCTGGGTGTATCACCTTCCCAGCACCTTGATGTATTGGCCAACCCAGAAGATCTCCAAATTCCAGCTTAGGAGTTTTTAATGGAGGTTTCATTATAAAAGCATGATTGTGGCCATTGGTGATTACCTCAAACTTCAACCCCTCTCACCTCCCCAAAAGCTGGGGGTTGGGGATGAAAGTTCCAAGCTTCTAATCAAAGCTTAGTCTTTTCAGTGACCAGCTTCCAACCTGAAGCTATCTAGGGACTCATGAGGAGTCACCTCATTAGAACAAAAGATGCTCCCATCACCTTTATCACTCAGGAAAATCCAAGGATTTTAGCAGCTCAGTGCCAGGAACCAGTGACATAAACCAGATATATATTTCTTATTATACCACAACTGTATACTATAGTAGAAATCAGCAGTTGAATGTTAAGTCATCCCCCTCCACTAGAAATATAAATTCCTTGAGAGTGGGTTTATTTCTTAAATTTTCAATTAGCCTACAACGCTAACCACATAATAGATACTTGTTGTGTATTCATCCAATAAATTTACTGAGAGGCAACACCTAACAAAAATTGACACGGAGAGTGTTCTGATTTCATATTTGCATATTAGAACGTTCTCTTTTACTGACTTTATTAGGTTTTTCATTATAAAGTAATATAACTCCAAGAATAAGAGCTAAATTTCAGAAAATTCTAGGACATTTCATTGTATTTTAACTAAACAAATATTTTTTGAATCCCCATTAGCTGCTAAGCAATGTTCTAGGTGATGGGAAAACAGCAGTTACCAAAATAGGCAAAAACCCATTTCATGAAGCTTAATTCTAATGCAGAAAAATAAGTAAAATGTTTAGTCCGAATGAAATTACAGACAAGGCCAGTAGATCAGGATAGCAAACAGAAAATGTTAAAGGAAGAAGGAAAGAAGGAAGGAAGGAAGGAAGGAAGGAAAGAAGGAAGGGAAGGGAAGGAGAAAGGGAGGAAGGAAGGGAGGGAGGAGGGAGGGGGTCAATTTTAGATAAGGTGGCCAGAGAAGACCACAATGAGCAAGCATACTGACACTGGAAGAGACCTACCTGGGGAAGCGAGTCATGTGGATATCTTGGAGAAGAGCATTCTGGGCAGAGAAACAAGTGCAAAGGCCACAAGGGTGGATAACACCTGGAATATTCAAGGAACAGCAAAGAGGCCAATGATGTGGCTGGAAAAGAATACATAAATCAGAGAGTAATAGATGATGAGGTCAACGTGGCCTGATGAGGAACAACATAATGTAGAGCCTCTCAAGCCACTTAAGGCCTTCGGCTCTTAACTCTAAATCAGTGTGGTTGACTTTGGAAGCATTCGATTACGGGAGTGACATAATCTGACTACCTGCTGTAGATACTTTTATGGGTAAGAAGAAATAGAAAGCTAGTTAGGCACCTACTTGTTACTCATAACTAGTTAGAAACTACTGGAAAATCTAGGCAAAAGATCATGATGGCCTGGACTAGAGTGATAATAATGGAAGAGGTGAGACGTACTGGAATTCCGGATGTATTCTGAAGGCAGCACCAAAAATATTCTGCAGATACTTTGGATATGGGATGCGAGAGCAAGTTGTCAAGGATGACTTCAAAGAAACTGAACTGGAAAGATGGAGCTGCCATTCACTGGATGGTGAAAACACAGAGCAATGCAGGCTTAGGGGGATAGTGACAGGAGCTCAGTTGTGGACATGTTACATTTGAGATGCCCATTAGGCACCCAAATGGAGACATGAAGGGAGTGCTTCAATATGAGTCTATGAGTCTGGGGTTTGGCGGAAAGGTCCAAACTAAGGATATAAATGTGGGAATCATCAGCATATAGATGGTATATCTTCCAAGGACAAAAGTTTAGATAGAAAAGAGGTCCAAGAACTGACCGCTTAACAGGCGGTAGAAACAAGGAAAATTAGCACAGGAAACTTCAAAGGAGAGGCAAGAGAGGTAGAAGAAAAATCAGGTGAGCATAATATCCTAGAAGCAAAGTGAAAAAAATATTTAATGGAAGAGAGGGTGATTAGCCATATTAAATACTGCCGATAGGTCAAGTAAGATAAGGAGTGAGAAGTGAGAAATGACATTTGATTTAGAAAGGAGCAGGTGATTTGTGACTTTGATCACAGCAGTTTCCCTAGAGTAACGGGGCAAAAGGCTGGTAGAGTGGATTCAAGAGGTAACAGAAGTCAAGAAACGGAGGATAATACCAAACAACTTATATGTCAAAGATACAACAGAGACTACTTTCTTTACAAAGTAGAGATTCCAATTTCCTTCTAATTACCACGAAATTTCATTTGCAACAAAGTTTTTCTGTTATTGCTATATTTGTGTTTTGGTGATGTGTAAGGAATTGGTATAAGTCTAGGAACAAAATATAAGCATTTTATAAATAAACACAAGATACAATCAACTTTTAAATAAAAATCTTCCCAATAGACTCAAAAAATATAGGGTACACTAAGTGTTAATGGTCACATTCTTAAGAAGAAAGTTTCTCAAGCTTGACCTTTTTGAGTGCCTCCCCCAGAGCACAGCACATCACAAAAGCACTCAAAGGTTTATAGCTTCCCTGACCTCAACTCAGTTCTTCCTCATGTTCCCACATTACTTCTAAAAAGCTTCTCAAAAAAAAAAAAAAATCTTCTTAGAAACCTCCTCTTTTTCACCAGAAAACAGCCTATAGTATCTAGAAAACTGTAGAACAGAGGAAGAAAAAATAAATAAATATAATTTTAAAGGGTACAAAATAGTACTGGATTTAGATTACACCCCCTTTTTTTTCCTGTAATCAAAATCAACGTATTTCCAACCTCTTTCATTTCCTTTGTACTACTAGGTGAGCAGTCGAATTTCATTGAGCCTGTACATTTTCCTTCTAACTCTAACATGAATCGTAATATTCCACATTACTTAAAAGGACAGAAATAATAAAGGTAATAGCTTATGCTCTGAAGAGATTAAATCTTACTTTCTATGGCTCTGTGCCATTAATATTATAACTAAAAAGAATCAGCAGTATAAGTACACTGTCCATAACTCTGAAGTATGGGAGAAAGTGGAAGGGAAAAAAAACTAATCTAAAAAAAAATTAGTTTAATTACAATAGAAAAAAAGATCATTTTCATTTAGAAGATAAGATACTAAGGTCAAAGAGTTCAAGATTTTTAAATATGTCCATTGATTGTTAATTTTGCCAGAGTCACAACTGCTTTAAAAAACAAAACAGGGCCTTCCCTGGTGGCGCAGTGGTTAAGAATCCGCCTGCCAATGCAGGGGACACGGGTTCCATCCTTAGTCCCGGAAAATCCCAAAATGCCACGGAGCAACTAAGACCGTGTGCCACAACTACTGAGCCTGCACTCTAGAGCCCACAAGCCACAACTACTGAGCCCACATGCCACAACTACTGAGGCCCGCACGCCTAGAGCCTGTGCTCCGCAGCAAGAGAAGCCACCGCAATAAGCCCGTGTACTACAAAAAAGAGTAGCCCCCGCTCGCCACAATCAGAGAAAGTCCATGCGCAGCAACGAAGAACCAATGCAGCCAAAAATAAATTAATTAATTAATTTAAAAAAAAAACTTCCTCAGAACAAAGTTTAACTAAAAGTTTTGCCAAAACCTGGATTATTTTTTCTCTCTTATGTAAAAAATAATAACAAAAAAGAAAGACTAGACAAAAAATTAGTACCTAATGCACCTGTTATCCTTTCAACCCTTTTTGCATTTTTGGAATTTAGTAAAACTGAACATTTTCCTCATACATTTTAAAATTTCACAGGTAACTGACTCTGTCAAGAATCCAGAAAGTACAGCCATTTGTTGTTTAAAATGGATAATTTTGATCTACTATTTCCTGAGCTCTACCAAGGTTCAAAATATCAAAAGCTGAAGAAAGCACATTAAAAAATTACAGCATACATAAGGTCAGTTTCCTATTCTCCAAGTTTTAACCTTCACTACAGTACCATTCTTGAGAAGTAAAAATAGAACAGTTCTCTAAAAGGTTAACACAGGTCAGAAATCAATTGAGAATGGAGTCTATTGCAAAAGAGATAAAAAAGAACCCTTTAGACGGTGTGTGTGTGTGTGTGTGTGTGTGTATACACACACACACCCCCACTGTTTTCAGTAGATTGTAATTTTATGTCATAAATATAGCATTTTGAAACAGTAGTGTTTAAAAAGAATTGATACCTTAGGAAGTCATTTAAATACACTTTAAAATTAAGAATTCTGATATGTACTCTTTTGTATAGTAATTCCCACCAAAATATCTTTATTTTTATCTGTATTTGTGAATACAGTAATTTGTTACAATCTTATCCGAAGATAAACTGCTACATACTTAACCTAAAAGTAAAGCTCTATAAAATAAACTTTGTATTTCCACCGATTACAATTATAAAATGACAGACAGGTTAAAGAAATAACATCTTCAACAGCCTACTGAGAATTTAAGCAAAAGATTTAAGACGCTAGTAACATTATCATTTCACTTTTTCTTTATGACACTAATCTTTACTGTAACTTTGTTAAGCCCATTAGTGAAAAGAACTAGAAAGCAATTACATGAGCTAAAAATATACACAGGGAAAAGAATAGGAACATTATTTTTAGTCCAAAAATCATGTTTGGGGAAAGAAATCAGTGACTTATAAAGGTATGTATTAATGATTCAGGGTATGTCCACATGCATTTAAAAATCAAAATATAAAGTGTCTAAGAATAAACCTAAGAAAACCACATGACCTAAATGAGGAAAATAACTGTAGAACTTAAAAAAAAAAAACTTTAATAGCTGGAAGGATATTCCATGCTATTTGAAATTCAGACTCAATGGAAAGGTGTTCTTTCTTCCTGAATTTGTCTATAAAAACGTATACAATTCCAAGCAAAATTATACTAGAATATGTGTGAGAAGGGGAGAAAATGAAAGGAGTTACAAAAAATTTTTTAATTAAATACACTAAAAATAGTAATATACATAACCAAGTGGGATTTACTCCTGGAATGCAAAGATGGTTCAACATATAAAAATCAATCAATGTAATATACCACATTAAAAGAATGAAGGGCGAAAAATGATCAACTCAATTGACGCAGAAAAAGCATTTGACAAAATTCTACACCATTTCATGATAAAAAGTGCACAACAAACTAGGAATAGAAAGAACTACCTCAACATAATAAAGGCCATATATGAAAATTCCACATCATATTCAACAGTAAAAAACTACAAACATTTTAAGATTAAGAACAAGACAAAGATGCTTGCTCTTGCCATGCCTATTAAATATGGTGTTGGAAGTTCTAAATAGAAAATTAGACAAGAAACTAAAAAGACATCCACATAGGAAAGAAGAAATATCTATTTGCAGATGACATGATCTTATATGCAGAAAATTCTAAAAATTTCACAAACACAGGAGAAAATAACTGTTAGAAAAAAATTCTGCAGCTGCAGTATACAAAATCAACACATGAAAATCAGTCGCATTTCTATACAGTAACAATAAGCAACCTGAAAAGGAAATTAAGAAAATTCCATTTACAATAGCATTAAAAATATTTAATATAATACTTAGGAATTAACATAACCAAGGAGGCAAAAAACTTCTACACTGAAAACTACAAAATGTTGCTGAAAAAAATTAAAAACACAAATAAATGGAAAGAAATATTGTATTCATAGATTAGAAAACTTAATATTGTTATAATATTAATTCTACTCAAAGAGAGCTACAGATTCAATATAATCTCTATCAAAATCCCAATGCCAGGGCTTCCCTGGTGGCGCAGTGGTTAAGAATCCGCCTGCCAATGCAGGAGACACGGGTTCGAGCCCTGGTCCAGGAAGATCCCACATGCCGCGGAGCAACTAAGCCCGTGTGCCACCAACTACTGAGCCTGTGCTCTAGAGCCTTTGAGCCACAGCTACTGAAGCCCGTGCGCCCAGAGGCTGTGCTCCACAACAAGAGAAGCCACCTCAATGAGAAGCCTGCGCACAGCAATGAAGAGTAGCCCTAGCTCGCTGCAACTAGAGAAAGCCCGCACACAGCAACGAAAACCCAATGCAGCCAAAAATAAAATACATAATTAAAAAAAAAAAAAGAGACCAAAATATGAGCAAGCTATTTATATATTTTTAAAATAAGGCCAATAAATACATGAAACTCAAAAACACATAAACAGGAATTAAAGCAAGGTACCTTGTTTTTTGGGCGAATTAGGCATAAATTATGACTGACAATATCCAGTAGTGTTGAGACTCGTGTGGGAAAACTGGTGCTTCCATAAACTGCAGCTGTAAACAGGTACAATCTGTATGGAAATTAGTCTGCTGTTTCAGCGACCAGAATTAAAGGCCCTTCATTCTACTTTCAAAAATATAGTTATGGCTCTACATACTCAGTTTCGAAGGGCCAACTGTACTATGCCATTTTAAGAAAGGGACTTGAGCGCCCATGGATTTTGGTATCTGAGGAGGCCCTGAAACCAAGCCCCCATGGATACCTAGGGACAACTGTATTCATAAAGTTGGGAAATGGCACAAGTACTAGGATATTCATTTCAGCCAACCACTCTAGACACACCACAAATTTCTCAATCTGATATTACAATTTGGCCCTAATTTTCACATTATTTTTCTTATTGTTATTCCAATATGAATCCTCTCTGAAGCCAAGTGGTTTGCTTTTCCTCATACCATTCCTTCTACCAAAACCATTTTATACCTCTTCTAATATTATTATTGGGTTGGCCATAATGTTTGTTCAGTTTCTTCGTTAAGATGGCTCTAGTAGCGCTTAGGTGTCTTTAACTTCATTTGAAACAATTTTGTAGATTGCACCATGACAGCTGTCATACCAGTGTGAATTTAAAAAAATCAAAATTGGTGAATTTTTTTTTAACATCTTTATTGGAATATAATTGCTTTACAACGGTGTGTTAGTTTCTGCTTTATAACAAAGTGAATCAGCTATACATATACATTTACCCCCATATCTCTTCCCTCTTGCGTCTCCCTCCCTCCCACCCTTCCTATCCCACCCCTCTAGGTGGTCACAAAGCACCGAGCTGATCTCCCTGTGCTATGCGGCTGCCTCCCACTAGCTATCAATTTTACATTTGGTAGTGTATACATGTCCATGCCACTCTCTCACTTTGTAAATTGGTGAATTTTTGTATAGCCATTTTAATATTGAAGATGGAAGAAAAAAGTAGCATTTTTGGCATATTATGCTTTATTATTTCAAGAAAGGTAAAAACGCAACTGAAACGCAAAAAAAGATTTGTGCAGTGTACGGAGAAGGTGCTGTGACTGATAGAACGTGTCAAAAGTGGTTTGCGAAGTTTCATGCTGGAGATTTCTCGCTGGACAATGCTCCACGGTCGGGTAGACCAGTTGAAGTTGATAGCAATCAAATCGAGACATTAACTGAGAACAATCAACGAGAACAATCAACGTTATACCATGTGGGAGACAGCCAACATACTCAAAATATCCAAATCAAGTACCGAAAATCATTTGCACCAGCTTGACTATGTTAATTGCTTTGATGTTTGGGTTCCACGTAAGTTAAGCGAAAAAAACCTTCTTGACCGTATATCTGCATACAATCATCTACTGAAACATAACAAAAACGTACTGTTTTTAAAACAAATTGTGACCAGCGATGAAAAGTGGATACTGTACAATAATGGGGAATGGAAGAGAT
This sequence comes from Balaenoptera musculus, assembly GCF_009873245.2. Taxonomy (NCBI): domain Eukaryota; kingdom Metazoa; phylum Chordata; class Mammalia; order Artiodactyla; family Balaenopteridae; genus Balaenoptera; species Balaenoptera musculus. The sequence goes on along the minus strand of NC_045800.1, from coordinate 70,069,758 downwards.
TGTGGGGCAAGCAAAATGAACCACCAGCAACCAAACCAAAGGCCGGTCTTCATCCGAAGAAGGTGATGTTATGTATATGGTGGGACTGGAAGGGAGTTCTCTATTATGAGCTCCTTCCGGAAAACCAAACGATTATTTCCAGCAAGTACTGCTCCCAATTAGACCAACTGAAAGCAGCACTCAACGAAAAGTGTACAGAATTAGTCAACAGAAAACACACAATCTTTCATCAGTGTAACACAAGACCGTATGTTTCTTTGATGACCAGGCAAAAACTGTTACAGCTTGGCTGGGAAGTTCTGAGTCATCTGCCATGTTCACCGGACATTTCATTGTACCTTCGGATTTCCATTTATTTCCGTCTTCACGAAATTCTCTTAATGGAAAAAATTTCAATTCCCTGGAAGACTGTAAAAGGCACCTGGACCAGTTCTTTGCTCAAAAAGATAAAAAAGTTTTGGGAAGATGAAATTATGAAGTTGTCTGAAAAATGGCAGAAGGTAGTGGAACAAAATGGTGAATACGTTGTTCAATAAAGTTCTTGCTGAAAATGAAAAATGTGTCTTCTATTTTTACTTTAAAATCGAAGGAACTTTTTGGCCAGCCCAATATATTATGCCAGTCACTCTTCAGGGCCCAAAATATCCTGTTTCCTCAACGAATGCATCCTTCAAATCTGTATCACACTTCTACGAATCCATAGATATTACTGCTTATCATTCATTAAGCACTTAAAATTGGTAACTGTACCTGACAACATCTTACATTTAAGGCTGTATACCTTACAAAACACATGTCTTAAACGGTACCAGTCATTAGAAGGTGCTCAAATATTTTTTGAATAAACGTATTTCAGTATTTATTCATATTAAATATTTACTCATATTGAATGACCGTGTATTTATTACATATACTATCTCATTCACACAACTACCTTGTGAGATGGCCAAAGCAAGTACTTATTATTCTAAATATTCTATTTGTTACTGTTATTTTACTGCTAGTTCTATCAGCTATTTAATTTCCCATTATGGTTATAAGTTTGTCTATTTTCTCTAATAGTTCTATAAATTCCAGCTTTATGTATTTTAAGTCATGTCACAGGTACTTAGAAAACTGAAATTATATCTTCTTGCTGAATAAACTCTTACCATGGTAAACAAAGCCTCTTTATCCCAAATAACGCTTCTTTTCTTAAACACTGTCTTTAGTATAGCCACGTCAACTATCTTTAATTAGTATTTGCATGGAAGTTTTTTCCCCATCTTGTTACAACCACCTTTAAGTATTCTTATGTTTTAGATAGATTTGTTATAAACAGCAAATAAGCGTGGATTTGTTTTTTTTTTTTTCACTGCGTTGGGTCTTCATCGCTGCGCGTGGGCTTTCTTTAGTTGCGGCAAACAGGGGCTACTCTTCGTTGCGGTGTGCAGGCTTCTCGTTGCAGTGGCTTCTCTTGTGGCGGAGCATGGGCTATACACACACGGGCTTCAGGAGTTGCGGCATGTGGGCTCACTAGTTGTGGCTCACGGGCTCTAGAGTGCAGGCTCAGTAGTTGTGGTGCATGGGCTCAGCTGCCCCGCGGCATGTGGGATCCTCCCGGACCAGGGATCGAACCCGTGTCCCCTGCATTGGCATGCAGATTCCTAACCACTGTGCTACCAGGGAAGTCCCAGTAAGTGTGTTTTGTGGGTTCTCTCCTCCCAGTTTTATAACCTTCCTTTTAATAGAAATGTTTAGTCAATTACATTTAATGTAATTACTGATATATCTGGGTTTAAATTAAATCTCTTATTTTGTGCTGTTTGTCTCACCTTTGTTATGTTTGTCTCTCTTCTTGCCTTCTTTTATTTTTATCATTCCATTTTTTTCCCCTTCTACTAGTCTGTATGATAAGTTGACTATTCTTTTAAAGCTTACTCTAGAATAGTGGCATCCAATAGATCTTTCTGCAATGATGGAAATTTTCTTATTTGTGCTGTCTAAAACCATAGTTACTAGCTAGATGTAGCAACTGAGAACCTGAAATTGGCTACAGTGAATGAGGAACTGATATTCAATTTTAATCAATTTAACTTGCCACAATATTCAACAGCACAGCTCTAGTTCTAGAATTTCCCACATCCTGGATCTAGCTGACTGCATCCTCATGGTGTTGTTTAACATGTGCCTCTACCCTCATATGTCCTGCAAATTAGTGGTTGAATGTAGAAGCTTGATTATACTCAAGTTCCATAATTTTTAGTACAAATACTTCATTGGTGTACTTCCTACCATATCTTCTCAGTAGATTCATAATGTGTGTTTTTCTTTTAGTGATGCTCAGGTTGATCACATATGAATGGGAGGAATGAAACCATGTACACTTGCTCCTATCTTTATAAGTTAACCCTGGAAAGACACTTGAATTACTAAAAATGGTTATTTAAAAGAGTGACAGAAAAATAAATAAATAAATAAAAATAAAAGAGTTGCAGAGTAAACTGAGCTGATGGGGACGGGGTGGGAGTGAAATTACTCTAGATGTATCTTTTTACGTGGCTTTGGTACCTAATAAAATAATTTTAATAAAATGCAGATTTTAGTAAAATGCAGATCAAAATATCTAGGTATGAGGTATAGAAACTAGCATTTAAAATATGGAGCTCCCTCCAAGATTTTCATGCACATTAAAGCTTAACCCTATCCACTGTGAGACTGCAACAAATATAAAAAAGGTTGAGAATCACTGCCTTTAGACATATATATCAGATTCTTCTCTTACATGTTCCACTGATCACTAAAAATTACATACCTGGACGAAATTAATCTTTTGCAGGAATATCCTCATCAGGAGTCACTTTATAATTACATCCTTAATCTTTAATTACTAAGAAAGTTCTTGTTTGTTTTAATAATAATCATTGTGTTTAACAATTGTACACTACTTAATTTTCCATGTAAAAGTCATCAATTAAAGAATTTTTTGTCAGGAAAAGTTTCTCTTTAAAAATGGCACACTTCTTTCTCCCTGGAAAAAGAATTATTGATACATAACCAATTTTTTTGACCTGAGAAATCATTATCAAATAAAACTGATAAGATCAAAGCTGTTCCAAATGAATGGGTCGAGGACCAGAATTCAGTACCCTAGGATTTCTTCCTTTTCTCCTATACTCTCTGGCCATTCATTCACTTTTCCAACAGACCTCAGAAAGCTCCAAAAAGCCAGTAAGGCTTAGTGAAAATCACTCTGAAGATCAATGATATTGTAATTCATCACAATTCTCATTTTGCTCTGGACACTAAGAAATTCAGAAGCAAATTTAACGCAGTATTATGTTAGCTCGCTTTACAAGCTTATTTACCTTTTTCCTTTTTGCAGTTTTAACCTAAACTTTTTTTACTGCTATAACTTTTAGTTCAAGGGGAACTAATCACTATTTCCATAAATATGTACATATGTTTATATATTTCAAAGCCATTATGAAAAGACAGGACACAAATAGTCTATATTCATATTCATTATTTATTCCCTTTATTAAGATGAACAATGTAAAGTTAAATGGTTTCCCTTAAAATGATTCACTTTGGTATTAAAATATAATAAGAGATCTTGAAAGTTAAGGCAATAGAACATTTTAGGGAATAGGTTAAACACTCTGAAATCTGATCTATATAATTTCATCAATGTGGTTTTGAAGATAAAGACAGACCAAAATAATAGTATGGTTCTATTCAACACATTGGAACAGTTTACCAATTTTAAGTTGTTTCACAGTTTCAATACCTTCCCTAGTACTGTATTGCCTTGATGCTAAGATTCAATCTAAGGAAAAACAATTTAGGGAAAAAATAAATCTTATATTAAATATACATAAAGCCATTCTGCATTAAATGGCAATGCATAACTTTATCCATACATTAACATAAACATACATTCCTTCTTCAATATTCCTCTGATTCTAAAGATGTTTTCTGAGTCTTACTTAAACTCAGTAATTTTGACAGGTGAATCAGATTTTTCAGCTCCTAAGTGACAGTCTTTCACAAGACATGAATTAGTCACACAGACCTCTCCTATCTTTGAAAAATTCTAAAATCTATTCCAGGAATGCTGACTTAGTTTCTACTTCATGTTCTACTGTTTCTACATTCTAGGGCATGAGACAAGAAATCTACATTTAAAATACACTCTTTTATATATAGCAATATAGAGCAACATAGCAAATACTAGCAGACATTTGAAATGAAGAAGCTAAATTCAACTTAAAATTTAAACACCTGCCATGATACTTCCAACTAGGGAGATGATTAGATGAACAGATACCTTCACCACAGGTTTTCAGGGGTAACTGAACCCGTTCAGGGGGTTATAAGGTCAAAACCTTTCACAATAAAACCAGGATGTTATTTGCCTTTTCCAATCTTACTCTCTCATCAGTGTACAGAGCAGTTTTCTACAGGCTACATATAGTGTGACAGCACTGTTCTGACAGGTAACTGAATGTGTGCTTTTACGTTGTAACGATTCAATCTTACTTTTTAATGTAGTAAATATCTATAGGTATAAACCACAGAAATCAAAGCTCTATGGGATCCTCAGTAATTAAGTTTAAAAGAATACTAAGACTGAAAAGTTCTACACTAAGGTTACACACTTTGCAGACACGACTACTACCATTACACTGCCACTTAACATTCAGCCTAGTGGTAAACAAGTTGCTTTTGACATGGACTGTATGTAAATTATGCCTTAATTTCAGAAACATTAAAATGTGGAAAATGTCTAGCTTAAAATCAAAGAAAAGTCGTATTTCCAGATTCATTAATAGTGTGTAAAATGTTGTTAAACTGGATTTTGTCTTTCATGAACAGAAATGGAATAACTAACACTTTATACATTATTTGACTCATTAAGAATCTGTTTTCTCATTGGACTCAGTTCATGCAATACCAAGTAATACCATTTTTAACAAGAGAAATGTTTGACATCAGAAACTTTTTATCAGCAAATGAAATTCGAAAGCAAGAAATGGGTTTTATGATTTCATTAACAGTGGGTTATAATATTTAAAAAATTCCAACGAAAGACTTTCGCTAAACACCACAACAGTTTATGCAGGGGATTAGTTAATTTTAAATTTCAAAGGATAGAGACACTGAGCACATCTAAGCATTAGAGAATGAAGTCTGGACTTTATCGAATAAGCGAAGGAAAAACTACTAAAGTGAGCTAAAGGGAAACACAGGATGAGTAATTTGTCCACAACGAATAGAACGGACTGAAAAAGGAATAAACTTTAAAGTAAAAAGATCACTTAATACATGCCTAGGGCAAAGAAGGTGTGGACTCAGTGGTAGCACAAATTGGAATAAAAGGGGAGGTGGGAGTGGGGAGTAGAAGAGATTGTAATTTGAAGAAAGAAATTTGTGTAACTCACTAAATACATACATTGTAGGTGGTGAAAAGGTGAAGGATGAGGCATCTTCAAGCCCGGATGAGACTTGAAGATAAATCTCAAAAGGGGAGCTTTTTCACATGAAGATAATAAACTACATTTTAGAAACATTAATCAGACTCAAATGTGGGACATTCATATATAGACACCAAAGAAGAATGGAGAGATGGTGGATTCCAACTGAAGGTCAATGCTTAAGTTCCAGATTAGTGAGTAATGATGCAAAGAAGTACAAGTAAATTCTCCAAAGGGAATAACAAGATTTGAAAAATAAAACAAAAAGAAACAGTAAGCAAAGGACTGACTTTCTAATACTAAATTAAGAAGATGGGAGGAACTGTAGTCACTAAAAAAAGAAGTTCCAAGAGGACTTGAATCATGGGGCTGCAAAAATCAAGAAAGAAAGGTTCAGGGAGAATATTTATCATAGCAATGGATGGGGCTTTTTTTCTTTTTCTTTTTTTTTTTTTAACTTTGAAAGTGTGAATTACTATATCCCTTTGGAGAAGCAATTTTTGACTTCTTTTAATCGATTTGAACCATAGGGTATTTTCACCAAGAATTAAATGTAACTGATCAAAACTTCCAAGTGCATGAAGAAATATATATGCTAAATTATTTTAAGATCCAATATTGAAGGCTTCAGATATTTTTCTTTATTCTACCTCAATTTATTCAACCATAAAAATCCAAATCCTATGATCTCATTTTGATCATCCAAAAGAAACACTGAACAGAAATCACATTATTTACATAGAATTGTGGTTTTTGTAATAACAAAACACAACAGACATGTCATAATGAAATGTTTCATTAACTCAGAATTAAGAGCTTTTGGGACAGACCAGAAATTTATTTTTGCTTAAAAGACACTTTATTCTAAGACATTACAGGTTAAAAAAAAAAAACTATTAACATCACAATTCTAGAACTACAGAATAGGAAATGCTCTGAACTCTAGACCAATTCCATTCACTGAACGGGATAAATAAGAAAACTGAGGCCCAAACTATAAATCAAGTACAATGTTAAGTGTACCTTTAAGAAATGTTTCTTTTAAGTGATCAGTTATGTATTATTATATATACTTATACTTAATTCCTATTTATTCAAACTAATTTCAAAATATGTTCTACTAAGATCTATTTTGTTATGCTGGTTTGAACAAATATAGATGAAATACTGTACCTGAAATCTGCAATCTATTAAGAAATACGTAATCCAAAATTTTTATTCATTCCAAACGAGTGTACTAGCCAATAAACCCCAATAGGCAGGTATCACTATATTCACACTTTTTAATTCAAAGGTCTAAGCATTTATCTACCCTGCTCAAATCCTGTATGACTCACAGTTCCTACTGGTTGCATCCGGGAAACTGGACTAGACCATGTTGTAACCTTAGAATTTTAGCACCAAGTCCAACCAAACAGTAAATGAATAATAAGCTGTTTTCTACTCATTAACCATGTATTCTATAATCAAATCAATAGGTTCTATATTATAAGAAGAAAATATTTTCAAAGGGTTTACTAATATAATTCCATAAAATAGCTAAAATATAAAATGAACCATAAATTCTACATGAAAAGATTCCACCCAATTAGATAATTTCAGAGAATGCTTCAACATCTTAGAATATTTCAGTATTTAGTAAGCAACAATCTTAAAGGATAAATTATATAACCCTTACAGATTTGTCAGATTAAGAATTTTATATCAAATAAAACACAAGTTTATTAAAAACCCACATAGAAAAAAATGTTTATCGGGGCATCAGGCAGAAATGTAATCACTGTCAAATCTTGAAACAAATGAAATCAGCAGTATTTGTTACTACCAAACTGCCACCATTAAAAATCAGGCCAACAGTGACAAGAGTAGAAAAATATAGTATTTATGGTTTACAGCCTAAAAAAGAAAAGGTTGCCATTTCTTTTTTAATTTCTGAAATATTAATGATATCTATTTGCTGAAATTTCTCTTTAACAATGAGGGGTTTATGGCATACTTCCTGACATAAAAATTCAAATGGTATTTCTTATTTTTAATTATTTAGAAAATTAGGTATTTATGTTTCATATACATTAATTTTTCAAAGCTCTGTAATACATCTGGACACAATAAAGCAGAACATATCACCATTCTTGAAAATCACTACTGAAATTATTCAAAATTATAAAGCAAAAATCTGCCTTAACCTTAAATAACAAACAAGAGTGTCAAGAAAATGCCTTTCATATGCCTTCAAAAAAAAAAAAAAAGGCAAAGGAACATTACCATGTATATCAGTTAACATGCTTTTAGTTCCAAAGAAGAGACACACCAAGAAAAACAGACATAAACTCAATTTATTCTTCCATAATGAAAAATCTCGTAAGTGAAAAATCCAATAGCTGTATTTAGGCTTCAGAAAACAACTTGATCAGCCATATTTTTTCTGTTGCCTTTTCAATTCTGTTAGCCTCTATTATGTCAACTTTGTCCTCAAACTGGTTTACCTTAAAGTAGGAAAATGGCTGTGGCAATTCCAGATTCACACCCACACAATACCCCTTGCCTTCATTCTGACTGGACTTATTTAGGGCCTATACCCATCAGTGTAACCAGAGGAGTTCAATTTCCTGATTGGCTTAGGAATACCCAGGCCCACCCTTTAGTCAAACCACACAATAGACAATGAATATGGGGAAGTAACCACTAAGGTACACAATTCCACACAACAAAAAAAGAGATTCAAAATTACGAGTAAATAGTCACTGATAATTGAGATGGTTGGTATGAATTAAAGTACACAAGAAATTGATGATATTCATTCATTTATTTGCCATTCAATGAACATTTACTAAACACCTAATGTTAGGTACTATACTAAATATGTAAAGGAGAAACAAAATATGAGTTTGAGAGTTGAAAACATTCTTTGCTCATAACTCACAATTGTCAAAAGTAACACATTAAACCTATAAACACAGGAAAATAGCCTACATACTTTTGATTACGTGGAAATATCCAGACATTTTTACTTTCAAATGCAACGTCTTCCCTATATGAAGCTAAGAGTTCTCATACTAAAATGTCTTTAGTCCAATTACCTTAATGAATGAAAACATTCTCTATTTTAAATTAATGGCATCAAAATACGTGCCAGAATATATCTATGACAGGTCAAAAGGGAAAAAACAAAACACCTCCTTCATTTAATTTTACACAGAAACATACACTTCACACCATTTACTGGGTGGCTATCTACTTTTAAAGCCAGCTAGTGGTTACAACTGCACAAGTTACGTGCCACCACAGCTACAGTTTACATACTTATTTTCCTGTACATAAGTCTTTAGGACCAATCACAATATAAATTCAAGGGCAGGGGGGGAACCTGTATGTACTCAAATCAGACATAAAAGTTTTTCTACCTACCAGCTAAACCAATTTTCCCTATGGTTAACTTATCCAGGTCATACTGAGCAATGAAGTAAAAATCATTCATTCATTCATTCAACACTGTGTGCCTAGACCAAAAATTAGTATTAGCAATATTACAACACCATGATATACATTTTAGATTTACCTAAAGAATTATCCTAACAAAACTTAAAGAATCAAATACTACCAACTCAATATGAAACTTAAATGAAGAGACAGCTAAGCAGAAAAACATAGTTTTCATATTTAAGATACTTACATTTAGGACATATAAGATCTGCAAAGTAACTTTAATCTACAGGTAGTACAGTTTAGAACAGCTTAAAATCTGTATTACAAGGTTAGCTACTCCTCACTAAGTGACCATTAGAAAATTCCCCCAAATACAAACAAATTTACATGTTTGGTCTATGAAACACAATACTATGATTTTTTGTTCCTTTTGGGTACTGAAAAAACCTGATAACATTTTTTTTTTTAAGATTTTTTTTTTTTTTCCCGATGTGGACCATTTTTAAGTCTTTATTGAATTTGTTACAACATTGCCTCCATTCCATGTTCTTGGTCCTTTGGCCATGAGGCATGTGGGATCCCAGCTCCCCAACCAGGGATCGAATCTGCACCCCCTGCATTGGAAGGCCAAGTCCCAACCACTGGGCCACCAGGGAAGTCCTAAAACCTGGTACTTTTTTTTTTTAATTGTAGAATGCTTTTTATTAGACAGAGAGTAATTTTCAAGTTAAAAAATAGATAACAATAATTGCCATACTTCTCATTTCTCTACAAGAAACTTTCAATCTGAGTTTTTGACAAGAGACTATTAGATAACAACTACTTTTCAAGTAACTTCACATTGATTCATTGTACTTCAAATAAAACATTTGCTGAGAACACTGTTCTTGTGAAAGAGATTTAAAATTATATTACATCACTCAGAAAGCAACTTGGTATGAGCATTTAGAAACTGTGTGCATTTGCTCCTTTCTATCCAATAATGAGTCCCCAAAGAACTCTTCAAGATTTTATCAAATTTAGTATTAATGGTAGCGGGAGGAAAGTTTTATAAGCGCTACAGAAAAATGTTCCATGATTATAAGTAAACCGCTTTTTTTCAATGTACACAAAATATCTTCATATTTCTCTACTGACATTAAAAAAACAGAGTTAGTGTCTTTCACCAAGTAACAGAAGTTTTTATTTGTGTGTGTGTGTTGCCTTTGTTGTTGTATCTGTGTTCTTCTTTTATGTTGCAATCAAGATGTAATTCAGTTCCTAGCATCCCTTCCTGAATTTTTGAATACTTCAGTTAATATCTTCCTTCCTTTATTATGACTTTACTTCTTCCCTGACTCTGTATTTGTTTCAAGCAATATATTAATATAAAGGAGACTGACTCAAAAGGATTCTTGTGTAAAAATAGAAATAATATTCTACAGGGGAAAAAGAATAACTGACCCAAGATCCAGAGATCCCAAGTGCGAATCTGTTAAGTGTCCATTCTCAGGAGCTCCAGAGCAGTTTCTATTTCATTTGAAACAGGACTGGGTCCTTGGTATGAAGATCTATCAGGTATAATGTACTTCAACTTCTCATTCACTCAGCAAATATCTAACCTCTTATGCAACACAGCGCAAAGTTGAGTGCAAAATTCTGGGAATTTTATTCTCAAGAAGCAGACTCAAACACAAACATCACACTCTTAAGATTTTAATCTGCAAGACTAAAGTCCAAGATAAAAGAAAAAAAAAGAGGACTTTGGAAAAGTGGAAACTTGGGCTTCCCTGGTGGCGCAGTGGTTGAGAAGCTGCCTGCCAATGCAGGGGACACGGGTTCGAGCCCTGGTCTGGGAAGATCCCACATTCCGCGGAGCAACTAGGCCCGTGAGCCACAACTACTGAGCCTGCGCGTCTGGAGCCTGTGCTCCGCAACAAGAGAGGCCGTGACAGTGAGAGGCCCGCGCATCGCGATGAAGAGTGGCCCCCGCTTGCCGCAACTAGAGAAAGCCCTCGCACAGAAACGAAGACCCAACACAGCCAAAAAATAAATAATAAATAAGTAATAAATAAATTAAAGAAATCACTATTAAAAAAAAAAAACTGGAAACTTTTGCGGGAAAATAGATGATTGCATCCAAAATGAGGAATCCCAGTGGGGAGGTCTCTAACCAGATTAAAAATGATTTTCAACGACATTGCAAAATGTCACGGTAACCTGGAATGTTTTATGAAAACCTGAGACATTTTTTAAAAATACTCACACTTTGGATAGGATTAGCTTGAAACAATGATGCAATCACATTAAGCTTCAAGGGAAGGTAGATGGGTAAGTGACTGAATGGATGGATAAATAAATAAGCAAGTAAATAAAGGGCTGTTAAGTTGTGCAAGGGAAGTAAAATGAGTAAAGTAAATCAATTTTTGCTCTATAATTAGCATGACAATATTATTCAAGGTTGAATATTATGCAACCCTACTTTTCTCAACTGTCAGCTTTCCTTCCATAATACTATCAATCTTCTAGAAAGTTCCTCAAAAAGTAGGGCAGTAATAAACGTTTAACATGTATAACAAATCAAGAACCTTTCTAAACAATGGAGCTACAAAAAAGAAAACATGCTGAGGGCTCATAATATATTTTACGTATTTCAATTTAATCAACTATTTGGTCCTCCTGAATTAAAAGGGTTCAGATAAAGTCTTTTGTTGGTTAATGTAATTCCAAGATACCCCAGAAGATTTTTCAAGCCATTTTTTTAAAAGTCACCAACAAAATAGGTGAAATTATACAAGCACAGCTGAGTAAAACTTCTACAAATTAAGCTCATTTACTTAAGAGATCACATAGTGATATCGCTAAAACTCGCAGCAGGAAAAAGTACAATAATTTTAGCCTTAATTTATTTATATCAAATCATGGTCATATTGTAAAAGAATATTTTTGCTACCATGGTGTGGTGGGCAGAATAATGCCACCTCAAAGATGCTCATGTCCTAATACATGAAACCTGTAACTATGTTAAACTCCATGCCAAAGGACAATTAGGGTTCAGATGGAATTAAGGTTGTTAATTAGCAGATGGGGAGATTATCCTGGATTATCTGGGTGGGCCCAATATGATCACAAGGGCACTTAAAAGTGTAAGGGGAAGCAGGAGAGTCAAGAGGGAGATGCGACTAGAGAAACACAGAGAGACATAAACTGCTGGTTTTTAAGGAGGAAGAGGACCACGAGACAATGAATGTGGGCTGCTTCTAAAAATGAGACCTAGAGCCTCCAGAAAAGAACACAGTTCTAATCACACCTTGATTTTAGCCCATGGAGACCCAGAAGTTAGACTTGTCATCTCCAGAACCATTATAATAATCAATTCGTATTGTTTAAATCACCAAAGTTGTGATAATTAGTTAACAGTAGTATAGAAAATTAATGCATGTGGAAATTCCTCATATATAAGACCAAAAATAAGAATAACTGACTAACTTTTGAGACAAAGCATCCCCTACTTTCAAGTTCTGATAATTATCCTTCCAAATCATGTGCCATAAATACATACATATCTGAGATTCCTAATGAACTTGCAGTTTTTAAATTACATATATTTGTAACCAAAAAAAAACCCACAAAAGTAATTAATAAAGCTCCTTTGGGCTTGATTTATTCTGCAGTAACAAAAGTCTACAAGGCAAATTGCATTTTGGTGATGCTAAACTGTCCCAAGTTTAACTTAGAAAATATGAATGCAAAAAAAGAAATATAAGAAAGTTTGGGAGTAACTCTAAATCTGTAGGTCCCAGGCTAAAAAACTCAGATTACACTGTAACAACATAAATTGTTTAAGTAAAGACTGTTAAAGGAAAACTGTCAAAGGTTCACATAGTTATAGTTCAAAACACATTTTTGAGGTAAAATTTGTATGTAGGAAATGCACAGATATTAAGTGCACAATTCAATGAGTTCTGACATATGTATGCACCCATGTAATCATCAAGATGCAAAAAGTTTCCATCATCTGAGGAAACTCCTTCCTGTTCTTTCCAGTTGATTCCCTCCATCCACGTATACTTTTCATTTTTAAATACCCAATTTATTATCTTGCCTTTTCAAACATGGTATGTGTAAACCCCCCTCCTTATATCATTTAAATCCCCATACAAAAAAGTAATTTTTTTAATATATTTAACTTCGATAACTTGACTGTTGCCAATGACATTCGTAATTTAAAACTATACTTCCCAATTTTCATGTATCTACTAAAACAAAACACAAAATTTTTAGGAAAACACAAAATATGTTTGTTTTGAAACAATTTAAAAATGCTGACCCATAATCTATCTTCCACATAAAGCCAAGACTGTAACATATCAGAGTAAAAGGAGAAAAAATAAAATCAGCACATGCTTTTTACACAAACTTATTGAATTGCCACAATTTGTAGAACCATTAAGAAATGTTTGGGTTGTTTTTTTTAAGGAAGATTCTCTTTTTCTTCTTTTCAACGAGAATAACCAACCAGAATCTCCAAAATTACCTCTATTCTGCAAACATATTTTGCAGTATCAAGTCGACATTAATACACGCCGCAAGAAACCGTATCACTGACTACATTCATGAAACCGGGGTTAGCAAAAACTCCGACAAAAGTATTAAGATACATATGTACATGTAAATTCGGAATTGTAAACCTGCATATAAACAAAAAGAAAGTTCCCAAATTTTAAATATCCACTGAAAAATTAAATACCCCACAGTATTACCAATAAATTTCATGGATTATGTATTCATAAGTCAATCTTTCAAAGCCTAGTCAATGTCTTGCCTCTCCTTGGCTCCCTAACTCCAACATGTCCCCCAGTGAAAACGTTATTGGAACACTAACAGCATATCCCGTCTCAGAATCTTGCACACTCCTACATTACTGAAAGAAAACACTGGCAGTATCACAAGTAAGGGAAAGCAAGCAAAGAAAAAGACACTTTAAGGTTCTGCAGAGTCTTAAACGTTTTAACTCACAATATTTCTTGCTTCATTTAAAATCATATAAAACCCAGGAATGGATGGCTTTAAAGCACTATTCCCTTCCAACAAAAAAACACAACACTATGGAAAAAACAAACGGAAGGAAAGAAGGGAGGGAGGGAGAGAGAGGTTAATTTCCATGGCCCTCCAAACCAAAAGTTTTCATTTTCATCGTTTTCTGTTAGAAATCCAAGCATCTACTGTAGAGAAAGGTTGAATCAGGGCACCCGCCACCGCCAGGGCCTTTGCCTCGGAAACACACACGAATCCCAGGACAGACTGGAAAACCAGAGATCTGTCTCCTTCCTTTTCTCCCTCCCCTTCAGCAACCTTACGGGATAAGTTTTCAGTCTCCAACGCCTGCACTGTTAAGACTTTCACACAAGAGAGGCAGGTGAAGCTGGCCCCCTACCGCCACGAGCGAGGGGTCCGCCCCCACCCCCACCCCCACCCCCACCGGCGCAGCACACGGCTGGCAGCCCCGCCTTTCCGTAAGGTCTCCGCGGCCGCCGGGGCGCCGCAGGGGAAGCCGCGGCCGAATCCCTCCCGGATAGCGGCCAAAGGGCCCGGGCGGGCGCCGGGGAGTCCCGAGGGGGTCACCGCCCCCGCTGGGGAAGCTCCTCGCGGGGAGGAGGCGATCCTGGCAGCGCACGTGGGCAAACCCGCCCAGAGCGCAGGAGAGGGGCGTGACCGCCAGTTGGCCGGGCTGAGCCAGGTGCCAGAGGTAACCCCACAAGGTGCGGCTGCGAGACCAAGGGGTGGGGCTGCGGCCGCGGGCGGGAGGCTGAGGGGAGTTTGCTTTCTTACCGCCAGGTCGGGATTGCGGCTGTCCCTATGTGACACCGCTCGGATAACCCCCGCTCGCCAGCCCCGCCAGCAGCGTCCGCTCTCCCCGCGCTCCGGCTGCGCCTCTTCGCCGACCGCCAGGCACAGGAACCGCTTCCCCACCAGCTCCGGCCGCGTCTCCACCGCCATAGCCGTCGCTGCCGAAGTGGCCGCTGCCTCCTCAGCTGCCAGGAAATCACCGAAACCCCGCTCCTACCGGCCGCCCATGCCGAGGACAGCTGACCTAGGGAAGGCGGCGGCCCCGCGAGCGAGCGCAGGCTCGGGGGCGCACCGGCCGCTCTGCCCAGAAGGGCACAGCGACCTCGGTCTCTCACAGTCCTCAACACTCCCCTGGACTCCCCGACTTGCAGCCTCTGGCTGCAGTTCCACAAATAAAAGAAAGAAACGGACAGAAATTTCCACACGGCCGGCTCAGGCCCCGAGGCAGCGCCGGCCGCTACTGCCACCGCGCCGCGGCCAGTACTACTCCGCCTCCCCATCCACTAGCGTGATTGAGGGAGCGCCTCGCGTCTCCTTCCGCCGGCGCGGGCTGGGGGAGGGAGCCGCGGGAGAGGGTCGGAGGAACCACCGCAGACGGAAAGTAGTGCCCGACGCTGCAGCAGCGTCTGCGGGACCAGCCAGGATAAAAAAAGAGAGAGTGGGGCGGGAGAAGGGAGTGCAGTTGTTCAGAAACGTAGTGTTTGACGTCCACCTCTCTACTCGTCGCTCCCTGAGAAGTGGGGGAGTTGGGGGTGAGGTGAAAGTGAAGTGTGCTGGTTCCACTCTGGGTCACAAAACAAACTCAAGGTTAAAAGCCGCATCTCCAGAGTGATGTTTTTCAGAACACATGGCGCCTGCAGTCTGAGTTAGCCTCAATTTTGCCTGAATTAACAGTCCCGTAGTCCCAGCAGCAAAACAGAGCAACACTTTCAACTGAAAACTAAGCCCACAGAACTCGGTCACGACAGAAACACAGTCCACGACTTTAAATGAAAATGAAGATAACACTGTCATCCTTTCATTCTTCCTGTTTTGGGGCGATGCTCATTACGGGTTTGAGCTATTCAGAGATTTACACCTCGCTACTGCTTTATTGTAAGAAAGCCAAACATCCGGTTGAGGGCTTTTTGTAAACATTCTTAAAATTCACAGTCTCTGCACCAATTTGAGTACTTTTAGTACTAGTACGTACGCCAAACTCACTGATCGGATAATAAAAACAGGGAAAGGCTCCGGATTCAGTTGGTAGAAAATACCGTGGAAAGAAAAGTATTTTAGCCAATCATAGTTCAGGAAAATAAATTATCTTTACTTCCCGTCCAATCATAACAGGACTTTGTAACCCATACACGTACAGATCTCCAACTTAGAACAATTACTCCTTCTTTGATCTAACCCTTCAATTCTTCTAAACCAAACCTCTATAGATGTCGGTGAGAAGTTCGATTTCAGACATGCATTATAGTGTTTTTTAAAAGGTAGTTTTCAAAATCCCAGTTGTGGGGTTTTTTCACGGCCACTAGTGATTACATCAACTCCCAAAATTCTTCTAGTCCAATAAAAACTTTTTCTAAATTTCGGTTTCTTAAAGATTTTTCTAAGCCTCCACCAAAAAAAAGTTACCTTTGTAAAGGAATTTACACTAGAAATTTGAATATTTAAAATAGACATAAGGCTTTTATCTGCTTTCTTACAACACCCAAGCTGAGCTGTTTGAAATGGAAAATACATGGCCGAAGCTAACAGGTTAAAAACCACAATTACAAGACAGATTTTAATCATCATTGTCTAATTTTGCTACTCTAAAGACCAAATGTAGAACTGTAATAGATAACAAAGGAAAACCATATCTAGAAATGCATACTGGCAAGTTGAGAGAAAAATTTAATTTTACTTGTGCCATCTTATTTCCAAGTCCACTCTTTTAGTACATACTGTATAATACTTAGCAAATTACCTTGAGAACTACAGACTAAGATTTCTATAAAGTCTCAATGTGGATTAAGGAGCCAGTAAAATAACCTGCTGAAAATAATCTAACATGTGGAAAGAGAAAAAAACAGAGTAAGAAGATCTAAATTCAGATACCAATTTATCAATGACTTGCTTTGTGATCTCTGGCATGACACAATTGCTACAACTGAAATTGCCTGCTTCCTAATCTCAGTGATAGTCTGGGAGCAAGTGAGAAAATATAAAGTCGTCTGAGAAAAGAGATGCAAATAACACTATTATCACATAAATACCATTCACTAAATGATATTTTTAGAGTCTAGGTTGTCCTGTTGCCTTACATAAAACTGCCAGCTGATTTTAATTTTGTAGGCAAGCTCCTCTAAATGGACCCTAGGAACCCTCTCTATATGTAGAATGCTGTCCTTTCAAGTGCTCTGAAAAGCATGTCAATCAACCAAATCAATCAAAACATTTCAAATGCAAAAACAAAAAGTTTTTCAGAAGGCCATATATCTTCATAACATTTTCAAACATCTTATATTCTTAGAACTATATTCCAGATAGCAGTCTACGAATCCCTTGACTACAACCAGTACCTAGGGTTCAATGACAACAACAACAAATCACTAATGTGTGGATGTTTTGCTTTTGGAGAAACTTGAAGTGCATTTTTTTAAGTGTAAAATAAAACGGCCTTAAAGGATTTTTGTTTGTTTGCTGGCATTTTTTTGCTTTGTTTCAGGGAGTACAGTTGACCCTTGAACAACATGGGATTGAACCGTGGGTCCACTTACATGCAGGCTTTTTTCCCTTTAAGTACTACTGTAGTACTACCCCATCCAGTTGGTTGAATCCACAGATGCAGAACCTCTGACACTGAGAGCCGACTGTAAAGTCATACTCAGATCTTCTACTGCACTGGGGATCAGCGCCCCTAACCCCCGAGTTGTTCAATAGTCAACTGTACTTACATTATTTTTGCCAGCAACTCATAACTGTAAATAACATGGAATAAAAATAAATTTAAAGTCAGACTAGAAACCTTAAAATATTTGTTTGTTCAGTTGGTTCCCTTACATCCTTTACTTTCATAAAGATCCTCAGAAAATGCCAGGATTAGTAACTGTAAAGAAAAGAAGTTATAATACTATAGTTGTAAGTTATAGTACTTCACTATATAGATGAAGACAGTGACACAGAAGTACTTGAAATAACTAAGTTTACAGAAGCTGAAAATTTAGATATATAGACTAGATCTTCTACTCTTTCCATCCCCAAATCCAAATATGTACATTAAATATATCCACACACACACATACACATCAATTCAGGCAAATTTCGTACATCCAATTATCTTAATCTATATACAAGATAAAATGGGGGATTGTTTTGTTTTTTAAAAGTCTACAAAAATTTATTTATAAAATCTACTTGGTTTATTAAAAAACCTGACTTATAAAGGAAGACAATGTATTCATTACAATGATAAGTGCCACAATTACCCACTTAATTATCAATAATTAGTAGTTCATCAAATTTAGTTTCATAAACAACTAGTTATTAATTTTTTACTTTTTCACTTGGTTTAACTATAGAAAGGGCCAACTTTCTGCTCTAACACATACCAGTATCCTGCATCACTATAGGTATATATTTTAAACATCACAGATAAAACAAATAGGTAAAAAAGTTTAGTGCATGTACAGACAGTCCTCAACTTAAGGACGGATCGATGTAGAATTTTTCAACTTTAGGACAATGTGAAAACAATATGCATTCAGTAGAAACCTTACTTTGAATTCTGAATTTTAATCTTTTCCCAGGCTAGTAAGGGTGGTACGATACTCCCTCTTGATGCTGAGCAATGGCAGCAAGCTGCAGCTCCTAGTCAAGCCATGCAATCACAATGGTTAACAGCTGATATACACTTACAACCATTCTGTTTTTCACTTCAGTAAAGGATTCAATCAATTACATGAGATATGCAGCACTTTATTATAAAATATGCTATGTGATATTAATATATCAATATTACATGATATTGCCCAACTGTAGGCTAATGTAAGTATACTAAGCATGCTGAAGGTAGGCAAGGCTAAGCTATGATGTTCTGAAGATTAGGTGTATTAAATGCATTTTCAACTTAGGATATTTTCAACTTCTGATGGGTTTATCTAGAGGTAACCCTACCGTAAGCCAAGTAAGATCTGTATCTTGTAATAATATTAGCCACAATATTTGTGAAACACTTACTATGTGCCAAACACTATGCGAAGTACTTTACACATGTAATCGCATGTAAATAAATCTTTATTTTAAAGATGAAGAAGATGAGGTTTACAGAAGTTTAATTAGTTATTTGCCTGGGAATACACATTAAGGAACTGGAATTCAAAACCAGACCTTATGATTCAAAGCCTCTGTATTATGCTAAAAAGTAACTTAAATGAAACAAGAAGGTCAGTTGCCAAGTTGTTTCCTCCTTATTTAACACAGATTATCCATAACTGATTTGTTTATTTTACACTTACTATGTGTCTCACATCCTGCAAGGTTCTGGAGATAGGGCCTCTGTCCTTAAGAAGTTCAGTCTATCTGGAAAGATAGACAATAGAAATGCCTTGGTTTGTTTAATATTTAAGGAAGTATTCCTGGAATGGAATACAAGGTAAGTTTAGTGCATTTTAACAAATAATTTTCAAATCTATTATAATTTGGAGGCTTTTATTTACTGCCAAATGTAAAGACTGGATTGGGTTATGAGCTCAGACTATATGAGTATATCTAGGAACTGTGGAAGCCAATGTTAAAATGAAGAAAGCCAGGAGTTTCAACTGAATTCTGCAAACAGAAGACCAATAATAGAATGGAATATAAATTTGTTATCATGCTTATTATTAAACCTTAACTAATACTTATCTAGGTATTTCCCTAAGCACTTATTTAAACTGAATTCCTCAACCACATTTATGATAATGATAAAGTAACTCAAATGTCACTTCCTTAAGGAAGCCATCTGATTCCAAGACTATCAAATCCCCAATTATGGATTTTCAAAACTTTTCCCATTTGTCTTAGTACTTATCACAATTGTATTTATAACATTTATTGTGTAAAAGACTGTTTTATATTTGTCTCCCTTGGCAGACTATAAGCTCCATAAAAGCAAGGACAATTTATCTTGTTCATAACAATACTCCCAGCATCCACTAAGACTTGAGCAGAATAGACACTCAATACATGTTATTGAATTAACGAATGAACATCGCAAAAAATGTACCTTTTTCTAAATACAACCCAACTAAGAGGAACTTAGAATCTCTCAATTGAGGGTCATAAACAAGAGTTCATGTTCTTTCCACAGGGTTATTCATCACCTTTAAAACAATGTCTTACATATATTATCTCATTTCATCATGGAAGTACAATGTAAAGCCTTCATAAAACTTGAGCTTCACCAGAAAAGCAAGGTGGTTCCTGAGGATAATTTCTAAAGAAGAGATACAGAGAAAGGGTTACAACTCACAAGAAAAACTTTCACTGTTACCAAATTACCAATTTAATGCAAACCCCAAAATGATCCTATAAGTATATATGCTAAACACCAGTCTATTCTTGGTATTCCAAAGAGAACAGTCTCAAATAATGTCTTTGATGGAGGTAACATACAAACATAACTTTCTGACTGTCTTCTTGATGCCATGTGGAAGGAGCAAGAGGGAGAAAGACGAAAAGAGGGTGAAAAGAAAGGAAGGAAGGAGAAATAAAGAAATCTCTACTGGGCCTCCACATTTGTTACCTAGTTTCCAATTCAAATTCTGGATGTGCTAGAACCCACCACTTCTTTTCAACATTTCTCTGTTAAAAATGAGACTTCAAATATGATTTTCAATGATAATTTTTTTAATTTAGAAAGAATGAACATAATAGCACTGAAAATTTCTCATTATAGAATGAGCAACTATAAGAAAAAGAATAAATGAAAAGTTGCCATTGAGCATACAGCAAGAGTCTTCCCGGGGTGTCCCATAGGACTTCTTGTTTGTCACCCCTCACACAAATGCTTCCACTATTAACTACCATTAAAATATGCATATGCTAGATGGCAGTTTGCACTTTTCATCTTCAATTGTTACATTAGCTCCTTCATTTATCAACAGGTCAGGTTCCTAAAGGGTTATGTATTATTCTCACAAGCCTTCACTATTACCACGTGTGTCAGTAGTGGCAAAGCTAAAAGTCCCAAAGAATGGCTCTGTTTATATCCATTAAAGTTAATTAAGTAAAAAAGCGTCTATACTTGTATTTAAAGCTACAAATGAGGGAAAGTCAAAGTAAAACCTAAGCTAAAAAGTGGCCCGGGAAGATCCCACATGCCGCGAAGCAACTAAGCCCTTTCACCACAACTACTGAAGCCGGCACGCCTAGAGCCCGTGCTCCGCAACAAGAGAAGCCCCCGCCCACCTCAACTAGAGAAAGCCCGCGCACAGCAACGGAGACCCAACGCAGCCAAATAAATAAATAAATAAAGTAATACTGACTCAAAATCACAGCATGCTTATTACTCCACTGAAGTTCCTCCCCACAGATGAAACTTCACGGTCAAGTACACACAGCTCTGAGGCACATTTCTTAAATTAATGGCATCTGGCTTCAAAGAAACAAAACCAAAACAAAACAAGACCTAGCAGTGAAATACGGGAAATCTTTAGTCATTCTTTTCTTTGGCATCTTCTAGAACAAGCCACATGATTACATATAATGAGATTTATAACATACTACAAAACATAAATATCCAATAAAAATAAATTACTCTATATAAAGGAAAGCATTGTCTTCTGGCTCCACGTGTGCTTCACTATTACATATAATTTATTTATTCAATTAAAGCGTGTATAAAATAGTGTTCCAATTCCAAGGCCTATGTTCACAGAAGCTCAGTATTTGGAGGCCCCTAGATTTTTTCTTTAAAAATCAAAATTGACACACATAAAAAAGAGACCTGGAAAAAACTTTAACTACAAACTTAAAATTCAAATCAACGTCCCCAAAACATTCTGCTACTTCAGGGCACATTTTGATATTATTTAAGATTAAATGGCCAAGAGAAATATTCAGAAAACTAGCCAACTTCTCTTTTCACAAAGTATGCAAAAACACTTAGGTTAAAACTGGTCAATCTCCATGCCATAGAGCCATTTACAAACGGGTATTTTAAGATATATATCACAAATATAGCAAACTTAAAATTATCAGTCACATAATGTAATTTAATGAAAGAGCAAGAGTCACTGAAGTCTAAGTTACTTCTACTGCTAACTACTGTACACTTTGGGCAAACCCCTCTGCTTCTCTAGGAATCATACATAAAAAGTAGAGGCTAACATAATCAATAAAGTTCCTAAAAATTTGCTTCCAAAGCTTCTGAATAATCCAGCAAGCAGCAAAGTACACTCTCCTGATACATGCTAGGTTCAAACCTGAAAAATGTTAAAGGATTGACAAAAGTAATTTTGCTTAGGAAAACAAATGTTTTTAGCCAGAAAGTTTCTATCTCAAAGCTCTCACAGAAGATATACATATCAATCATTTAATACATACAAACTTAATAATACAGATCGAAAGACTTCCCAATTAAACAACAGTTTTTAAACATCCTTGTAGAATCGCTTCTTTCCTCTTCTCTCCAAATTTGCTCTTAAAACTATCGTATTAAAATAACCTAGCAGAACTAACTCCAAATGGAGGAATTTTTGAGGTACTTTGCATTACAAGTAACCTTTATATTAGAAACCTCTGCCTTGCATGCCTTTATATTCTTCCTTGTTTATAATGGCTAAAAATCCATTTTTCAATTATTCTAAATTACAAAATTATCTTAAAATCAATTGTTTCATTTGCTTTTCACAGCTAAATTTTCACGGATGTTTCTTTCCCCACTTGCACTTTGTTTTTGATATTCACTAGTTTTAAGTTTTTACACAAATATGCTAAAATCTTTGTTTTGACCTTAAGCCATGCTTAGAAAATACATAGGTATTCTTCTGTATTTTCTTCTGGTAGTTTTATGATTCAAATTTTTATAATTCCCTCAAATTAGAGGCTAATATCTACCCCTGAGAGAGGGACAGGAAATCATCCTGGCCCCAAACAATAAAGGTCTACTATTATCAGGGGAAAAGCAGGATTACTGAGAAGAGAAGGAAACAGAGCCTGTCTAAAACTAACGCTGATCTAGGACAAAAAATAAGGCCCGATGCCCTCCACCACAAAGCTAGAGTTCCCAGGGCCCTAGCCTACCACAACGCAAACGAGCTCCCAGTAATAAGTAACAGCACTCTACTAGTAGAGAAGGAACAAAAGAGTACAGAGAGAGCCTCTCTGATTCTCAGATATACAAGTAAGGCTTAAACATAGAGGTGGAGTAAAAATATTGAGTTAAACTTTACAGCAAACCAACTCTCACCTTAAGCATGAGGTGATGATAGAAGTATTTACAGTTGACGATACACTGAAGGTAACCAGAGCAACAACAAAAAAACATAAATTCTCATCAACTTCAAGCAAGACTGATTCAATCCCCCATGTTAACAGCTTAATGGAATAAGAGTCATGCCTACTTCTTGGCATAAATACTGTATACTTATATCTCTATTACCGTGCCAATGATAGCTGGCATTCAATCAAAAATTATAAGCCTAGCCATGGAGGTGACTTCCCTGATCACCAAGGCAGTGCCTGCATGTTGGGTTACCATTACCTGTTCTATAAATCATACAAAAACATCTATTTTTGAAATTGAAATGCTGAAAACGAGAACTGCAGTAATAAATTTTAAAAGCCTTTGGCCAGCTCATCAGGCTTAACACAGCTGAGGAAAGAATCAATAACCTTGAAGACGGGTCAAAAGAAATTACCAAAGCTGAAACTAAACAGGAAAAAAAAAAAAAAGTGGGAAAAAAATCTACACAAATAGAACAGGAGGGAAAGTCTCAAATTCATTTTATGAGGTAAGCATTACCCTGGATACCAAAATCAGACAAAAAAATTACGAGAAAAGAAAACTCATTATCCCTCATACATGCAAAAATCCTCAACAAAATATTAGCAAATCAAATTCAGTAATTTATAAAAAGGATAACACACCACAACCAATGCAGGTTTATTCCAGGAATGCAGGTTGATTCAACATTGAAAAATCAATCAGTATAATTCAACAGATCAACAGACTAAAGAAGAAAAATATGATAGCATCAACAAATGCAAAAAATACACATTTGAGAAAATCCAACCCTCATTCCTCACAAAATTCTCAGCCAATCAGGAAGAGAAGGCCACTTAAACAACCTGATAAAATGCATCTACTAAAAAATTACTGCTAACATCAGATTTAACAGTAAAAGACTAAATGTTTTCCCCCAAAGATTCAGAACAAGGAAAGGACATCAGCTGTCACCATTCCTATTCAATAACAACATACTCAAAGTCCTAGAAAGTGCAATAAGAGAAAAGAAATAAAAGGCATACAGACTGGAAAGAGAAGAAATAAGCCTGCCTCTATTTGCAAATGGCATGATTGTCTATATAGAAAATCATAAAGAACCTTCAAAAAAGCTTCTAGAACTTTAATAAATGAGTTTAGCAAGGTTGCAGGATACAAGATCAATATGCAAACACCAATTATGTCTCCATACACTAGAAACAAAAAGTTAGAAATCCAAATTTAAAACCAGTACCATTTACAATAGCACCCAAAGAAATAAAAATATGTATAAATGTAATAAAATAGGTACAAGCTCTCCATGCTGAAAACTACAAAGTACTGATGAATGAAAGAAGACCTAAATAAGTGAAGAGATATACCATAAACATGTATTAGAAGACTCTATTAGCCCCAAGTTGATCTACAAATTCAAAGTAATCTCAATCAAAATACCAGCAAATTTTTTGATGCTGGCAATCAACGAGTTGATTCTAAAATCAATAAGTTAAGGTAAAGAAACTGGAACAGGGGCTTCCCTGGTGGCGCAGTGGTTAAGAATCCACCTGCCAATGCAGGGGACACAGGTTCGAGCCCTGGTCCGGGAAGATCCCACATGCCACGGAGCAACTAAGCCCGTGCGCCACAACTACTGAGCCTGCACTCTAGAGCCTGCGAGCCACAACTACTGAAGCCCGCGTGCCTAGAGCCCGTGCTCCACAACAAGAGAAGGCACCGCAAGAGAAGCCTGCGCATCACAACGTAACCCCCGCTCGCTGCAACTAGAGAGAAAGCCCGCGCACAGCAACGAAGACCCAATGCAGCCAAAAATAAACAAATAAAAATAAATTTTAAAAAAATTAAAAAAAGAAAAAAAGAAACCGGAACAACCAAAACAATTTTGTTTCACAACAATTTTGAAAATAAAAAACTAAAAGACTCATAGTATCTTACCTCAGGACTATACTGTAAAGCTTCATTAATCAACTCAGCATGACATAAGCAAAAGAGTAAACAGATAGATGAATAGAACAAAATGGAGAGTCCAGAAACAGACTCATACATATATAGTCAATTGATAGACAAACGTAAAAAAGTAATTCAATGGAGAAAGGATAATCCCTTCAACAAATAGTGCTAGAGCAATTAGACATTCATACACCAAAAAAAGAACCTTGATCCATCTCTCATACCATACACTAAAATTAATTCAAAATGAATCAAAAACCTAAATGTAAAATATTTGAAAAGCTAAAAAACTTTTAGAAACACAGAAAATTCTCATGACATTGAGTTAGACAAAGATTTCTTAAAATCCATAAAACCCATAAAATTAAAAATTAAACATTGTTGAAATTAAAAATTCCTCTCCAAAGGTCGCAGACTAGGAGAAAATATTTGCAAAACACATATGTGATAAAGGATTGGTATCCAGAAAATTTAGAGAACTCTCAAAACTCAATAGTTTTTAAATTTATTTATTTTTGGCTGTGTTGGGTCTTCGTTTCTGTGCGAGGGCCTTCTCCAGCTGTGGAGAGCGGGGGCCACTCTTCATCGCGGTGCGCGGGCCTCTCACTGTCGCGGCCTCTCCCGTTGTGGAGCACAGGCTCCAGACGCGCAGGCTCAGCAGTTGTGGCTCACGGGCCCAGTTGCTCCGCGGCATGTGGGATCTTCCCAGACCAGGGCTCGAACCCGTGTCCCCTGCATTGGCAGGCAGACTCTCAACCACTGTGCCACCAGGGAAGCCCAAAACTCAATAATTTTTAAAAATTTTTAATGGGCAAAAAATTTGAACAGATACTTTAACGAGTAAGATATACAAATGGCAAATAAGTACGTGAAGATACTCAACATCACTAGTTATTAGTGAAGTGGAAAGAAAAACTATAATGCGATACCATTACATACCTATTAAGATGGCTAAAATTAAAAGAAAAAGAAAACTGGCAATATCAAATATTGAGGAGGATGAGGAGCAATTAGAACTCTCATACAGTAGTAGCTGGGCGGAGTACAGAATGGTATAGCCACTTTGCGAAACAGCTTGGTAGTTTCTCATAAAGTTAAACTTTTCATATAACCCAGCAATCCCACTTTTAGGTATTTTTACCGAAGTAAAATCAAAACCTATGTTCACACAAAAACCCGTTCTCAGATGTTTATAGAAGTTTTATTTGTAATTGCCAAAAGCTAGATGCAACCGGCTCAGCTGGGGAATGAACAAACTTTGGAATGCTACTCAACACTGAAATAATTCAATATTTCATATACATGAAATAATATGAATGAACCTCTGCAGTTCAGAGGTCCCCAAGTCCACCCTCATGTTCAATGATTCACTAGACTTATAAAACTCAGAAGAGCCATTTTACTCAGGGTTGCAGTTTAATATAGCAAAAAGATACAAATTAAAATCAATAAGGGGAAGAGGGGCATAGGGCAGGGTCCAGGAGACACCAAGCTTCCAGCTGTCCCCTCCCAGTGGAGTTGTGTACACAGCGCTTATTTCCCCCAACAAGAACTTGTGATAACGTGCATGGAGTATAAGCAATCAAGTAAGTTCACCCGAGGCTCAGTGTCCAGCATTTTTATCCGAGGTCTGAAACACAGGTAGGGCTAACCATCTGCATGGCTGACTTTTGTCTCAGCTCCTCTATAGGTCAAACTGACACCACACAGCCCAAGGCCTCCACGCAGTTATCAGCCACATTGTCAGGATAGGCAATCTGGGGTGGCCAAAGGCCCCCAAGTAAACAAAGACACCCTTATTAAGCAGGACATTCCAAGGGCTTAAAGGTTACCTCCCAGGAGCTGAGCAAGGCCAAACCTTAGGCAGCTTTGGGTACAACTGAGCTACTTGTACTCAAAACACTTGTGACACCACATGTGTGCACTTTTTCCTCACACCAACTAATTCTCCAGCTCTCCAGACACCAATTAGGTGTCCTACAATTCACTTCAATTCTGACATTAACTACTCAGTCAGTATTAGACTCCTCAGGCTTTTGGGCTCAGTCTCACAAGACAGCCACTTCAGATGCCAGTTGCAAGCACTGGGTCCCCAGGTTACCCACACTTCTGTTCAACTTGGCTACAAGGTCGAGGAGGGGGGGGCTCCCATAAACCCCACCCCCTTTCAGGTACATTAATTTGCTAGAATGGCTCACAAAACTCCACAGAAAACTTTACAATTACCAGTTTATTATAAAGGATACAAGTGAACAGTCATATAAAAAGGCACATAGGGCAAGGTCCAGATGGTTCCTGAGCACAGGAGCTTCTGCCTCCACAGAGTTGGGAGTGTGCCACCCTCTTAGCGAGTGGATGTGTTTCCCAAATATGACTCTCTCCGAACCCCACTGTTTCAGGGTCTTTATGTAGGTTCTACTAAATAGGCATAATTAATTAAATCATAGGCCACTGGTGACTGAACTCAATCTCCAAACCCTCTCCCTCCTTGGAGGTCCAGGGATGGAGCTGAAAGTTCCAACCTCTAATCACATTGTTGGTTCCTCTGGCAACCAGCCACCATTCTGAAGCTATCTAGGGACCGACCAAGAGTTCATCAAGTCAGACATGGTTGGAAAAGGCTTATTATGAATAACAGGAAATGTTCCTTTCAAGGGTTTTTAGGGGTTCTAGACCAGGAACCAGGGACAAAGACAAAATATGTATTTTTTACTATGTCAAAGGAATGCTATTCCTTTACTACACAACCTCAGATGCATTGTACTAAGTGAAAGGAAAAGCCCAAAAGGCTCTGAAGTATATGATACCATTTATACAACATTCTTGAAAATGCAAAACTACAGGGACAGAAAATACACCAGTAATTGTCAAGGTCTGGGATGCAGGAGGGGAGGGCTTGTCTACCAATGGGCACAAGATTATATTTTATGCCTTTATTGTGATGGTGGTTACATAAATACATGTGCTTATCAAAACACAAAACTATACACAGAGAACAATGATTTTTACTGTTTGTTAATTATACCTTGATTAACCTAAGACAACCAGTAATATAGATACAGTCACCTAAAACAATTTCATTCTTTAAAAGTGGCAAGTATAAATATTAGGTAAATAACAAAACAAATGCCTTTCCTAAGTAGAGAGCAACAGAAAATTGGATCTTTGCTCTATAGGTTCTTTATAAAATTTATGCATGCACACAGCCAAAGGAAAACATTTTTAATCATTGGCTGGCAGGATTATGGGTGACTATTTTTCTCTTCTACTTCAAGTTCCATTAATACTGTCTGCATAATAACAAACAAAATAAGCTTCATGCTCTTGTACAATCATCTCTCCCTGAGTGTGGGTAGGACTCGCAACTTGTTCCTGACCAATGAAATATGGCAAAGGTGATGGGATATCACTCCCATGATTATGTTGTTTTAAATGGCAAAGGTGAAAATACTTTGCAGATGTAATTTAGGTCCTTAATTGGTGGCTTTAAATTAATCAAAAAGGAGATTTTGCCCAGGTGGGCCTACCTGATAAGGTGAGCCCTTTAAACAAGGGTCTAGATGTCCGAGACTTTCTTGCCAACCTTGAAAATGCAAGTCAACCTGTGTTCTACAGTTGGAAGAAAATGAATTCAGGCAACAACCATGTGAACTTGGAAGAAGACCCAGTCTCAATGACATCTCAGCCCTAGCCAACACTTTTGATTTGCAGCCTTGTGAGTCCCCGAGCAGAGGACTCAGCTTAAACTGTGCCCAGACTCCTGATCCATGGAAACTGTGAGATGATAAATCTGTGTTGTTTTAAGCTGCTAACTGTGGCAATTTATTACGCAGCAATAGAAAAGTAATCCAGTAATTAACTTTATTTTCTGGGGAATCTTGGCTTTAATAATGGCTCATCTCAAATTACAGGAAATGTCCTGTTCTTGTTAGGCACTTCAAATTTCACCAAAGAATGCGAACCTTAACAGAAGCTTCACTGAATAATGGTTCAGATTTAATCAGTAACACAGAGGACCTGTATTTCAGCAAGTTGCCAGCAAATAAAATCTCAATTCACTCCTGCCCAATACCTGGGAAAAGCTCCACACAAAACAATGTTTATGGAGAACTGTCTGCAGGATGCTTCATACAGTCCATCTAGTTAGAGTCGCTGGGGAGAGGGAGAGGAGTTCATAGCAAAAGCTCTAAGGAAGTAGATGACTATGGTATTTTTTTTTTAAATTATGAGCACGTATGAAGTTTTATTTCAAAATTGCCACAAGAGACCTAAAACAAGTCAACTCAAGGATTCATTCCAATTAGAGACATCTAGTAAAAACAACAGCAACAACAAAAACAGACTACTTACACTAATACAAAAAAAGAATATTTTGTTAAACTATTAAACTTTTGCCTGATAATCCATAGAGAAGCTAGTTTCTCAAAATGTTTAATTTCATTAGATTGAACATAATTTGATTATAATACATTTTACCAGAAATGCTGATTTCTTCCTAAAATAATTGTGAATTTTGTTATACAAAAGTTATATCCCAGACCAGGTTTGAGACACTTACTCTTTATCACCCTTTGTTTCAAAAGTTTTAAAAGATTAGCATTTTTATTAGCCTAGGGGTAATTGACCTAAGTCTCAAGTTGCTAAAATAGAGTTTGATTTTTTTTAAGTTTAAAACGGTATGTTTAGATACTAAAATGGGATACTGAAGGAAATTGTGAAATACCCTTCAGAATTTTCAAAAATAAAATAATTTATGGTCTTGTTTAAAGTCAAGGAAAAATATTAGGTGACTTAAGATGTTTTCTAGCTCTATGTCATAAACAACTTTTTTTTTAGAATTCTATTTATTTTTTTATACAGCAGGTTCTTATTAGTTATCCACTTTATACACATCAGTGTATACATGTCAATCCCAATCGCCCAATTCATCACACCACCACCCCAACTGCCACTTTCCCCCCTTGGTGTCCATACGTTTGTTCTCTACAGCTGTGTCTCAATTTCTGTCCTGCAAACTGGTTCATCTGTACCATTTTTCTAGGTTCCACATATATGCGTTAATATATGATATTTGTTTTTCTCTTTCTGACTTCACTCTGTGTGACAGTCTCTAGATCCATCCACGTCTCTACAAATGACCCAATTTTGTTTCTTTTTATGGCTCAGTAATATCCCATTGTATATATGTACCACATCTTCTTTATCCATTCGTCTGTCGATGGGCATTTAGGTTGCTCCCATGACCTGGATATTGTAAATAGTGCTGCAATGAACACTGGGGTGCATGTGTCTTCTTGAATTATGGTTTTCTCTGGGTACATGCCCAGTAGTGGGATTGCTGGATCATATGGTAAATCTATTTTTAGTTTTTTAAGGAACCTCCATACTGTTCTCCATAGTGGCTGTATCAATTTACATTCCCACCAACAGGGCAACAGGGTTCCCTTTTCTCCACACCCCCTCCAGCACTTTTTGTTTGTAGATTTTCTGATGATGCCCATTTTAACTGGTGTGAGGTGATACCTCGTTGTAGTTTTGATTTGCATTTCTCTAATAATTAGTGATGTTGAGCAGCTTTTCATGTGCTTCTTGGCCATCTGTATCTCTTCTTCGGAGAAATGTCTATTTAGGTCTTCTGCCCATTTTTGGATTGGGTTGTTTGTTTCTTTAATATTGAGCTGAATGAGCTGTTTATATATTTTGGAGATTAATCCTTGTCCACTGATTCGTTTGCAGATATTTTCTCCCATTCTGAGAGTTGTCTTTTGTCTTGTTTGTAGTTTCCTTTGCTTTGCAAAAGCTTTGAAGTTTCATTAGGTCCCATTTGTTTATTTTTGTTTTTATTTCCATTATTCTAGGAGGTGGATCAAAAAAGATCTTGCTGTGCTTTATGTCAAAAAGTGTTCTTCCTATGTTTTCCTCTAAGAGTTTTGCAGTGTCCGGTCTTACATTTAGGTCTCTAATCCAATTTGAGTTTATTTTTGTGTATGGTGTTAGGGAGTGTTCTAATTTCATTCTTTTACACGTAGCTGTCCAGTTTTCCCAGCACCACTTACTGAAGAGACTGTCTTTTCTCCATTGTATACCCTTGCCTCCTTTGTCATAGATTAGTTGACCATAGGGGTGTGGGTTTCTCTCTGGACTTTCTATCCTGTTCCATTGATCTATATTTCTGCTTTTGTGCCAGTACCATATTGTCTTGATTACTGTAGCTTTGTAGTATAGTCTGAAGTCAGGGAGTCTGATTCCTCCAGTTCCATTTTTTTCCCTCAAGACTGCTTTGGCTATTTGGGGTCTTTTGTGTCTCCATACAAATTTTAAGATTTTTTGTTCTAGTTCTGTAAAAAATGCCATTGGTAATTTGATAAGGATTGCATTGAATCTGTAGACTGCTTTGGGTAGTATAGTCATTTTCACAATATTGATTCTTCCAATCCAAGAACATGGTATATCTCTCCATCTGTTTGTATCATCTTTACTTTCTTTCATCAGTGTCTTATAGTTTCCTGCATACAGGTCTTTTGTCTCCCTAGGTAGGTTTATTCCCAGGTATTTTATTCTTTTTGTTGCAATGGTAAATGGGAGTGTTTCCTTAATTTCTCTTTCAGATTTTTCATCATTAGTGTATAGGAATGCAAGAGATTTCTGTGCATTCATTTTGTATCCTGCAACTTTACCAAATTCATGGATTAGCTCTAGTAGTTTTCTGGTGGCATCTTTAGGATTTTCTATGTATAGTATCATGTCATCTGCAAACAGTGACAGTTTTACTTCTTCTTTTCCAATTTGTATTCCTTTTATTTCTTTTTCTTCTCCAATTGCTGTGGTTAGGACTCCCAAAACTATGTTGGTGAGAGTGGACATCCTTGTATTGTTCCTGATTGTAGACGAAATGCTTTCAGTTTTTCACCATTGAGAATGATGTTTGCTGTGGGTTTGTCATATATGGCCTTTATTATGTTGAGGTAGGTTCCCTCTATGCCCACTTTCTGGAGTTTTTATCATAAATGGGTGTTGAATTTTGTCAAAAGCTTTTTCTACATCTATTGAGATGATCATATGGTTTTTATTCTTCAATTTGTTAATATGTTGTATCACATTGATTGATTTGCGTATATTGAAGAATCCTTGCATCCCTGGGATAAATCCCACTTGATCATGGTGTATGATCCTTTTAATGTGCTGTTGGATTCCCTTTGCTAGTATTTTGTTGAGGATTTCTGTATCTATATTCATCAGTGATATTGGTCTGTAATTTTCTTTTTTTGTAGTATCTTTGTCTGGTTTGGGTATCAGGGTGATGGTGGCCTCATAGAATGAGTTTGGCAGTGTTCCTTCCTCTGCAATTTTTTAGAAGATTTTGAGAAGGGGGGTTAGCTCTTCTCTACATGTTTGATAGAATTCACCTGTGAAGCCATCTGGTCCTGGACTTTTCTTTATTGGAAGATTTTTAATCACAGTTTCGATTTCATTACTTGTTATTGGTCTGTTCATATTTTCTATTTATTCCTGGTTTAGTTTTGGAAGATTATACCTTTCTAAGAATTTGTCCATTTCTTCCAGGTTGTCCATTTTACTGGCATAGAGTTGCTTGTAGTAGCCTGTTAGGATGCTTTGTATTTCTGCGGTGTCTGTTGTAACTTCTCCTTTTTCATTTCTGATTTTATTGGTTTGAGTCCTCTCCCTATTTTTCTTGATGAGTCTGGCTAAAGGTTTATCAATTTTGTTTCTCTTCTCAAAGAACCAGCTTTTAGTTTTATTGATCTTTGCTATTGTTTTCTTTGTTTCTATTTCATTTATTTCTGCTCTGATCTTTATGACTTCTTTCCTTCTACTAACGTTGGGTTTTGTTTGTTCTTCTTTCTCTAGTTCCTTTAGGTGTAACATTAGATTGTTTATTTGAGATTTTTCTTGTTTCTTGAGGTAGGCTTGTATTGCTATAAACTTCCCTCTTAGCACTGCTATTGCTGCATCCCACAGGTTTTGGATCATCATGTTTTCATTGGCATGTGTCTCTAGGTATGTTTTGATTTCCTCTTTGATTTCTTCAGTGATCTCTTGGTTATTTAGTAACGTATTGTTTAGCCTCCATGTGTTTGTGTTTTTTACGTTTTTTTCCCTGTAATTTATTTCTAATTTCATAGCACTGTGGTCAGAAAAGATGCTTGATATGATTTCAATTTTCTTAAATTTCCTGAGGCTTGATTTGTGCCCCAGGATGTGATCTATCCTGGAGAAGTTCCGTGTGCACTGGAGAAGAAAGTGTAATCTGCTGTTTTTGGATGGAATGTCCTATAAATATCACTTAAATCTATCTGGTCTATTGTGTCATTTAAAGCTTATGTTTCCTTATTAATTTTCTGATTGGATGATCTGTCCATTGGTATAAGTGAGGTGTTAAAGTCCCCCACTATTATTGTGTTACTGTCAATTTCCACTTTTATAGCTGTTAGCAGTTGCCTTATGTATTGAGGTGCTCCTGTGTTGGGTGCATATATAATTGTTATATCTTCTTCTTGGATTGATCCCTTGATCATTATGTAGTGTCCTTCCTTGCCTCTTATAACATTCTTTATTTTAAAGTCTATTTTATCTGATATGAGTACTGCTACTCCAGCTTTCTTTTGATTTCCAATTGAATGGAATATCTTTTTCCATCCCCTCACTTTCACTCTGTATGTGTCTCTAGGTCTGAAGTGGGTCTCTTGTAGACAGCATATAGATGGGTCTTGTTTTTGCATCCATTCAGTGAGCCTGTGTCTTTTGGTTGGAGCATTTAATCCATTCACATTTAAGGTAATTATTGATATGTATGTACCAATTACCATTTTCTTAGTTGTTATGGGTTTGTTTTTGTAGGTCCTTTTCTTCTCTTGTGTTTGCCACTTTAAGAAGTTCCTTTAGCATTTGCCGTAGAGCTGGTTTGGTGATGCTGAATTCTCTTAGCTTTTGCTTGTCTGTAAAGCTTTTGATTTCTCCATCGAATCTGAATGAGATCCTTGCTGGGTAGAGTAATCTTGCTTGTAGGTTCTTCCCTTTCATCACTTTAAATATATAACCTTATGGGAGTTCCCTTGTATGTTATTTGTTGTTTTTCCCTT
Source organism: Balaenoptera musculus (assembly GCF_009873245.2). NCBI lineage: Eukaryota > Metazoa > Chordata > Mammalia > Artiodactyla > Balaenopteridae > Balaenoptera > Balaenoptera musculus. The sequence continues at coordinate 70,035,541 of NC_045800.1, read as the reverse complement.
GTTGCTTTCAATAATTTTTCTTTGTCTTTAATTTTTGTCAATTTGATTACTATGTATCTCGGCATGTCTCTCCTTGGGTTTATCCTCCCTGGGACTCTCTGCGCTTCCTGGACTTGGGTGGCTATTTCCTTTCCCATGTTAGGGAAGTTTTCGACTATAATCTCTTCAAATATTTTCTCGGGTCCTTTCTCTCTCTCTTCTCCTTCTGGGACCCCTATAATGCGAATGTTGTTGTGTTTAATGTTGTCCCAGAGGTCTCTTAGGCTGTCTTCATTTCTTTTCATTCTCTTTTCTTTATTCTGTTCTGTGGCAGTGAATTCCACCTGTCTGTGTTCCAGGTCACTTATCCATTCTTCTGGCTCAGCTATTCTGCTGTTGATTCCTTCTAGTGTATTTTTCATTTCAGTTATTGTATTGTTCATCCCTGTTTGTTTGTTCTTTAATTATTCTAGGTGTTTGTTCTTTAATTCTTCTATGTCTTTGTTAAACATTTCTTGCATCTTCTCAATCTTTGCCTCCATTCTTTTTCTGAGGTCCTGGATCATCTTCACTATCATTATTCTGAATTCTTTTTCTGGAAGGTTGCCTATCTCCACTTCATTTAGTTCTTTTTCTGGGGTTTTATCTTGTTCCTTCATCTGGTACATAGCCCTCTGCCTTTTCATCTTATCTTTCTGTGAATGTGGTTTTTGTTCCACAGGCTGCAGGATTTTAGTTCTTCTTGCTTCTGCTGTCTGCCCTCTGGTGGATAAGGCTATCTAAGAGGTTGCACAAGTTTCCTGATGGGAGGGACTGGTGGTGGGTAGAGCTGGGTGTTGCTCTGGTGAGCAGAGCTCAGTAAAACTTTAATCCACTTGTCTGCTGATGGGTTGGGGTGGGTTCCCTCCCTGTTGGTTGTTTGGCCTAAGGCGACCCAACACTGGAGCCTACCTGGGCTCTTTGGTGGGGCTAATGGTGGACTCTAGGAGGGCTTGTGCCAAGGAGTACTTCCCAGAACTTCTGCTGCCAGTGTCCTTGTCCTCACGTTGAGCCACAGCCACCCCCCACCTCTGCAGGAGACCCTCCAACATGAGCAGGTAGGTCTGGTTCAGTCTTCTATGGGGTCACTGCTCCTTCCCCTGGGTCCCGATGCGCACGCTACTTTGTGTGTGCCCTCCAAGAGTGGAGTCTGTTTCCCCCAGTCCTGTCAAAGTCCTGCAATCAAATCCCGCTAGCCTTCAAAGTCTGATTCTCCTCCAGTTGCCAGACCCCCAGGTTGGGAAGCCTGACGTGGGGCTCAGAACCTTCACTCCAGTGGGTGGACTTCTGTGGTATAAATGTTCTCCAGTTTGTGAGTCACCCACCCAGCAGTTATGGGATTTGATTTTATTGTGATTGCGCCCCTCCTACCGTCTCACTGTGGCTTCTCCTTTGTCTTTGGATGTGGGGTATCTTTTTTGGTGAGTTCCAGTGTCTTCCTGTCGATGACTGTTCAGCAGTTAGTCGTGATTCCGGTTCTCTCGCAAGAGGGAGTGAGCACCGACTATGGTATTTTAAATGTTTATTTTAAGACAACATTTTTACATTTTAAAAAATACTTGTTTTGGAAACAAACCATAGAAAACAAAATTCAATCAAATTTCTTTGGCCAACAGTAACAGCTATAAGGAAATTTATCTGTTATATTAACTAATCTGAAACACAGGGTTAGGGGAAGAAGTCATTACAGAAATGGAGGGGAGGAATAATAGAGATGGGAATGAGACCTCTAATGAATTCTACTGGGAAGTGAGGTTCCTAGAATGTATCATATTGGCTCCCATAAAGCTGGTTTCACTGGAATTAATCATGGATGGGATTTCACTGGCCATTTTGAGGAATGCTACAAAAAATTGATTCTATTTACTGGAGGGATGTGGTTTAAAATGTTTTTCACACTATCTTACATAGTGTCCTCAAGAACACTGTCAAGGAAAACTTCTTTTTGGTCTTAATAAATGTTAAGAAGAATTGTGCTTTTTCCCAAAGTTGCTTTGTTTTTGTTGTATAGACACTATGAATTATGTTACTGACCTAGTTTTCGTTCTATGTTGGCTGCTAGAAAACTTTATGATACACGTATTTTAGGTTAATTTTTTTAAACCTTTGGTTCTGAAATTTTTCAAACATATATGTAAGTAAGGAGATAATTGTAGAACGAATGGCCATGCAAGTTAACAATCTCATTTCTCCTATCCTACCATTTCTCTCTCTCTTTTTCTTTGGGGGAAGAGGGGCTTGGGGCTTGGAGTTAGAGCAAATCACAGACATCATCTTTTTTCACCCGTACTAGTCAAGAATGTATCACTATCAGTTAAAGACTTTTCTTTAAATTGATACTATAATTCCATTATCTCTTCTGACAAAATTAGCAATAATTCCTCAATATCCTCTAATACATAGTTCATGTTCAAATTTCAATCATCTCAAAAATGAAACTTTTACTACTGATTTGTCTAAACCAGGAATGAAACAAGAACCACACACTTTATCTGATGGATATATCTCTTCAAATCTCATTTAATCTGTAACAAGTCATTTGTCTTGTAGAATTTCTCATATCCTAAATTTAGCTGACTATTTCCTTACGGTGTTAACTTATTCCTCCATTCCCCATATTTCCAGTAAACTGTAGTAAGATCTAGAGACGTGATTCATTTTCAAATTTTTGACAAGAATACTCCAGAGATGATACATGTACTTTCCTAATCCATCACATTAGAACACATGTAATATCTGGTTATCCCACTTAAAGTAATGTTGCGATTGATTATGATATTCAAGTGTTGCCGCCTGATTCACCCAATGATCATTCTCCATTATTTATTTAAGGGCTGCCCAAAAGTGATATGCTAATTCTATCATTCCATCTGCATTTATTACCTGGAATTCTTCTAAAAAGGACTTTCCCTAAATAACTATTTAGATACCCTGAAATGCAGTTTACACAGGAAAAACAGTGTAAATTCTTGACTCTTTCCATTTACAGTTTCTCAGAAAATGAACTGGCGATCTAGCACCTTCAAAAGCTATGATATTTATTTACTCATATCAATTTCTTTTTGTCTTTCTCACTAACTTCTAAGTTGTGTTATCTTGCTCAATTCTATAGAAATAAACATAGTGATAATACATTCAGAATTCTTTGGACCGATTCCTAAACACTAATAGTTCACTGTGAAGTACTGTGAACTATTAACACTGAAAAGATGTACTGTGTAATTTTAACAGGGCCACTTTCACAAACTGACAATTCTGAACAATGATAGCAGTGAAGGTAGCACCAAGAAACCCAAAGCAAAATTTTAGGGGGAGGGTGTCTTAGACTTTTTTTTTTATTTCAAAACAACATTCCTCCTCACTCCCCTAAAATCTTCCTCAAAAATCTTTTGGATATCTTCGGCATAGAGCATGGATGAACAGTCATCCCTTTGTATCCATGGGGGACTGATTCCAGAACCCCACAGGTACCAAAATCCATAGATACTCAAGTCAAATCCCTCATAGAAAATGTCATCGTATTTGCATATAACCTATACATGTCCTCCCACATATTTTAAGTCATCTCTAGATTACTTATAATACCTAATACAATGTACATTCTATGTAAATAGTTGCAGTGCAGCATATTCAAGTTTTGCTTTTTGCAACTTTCTGGAATTTTTTTTTCTGAATATTTTCAATCCGCAGTTGGTTGAATCCATGGACGTGGAACCTGTAGCTACAGAGGGCTGACTGTACATAGAGAATCAATGTGAATACTCTAGGTGTACTGCAGGTAGAAGAACTGTAAAGGCAACATAATAAAATAAGCAATAGAGAAAGTCACAGGTGAGAAACAAAATCTGCTTCCCTACAATTACCTTCTGACAGTTAAAAATCATCTTGTGATTCCAAATTACAGGGTATCTATACCTCCCTTAACTAACTAGAGAAGCAGAAATGTACATGATATATATAACTAAGTATAATACAACATGGGAAGTGTTTTAAAGCAGTATAATTAGTTCCCTCTGGAACACCAGAGTAAGTAATTATATCTCGAACAGTTTAAAAATGCTTCCCAGAGGAATTCTACCAAACATACAAAGATGAACTTATACTGATACTTCCAAAACTTTTCCAAAAGATTGAAGAGGAGGGAACACTCCCAAAGACATTCTATGAAGCCACCATCACCCTGATACCAAAACCAAAGACACTAACAAAAAAGAAAATTACAGGCCAGTATCTTTGATGAATATAGATGCAAACATCCTCAACAAAATATTAGCAAACCGAATCTAACAACATATAAAAAAGATTATACACCACAACCAAGTTGGATTCATCCCAGGGTCATAATGATGATTCAACACAAATCAATCAGTGTGATACAGCACATCAACAAAAGAAAGGACAAAAATCACATTATCATCTCAATAGATGCAGAAAAAGCATTTGATAAATTCAACATCCATTCATGAGAAAAAAATCTTACCAAAGTGGGCATAGAGGGAACATATCTCAACATAATAAAAGCTATCCATGACAAACATACGGCCAATATAATACTCAACGGTGAGAAGCTGAAAGCCTTCCCACTAAAATCTGGAATAAGACAAGGATGCCCACTCTCAACACTTCTATTCAACATAGTATTAGAAGTCATAGCCACAGCAATCAGACAAGAAATAAAAGGTATCCAAACTGGGAAAGAAGAGGGAAAATTGTTGTTACATGCAGATGACATGACAGTATATATAGGAAACCATAAAGACTGCAAAAAAACTACTAGAACTGATAAATGAATTTAGCAAGGTAGCAGGATACAGGATTAACATACAGAAATCAGTTGCATTTCTTTACACTAACAATGAAATATCAGAAAAGTAAAAAACCAAACCATTTTAAAATCGCATCAAAAAACACAAATACTTAGGAATAAACCTGACCAAGGAGATGAAAGATATATATGCTGAGAACTATAAAATATTAATAAAGGAATCTGAAGATGATTCAAAGAAATGGAAAGTTATCCCATGCTCTTGGATTGAAAGAATTAATATTGTTAAAATGGCCATACTATCCAAAGCAATCTGCAGATTTCATGTGATCCCTATCAAATTACCCATGACATTTTTCACAGAACTTTTATATGGAACAACAAAAGACCGAGAACTGCCAAAGCAATCCTGAGGAAAAAGAACAAAGCAGGAGGCATAACCCTTCCAGACTTCAGACAATACTACAAAGCTACAGTAATCAAAACAGTGTCATACTCATACAAAAACAGCCATATGGATCAGTGGAACAGAATAGAGAGCCCAGAAATAAACACCATACAGTCAATCTTCGACAAAGGAGGGAGGAATATACAGTGGAGAAAAAGACCGTCTCTTCAGCCAGTGGTGTTGGGAAAGCTAGACAGCCACATGTCAGTCAATGAAGTTAGAACACACCCTCACACAGGCAAAACAAACTCAAAATGTCTTAAAGAATTAAACACAAGACATGACATGATAAAACTCCTAGAAGAGAACACAGGCAGAACACTCTCTGACATAAATTGTACCAATGTTTTCTTAGGTCAGTCTCCCAAGGCAACAGAAATAAAAACAAAAATAAACAAATGAGACCAAATCAAAACTACCATAAAGTACCACCTCACAGCAGTCAGAATGGCCATCATTAAAAAGTCTACAAATAACAAATGCTGGAGAGGGTGTGGAGAAACGGGAACCCTCCTGCACTGTTGGTGGGAATATAAGTTGGTGCAGCCACTATGGAAAACAGTATCTCGGTTCCTCAGAAAACTAAAAATAGAACTACCATATGATCCAGCAATCCCACTCCAGGGCATGTATCTGGACAAAATTATAATTTGAAAGGATACATGTACCCCTATGTTCATAGCAGCACTATTTACAACAGCCAAGAGATGGAAACAACCTAAATGTCCATCAAAAGATGAATGAATAAAGAAGATGTGGAGTGTGTGTGTGTGTGTGTGTGTGTGTGTGTGTATAAAATGGAATATATAATGGAATACTGCTCAGCCATAAAAAAGAATGAAATAATGCCATTTGCAGCAACACGGATGGACCTAGAGATTATCATACTAAGTGAAATCAGAAACAGAAAGATAAATACCACATGATATCACTTACCTGTGGAATCTAAAAATATGACACAAATGAACTTATCTATGAAACAGAAACAGACTCACAGACATAGAGAACACACTTGTGGTTGCCGTGGCATGGGGGGTGGGGGAGGGCTGAATTGGGAGTTTGGGATAAGCAAATGCAAATTATATATACGTATAACTGAATCACTTTTGCCATACACCAGAAACTAACACAACACTGTAAATCAACTATACCGCAATAAAACAAATTTTTTTAAAAATTAAATTTAATTTTAAAAAATGAATAAAAATAAATAAAAATGCTTCTCAGGGAAGATGATGTCTAAGTTATTTATTTATTTTTTTAAATTTTTTTACACTTTTATTTATTTATTTATTTATTTATTTATGGCTGTGCTGGGTCTTCGTTTCTGTGCGAGGGCTTTCTCTAGTTGCGGCGAGTGGGGGCCACTCTTCATTGCGGTGCGCGGGCCTCTCACTGTCGCGGCCTCTCTTGTTGCAGAGCACAGGCTCCAGACGCGCAGGCTCAGTAGTTGTGGCTCACGGGCCTAGTTGCTCCGCGGCATGTGGGATCTTCCCAGACCAGGGCTCGAACCCGTGTCCCCTGCATTGGCAGGCAGATTCTCAACCACTGTGCCACCAGGGAAGCCCATCTAAGTTATATTTTTAAAGTTAAGAAGCATTTTTGTGGGAGGTAAGGTAAAAAGAAAAAGGTATTTCAAGGCAGAAAAAAATAGCATAAAACATGACACTGGTGTTTGGAAATATGCCGTGTTTAAGGCATAAGCAAGTTACGTGATATAAGTCACATATAAAGTGCCTACTGAGGGACTGCTATGGATGAGGCCACTGTGAAATGTTTCATAATCTTCTAACACTTTATATATGCTATAATATGTTGTCCACACTTTAAAGTATTCAGAGACACAAAATGTTTTTAAGCTAAGTGACAGGATCAGACTTGGTTCTTAGAGAAATAAATATACTAATATTGTAAAGAATAAAAGAGGAAAGACAATAGAAACAGAAAAACCAGGTAGAGAAGACTAGTTTGACATCTAAGACAAGCACTGTGAAAAGGAGTAAGTCAGGACTTGAGGGACTGGACAAAATCAAGAGCCACAGTAGATACAGAACTAGCAGGATTTATTTACTAAATGTAACTAATCAAAGATGAGCCCCAGGTTTCTACTTTGGGAGAATAAGACTATGAGGATCCCAGTAACCAAAAAGTGGGAAGAGATTTTTTGAGAGGACTAAATAGTTATCAGTGGCTTCCTTTGGGTAGTAGAATTACCAGAAGTTGGTTGGTTGGTTGGTTTGAAGTGCTTCCTACTTCTCTGGATTTTCCAAATACAGGATTTTGGAAAACTACTATAAAAGAAGGAATATCTGTTACTTTGACAATTTAAAAAAATCACTGTAAAAAACAGTATTTTTTAGAGTACAGTTGAGTTTTATTCTAGAGGCTCTCCAATCAAACAGCATTGTTCTATGGTTAGTATAAAAGGTTCTGATCCAGTTAGGAACGATCCAGATTTAATCGAGAAGCAAAAGACATACAGAGCCCATCTTCTGAAGCAATTTCAGACCCTAATTTCAGACCTTTGCGGGTCTGCAAGATATATTCCACAGGGGTACTAATGAATCCTTCAGAAACAGCCTAAAATGTAGTTTTACAGCCAGGACCATTCTAAGGCCTGGCACTCTAGACTGGGAACACTGAAAACTGTGAACACAATGATTACGGGTGGATGCACTCAAGCTCCCCTCACTGCTTATTATTAACAATTAACAATTGTTATTAACAATTTTTATTATTATTAACAATTAAAAAATATTATTATAGACGAATAATAATTCATCACAGCTAGTCTGTATGCCTATAGATAGAGGTACCCTTTCTGTTAGAGAGGACTCCGGTTCAAAGCTTTTTTGGCTACCTTTGTGATACATCACTTAATAAAAAATGGATGGATGGCAAATAAGAAAGCCCAGGACCCTAGCTACCAGTATACCAGAAAATGTTTTTCTGTGAGTCTCAACAGCAGTTCTTTCCCTACTCTCATTCTGTAATACAGGAAATTAATTATCAGAAGGGAAGGGGGGCTGTAAGCATTTTCATCATCCAGTCTATAACTCATATGTGTATGCTAGAGAAACTGATATAAATATACTGTAGACTCATCAGAACAACTAAGGCTCGTATTTACAAATTTTCCAAATACTATTCATATGCTGACAGAATTATTTTAAACATTACTGTACACTGAATCTTCATATGTTTTATGAAGGTTCAATATACTCACTGAGAAATTAACTAAGTGTTTTTCCTCAGGAACTAGATAGGATTTCCTTGATTACAGGTATAGTTAGAAATAATGTGAAGTCTTTTTCTAAACTAATAGTTGGTAAATACTATAGAATAGTTTTTAATGTTATTTCAGATAATTCATGTTTTCAGATTTCAAAAAAACTAAAGATACCTTAATTTTAAAGTTGGATTTGAGAAACTTTCACTTGGGCATTATACTGCTAGAATATGTCCACGGTCGTATTAATTACAACTAACATATCTACTGGATATTTATGTTTTAATATAGCAGACACTTATTTCCTTTTAAAATTAACTGAATTTATTTATTTATTTACTTACTTACTTATTTATAAAAATATGAGCAGTACTCAAACTAAACAAACAGCCTTCTTAATTCTGTGGCTTTGAGAGTTCACTTAGAAGCTTCATTTAACAAAAGATATTTCTGAAAGAAACCACAGTCAATTACAGATCATCCATTTACAGTTTGTTAACTGTATATTTTTGATGTCTTCTCCTGCCACCCAGCACACTTTTGGACCTCTTCCATGACCTCACTTAGTAACAGAAATATTACTTTTAGAAATAAATTAATCTCTAGTTTATTAAGATCATTTGGGGGATGGAAAGAAGGTAAAAATCAGGGGACAAACAAAACCCCCCAACCAAAGTAGTAAAACACATGAGAGGAGGAAGAGACAAACAGAAGTTGGAAGGAAGTTATGTGGAGAAGAAAAATCTAAATCAGAGAGAGAATAGTAGGTTTCCTTTGGACGAAAGACTGTGCACACCAGAAGCTACATGGATATGGAGATGGAGATAAACTCAGATTTCCATTCTTTCACATCCTAATCTAAGCATATGAACTTATATTACACAGTACATGCCAATGCCACAAGAATATTTTAAAATTATGTATCTTTCAATTTACTTTTAGCTATATATATTCATCTAAATCTAGAGAGATGTAATTAATCAGAAAATAGTTTAACTTCTTTATTGACAGTCAGTATAAAGTAACATAGTGGTTAAGAGAGCAAACTCCAACTAAACTGAATTCTAATCCCAGCTCCAACATTTACTAGCTGTGCGACCCTGGGCAAGTAACATGATCTCTCTGTGCCTCAGTTTCCTCATCTGTAAAATGGAAATAATAATAGTTCCTATGTAAAGAAATTGCTGTGAGGATCTTATGAGTGAATATAACGTTGCATGCTTAGAACAGAGTTGCACAAAGGAAGCACTCAATAAATATTAGCTATTTACAAGAAAGGTCAGTAATGGCCTGTTCATTTATTCTTTAAAACCAGTAAAATGCTTCCTAATTTTTTAAAAATTAAATTCCTAATTACCATATAGAGTTGATTTAATCCAGGTATGATCATTTTGTAAAATCTCAACATCTCTAGTCTAAATAACTATCTTTATAAAGGAACTTATCTTAAACTGTAATAACCATAAAATCTTATGTAAAAGAACTATAAATCAATCCAAATAGTCTTTAAAAATGGGTCAACTAGATTGTTTATTATTCATCACGAAGACAATGAAGTAATCATTTAAGAAATTTATTAGTTTAATTCCCCCATGAAAATACCAATTTAAAGAGGATAAAATACTATTTTCAGTTACAGATGAAGCATAAAATATTAAAACAATCCAGTCATTTCTACAAAGTATTCACCACAAAACATAACATAATGTTAAGCTCCCAAATAAGCTGATCCCTAAGTCTAGATCAGGGGTAGTTTGAGCACTACTGACATTTTGAAACACATTAATTCTTTGCGGGAACAAAATCGCCCCCAATTGCTCTAGATTGTGAGAAAAGTTCTTTTACTTCTAACAAACAAGGGGTTATAATAACAACCAGGTTTCCACGTCCCCGTGTTTTTTTTTTTTTTTTTTGTCTATTTCCCTGAAAACTTCACAAAAAAAGGTGAATTAACTGCCTGCCCACAATACATTTTAGTATCTTGATAATACTTGCAAGTAAGACTACCACTGGTGTCTTATTTTACACTCACTTGATTCTCTGCACAAAACAAAAGGATGTAATTCATTAATATATTTTTTTAAACAATGTCTCATTTTAAATTTGCCCCTTAGGCATAAGGACTGAAATTTTTAATCATACCTTCCCTTTAAACCAGACACACGTTATGTTGCCAATTACCAGCACAGCACTTCAACAAAAGAATACCTCACACTTGGCAACACTTGAGATCTATGAAACCTGTGTGATAAGCACAAACTACCTCGTTTAGTCCTAACAATATCCTTAAGAGGTATTATAATCTCCAATTTTTAAGGGGAAGAAACTGAGGCTAAGAAAGAACAATATGACTGAATCACACTGCTAGTAAATAAGAGAATCAGGACTGGATCTCAAGTCTCCAAAGCCAACAATTCACACTCACTACCCCCAATGTGCTATCCTACAAAGGACTCTAAGAAACATTGTTTCAAAACACGGAAGCAATGGAACTCTTATCTTTTGAGATAATACTGCTATCCTCATTGAACCATTTCTGAATATATAACTTTTAGTGTATGTAACTTTCCCAGATGAACAATACCTTTCTCCTAGCATTTAGTCCCTCTCTCCTCAGGACAAACACAGAGCTTATGTGAACTTCAATTGTGGCCTTTGTGATAGGAGAATCTGTAGTTCAAGAACTTAGGATTTTTCAAAAAAATAAAAAGAGGGTTAAAAATATAAGATCTTGATCAAACCAATGAAAGCAATGACAAACATTTTTATATTCTCTTAAAAAAATCACAAAAGTAGATAAGGAAAATATCCATTCCAACTATCATCTAAAATTGACTATAGTGAATACTGTATATTTAGTTTCCATTGACCTTTGATTCAGAGATAATAAGGACATATTTCCTACAATAGCCAGTCTCACAGAGGAAATATGAGAAAAAAAGGAAAAGCGTTTCCTCAGTTTTCCTGGTTCCCTTACTGTAAGGCCCAGAGAATCCTCATGACAGAGAATCCCCGTGACACTAGGGCAAGTGAGGGTTCATGCCGCTCTGTTCTCCTCTCCCCTCATCCACTGGAGGGATGAGTTAGCATTTGACATAATGGGTTCTTTTAAAAAGAACTTCTCAGAATTATCTCTTCTTTGCTGCACAAATTTTAAAAACTAAAATCCAGGAATAGAGGTACAACCACAAAAGGGATAATAAAAACACTAGCTTCATGAGGATTAAATGAAATAATTCACATAAAACAACTAGCACAGTGCCAAGCACAGAGTCAGGGCTCAGTAAATTTTAGGTATTTATTGCTTTTGTTGTTGTTAAAAGGAAAATGTTAGTATGAAGACTATTAAAACACAGAGGAAAGTACCTGTGGTTCTTCCTGAAATACTTTCTGTGCTCTCCCCTTTCTATACCTGTTCTTTCAAAGTCCCCTTGATTGAGGCTGTCGTCAGAGAATGCAAATTTTTCTTCCAACCTCCATTTTTCCTCATAAATCTTTATTCAAACAGAAAAAAATAGTAGCAGCAAAAAAAGAAGAGAAAATCAGAGAAAAGATATCCCGTCACCCCTTCTCAAGGCCAACATCTTCTTTCTTCTTCTGAACCTGTGACAGCTCAATGTAGAACAGTGAGAAGAGGAGTGACATCTTATCCTAGAAATAAAATTCTCACAATTGACAAAAAAGTATTACAAATATATCCAAATTTCCTCATATTTCAAATTAGGAGAACTCGTATTCAGGAAAACATCACCATCCATGTTTTATTTCCACAAGTGGACCACAGCACTTTGAAAGCAGGGACTGGGGACCTTTGAATCTCGCACAGCAATTGACATGATGCCTAGCACAGAGTAACTGTTAAGTAAAAGTGTAATATGAATGAATTAATGTTTTTCTCAATTTAACAAAAAAGTTAAATCTATTAATTTATTCAACAAATACTTGTCAAGGCCCTACCACATGCCAGGCACTATTGTCTAGTACGAGGATCCAAAAGTGAACAGGAAAGACATGGTCTCGGCTCTCCCGAAGTTTACAGTATAGTAGACATACAGACCTTTGATATTAAGTGAGAAATCTACGAGAAGATATTAAATAGATGGATGACTAGACAGATGGCAGCACACAGAAGGGGCAACTAACTAATCCAGGCTTGGGGTTGAAGCAGAGATTAGGAAGCAATAATAGATCTGATGAAGCTTGAAGAATGAATGACAGACAAAGAATGGGGGAAGGTAAAGGGTTTCAGGCAAATATAAAAAATGGAAAGCTTGAGAGAACATGCCATATTTAACGAACTGAGAGAAATTCAGTACAGTATGACTGAAGCTTGGAACACTTAATGGAGCAGGGGGGATTTGGGGACAGAGGAGAAATGGAGTGGTGAGAGCTGAGGGTGGACGTGTTGGCAGGGAACTGAGTCATTAGAGGGAGAAAATTAGAATTGTTCTTTGCCTTAATTCCTCCACTTCCATCTTTTTCTCTTACCTTTCTCATCTTGTTTTACTACTACTGCTCTTCTTTCCCCCCCGCCAACTATTTTAAATTACCGACTCTTTTCTCCATTCCACTTAATCTGATTCAAAATAATTTCATGCTATACACTTTAACATTTATATGTAATCTTTTAATATGAGGTAATTAATATTCACTAAGACATTATACAAAGACCTACAACTTCATTTTTCAATAAGGAATCTGCACCAACACTCTTGACCCTCCTTCTTCTTGCATAGTGATTCTCTTACGGTACTCAACTTGGTTGTGGACTGTCTAGTAAGAAAAGGAGAGGCTTCCTTTCTTTCTTCTTCTTTCTCTTGGTATCCTAAGAAGATAGATAGGAATATAAATACTGCCAAAGCCTATCTGTACTAGAAAGAGCCCCTTTTTTACTGGGTCTGAAAATTTGGTTTGGAGCACAAAATTTAAATTTATGCCTTGGTATTGCTCTATTTTGCACTGTCATCACAGAATCTTTCATGGGTGTTCCGACAGCAGCTTAGAGCTACAATCCTCCTCAGTGGAGGAAACTTGGGCTCCAGAATCTTTCCAGACAAATAAGGCAACTTGCAGAGAGCTTTCTAAGCAGCCAAATCAGAGAGCTGCCACAACACTTCCAAGAGAGTCCTAAAAGGAAGTTTTCTTGCCAACTTCAGAAACAGCTATGTGTCACCACAAGAGAGAATTCATTCTAAACTAAAAAAGAAAAAACAAAGATCCAACTTAGCAGAAATTCCTTGACCTTATAGAGATTTTCTTTTTAAATAATAGAGTAATCATTATTTTCTTTGAAAGGCAAGCTTTAGCTCCAAATAAAAAGGTTCCTTCTAATATGAACAAAGTCTGATGAAGAAGTTAATCACAAGAAGGGAAGTTTTAATCTACAATACCGATTTAAAAGATCATTTTAAAAGGTAATTAGTAAACAAAAGTAATCATTAAAAGTATAAGAAAAAGCAAAACAAATTACACTTTTATACACCAAGCTCAAAGTGGTAAGTCCAAAATGCGGAGGTGGGGGAGATTTAAACAATTGAAAATAACTCAGACAAGTAACTCACCACAGTACTGCCTGAATCACCCCAATATTAACTTAAAGTCTTCCCTTTGTTTTAACTGTGAGGTTCTGACTAAGATATGAGTCTAGATAACAGCTGCATCTTCAAGAGAAGTGTCAGATAAGTGTTAGCTTTCTGTTTAAAGAGGGGAAAAAGGAACATGATTTAAAATTATCTGGATTTCTCTTCCAATTTCTCTCCCTGCTTTTCTTTATTTATTCTTTCCCTTATCTTCTTTTTTCAACATCATTCATAATTTAAGAAAATTCTCTGGGTATGCTAACCTGATAAAATTATACATTTATAGCAGGAAAATTTAAATAGATAATATTAAAATGTAGATTGACACCTACGTAAGAATCACAGGCTATTTTTAAGTAGACAGGAACAAAACATAATTTCAGAAAGTACAAATTATTAAAATAATAAGTTCAACAGCACATAAAGGAGAGAGCATAAATGTTCTGCTTTCATGCGTAAATTAATTTATGGTTTATCCATTTTCACAGACCACACAAGTGGCTACTATAAATGGAGGTAATAAAGTCAGAAAAGTAGAAAAAGTCTGATAAAATTAGAAGGCTCACAAACTACCTTAGGAATGTTTTCTTTCTAATCCACATCTCCAGATCACATTTCAAAAAAAGAAAAAAAAAAAAAAGAGAGAGAGAGAAGTGTGACCTCAGAAGGTCTTTTCTTCCTGCAGCTGGTCAGAAGCAGGGTATATGATTTCTTGGTATGCTGACTTTGAATTACTGATACTTTTCAAAATACAGATAATTATTAATCCACAGTAAAGAACTACAAAGCTCCATTATAAAATAAGTTTCTAGTGCTGAAAATATCTTAAATTTTAAACATAATCTTAACACCATACTTGCAAGAGGTAAACATATTTAAATTAACTTCCTGATATTCTGGGAAGGAATCAACACAATATGATACTAAATAAATGAAAATAATTTAGTTTTAAAAGACACACTATGGTGGATGTGAAGAACAGTCACTAGCCTCCCATTGGTAAAAGTTGTAAATTGTTACAACCTTTTCTGATGACAATTTGGCAGTTATCTATAACAAAGTTTAAAATGTACCTACTCTTGAACACGGCAATTTCCTTTCTAGGAATCTTGCCCTATCAAAATACATGGCCAAATGCACAAGAGTATACACACAGTGATGTTTCCTGTGGTATTATTACTGACAGAGCAAGCCTGAAGAGAAGCAAAATATATGTTGATAAGTGTCATAAACTTAAAGATGAGGAAACTGAGGCTCAAACTGGTGCAAAGACAAAGGAATACCACATACATGTCCTAAAGAGACAATTCACAAGAGTACCTTCACTTCAATTTATTCCTCAAAGCTGAGATCAAGTGCCATCGCCTCGAGGAAGCCTTCCTTGATGCCCATCTTCCCTCTATGTAAGATGGCCTCCTATGAGCTTCTATACCAAAAGCCCAACATATTCTAGTATTTATAACACCATGCTTTAATTATCTACAAAGTAGGGACCGTGTTTTATATCTATTTCTCCAAGTGCCAAACACAGTACCTAGGTATTCAAAAACAAAAACAAAAACTTATTTCCTGGATCTGTTCACTGAAAAACCAAGTAGCAATGAGTACCCCAAGCACTCAGATTGTAGGCTCTAAATACCAAGGTTCTTAGAGCAAATGGCTGATTCCAGGTCTGGGTCAGGACATTTACAAGATGACCCTGGAATGTCTTATCACACCAAAAAGCAAGGAAGCAATCAAGGATGACTAAGGTCATGTCAAGAGGACGTAACAGCCAACTTGAAGAGCCTTTCACCAACTTGAATATCTACCAGTAGAGTAATGGACTAAAACATTAAATATTTTTAAATCATCAAATTCGAATTCATCAAAGGATACTAAAATTAATTCACTCAACATCTTTGGCGGATCCTAAGGAACCAACTCATTAGTTTGAAAACTGATAAATAAAGGGAAATAATTGAGCATTTATACTTCCTTTCCTTTTTAAACTTTACTTTGGGGTAACAAATAGTTGACAAGGAAAATTACTTTAAAAATATTAATTGTTAAATATGAGAAAGAATGGATTTGAAAAAAGGAATATCACCACTTAGCAATTCCTAGTGAATTAATGGATCTATACAGTGACCATCAATGGCTACCAACAGACATTATGTGCGCCTTAATGGACAAACACGATAAAATTTATGATGTAGTGGTGCCAAAAACCTCAAACCTGAACTTGCTCAAATCTCTAAATCTAACTGTAAATCTGTGGGAAATGCAGGGGCAGAGGAACAAGTTAAATGACACAACAGGTATGCAATTAGCAAAATCAAGATGGAGGGAAACTCTACAGAATAAAAAACCTAATTTCTTCAACAAAAAAAGGACAAAGGGATGGCGGGGGGAAAGACTTACAGATTAAAAAATTTACGAGACAGAACACTATACAGTCCTTATTTTGGTCTCAATTCAAGCAAACAAACTATTTTTTGAAGAGAGAAAATTATATAAGATAACTGGGGAAATATAAAGACTGGCTAGTTGATATTACGAGATTTTGTTTTGGTTCTTTTGGAAGAAAAGGATGGGAGGGAGGGAGGGAGGGAGAAAGGAAGGAAGGAAGGAAGGGGAGCCAGCTGGCCCTATTTTCTAGAGAAATTTGCTAATACAGTTACAGATTAACTGATGATTTGCTTCAAAATAATCTTAGGCAGGGTGGGCATCAGTGAGGATAATGATCAATCAACCTTGGCCATGCATTCACGATTGTTGAAATCAGCTGTTTAGTACATCAGGATTCCTTACTATTCTCTACTTTTGTATATTTGTATAGACCCAAATTTTCCAAAATGAAAAAAACTTTGAAAAAATGTTCTAAGGCCTGGAACATGAGAAGTATACAGGTGAGGAGGGAACGGGTTGAGAGGGACAAATAGATTTTTTTAAAGAAGGGGGGGCGGGGGAGGGCAAGCAGCATAAAATACAGTGGTTGTCAAGTCAGTGAGCATCAGAATCACTTGTTAACATACAGACTGCCAGGCCCCAGCAGAGCAGGTCTAGCATGAGGCCTGAGAATTTCTAGCAAATTCCCACAAGATGCTAGTAAAGCTGTTGGTCCCAGGACCACACCTGGAGAACTCCTATAAAAACAGATAGTGGGGCTGGGAGGCAAAGAATGTATTTATGTAAGGACTGGCCTGACTTGAGACTCCTCTCCACTCTCACCCCAGTAAGCCACATCTCAGAATTTTCAAGACTGAGAAATCCCTGTCTGAAGTACATGACATCCAACAGACAATCAATAAAAGTTCTTCTGACACCTCCTGTAGAGAGAAAGGGATATCAAAAAAAAAGTGGGTTGATAGAATGAAAACAGGCTTGGTTCAATTTTCTTCCTGGCTCAATTTCCCAAGTAATAGGGTAATGAAGAGGTGCCTGGAGAGGAGGACCTCTATATGTCATGAGGGGAATGGGACTGGTCAAAAGACTGCACCCAGGAGTGAGTCTTCTATTATTCTCTGGTAAGTTATCTCGTAACACTCGTAATGGGATCTCTGCCTCACCTCCACTCTCATGCTCTTGCATGGGTCTCTGGCTCACTTTTAGATACTACTGGTTGAAGTTGGTTATCCCGTGACCTTAGTGCTAGAAATTCCCTTTACTTGTGAAGTTCTGGGATATTCCCTTGAATTCAAAAGACATGGAGCTACACCAGCTTCACCTCCATCTTTCTCATCTTTCCTCCCTAAGTTTCATTATTTCCTTCTGAGGTGTGATAACCTGAATTTCTGTTTCAAATAATCTGTGCCTCCTTACATGTAAGAAGGCTATTTATCCCCACCTAATGCCATGTGACTTGCATTGCCTACTACAGTCAGATTATACTTCCCTGACTGATTGTCAGGTTTGCTATATGACCTGCCTAACTCAGCCAATGTAATGTGAGCAGAAATGTGATGTATGCCAGTTCTGAGCAAATGCTTTACATGCATGTTTTACCAGTTTGGTTTCTTTTTCCTTCAGTTATAAAAATGGTATGTCCCAAATAGAGTTTGTTCCTTCAGCCTGAATCCTGGAATGAGAAGATGGGCAAAGAAGAGCCCCAGCCAACTGCAACTAACGTGTAACATGAGCAGATAACAAACCCATATTGTTGTAAACTACTAAGATTTTGAAGTTATTTGTTAGCGCAGCAAACCTAGTAAAAGCTAACTAATATATGGGAATAAAAGAGAGAGAATTTTTAAATATCTACAAAAGATATTTCTAAAAATAGTACATAATTTTTTTCCTTTAGAACATATTTCATTAAAAAAATTATCTCAAGAGAAATGAAAACATATTTCCATGCAAAAAGCTGTACATGTATTTTTATAGCAGCATTATTCGTAATGGCCAAAAAGTAGAAACAATCCAAATGTCCATCAATTGATGAATGGATTAACTAAAATGTTGTCTAGCCATACAATAGAATTTTATTCAACAATAAAAATGAATTAAGTACTGACATGTGGTACAAATGATTGAACTTTGAAAATATTTTGCTAAATGAAAGAAGTCAGTCAAAAAAGACTACATATCCATATTCCAAAAAAAAAAAAAAAGACCACATATTGTATGATTCCATTTATATGAATGAGAAGTGACTGCTAAAATGTATGGATTTTCTTTGGGGGATGATTAGGATGATTTAAAACTAATTGTGATGAAAGCTGCACAGCTCTGTACATATGCTAAAAACCACAGAACTGGACACTTTAATATAAGGGTAAATTACCTGGAATGTGAATTTTATCTTAACAAAGCTGTTATTTTTAAAGTCTATAAATGGATGGTTTTTAAAAGTTAAATCACTATAAATGAAATAAGTCAATTTTCTGCTCTAAAGCTGTACAAGTTTTCTTTGTAAACCAGGAGAACATCACTGGAGTAACAACCTAAGTAAAAAGCCCTAAGTACCTAGAAAAGAGTAAGTAAGTAGCATACTTTAGAAAAAGCTCAGGATAAAAGCTCAGAGAAAAAAAATTTTTTTAATTGATTCTAAATGTAACATGATATGGATTCAAAAAACTGAAGCCTTCAGAAAACAGAGAGAAAGTAATCCAGAAACCTTTGTTAAATGTCAAAGCAACCAATCACTATGAGTTGTTCTCTACGAGGGTACAGTCAAGTTGTTCTTCACCTTGGAGAAATATCAGTCAGTAAATATTTACTGAGCACAGTGGGCCTTAAGATGCGTAAAGGTTATCTCCCAGCCATTTGCAATTCCCCAAATTTGGAAGTAAAACAATGGCACCTAACTTTGCCTATATAATGAAGTAAAGTAAACAGCAGTGTTATATATACTTGTTGGGAAGAAGAGCAGAAAGTCGTCACATATTCTAGGTAAAGTGCTCTTCTCCACTAGGTGAGTGACTCACTCCTACACACAAGGCTCCCCAGCCTGTGAAATTCTAATTTTGTGCCAAAACAAAATTATACAAATTACTAACTCCTGGGCCATCAAAGTCTCAAAAAACTGAAACAAATAATACAAGAGTGATATCTTTGCATACAAAGTATCAGGATAGGAAGAGTGACAGATACACACAAAAAAACTACACCATCTTCCTTTTCTCAACAAGTTTACAAACTAGTTGAGGAAACTGGACAATCAAGTAATGGTGTTAAGTTGTCACTGAGTTTGACAATAATAAAAAAAAATAGTGACTATTTTTTGCCAGGCCGTATACTAAGCATATTACACAAACACTAGCTAATTGAATTTCTGACAAGCCCATAGGAGAGGCCTTATCACCCCTAGATTGCAAAGTATCTGACCAAAGGTCACACAGAGTCAGCAAGTGATGAGGACAGAATCCAAACTGTGTCACTCAGCTTAAAATCCTCACTTTTAATCATTAAGCTATATTGCCTAATGACCTTTAAAAGTACATTGTCAATACTGGGATTAGAAGGGGCACATTGTGAAGAGAGAGAGATAGGTACGAAAGAGTGAGTGATATGGTCTTCACGATAAAAACATCACAAGCACACACTATAGAAGTAGTGGAATTCAGAAGAGTCAGATACTGGCAGTTATACCTCAAGTAAGTAAATAAAATGACTGAAAATATAGCAAGTCACTAATCTAATGAAAAAAAGAGAGAAAGGAGACCAAGAGCAGTAGTTTGAGGATGGGGCCAACCATGTAGTCTCTATAAGAGATGGCTCATCAACAAGCTGTATCATCACAATAATGACCACTCCACTGTCTTTAATCTCTCATCCACAAGAAGCAGGGGGCTTCAGAGAGCTTCAAAGATTTGAAAAAGTTCCCTTATCTGATTAGCATTAAAATTAGTTTTATTCTAACCACTAGGGAAAGAAATCTTTTACTTCCAAATCTTCCACTTCCAAAATATGTAACATTTTTTAGCCTTCCTAAAGAATGTAAATTTTGTTTAATTTTGCCTTTCCTTAATTAGCCAAGGTCATCACCATAAACATCAGGGTGATGTCCTGGGGAGTTAGTGAAGTTAAAAGTGTGGGGCTGCCTGGCTCAACAAACAAATTGATACACTTGTTTGGACCCTTTGTCTGCTCCTCACAATTTTCATATCCTCCCAGGCTAAAAATTCTAAATTATTATAAACAAGTAAGCTTCAATTCTTTGATTAATTAATAATGCCTTATAACAAAATAGACATTCTAGGCCATCATTAAAAAGTCTACAAATAAGGAATGCTGGAGAGGGTGTGGAGAAAAGGGAACCCTTCTACACTGTTGGTGGGAATGTAAGTTGGTGCAGCCACTATGGAAAACAGTACAGAGGTTCCTCAGAAAACTAAAAATAGAATTACCATATGATCCAGCAATCCCACTCCCGGGCAAATACCAGGACAAAGCTGTAATTCAAAAAGATACATTTACCCCTGTGTTCATAGTAGCACTATTCACAATAGCCAAGACATGGAAATAACCTAAATGTCCATCGACAGAGGAATGGATAAAGAAGATGTGGTACATATATACAATGGAATATTACTCAGCCATAGAAAAGAATGAAATAAAGCCATTTGCAGCAACATAGATGCAACTAGAGATTATCATACTAAGTGAAGTAAGTCAGAAAGACACCATATGATATCACTTACATGTGGAATCTCAAGTATGGCACAAATGAATCTATCTACAAAACAGAAACAGACTTACAGACACATCAGACTTGTGGTTGCCAAGGTGGACGGGTGGGAGGGAGAGGGATGGACTGGGAATTTGGGGTTGGTAGATGCAAACTATTACATTTAAAATGGTAAACAACAAGGTCCTACTGTATAGCACAGGGAACTATATCCAATCTCCTGGGATAAACCATAAGGGAAAAGAATTAAAAAAGAATGTATATATGTGTATAAAAGAGTCACTTTGCTGTACAGCAGAGACAGGCACAACACTGTAAATCAACTATACTTCAATAAAAGAAACAAAAGAAAACAGACATTCTATATGGAAAAGAGTGAGACATTGACTCTTACTAAAATAAAGATTAAGTACATCAAAGAACATCCCTAGTTAACAGTGTAGAACTAAATAACTTCAAATCATTTGTTAGATATCTTAACTGGAAATTTATCATATATTGACATTAATTCAAAACCTGTGTTTGTTTTAGCTATCTGTTCAATAATGAAGCACTAGCACAATATGTTTTCTTCATAGGATTCATATTACTTTAAAGTATTAAGTGCAGATAACTATGAACAATAAAGTGATAAAAAAAAAAAAACCCACACAACAACACACTCCTGGAAAAAGCAGTTGCCAAGCTATCATACAATACCTGAATAAAACAGATAAAAAAAGAGACATGGTATTATTCAAATTCTTTAAAAGTCTTAAGCTATTAATTTTTTAGTTTTAATCTACAAAAATCAGACATCAGAACTTCTAAACTTGTGTAAAATTTATAGGCAAGACTGATTGAAGCTCGATGCACTAATGTAGATTATGGACTTCTTGTCAATTGAAAAAGACAAATTTATAATAGTCTTTATAGCAAAGAGATCATGGAAAAACAATTCAGAAAATACTGAAGAATATCTTTTCAGCCATGGCTGAAAGGTAGGTTGCACACCAAAATACTAAGGAAAAAACTGAATCAATTAAAAACAAATTCAGAGTAAAATCAATTAAAAATAAATTCAAACTTCTCAACTATATTTCATTAAAGTATTTAAAAAGGAAATTTATAAATAGATACAAGATTGAAGGGGACTTTTATTCAACGTAGTATTGGGAGTCTTAGCAATAGCAATTAGGCAAGAAAAAGAAATAGAAGAAATCCAAATTGGAAAGGAAAAGTTAAACTGTCACTATTTGCAGATGACATGATATTATAAACAGAAAAAGACTCCACTAGAAAACTCTTAGAACTAACAAACGAATCCAGGACAGTTGCAGGACAAAATCAACATACAGAAATCTGTTGCATTTCTAAACAATGACAACAAACTATCAGAAAGAGAAATTAAGAAAACAATCTCGTTTACAACTGCACCAAAAAGAATAAAATACCCAGGAACAAATTTAATCAAGGAGGTGAAAGACCTATACACTGAAAACTATAAAACATTAATGAAAGAAACTGAGTAAGATACCAATAAACGGAAAGATACTCAGTGCTCAGAGAGTGGAAGAATTAATATTGTTAAATGTCCATATTACCCAAAGCAATCTACAGATTCAATGGAATCCCTATCAAAATTCCAATGGCATTTTTCACAGAAATAAAGTCCTAAAATTCGTATGGAACCAAATAAGACCCCATATAGCCAAAGCAATCTTAAGAAAGAAGAACAAAGCTGGAGGCATCACACTCCCTGATTTCAAAGTAATCAAAACAGTATGGTATTGTCATAAAAACAGACACAGAGATCAATGGAACAGAATAGAGAGCCTAGAAATAAAACCAAGCATATATGGTCAATTAATTTATCACAAATTAATTTATGACAATTAATTATGCCAAAAATATACAATGGGGAAAGGACACTCTCTTCAATAAACGGTGTTGGGAAAACTGGATAGTCACATGCAAAAGAATGAAATTGGACCACTACCTTACACCATATACAAAAATAACTCGAAATAGATTAAAGACTTGAAAGATCTGAAACCATAAAACTCCTAGTAGAAAACTCAGACAATAAAGTAATATGACCTCAAAAGCAAAGGCAACAAAAGCAAAAATCAGCAAGTGGGACTACATCAAACTAGAAAGCTTCTGCACAGCAAAGGAAACCATCAACAAAATGAAAATCACATATCTGATAAGGGGTAAATATCCAAAATATATAAAGAACTCATGCAACAAATATCATTTGCAAAAAATAATACCATTAAAAAATGGACAAAGGATCTAAATCAACATTTTTTCAAAAGATATACAGAAGGCCAACATGAAAAGATGCTCAACTTCACTAGTCATCAGGGAAATGCAAATCAAAGCCACAATGAGATACCATCTCACACCTATTAACACAGCTATTATCAGAAGGACAAGAAATACCAAGTGATGGCAATGATGTGGAGAAAAGGGAACCCTTGTACACTGTTGATAGGAATGTAAACTGGTGCAGCCACTATGGAAAACAACATGGAGGGTCCCTACAAAATTGAAAACAGAACTACCATATGATCCAGCAATTCCACTTCTGGTTATTTATCTGAAGAAAATGAAAAAACTCGCTAAAAATAATGTACACATCCTCACATTTGCTGCGGCATGACATACAATAGCCAAAATACAGAAATCACCCAAGTGTCCATCGATGGGTAAATGGATAAAGAAATTGTGGTGTGTGTGTGTGTGTATAAAATGGAATATTCAGCTGTTTAAAAAAAAAGACAAGAAATCTTTCCATTTGCAACAACATGGATGGACCTTAAGGGCATATGCTAAGTGAAATAAACATGACAGAAAAAGACAAATATCATATGATCTCATTTATATGTGAAATCCATTTTTAAAAAAAAACAAGCTCACAGATAAAGAGAACAGAGGCAGGAGGATGTGGGAGTGGAGGGTGGGTGAAATGGAAGAAGGGAGTCAAAAGGTACAAACTTCCAGTTATAAAATAAATGTCACAGGGATGTAATGCACAGCATGACAATGCTAGTTAATAATGTATTGTACATTTTAAAGTTCCTAAGAGAAAAAAATCTTAAAAGTTCTCATCACAAAAGAAAAGTTCTGTAACCATGTATGCTGATGAATGTTAACTAGACTTATTGTGGTGATCATTTTACAATATATACAAATATCAAACCATTATATTGTACACCTGAAACTAGCATAATTTTGTATGTCAATTATACCTCAATTAAAAAAAGGTAAATAAATGTCATGGGTATGTAATGTACAGCACGGTGACTATAGTTAATACTGTAATGTATGTACATTTGAAAGCTGCTAAGAGAGTAAATTTGAAAAGTTCTCGTCACAAGAAAAAAAACTGTAAATATGTGTCATGATGGATGTTAACTAGACTTATTGTGGTGACCATTTCACAAGATATACAAATATGGAATCATTATGCTGTACAACTGAAAATGATATAACATTATACGTCCCTTGTATCTAAGTTTTTAAAAATTTGCTCTGATTAAAAAAAAAAAAAAGATTGGGATAATGCTATCACCCCAATAAACTCTACTACTTAATATTTAGTAATTTACTTTGTACCTAGTCTATTTAAACATATTCCCATTAAGTAGATCAGCCTTTAATTAGGTACATTTTATGGTTTAACTAGAGGTAAATATGAGTAACCCAGTAAGAGGACAGTCATATAATTCATGTGTTAGAACTGTCCATAACAAATGAATATTTAACTATCTAAGGTGACTTGGTAGAGAACCACCAAACCTAATCAACATAATGCATTTTTAAAATAAATAATGTTTCCCCCCTCTGAACAGCACTTTAGAATTATAGCACATATGAACTATTAACATCCCTATGAGATAGATTTCATAATTCCCAGTTTACTGATGAAGACCAGAAGACTCAAAAACTGAGTCACTTGCCCAAGAACCCCAGTTAGTAAGAGGTAGGGCCAGAGCCTGAATGCAGGTCTCAGTTCCTGGACCTGCTGGACCTTGTACCTTAATCAGGTTACACGAATGCTCATATTATCAGCTCCCTTCAATGCCACCTTATTGTATACTATGTAGAGAGTTTATAATATTTTAGTTTTAAGAATGAGAAAGGCATGCAGTTTAATCGTACAATCAGCATCAGTAAGTTTTACACCAGCTACACAGAAGACAAAAACTGATTCATTGCAGGACTAAACCAAAGGTACTGATGTTAATTGTGCTTTGATTTAAAGTTAAAAAACCATATTACCACGTTATATTTTTCAGTTCTTTCTCCCTGTACTTACTCTTAAAAGGTGTTAAATATAAGATTCTTTTCACGATAAAAAAAATCATTTTATTAAGAATAGTACCACTATTTCTGCCAGGTGATTAGTTTATTAATTCTCCAGCAAAATCACCACCTGAGAACAAACTCATGGTGCTATGGGGAGGAAAAGAGAGGGAGAGAGGGAAGGAGGTAGAGAGAGGGGAAAGACTTCATTTCAGTATTTAAAATCTAGCCTAATTCACCATTTAATAATCTTTTCTAAAATGAGTAAGACTGAAATACAACTTCTAAGGGAAACATTTTTCTTCCCATGTTAAAATAACATGCTAACAGCTACCAAGGAAATATACTTTATGTACATTCATTTTCATAGATTCCAATTATGAAATGTGTTGCAATAAAATGGAGTGTATGAAAAACACTTAAGGTGAGCATCATTTTTACAAATTTTGCCAATTTGCAAATTTTACCCCTTCTGTCTCCTTACTTCAACATAAGATGACCTCTAAAACATCAGCAGCAGCTCATTATGGCACCTCCATAATCCACTTACTATTGAAGCTGAAGCTTGTTTCCCCTCACTCTGTGCTCAGTGAATGGAGCACAGCTGTTTTTTTGAAAAGGCTAGAGGTTTTAAAAACCTGCCAGCTCTTCATTCTCCCTCCAGTCACAGCTGCCAATATAATAAATTCTTTTCTCAATTCCATCTTTCTTGGGGTTAAAGGAGAGGGAATCAATTCCTGGGGATAAAAAGATCAAACTTTAGGGCTTCCCTGGTGGCGCAGTGGTTGAGAATCTGCCTGCCAATGCAGGGGACACGGGTTCGAGCCCTGGTCTGGGAAGATCCCACATGCCACGGAGCAGCTGGGCCCGTGAGCCACAATTACTGAGCCTGTGCGTCTGGAGCCTGTGCTCCGCAACAAGAGAGGCCGCGATGGTGAGAGGCCCGCGCACCGCGATGAAGAGTGGTCCCCACTTGCCGCAACTAGAGAAAGCTCTCGCACAGAAACGAAGACTCAACACAGTCATAAATAAATAAATAAATAAAAAAAAAAAAAAAAAAAAAAAAAAAAAAAGATCAAACTTTGAAACCAAAATCTACAATCCCAGGAATATGAGCTGCATAGCTCCAAATAGCAATAACAATTATAGAAATAGAATAATGGCTAATAATTATTGAAGCTGTACTATGTATCAAGCAATATGCCAGTGCTTAAAAGCATTATCTCACGTGATCCTCAAAATAACTTCCTGAAGTAGATACTATTATTATACTCATTTTGCAAATGGGGAAACTAAGTCTTAGAGCTAAGTACCCTATGCAAAATAGCTCTCAAGTGACAAAGATTTGAATTCAAAGGGCCTGAGAAATAAATTTAGGTCTTCAATGGCCAAGCTCCAAAGCTCTCAACCTCTAAAAGCCATAGGTCATTTTTAATATTTGAAAAATCTAAATGAAACAACCAATTAAACCATTTAACTGTAAATGCCATACAAGGTAGCTAAAATTGTAGTTTGTTTTTTTTTCCTTTAGTTGAACTTAACATCAATTCAGTATGGATAGCATATGCTGTTCTAATTACAGTCTTTGGTAAAAAAAAATGGGGAGGCAAATCATTAATAATCAAAGGTTTTGAGGAAAAATATTTTTGTAATATGGGATTCCAAATGAGAAAACAATTTAAGAGATCTCTTGTGTGAAAATTTGGGAAACAATGGACTAAATGACCTCAATGATCTAAGATGGAACTAACAACGTCTGATTCTTTGCCTAACAAACGCTTCTACCCCAGAAATATGTCTGCTCCACCCTTACTCCAGTCTCTTCCTCTCTCCCAATCTCACACTCATAACTCACCAGCTGCTTTTTATTACCATTGGCAGGCCTAGGAAACTTTGAGATTAGCTCTCAATCACTAGGATGAGCTGAATAAAGGCAGCTGAAGTTTACTCAACTTTTATTCTTTGCTATGAATCCTGGACAATTCTTTAATTTACCTGGTTTCCTCCAATTTTTTTCTGATTCTCCTCACTACTTGCTGACTGACTTACCCTCTGTCCAATTGCCTAGCTCTGCTTCTTCAACTACTGACCACCTCCTGGCAGCTGCTTAGGGTATGATCACTGGGTCTCTATCCTGGCCCCCATCTCTGGGATCTGGATCATACTGATGGACTAAGAAGCATCTAACTCCACCAGAGTTCACATGCTTGTGTCTCATAAGTGCTCTCTTTTCCCTTTTCTGCTTCCTTGCTAGTTCCACTTGACCTGCTACAAGCCATACTCTACCATGACATTCTAAAATGACCGTAATATTATAGCTGATTTTGGTTGGCACACACTCCATAAAATGCTATGCGCAGCTTGTGAACAAAAATTTTAATATCCGTAATTTCCTGGTGGTCCAGTGTTAGGACTCTGTGCTTTCAGTGCCTAGGGCCTGGGTTATATCCCTGTTTGGGGAACGAAGATCCCGCAAGCCGTGTGGTACAGCAAAAAAAAAAAAGTATAATATGAATTCGGAGATTGGGATTCACATATACACACTAATATGTATAAAACAGATAACTAATAAGAACCTGCTGTATAAAAAATAAAAAATAAAAAATCATACCCAATGTATAAAGTCATTATTTACTTTTGTACTTTTTTGGCTAGAGTTAACCAATGAAAATCCTAAAGGATGTTATACAGCTGACTCACAACCTCCCCATCCCCAACTCTCTGAATGAAACAACTTATGATTCACTTCCTTGGAATCTTTAGAAGTTATTTTTATTTCCTATATAATGACATTATCAAATCGTCAATAACTCTGAACTCTTTCTCATTCCCCATTTTACTTGCTCTGGACACTTTTTTCGCTCTTCAAGCTATCACTAGCCCCCCTGAATTTTAAAATGCAACTAGTTTGAATATTCTCATAGTAATTAGTGTAGTCCCAAATAGTCATGGACTAAGACTTAATGTATTGAAATAATACAAAATATTTCAAAAAACATCTATTTTTAGGTACTGGGAATATAACAAGTGCAAAACAGGACAATGTTCCTGCTCTAACAGACTTTACGTTCTAAGTAGAGGAGACACAGAAAACAAGAAGAGCAGCAGTGGTGAGTACTACTGCAGAGGACCGGAATCGGATGATCTAGGAGTGATTAGGTGACTATGTTAGATTGGGTGATCAATGAAGGAGGCTCCCTGGAATCTGAACGGCATTAAGAATCCAATACGGAGGGGAAAGTTGCTCATTTTGGAGTAGGCAACAATAAATACAAAGACCTTAAGACAGAAAGTAGGATCCCATGTTTATAGGAACAGAAAAAAGGCCAGTGTGGCTGAAGCTTAGGGGGCCAGGAGGACAGTGATAGCAGATGAAGTTGGAAAGACAAGCAGGGGTCAGCTCACCCAGGGTTTTTAATCCAAGTGCAAGGAAAGCCATTGGAGGGGGTTTTAAGCTTTACAAAGTCCTATCATTTGTGTACTAAAATGGCCCCTCTGGTTGCTATGCAGGTTACAGACTATAGCAGGTGAAGAACAGAAATAGGAAGATCCATTAGAGGGCACGCAGTAGTCCAGCTGAGAGAGGTGGTAGAGAGAGAAAGGTACAGAGATTCAGAAGGTTAGGAAGTAGAA
Organism: Balaenoptera musculus; assembly: GCF_009873245.2. Lineage (NCBI taxonomy): Eukaryota > Metazoa > Chordata > Mammalia > Artiodactyla > Balaenopteridae > Balaenoptera > Balaenoptera musculus. The sequence goes on along the minus strand of NC_045800.1, from coordinate 70,006,465 downwards.
CTGAGAGAACTTGGAGAAGACAGGTGAGAACAGGTGAGAAAAAAAGAAATCAAGGATAACTCCTACATTTTTCACTTGATGCACTGACTGGAGAGTGATGCAGTTCAGTGAGATGGGACAGGCTATGGAAATGTTGGTTTGGAGGGAAGCAAGGCAAGAGCAGAATTTTAGAGCTGGAAGAGATCTCATGGATCATTTAGTCCAACCACTTTATTCTAGAGAAGTAAAGTGACTCAAACTTGTTAATGCGACTTACCAAAAATGGCAAACTACCAGTACATTCTGGAAGAGCCACTGCCTCGGTTTACCAAGAGTTCTTAATCTTTTTGTGTCATAAGCCCCTTTAGTAGTCTAATCAAACTTGGAATCAAAATAATGTTTAAGTTTTTTAAGAAATTTCTTAAGTATGGGATTACAAAAAAACCAATTGTATTGAAATACAGTTATCAAAACAGTAAAAGAAAATATGATTTGGTAACACTATACGTGCTTCTTTATCAACTCATTCAATAATAAGACCTCATAGCAGACCTAATAACTACCACAGTTTCAGAGTAATGACATGTGGTGTAAGTAATATTTCAAGACACCTGAAACGATTTTAACGGGCTATGAAAATATTTGTGATTTCTACTGACAAAAAGTTAAAAGTACTACAAATATTCCTGTCGTTTGTTTCCTACATTCATAGCTGAAGGATATGCTAACTTTCAGGAAAGGTGTAGTGGGGAAAAGTGCAATTTTTCACCTTCTAAGTTCATGGCCTCCTGAATTCTATCCAGGAACACCTAATTTGTAGACCCCAAGTTAAGAGCCTTTGGTTAAATCCCTGATCATTTTCCCCCCAGATTAACATAATAGCCTTGGACTGATCACCCTGCCTCCAGTATTTCCTCAAATCCATCCCTCATCCTGATGAAGGATCACAAAGGCCCATCTAACAATACTCCCCTGCTTAAAGTCCTTGGAAGGGTTCCTCATAGCCTATAGATAGTATGGCACTGACAGCCATACACTCCAGGCTCTGCTTCTCTAATACAGTATTTCTACTTGATTTCCAGCATTGCACTGAACTTTCAAGACTTCCTGCCTGTGTTCTCTTCTCTCTTTTCTACTAGTATAAGACCCTACCAAAGTATCATCTTTCGAAGCATCTGAGTCCTTTCCCCCAAACAGAGCAATCTCTCCCTTTCCTATGAACTTCAAAATCAATAAACGTTTTCGCCTGGCACATTATCCTGGGCTGTGGTTATCTGCACATATTCTTTTTCCCATACATGACAGTATGCTTCTCCCAAATTCAGTGTTCTCCCCACTGCAAAAGGTGGTCTGAATATTTGTGCTGGATTTTTACTAATCTAAAAATAATATCTCATATCCCCATTACAGTGTTCAGCTTATAAAGGGATTTCGTACATCTTGTTTAATTCTCTTAATAACCCTATGAAGACAAGCAGTCTAACGGATTACCTTAATAACCCTATAAAAACAAGTAGTCTGGCTCTTTGGTGGGGCTAATGGCGGACTCCAGGAGGGCTCATGCCAATGAGTACTTCCCAGAACTTCTGCTGCCAGGGTCCTTGTCCCTGCAGTGAGCCACAGCCACCCCCCCCCCCGCCTCTGCAGGAGACCCTCCAACACTAGCAGGAGCAAAGACCTCCTGCCCCCTTCTTCAGACAGCAATGGAATCATACAGACTGAAAGTGAGGGGATGGAAAAAGATAGTCCATGCAAATGGAAATCAAAAGAAAGCTGGAGTAGCAATTCTCATATCAGAAAAAATAGACTTTGAAATAAAGACTATTACAAGAGACAAAGAAGGACACTATATAATGATCAAGGGATCAATGCAAGAAGAAGATATAACAATTGTAAATACTTATGCACCCAACATAGGAGCACCTCAATACATAAGGCAAATGCTATCAGCCATAAAAAGGGAATTCAACAGTAACACAATCATAATAGGAGACTTTAACACTCCACTTTCACCAATGGACAGATCATCCAAAATGAAAATAAATAAGGAAACACAGTTTTAAATGATACATTAAACAAGATGGACTTAATTGATATTTATAGGACATTCCATCCAAAAACAACAGAACACAATTTCTTCTCAAGTGCTCATGGAACATTCTCCATGAGAGACCATATCTTGGGTCACAAATCAAGCCTTGGTAAATTTAAGAAAACTGAAATCGTATCAAGTATCTTTTCTGACCACAACACTAGCCAGGACATGGAAGCAACCTAAGTGTCCATCGACAGATGAATGGATAAAGAAGATGTGGCACATATATACAATGGAATATTACTCAGCCATAAAAAGAAACAAAACTGAGTTATTTGTAGTGAGGTGGATGGACCTAGAGTCTGTCACACAGAGTGAAGTAAGTCAGAAAGAGAAAAACAAACACCGTATGCTAACACATATATGGAATCTAAAAAAAAAAAAGTTTCTGAAGAACCTAGGGGCAGGACAGGAATAAAGACACAGACGTAGAGAATGGAACTGAGGACACGGGGAGGGGGAAGGGTAAGCTGGGATGAAGTGAGAGAGTGGCATTGACATATATATCCTACCAAATGTAAAACAGCTAGCTAGTGGGAAGCAGCTGCATAGCACAGTGAGATCAGCTCGGTGTTTTGTGTCCACCTAGAGGGATGGGATGGGGAGGGTGGGAGGGAGGGAGACGCAAGAGGGAGGAGATATGGGGCTATATGTATATGTATAGCTGATTCATTTTGTTATAAAGCAGAAACTAACACACCACTGTAAAGCAATTATACTCCAATAAAGATGTTAAAAAAAAACAACAACAACAAGCAGTCTGAAGTTTTACCTTTATTTTGCAGATGAGGAAACAGAAGTCCAGTAAGGTAAACTGACTTGCTCAGGTCTAATCATTTAACGAGCTAGAGCTGGGATAATAAAACCAGGCTCCTTGGTACAGTGCTTATCGTAAACTGAAGCCAATGTGCCAGGCCCAGGACAGGTGAATAAAAAGCATGAGAGCGCTGCCTTCAAGAAACTTTTCAACATAATACCAATATGACCCTATTAGCAACAGTTTTTTTTTTAATATAATAGTACAAGGCCATTGCTGTACACCTGAAACTAACATAATATTGTTAATAACTATGCTCCAATATAAAATAAAAATTAAAAGAATAGTACAAGTCCTATAATAAAATTACATCATAAAGCTACACATTCCTTAATGTTTAAAAATATAACCAGTTTTCTCTTTTTCTGTTAGAATTTTTAACTACATTATTCCTATTATTCTAGACCGGAGAAATGAAAGCTGCTTGTAAACACTAGTTAAATATTACACAATTAACTAGAGGTTATTATTTCCATCTCTAAAAAGAGAAACTAAAGTGATAGCTTAATATTTTAAAAGACTTCAAGAATGTACCAATTTAAAATTGTCAAATAAGAACTAAGAATTCTTGACATTTATTATCCTGCTAATTCATATTTATTTTGATCAAGTTGCTGAAATTTTTAATGCGATTTTCACGTATTACAACGTGGCTAAGTATTTTGCTTATCAATAGTTCTCTCTTGTGAAATTTGAGGCTTATAGAAAACTGAGTTTTCAAGAGGGTGCTGCATGAACAGTAAAGAACAAAATTCAACTCAATTAAGCAAATATTTATTATTATATGTAAGGTTGGGAACGCACGATGAGATGTGTTAGACACAATTCCTGCTTTCAAGAAGCTTAAAACCTAGTAGGAAGGATGCCAATCATAAACATATCTACAATTTTTAAAATATGATATTTATTATGCTTTAAATGTGATGTTTTACATATCACACACCTTAGATAAACCTTAACATAAGCAGCTGGAGCAAAAAAAATTTTTCAAACATCCAAAATATCCTTATTTGGAATGAAAAATATACTGTATATACTACATATGATGGATATTACATAGTGGTGGAAATCTATGAATACAGTCACAAGTAACAACAGGATAAGTCTCAAAAATAGGATGCAGTAAAGAAGGGAAGGTGTTAGGGAAGGAGAGAAGGAAGAAAGACCACAGAGTATCTGGAAGGAGTTGTGAAAGAAAGATGAAGAGCTTCTTCGAGTGATTTTTAGCAAGGGGTACATGATTTCTTAGAACCAGGAATAAAATAATTTTTTTTTAAAAAGGAGGGTGGTAAATTATATAAAGGAATTTCAAGGTAAGGTAAGGAGAGGTAAGGAGAACTGAAATTCAAAGAATTAAGGATTGATAAGTATTCCACTCAAGTCCTTCCAGGGTTAGGGTGGATGGGATTGGAGCTTGATCAGAGCAGAAGTTCACAAACTTGAGAGCCCGAAAGAATGGCTCTAATTATTTAACCATATAGTTAATTTTATATCTAATTATGTTGAGCTTGTTTAAAAAGATCGCTAGGCCATACCCAGAGATTCTGATTTAGTTGGTCTGGAATAGAAACTGGAATCTATTCTTTTAAGAACCATCAATGGAACTCCTTTTTAATAACTTCTGGGGTTGAACTATGCTTCTTGAACAAGACCCAGGTCTGAACTTGGACCATGTGTATTCGTAAATCAGTTAGGATTACAGTTTGTCCTGGCCATTTGCACCACTTTTATAAATTATGTGTTTATATTTGTGCATTTTTTTCTACCAAGATTTTTTTTTTCATTAATAAGCTTCATTTTCTAGAGCAGTTTTCAGTTCACAAAAATTGAGGGGAAACGACAGAGTTCCCATATACCTTCTGTTCCCACACACGTACAACCTTCCCACTATTAACATCCCCACCAGAGCGTTACATTTGTTAGAACTGATGAACCTACATTTACGTATCATTATCACCCGAAGTCCACAGATTACATTAGAATTCTCTCTATTGTATATTGTATAGATGTGGACAAAAGTATAACGACATATTTATACCACTGTAACAACATACAGGATAGTTTCACTGCCCTAAAAATCCTCTGTCCTCTGCCTATTCATCTGCAAAGCTTTTAATTTTAATGAAGTCCAGCTTATCAATTATTTATTTCATGGATAATGCCTTTGGTGTTGTACCTAAAAAAAATCATTGCCATATTCAAGGCCACTTAAGTTTTCCCCTATGTTATCTTCTAGAAGTTTCAGAGTTTTGCATTTTACATTTAAGTCTATGATACACTTTTAGTTAATTTTTATGGAAGGCCATAAGGTCTATGTCTAGATTCATCTTTGCATGTGGATGTCCAGTTGTACCAGCACTATTCGTTGACAAGAACATCTCTGCTCCAACGTATTCCCTTTGCTTCTTTGTGTCAAAGTTCAGTTGACTATATTTATATGCTTTTATTTCTGGGCTCTCTATTCTATTCCACTGATGTACTTGTCTGTTCTTTCGCCAATACCATACTGTCTTGATTAATGTAGCTTTATAGCAAGTCTTGAAGTCGGGTAGTGTCAGTTCTGACTTTATTTTTCTTCAATACTGAGTTGACTATTGAGTCTTTTGCCTCAGCATACAAACTTTAGAATCAGTTTGTCAATATCTACAAAATTACCTGCTGGAATTTTGATTTGGATTGCACTGAACCTACAGATCAAGTTGGGAAGAACTGACATCTTGACAGTATTGAGTCTTCCTAACCATGAGCATGGAATATCTCTCCACTTATTTAGTCTTTGATTTCGTTCAGAGTTTTGGGGGTTTGTTTTTGTTTTTGTTTTTTTGCCACCCTGTGTGGCTTGCAGGATCTTAGTTCCCTGACCAGGGATCGAACCCGGGCCCCCAGCAGTGGAAGTGTAAAGTCCTAACCACTGGACCGCCAGGGAATTAATCAGAGTTGTATCATTTTCCTCAAATATATCTTAATTTTGTTAGGTTTATACCTAAGTTTTTCATTTGGGGGGACACTAAAGTAAATGATATTGTGCTTTCAATTTCAAATTCTACTTGTTCACAGATAGCATACAGGAAAGCAATTAACTTTTTTATATTAACCTTGTATCCTGCAACTTTGCTATAATCACTTATAATCCAAGAATCTTTTTGTCAATTACTTCGGATGTTTTACACAGACAATCATGTAGAAATAACACTGCAAACAAAGACAGTTTTATTTCTTCCCATTCAGTACAATTTTTTTCCCTTTTCTTATCTTATTGCATTAAGTTGGACTTTCAGTATGATGCTGAAAAGCAATGGTGAGAAGGGACATTCCTTTTTTATCCTTTCTTAGAATTTCTACCTCTCTGCTTACGCTGTCCATCTATGCTTGCATGTTGTCTAGTTTCCCCATTAAAACCCTTAGTATATTAATCATAGTTCTTCTTTAAATTCCTGGTCTGATAGTTCCAACATTCCTTCCACATCTGACTCTGGTTCTGATGACTGCTCAGTCGCTTCAAACAGATTTTGTGCCCTGTAGATGCCTTGTAATTTTTTGTTGAAAGGCAGACATGAAGCACTGGATAAAAGGCACTGTGGTAAAGTAGTGGTATGGTGGGGAAGGGGGGAGCATTCTATAGCATTCTATAGTCCTATGATTAGGTCTCAGTCTTCCAGTGACCCTAAACCTCTGGACTGTAAACTTCACCAATGCTTCTCAGTCCCCACCTCCCTTAGATGGGACAGGATGGCTGGAGGGGGCAGGAGTTATGTATTTCCCTTCCCCTACGTGTATGGCTAGAGGGGCTCAAATTGGGTTTTTCCCTTCCCCAGGTCAAAGGCTAGAGCTGGCTGGTGTGGGGTATTTCCCTTCCCCCAGTTAGGTTAGGCTCTGGTGAAATAGTTTCTCCCGAGGGCATACTTTGCTAAGAAGAGCAGAATGCACTGGTGTATTTCAAAATGGTTTCTTTTTCGTTCCCCTGCTTCCAGCAGGGGGAATTTTTCTTCAATACTAATTGTGAAGATCGGGTAGAGCTCCTATGACTGGATTCTCTTGCAGTTTTTAACTCTCGGAGTTGTCCACACTGAGCCGCCAGATTCAATTACAGTTTAGGTTTTCCTACCCTGGCACTGGTTCTTGCAGAGGTTTCCACTCCAGTGAGTTGTGATTCTCCGTATCTGCCTGTTTCTCTAATTTGGGAGACAGCAGTTTATCCTATGACCTATGACCTTACCTCTCTGAAGCATCTAAGAAGAATTGTTGATTTTTTAGTTTGTTCAGCTTTCTACTTGTTGTTAGAGTGGCAACTCCTAAGCTGCTTCTTACGTGCCAGACTGGAAACCAGAGATTCTGAGTTTTGAGACACATTTTTAATTAATGCTTCTTTTTATGAGTGCTTTGTATATTAAGAATATTAACCTTTGTTGGGTTTTACGAATGTTTTTCCCCAATTTGTCATTTGTCTTGAAATCTTATTTATATTGTTTTTTGAAGGCATAGGGGTTTTAAATTCTTATGCAATCAAGTCTATGAAATTTGCCTTTTTGGTTTCTGATTTTATGGCATGCTTTGAGAGGCCTTTCCATTATTATCATGATTTTATTACCTTCGCATGTTTTCTTTTTATACTTTCACGGTACTTTTAGTTTTTACATTTACAGTTCTTATCCATCAAGAACTACTTTTTCTTCAGATTTTATTAAATGGCTAGCTGGCTGTCATAAAATCATTTACTAAATAAATCCATCATGTCCCAACTGATGTAATATTCTACCTTTATCTTAGACTAAATACCTATATACAATTGGGTCTCTTTCTAGACTTTACTCTTGGCCAAAAAACAAAACAAAACAAAACCTGGCAACAGAGATACACCTCTAAAGGAACTGGATAGCTGGAGACAGGTGATAAAAGAAGACTAACAGACTAACTTCATTGTTCACCCTTTTGAATTTTATTCCGGGTGCTTTCAACTACCACTCAAAAACATCAACAAAAATTGTTTAAAGTTCTGCTTACTAGACATAACAGAATTATCAAATATTTCAGCTCTCTGTAAATGACATCATAACAACCCCCATATGCACCTGAACAATACCCAAAATCATAGATCTACCTTGATTTCAAAACCGGGAACTATGATTTAAATGAATAGTAAAAGTGCCTCAAATATGTCTAAATCCTTAATCATTGTAAGCAAAGCTGCTACCTCAAATGTATAAGAACCTCAGATGTGTTCCCTAGATCCAGCCATCACAGACATATTTTGCCTTCTTCATGGAATGTTAGCTAGTAACTATCAAATACTTAATTCACAATCTAATCTTTCACCTAGGGGCAGGACAGGAATAAAGACCCAGGCGTAGAGAATGGACTTGAGGACACAGGGAGGGGGGGAGGATAAGCTGGGACGAAGTGAGAGAGTAGCACTGACATATATACACTACCAAATGTAAAACAGATAGCTAGTGGGAAGCAGCCGCATAGCACAGGGAGATCAGCTCGGTGCTTTGTGACCACCTAGGGGGTGAGATAGGGAGGGTGGGAGGGAGACGCAAGAGGGAGGAGATATGAGGATATATGTATATGTATAGCTGATTCACTTTGTTATACAGCAGAAACTGACACACCATTGTAAAGCAATTATACTCCAACAAAGATGTTAAAAAAAAAAAAGAATCTAATCTTTCTATTCTAATGCAATCCAATTACTTTATTTTCAATATTATTTCTTTATAATTTGATTTCAATGTCAGCTGCCAAATTTGACCTCTGTTGTAACCATAATGCCATAAAGCAAACTCGCTAAGACAAAAAACATTCATCTGGCAGCAGATGGAAAAACAACAGGTTTTGTCTTTTAAGTCATTCTCTTTAAGATCCTCTCCCTCACACTATTTTCTAAACAACTATGAAAGGTAGGCTCATTTAGTCATTTTAGCCTTTCTGTAAATAAAAATATTTTCAAGCACTTGAAATACTCCTCCAACAGAAGTGTGAAGGTGACCTAGTATTTAGTTTCAATAGCATACTCATTAATTATATAGATTAGATACTATCTCTGTACCCTGTCATTCTCTCACTATCTGCTCTCCTAGATACTTTCCCACTCTCTTTTTTTTTCCTAATAAATAAACTCCTTTAACATGTAGAAGACACATATTCCACATATTTCCCAGGAACTCTAAGTGAAAACGCAGAAGAGAAACCAATTCTTTTTAACAGTCTAATTACCCTTAGTTTTTAAAACCCCTTGCATTTGATCATCATAACATTATCATCCCCATTTAACAGGAAACAGATCGACCTGCCACACATCACATTACTGGCAATTAAAATAGGTCTCCTGATGTCCTTTGCCCTAAATATGCTGCATCCCACCATGATTAAACTCAATACCCAAAGAAAACTCTTTGTAGAATACAATGAAGGAAGTACTCAAATGAATGCTAGTAATATATGTTTTTTAAAAATCAATGTTTAGTATTTAAAGAAACAATTTTCCATCTTGTAAACAAGAAATGATCTCAAGTACGCCAAAACAGACCACACTTTAAAAGGCAGCAGGTAATGTATTTCCTTTTTTCCCACTGTCTCCAGAGCCTTGTCTTACACCATGAAGCACTTACCTAATGGCCACCTACTACTAAATCTCAACTATACACCCACTACTAAAATCTGGGTACTTCCCAAGTGAGACTTCTCCTCAGATGAAATTACTCTTTGTTTAGGCTAAGAGGTCTCAACCATATCAGGCTTGATGTCCCCCTTTCATAAAATATTTTCCATCTTCTGCTTTATCACCCTGAAATGAAATTTAAAACAATCTCCCTACAGACTTCAAACAAACCCATGTATCCTAAATAAAATATGAATGGAAAAGCGAAATGAAAATCATTTAAAATAAGATAATGTGTATTTCAATATATTAATCTTGAAACAAAACTGAACTAGAAGACATACAAGAGTAATTAGTAGCTAACCATGACAGCTATGAATGCAAAGTAGTTTGTGATGCAATTTTCCAAAACTGTAAACAACTTTTGATTAAGTTGTGAACAAAACAAATGTTTCTTTCGCACAACAGTTGCACGGAAACAGACACTGGAAAATTCAGTCTCAGTTAAAACCATGGTTTATATGTAAAATGGAGGTTCCAGGTTCATATAATTACACGTATTACACAAATGTCAGGCAGGATATTCCTAAACCTTGCAGGACATGGGAACATTCTTTGTCCAGGACAGCCCATGCATTTACAAAGAGCATATATATATATAGCATCCCTGGCCCCCACCCATCAAATGCTAGTGGTTAGCCCCAATCACTCCAACAACCCCCCAAAAATGCCTCCCAACTTCCCCCTAGAGGGAACCCCCATCTGGACCCACTGCCTTAAACACAATTCAACTATCACAGTATAACATAAAGAGCACTTGGGAAGCATGGATTAGAGTTCCAGTTCTATCACCTATGCGTTATTTGGTCATGCAGTGAGCTCTCTAAACCTCAGTTTCCAGTGTACAAAACGGGAATAAACACTACCTAGGCTCTGAGTTGTAAAAGGTTGACTCCACAAATTGTCTGTAGCACAGGGTAGGTGGTTTCCAACACTCGGCATATTGAGATGTGAAGAAGGGGGCTGTTGCAGATTGAGAGCAGCAAAAAGTGACATGAATGTGGAGGAGGTTGAAGATATAACAAGCATACAGGATGAAATTTAACACACAGCAGCCTCCAGACATTTCAGAGAGCAGGCAGCAGTCCTATATATCTCAACAACCCCGAAAGCATTAGTGTTTTACGATGCAGTGAAATAATATTCAGAATGATGACCCCCCCAAAATAAGAAGGCAAGAAAGACATCTTTAAGAGACTTCCACTGTTCAAGGCTGAAAGTTCATAAAGTTTTCATACTTAAGAGAGTGACTGTACTAAAAAACATTATTCGAACTTTTACTGGGCAATTACCCTATTCTAGACACTAGGAAAACACAAATAACTAATATACCATACCTGTCCTTAAACATTTTACTAATCAGTAGATTAGGCATAGGTAAAACATAACCATTATATAAAGCAGAATGACACAGGTATTAAATAGATATTCAAGCAATAAATTATGGGGGCCTAGAGAAAATTATGAATAACTATGAAAATCAAGGACATCTTCATGGCAGAGCACACTGAAAAAGACTCTGACAGGTAGAGAATGGGGCACAAATCACTCAAGAAAAAATGAAGTCCAGGCATAGGCACTGAGGATGAAAATACAGCTTGGTTCAGAGAAAAATGGTAGGGAAAGGGTACTTTAGAGGCTGGGAGGGCAGTAAAAATTAAGGCTGTAAAAAACATTTCAGGACCTGTTCATGGAGGAATCTGAATGCCATACAAGTAACTTTGAGTTTTACTGGGCAAGAGAATTTTCCAGAAAACTGGTGTTTATGTGGCATACGTGATCCCCAAATAATGTTGAATAATGGCCAAAAATAAGATTCCGAACAAATGCAAATTTTCATTAGTGAGATCCCTGAAATTAAAATATACTTTCTAAATATGGGTAAATAAGCAAAAAGAACCTATCCCAAGAGTAGAAAGCAGTTTCTGATTTCATTCCTTAAATAATGAAAATATTATTAAATGTATTGAATCTGGGACCTTAAAAGAATTCAAGATAATCTTATATTTGCTTTTGATTTTCTCCCAAGCAAGTAGTAGAACGTTCTAAACATGTATTTAGCAGGCTTTATGTCACCCCTGGAAGGCAAGAGGTAAACTGTAGTATTATCAGCCTCTTTTTACTATGGGGAAACTGAGGAACAAAAAGAATAAATTACAGTATGGTCACAAAATAAGCTGTTATACTTCCTGGGGCTTTCAACTTTCAATTAAAGGCTTGAAGTGCCCATTTCATCCTTTATTCTTCGTACCATCTGAACACTAGAATTATCTTTTATTATCGTCTTAAAAAAAAAAAAAAAAAAAAGATGAGAATTAAACTTTAAGATCACTTTCTCGACTTGGTACTGCCACCAAAAAAATTAGAGTTTAAATTCTGTCTCCTGAAATTATGATAACTGAAAGAGCTGTAAGGTGTAAGCAGTAATCCAACCTCCCCAAAAATAGACAGCTGTAAATAGCATGACAGGTCAGGAATCCTAGGCCCAACTTTTACTTTGAATATCTAGCAGGTCAGAGGTGTGTTTGTAAAACAGGCTTTGCAGATGTTGTGATGGAAAGTTGCCTTAAGAGGCCCAGAACAGTGGTATCTATACACCCACTACTGCAAACTTGAAATCCAACGCTTTCCTCCTTCTGCCCCTCCCTGCACTGCACCAGTCACCAGAAGACTCCTGGTACACACAGGCCTGTGCAAAGATCCTCCCGACGTTTGCCTTAAAATGCGGTACTCTGAGGACGTCCAGGGCCTCAGTGAACAGTGAGAACACCGGATGTGGCTAAACACATCTCAAAATCTCTCCTCTCCAGAATCTAGGGCCTAGTCTAGAGGGTTCTATCGGACACAGAGTTCCTGCTACTATTTTGCTTTTCACACAGGCACTGACAACCCCTATCCACACGTCCCCTTCCTCAGCCTCCGCCTCCCCCCCCCACCCCCACCCCCCACGCCAGGTGGACTGCCCAGGGACAGAAAGAGCAGGAAGAGGGAAGTGAGAGCCCAGATATCCGCGCCACAACGCCATCCGGCGCGGGCCGGGGTACCGCCAGCCCAGCCCCCGGAGCCCAGCAACCCAGACCTGGCCTCGGCCAACGCGCCGCCGCCGCCGCCGCCGCCTATCAGCGGAGCGCAGGGGCGGGGCTGGCTGGCTCGGCGGCGGCTCCGCCGGCGGGCGGGGACGGGCGGGGGACCGACCGCAGCGCAGCTCGGGCCGCCGCGCGCAGACACGGGGCCCAGCTCCCGAGGGCGCCAGCGCGGCCCCGGGGAGCGCGAGGAGCCGGCGAGCGCGCGGCCTGCTGTTGGCGGCCTGGTCCGCCACGCTCGGCGCCCACCCGCCCCCGAGGTGGGGTCCAAGCCCCCGGGAAGATGGTGTCCTGGATCATCTCCAGAGCCGTGGTGTAAGTGCCGCTCACGGCGCCCCCGAAACCCCCACGCGAGGCCCGGGGGAAGGGTGGGGGGGCTAGGAGCCAGGAGGAGAAGGCAAGGCCGGGGCCTGGGCGGGGTGGGCTGGCCCGGCCTCGGGTCTGCCCGGGGTCTGGGAGCCCTCGGCCTCCTCACCCTAGTCCACGTCGCTGCGGGGCTCCCTGCGTCGGCCGAGGGCCCGGCGGCTGCGGCGCGGCCGGGCTGCGTGCGGCTCGTCTGCCCTGCTCCCCGGAGCTGGGTGGGCAGGCGCGCAGGGCAGGCGGCGCGCGCTCCCCGCTCCCGCTCCCCGCGCTGCGCGGCACCGCCCTGCGGGCCCGGGAGCGGCGCGCCTGGCGGCGGCGCCCTGCGCAAGCTCCTCAGAAACTGAGCGCGGGAGGCTCCGCGATCCTCCTGAGGATGCAGTGGCAGCGCCGAGCCTTTGTATCGTGCGTTGCGGGTCTCCCAGGGCGGCTGATCACGTGTGGTAGGAGGAGAGATTTGTCTAAAAATCGAGACCGCTCCCAGCTCAGATCCCTGGGAAGGGTCTCAGGTGACCCGAGGTTTACAGCTTATCGAGAAAGGAGCTTATTATTGAATGGTGACACTCGCCTGTTCGTCCAGATCCCAGAATTTGGCGCTATCTTAGTGGAAATATTTGCAAAGGAATTGAGAGGCTGCAGGTGCCTGTTGCCTTTTTTCAAATTATCGGTTCATTGTGTTTTTACCAACAAGTGCTACAGGCCCGTAAGAAAAAAATTAGTTGAGTTGTTGTGTTTACTCTGTAAAGGTATTTGTTGGGCTACAATTTAATTTCCTCCCATCCTCCCTGACTTAACCCCCTCCTCGAAAACAAAAGTCACGAAGTAAACAATGACGTAGTTACAGCCAGGGGCCCGTGGATTCATTAATCATGATCTCTGTAGGAGTAGTATTATCTCTGTACCTTTATGAAATGTTTTTATGAGGTGGTAGGCTTCTCTGATTAGCTTTATAATGTGGGAAAAGTAACATTACCAGATTTTTAATTTATTTCTCAATGGGGAAAAAGAACTAATTTTTCTGGGTTTTTGGTTTTTTTGGTTTTTTTGGAGAGTGAATTAATCGCCTAGTAGCCCCGTTTAACCTGATTTACAGTAGTATTCAAAATGTGTCATTTGATTGTCTTAATCAGTTTTTTCTTCCTCGGTATAGTTTTTAGCTTTAAAGCTTCAGAGTGTCCCGTGTTCATCTGTAGAAAACTAAAACTCAAGAAATGAAAGCATAGCAAAGATATCTTAAGATTTTTTTTATTTTTTAGCCTTTTGGGGCCTTCTTTGAGTCTACAGTTTCATCACACAGACATACCGTTCCCGACCTAGAAGATGTCTATCAATTGTTGTGTCAGCACCTAGGAAAGAAATCAAGTATCCCATTAAGACTTTTTTTTTTTTTTTTTAATTCTCTGGGTTCCTTTAACCAGTTCTTTAACTGACAGAAAATTGTGAAGCACTTTTAGTTTTCATTACTCAAAATCAGATTTTTGTTTTTGATCATTAACTATGAGTATGAGTGTCTTTTCTAGGTGCTATCTAGAACACAAAGGTTATTAACACATAACTGATCTTAATGGAACTGCCAGTTGGAATACACTGATACCTGCAGTACAGGTCAAGTCTTCTAAGAGTTACACCCAGAGCAATAGAGTTTAGACAAGGAAGGGAATATATCTGGTTGGAGAATCAGAGAAAGCAAGGGAGATACATTTGAGATGGGCCTTAAAGGACAGACCGAAATTCGACAGCCAGAGATGAAAAAGGAGAGGATTCCAGATAAAGGGATCACTGTGAGCCAAAGAACAGAGGAGGGAAAGCCCAGATTAGTTACCTAGGGCTAAAGAGACTGAGGAGAGAGAAAGCTGGAAAGGTAGGCTGGGGCCTGTTTTCAAGGAATTTCATGAAGAATTGACAGCTATTATTAGGCAGCAATGGCCTTGCTTTAGAAGATTGTCTCCCTGTGTGAGATGGTTGTGAATGGAGAGACTCTGAAGATGGGGAGACCACTTAAGGGGTTCCCTAACTGGAGAGAGAGTATTAAAGCCCGCAATGCTAGAACCTACAGAATTGAAAGTGTGAGGCAAAGGAAAGGGAGCAAAATAATGAGGGAAAAAAGGTCATGGGAATGTATTTATCAAGTGTCTGGAAATGTATTTCATGAGCCCTTGAACAATTAGCATATTAAAAAAGCGCACTTGTCAGGGAATATAAGCATCATTATATTTTGCCCCTACTCTCTAAGCACTGAATGTTTTCTACTCCCTTGATCACACATAACAGCACAAAGGATCAACCCCCAGGGTTTACACAAACTTGGAAACCTTTTTCACACCAGCAGATAGATTTACTACATTCTTTCTAATCTACTGGAACAGCCAGCTAGTCCTGAGCCTGAAGAAAGATCAGACAGTTCTCTCAACATGAACGTCTGGTGGCACGTGCAAGGAACATAAGGACCCTCTTTAACCAGAGCTCCCTGTGTGCATGAGCACTTTCTCCCCAAGCCCTGTGGCAGACCATTTCTGGGAAGAGCAGTGACTTGGTTATCAGACCTGGATGCCAGTTAATAGTTGCATGGTCCTGGGCAACATACTAAACCTGAGCTTCATTGTTCTTGTCTTAAAATGGTTATAATATTTACCTCCTTAAAACTGTTGTAAAGATTAAATTAGTTTAACTAAAACACACCAAATGTGGTGCCTGGCATTTGTTGTGCACTTAATACGTAATATGTACATAGATTTTTTTTTTAACGAGGGAGAGGAGTAAGATGGTATAGCAAGAAGTATCACTGGACTATGATTCTCATTATTGTTATCATTGGGAACCTGGAACTTAGAACTAGCTTTGGTTGTATTAACCAGCTGAATGACCTTGAGTCAACCTGTCACTGATAGTAGACCTCCGTTTCTTACTCTGTAGAGGTAGAGGGATCTGGTAATCTCAAATCTTTTTAAGATTTTTTTGACGTGGGCGATTTTTAAAGTTTTTATTGAATTTGTTACAATATTGCTTATGTTTTATGTTTTGGTTTTTTGGCTGCGATCGAACCCGCATCCCTGCATCGGAAGGCCAAGTCTTAACCACTGGACTGCCAGTGAAGACCCTCCAAACTCTTTTGTACAGCTGTAGCATTCTGTGATGCTATGAGAGGATTTTCATTTTTTTTCCAGTCTGTTTAAAATCAACTTACCTTAATTTTACAGGCAAAATGGAAAGGTTAGTTAGCAATTATTAAGGGATAGTAATCTGAGACTACCAAATGATATTATATGTGATACAATATGTGATACCCATAACCTTACCTTTTAAAACATGATTCTTAGAGGTGGAGGGAAACCCCATTTTTCTACCTTTTCTTAATTTGTGTATACAACATAGATCGTGGTGAAGATCAGGACTAAAGACTGCCTGAATTCAAATATCAGCTCTGCCATTTAGTATTGGCTATAGCCTACCCCATAAGATTAAATGTGCTCGCATACAATGATGTCCATTCTCCATCATCAGGTAGATGGTAAGTATTCAGTAACTGTTAGTAGTTGTTACTAGAACAAGGAAGCACGTATTTCGCTATAGTCCCAGCATACTGAATGTTTAAACTATTTTCAGTTTACATTTTTCTTTGTCTCTTTGTGTAGGTGACATACTTGTAATTAAGAGTATAGTAAAAATTTTTTTAAAAATTAATTAATTTATTTTTGGCTGTGTTGGGTCTTCGTTTCTCTGCGAGGGCTTTCTCTAGTTGCGGCGAGCGGGGGCCACTCTTCATCGCGGTGCGCGGGCCTCTCACTGTCGCGGCCTCTCTTGTTGCGGAGCACAGGCTCCAGACGCGCAGGCTCAGTAGTTGTGGCTCACGGGCCCTGTTGCTCCATGGCATGTGGGATCTTCCCAGACCAGGGCTCGAACCCGTGTCCCCTGCATCGGCAGGCAGATTCTCAACCACTGCGCCACCAGGGAAGCCCATAGTAAAATATTTTTTACACTGCTGTTGTTATATGGTAAGCATCTTCTACGTTGCTCTGAAATCTTATATCTTCTGTTTGATTAGGCCAGTATTCATAATTTTCATAGCCATTCTTCCATTTTTTAATTTTCCTTTTAGATCATTTCTAACATCATTATCATAGTTAATGCTACAATGTAATTTTAGTGCTGCAATGGACATCATTTATATATACTTTTTAGTATTTCCTTAGGATAAATATCCAAGAGGAGTATTTCTGAGTCAAAGGCTATAAATATTTTTATGACCATTGATACCAATTTCCAAATTGCTGTCCAGAAGGATATTAGTATTTTTCACTGCCACCAACAATGTATGAGTACTGTCTTTATGACAGTGTAGCCAGACTAGGAGGCTTTAATTTTTTTTATACTTTCCTAATGAATATAACAGATCTCACTGTTTTTTTTGCATTTTGTTTCTTATTTGCAAGGCTTAATATTTGTTCTAATATTTACTAATTATATCACATATTGTGCAAATAATCTTTATGCACTTTACCCATTTATCTCTTGGTTAGCTGATAATTTACTTGTTTGTCTGAGCTCCTTACATAATAAAGAAATTAGCCTTAAATCCTATCTGATGCAAGTATGTTTCTCAATCTCTCCGTCCTTCTCTTTAGATATTTTACTTTTACTTATATAGAGAGTTTATAGTTTAAATGCAGTTCACAGTTCAGCTTGTTCATTTTTTACTTTGTGATTTCTTTTTCACTTCTAAATATGAAGTATTTACTCCAGATATTTGATTAGCACTACTTTGTCATATAGAATTAGATAAATTTGGAGAATTCCTTTTAAATTCCATAAATCTGCATTTCCCTTTTTACATCTTAAACACATTTTAATTTTCCTTTTACCATAATTTTATTATCTGGCAGTACTAGTAAAACCTCAGTCTTCTTTCTTTAATTGATCCTCTTCCATTATATTTAATGGGTATCTTTAGAGTCTAAATTAACATACCTAAAAAACCATACTCCAGCAGTTTTCCCCTTTCTTTCCAACTTCGTCTGTTTTCCCTCTCTGCTAGATCTTTCTTGTCAGCATGCAAACATGCTATTGTTGCTCCCATCTTAAAAAAAAAAAAAAACCTCTTTCAGCCTACTATACTTTTCATCTCATTTACCCATTTCTCTCCCTCTCTTTAAAGCAAAAATCTCCTCAGAAGATAGTCTATATACACTTTCTCCACTTCCTCTCCTTTGGGTCACTCGCGAACCCCTACCGTTTAGGCTTTGCCACCAACCACTCCACTAAAATTACCCTTCCGTAGGTCAGCAGTGGCCTCCACATGGCCAAACTGGTCCTCATCTGACTTATCAGCAGCTTTTGATACAATTGCTCATTCTCTCCTTGTAGTACTTTCTTCACTTGGTTTCCCAGAAACCTTGCTTTTTTTGTTTTCTTCATAACTCATTGGCCACTCCCTGCCCAGTCTCCCTTGCCACACTCCTCCACATGCCCTGAATTACTAAAATTGACGTGTCCAGGGGCTTAGTTCTCAAACCTTTTTTCTCGTCTATCTACACGCCTATGAGGACTCTCGCTAATTTATATCTGCAACCCAGACCTCTGCTGAACTCATGATCATATACATTTTTAAATGCTTACTTAACTCTACTTGGAAACATCTAGAAGTCATCTTGAACTTAAGATATCCAAAACTGAACTCCTGAATTTCCTTTTTGATCTGACTGTGGCAGCCTGCCCCAGCTCAATTCATGACAACTCAGTCCTTCAGTAGTTCAAGCCAAAAACCTTGGCATCATCCTTGATTCTTCTTTTTCTCTTGTTCCCTGCCTTGAATACTACAGTAAATCTTGTTGACTCTACCTTCAAAATATACCCAGCATCCACCCAGTTCTCACCACCTTTACTTACATTACCTTAGTCCAAGCCAGCATCATCTCTGAAATGTATTGTTACAAAAGCAGCCTGTTTCTACCCTTCGTGTATGTGTTGGTTAAGATTATGACAGGATTAATGAAAAAGATCTTGAGTAATTTTTAAATCCTTGGGAACTTGGAGTGCAGTCACAATTTACTAGTGATATTTTTCTTCATATGTGCTTTAAATATTTTTAAATGGTTGTAAAATCTCAATGATGGCTAAAATTGTTTCTTTCAATTAGGTTAAGGTAGATTTTAACTTTATTTACCAGTTTTGATGAGCTCCATCATGTAAATGTTCATGAGTTGTGTCTAAGAATAGGATACTTACTGCTATTAGACCATGGGAAATAAGGAAAATAGGAGCAATGAATTTTTCAAGGAAATTGGACAAGTTAAAAATCTTAAACATGTAATTTGTTGTGAATGTCCTGAAAGAGGTCATTTTTGCTTCATTAAGACAGAAAACACATCCTAAACTATTGGGTCTTGTTTTCATTGCATAGGCCAGAACTTCCAACAAGATTCCTTTATTAGCCTTCATTTCAAAAACAATTTGCTTTTGTCCATTTTTTGTCACTGCTGCTATATTAGCTATTTCTTTTTGCACTAGATTTTTTAACCCTTTTAGGGTAGAGATTTTTATATTCTCTTCTTTCAGTATAGATTTAAATGTTTAAATAGTGCATTACAATAATAATAGCATAAGTGGGTAACTTAAATGTCTTAAATAAATACGATATTACTGTTGTAGTCATCATATGGAAAAAGATTACTGCTGAGTCTCTGTTAGCAGAACATGAGCTTATTTCTATGTCATTGGTTATGCATTTGCCCTAAACTACCCCTTTCATAGCATTTTTTGAAGTTAAATGAAAGGTTAAAGATAAAAATTATTGTTATAAGTGTCTTTATTTTTACAAAACTGTCCGTTAAGGGTTTAAGCATATTTACCTCTATTACTGAAGTAAATTGACCAGCTTCAGTCATGTTGGAATTACAGAGACCACTATAACTAAAAATCTGGTGAGATGGCGTACTCACTAAGATACTGTGGACAGAGACAACAGTAGCAGTTGGAATGAAATTATTTAACCATGGCTAAAGATTATTTGAAGAGCAGACTAGCTAATGTTAGAATATTATACAGCTATTCATATCGATATTCAAAGTGTTTTTTATTTCCTTTGAAGATCCTTTAAATATGTCAGGGTTTCTTAACCTAGCACTATCGACATTTTGGACTGGATAATTCCTTCTTATGGGGGCTGTCCTGTGCCTTGTAGACGGTTTAGCAGCATCCCCGGCCTCTCTTCACAAGATGCCAGTAGCACCCGCACAGGTTTAAGAGCCAAAAGTGTCTCCAGGTGTTGCCAGGCTCTCTTGGTGTGGTCCTCTACCAGATACAGTCTGCTCAGCATCCCCATCTGAAAATGGCTTTGTTGTTGACTCTTTGCTGCTTCCATGGGAGAAATTATAGGCCATAATAATATATGGAAATTCATAAACATCTTAGGATCTCGCTTAAGAATTTTCTGTATAAAATACTGTTGCTGATCAATCTGTCATAATTTTTTATTACTTATTTCAGAATTAATTTCTATTTCAGTATTTACAGAGAATTTCCCCACACTGATGAAAATCGCTGTTACAGTACACTTTGAAAATAATTTTTATAATCACATATTCTGCATATCATTCTTATAGTCCTTCTTTTCTAAATTTATGAATGAAACGTGGTTTACAAGTTACAGTTTTCCTGGTCCTAGATTAGGATTTGAATACAGAGCCAAAGGTTACAAGTATGTTGCTTTCTTTACTATTAACAGTGTCATCAACTCTGCAAAAGCAGAGCTACCAAAGAAAAATTGTGAAAACGAAAGTCATAGGAAAAATCTGTACATAATAGACTTGTACTGGCCAGAAATTCAGAGTATAATTTCAGAATGTATTCAAATATATCATTGCTGAGAGCATTAATATTTTCAATAATGATATGTCCATTTTAGGAAGGAATTATTCTCACCCATAAATAAAACCAAGCAGTTTGGCTGTGGAAAATTTCCTTAACCTTTTGTCATGTCACATTTCTGAGTAATGTATTAGTTTTCTAGGGTTGCTACAACAAAGTACCACCAACTGGATAGCTTAAACAAAAGAAAAGTATTGTGTCAACAGGGTTCTTCCGTCTGCAGTCTGTGAGGGAGAACCTGTTGCATGTCTCTCTCCTAGTCTGGTGTTTTTTTGGCCTTCTTTGCATTCCTTGGCTTGTAAATCATCACCCTGATCTCTGCTTTCATCTTCACCTGGCATTCTCCCTTTGTGCCTGTCTCTGTGTCCAAATTTCCCATTTTTATAAGGATACAAGTCATACTGATTAGAGCTCACCCTGATTACCTCATTTTAACTAGATTACCTCTGTAAAGACCCAATCTCCAAATAAGGTCACCATATCTTTTTTAGGGGGACACAACAATCTCTTTTATATATCTTGAGGAAAACTAGTATATGGCAAGGAATAATTTGAGGGATTGGATTAGAAAAGTAGGGAAAAAAACTAACAAAACAGCTGTCTTAATATAATTTGAGTTGTCATATGGGAGAAGGAATACTGATTTTTCTATCTTAACTGTGAAATGCAAGGCTAGAGCAATAGGTAGATGTCATAGCAAAGACAATTTTATTCAGTGTTAGGGAAAACTTTCTAACACCTGAAGTTGTTCAACATTGTGACTGACAGTCCCATGTGTGCAGTGTGCTCTCCGTCACTGGAGGCATGAAAGGGAGAGTAGAAAGCTAGTTAAAGATCTTGATTATATTACTTGTATGCTTCCTATGGAGAATCGTAGATGAAGTACTCTGAAGCATTTTGTGTTTAATAAAACTACTTAGATATTTACATGAATACATTAACCTTGTATTACAACAATATCAAGAATAATTAATAAACAGCATTGTTTGGCATTAAAAAAACAGCGTGATTATGTACAGCACTGAATAAATTATATGCTAAAGCTTCTACTAATGTGACACTCTTTCATTGTCAAAGTGTGATCAATCTTAATGGCTCCCAAAATTTGGGATGCGCTTTCACCAAAACTGTGAAGTGGATAAACTGACTTTATTCTATGAAGACAGCATCACACTGATACCAAAACCAAAAATACCACCAAAAAAGAAAATTACAGGCCAATATCCTTGATGAATATAGATTCAGAAATCCTCAAGAAAATATTAGCAAACTGAATTCGATAACACATAAAAAAGAATACACACCATGACCAAGTGGGATTCATCCCAAGTTCACAAGGATGGTTCAGCATACGCAAATCAATCAATGTAATGTACCACATTAACAAAAGAAAAGTCAAAAACCACATGATCATCTCAATAGATGCAGAAAAAGCACTTGACAAAATTCAGCATCCATTCATGATAAAAACTCTTACCAAAGTGGGTATAAGAGAGAACATAACTCAACATAATAAAAGCCATTTATGACAAACCCACAGCCAGTATAATACTCAATGGTGGGCTTCCCCGCTGGCGCGGTGGTTGAGAATCCACCTGCCAATGCAGGGGACACGGGTTCGATCCCTGGTCCGGGAAGATCCCACATGCCGCGGAGCAACTAAGCTCGTGTGCCACAACTACTGAGCCTGTGCTCTAGAGCCCGTGAGCCACAACTACTGAGCCCACGTGCCGCAACTACTGAAGCCCGCGCGCCTAGAGCCCGTGCTCCACAACGAGAGAAGCCACTGCAATGAGAAGCCCGCGCACCGCGACGAAGAGTAGCCCCCGCTCGCCGCAACTAGAGAAAGCCCGCACGCAGCAACGAAGACCCAACACAGCCAAAAATAAATAAATTAATTAAATTAATTTATTAAAAAAAAAATACTCAATGGTGAGAAGCTGAAAGCCTTCCCACTAAAATCTGGAACAAGATAAGGATGCCCACTCTCGCCACTTCTATTCAACATAGTGTTGGAAGTCCTAGCCACAGCAGTCAGACTAGAAAAGCAAATAAAAGGGATTTCCCTGGTGGTCCAGTGGTTAAGGCTCCATGCTGCCAATGCAGGGGGCCCAGGTTCCATCCCTGGTCAGGGAACTAGATCCTGCGTGCCGCAACTAAGACCCGGTGCAGCCAAATAGATAATTTTTTTTTTTTAATTGGAAGGGAAGAGGTAAAATTGTCACTATATGCAGATGACATGATACTATATATAGAAAACTCTAAGGACTCCACACAAAACCTACTAAATCTAATAAATGAATTCAGCAAAGTAGTAGGATACAAGATTAACATTCAGAAATCGGTTGCGTTTTGTTTTACTAACAATGAAATGTCAGAAAGGGAATGTAAAAAAACAGTACCTTTTAAAATCGCACCAAAAAAAAAAAATACCTAGGAATAAAACCTGACCAAGGAGGTGAAAGATTTACACGCTGAGAACTATGAAACATTAGAAACGGATCAACTGATTATTTTTCTTTAACATTTGAGAGTCCCTCAAGAACAACGAGCAGTAGTATCCATGAGTGCTGACTTAAAGGATATGGGAATAGAAGAGAACAAACTTAGTGATATTTGCCTGATGGGTGTCATTACGGCCATGATCAGTTCTTCACTGCTTTGTGCCTGTGTTTTCTATGGGAACACTGACCAATCTCACTATTGCTGAACAAACTTCCCAGTTGTTCATTTGATGTTTGTTTATTTGCATTATATTTTTTAATCATTACTTTTTATCAACCTTAGTTTCTATTTCTGATTTTCTGAAATATGGGGCCTTTCACTTTTCACTTTGTAAACCTAGGCTAATTTTGCCAATATAAATGATAATGGTTTTAAGGTGTTTAATGGATCATGAATGTATACGACAAAGTGTTCTCTAAAGATATGCCTCTCGGTCCATATAAAAGAGACTTGCTAGTGTATAAATCTTAAACAATCTAAAAATATTAAAGTGTTAAATAAAACTATATGAGAAACGTGGTCCGAAAGCTTTGTGTAAAGATATTGTGAAAGGATATCTGGTCTTCTCCTTGCGAAGTAAAAGTTTCAAATATGCAAGTTAGAAATAAACTTTCCCCCCCCCCCCACAAAGTTTATGCATTGTTATTATGATTAAATATTTTTTAGGAACTTCTAAACTCTACATCTTGTTTTGTTTTATATGGTAAATAAATGTGATGCAAATACTACTTTATTTCAATCGGTCTTTTCTAAGTTTAAGAAATTAACTGTACTGTCCGTGGGTAGGGGATTAAGTGATACAAACTATGTATAAAATAAGTAAACTGCAAGGATATATTGTACAACAGAGAATATAGCCAATATTTTATAATTGTGAATGTGGGTGTAACCTTTGAAAACCGTAAATCACTGTGTTGTACACCTGAATCTTACATAATATTATCCATCAACTTTACCTCAAAAATAAATAAATAAATTTTTTAAAAGAAATTAAATGTACTGTCTTCCAGTAACTCTGTACCCAATTACCTTAAATGTTTGCTGGTGACAAATTCTTGTAGTGCTTTAACTAAAATAACTCACCTAAAAGTAAGATGAGTTCAACATAGCTGGTAAACCATTTTAAGAGTAACAGTTATAATAAAAAGAGACCTTGATTACCTTGAATGACTGAGAAGTATAAAGGAAATGCTGAAAATCATATAACCTGTAAGCTAAAAATGGCACTGCCTATCTAAATATGTGATGAGAGGAGGAACTGCACGAGGAAGGAAAGCGTTCAGTTTCTTCCTTTGAAGAATTCAGTTTTGGTCCCCCACTTCAAAGTATGTCATCACTGGCTCTTTTCCTCTCTTTTATGCTTTCCTCACCTTTTTGTCTAGTTTTACTCTTTTTCCCTTCACTCTCAGTAAAGGTGAGGAGAGAATGGAATGGTCTCTGTCATGTGCAGAGATACAGTAATTTAAAAGGGTATAAATATAATCTATAGTCTCCACACCAACAGAGAAAAAAAGAGGCTAAAGGGATATAAAAGACCAAAATAAAGGGGACAAGGTGTGTGGGAGACATATGGACCAAAAAAGATAGTAGAAATGGGTTCAAGAATATCAATAGAGACAATAAATGTAAACAGATTACATTTTTCTGTTAAAAGACAGACTGTAACACTGGGAAAAAACCTATAAAGTTATAAAATGTGATTGAAAGATAAAAGATCTATATAAATGGATAGCTCATATTAATGGATCAATATTAGTTGATGATTATCAGTTCTTCCCAAATAGATCTATGAATTCTCTGGAATTCCAACAGGATTTTTTTGTTTTTGTTTCATGAAACTTGATAGACTATCTATAGTTCATAGGAAAGAACAAAAGCTCAGGAATCAATAAGATAGCAGCAAAGAACAGGGAAGGAAAACTTCTCCTGTTATATATCAAGATTAATTATAATGTTGTAGTGATTGAGACAGTGTAGTACTGTATTGGTGCAGTGCTTGACAATAGACTTAAGGAAACACAATCAAGAATCCAGAAACTAAATGAGGCATATAAGGAAATCTGATATGACAGAAGTAGTATTCAAAATCAGTGGGCAGGGATGGATAATTAAATAGTGTTGTGACAACTTGGTTATCTCTCAGAAAAAAGAATGAGACTACAGCCTTACTTCACAGCAAACTCAAAAATAAATTATCAGTGGATTACCTGCCCAAATGTGAAAACTGTAACATTTATAATATAACAGTATAGGTACTGCTGTTATCCCCACTCTGCCAATGAGAAATGCAAGGGTTAAAGATATGAAATAACTTGCCCAAGGTGGTAACATACTAAGTGGCAGAGCTAAGTGGCAGAGCTAAGTGGCAGGTTGGTTCTAGAACCAGACCTTAACCAATGTGCTATACCACCTCCCTGTGTTATAATTTACACCTGTTATTTTATTAATTTTAAATCAGCATTTTTGGGATAGAATTTACATATAATAATTTCAGTGAGTTTTGTCAAATAGTACACTCAGGTATCACCACCCCTATCGAGTTTCATTTTACATTCTCAACAATGGTAATTGATTTTCACTACATTGGCAATAAATTTGTCTGCCAATCTATGTTAAAAAGAAATATCTAATTATATTAAATATCCTTTTCAGGATATAGAATTATTAAAACTCCATTTAGAAACTCATACTGCTATTTTCTCAATTCCTCAATAGCTCGAGGGCAGGGAAGGAAGGTATGATGGAATAAGCCAGTACTAGAATTGTGGCCCAATGAGGGCAAAAATTGCACAGTTTCGTAACATATGTAACTAACAAAGTATGGTAGAAGGTGTAAGAATTCTTTAAAATCAATAAGAAAATACTCAGTCTAAAAGAAGAATGTACAAATGAACCAGTGGCAACTAGACATGGAAAAAGATGCACAAAACTCATTAGTTTTCAGGAAAATGTAAATTCAGACCACATTGAAATTCCATTTCACACCTTCTAGCTTGCAAAAATTAAGAAGTCTGAAAATACCAAGTGTTGGCAAGGATGGGTAGAACAACAGGATCCTTTTTTGCAATGCCAGTCAGAGTAAGATGCTGTAGCTGCTTTGGAAAACAATTTGGCCCTAACTCATAGTGTTAATCATTCACGTAACCTATAACCCAGCAATTCCACAACTAGGTAGAATTTGGCACGTGCACCAGGAGACATTTGCAAGGATATTTATAGGAAAGTCTTAAAGCAAAAATATACCAAGAATACTAATTTACATGGACAAGAGAATGGGTGAATAAATGCTGGTCTGTTTACATAATGGAATATTACACAGCAGTAAAACTGAATGAGATACCACTTACAAGCATCAGTATGGATGACTATTAGGAAAATTAAAGTGTGTTTTTTGAAAAAAAAAAAAAAAAACAGCCTGATATGATTGCATTTAGTGTGATACCATTTTAAAGGCTCCAGCATAGGCAAAACTAAACAATACATAATTTAGAGATATATACATATATGGAACATATTTTTCAAAAAAGAAGAGAGAATAATAAACACGAATTTTAGGATAGGGGTTAACTCAGAGAGTACCCTGACAGAGGAAGGGGTGCTGGGACAATGGCGTTGGTGGTGTTCTACTTTGAAGTTGGATGACTGATTCACTTCTTTATGCTCCCCGACTTAGAAGTGTACGTCAGATATTTTCTTTATAGCAACTATTACATTTTTAAAATGCTTAAGGGAATTCCCTGGTGGTCCAGTGGTTAGGACTTCGCAATTTCACTGCCGAGGGCACGGGTTCAATCCCTGGTCAGGGCAAGACGTGTGGCACAGCCAAAAAAAAAAAAAAAAATGCTTAACATATAGTGAGTCAGGACCAAGGTATCTACAGTAACTGAAGGGATAAGCTTAAGACAACACAGAGCAGATACCAACAGAAAGCAGATATCGCCCCTGTCCCAGCCCATATGCTTCTTGCTGGTGTAGAGGCCAGTTTAAGTGCTAAGCCAGGCCCCAGATGGAGGGAGGGAAGGAACTGCACCTGTCATGAAGAATATGTGAACAGAAGGCCAGAACCTCTGTGAAACCGCCAGGCAGGCTGTTTCTAGTCCCTTTTTTTTTTTTTTTTCCCTCAAAGCTGGTATGAGTCCAGTGAAGATGTCAAGTTTCTTATTTATCCAAAGGATTTTCAAGGTTCTAGAAGTAAGTACATAGATGGCCACTTAAGAGCTTTCTCTTTTTTTCCCACTTACTTTAAGATAACTATTTTCCTTGTCTGTCCATTTGGTATATGGGATATTGCTATAAAAAGTAATTCAGTGTCTAAAAACCGGTATAAATCAATGTGCCTTCACATAGCTACTTCCAGATTAAGACAGACCTAAGAGATAGTGTTGATGTTGAAATGTAGAATAATTTTCTTAACAACCACTGCTTTGTGTTCTTAATGATGGTGCTTGTCCATTTTGATTGTTTACAAAAAAATGTCGCTGTCAAAAAATGTTACATTGCTTGAAATTCCCCTAATACCTACACAAGAATAATTTAGCTTTTAGGTTATGTGTTTTAGAGCAATTCCCCACTATTACAAAGGAGATGACATTAGCTCTAGAATCTGGGGTGGGTTTGAACCTATCAATGGAAGATAACACCTAATATTAACATTTTATACTAATGTGTAGCTCTGATTCCTTATGCACCCTGAGCATCACTTACAGAAGGGGAGGGAAACGGAAAATATTAAATTTAGTTGTGTGTTTTCTGTGTGGTCAGTGTTGCTGTGGGGGTGATCTGGCCGAGACATCTGTCACCCACTGATGGCCAGGATTTATTTGGCCTGCTAGGCTGTCCCCTTGCTCCCTGGTCATTCCACGTGCTGTGCTCACTTGGTCATTACAGGAGGACATTCAAAGCCTCGCAGCACCTCAGGAACATGATTATGAGACATGAGCTAGTAGATATGCAGATTATGTCTGTGGAGATTTCTAGCTTGAGAATGCAAAGTAAATAAGTTTACTATATTTAACTTTAAAAGTTATCCATATTCCTGTACTACCCCAGCAGTCACACAGAAACACCAATCAGATTGCCAGCTAGTCTAACACTTTTTTTTTTTAAACGTGAAGAATGTTAGCCTATTTGATTGAGGAATCTTGGAGGATTTCGTAAGAATGGCTTAAGAAGAGGAAATTAGAAAATGAATCATCAGTCAGCTTCTACAAGAGAAAGAGTACTGCCCGAAGCCCAAGCATATACTAGTGGGATAAAGGAAGTGGGTTATTATGGAACATTTCTTACTAAAGATGACTGGAAAACAACAAGGTCCGACTGTATAGAACAGGAAACTATTCAGTATCCTATGATAAACCATAATGGAAGAGAATATGAAAAAGAATTTTATATGTGTATATTGAATCACTTTGCTGTACAGTAGAAATCAACACAACATTGTATATCAACTAAACTTCAATAAAATAATTTTTTTTAAAGAGATGTTTGGAAACTCATCAGATAAAATGGAACTTCTAATATAAACAAGAAAAGGTTTAGAAGCTGAGATAAACAACAAAAAAATTTTTAAAAACAAAAGCATCTTAGCCTACAAATGGGCTCTGAAATCAGTGACCATTTATTCCTTTTACTCCTAGCCAGATTCTTGTTTCATTATTGTTTTGTCAGAGTCTTACGTTTTGCTAGCATTTAATTCCTCAAACTAATCATAAAACTTGTCAATAAAGGGACAAAATTTCCTAACATTCACCCTTTAAAAAGGAGTTTTGTATGATGGGGTACTATAAAATTACAGTTTTGAACCAAAAAAGCAGTTCTATAGCTTTACAGATCTTGAAAACTGATGCCATCATTTAATTTGAGAAATATGATTGATAGTGATAACTTTCACCTCTTAAAAATCTAAATAAAATTATTTTCAATATAACTGAACACACGATAAATTGAGTATCTATTTTCATAGAGAGGATTTAGATTCTTCATTAAAAATAAGAGCTTACCAAACCCTATACTATGTTTAAAAGCTTTTAAAACACCTTTCCCAGAGCCCATTCCCAAAGATTCTAACTTAATGGATCTGGGCTGGGGCTGGACATCCTTATTTTTTAAAGGTACCTGAGTGATTGCAATGTGCAACCAGGTTTGAAAACCATTACAGCAGAGGTTATGAGATAGAAAACCTGGTGGTGATTTTTTTGAGAAATAGTGTCAGGAAACTGTCACAGAATTGAGCTGCTAAATATTGTTACCATTTTAAAACAAGGAAACAAAAATTGTACAATATCCTTAGTTTGGTTTTCAGTGATTTGATGATTTTTAAGGCAGTTTGAGTACCTAGAAAATGTCCGAAGCTAAGCAATAAGCAACATTAGTGGCCTATAAAGAAGTAATCTTTCTAGACAAACTTGGTCTTTTCAGATTGAATTACAGAAGTATTAGAGGAAAGGAATGTAGTGGAAGGAATATTTGGATTTTATTACAGCATTCTCTATTGTGCTTCATGAAATTCACTTGGAAATGCATTTCATATTTCTAGCTAGTATGTGAACAAAGTCTAGCAAACAGCAAAATATCACATTTGTCAGGTTGGCCGAGTAGCACATTTGCAGCAGTACACATCTATGCTGCCTTAAAAAGATCATTTGTAAAATTTGTCAGTATGAGGCTTTATGTTTATTTTTAAACATAGACTCATCAAAATCATTCCATGCCTTTTAAAAGTTTCCACAGCGTTAATATCGTATATGAGAATGTGTTATATGTCTTGGTTAAAAAAAATAGGTAATGAGAATCTGGTGGGGGTGGGGAGGTGGGAGGAAGCATCAGGGCAGATTTAATTTTTCATAGCAGAAAGACAGGTGCTATTTAGGGTTGAAACGCTAGCCTTTCATAATCCTTAAAGGATTAGTGTAGACCCTGATATTTGTAACGTTTAAGATTTTATTTATTCCTTCAGTTTTACTTATTGTCTGTTAAATTTAAGCAAAATGTAATTTAGAATTTTTATTTTAAATCCCATATATTTTAAGATTCCACTTGTATATACTTTTTCTGTCACTCTTCTTTCTCTACTAATAGTACAGAAAGATGTTTGGATTATCAGACGTTATCACTGATTATTTCTGGTCAGTAGAACTGGGGGTGAGTCTTAGATTTCTACTTTGTTCTTTTTGGTAATGTTTCTATAATAAATATAAATCATTTCTACTAAAAATTCATTTCTTTTTTAATTGAAATAACGTTGATCTATAACATTTTCTGTTTCATGTGTACAACATTATATTTCTACTTCTGTCTACACTACAGCATGCTCACCACCAAAAATTTAGTTTCCATTAGTCACCGTACAGTTGATGCCCTTTACACATTTCGCCCTCCCCTCCCTTCCCCTCTGGTAACCACTACACTGTGCTCCATATCTACATGTCTGTTTTTTATTTCATTTGTTCATTTATTTTGGTTTTTTGTTTTTCATATTCGACATGAGTGAAATCATATGGTATTTGTCATATTTCACTTAGCATAATAATGCCTTCAAGGTCCATCCATGTTGTCACATATGGCAAGATTTGATCTTTTTTTTATGGCTCATGAACATTTATTCTGTATCTTGGCTATTGTAAATAATGCTGTCCACCAACTCGTGGACCTTAAGTAAGGTCACTTTAACAGTTTGACCCCCGAGTCTAATAGATTACTAACCCTAACTCATCTAACTTAGGTTAAGACCTCAGCTCCTCACTTCCATCTCTCTGGGCACATTCAAGGGTACAGGGTGCTACACATACAGGCAGAGTCACCACCTGCAGCCCTGCAGTCCTCTTGCTGTGACTGTTCCTTGTGCCGTTGATGCCGCCTTCCTCTGTGCTTTATTATGCCCACCAGTGTCCCCCCAAGACATGCATCAGGCAGTACTGATTTGCCTCTGACTTCCAAGTCTGTGCTCACTGCCACTAAGGCCACCTGGAGTTCCTTACTGCTTTCAGTTATCTGTTGCTGCATAACAAACCACCCCCAAAACTTAGTGGCTTTAAAAAAAAAAACAACCATTTTATTATATCTCTCAATTCTGTTCTACATGAAAAAGAACATCAGCTTTCCTTAATCTTTCTAATGTTACGATCATATAGCAAGCTTCTTTTGTTTGGAATAATTTTTAAAGCTGTTTCATGCATTAGAAGGTTTTTGGTGCATTGCAGTTTTTTTCCAGTACTAGTAGACCTAAAGTCTTAAATGTAATGATGGAAAAACAAATTTGCAGGTGTCATCTTTAAGTATTTAACTGACAATTTTTTCCTTGTATGCAAATCCTACCTTTTTTTTTCCTCTCTCTCTTTTTCTCATAAACTGACTCAAGTTCTAGGATGATTTGGTTAAGTTGCCTTTATTTGGTCAATAAGAAAGTAAAACTTACTCTAAGTTAAAAGGAGAATAGGTCATTTGTCAGTTTTTAGGTGATCATTATTCCTACTAGTAAAAGTAGCTAACTTTCAGCTTACTGAAAAGCTTGTCTTGATTGTTAAAGAATAAATCTCCCAGGAAACAATCTTACTTACCAGGTTTAAACATTTGGGTGAAGAAGAGAATATATTTCCTAGAAGTGACTTTTTCTGAGTGACAAATATGGGCACACAATTTGTTATGATACTATTTCTAGCAAACAATATTTGGAGGAGTTTCATTTTGTGAGTCTTGTTTCTCTGTAACTGATATGTGTGTATGTGTTTTTAAAACATGCTGAAATTTCTCCAACTTTTCTTTTGTGTCTCTTCCCTGAGGAAAGCTCTATGGTATTTAAAGTATGGTTCAGTGTGTTGCTCTGGAAACTAAAAAAATACGGAAAAAACATAAAAGGTAAATCTTTGGCCACCAACCAATAACAAAAACATTCCATGAAAAGAAAATAATTTAATGAAGCAAATACATTTTAAGTAAGTTCAGAGCAGATGCTCTCCACAAAATTGGAATGAGTCAGACATGAGGAAAACAACCACAAATCCAAATTAATATAACATTGGGAAATATGGTCATTTTTGTATGTATGTTGACATTGAGACTTCTGCTACTGAAGGAACTTA
Source organism: Balaenoptera musculus (assembly GCF_009873245.2). Lineage (NCBI taxonomy): Eukaryota > Metazoa > Chordata > Mammalia > Artiodactyla > Balaenopteridae > Balaenoptera > Balaenoptera musculus. The sequence continues at coordinate 69,974,025 of NC_045800.1, read as the reverse complement.
GACTTCTGTTACTGCTTTTTTGACTTTATGATTTAATAAATTATGATTAAAAGATACCTTTGTGCATCAAATGGAGAATTTTAAATTGCTGATACATATGTTTAACTAAGTGATGATTACATTTAACCCACTGAAAGAAAATGCTACGGCTGTCATAATTTTCTAATCCTAAATGGCCACTGCAGTTTTTTAAGGCCATGAAAGAAAATTATAGAACCGTCAGGTTGAATATTTAGTACTTTATCAATTTCAATTTCTTTAGTACTTTGTCACTTTTTCATTTTCTGGCCTCAGCTTAGGCTATATTCATATATTAGATTGTGCCTATAAATGATTCAGTCCTGCCTTGCTATGTACACTAAAGGAGTTTATTTTTTATTTTGTTCTTTCTGTAAATATATATTGAGCACCTACTATGTTTCAGAGAGTGTTCTAGACCTTGGGGAGGCGGAGCTAAACTTGGTACAGTTTTTGTCCTAACTGAACAGCCAACATACAGACAGCAGATGGAAAGTCAGTGAACATAATATTGTTGGACAGTCGTAGTAGCTAATATTTATGGACTGTGTACCATGTGCCTAGCATTGTTATATGGCTTAACTCATTTAATGCTCACAACAAGGTCATCCCTATTACCGTTGCATTACAGAAAAGCACACAGGCGCAGGAAGGTTAATGACTTGCCCAATGTCACACTGCTAGTAGTGTCACATCAAGTATGTTTAAGATGCTGTGAGAACAGAGGTGAGGGGTTCCTCACCTACAGAGGAGGCAAGGAAATCTAAGAGAAAAATGGCCTTTCAACTCCCTCTTTGAAGTTATCCTCCTTGAGAAGAGGCCTCAGTCAGAGAGGAAAAATATGCCACCACACAGAAACAAAATAACTTGACTCTCTTAGGAAGAAGCAAGGAGTTCAATATCACTGGAGCAGAGATGCAAAAGCATAGACTAGAGAGGTCAGAAGAGTTAGATCAATTAGGTCTTGCACAGCCTGATGAGTCGTTTCCTTATTGAGAAAGCAAGGAGAAACAGCTGAAAGCTTTTAAGTACAGTTTACCCTTGAACAGCATGGGTTTGAGTTGCGTGGGTCCACTTACAAATGGATTTTTTTCAACAGTAAATAGTACAGCACGATGTGATGCAGGGTTGGTTGAATCCGGGGATATGGGAACAGCCGGTATGGAGGAACCGGGTATACGGTGGGCGACCAAGTTATAGGAGGGACTTTTGATCGCACAGAGAGTCCACACCCCAACCCCTCCCTGCATTGTTCAAGGATCAACGATATGACTAGGGGGCCCGAGGACAGTGAGGAGGACAGATAGTCCCCATGAAAAATAAGAAGGGTCAGAATTAAGGCTGAGGTAAGTGTCAGGGCTGTGGGGACAGACGTGTCGGCATGAGAGAGGTCTGGGGGGGGGGGGGATTTTGACGAAACTTGGTGACTGGATGTGAGGAGGAGGAAGAAATCTCATACTATCAGAGTAAATTTCAAAAGTAACATTTGGTGAAACTGCTATAAGGGAAACAATACCTTTTTCTGGCGGGGGGCAGGCGGTGCCCTGCGAGGCTTGCAGGATCCTAGTTCCCCGACCGCGCCCCCCAGCAGCGAAAGCGGGCGCCGAACCGCCGGACCCAGGGAATTCCACTCTACCTTCTTAAGATTCGGAGGAAACTTCCCAGTTCTTCTTGCACATGTATGCACTGGGGTTTAGTTAAATGCCACTAAAGCAAAGACCGTTTGATTTACCTAGTCCTTTCTCCACACGTTAAAAATTACAAATTAGAAAGAAAAGAACTATGAGATGGATGGCCCGCAGAAGAGGCCGGCGTCTGCCACTCTGTGGCCGTTATCATGTGAGATTAATGATAAGGGCTGTCTTATATTTAACAAACACAAGGAAGACAGACTTGGCCATGTGAAAATAACAAAACTTTGCATTTTAAATTGATCAGTTATTATGGGTCATATTTATTGTGTTCCTGTTAAAAGGTAAAGCATTTTGTTTAGAGTGTTCATCTAGTCTCAGGGGTGACTTGCAGTTTTAAATATGGTGGTCAGGGAAGGCCTCAGGGAGAAGTTGACATTTGAGCAAAGACTTGAAGGAGGTGAAGGCATTAGCCACGCGGAGACTGGGGAAGAGCTTCCCAGGAAGGGAGTTGACCAAGTACAAGCCCTAAGGCGGGGCCCTGCCCAGCACCGGGAGGTCAGGATGGCTGGGGCAGAGCAATAGTGTGGCCATCTGTGTAAGCCATTGTTAACAGCATTGGAATTTACTCTTGAATGAGATGAGTTTTGACCAGAGGAGCAACATTATCAGATTTGATTTTATTGTATCTTTTATTTGTATGTTTGTTTATTTATTTTTGACTGCATTGGGTCTTTGTTGCTGCGTGTGGGCTTTCTCTAGTTGCAGTGAGCGGGGGCTACTCTTGGTTGCGGTGCGCAAGCTTCTCATTGCCGTGGCTTCTCTTGTTGCGGAGCAGGGGCCCTAGGCGCGCGGGCTTCAGTAGTTGCAGCTCGCGGACTCAGTAGTTGTGGCTCACAGGCTCTAGAGCACAGTCTCAGTAGTTGTGGCGCACGGGCTTAAATGGTCTGCGGCATGTGGGATCTTCCCAGACCAGGACTCGAAGCCGTGTCCCCTACGTTGGCAGGTGGATTCTTAACCACTGCGCCACCGGGAAGACCCAGATTTTATTTTAAAAGATCTCTCTACCATGGAGAATCAACTAAAGGGGCAAGGATGGAAGCTTATTAAAATAGTCGGCTATTTTAATAAACCAGTGAGAGATGGGTGGTGACTTGGACCAGATTGGTAATAGTCATCAGATTCTGGATTTATTTTAATGATTGTTAAATGCAGAGGATTGTTTGACAGATTGTGGATATCCAAAGTGATGAAACTGGACGAGTTTACCTAGGGAGTAAGTATATCTAGAGAAAAGAAGAAAGTCAACAAGTTATTTCTAAAATGTATATGAAAATGCAAAGGACTAAGAATAGCCAAGACAATCTTCAAACAGAAGAGCAAAGAATAGAAGAACCAAGTGAGATGACACATTTGATCAGATATTAATAGTAGGATGAGTTAATCAGCTAAAGATTTATTATAAAGGTACAGCAATTAAGACAATGTGCTATTGGAGAAAGGACAAATAGGCCAGTGAACGAGCTTAGGGTCTAGAAAGAGTCCCATACATCTATTATGGATACTTGTTTTATGACAAAAGGTAGTACTGCAGAGCAGTGAGGAAGGTTGTTATATACTATAGTGGTTCCATGTCAACTGGATATCCATATATCCATACAATCATGGCCCCCAACTCGGCCCCTAACTCGAAAATATCAATTCCAGTCTGATTACAGATAAAAAGTTAATGCAGGTTTCTAGAAGGTAATATAGAAAAATATCTTTATGACTTTGAAATAAGGAAAACCAATCTTAAACAGGGCACAAAAAGCATTAGTCATAAAGGAGATGTCTAATAATGATAAATTGAAACAGACTAAAATACTTCTCTTCATCAAAAGACATCATTAAGAGAGTGAAAAAAGGCAGAGTGGGAGAAAACATTTATAACATGTGAAAGTGAAAATTGGCTTATATTCAGAATGGACAAAGAAAAATGGACAAGGGACCTTATACCAAAGAGAGGGAGGGAGACACATGCAAATAGCCAAGAAACCTAGGAAAAGGTGCTTTCACTTCTCTTTCTGGAGTGGTGGCAACATTATGTGATGCTGAACCACATTTCTGTCCCCTTTGTTTATCTTTGTGAAAAGAACTAGAGCTTCCTGGATCTTTATTTGTACTAGTTGTGCACTTGTAAATCTTTAGGATTGAATAGGAATTGAGATTATTTAAATTTAATCTAAAATTTGAATGGCTATATGTTTAAGAAAAATATAAACAAATTCCTGAACATGAGATTACTGCTTTGAGAAAAGCTCTCCTACCATAAGCATAAGTAATATTAGGCACACTCATGCATAACCTCTTTATTAAGAAATAGATGATTCTGCCTTGCTGCTAAAACTTGTGGGTAAAGGACTTCCCTGGTGGCGCAGGGGTTGAGAATCTGCCTGCCAGTGCAGGGGACACGGGTTCGAGCCCTGGTCCGGGAAGATCCCACATGCCACAGAGCAGCTAAGCCCGTGAGCCACAACTGTTGAAGCCCGCATGCCCTAGAGCCTGTGCTCTGCAGCAAGAGAAGCCACTGCAATGAGAAGCCTGGCACCGCAACGAAGAGTAGCCCTTGCTCGCCGCAGCTAGAGAAAGCCCGCGCGCAGCAATGAAAACCTGATGCAGCCAAAAATTAATTAATTAATTAATAATAATTTTTTAAAAACTTGTGGGTATAGAGGGTGCAGTCAGAAAAATGCCAGCAGGGACACTAACATATCTTGAAAGAAATATGATTACTGGGGAAGAAAATGCACACAAAATGCTTATTTTCTATTAATGTTTCACATTTTATTATTATTATTTTTAAAGATGTAACCTAAAGGTAGAAACTATCCTGAGTGGCATTTATTGGTTGTCATAAGAGGAAGGTTCTCATCAGATGGCACTGGGATCCAAGGTAACCAGCATGTGTTTAGCAGGGACTGGAAGTGATAAGGATAGAAAAGCATCTGTGTTTAGAATGCTCCAATGAGCAATCAGCACTCTCCTGAGATGACCCTTTCCTGTTGCTAGGCACTCATTTCTGTTTCTAGAGTGGGTGGCAACATTATGTAATGCTGAACCACATTTCCAGCCTCTTTATATATCTTTGGGGGAAGAATTAGAGCTTCCTAGTGTTTTATTTTATACTATTAAATTTTTAGGATTGAATAGAAATTGACATTGTTCAAATTTGGCCTGAAACTTGAATGGCTCTACACTTCAAGGAAAAAAAAAATCTATTTCTGAACTTAAGATTACAATTTTAAGAAAAGCTCTTTTACCATAAGCATCAAATAATGTTAGGAACTCTCATGTATAAGCAGTAGTTTAGGTGACTGATTTACATAATTCACATCAGATATAGGCAACTCCCATATCTCAACTTATGTCATCTAGCCCCAGAAGTGCCTCATAAGAGACTGATTTCCTTTCTTCTTATAGACTGTTCTGATTGTCCTTTTTAGAACAAAGCCTCTGAAAATTTAAAGAGCAATTTAGAGTGTCATTTTCAGTGGTCTGGTGGACAAAAATGTAACTGTGATGGGCCCTCCCATTGAGAACATGAAAAATGCTAGATAAAATATTTATTTAATAACATTTTAAAATATACCATTGATGAAAGCTATTTAGACCATGCGTATTCTTATAAATAAAATGAAAATAAAATACTGGTTGACAACATGATCAATCAAAAACTTTATAACCATTCAAGATTATGTAAAGAAAATACTACCATTATATGTAATGGCTGGGGATTGGAAATGTTCGAAGGTGATCTCCTCTAAGAATCAAAATAAATGCCTTCTAGGTTATTTTTTTAAAATATACCACTGAACTGACTAGGAAGTACAGTTTGCTCAGAGGCCAAAAGCCTAGCAAGGTAAAGCGAGCACTAAAGTTAGCTTTCACTTACAGGCATTTCCTGAAACCTAATGACCTTAAGTTTTTGGTTTTCCTGTTTTCATGGGGCATGATGAGACAGGAAACAACACCAAGGGTCTATCCAATATAGGCAGTCTAGTAGCATAAAGCTAGAAACCAGAGAACCAAAGAACTAGGTCTCATTCATTCTGTAGAAGGAAAAACAGAGAAAGAGAGAAATGGAACAGGTAGGACAAATACAAAGTACAGAATAAGATGTTACATTTAAACCTAAATGTATCAGAATAGCAATAAACATAAATGGACTGACAATTCTAGTTAAAGACAGATTTTAGACAGCATAACAAAACAAATCTAGTTACATATTTTCAAGAGGATGTATTTAAGCAAAAACGTACTGAACTACAAGAAGAAATGGATGAATCCACAGTTATGGTAGGAATTTAGCATAAAATATTTTCAATATTTTTGTCTTTAGTTCCTACTGTTTATCTTTTACTCTTTTCACTAGGAGTATGGTAGCTAATCCAGTTGTTAGATGTTCCAGTTTTCTACATAACTGCGGTCTTTTATATAAATGAAACTTAACCTTTTGAGAAACAAAGAATTTAATGAAAATACTTCTAAAATGGGTTTCATTCTTTCCTACCTTCTTTGTAGAAGTATTTCACTGCTTTTTATTGAACAATGTTAACACTACAGAAAATTTAAAAGAGTATAATGAACACTATTTACCCTTCACCTAGAAGCACCTGTTGTTAACAATTTGTCACAGTTGATTTCTTTCTCTCTCTCTCTGTATACACATACGCACATACTGCAATAACAACAGCTTTTTTTTACCCTTGACTTTCCTGAACCTTTTGAAAGTAAGTTGCTTCAACAAATGGTACTAAACAATTAGATGTCCTTGTGCAAAAAAAAAAAAAAAATGAAGCTAAACAAAGACTACATCTTTCACCAAAATGACCTTAAAATGGGTCAAAGACCAAAATGCAAAACTCCTAAAAAAAAAAAAAATATATATATATATATATATATGAGAAACTCTAGATGACCTTGGATTTGGTGATGAATTTTTAGGTACAATGCCAAAAGCATGGTCCATGAAAGAAAAAAAAAAATTTGATAAATCGGACTAAAAATCTTCTCTGTGAAGGATGCTCTTAAAAGAATGAAAAGACAACCCATAGACTAAGAGAAAAATATATGCAAGGAACTCTTAAAACTCAACAATAACAACCCAAATAAATGGGCAGAAGAACTGAACAGATACCACCCCAGGAGAATATATAGATGGCAAATGCACATATGGAAAGATGCACTACATCCCACATGTCATTATTAGGAAATGCAAATTAAAACAGTGAGATACCACTACGCACCTACTGTTACCTTTAAATATCTAAAATCAAAACCTGACAATATCTTTTGCTGAAGAGGATACTAAACAGCAAGAACTGCTGGCGGGAATGCAAAATGGTACAGCCACTTTGGAAGGCAGTTTGGCTATTACAAACCTGAACATAGTCTTACCATAAGATCTAGCAATCGTGCTTCTATATATTGATGCAACTGAATTGAAAACTGAAGTCCACACAAAAACCTACATGCAAATGTTCATATCAGACCAAGTGCTGGAAGCAACCAAGATGTCCTTTACTAGGGTAAACAAACTGGTACATCCATACAAACACTGTACAGTGATTAAAAGGAATGAGCTATCAGGCCACACAAAGACATGGATGAAACTTAAATGCATATTACTAAATGAAAGAGGCAAGTCTGAAAAACTAAATACTATATAATTCCATTTGTATGACATTCTGGAAAAGGCAAAACTATAGAGATTTTTAAACAGCAGTGGTTGTCGGGTTGGAGGTGTTAGGTAAATCGCAAGGGTTTTTATAGGGCAGTAAGACTATTCTGTATGATACTATAATGGTGGATATATGACATTATGCACTTGTCAAAACCCATACAATTTTACAGCACCAAGAGTGAACCTTTTTTATTTATTTATTTATATTTATTTATTTTTGGCCGCATTGGGTCTTCATTGCAGTGTGCAGGCTTCTCATTGCGGTGGCTTCTCTTGTTGCAGAGCACGGGCTTTAGGTGCATGGGATTCAGTAGTTGTGACACACAGGCTTAGTTGCTCTGCGGCATGTGGGATCTTCCCGGACCAGGCTCGAACCCGTGTCCCCTGCATTGGCGGGCGGATTCTTAACCACTGCCCCACCAGGGAAGCCCAAGAGTGAATCTTAATATATGCAAATTTTAAAAAAGCATTTACGAGGTTGAGGGATACAGGATGGGATGAGGAACGTGACAGCACAATCTAACTATATTACAAACATATTAAACAACCTTGTTGAAGGCAGTATAGGAAAAAGGGGGCCTATTTAAGTAACTTTGGCAATTACTGGGAGCTGTATGACTGAAGTAAAAAAGAACTGTATATAGCTCTGTACTCTGCTTGATAAAGTTGTATCCCATGAAGGTATGGGTTAACAGTTCTGAAATCACTCTACATGTATACTAGAATTGAACAACTAAGTAAATGTTTCTCACTGTTGGAATGGCAGTTACCCATAAGCAAGGAGAGGAAGCTAAATGATCCATGTGGAAAAGAAGAAAGACGAGGGAGGGAGGCATTGCAAGAAGCACACACTCCAAGACAAGTAGAAGTACAAGAGGCATATTGAGGAAACCATGTTGGAACAGATGGTTTATATAAGGCAGTGGTTTTCAAATTACGCTCTGATGAGCCGCTACATAGGCTGGTTGGCAAGAGGGCGAAGAGACCTTTAAGTCTTTAAGCAAGGTAGTACAGCAGGTGTATTAGGAAGATTGATCTGACAGTGGAGCCAGAGGCTCTTTTGGGAAACTATTCAGTAAATCGATTGAGATGGCATGAACCTAAATGTATCATCAGCCACTGGTTTGAAAATAAAAGAGGAGGATGAACGTGCGGATGCTCACCAAGGAAAAACCAGCAGGACTGGGTTACAGATTGGATGCATGTAGTAGCGGGGGAAGGAGGCGTCAAAGATCATACAGTGATAGTGATGGGTAAAGGGGGTTGGAAGGTATAGAACTTACAGTTATAAAATAAGTAAGTCATAGGATGTAATACACAGCATGGTGACATAGTTATATAACACTGCACTGCATATTTGAAAATTGTTAAGAGAGTAGGTCTTAAAAGTAGGTCTTAAAGGTTATCACAGAAAATTTTTCTAACTATGTATGGTGACGGATGTTAACTAGACTTACTGTGGTGATCATTTTGCAGTATATACAAATATCAAATCATGTTGTATCAGTACATTTGAAACTAATATAATGTTATATGTCATTTATACATCAATTAAAAATAGAAATAAAGGGGAAGAATTAAGCTTTTTTTTTTTAAAACGAAAGAAAAGAAATACTAACTTGCTGCCACACATGGACAGACCAAGTGAGCTGAACCACTTCAGACTGGCAACATAACAGGACTTCTTCATGGCAACTTAGTGCAAAATGTCCTGTAAGGTCTTCAGTTTTACAAAAGATAATCATCATAATTATAATTTATGAACAAAACAGGCATTTTTAAAGAATTAAAAAAAGAATCTCATATTGAATTTAAATCCAGCAGTACTAGATTATATTGGAATATGGAAAATAATATGTTGATTGTGTCCAAATTCTCAAGGGAAATACAAAGTAGATTGAAATGACTAACTTGAATATGTAAACTATAACTGTGGTGGCTAACTTTAGTATTATACCTTAAATTGGCAGTGAGGATGAACACATAGCAGACCTGAGAGTTGTATTCTTGTTTACACCTCAGTTCCTAAGGTTAATTGCTTTCTTAGAAATCACTAAGCTGTAAAGCCTCCGTGCCTTGAGGGGTACATGTGTTAACTTGAAAAGCCCTAGGCTCTGTGGCACAGCTAAAAATCTTATATCCAGAGTTTGGGTATTGTCTTCTGGTGAAATAGCATTCACAGGGTAGTATCGTTAAGGCAGGGAGTTAATGACGTGGCTTTCAGTTGGTGAGGATAAAATCCCCAGCAGGAGAAGACTTGGTATTCCTCTGACCTGATGACATGAGCCCCAAACCCAGGGTTCAGCTTTGTAAAAGATAAGAAAGTCACCAGGGATTTACAGCCCATTCCCCCCCCAAATAAAACAGACCATAAATGAATTAAAAATATATAGAGAGGGACTTCCCTGGTGGCGCAGTGGTTAGGAATCCGCCTGCCAATGCAGGGGACACGGGTTCGAGCCCTGGTCCGGGAGGATCCCATGTGCCGTGGAGCAACTAAGCCCGTGTGCCGCAACTACTGAGCCTGCACTCTAGAGCCTGTGAGCCACAACTACTGAGCCCACGTGCCACAACTACTGAAGCCCATGCGCCTAGAGCCCTTGCTCCGCAACAAGAGAAGCCACTGCAATGAGAAGCCTGTGCACCACAACGAAGAGTAGCCCCGCTCTCCGCAACTAGAGAAAGCCCACGCGTGGCAACGAAGACCCAACGCAGCCAAAAATAAATACATAAATAAATAAATTTTTTTAAAAAGATAAAATCTTTAAAAAAAATAGATACAAATATTTACTTGCTCTCAGCATAAGAAAGGTTTATCTAATATAAATGCAAACATTTAATATCAAGGTTTACAAATATACAACATATTCATATTAGCAGAATTCATAAACAAAATTGCTATTAGTTAAGATACAAAATAGACCAAAAAAAGGCCTAGAATCAACAATACTCCAATAGTAATGAGCACACCTAACACCTATATCTTGGTTTCAAATACATTCTCCAGAAAAAGAAACCAGCGCTCCCTGGGGAAATAGCTGACTTTAGGAATGGGACAAGAAGTATACAATATGAGCCGGGTCCATCTTTTAGTGCCACAATATAACAAAGTGCTCGAAAAACATACAAATAAAAACAATGATGGGGTTATATCAAAGGGACACAAGAGCCAACTGAAAGAGATCCCAATGACCAAATCTAGAACAATTTGAGCAACAAAATAAAGTACTATTGTGTTAGAACCCAAAATGTATAATATCCATGAGTCCATAATGATACAATGGTTTAATAAATCAATGAATGGAAGAGAAGAGAAAAATCTCCCATGCAGAAGAATTCCAAGTAATTTATGTAAATACTCTGCCCTGATGGAGGTGGAGCATATAACTTGCCACTCCTTAAGTAGAGGCTGTATATAGTCACTTCCTTCCAAGAGGTATGGTATGGGAAGCAGGACAGTGTTTTGGTGGGGAGTGTTTAGTAACTTTACCTGATAACTACTACTACAGCCAAGTGATCAACGTTAACATCATCAGTAATAAGTTTCCAGCGATAAGGGTATGTCGTATGTACCCTTGATATGTCATGAAAATGATACATCGTCTTTGTGATGTTCCTCCCAAAAACCCTTACTCTAATCTAACCCTGACAAAAACATAAGACAAATACAAATTGAGGGACATTATAAAAAATACTTGACCAGTAATCTTCAAAACTATCAAGTCATCAAAAATAAAGTTTGAGAAACTTTTTGAGGAGCTTGGGGAGGCATTAAATGTCATGTCACAAATGAAGTGGAATCCCAGATGGTATCCTAGAATAGATATATGTAAAAACTAAGCAAATCTGACTAAAATATGGACTTTAATTAATTCTAATGTATTGTTAATGGTTCATTAATTGTGCAAATGTGCCATAGTATTGTAAGATTTTAATAATAGGGGAAACTGGGTAGGTGGTATATGAGAACTATCTGTACTATCGTTACAATTCTTTTGTAAATCTAAATCTATCCTAAAATTAAAATTTTATTTTAAAAATGTAAATTGAAGACATTAATTTAGTCCTAATTACAATTTCAGTGCTAATTACTGTGTCTCCTAAACAAGGGCATTCTTTAAATAGCCACAAGATTAATATCACCTAAAAAAAATAAGAATGATAAGATATTAACACCTAGAGTACAGTTCGTATTCAAATTGCCCAAGCCCTAATAATACCTTATGTAGCTTCATTGTTGTTTTTACCAAAAAAACAACCAGAACAAAAATAACAATAGAATTCAATCAGGGATTACACATTGCACTTAACTGTCATTTTTTTCTCTGTCTCTTTAACATAGAACAGTCCTCTCATGATGAGGAATTTTAACAACCCTTTCTTTTCAATGGATATATCAACTGTCCTTTGTTTAATCACTTTTGTATCTTTTTTTTATGGAGCAAAAAGCCACAACTTCAGAATTGGTGGATTCTGTATCACTTCTCAGGAGTGGGAGTAGGATCATCCAAAACTGCCTTTCTGAAACAATGAGTGATGTTTCCTAAGAGCCCAAGGGCTTGCTAGTGCCAAACAGTCAGCATGCTGGTTCCCTGCTGTAATTACTGATGTCAGAATTAAATTAGGTGGTGGTATAGTTCTTGTGGCACATGTTTGCTTTCTTTTTCTGTTAATGAGTTGCCCAAGACAGTATAAAGTTCCCTCCTCTCTGGTTTTCTTGTACAAAGAAAGTACTTAGACATTCTCTAATCAGCTCACCACCTCAAGACAACAGAGAATATCTTTAAATGCTTTTACAATGCTTAATTTTTATGTTCTGGTTGTTATTTTTATAATTTCTGTTATTGATTATTTGCTCTACAAAATAAGAAGACCAAACCTCCTTTCAACCTCATTAATCAAAGAGTAACATGCAGGGTGCCTGTGAAAAGAGGGAGCGTTCTCAACGTAAAGAGGAAGATTATTCTAGCTCTAGGGAGTGGCATGAGAAAAAATTACTGAGTTGGAGATAATAGAAGTATTAGAAAGATGTGAACAAATGAAATGAAGGGAGTGGTTTAAGAAATATGAAAGTAGACTGCTTTGATTTCCAAATCATCACAAATTTAGTTTTAATTAAAAAGCAATGGGGGGGGGGCTACCCTGGTGGCGCAGTGGTTGAGAGTCTGCCTGCCAATGCAGGGGACACGGGTTTGAGCCCTGGTCTGGGAAGATCCCACATGCCGCGGAGCAACTGGGCCCGTGAGCCACACTACTGAGCCTGCGCGTCTGGAGCCTGTGCTCCACAACAAGAGAGGCCGCGATAGTGAGAGGCCCGCGCACCGCGATGAAGAGTGGCCCCCACTTGCCGCAACTAGAGAAAGCCCTCGCACAGAAATGAAGACCCAGCACAGCCATACATACATACATACATAAATAGTGAATTTAAAAAAAAAAAACCAAAAAAACAAAAAACAGCTGACATGTTAAACAAAAAAGCAGTGGGGTGGGGGGGACTTCCCTGGTGGCGCAGTGGATAAGTCTCCGCACTCCCAATGTGGGGGCCCAGGTTTGATCCGTGCTCAGGAAGCTAGATCCCACACGAATGCCGCAACTAAGAGTTCGCATGCCACAACTAAGGAGCAACTAAGGAGCCCGCGAGCTGCAACTAAGGAGCCTACCTGCTGCAACTAACACCCAGTGCAACCAAATAAATAAATAAATAAACAAAGCAATGGGGAGTTCAGTGTTGTATCCTTAGAGCTAGAGTATACAGTGCCTGGCACAAAGTATGCCATCAGTGATATCTGTTTCTGTATAATGGAGAGGAATTAACAGATTATTTGAAAGCAAAATATTAAATTCACTTTAGTTTGGTTGGAGCCCAATAAAGAGTTGTTATGCTCATTTGTGAGCGGACTACAGAGGATCGTAGTATGGACTGCACAGTAGATATGAACGCCCAGTGGGAGGACTTGGCAGCAATTTTAGATCTGAGTTCAATTCAGGGAATTTCACTTCGAGATCAGGCTAGAACCCATATTTATGGCTTTTCTTACTCATCTCCTATTTGTTTGTGTAGAGGCATGTACTTTAAGAGAGGAAGTTTTCTCAACATATTCAGAAGTGGTTTGTATGTGATTTTTCTTCACTAGCAGCTTTTTTAAACTTTAGATTAAAACTGAACTCTCCTTATCTTTAATGTCGATGGGGCTAAAGCTGAGTTTGGGTTTTAACAGATCCTGTGCTTCAGGGGCTAAATAAAGAAAACAGTTCCTCTGAGTTAAGAGTTGTTCAGGAGTCAGGGGTTGGTCAGATGATATGAGTAATTCTTATTCCCACCAAGTATAGCCACCTAACCAGTTTGATAGGAATGGAGAGCATGTGAATGTTGATTAAACATGCCAATACTCCTCTATGTAGACTTTGTACACAATCAAAACATGGGTCTCATATTTCTCCAAAGAAGGCATACAGATGCCCAACAGCACATGAAAAGATGCTCAACATCACTATTAGAGAAGTGCAAATCAAAACTACAATGAGGTATTACCTCACACTGGTCAGAATGGCCATCATTAAAATGTCTACAAATAATAAATGCTGGAGAGAGTGTGGAGAAAAGGGAACCCTCCTACACTGTGGGTGGGAATGTAAATTGGTGCAGTCACTATGGAGAACAGTGTGGAGGTTCCTTAGAAAACTAAAAATAGAATTACCATATGATCCAGCAATCTTACTCCTGGGCATATATCCAGACAAAACTATAATTCAAAAAGATACATGCACCCCTTTGTTCATGGCAGCAGTATTTACAATAGTCAAGACATTCAAGCAACCTACATGTCCATGGACAGAGGAATGGATAAAGAAGATGTGGTACATATATGCAATAGAATACTACTCAGCCATAAAAAGGAATGAAATAATGCCATTTGCAGCAATGTGGATGAACCTAGAGATTATCATACTGAGTGTAGTAAGTCAGACAGAGAAAGACAAATATGTTATCACATATGTGGAATCTAAAATATGACACAAATGAACTTATTTACAAAACAGAAACAGACTCAGACATAGAAAACAAATCTGTGGTTACCAAAGGGGAAACGGGGCAGGGAGATAAATTAGGAGTTTGGGATTAGCAGATACAAACTACTGTATATAAAATAGATAAACAAGGTCCTACTATATAGCACAGGGAACTATATTCAGTATCCCGTAATAAACCATAATTGAAAAGAATATGGAAAATATATATATATATAATGTATGTATATAAAAAAATTGAATTACTTTGCTGTACGCCAGAAACTAACACACTATAAATCAACTATACTTCAATAAAAAACATTTTAGAAAATGGGTCTCAGATATCTTTTTTTTATATATGATGGGTCACAGTTCACAGTTACTTAGGTAACTTCTGAATGTTGACTTCATTCAACTACTAATATTGGAGATGTTTGCTATGAGTTACACGTTGTATAAATTACAAAGTTTTTTTGGTATAGAGCAAAGAGCACAGGTTTTGAAATTAGAAGTTCTAAGTTTATTTTGTTTTGCCTTCGACACTTAGTGGTGCTTAATTCATAAGATTGTTAGTCTCTGAGCCTTATCTGTAGAGATAGAGCAGTAATATCTACCCCACGTATGAATTTCTTATTTGTAGTGACAATCAGAATGGAAAAATTACACCTGGTAAACTGGGGAATGCTGTAGATTTTGGGGACCTTCGTCTTCTTTTAGTTATGTATGGCAATCTATAGAACCCTGTCCACAGGATGCCTAGTTCCTTGAAGGCCTCAAAAGTTGGTGGTTCTATAGTGTATTCTGTATTGAGTTGAGCATTATTTTTAAACATTTTTCTTTGGTCTGGGCCTACCACATAGTAGGCCCTGGTGGTTGGGGGGTGAGGTGGTGGCTAGGGGAAAGAGTAAGAGGATGATGAAATACTAGTCTGATTTACTGTGAATTGATTTCTTTCCCCTTAGTTTTATCTTTAGCTTTCCTTTAAGAGTAGAAATTAGAAGCTCTGAAGTAAAATTAGATGTTTAGCTCTGACAACATGAAAATTCCAAGCTTTATAGCTCTTGATGACTATAATTAAAACATGTATAAAATCTTTCAAAGGAAATTTTTACTGTGTTTTTCTCTCCTTGGTAGTTTTAAACTTGTATCACTGGTTAAAGAATTCAGGATTTGGGTTTTTCCTCATGGGTTTGACTTTTTCCTCGTGATTGTAATTTTCATACTTTTCTTTAAAGCCACTTAACTTGTTTTACTAAATGGGAATTCTCTACTAGTAGAGATTCTTAGCAACAAATCTTTTCTTGAAATCTGTATAAGACAAAAGTTACATATTATTTTCAGTAATCATGTATGAACTTTTGCTACATGATGGCTGCTTAAACAGTGGCATAATGATTCATTTAGAAAGAATATACACAGATAAATGGGTTATCACCAGACCTTGTACCAGTTGTAATCATTTAGCCTTAAACAGGCACAAATTTATTATTTTCAAAGATTTATTAATTTTTGCCACTTTACTCTGTACAACTCTCTTCCCTTATGATCTCTTACATTTATTTTAGAATTTAAGTAAAGACAGAGTTTGACAAAAGTCCAGATAACCTATAGTCACATTACTTCTAAAAATACAGTTAGAGCTTAGCATATGGACAACATTTGCTTAATCATAATCAGTTTTAATCCAAGACTAAAGTAACCTAATGTTGTCACACCTTAGTTTGTTGAAGATGCAGAATTCAGAAATTCAAATTCTTGGGCCCCACTTCCAAAGATTCTCATTCCCAGTTGATTCCTATATACAGACAGATTTGCAAGCTTCTAAACCATTTATAGAGGATGCTTTTCAAGTAGTTCTCAAGGGTTTAGGATTCCTCAGAGGATTCTACAATCATGGAAGCTAAATTCTCTGAGGACAACTTAATTGCATTTGTCTCTTATTTATTTGCATTCATCTCTTATTTTTTGATGATCCTAAGAAAGATTTCCTCTGGGGGGAAAATACTGCTTTGAAAAAATTCAGAAAACTACTGTTATACAATAGGATTTCTAGGATTCCCTAATATTTTATTTATTTATTTATTTATTTATTTATTTATTTATTTATTTATTTATTGGCTGCGTTGGGTCTTCATTGCTGCACGCGGGCTTTCTCTAGTTGCGGAGAGCAGGGACTACTCTTCGTTGAGGTGTGTGGGCTTCTCATTGTGGTGGCTTCTCCTGTTGTGGAGCACGGGCTCTTGACGTGCAGTCTTAAGTAGTTGTGGCATGCGGGCTCAGTAGTTGTGGCTCGCAGGCTCTAGAGCGCAGGCTCAGTAGTTGTGGCGCACGGGGTTAGTTGCTTCCCGGGATGTAGCATCTTCCCGGACCAGGGCTCAAACCTGTGTCCCTTGCATTGGCAGATGGATTCTTAACAACTGCACCACCAGGGAATTCCGATTCCCTAATATTTAAGAGTCTACTTTTATTTTAAAAATTCACCAGAGTCTGTGTTAGTATTAGAGACCTAATCTTCAAACAGAATTGAACTATGATAAAGGGCAAAAAACGTTTGCCCTCTTTCTCTTCATCTTGCATGAAGCCTTTTATAAACTTGATTGCCAGAATAGCCTGCCTTTTTGATTTCACTAAATTCTGTGAATTCTTTCTACATATAGTATTTCATTGTTCTTCTAATAGAAACTATAATACTATAGTTTCCCTTGGCTAAAACACATATAGGCAGTGGTGTGCTGGGAATGCTTAATAACTGGGGCAAAGGGACTGATTCATATCATTTGCTAATTTCCATGATGTAAATACTCCCTACAATAATAGCCTATTTCAAGCTACCAGTGTGATGTCACCAAATGTGGAGCTGGGAGGAGACACACACAGAACACTTAGTATTTCCACCATACAGATAGAATAAGTGTAAATAACTTCAAGAGCATAGCAAAATGTAGTCAAAGTAGTTAGGAATAAAATAATTAGGAAATGAGGAGTTTGAGTATTTACTGTTTTGTTATTAATGTGTTTTATATATTTAAATTAGTTGATTGTAAGATATCCAAGAAATTGTTTCCGTGCTTCTGTGGGGAAATAGATTGTTTCAAAATGGGAGAAGACTTCTACTTTGCATTTTCTACTTTATTCTGTTTTTTAGATTACCTATGTTAAAAGTTTTAAGCAACAGCAACAAAAACAGTATTTAAAAAGAAGCTCTCCAGAATATTTTCATGTGTGGCTAAGCTGGGGAACCAACTGTGGTTCTCAGTCACAGCTACCTACACTAAAAAATGCGTTTCTTGGTTCTCTGGCACCGTAGAGCTGAATTCTGTGCTTAATCGCAGTGCCCAGTGCATTTTAACTATTTGGTTATGCTCTGCTATGTTCTTTCAAATTATTTGAGAAATCATTTGCCAAATGTATATGTTAGAATGTAAAGAAAAATAAGAGAATTAAGACTAGGAAAAAATAGCAATCAAAATATAAAATAAAAATCTGGTGAATACAAGTACTATATAAATATGCCAAACTTAAGGCCCATCATATTGAACAACAGATTTTGCCTATGAGCTTCCTCGCAATTAGTGGGGGGGGGGGAAAGGAATAATATAATTCTTACCAGAAGGAAGGGCATCATTTTCTCAAAGAAAGCTAAGCATTGCATTGTACTGAATTCCAAAGTAAATCTCACACATGAAATTTCATATATAGGGATACCAATATAATAGACAATGCCCTTAATACTATTCCCCTAGTATTTATAGCCATGGGTTTCACATGGCAGTTTCTTATAATATACTTCAAGAAAAAACAAGAATATAATATTAAAAAACAACTCAGTTAAAGTGAATTTTCCCCCAAAGAAGATAGGTATCATGTTTAGGAATATAATCTGGTAGTCGAGCTTGATCCAAATTTAGAGTGACACCACCTACAGAAATAAAGGTTTAGAACAAGGATGGCAAAAAAAAAAAAGGCAAATAAGTCCACTTAGCTTCTGTCCTTTGTTGTGAGCTTATGTTGGTGCTGTGTTGACAAGGATTCCGAGACCAGGGTCAGCAGAAAAGAGTGCAGTGAATGACTAGCAGTTTCTCTCTTGGTCACAGGAATGAGTAGCAGAGACCTCTGCATGTTTGCCATCCTTATGCCAGTCTATTTTATGTACATTTCACTGGTCTTGGTCTTTGGTGTAAACTGGATTACAGACAGGTGGGGTTTGTTTATACTCTTTGATGAGGGCCTGGAGAGTATTGTATTTTACGTTGCTCTTTGAGAGTGTACATGGTATCTGTGTTCATTGTGACTAATCCTAACGAGTCTGGTACATCTGTCTTTCATCATTCTGACTTTTGATCCTATGCTTTGTTTCTTTAATATTAGTTATCCCATTTTAGTTAATCTCTCGTCTCATTGAGTTTGTCCTTTAATGTAATAGAACACCATAATTAACATTTTTTTTTTGTTTGGGAGCATGATTCTGAATGCAGTGGAATGAGGAGAATTTGCTGAGTGAGTAACACCAGGTGCCAATGAGCATGGTCACGTTACGTATTAGCATTATATAGTTTAATATCAGCAATAAGCTGTTTGTAATGCTTCCTTTTAACAAACTACAATGTAAATTCCTTTCTATTATTAGAGCAGGAACTTGTAATCTAAAGACAATTTAGGGGGAATTAAAATAATTCTGAAATTAAATGTTAATATCATTAACTATAATATTTTGGGATGTTTTTCTCTTTTCATAGCAATTTATACACCGCATGATTGTTCTAATCCACATATTATCTTAAAAACACAGTTCATCTGTTGGAAAAAATGCCTACTGACTCCTAATCTATTTCACCTGTTTGACTTTTTTTTACTCTTATTAAAGAAAATAGTCCTTAAATGGGTATTTTATACATTCCTTGTAAGAATATAAAATGATGTTACTTTTCTGAAGAGCAGTTTGGCAATATATATTAAAGCTCTTCAAAATCTCAGCCTGTTTGACTTAGCTATTCCCCTTCTAGGATAATGTCATTGGGAAATAGTGATCTTTAAGTGTGGATTTTGGAGTGAGAGTGCCTGGCTTTGAATCTAGCCAATAAAGTTATAAGCTGTTATGACACCGGATTAATTTCTTAACTTCTGTAAGGCTCAGTCTTTTCATCGGTAAAATAGGTATGAAAATAGCACATATCTCTAGGTGTTATTGTGAGAATTAAATGAAGTCATATACAGAAAGTGCTTAACATCCTGCCTAGTATAAAATGTTGATAAATAATTGCTGTTATTAGTAATCAGAGAAAGATTGTTCATCATAGCATTAATTAAAATAGTACACATACAGGAACGTATGATTTTCATTCATATGAAGGAATATTATACTATATAGTTGTTAAATGACGTTCTTAAAGAATATTTAAAGATATAAGAAAATGTTCATAATGTAACATTTAGTGGAAGGGCAGGACAAAAATCTATATGCTCTCAGATGTCAATTGATTGTTTTTAGTATTTTATAACATATTTATTACAACATGTTTTTAAAATAGTCTTTAAAATGTTATGTTTTAAACTAATGTTTTTAAAAGATTATAGAAAAAACTTCAAAAGATAATACCAAAATGTTAAGACTGGATCACTGTTAAAGATTCTTAAAACTAGGTGATAGGGATAGGGGGATTTATTTTATTAATACTATACTATTTGTGTATAATTTCATTTTTCATAATGTTTTTTAAAAGAATGACAAGAATAATAGATAAAAAAGGAAGTTTAAATCCTTGGAATTAGTGCTTTGTCATTTGTTTAAATGTAAATTAATTCTTCATCAGTGTTGTTATTTAACTATTATTGATGCATTTTTAAGGTTTTCAAACGATTTGAGTGATATCAGACTTGTGAAAAGTTTGATAAAAATTATAACACATATACATAAATATATATTTGGAATAATCTTTACCAAAAAGAAAGATAGTTTATTCAATAATGGAATTACCTGTGATTTTTATTGTCTCTTTTATACTTTTCTACATCTTACAAAAATTCTACAGTAAGTTCTTTTTAAGATCTTAATCAGAAAAAGCGTTAATCAATTTTTTATGAAATGATGTTTAACTTTTATGCTTTAATGACATTAATTTTAGTATTGAAAGCACTCTTACTCGTTGCTTCTTAGACTTGCCTTTGAACATGATATAATTCTCTAAAACAATTTTGGTGAAGGATGGATTGTGTCATACCATCTGTCCAGAAAATAGGTATTTCAAGTATTCTCTGTATATGAAAAATGATATAAGAACCATCTTCACTACTGCATTCCCATAAATTTTATTTCCTTTTTTAAATAGTGTTTTTCAACACAGCCAGTGTTCGTATAGGCAACTTTACCTTAGTGGGAGGGAAGGGTATTATGAGTATTTTGGCAAAGTTCTCCAGTCTGTAGGCAGAAATAAGACTAAGAGTAAAGGAGTAGCTATTTCTTCCTACCTCTATAATTGAAACGATATTCAAATTTATAGGTCAATTTTATTTGTAGAAAATACTCCCTTTATAAACCATAAGTTTATCTTGTAGGTGGCCTTCTAAAATAAACTTTATTTGATTTTATACAGTGTGTGCTCATACTTTGGCTTTATGCCTGACCTCCCAGGTTGCAAACATCTCCAGTAGAAGCCAATATTAAAGAAAATGAACCAAAAAATAACCTAGAAAATATTACAGATGTTAGTAATAAATTATCCAGTAATATTCACATTGGAGCAGTAATAAATTATAATATTAACAGTGGTGGTCCTTAAAAATTGTCCCACTATTCACTAAGACATTTAATCTTTCCAGCATTCCAAATGAAATACATTATTGTTTTCTACTCTTAACAAAAGTTAGCTGTTAGGGACGTTGTGTTTGTTCATTTGACTGTTTCTATTCAATACAGAGGTTAGAAAATAAAAGCAAAACACCTGTATGTATAGCATCAACTAGCACCAAACCTTACTATATGTGAGAAAATTATCTATTTTGAAAGTCAGTTATATATACATTAAAAATTCAAATGATCTAAAATAGAGTATGCTAGGGACTTCCCCGGTAGCACAGTGGTTAAGAGTCTACCTGCCAATGCAGGGGACATGGGTTTGAGCCCTGGTCCAGGAAGATCCCTCATGCCGTGGAGCAGCTAAGCCCGTGTGCCACAACTGCTGAGCCTGTGCTCTGGAGCCCACGAGCCACAACTACTGAAGCCCACGCGCCTAGAGCCCGTGCTCCACAACAAGAGAAGCCACTGCAATGAGAGGCCCATGCACCACAACTAAGAGTAGCCCCTGCTTGCTGCAACTAGAGAAAGCCCGCGTGCAGCAACAAAGACCCAACGCAGCCAAAAATAAATAAATAAATATTTTTAAAAATAAAATAGAATATGCTAAAGGCAAAATGACTAATCCTGACAAATTCTACATTTCACAATAAAAGTAATTTAGAGGTCTGTGGAGGAGGGTGGATCTTGAAGGAAAAAAGTGAATTAATTAAGCAAGAAAAAAAATGGAAGAAAGAAGAGGAGGGAGGATAAGGAGGGAAGGAGGCATTGCAGGCAGAAGCACACACTCCAGGATTGAAGTAGAAATATCATACAGGAGGCATATTGAGGAAACCATGTTGAAACAGATGGTTTATATATAAGGCAGTGGTTTTCAAAATACGTTCTGATGAGCCCCTACATGGGCTGGTTGGCAAAGGGGTGAAGAGGCCAACTACTGAAGTGTTTAAGCAAGGTAGTAGAGCAGATCAATATTAGGAAGGTAGAGTAGATATTAGGTAGTAGAGTAGATCAATATTAGGAAGACTGATCTGACAGTGGAGCCAGAGGCTGTGTTGGGAAACCATTCAGTAAGTCAGATGAGATGGAAAGAACCTAAATGTATCATTGGCCACTGATTTGAAAATAAAAGAGGATGGATGTGTGGATGCTCACCAAGGAAAAACCAACAGGACTGAGTTACAGATTGGATGGATGATGTAGCAGGGGAAGGAGGAGTCAAAGATCCATACACTGATAGTGATGGAGAATCTCATGTTGAATTTAAATCCAGCGGTACTTGATTGCATGGGAATATGGAAGATAATATGTTGATTGTGTCCAAATTCTCAAGGGAAATACGAAGTGGATGGAAATGGCTAACTTGAATATGTAAACTATAACTGTGGTGGCTAACTTTGGGATTATACCTTAGGTCTGCAGTGAGGATGAACACATAGCAGACCTGAGAGTTGTATTCTTTTTTTTTTTTTTTTTTTAAACTTTTTTTTTTTTAAATTTTTATTTATTTTATTTATTTTTAATTTATGGCTATGTTGGGTCTTCGTTTCTGTGCGAGGGCTTTCACTAGTTGTGGCAAGGGGGGGCCACTCTTCATCGCGGTGCGCGGGCCTCTCACTATCGCGGCCTCTCTTGTTGCGGAGCACAGGCTCCAGACACGCAGGCTCAGTAATTGTGGCTCACGGGCCCAGCCGCTCCGCGGCACGTGGGATCCTCCCAGACCAGGGCTCGAACCCGTGTTCCCTGCATTAGCAGGCAGATTCTCAACCACTGCGCCACCAGGGAAGCCCGAGAGTTGTATTCTTGTTTACACCTCAGGTCCTAAGGTAAATCGCTTTCTTAGAAGTCACTAAGCTGGAAAGCCTCTGTGCCTTGTGGGGTGCCTGTGTTAAACTGAAAAGCCCTAGGCTCTGTGGCACAGCTAAAAATCTCATATCCAGAGTCTGGGGATTGGCTTCTGGTGAAATAGCATTCACAGGGTAGTATCGTTAGATAAGGCAGAGAATGTTAATCAAGTGGCTTCCAGGTGGTGAGGATAAAACCCCCAACAGGAGAAGACTTGGTATTCCTCTAACCGGTTACATGAGCCCCAAATCCAGGGTTCAGCTTTGTGAAGGATAAGAAAGTCACCAGGGATTTATAGCCCATCCCCCTCCCCCAAATAATCTGTAAGTAAACTAAAAAATCTCTCTTTATCTCTTATACAGAGATATAAATATTTACTTGCTCTCAGTGTAAGAATGCTTATTTAGGGCTTCCCTGGTGGCGCAGTGGTTGAGAGTCTGCCTGCTAATGCAGGGGACACGGGTTCGAGCCCTGGTCTGGGAAGATCCCACGTGCCGCGGAGCGGCTGGGCCCGTGAGCCACAACTACTGAGCCTGCGTGTCTGGAGCCTGTGCTCTGCAACAAGAGAGGCCGCGATAGTGGGAGGCCCGCGCACCGCGATGAAGAGTGGCCCCCGCTTGCCGCAGCTGGAGAAAGCCCTCGCACAGAAACGAAGACCCAACACAGCCAAAAATAAATATAAATAAAATAAAGGAGTTCCTTAAGAAAAAAAAAGAATGCTTATTTAATATAAATGGAAACATTTATTTAATGTAAAAGTTCTTAAATATACAGTATGTGTTAAGGGCTGAATTATGTCCCCCTCGCAAAACTTGTATGTTGAAGTCCTAACCCGCGGTATCTCAGAATGTGACTGTATTTGGAGATAAGATCTTTAAAGAGGCAGTTAAATTCAAATGAGGTATTTAGGGTGGGCCTGAATCCAGTGTGACTGGTGTTCTTACAAGAAGAAGAGATTAGGACACACACATGGACCAAGGTATGACCACGTGAGGACACAGTGAGAATGTGACCATCTGCAATCCAAGGAGGAAGGCCTCAGGAAAAAACCAAATATGCCAACACCTTGATCTTGGACTTCCAGCCTCCAGAACTATGAGAAAATAAGTATCTGTTGTTTAAACCATCCAGTCTGTGATATTTCATTATGGCAGCCCTAGCAAACATAATACAGTATGTATTTCAGCAAACTTCATAAACAAAATTGAAAGATAACAATAACCTAGAAAAATATTGGCTAACATACAAAATAGACAAAGAAGGGCCTCAAATCAACAACACTGTAGTAATAATGAGCACACCTAGCACCCAGATCTGGGTCTTAAATACCATCATCCAATAAAAGGAACGGAGGCTGCTTGGAGGAGTGGCTGATTCTAGGAATGCGACAGGAAGTACACAGTATGAGCCTGGCGCATTATGTAGTGCCAGAAAGTAACAAATTGCTAAAAAAAAAAAAAAAAAAATCCCTCCCTCACAATTATGGAGGTATGTCAGAGGGACACAGGAACTAACCGAAAGATGTCCCAATGTTCAAAGTTTTGAGCAACAAAATAAAGTATTATTGGATTAAAATCCAAAGTATACAATAAACCTATGAGTCCATATTGACATAAATACATTATTGAATAAATAAATAACTGGGGAAGAATAGACAAATCTCCCGTGCAGAAGAATTCCAAATAATTTATATAGCTAATCCACTCTCAAGGAGGTAGAGAGCAACTCCCCTCTCAAGCCTGTGCATGGTGACTTCCTTCCAAAGACTACAGCATGGAGGTGGTGGGAGTAACCTTAAAGTTACCAAATCTAACACACACTACCTCAGCCTGGTGGTCAAGGTTAACATCAATAGTGATAAGCCATACTAATAGTATGTGCCCTTATTAATATGATGAGATGGAACTTAGCCTCCGTGATCTTCCTCCCCCAAACCCACACCTCAGTCTGATCATGAGAAAAACATCAGACAAATGCCAGTCGAGTGGCTTCCTACAGCATAGTTGGCCCATATTCCTCAAAACTGTCAACATCAGGGACTTCCCTGGTGGCGCAGTGGTTAAGACTCTGCGCTCCCAATGCAGCGCGCCCGGGTTCGATCCCTGGTCGGGGAACTAGATCCCACACGCATGCCTCAACTAAAAGTTTGCATGCCACAACTAAGGAGCCTTCGAGCCCCAACTAAAAGGAGCCCATCTGCTACAGCTAAGGAGCCTGCAAGCTGCAACTAAGGCCCAGTGGAACCTAACTAATTAAAACAAAACAAAACACACATGGTATAAAAAAACCATCAAGATCATTTCCCAAGGAAAGTCTGAGAAACTTACAGCCAAGAGGACCTAAGGAGGCAAGACAACTAAATATAATATGCTCTCCTGGATGGGATCCTGGGACAGAAAAAGGATGCTAGGTAAAAACTAAAGACATCTGAATAAAGTTTGGACTTTAGTTAATAATATATTAATTATAATAAATGTACCATATTGATGCAAGATGTTATTGATAGGAGTAACTCAGTGTAGGGTATTAGGAATTATCTATGCCATCTTCCCAACTTTTCTGTAAAAATAAAACTATTCTAAAATAACTCTTTTTTAAAAATAGATTAAAGAAAGAAAAGTAGACAACAGAATATCATACACTCATGTATCAAAAAACCAGTGAACACTTGAGAAAAACTCATACTTACTGGTGCTCAGAAATGCACATTAGAACATATAAGGCGATTATTTTTCTCCTATTTAGCTGGCAAACTTTTTTTAAATGATGGTACACACGATTGGCAATGTATAGGAATGCAAAGTGGAACTACTTCTCTGGAGGGCATTTTTGGTAATAGGCAGCAATGTGTGCACTCTTTGAAGCAGCAATACTGCAACCAGGAAGTGTATATCAGTGTGCATAGAAATGTTTTTCACAGTATTATGTGCAATAGCAAAAATCTGGAAATTAACCAAAAGCCTATAAATATGGGACTGTTTAAATAAATTATGTGAATCTCAGTGTGAAATGTAATGAAGGTATTAATACTGTAGACTAATATTTGAAGACAAAAAATTCCATGATGTTATGTGAAAATGCCAATTGTAAACCATATATGCTGTGTCATGCCATTTCTGTATCTGACACACACACACACCCTCTTGGATCTGGAATTTGGTGAAATAATTGTAACAGAGAGCATTAAATTAAGTCCTATTAGTGATTGTCATTTTATAAATGCTTTAAGAGTTACTTTAGAATGGATAAAGATGTGGTGTGTGTGTGTGTGTGTGTGTGTGTGTATATATATATATATATATATATATATATATAAAACACAATGGAATATTACTGAGCCATAAAAAAGAAGGAAATAATGCTATTTGCAGCAACATGGATGGACCTAGAGATTGTCATACTGAGTAAAGTAAGTCAGACAGAGAAAGCCAAATATCATGTGATATCACATATATGTGGAATCTAAAAAAACGGTACAAATGAACTTATCTACAAAACAGAAATAGAGTTACAAATGTAGAAAACAAACTTATGGTTACCAGGGGGTAAGGGGGGAAGAATAAAATGAGAGATTGGGATTGACATATACACACTACTATATATAAAATAGATAACTAATAAGGACCTAGTGTATAGCACAGGGAACTCTACTCAATACTCTGAAATGACCTATATGGGAAAAGAATCTAAAAAAGAGTGGATATATGTATATGTAACTGATTCACTTCGCTGTACACCTGAAGTTAACACAACATTGTAAATCAACTATACTCCAATTAAAAAAATTTAAGTTATTTTCAGATATATTGTAATAAATGTATCAAGTATTGTTTCACAGCACTGTCATAATTAGAATCAGTGCTTCTCAAACCAATGGAGTGAAGGGCCACTTTTTCCATTACCCCAAATTATGTGTGTGTGTGCATGCATGTTATATTTATGTTTTAGGTATACTACACATGGATAAAAAGTAGGATTTGCATACAGTAAAGTGTTGCCTGTGGTTATTTCTGACTGGTAGCGTTGGGGCAAATTTTATTCGTTTGGCAATTTTGTACATTTTCCAAATGTTCAAGGATCTACAGAATATTTTTTGTAATTAGTAAAAAAGATTTTAAGTGGCAGTTTTTAAAAATAAATCTTTTTTTCCCATGAAACTACCTAGAATACTGAAACCATCTTTTTGTTTAACAAAAATTGTATTTTTAGTTTGCTTTTCTGAGTGGATTTAGTTTATACACAAAGTTTTCATACATATTTACACTGTCATATGTTCTCCATGTACTTTCTGCTTTTCTATTAGGTGAAATTTTCATGAGCTGTTAAAAGCATTATTATGTTTGATTAGTCCTCTTGTACTTTTTACTTTTAGGTTGGTGTTTGGAATGCTTTATCCTGCATATTATTCATACAAAGCTGTGAAAACAAAAAACGTGAAGGAATATGTAAGTATAGTTTTGTGAGTGATCATTTCTAGTTGAATGTATCCATTATATACAATACTAGAAAAACTGCCATTATTTTAGAAACAACTGGAATAATGTTTTGGGTTAAAAATGTGATATAAATGTAATAAAGTTAGTCTTTTTTTAAAACTAATTTTGAATACAATTGCAAAGTGGAGTTTCAAAAATAGTTTGCTGTCAGTTGGCAGTTAAATAAGTATGATCCCCAAATGAGTAATTGGATCTCTTATTCATTTAGACTTTAAGTCCCAGTAAAATAAGAGGTTGGGAAATTGTCTGTTTTTTATTCTTGTTTAAATGGATAGGTACACCAAGAATATCTCTCTGGTCCCAAAACCTTTTTTCTTCCTTCATAGTTGTTTTGTCCCTTCTAATTGATTTAAATACATAGATACCTCATGACTACTGACAATTACAATCTTTTTTCTTCTTGAATCATACTATATTTGTAATGATTTCCTCTTCAGTCATCAATGTTTCTTTTCTCTTTTACTTTCCTCTTCCCTGTTCCTTAACTGTTTTTTTTTTTAATTTCACTAATTTTTAAAATTTTCTTCTTTTCTTTATTATTCATTCATTTATTTACACATCTCTGTAAGTTCTCCCTCCCAATTTTATCCATAATGTTCAATGGTAAAGGGGCTTCCCCACCTATAAATCCTGGCATAAGTTTACTATTTGTGATGAAGGGAATTTTCAGAGAATAGCAAAAGCATAGCTTATTAGTGGTTAATCAACAGGGGTAAGCAGTCAACACTGAGAACTGCACATCAGTAGCTGTGGTTCTTTTTTTAATTGAGGTGACATTCAGGTAACATAAAACTAACCATTTCATAGTGAACAATTGGTGGCATTCACTACATTCACAATCTTGTGCAAACACTACTTCTGTCTACTTCCAAAAGATTTTCATCACTCCAAAATAAAACAACATACCCGTTAAGCAGTTACTCGTCACACTGCCCCTGCCCCCCAGCCCCTAGTAACCATCAATCTGCTTTGTTTGTATGGATTCTGGGTATTTCATATAAACTGAATCATATAATATGTGACCTTTTGTGTCTGGCTTCTTTTTACCTAGGATAATGTTTTCAAGATTCATCCACATTATATCATGTATCATTATTTCATTCCTTTTTATGGCTGAGTAAAACTGCATGCACATAGAACATTTTGTTTCTCCATTTATCCATTGACAGACATCTGCATTGTTTCCAGCTTTTTAGTATTATGAATAGTGCTGCTATAAACATTTGTGTACAAGGCTTTGTTTGAGTACCTAATTTCAGTTCTCTTGGATATATAGCCATGGTTCTTTACAAGGGATCTTGGATGGTAGCCTTGTCATCCAACTTATCAAATGACCAGAGAACATATTCTTTATTCTATTTGTTCAGGGTAGTTTGTTCTTGTTTTTTGAGTAGGGGGAGGCTCTGAAACCTTTATAGCTAACCCATCCTATTGAACATTTATACTCACTTTTTATCTTCTGTATAAAACTAATTTTGAAGTAAAGTATATACAAATTAATTAGAATGGTGGAATATACCTAGCAGAGGTAGAGAGGTTATTCAGTTGAGCTCTGAAATTTTTCTGTCCTTTTAATATATATATTTATCTCTTGGATCTAAGATTGGTGCAAAGTCTTAAGAGATGGAACCACATTAAGTCCTAGTAATTTAAAGTAATTGTTAATGGCTTGAAAGGCCATGTATTAATATATATCATAATAAATTCTTCAAATATTGTTTTACGGTACTGGCATACTTTAGTTTTTAGAAACAAGCAAGTTTCTTCAGTTAACAGTGCTTCTCAAGCTACCTGTGGTATAGGACCAGTTTGGGATTTTTTGTTTTCTTTTTAAATAATTTCCATTAAGTCATAGACAAATACTTTTTAAAATAAAATTAAAAAGTAATTACTAGAGGGCTTCCCTGGTGGCGCAGTGGTTGGGAGTCTCCCTGCCAATGCAGGGGACACGGGTTCGAGCCCTGGTCTGGGGGGATCCCACATGCCGGGGAGCAACTGGGCCCGTGAGCCACAACTACTGAGCCTGCACGTCTGGAGCCTGTGCTCCGCAGCAGGAGAGGCCCGCACACCGCGATGAAGAGTGACCCCCGCTTGCCGCAACTGGAGAGGGCCCTCGCGCAGAAATGAAGACCCAACACAGCTAAAATAAATAAATAAATAAATTTATTAAAAAAAAAAAAAAAAAAAGTAATTACTAGAAAAATGAAACGAAACCCCAAGAACATACGAAATACAACCCCAACTTTTTTTTATTATTAGATTCAGTAGACCTGAAATTACTGACAATTTTGTATTAACAGCAACAATTCACAGCCTTGCACTAGTCCATAGACAACACTTTGCCTTACGGTGTCATATTTTAATTTAATTGGAATTCTCTTTTGAAAGATAAAAATAAGAGTTGCTCTTCATTTCCAAACACCACGAAAATATGAGCTGGGAGTATACAGCTGGCTAGTACTTAATAACTGTACTGGCCAATACAATGCTCCTTATTTGAAATGTTTATGATACTGTTATTAAATGAGATCTTTTTTCTGAACCTAATTAATTATATAGTTGAAGTACATGGTGATATGTTTCTCAACTCTGGGTCCATCTTACCTATAAAGTGTTATACACCCAGGGTAAACAATAACTGGTAAGCCTCTGTGTGCCTTTGTGTACATATTTCTTTTATTTATTTATTTATTATTTATTTATTTATTATTTATTATTTATTTATTTATTATTTTTTATTCATTCATTCATTCATTCATTCATTTATGGCTGTGTTGGGTCTTCGTTTCCGTGCGAGGGCTTTCTCTAGTTGTGGCAAGCGGGGGCCACTCTTCATCGCGGTGCGCGGGCCTCTCACTATCGCGGCCTCTCTTGTTGCGGAGCACAGGCTCCAGACGCACAGGCTCAGCAACTGTGGCTCACGGGCCCAGCTGCTCCGCGGCATGTGGGATCCTCCCAGACCAGGGCTCAAACCCGTGTCCCCTGCATTGGCAGGCAGACTCTCAACCACTGCACCACCAGGGAAGCCCCCGTGTGTACATATTTCTGCTTGAGGTATTCTCCTGTCTTCCTTCCCAAATGTGCAATGTTTTTGTTGGGAAAAAAAGTTAAGTACAAGTTGAAAATGAAGCTCTAATAATATAAGGGTATTATCAGCAGGCACACAAATACCATCCCCTAAAATAAAAGGTAAGATAGCAAGAAGAAATATAAAGGTATTCATAACAAATTATAATAAAAAGAAACAGGCCCGTTATGTGTTAATTAATGCTAAAAGGGCAGAAAATATGGTGTTATTTAGGTATTGGTCTAAGAACCATTATAAAAATATTAGTCTATTTCTTACTATGTGTCAATTTAACTTTATTAATGTTAATTTTTAAGGACTTAAAAACATGGATTTGTGAGTTTTATCCCTTAATACAACACTCAATTTTTATTACTAGATTAGTCTATAAATTTTTATTACTAGATTATTCTATAAATTTGGGATTAATAAGAATGGTCTAACCCTGAAATTTTTTTTTTAATTTATTTATTCATTTATTTAATTTTTGGCTGCATTGGGTCTTCGCTGCCGCACGTGGGTATTCTCTAGTTGCTGAGAGCAGGGGCTACTCTTCGTTGTGGTGCGCGAGCTTCTCATTGCGGTGGCTTCTCTTGTTGCGGAGCATGGGCTCTAGGCGCGCGGGCTTCAGTAGTTGTGGCACACGGGCTTCAGTAGTTGTGGCTCTCAGGCTCTAGAGCGCAGGCTCAGTAGTTGTGGCACACAGGCTTAGTTGCTCCACGGCATGTGGGATCTTCCTGGACCAGGGCTTGAACTTGTGTCCCCTGCATTGGCAGGCTGATTCTTAACCACTGCACCACCAGGGAAGCCCCCTAACCCTGAAATTTTAATTCTGCTTCATAAGTTAAAGATAATGTAACCTATGGAAGAGAATCTATTAACATTCTTATTCAAACTGATGGAAAAACTATAAGACTTGACATGTACTGATATACATACATATCTGCATATATGCTTATTTGGAGATATACTTCACGTATTGCCTTGCACAGCTTTTAGAGAATAACTCATAAACAAAGTTAAGAATTATCTATACATAATTTTGCTACAGTATTACAACTCTGGAAAAAGTTTTCTTGTTTTGTTGGCAAGTACTAATGGCAAGTGCCAATTTGTTGTTGACACTGCTATGGAGCAAAATCAACAAGGGAATTTTTTTTTCTAACCTTATATCATTAAGATTTCTAGTATCTCTTTCCTATTCCAGCCCCAGAGCATTATTATATCACTTTTAGGGTCATATAAAAGCCTTTTTTGTCTATAGCCTGTTCTTTTCCATTTTTTAAGGAAGTTTTTAGCATTTTTGAACAATATTAACCAGGGTATCTGAAAGTCTTAATTATTTTGGAAAGAACATCAAGGAGCTAAAGCTTCTAAGAATGTCCAGGTGTTCCCCTATTCAAAGCTATCCTCCGTAATGGATTCAACCCCAAGATGTAACTGCTGAGACTTGAATGCTATTATTGGAAAAAGTTTTCTTAACCATCCCTTTGGGAATATCAGAATCATGAGTAATTGAAGAGAAACTAGGCAACTAGAAAGGCAGGTGGCTGGCATTGGTTTGATTATTACATGGTAATCAACTCTGCTTCACAAATTAGATGAGAGCTAGAGCGAATGCAAAAATAGGCACCGAAACAGGAAAGGCAGGAATCTGCTTTTGACAGGGAAATTTGATACAGCTCTAGAGACCTCCTGGTGACCAAGCTGTCTGCCATCAAGTCTGCTGAAGAGACTAAGCAGATACAATACTAGAAAGATAACATCTTACATTTATATAATTTCCTACCAATTTCAAAATACTTTTGTATATTATTGTTTCCAATTGCTACTGTAGCAATTACCACACACTTACTGGCTTAAACCAACACAAGTGTATTCTCTTACAGTCTCAGAGGTCAAAAATCTGAAATGGATCCACAGCTACATTCCTTTGTGAGGCTACAGGGGAAAATCGGTTTCCTTACCTTTGCTAGCTTCTATAGGCTGCCCACACTCCTTGGCTTACGGCTGTATTCCTCCATCTTCAAAGCCAGGAACACTTGACTGAGACCTTCTCAAGCTGCCAGCTCTCTGGTTCTCCCTTCTGCCTTCCTCTTCCACTTATACAGACTCTCGTGACTACACTGGATTCACCTGAGTAATCCAGGCTCCTCTCCCAGTCTGAGGGTCAGCTGATAAGCAAACCTGAATTCCAACTGCTGCCTGATTTCTCCTTTAACACACAACCTGACATATTCATAGGTTCCAGGGCTTAAGACGCGGGCATCTTTGGGGGAGGGGGACATTATTCTGTGTACTACAATATCTCACTGGCCCTCACTACAACTCTATAAAGTAGTAAGGAATATTAGAATATTCTAGGCTCAGTGAAGTGAATTAACTTGCCCAGAGTCACATGGATCACTAAGGCAGGAGTGGTACCAGATTAGAAAACTAAATGAGGATTCTATCTTCACGAAAAAGTTGAAAGAGCTTTCCCAACCAGCCAGTGAATATGCCTCTGATTAATTCCAAAGTAGATCTTCAGGGGCCACAATTATATGGATATTTTCTAAGAAGAGCAATGAGGCAGCTTAACCAGTACTAGGGCAGGACCCATAAGCATCTAAATCAACCGTGATCAAAATGGTTAAAGATGAAATGAGAAGTTTTTGAAAGTTCTGTATAGTCTTGGCAGTTCTTTAAATATTTCCAACCTAAATTTACTTCCGACAAAAAAAAAAAAATTTTTTTTAAGTGTTTTACTAAAGGTAGCAAATCTTTTTCTGGATGGTCTGGTGTTTTTTGTGGTTTTTTTTGGCTGACAAAAATCTTGAATATCATTTTCTTGCTGAGTCTCACCTAAACTTAGTCATCCAATTTCACCTCTGACTTATAGAAGTTTTATCAAAACTCTGTTCTCACAAAGTTCTCTTGTATGGTAATCCCATCCAAATTTGCTTTGCATATGGTAGTTTCTTAGTAAAATTAACCTTCTTAAAATTCCCCTGTTATATTTTTAATAGTCTTTTATACTATCTGTATTGTATTTTTTATATGTGTTTGTCTTCCCCACCAGATAAGCTCCATAGAGAGTTTTGTTGCTTTGTTAATTGCTATATTCCTGTACCTAGAACAGTACATGTTACATAGTAGGTACTCAATATTTTTTTAATGAGTGAATAAAAAAAGAAAGAAGAGTTGACTTCTAAGTATATAAGAAATATTAAATAGTGTTTCAAGAGCATGTACATTTCTTAAGTGGATTAGTCTGGTTTCTCAGCTTTGATTCTACTGGGTTAAGGAGTACACAGTGCAATCTGACTTATCCCTAAACCCAGTTACTTTGTCGTGTTTGGTTGTTACCTAAATTCTACTGATATCTACTTCAAAATTATTTTCAGAAAGCAAACATTTTTTATTAATTTACTTCTTCAAACCCTAACTACTACCATTCCCCTTAAGCCTGCAAATAGTAGATTGCACCTGATAAAACAGATGCTGTATTCAAATCAAAACAAATGGAAAGTGCTGTGTATTTTGGCAACCTTCCTTTCTTCCTTTGCCTATTTTTAAAACAGAGCTTTCCTAGGATATAATTTCCTGTATAGTGTGGCTGATATGGCCTACTTAAAGTCTTTCAGTCTTGCAGTAATTGAAATGTAAACTCACTGAAGAATTAGAATGGTTTTGCAAATTTTTTCAAGCTTATACCGTCTCACGACTTGAAAATAGAGTGTTTACTTCCAAGTCGTGTATAATTGCTGTCGCTTTTCTAGGAAAACAGTGTTCTTATTCTAAGAATGTTGGAGAAAGTGGCAATGAAAAAGACTGGCTAATAGCACTTACAAATCAAAATCAGACATTTGGTCCTGAGATTTACTATGAGCAAGAACAAAGAACAGGGAAAACTCTGGGAGATTACTTTTTTAAAGGCCCTCTAAAACACTGTTGACTTGGCTTTTGAAAGTGACCTAATTTGTGACTGAATATTTGGGTGATATGAAAGTGAACAAATATGCTACATGCTAGTTCTACAGTTCTTGTCAGTTGGTAAAATCTGAAGTTGTCTACTAATTCTGTGTACTAGATAGAAGTTTGTCTATTAGTTATAAGGGAAAAAACATAGTGAAAAAACATAGTAAAGAACTTTTCTTTATTGTCAAAAGTGCTCCCCAGGCATCTTTTCATATTTTGGATTAAAAATACTCATTTGATTGAAAGGTTTTAATAATTTGGGAAGTGTAAAGATTAACTCATTGATTAAAGGGGAATTTTTTTTTAATTTTTTGAAAATTAGTTTTGTCAGGCCACATTCCTATCTGTTTATTTTCTTTTCTGATCTACTTTTAACTTAGTTTTTGCTTTTATCAAAGCTGTACTTATTTATAATTTTTAAATCAAACAGCTATCCAAGGCTTATTATGAAAAACAACAGTTCCCCACCCTCCTCATCCCTATTTCTAACTCTAGAGGCAACTACTTTCAATTCTTTTATCCGGATCCTTTAGTATTTATTTCCACATCTAAATACATGCTCATATTGCTGCTTCTTAATTTTTCAGAGGGATCTCGTCAGTTGGCTTCCTTCTATTAAAGATGATTTAGTAGTTACCCAATGTCACTGTATACTTGAATAATTTACCTGTAGCCTCCCAGTGTCATTAGGGTGTAATTTGGGTTGGATCAGTATTCAGTCTTTACATTATTGAGGCTAAGTTAGAAAGAAGCAATAGAATATAAAGAACCATCTAGAACCAGGCTGCTTGTCTTATCATCTTGGCCCTATCCCTTACTAGCTGTATCTTTAAACAAGTTATTATTTATTTATTTATTTATTTATTTATTTATTTGGCTGTATTGGGTCTTAGTCGCGGCATGCGGGATCTTCGTTGCAGCACGCGGGCTTCTCTCTAGTTGTGGCGAGCAGGCTCCAGAGCACACAGGCTCAGTAGTTGTTGCACACGGGCTCTAGAGCACACGGGCTTAGTTGATCCACGTCATGTGGGATCTCAGTTCCCCGACCAGGGATTGAACCCACATCCCCTGCATTGGAAGGTGGATTCTTAACCACTGGACCACCAGGGAAGTCCCTGAACAAGTTATTATTTTGCCTCAATTTCCTTATCTGGAAAATGAGAACAGTAGTAGTACTTACCTCCTCAGGTGGTTGTGAGGATTATATGAGTTAATGAACACAAAGCATTTAAATCAGTACCTGTTATATAAGATTTTTCACGATGTAAACACTATTTGCATCTGATCCCTATAGTATCCTACCATGACCATTCTTTTTCTGCCCAATAGTTTGTTTTCCCTGGTATTATACATTGTCTTGTTTTTTTTGTTTTGTTTTGTTCACTTCTTTGGTATCCTCTGTTCTCATTGCAAATTTAGACCCAAACTCTGTGACAGTTGTGTGAATTTCTTCTCAGTGCATTCTCATCCATTAGATATTCTGGACTGGCTCTTGTCTTAGATCTTCAGATTTCTTAATCTCCTGTTTTCCTCTTTCTTATTTTACTTCCTCATTTTGATGCAATGCCTTCTTCCCAAGAAGGCTTTTTGAGAGGTAGATTTTTTTTGAGATGATAGGCTGGAAATAATTTTCCTTCAGAATTTTGTCTTTCAGCTTCTTGTGTTGCTGTGCAGACGTCTGAAGGCATTCTGATTCTTACCTGCTTGTGGAATCTTTTCTATGTCCCCATTGTTTTAAAATTTCATGATGACATGCCTCGGTGTGAGCCAATTATAATCAATTTTGCTAAACCCTCAGTAGTCTCTTTTAATCTGGGAATCCTTTGTTTTTCAGCTCTGGGAAATTTGGTTAAAATTATTTCTTTATGATTTTCTCCACTTCTTTTTCACTATTTGTTCTATCTGGGATTCCTTTTATTCAGCTAGAAAGCCATTTGGACTGATTCTCTAATTTTCTGATCTTTTTTTCTTCTCTTTCCTATCTTTTTCTTTTTTGCTCTATTTTATGATACAGTTCCTCAATTTTATCTTCTCTTATGTGTTTAATTTCTAAGAGCTCCTTTTATTCTCTGAATGTTCCCTTTTTCGATAGCACCCTATTCTTATTTTGTTTAAAATAGCTTCCTTTTTGTCTGAGGATATGAATGATTTCTTTTTAGACATGTTCTTTCTACAGTCTCTGTCCTTTGAATTCTGGTTTTTTTGTTTGTTTCAATCTCTCTTTTTCATATATGATTTTCTCAAATGTTGGATGATCCTTGGTTCTCTGCTCATATTTGAGTATTATAATGAA
Source organism: Balaenoptera musculus (assembly GCF_009873245.2). Lineage (NCBI taxonomy): Eukaryota > Metazoa > Chordata > Mammalia > Artiodactyla > Balaenopteridae > Balaenoptera > Balaenoptera musculus. The sequence goes on along the minus strand of NC_045800.1, from coordinate 69,937,189 downwards.
TAGCTGATTCGAAGTCCTGTACCCATGAAGAGGCTTGCTGAATGTGATCTTCACTACAGGGTGATCTGACTAGGCAATTAAATTTGTTCCTAGGCCTGCCATAAGGAAGTGCCACAAACTGAGTGTCTTAAAACAATACAAGTGTATTGTCTCACCGTTCTGGTGACTAGATGTGGACAGAGCCACATTCCCTCTGAAACCTGTTGAGAATCCTTTCTTGCCTGTTTCTAGCTTCTGGTGGTTGCCAACAATCCTTGGTGTTCCTTATCTTTCAGCTGCTCCACTTCAGTCTCTGCCTCTATTATATGATGTTCTCCCCTCCTGTGTCTTTGCCTCTGAGTCTCTCTTCTTCCTCTTTTAAGGACACCAGTCATATTGGGTTAAGGGCCTACCATACCCCAGTATGACCTCATCCTAACTAACTATATCTTCAGTGACCCTATTTCCAAATGAGGTCACATGCTGAGGGTTAGAACTTTGTATTAGTCTTCTCAGGCTACCATAACTAAATGCTACACACCGAATAGCTTCAACAACATAAATTTATTTTCTCACAGTTCTGTAGGCTGCAAATCCAAGATTAAGGTGCCATCAGGGTTGGTTTTTGGTGACGCCTCAAGGAAGCTTATAGACCTTCTCTCTGTGTCCTCCTATGACCTTTCCTCTGTGCATGCATGGAGAGAGGTATCTCTGGTGTCTCTTACTTTTCTTATAAGGACACTAGTTCTATTGAATTAAGGCTCCATTCTTACAACCTCATTTAATATTAATCACCTCCTTAAAGTTCCTATCTCCAAATACAGTTACTCTGGGGGTTAGGGCTTCAACATGTGAATTTTAGGGGGACAGAATTCAGTCTATAACAGACTTCAACATATCTTTCTGGGGGACACATCTCAACCCATAACAATCATTTCCTTAAAAAATTATCAATGTCTATATCTTTAGGTGTTTTCTTTTGTGCCAGGCAGATTCTTCAGAGAAGACTCTTCCATTCTGGAAGGTACTTGGTTGCTGCAATTCTGGTGGGAAAATAAGGGTTGGGGGCCCTCAATATTTTATAAACTTTTACTTAATCCCTATTAGCCCTACTCTCAACTGTGCCAGAGATTTGCAAATCCAGCTATCCTCTGATTCACCCTTTCCAGAGAATAAGCCTCAGGGTCCTGCTAGGGGAGGGAGGGGCATCACCACACAGCTGAAGTGGGAGGACATCTAGGGGCCTACCTGCTCCTTACAGGTATCCTTACAGCCATCCTTCTTTTGCCTTTTTTGCCAAGAATTGTGTTACCAATTTTTGAGCCTTTTGGAAGCTCTGCAGTGTAAAGTTGGGTTGCTTGTCAGCTTTTCCCACTGTCCACTTATTATTCAGTTTTCTCAGGTCTCCTGAGTCAGTTACTACTCAACCATTTCCTTCTTGGGTCCAAAAATGTTGGTGCTCTCTTCTCTTCTATATTTTTCTGGACTTAAGTGTTTTTGAAAAATCACTTTACTGTTGCTTTAAAGAGATTTGTGGTGGGGAATGCAATTAAATGTGTGTATTCATTCTACTATCTTTACCCATATTTCCACATTGACTTTGTGAGTGGTATACTTGTGGTTGATTTATACTGTAATATCAAATAAGACTTGTTTTACCATTAACATTGGTTTTTAAAATGTGTTCGCATAGGACATAGGTTTAAAGTAGTAATACAGATTATCATTTTTTCAATCCTTGACAATTTTAAAATTCAATTTTAGCTGACATGCAATGAATACATGTGTATGTTGTTTTGAGTTATAGTTGTTCACAAATCAAGTTGTGATAAAATCACAGTTTCCACTTGAGACAGTTAAAAAAATCACTTGGGATAGTTCATTATTCTTTAATGAACTATCATTAAATCAACTTACATTTACTTAAAGTAGGTGATGAGTATGCTTTGTAAACTTAAGTTTTTTCTGTTGGGTTTACTTATTTTATACATAGTGCATGTTAGTATGTAACTTCGCTGCTTGCAGTAATTGATGCTGTTATAATTATCAAGTGACTTATACTCTTATGTCTTCTAAAAGCAATTTCTTCATGATCATCTTAGGATCATTACAGTGGATCCACTTTAGGAAACAAGTGTTAAATTTGAATTAAGGTTATATAATTGGGGGGTGTTAAATGAAAGCCTAACACAGTTCCTTCTAAAATTTTAAAATGTGGGGAATTCCCTGGCAGTCCAGTGGTTAGGACTCTGTGCTTCCAGTGCTGGGGGCCCGGGTTCGATCCCTGGTTGGCCAAAAAAAAAAAAAAATCAGCTAAAATGTAAAAATATGAATTAGAGTACCCCTTGACCTTTAGGAAGTAAATTGAAAGCATTCCAACAATTTTCACACTAAGGTGGAGCTAGCCAACCACAGCTGTCTTGTCCTTTTCTATCTTCCAATGCAAATGCTTTGCAAAACCTACGGAAAGAAAAAAATTCTCATGGTAACGTTTAAACCTAACAGGCTAAGTCAGGCTTTTGCTAATATCTAGGAAGAATTTTACTAACTGTAGTGCCAATGGCAACAGATTTTTAAAAACAGGGACAGAAACCATTGTTTCCATTAAAGGAAATGTTGTTAAGCAATAAATTGGAGGGAGACCTAGCCACCTCCACCCTAATCCCTAGTGATGGAACAGCTTAAAATCATAAAAGCTACAGCAACCAAAAAACTCAACTGCCACCACCTTCTCTGCAGGAGAACTGTGTTCAGAGGCAGCCAATGTTCTGCCTCCCCCGTATCTGTTCAGAAACCATTACCTCATTACTTTGAAGAAAACCCCCAATAAGTTCCAAAAGGGAGAAATAACGAGTACAAGAGAAGTTCAAAAGTGCAGTACTAGACGAATTCAAAAATAAAAATGACAGTAATACATATTACAATTTATGTTCTTGAATGTAATAGCTTTAAACGCCTTTATTTTGAACAGGAGGGAAGAATAATAAAACATTCAACTCACAAAGCAAGAAGAATATCAGAATTAAAGGAATCTGTAAAGAAAGTAGGATGATAAAGCAATAAAAAAGCAGAAATAAAAATAAAAACAAAACCAAGAGAATTACAATATCTAAGAGTTGTTCCCTTCAATGAGTCTAGTAAGATAAACACTTGAAATAGCTTAAGGTATGGAGAAGAGTAGAAAAAGGATTGACAAAATAAACAAGAAAGGGTTTAAGCAAGCAATGCTAAACTTAAGTGACCGAAAATTAAGACTGTATAATGGAGGGCTTTAAATGAATGCATAACATAGTTCTTTCTAAAATTTTAGAATAAATTTTTTTGGGGGGCTTCCCTGGTGGCGCAGTGGTTGAGAATCTGCCTGCCAATGCAGGGGACACAGGTTCGAGCCCTGGTCTGGGAAGATACCACATGCTGCGGAGCAACTAGGCCCGTGAGCCACAATTACTGAGTCTGCGCGTCTGGAGCCTGTGCTCCGCAACAAGAGAGGCCGCGATAATGAGAGGCCCGCGCACCGCGATGAAGAGTGGCCCCCGCTTGCCACAACTGGAGAAGGCACTCGCACAGAAACGAAGACCCAACACAGCCATAAATAAATAAATAAATAAAATTTTAAAAAAGAAAAAAATTTTTTTGGACCTAGAGAGTGTCATACAGAGTGAAGTAAGTCAGAAAGAGAAAAACAAATATCATGTATTAACACATATATGTAGAATCTAGAAAAATGGTATAGATGACCTTAACTGCCAAGCAGAAATAGAGACACAGATATAAAAAACAAATGTACGGATATGAAGGGGGAAAGGGGTGGAATGGGAGGAATTGGGAGATTGGGATTGACACATATACACTATTGATGCTATGTATAAAATAGACAACTGATGGGAACATACTGTAGCACAGGGAACTCTACTTAATGCACTGTAGTGTCCTAAGTGGAGGGGATATATGTATATGTATGGCTGATTCATTTTGCTGTGAAGTAGAAGCTAACACAACGTTGTAAAGCAACTATACCCCAATAAAAATTAATTTTAAAAAATAAGTAAATAAAAATGGAATGTTTTCTAATAATGTAAGATATACCTCTTCTTTAGTTTTTTCCTTTTCAGCTAAAGTTTACACTATTTAAACAGAGAAGTTTCCTCTTTTACTCAACACCAGGATCTACCTTTGGAATGTTCAGTTATGTACATCATCTTGCCATTATGTAATTTTAGTAATATAGTGCTTCACCAACTACAGCTGTAATAATCAGATTGTCAGCCGTGAAAAGTCCTCCTAAAAATATAAAAGCTAGAGTTGTTCCTGAAGATTTTAGCTAAGTAAGAAAAATAAAATCTTTCAGAAAACCTCATGTAATTTTAAAAGCTCATGAGAGAGATGTTACTTCAGAAATGTAATAGATTGTAAAAAGATGAAGTTCTTTTGAAAAACTGTAAAAATTTAAAATATATTGAATTATACAAATATATGAAATTTTGTCTGTCTCTTGTGTATCAGGATAAATATAGACTGATTCCTTTTTTTTTTTAAACCACAGATCCAAACCTCTGCAGGTAAAATGGAAAAATTCATCAAAAGGTCTTGAAAAGTCACAGAAGTAGGTTGAGTTGAATAATTTTATTTTAAAATATTATATTAACTTCCAAAGGTTTTCAATAGCATCTTTTAAGTGAAGATCTAACAATTCAGTTTTATTATGTTATAGTCTTCTTAAGAAGATTATCAGAATAAATTATTAGAACCAATTAAGGACGTTTTTGCCAATGACATGTTGTTTGACTATAATTTCAGCCTACTCATCAATGTTCTTACTTTCTCTCTGTAGAAGGCAGATTTAGATTTACTCCTAAGGAGAAGAATCTAAGGGCACTTCCACCTTGGGGAGAGAGAGAGTTTCCATCGAGTGGTCAGTGTCCAGATAGCTCCAGGCTCTTAGGATGAGTAGACAACAGGGACATTCCACATGGAACTTCTGGGTAGAAGAGCCTGTAGGCTGCCCTTCCCTGGGTAGTTTACTCAAAGCTTTTGTCTGTTCAGCTGATAGCCATAAACAATGCCTCTGAGAAGTAGGCTAAAGACTCAGTTCCTTCTATTTTTTTCAGTTTTTTTTTTTTTTTTTAATGATGATGTGCCTAAATAGTGTTATGAAAGAAGGGTACATTTTAACTGTTTACATCTAACAAATTATCATGCAAAACTGAGTTCATCTTTTCTCCAAACCCAAGGCTCTTCTTATACATTCTTTTCATGAATGATACCACCTCCTTCTAAGTGATATTTTCAGAAAAACCACAGAGCAGCCCCCCACTGCAGTGCTTCTCAAACTTTGAGGAGCATTGGAATCCCCCTGGGATCTTGTTAAAATGCAGATTCTAATTTAGTAGTTCTGGCCTGGGCTTGAGAGTCTGCATTTCCAGCAGGTGCCCAGATGATGCCAATACTACCGGCCTGTAGACCGCATTTCAGGTAGCAAGGATTTTGTGCATGTTCTCAAGTCTGCTTACATATTAAAAACTTACGGAGCTTGCCTTTTAAACACCTAGCTGCCCTCTCTCTGCACGTGATGATGGGGCCTAGGAATCTACATAATTTTTTTTAATCCCCAAGTAATTCGTATCCACAGCCAAATCGAAAAGCATTGATTAAGAGGTATCTTATTGTATTGTGAAAAGTGAATAATTACCACGTTGTGCTTTTTTTAGTGTAAGTTTATGTAGGCAGATGGGCACGAAATAACAAATAGTTTGTTTTAGAAAACATCTGTATGTAAATGGACTAGCAACTTGGAGTATATCATAGAAAAATAATATTTTAACAAAATTAACCGTATAATACTATTAAGGGGGTAAGGATATTGAGTTGGACTTTCTCCTAGTTTCCATGTAGTAGGGCTGGCCATACACAAAATTTCTACATCAGTGAAGTTTTTCTTGAGACTCATCCACCTTTCTTCCCGTACCTTTCCTCCCACTTTTTTCTTCCTCTCACTGTGTTTACTTGGGGTCTTCATACTGTCCTGCACTCTGGCACACATCCATCCCTTCCTTACCCCAAGTATCCAGTGCTCTGTAACTTGCCTCTCTCTCCATTCACCCAAATGTGAACCTCAGTTCTCTGTGTGAGGCTGGCTGCACATGCTTTTGAAGGAAAGTAATTTGATAACACAGACTGACTTTCAGTCATGACAGATTTATTCTTCCTGGAGCTTTTGGTTTTTTTTTTACCAGTCTTTGCTTCTCGAGAAGATGCTGTTTTCCCATGTGGTATAAAGGCTGGCTCTTACTGTTTGAATGGTTATTGTATGTTAAAGCATGCTGTTGAGCCTATAACATAAAGCTACAACTTGTATATAGAAAGTGGTATCTTACCTAAAGAAGGAAAATTTTCATTTACTGTGTCAGTCATAGTCCTGCCGGGCACCTGGAGAAAAGAGCATACCTTTTAGTGGCTAGGTTAGTTCACTTGTTGAAATAGCAAGGTGGAATTGACCATGTGAAGATGCATGAGGAAATGGAGGACCTAGGTGCCTAAGAAGTGGTGCCAGCCCTTGGGAATGCCTCAAATAGGAAATGTAATGGGCCAAGACTCTGGGAACACTAAGGGAATAAAGAAGGTAGGAGGACAATCTAGCATGGAAACATGACAATTAGGATGGCCATTGAGCCCCGTTTACTCCTCTCTGTCTGGATAGGCTCTGTCCCAGGCTAAAATCCTGAGAAATTGTGTGGTTCTATCAAAAGTGGAACGGTGTCTCTGTTAGATATTTATTATCCCACATAAATCAGTAGGACTTTAAATAATACAAAAAGTGAAGTGCAAATTCTCAGCCAGTGTGGATGCAGAGAGTTATTTTGGACTAAGAGGTCATTCCTTCCTAAATTCTGCTCCCGGGAACAGTTCCTGTAAGCAATTCCTGCTTTTTACACCTTCTTTTCAACACCCCTTTTAAATTAATTATCATCTAGTTTTTAAACATTTTTGCACTTTTTCCCTTCTCTCAAGTTTCTCAAACTACTGAAGTGAGGGATGAGATACATGGGGCTTCTGTGATTCAAGAACATTGAGGAAGACCAAGGCAGTCTTGTGAAAGAGTATCCATTTCTAGTTACAGTCTGCCCCATTTTAATTGATTTTAACACCAGATACATCTGTATAATGTGAGGCTTTCTTCCTCAAAACAACAGGATATTCTGTGAGGTCTTTGGCAGTGACGTCTGGAAACTGCAGGTAAACCATGTTGCTGCAAGTTCAGCATCTGAAAGTATAACCGACTCCCAAACATCCAAGTCCTGGAAAGCTATAAAGTTAAGACAGTGGGGCAGTGGGGGAAGAAGTACCCCAAAGTCAAGGAAGTCCAAATTAATCCTAGTCTTAACATATTCACCTCCAACGCATGCTCCCTGTTTTTAAAGAAAAAAGAAAAAAAACTATTTCAACCAAGGTCTCTATTCACTGTGGATTGAAATTCAACTAGCTTATTTTCAAGCATGCTTCTAACTTAGCACAGCTCTGGGAAAAATCCCATAATCGAGCCATCTGGGTTGAATAAAAGAGGGAGTTTTTCTATTTGATTTCTCACATTTTGTTCCTTTGTTTTTAATGGGGAAAAATCATTATGAAGTAACCAAATTATTGCATAATGTTAGTGAAACAGGAGAAATCTTTTCAATTCGTTACTGTTTCTAAAGAAATCTCTGTTAGAAGATCTGTCTGTTGTCTCTGAAATGTGGTACAGAATGAGTGTTTTGGGTGAACTGACTTGAGGGAATAACTAATAATGGTCAGAAAATAAAGTTCTCTTTGGGTGGTCTGAAATTCAGCAGTGTTTATTTCTTTTCAGACTCAGCAAGGATATTTTTTTCCAGTGAAGCATATTTTAGCATTTTATGCCCTGGAATTACTTAGTGTGGTTATAATTGAAATCATTAGGCATGTGTAATTTTTCATTTTTTCTTAAAAACCAGCATTAATTGCTTTATGATTCAAAGAATCTGAAATTAAGAGGCATTGGAAAGTTGTTTAATCTCTGAAAACTTTGAAAACAACTTTGACAAAATAGACTACGCTGTATGTTATAAATTGCTGTTTGCAGTCCAGAGTTACCTGTTTGAATCTTACATCAATTCAGATCTTAAAATTAAGAAACTGTTAAGTAAAAGGCTCCCCCTGTGTTTGCTTTACTAGGCACAGGGGTGCTAGGTCCTGGGAACATGATGATGAACAAGACAATTTCAGGCCCCATTGGTTGTTAGAGTCAAAAAGCAGAGACAGATGTTATACAAACCGTTTCACAGATACACCACAAAGAGAAAGTAGCATGCACAAAAATTATATATGACCTTTGGAGGGGGGTAGAGGCAGTTAGAGAAGGCTTTCCTTTGGAAATGAAGAAATTTCATTCATACAAGGCAAATGAATTATATATAATATATTAAAAATATTAGTAGTTATATGCTGGATCCAACACACAAGTGCTGGCAATCACTTATTATTATCCTTTTATATGTCTTATTTTACTCATCCCTCCCATGAAAGCTTCTTGGGGGTAGGAATGCCTTGACATCCGGGTTTATGACTATTTCATGTCAACAGGTTTTGTTTGTAATAGGCCCTGAGTAATATTTGTCAAATTAATATATCACCCTTTTTTTTCATTGTGCAAGTATCATTTAGTACAGTTATATCTTTTAACACAGGGGTCCCCAACCCCCGGGCAGCAGACCGGTACCGGTCCACGGCCTGTTAGGAACCCGGCCGCACAGCAGGAGGTGAGCGGCGGGTGAGCGAGCGAAGCTTCATATGCCGCTCCCCATGGCTCCCCATCGCTCGCCTTACCGCCTGAACCATCCCCCACCCCCGTCCGTGGAAAAATTGTCTTCCACAAAACCGGTCCCTGGCGCCAAAAAGGTTGGGGACCGCTGACTTAACGTACATCATTGTTAATATCATTGCTATCATAATATCACAATGCTCATAGCATAGGAAGAATAACATATAAAGATACAATTTAAGAAAAATGCTTTTTAATGAATATGCCCTAACCACTATTCCATAACTCTTGCAAATCTATAGCAATGAGCCTCCCACCAGAACATGATATTCCCGTATATAAATATGCCTGTGCATTGGTCTCAACTTCTGTGATGGAAATCATGAGGATTATTTTACAGTCACAGTTCACTTTTTGTTTGCTTTATTGTTTGTCCTGGGATCTAAATCAATTTCATTAAAAATTTTGCCTAAGAATGTTAAATCATAAAAACTTGTTTTGTTGAAAAATGTTTAAAACCCATGAAATGAGACCTACTTTTCTTTTGGCATCAGGGGTAGGTAAATGCATATCTATTAAATGGAGCATGGTCTTTTGATAGTAAATTTAGCCTATGAGTACGTTCATTTTACAGTATTCACTCAGGCTTAAACTATCCTAATTCCTTTCAGAGAGTAAAGCAAGAACACGATCACATGACTGTCTGGGTTTCCGAAATGCTAAGTCTTTATAAAGGCCTTATGGATTTTGAGTAATAAAGCAAGTGCTGGCCTGTTAAGTAGGTTAATCTGATCCATGCAGTATGTAAACCAGAATGTGATTTTAGGTACTATGGTTTTATTTCACAGTTGACTCCATAATTTTCAGAAGAACTTGCCTAATTACAGGAGTATATTTTCTTAGAAAATAAATTCATTTTGATATTTAAATGATTTTAACATTCTATTTGAGTAATCTTTTATTTATAAATATTGTATTTTTAATTAAAACATTCATCACATTTTTGTAGTCATGAAACATATAGTGGATAAAGTGTCCCAAAATTGATAAATGATTGCCATTTCATTGTGACCACTTCAAAAGAACTTTATTACCAAATAATTAGGGAAAATGGAAATTATATTCTTGCTTATAAGTTAGCCCAGGTCACTAATTCTTTAAATAAATATTTTTGAGCGTTTATTTTGTACCAGGTACTGTAGTAGGCATTAGGTATACTCCTGGGAAAGAAAACAAAGCAAAGTAGGCAAAATAGACCATTGAACAACTTTTTTCATGTAGTCTTCCCACAGACTTCTATGCATTTTATTTTTTGGATATCTTGGCCTACCACTTAGAATATAATGACTTTAAACTTTATGCATATTTCTAACAAGCTTATTTATCTGATTCCTTGGCCTACTGAAAGTAGCAGGGGATTGCCTTAAGTCACATATACTGACAATACAGATGATAACAAATTCACCCAGATAGAAGCCACACTTGCCAAAGGATCACAATAGTAATTTGTAATAGTATTTCTCTGGCTCTGCCCCAGTCTGCTGCATGAGAATATCAATCTTGCCTATCCTCCAGTTTCTTCCCCAATACTTCTGAGAGTCCCCTGGGGATATCTCAGCCAGAGTTTCTTAAAAGGATAGTCCTCTTCTCCATTTCCAGATCACTGTGGTAGTAGCACCCATCACTGCCAACCAGGGCATTAGCTATGTCACAGATGGCAGCCAATGGCACTGTGACCAATGTCCACCTAGTTCTGGAACCATGGCTACTATGGCCTTGCTCTCTCACTCTCCATAGAGATTAGAGGATAGCCTTTTATATTAGGGTAGGCTAAGCTGCTGTAATTACAAAATGTGGGAAAAAAATGCAATGGCTGAGGGAATACAGAGATGTTTTTCTCTCACATGACCGTCCAGGTTAGTGTTGACTTCAGCAAGAAATGCTTCTCAAGCAACCGTGTAAGAAGAACTAGGGCCCTGCCCATCTTGAACAAATAGATTCCAAGGTTGCTCTGCCCCCTGCCCTCCCAGCCGCAGGAAGGGAGAGAGCCTGTGGGGGAGACCCAGCCCTACTCAAAAGCCTCAGCTACGATTCTGTTCAGCGAGAACAGGACACATGGCCCTTCCTCCCTCAGAGGTTAGGCTGAGAAGCACAGGCCCTCCTGGGCCACTCCCCAGCCGCCACTCCGTTATTCTGTCTTTTTATGGACAGCAAGCTGTCACCTCCACCCCTGTCTTGTTTCACCATCCTAGACCTTTCTTTGCAGCCCCCTAGCTCTGACACCCAGAGCAGTGGAGAGCATCCTTGGTCACATAACCTATTCCATCTCTACACTAGGCAGGTCCTTTTTCCATCCATATAGACAACTTTTAAAAACCTTTACTACTCTTTTCAAGTCCACTCTCCTTCCCACCAATCTCCAGCTTTAAAAGATGACCTGCCCTCCTACTGAAGAGTAAAGATAGAGGTCCTCAACTATGAACCACTTCAGCCCTCTTCCCAACATGGCCACTCTTCTTTTCCTTCTATCCCAGAGGAAGATGCATCCCTACTTCTTTCTTTTCTTTTTTTTTTTTAAACATTTATTTATTTATTTACTTATTTATTTATTTGGTTGGTTGGTTGGTTGTGCCGGGTCTTAGTTGTGGCACGTGGGCTTCTTAGTTGTGGCGTGCAAACGCTTAGTTGTGGCATGCACGTGGGATCTAGTTCCCTGACCAGGGATCGAACCTGGGTCCCCTGCATTGGGAGTGTGGAGTCTTACCCACTGTGCCACCAGGGAAGTCCCCCTGCTTCTTTCTTGATCCCACTCTTCTTTCTAATATTATTCTTGTCTGTCTCATTCAAGATCTTGTTCCATTAAGTATTCCTGCTTTCTCATAATTTGAATCTCATTATCTCTCCAGTAAAATATTCAGTCCTTGAGGCTGTACACATGCTTTCCTTTTGCCTCATGCTATTTTTTATTTCCCCTTTTTTTCTTTTTAAACCAGGTCTCTTAAAAGACTCCTCTATATTTAATTGTCATGTCTTTACCTCTTGTCTACTGTCCAGCCTTTTGCAGTCCTGATGTAAAGGAGCACACTAAGCTCTGTGCAGCCCCATATTCATGCAACAATTCATATGTTTATTGAGCACCTTCTCTGCAGGCACAGAGGATTTAGTAGTGAAAAAAATGAAAGTCTTTGTCCTCTTGGAGTTTACATTCTACTAAGGAAAGGCAGGAAAAAAATTGAATATTTGTTAGCTGTGTCTATGATATGTGATATGTGCTAAAGAGAAAAATAAGTCATGATAAGGGAGTTAGAACGACATTGTTATTTTAAACAAGTGGTCAGGAAAGGCCTCTCGGATAAATATTTGAGCAGAGACCTGAAGCAAGTGAGAAAGCTGTCCACATGGATAACTGAGGGAAGAGCATTTCAACAAGGAAATAGCATGTACTAAGGCCCTGAGGCAGGAACATTACCGTACACAGGAAGGACAGTAAAGGGCCAATGTGACTGGAGCAGAACAGGGGAAGGAGGAAGAGGAGAAGATGAGGCCAGAGAGGCAGCTGGTGCCAGATCCACAGGGCCTTGGAGGCTGAGGTAAGAATTCTGACGGGGGCCATCGGAGGGGTTTGAGCAAAGGAATGACCTGCTCATTAAGGAGACACTCAGTGATGTGTGCAAAAGACCCAAAACAGAGTCATCAGTTAGGACACTATAAGAATAATCCAGACAGGAGATGATGGTCATCTGCACTGGGGAGGTGTCTGTGGAAGGGGTGAGAAATGACTTTGATTCCTGATATGTTTCCAAGAGCTGACAGGCTGAATAGCGCTGGGACCTACCACCTGCCCCTCCAGGGGAGTTTCTTCCCCACACTCCACCTTGCTCTGCCTCACTTAGGGCCCAGGAGGCCGATCCTTACAGGCTACATTATGTCTGACTTCCCTTTGGGTTTGGCTCATGAGAGGCTCCTGCAGAAGATCAGAAGGCAGGGTGAGCATGAAGTCAGAGTACTGGTCTCCCTGCTTCCTCCCCACCACCACAGGTTGGCTGTGACTCTCTACCTGAGGCTACAGCTCTCCCCTACGGTTACCCTGTCTGGATCCCATGAAACCTTTCCCTGTCCTCCCTTCTTCACACCAAGGGGATAACGTCAGTTCCTGCTGTCGCTAGCTCAAGGGTGAACTACTATCCTTTGTTGGTTTTCCTGAACCTCACCCACAACTTTATAAATAGTCCCTTTAATAAGCTTTCCTCAGACTCTTGTGCTCTTGACTCATACTGGGAACTAGGGCATCTAATGTAAAAACAGAAGAACATTTTTAAAATCACTGTTATTTACCTGCTTTTCTCCCCAGTAAAATGTTAACTCCTTGAGGACAGAAGCTGTTATATTCCTGTTTCTATTCCCATGATGTGAAGTAGGTAGGGTTTGCTACAGTTGTGTCAATGAGTATTATATATGATGATCCCACCTGAGTCCTTAGGAATAGTCTAAATTATGTTTGATATGAAAGATTAATCAAAAGTAGGATGTGTGTGTGTGTCCATCTTAGTGCTTACAGGTATAAGCTCCACCTTGCTGGATCATTCAATTCCCTGGAATCAAAGAGAATTTTAAGAAAAAGTTGAGTAGCTTTCTTATTACTCATTGTTCTCATGAAGATATCTAAACAACAGTTTTGTTGATTTTACCAATTGTTTCTGAACTGGAAAGAAATAGTATTTGTTCCCACTTTCTTAAGATCATAAATTTTTTTTCCAGTAATTTTAAAGGTAGATTGTGTTTTATTACAGTTAACTGTTAAGTTACAGTCTTTTATTTGCATAACATTTTAATGACACTTATTTCTATTATATTTGGTTATATACAATCATAAGATTATCAATGTGATTGTTTTCCTACTAGTTTTTTGTTTTAATATTGCATTTTGTTATTGATGTTTTCTGTTGATCTAAAGAATATTTTATCTCCACATATTTATAATTCTAATTTTGTGACTTGCTTTTTTTTCTTTCTTCCTTCCTTTTCTCCCTCCCTCCCTTCCTCCCTCCCTCCTTCCCTCCTTCCTTCCTTCCTTCCTTCCTTCCTTCCTTCTTTTCTTTCTCTCCTTGACTTCTTTCTGTTATTTCCTTTGGGCTAGACCTTAAACAGTAGTCTGAGCAGCCTCGAGGTATAGTTTTAATGAAAGCTTTGCTGAGTAATCATTTGGTATAAAATCCCAACCATTAATAGAAAACAGAAAGCAATATCTTTTCAAGGTTAACTTTCTTTGTGCTTGCTCCCATGAGTAACACACACTCACTGAATTCATTTAATTATTACCTTGACTCAACTATATTTAAGGTCCATCTTTCTAATGAGGAGAACAAAAAAATCCATAAGTTTATGAGGGCAGATTGTCGAAGAATATATTCATTAAAGTTAAATTAGAACCATGGAGTTTTGCTTATATAAAATTGTAGCCGATACCTCAGGAAAATGTCTAGGAATACCCTATTGAGTATATAGTTTGTTGTTGTTTTTTAACTAAAAAGATAGAGCCTTCTTTTTCTTCTTTTCTCCCTTTTTTTATTTTTGGCATTATTACGTATTCTCACAACCTAAATAAATTTTTTTCTTTTTAGAGATAAACATTATATACGTGAAAGTACTTATTTATTTGGTGGGGCTTAAAATAAATTTGAAAACTGAATTAACACTTGACTTTACCGAAGCCAAGGTGCTTTTGAAACCTGTGGGACTGTAGCAGCTCTAGTCTATTTGAGAAGCAGTCTTTCAGGGAGTATCACCAAACATCAGCTATCTGTGCAGTTCCTTTCACCTCTACTCAACCCTATTAACAGGTAAATTATGACTATTTGTAGGGTATTTTTTATCGTTGTTATCCATTTGGAAGATCACAACCATAATGACGGTTGTGAAATAGTAAAATAATGAAAATATAAAATAATGAAAAATAACAAGTGTTGACTTAAATCATTTATTTTTCTGAAAGTTTCCTGAAGTTCCTATGAGAGAGACCGTTTAACTCAAGCCACCGCTTTCCCAGGAAAGAAGGGGGTAAAGTTTACACTGAAACCCCCAGGCTGAGTACCAGAGAGGGAAGAGAGAGCTGGAAAGACTGGTCTGATGGCAGCTGCTTGTTTGAAAATCTGCCTGGTTCAGGCTTCAAAGTAGACTGTGCCCTCCTGCGCCCATTTCCCAGCTTGGCGACCTTGCACAGCATGCTTACTTTGGCCCTCAGTAAAATGAGAGGAGTTTGCCAGGTTACTTATTTTCGAACTCTGCCCCATGGAGCAGTAGGGTTTCTTGGCGTTTCCTCAAGAGTCCGACAGTGGGTAGAAGGGGAGGACCAACCAGAGCTGGTTTTTTTGTAATTGTTTTACAATTTTTTTCAATAAAGGCTTATTTAGTTCAAAAAACTTGATCGCCACCAAGGTCCCTTCTAGCTCAATGAAAGTGCGTTGTTTTGTTTGCAGGGGGTTTTTTTCTTCATTTCTTTTTGAGGGGATAACCTTGTGAATACAGTGGAACGGTAAAAGTACTAAATTACTGTTTGATTTGGAAAAGCTAAATGAATGAACTCATGTGAGAGCCTCACTTTCCTTTAAATAGAAAGGGGCGGGGAGAAAAAACACATAGGATTTTAGCCCTGGAAGAAAATCCCCATATTGGGACAAAAGCTTGGAACTGCCAGCAGTGAGGGATTTAAGATAACTCATGAAAAGTGAAAAACTAAAGAGAATATTTGGTCTAACTTTCTTTTTTAATTTGAGATGATAATCTTATAAATCAATTTCGTTGTATTTTAAATAGAGATAATGTGCCCTACTATTTGCTTCGGGCAATTTTCTAAGCTCTTGGGTAAATTATTATGCATATGTCACAACACATTGCTTCAAAAGTTATTCATGGCTATTATTAATTGATTTCTCCATGTACATAGAAAACTGTTAAAGCTACCTGAGTTATAGTTCCTTATTGTTTATGGAATACCCAAACAAGCATCTGTATTAAAACTAAATAGATCAATTTTCTAGCTAATTATAGAGACCTAATTTTTGTTTTTTTGTCATCTTATTGGGATGAGAACAAGGGAAGTAGTGGTTATTCTTGGACCTCACATTCAGCAATTCCTCACATTTCTTTCTGTACATGGCAAAATTGGTTAATAGCACCAATTCCAGAGTCAGGCAGCTTGAATAAGTCATTTTACCTCTCTCTGCCACTGTTTCCTTATAATCATATAATTATGTTTTCTACTTCATAATGTTGTTGTGGGGATAAGTGAATTAATATATGTGATGCACTTAGTATAGTCCCTGGCCTATAGTTGGCATGGTTTTGTGTATTATTGTTAGCCATTATTATATTATTGAGAAAGCGGAGATTTTTTTTTTTTACATCTTTATTGGAGTATAATTGCTTTACAATGTTGTGTTAGTTTCTGCTGTATAACACAGTGAAATCAGCTATACGTATACATATATCCCCATATCCCCTCCCTCTTGCGTTTCGCTCCCTCCCACCCTCCCTATCCCACCCCTCTAGGTGGTCACAAAGCACCAAGCTGATCTCCCTGTGCTATGCGGCTGCTTCCCACTAGCTATCTGTTTTACATTTGGTAGTGTATATATGTCAGTGCTACTCTCTCACTTCGTCCCAGCTTATCCTCCCCCCCTCCCTGTGTCCTCAAGTCCATTCTCTACGTTTGCACCTTTATTCCTGTCCTGCCCCTAGGTTCTTCAGAACCTTTTTTTTTAGATTCCATATATATGTGTTAGCATACGGTATTTGTTTTTCTCTTTCTGACTTACTTCACTCTGTATGACAGACTCTAGGTCCATCCACCTCACTACAAATAACTCAATTTTGTTTCTTTTTATGGCTGAGTAATAGTCCTTTGTATATATGTACCACATCTTCTTTATCCATTCATCTATCGATGGACACCTAGGTTGAAAAGCAGACATTTTAACCCTTAAGGAAAATCCAACCTACGTGAGAGATGGGAGTCTCTGTGCTTAGGAAGGTGGAAAGGTATATTCTCACTCATTTGTGAGAATGAGTTCAAAATAAAATTAATATGGCAGTATTCCATGAAAAGGATTGGTACAGAGATACCAGAGTCTTGAGGACCTTTTAGGATGCTCTATTCCAGGCAAGAGGTAAAAATGTCCTGAACTACTGTCTTAGTTCTTTCAGGCTGCTATAACAAAAATACCATAGTCTAGGTGGTTTATAAACAACAGAAATTTATTCTCACAGTTTAGGAGGCTGAGAAGTCCAAGATCAAAGTGCCAGCAGACCCCATGTCTGGTGAGGGCCCACTTCCCGGTTTATGGTGGCCATCTTCTTGCTATGTCCTCACATGGTGGAAGAGCAGAGAGAACTCTCTGGGGTCTCTTTTATAAGGACACCAATCACATTCATGAGGACACTACCCTCATGACCTAAAAACCTCCCAAAGGCCCCACCTTCTAGTACACACTCAGGGTTAGGATTTCAGCATATGAATTTTGAGGGGACACAAACATTTGGTCTATTGCAACTACTCTTGTGGTATTGGAGTAGAAGGAAAAGGATATGTGAAAGATTACAGGCTTATATTTAGGGCAAGAGGAAGAAGACACTAACCTTAGACTTTCAAAGTGGGTGACTAGCATTATGGATGTAACAAACCCAGGATTGTTCTTTGGTTTCCAAATAGTTTCTATATATTGAGAAATAAGGAATGCAAAATTTAAAAGACTAATAAAGATTAAATGTGGTCATATCATATACTATATGATTTGTATAATAATTAAATAGCTAGTAATCTTCATAAGGAAGCATGTAGATAAGATCTTTTAAAGAATTTTCCTCCAGTTAAGAAAAACATGTCCTATTTTTTCAATTCTCTCATTTCGGTTCCTACATTATATTGTATCAAGCCTAGAGATTTGTTATTCTTTGATTCTTATATCCCAAGACTACTGATGTAGTGATGTGAGGAACTCGGGCATAAAACCTGTTGAGAATTAAACCATCGCCTTCTGCATTTAATCCAACATACTATATATGATATATACAGTTTTTCAGAGTTGCAAATAACTTTGGTCTATTATTTCATATGTATTTTTATTGTTTCCAGGTTCGATGGATGATGTACTGGATTGTCTTTGCTCTCTATACTGTGATTGAAACAGTAGCAGATCAGACAGTTGCTTGGTAAGTTCTAGTGTTGACAAAAGGCCAGACTATAGACTCTTTATTAGGTGTCCTGAGTTTTTATCCTGCTCTGGCTGTTAACTGAGTGAATTTGATCCATCTACGTAATTATCCATTGTATCATTTTCTTCATCTGGTTTCCCCACAAGAACATTACTTCCCTTATGAAATCCCCCAGGTGAAGGCAGCTCACCCTTCTCCCCACATGCCACTCCCTGCCCATCTCCCACACACCTCCCACTACCTTGGAACAGAGAAAAGTTGGTTGTCATTATCTTTTTTCCACAATGATGACTTCAGACTGTTTTTTCTTGATTACTTCCTAAACGACTCCTCTTTTGAAGCCCACAGCATCTGGTTTTAGCGCTCCCTCCCCATCCTTAAAAGTCTCATCTACAAACATTCAAACTGGATGACGTCAAATCCACACAGAAACACCCCCCAGCACCAGCTCCTTGACTGCTCTATTCCAAACAGCGTGGGGCAAAATTAAAACATGTTTATATCCTCAAGGATTTAACATTTTACTGAGGAGCAATACTTAACGGAACAACTTGAATCTCCTTGTGCTGTATTTCAGTAGTGCATTTCCATCTACACCTTTCCCTCACTTGGAGAAATCCTCCTTTCAAACTCTTTAAACTTTTACTACCTTGCCACTATCTTCAACCGCCTTTGCTGCACAAACCTTCATCCTAAATTAGCCCAACAATTGCTTTTCTTTGCTTCTTTACCCAGGCTACCAGTTGAGCTGAAAAAAATCAGCTGCTCATATTGGTATCAGTTTGAAAGTCACCATTCCTTTTACTTGCTTTTGGTCAGTGGCTACTTCCATTCCCTCCTGTATCTGTTTCAGACATTTACTGTTCTCTGTTTAAACTGTCTTTCTGACTTTGCTATTCTCATCATATTCTCATAGCACACTAGGTCACATTGGATTGCTAGGAAAAAACGGAAGTCATCAGACTTAAATGTTCTTAACAGCCTGCCTTTATTTATCAACTTCTCTGTATCTGCATCAATCTTTCTCTTCCTGCCTCTGTCCCACAGCTCATTTATTTACCTGTTATGTTTTGGTGTAGGGGTTTGGGGAGGGTTTGTTTGTTTTTAAGTGGCAGAACACAGATTCCAAGCCATGCTAGGTCTCTTAAATTTCAATGCTCTCTCTTTAAAGACTTCTACTTTTTTTTCCTGATTGCAGATGTAGCATATATACACTATTAAAAAGTGAACAACATAGAAAAAGCTTACCACGAGCAATGATAGTCCAGAAACTCCTCTGTAACTGCACTGTGCAGAGACCGTTTGTAGACTACACAAGAGTCATTCCTCACTGCCCCCTGCCCATCTGTCTCATCAGAAGAGCCCAGATTTTTTTTTATCATGTATCTTAGTACTTCACGTACCACAAGATGCTGGTCCCCTCATGAAGTATTAGTTAACTTTTGCTGTGGCAACAAACAACCCTAAAAGCACAATGGGTTAGAAAAACAAACATTCATTTCTTGCTCAAGCTATATGAGGACAAATGGTTGGCTGCAACTTTGCTGGGCTCAGCTCAGTTTTAAGTGTCTTCTTGTTCAAGGACCAAGGCTGAAGAAGCAGCTGTTCTCGTGGCAAAAAGCAAAAGCAAAAATTGAAAGCAAGAGGTTGGGGGTGTTGAGGTGAGGGAGTCAAAGGGCATTTAAAGCGTCTCCTTGCATGTGACATATGTCACACTCACATTCTGTTGCCCAAAGCAGGTCACATGGCTAAAGCCATGGTCATTGCTTGAGGAAGTGTATTCAGCCTACCGAGAAGGCACTGAAAAATCAAGTGGGAAGGGACATGGGTATATTACCCTAATTCCCAGGTTACCACAATGGCAATTCCATTCTCCTTTCAAGTGAACAGTTTAGGTCTGTCAAGTGCTGCAGTTCTGGCCAAATGAAATCGGAGGGGACGTTTTCTGGGAGTTCTAAGGGAAGGAGATGTGTATATGGGGTAACACTGTACACTTGACGCTTATAAAGGTGACTCCTGGTGCTTGGAGGTGTGTCCAGGGAATGCCATGACAGCTACGCTCTGCAGACAGGGTGGGTGTACCTTACTATCCTGGTTATAAATGCTATTAATGCCCTCTCTGAACTGCCACAGTCAGTTTGGCAGCTTGGCTGTGCTTGTCTAAACAGAGCAATCTTGTACTAGAAGGTGTGAATCACTCCGGGGGTCAGGTTGCTCTGATCTGTATAGTCAATGAGATTTTGTCAATGCAAACATGATTGTTTCCCTGATCACAACTTTTTACATGTGAAAACTTAACCCAGTGACTGAACCTTGTAAAAAATTTTTTTTGCGATTTCCTCATGGTCTGCACTTTATTTTCACTGGCGTTTTTTTCTAATTTTTTCTCGTTAGGTTCCCCCTGTACTATGAGCTTAAGATTGCTTTTGTCATATGGCTGCTCTCTCCCTATACCAAAGGAGCAAGTTTAATATATAGGAAATTCCTTCATCCACTACTTTCTTCAAAGGAAAGGGTAAGACATACAGATTATTTCCACAAATCACTTGTTAGAAATGTATATCATCACATGCTATATGCTATAAAATGAGTGAAACTATTATGTTAAGGGGGAGAAGTCCCAGTTTTCAGCTTCTTGTCACTCTTTTTAAATAAAATTAATATTTGTGGGTTTCATTTTTTTTCTAGGAGATTGATGATTATATTGTACAAGCAAAGGAACGAGGCTATGAGACTATGGTAAACTTTGGGCGGCAAGGTTTAAATTTAGCAGCTACTGCTGCTGTCACTGCAGCAGTGAAGGTAATTTTTTATTTACCTTTTATTTTTTTTTTAATCCAGTGTCACATTGTCAATGAAAAAAGTAGGGTGACTTTTTACTTCAGATCATTATAAAATTTTGGCACAAATTTACGTTCTGTTTATTTCTGTAATACTAGAAAAAAAACAAGTAGATTATTTTAAAGGCATTTTAACATGTGTTTTCTATAATTGTTGGATATTTTGAAACTCTTAATTGATGATGAAATGAGAGCTAGTTAGTAAATAAAACGTACTGGAAATTGTCATTTTGTCATAATTTTCCTACTTTATAACCTTAAAATAGTTTTGAGTAAATCACCTTTAGTAAAGATGACCATTCTTTCTTTCTCTGTCTTTGGTGTTTTTTCCCTCTCTCTCTCCATGGCAATATCTTGGTAGGATTTCTGGCTTACTTCTGCACCCATACTTCAACCAGTTTGAGGTAACTGATTATTCAAAATAAGGCATGAAAAATTTCTGTTCTTAAAACTTAAGATTTTACTTAGCCAATTACTAATGTCATGTGATGTGTTTTACAAGCCAGATTATCAAAGGAATGCCTTCTGTGAAAATTCGCATTATGGCTTTTGGATTTCTTTGCATGTAGTAATTAGTGTGGTTTATTTTAAATACCATAGCATAATTGGTTTTGGTGTGTAGTATATGGAAGGAAAACAGGTTTCAGATCCAGAAAGTGCTGAGTGTGACTTTCTAAGTAACCATCGGTGATTTACTTAACTTCTCAATTGGGAGGATGGCGAGGAGGAGAAAATGAGGTGGAAGAGAACTAAAGTCCTCCGCTGCTGTATATGAAAGTAGAGGTTTTAAAGTGGTTGCCTGCAGGGGGATGGAGAGAAGGGGACAGAGGGCTTCTTGCTTTCTTTTGTTACAAAATTTAGCATTATTTAACTTTACAAATGAAGTACATGTATTTATTTACACCCCAAAGAAGATGCTTTCTGAGTTTTCCATACTTAAAAGCAACATTCAACGTGATTCTATGGCAAAAAACTAAAAATTAACTTTCGACATCAAAATTTGCTTAGAAAATGTACACATTTTAGAACATTGTTTTAGGAAACATAGAAGCACACAAATCCCATTTGCCCTCTTCTTTTTTTTTCTTTATTTGGCTGCATTGGGTCTTTGTTGCTGTGCGCGGGCTTTCTCTAGTTGCGGTGGGCGAGCGGGGGCTGCTCTTCTTTGCGGTACGTGGACTTCTCATCGCGGTGGCTTCTCTTGTGTGGAGCACGGGCTCTAGGCGCGCCGGCTTCAGTAATTGTGGTACGCGGGCTCAGTAGTTGTGGCTCGCAGGCTATAGTGCGCAGGCTCAGTAGCTGTGGTGCACGGGCCTAGTTGCTCCTCAGCGTGTGGGATCTTCCTGGACCAGGGTGCGAACCCACGTCCCCTGCTTTGGCAGGCGGATTCTTAACCACTGCACCACTAGGGAAGTCCCTGCCCTGTTCACTTTAACACTTAAATATAGTTTATAACCCTACATACTCTGTGAGACACCTCCCTACATATTGTCACTATTTTGTAGGATATTTATTTTATTTTGACTTACTACCGCCAAACTCTGTGTGAGGAATCAGAAACCCCAACTAGATCATCTTATCCTGGTTCCCTTCTCATTTATTTTTATTTTATACATACTTTGCTGCCATCAGTATTTAACATACGATATATTTATTCAACATGTATGTATTTAATGTATTTAACATCTATATGTATGTATGTTTTTTAATATTTATTTATTTATTTATTTATTTATTTAATTATTTTGGCTGCACCCGGTCTTAGTTGCAGCATGTGGGATCTAGTTCCCCGACCAAGGATCGAACCCGGGCCCCCTGCATTGGGAGCCAGAGTCTTACCCATTGGACTTCCAGGGAAGTCCCTATGTATGTATTTAATGCCTACCATATGGTAGGTGCTTGGGATGCAGCAATGAACAAAATAGATACAGTCCTTACCCTCACAGGCTACTACTGTCAAGCTGAATGTGTATTCACTAACTGAAAATTTTACCTCATCTTTGGTTGCTTAGAGCCTACCCCTTGCCCTCCACTATGAAAATAAGCATTATCTGGTAATTCCCTGGCAGTGCAGTGGTTAGGACTCCGCGCTTTCACTGCTGAGGGCCAGGGTTCAACCCCTAGTCGGGGAACTAAGATCCCACAAGCTTCGCGGTGCAGACAAAAAAAATAAATAAAAAATAAAATAAAAATAAGCATCATCTCACAGAAACACTTTGCTGTAGAAAGGCTATAAAAGTAATTCTATGTTTCTCTGGCTTCTTTGTGGTTCAATGTTTGTTTTTATTTATACATTTAACAAATCAAAACCACCTCCCCACTTCAAAGGCAGGAAACAGAGATCATAAAAGTCATTTAAGTTACCACTGCAAAACAAACAAACACACATCCTGTAATTTGAATTCACTTTGGAATGCTCTCTTTTGTTTGTGATCTCGTGATCCTTTTGTTATCAAGCTCACTGTATGAGGCAACCCTCACCATTCTCCTCATGAGCACAAGAATGTTGGCATCAACCATACTGGATTTTATTCATTAGAAATAGTTGTTAAATATGCTGAACACAGCATAATGTTAACACTATTTGCCTCAAGTTTTACTGTGCCTATTTTAAAGTAGGGGAAATTAGTTTCATCTCTGGAGATGTCAAAGAAAGGCGGTGTGATGGAAGAATCACTGAACCAGACACTTCATACGGAAGAGTAAATTGAAACTGAAATAGGAAATAGGTCAGGTTTAAGGAGAAACTGCAAGAAAGCTAATAGAAAGACTTGAGAATTATTAAACATTTTTTTTGCAATATATGGTTTGTTAAAAATATCTTTCAGGCTAAAAATATTGGACTCTAAGTGTGACCTTTAAAGATCAGCAGTACCGCTGACTAGTTTTCCCAGGTTGAACCGCCTGAGCATGTTAAAGATGAAAATAGGAATCTAATCAGAACATTTATTACACCGTAAAGCAATTTTCTGAAAATGTTACTCAGTTCTGTGACCTCATTACCAGGCATCTGTTACCAAGGTCAGTGTACAAGTTTATTTTGACTGAGCAAAGCACAAGCATATGAAGGAGCTTCAAGGATTTTACTGAGGATGTTCAACATCCCATAGCTTTCACATGAGAAATGCTGGTGGCTTTTGTACAGATGAGCAACACTCCTGCCGGACGAAGGACAGATGAAGAAAAGTACTATTAGTCGTATTAACCATCTCTTGGGATTTTCTTTGGCAGCCTCTTCTTGGTGAATCCTTTGGCAGATGTTATAAAAAATCAATTATCACAGAAACGAGAGTATTAAAGTTAAAATTTCTGAAATCTTATTGACTGTAAGTGATGATGATTAGGTCAGAAATCCTGACATCTTGCTGTCTGTTTTAATGGCTTTCTGTTCGTGAAAGGATTTGAGGAGATTCAGCTGTTTAGTATCATCCATTGGAGAAGAAAGATGATATTTTTTTTCTCTGCAATCTAGGAAAGCACAATATTTTAATGAAAGTTGAATTCTATAGCAGTTGAGTTGTCAGCATTTTTTAGCCCTGATTCTGCCACTAATTAGCAGTGAGATTTGGGGCAGTCATCTGCACTGATCTCTCTAAGTATTTATTTTCTCACCCGTAAAATGAAGGGGTAAAAACTGACTTCTAAAATCCCTTATACTCTAAAACAATGGTTCTCAACTGGGGGCAGTTTTGCCCTCCAAGGGACATTTGGCAATGTCTGGAGACGTTGTGGGTTGTCACAACTTAGAGGGGGGTGCTGCCACTGGAATCTCAGGTAGAGGACAAGGATGCTGCTTAATATCCTACAGAGCACAGGACGGCATCCCCCCCCCCACACACAGAATTATCTAGCCCAAAATAGCGTTAGTGCTGAAGTCGAGAAACCCTGGTCTAAAAGTATGATGAGTCAGAAAAGGCTAAAAGAATACATAAATATATATAGGTAGTTACGGTGATGGGTTACAAATAATCTTTCTTTTTTATATTTTTCTCTGTTACAAACATTCTTCAGTAAATATATATTGCTTTAATCTTAAAACCACTAAAATGTATTTTTCACTTAATGCAAATGCAATCAATTCCATTCTAGGCTTGATCAGATTGTGTTAAATGTCCATAGGGAAAAGCCATTTCCCTAAAAACTGGGGACTAACCTTATCTGCAGTTATAATGTAGTATGTCAAAGATCAACAAGAAATAGAGCTTCATGGCTATTCATTATTGAACAGTAGCATAAAAATTGTTCCATAAAAGATTGTTTGTAATGCTTGTAAGATTATAAAGCATTGCTGATTATGTTTTTGAATTCTTAATTTAAAAATGTGAAGAGGATAGGTTGAGGTTTTATACAAAGATGCTGATAAGCACGGTAAATTCCCCTTATTTAACACAAAATATAGTAACTTTAATGTAATATATAACCAGGATATGAAGTATTTAAACAGAGGCAGAATCGTTTGGGTATAAAGAAGTTAGAATTAGTCATACATTCAGGGTCCCTTTTTACAGATGCCAACTATAGACTTGGATACTTGAGCAGACATTCAGATTCTCTAGTGCCCTTGGATGTAAGTGAGCTCTGTGTGAGGCCAGCTCGGGAAGCTGCTTCTCAGCTGAAGGATTCTTTCCAGAGCTTGAATGTGTTAGATTTGGTCCCAGCCCTCCCGCCCAGTCAGCCCTTACAGTGTTCTTAGTTTCTTAAATGGATGTTCTGGGCTCATCCAAATTCAAACCCCGAGAACTCAGAGTTACCTGAAGGCAGGAACACTTCTGCTAATGATGTGAAATATTCTACAGAATGCTTTTTAATCACTTTGACTTTTGCTTTCTCATCATTATCTTTTTGTTACCTTCTCTTTGATTTTTAGAACCAATTTTAACAGACAGTGTACATACAATTCTGCAGAGAATAGGATCTAAAATACTGGGATATAGAATTACCTTGTGGATGGTAACGCCCTTCCAACTTATTGACTAAGACTGCTCTTTCCACACGTATTTTCCTCCTCAGACTAGAACCTGTCTTCATTTTTTTAATACTTTTTAGCTTAATATTGTATAAACCAAATGGAAGAAAATAAAGCATTTTTAAAATTTTCTTTTATATTTCCCTATTTAATGACCTTACAGTGCTCTTTATTTGTTCACATGGGTTCTATTATATTTACTGTCCAGTATCCTTTCCTTTCAGCTGGAATGACTTCCTTTAGTATTTGTTATAGGGGAGGGCTGCTAGTGACAAATTCTTAGTTTTTAAAAATCTTTGTATGTCTGCATTTGTTCTTTAAAGGACAGTTTTGCTGGATAGTCAATACACATTTGAAACTTTTTTTCTCTCAAAACTTTGAATATGGCATCCCAGTGCTGTCCTCCATGGTTTCTGAAAAGGCATTATTAATTTAAACAAAATCTCAATATCTTTTGTATTGTTATTGACAAGTGACTATAATTCCCTGTTTATGCCCTCAAAATGTAGAAACAGTTTTTCTTTTAATTATGGGAGTAAGTGATTTAGATACTGGAAAAATGATCAAGAAATGGATCAGAAATTCTTATAGTATACTATGTTACAATTAAAACTTCACTATACTATCTATGACTAATTTTGTAATATAAGGAAATTTTTGAAAAACAGAAAAAAATCACTCATCTGCCTAAACATCACACTGTTTTCATTTTTTAATATTTTTCCCTAACTATAACCATACTGCATACTTGTGCCCATATTTTGCATGATTTAGAATTCTGAGGTGGAGGGTAGGTATTTCCACTTAACATTTTATTGCAAACATAATTCCCTTATTAATGGACTTTTTGTGCTGAATATATAAAAATTAGAGGGAATAGGTCTGCCTTTAGCTGCAGTTATTTTATAATGATTTAAAGTGGTCACATTGGATACTTATAATTTATGTAATATTTTTGAAGTTCACAATAGTGCAATATTTCTCTCCCCATATTATTTCTCTTCTGGACCCATTAGAAAATATACAGTGGAAAAAAATGATTTTTCAAAGTGATAATGGCTGTTGAAGTGCCGTTGGTCCTCAAGGAGGGTACAGCCCCTTTTTGCTTTTGTCTACAGTACCTGGCCTTTTGGGGGGATTGATAATACTTGGGGCTAGAGGGTTGGTTACTCAAGAGCTACCTTAAAATCCATACTGTATATAGATCACCCAGATACCTCAGGGTTGGTGCTTGCTCACCTTTAATGTAAACCTGAAGCAGACTCCTAGTGGGTGATATAATCTACCCATGTAGATACCCATGATTGTACCTGTAGTTTGGTGCTGAAACTCTCTATATAAACTCCAGTGTTTACATTAAAACATGCTGCAACCTATGGAGAAGTTTCCAACAGTCAAGAGTAATGAAAAAGAAGAGGCATAAAAAGAGTATTTAGTTTACTTATTACACTCTCAATATCAGTCCCATACCACGTGCACTCAGAGAACAGACGAAGCCTAAGATTTGTCCCTCTCTAGTTTCTTAAAATCTTGCTCTGGAGGCAAAATATATAAAGTACAGCAATAGAACTAACATTAATTTGTGAGTTCATTTGTGAGATATGCCCTAAGTAATTAGTTGATTATAATCATTAAAGATACCAAAGTTTGTGGGTGCTATAAAGCTAGACTGATTCAATGGCACTTTGACTCATTTGCATGCTGAGATGTACTTTCTTGAGTGGGAGGGTTTGGGAGTTACAGTAGAGGGTATCATGGACGTATATTATCATTCATTTGGCAATAGGCAAACAGTCAAGAATTGCTGAGAGAGGGCACAGAAATACAAAGGTGGGAATAGAGAAAATGACAGTTCTGAGAAAACAAGGCATCTCTTTCAGATGAGCACTGGTCACTTCCTTTTAGTGTGTGTCTGAAGTCTTCTGTCATCCTCTACTTAAGAAGCAAATGGTATCTGATAAAAAGAGAGTATAATGAATTAAACCTTGTCAAGAATGTTTAAACGTGTGGAATCCAATTATTTTTATTGAGGATATAGACCCTTTAATAATTATTTTTCATAATTCAAAAAATATGGTAGAAATTACAAAGCTTAAGTGGGGTGTGAAAATGGTGTTTGGGTTTGACATAATAGGATATCACTCACTCGGAGTAGCTAAATCAAGACTCATGAAACAAGACCTTTTTCTTCAGTGTAAAATACATGTTAGCAGTAATGTTGGAATGTTTGTAGTGCCTTAGGCTTTGAAATTTAGAGATGAACCATTATGGATGAGTTTCTACAGTTACATTATAACTAGAGGCAATCATAAATTCACATGTGTGAGAAGAAGAAATAATAAGTGTAAAAAAAACCTTGAGAAGAATACTTTTAATCCAGCTATAAATAAGAAATGAGTCATCTGTATGCTATGCAAATTTTCAAGTGGGTAAATTTAGAAATTATTTTTTTCTCTTTACAAAACTTTATACTTTGAGGGGAAATGTAGTTATGTCTGAGCAGTTCAGGAATGTCCCTTTCAAAGCTGTGCAGTGATGAAAAGCATTGAACTTTCTGCAGTAATGGGAATGTCCTGTATCT
The DNA here is from genome assembly GCF_009873245.2 of Balaenoptera musculus. Classification (NCBI taxonomy): domain Eukaryota; kingdom Metazoa; phylum Chordata; class Mammalia; order Artiodactyla; family Balaenopteridae; genus Balaenoptera; species Balaenoptera musculus. Next base: position 69,908,837 of record NC_045800.1, on the reverse strand, counting down.
GCACTGTCCAATACAATAGCCACTAGCCACACGTGGCTATTGAGCATTTGAAATATAGCGAGTGCAATTAGGGAGCTGAATTTTTTAATTTATTTAATTTTAGTTAAATTTAAATACCCACTTGTGCCTAATGTCTACCATATTGTCAAATTGTGTGTATTAGTAGGTATGCTTTGCCAGATGGTGAATTCATTAACTGAATATCGTTTCATACTCAAGATTCTTTGGCTCTCAAATTTTTTTTACTGTGTTCTAGGTAGAGCCATTACCATTCCTGACTTAGCTTTAAAACAGCATCTCTTTTACTTTAAAAAGTTCTTCTGAATCATAAACGTAAGCCTCAAAGTGCTACTTTTAGGAGAGAGAAATATTATGGTTGATGTTTACAGAGAGGATAAACTCATTATACATTTTTTTACATCCTTGAATTAAATTTAAAGCTGAAATGTTTGGGAGTGGAAGGCACTGATGTCTACAACTTGCTCTGAAATGCATTAAAAATTGATTGATGGATGGATAGATGGTAAATATTGTGGTAAAGCAGATATAGCAAAATATAAACGATATATGGGTATCCACTGTAGAATTCTTTCAACTTTTCTGAATGTTTCATTTTAAAATGAATAAGCTTCATGATAAAATGTTGGAGGAAAGTTAAATGGAAACATATTAAGTATTTTAAAGTGCATTTCTTTTCTTGGATCTATCACTTCTCTGTTAAATAGAGCCAAGGAGCAATAACTGAACGTTTACGAAGTTTCAGTATGCATGATCTAACAGCTATCCAAGGTGATGAGCCTGTGGGACAAAGAGCATACCAACCTCTCCCAGAAACAAAAAAGAAAAGTAAACCAGCCTCCGGTGAATCACCAGGTGTGCTTGTTTTGTTTTAATGTATTGTTCTTTCATAATTGGGATCTTGAGTCAAGATGGGTACTAAAATAATACCTGGTCGCTACCTGAATTTGGGTAAACAACATTTATTTTTAAGCTTATATTCTTGAGCTTCACACTTAACTGTATGTAGGTCTCCTCCTCTAAATTTTCTCTAAATAAGGTTAGTGCTTGCTTTTTGTTGACTCTGGAGATAATCCAGGTAAGAAAGTAGCAGTAGCGCCTTGTGCTGCCATGAATTTTTAGGAGCAGTGGATGTGGTTACCCACTACCACCAGCGCTAGTTCTGACCTGTGATCTCTACTCTTGCTACTCAAACTACGTAGTGGCATCTGAGTTTTATAATTAAACCCTCTTTAATGTAAGTGCTGTGAACAAAGAAGGATACTGACTTATAAGATAAAAAGTTTTAAGCAGGTGACAAAAGATGACAGGTTTGAAAATAGGATTACTCCAATGGAAAAATGTGTTGAAATCATGACTTGTAGACTAAGAACTAACTTGTTCTAATGTAAATTATAAGCATGTCATAGTTGATACATTCTAAAATTTTAGTAAATTTTTGTGATCTTAGAAACATACACATAAACAAAAAGACATAGTCCCTTAGTCATTTTTTTCGCATATAAGAAAGTTGTAGTTCAAGGCCCAACTGAGAACTAAGATCTTCAGGATATTTCTTTTTAAAGTATTATTAGGTCCATAAGGTACAGGGCTACTTGATCTTTTTTTTTTTTTTTAAGTAGAAGTTTTCTTCTGAGGGAGACTGAAAATCATCCTTTATAATTAAAACCGATTTGAAAAGAGCAGTCCCGAAGTGAGAGAGTAGCATTGACATATATACACTACCAAATGTAAAATAGATAGCTAGTGGGAAGCAGCTGCATAGCACAGGGAGATCAGCTTGGTGCTTTGTGACCACCTGGGAGGGTGGGAGGGAGACACAAGAGGGAGGGAATATGGGGATATATGTATACGTATAGCTGATTCACTTTGTTATACAGCAGCAACTAACACACCATTGTAAACCAATTATACTCCAATAAAGATTTAAAAAAAAAAAAAAAAGAGGGACTTCCGTGGTGGCACAGTGGTTAAGAATCTGCCTGCCAATGCAGCGGACACGTGTTCGATCCCTGGTCCGGGAAGATCCCACATGCCGCGGAGCAACTAATCCCGTGTGCCACAACTACAGGGCCTGCGCTCTGCAGCCCGTGAGCCACAACTACTGAGCCCGTGTGCCACAACTACTGAAGCCCGTGCTCCTAGAGCCCGTGCTTCGCAGCAAGAGCAGCCACTGCAATGAGAAGCCCACGCACCACAATGAGGACTAGCCCCCGCTCACCACAGCTAGAGAAAGCCCGCGTGCATCAACGAAGACCCAACGCAGCCAAAAATAAATGAATTAATTAATTTAAAAAATGAAAGAAAGAAAAGAACAGTCCCTTCTTATAAAGGAAAAATAGTGAACTTTGTTCTAAGTTCTCCCCAGAATGAATAACTTTAAAAAGCTGGTGGCTTATCTAAGAGGTAGTAATTAAGTATTGGCCATTGATTAAGGTACTGATGCCTTTAAGAGTGAGGAAACTTTGAACCTTGAACCATCATCCTTAATACTTTAATAATGTAAAAGTAGTCCCTAATAGGCATTTTCTTAATATGCATTTTAAAAATTAGGTATACTGATTTTGTTTATGGGGACTGCTATATATATTTTGCTGATTTGGACCAGTAATCTGAGCCCTTTATCAGCAGTTTATTCATAATTATACCTTAGAATTGGTTAAGAATTGTATTCCAATTATTTAAATAAAACCAGGATTATAAATTTGAAAATCCATGACACTATTTTTATGGTATCCATCTATTAAATTTAAAATGGTGTGACTAAAATATTTTAGGATAGTGAGGTGTTAATTAGTTCTTCTGTTAAATTTTAAACCATGAAATTAAAAGAACAAGAAAGTTGGGAAACAAACACTCTCATACACTTTTTATGAGAGTTTAAAGTAGAATAATTGTTTTTGATGACAGTCTGGCAAGAATTATCAAAATGTATTCTTTTTAACTCAGCAAGAAACTTCTAAGAACATGTCATAAGGAAATAATCAGACAAGTGTTCAAAGATATAGGTACAAAGATGTATGAATGTTCGTCTTGTTGTTGTTTATAGTAACAAAATATTGGAACAAACCAAATTCCTAAGAGAAATGGTTAAACAAAAAGGTGGCTATTAGCCGTGAAAAATAATAATGTCAGTTTATACGTATTGACATGAAAACATATCCAGATTGGGGGCGGGGGGAACAATAACAGTGAAACAATGTGTGTGTTATGATCCTATACCATAGAGGCACAATAGATAGACAATGAAATGGATTAATATACGTAAAGTTATTTTTCAGATAAATGTACATAGAGGAGAGTCTGGAAGAGAGTCTAAATGCTTGCTAACTAAAATGTTAGCAGCATTTACCTCTGAGTTGTGGGTTTTTAGTGATTTTTTTTTTTAATCAACCTGTTACCCGTAAAATCAGAAATAAAACAAACCTACTTCTTGTTTTGAAAACAATTAACGTATTCTTTTTTTATATCATGAATTTTTTTCTGTTTTATTTACTTCCAAACTTCCTCAAGAAAAGCAAGTTGGTACATTTTTTAGTGTGGGAAGTATATTTATATTGCAAAGTCTGTTTACTAATAGTTCATGTAATCAATACAGTTAGCTCAGAACACAAGCAAATTCAAATATTTGGAAAAGTGGTTCCCTTTTGAAAACTAGTAATGGCTTGCTATGAGCGGTTTGAGGTTAGCTGATTGAGAGAAGTCTTGCTTCGATGAAGTTACTCAAGTCCGCATGTTGTCACTATGGGAAAAAGAGCTCCCTCCAAATGCTTTTTTGTAAGAAAATAGACACCTTGAACATGATGTTCACTTCCTTAGAAAGAACACCACATTCTGATAAGTGGAAATATTTTTTCTGCAAAGAACCTGCTGCTCCCATATTAGTTAAAAGTGGTTCAATATTCAGTTTCAATATACCAGCACATAAAGAGATTTCTGTTTTGTCTTGTTTTTGATGCTTTACGTATTTATTTAATCCTTAAGATGACTATGCAGGTTAAATATTTTTATCCTTATTTTGTAGATGAATAAGTTGAGACTTAAGGAGATTAAATTACTTGTCAAAGACCACATACTCAATGACAGAAATGAAGTATCCAAGGTTCCTAACCTAATTCTTACTCTTTTTTTACTTTATAAAGAGACTGCACTTAGTGAGACACTTGGGCTGGAACAATGAATTCAAACAATTTGGCAGGGGTGACCTTAGAGATGCTTTAGTCAAAGATGGCAAATAAGTGACATGCCTCCTCTCTGCTCCTGTGCCCATGGCAGCCATTGCTAATGGATTGTGGCACTTCCCACCCTGGCTCAGAATCCCTCTCAACACAGTGCCCCAGTCAGCTCAACTGGCTCAGAGTTGGCGTTCACATAGAAACGTATTCACCTCCCATCCGCCTCAACACCTTACCAGATAGGAAAACAGACCCAGAGAGGCAAGACTCACTCAAGGTCTTAACAGCTGTTAAGTGGCCAAGTACTCATTTCTCCTCACATGGATCCAGGGCCCCTTCCACCACGATAACTAAGGCCCCTTCCAAGTCAACTTTCCATGATTCTGCACTTACATTAATACATGGAAACTGCTTAGAACAGTGCCTGGTCCACGCTAAGTACTGGATCAGTATTGGCTACTATTATTATAAGGGGGGAGGGAGGGACTTAAAATATACCGATTCTAAGATGTAGGAGCTATGAATAAAACCAGGTCAGTTTGCAAAAGCATCTGCTACTTTTCCTAAAATGGTAACAGAGCTCTGGGCCAAAGGTGGCCGAACAGCTGCAGCCTTAGGCCTCAGGGCCCCCGGCAACAGAGACTCTTCATTCTTAGGTCCTCAGTCACTCCTCCTCAGGAATGTGCGTGGACAGCCCCATTTTGAGGATTTTGCCCAGTCTAGACTGATGACGGAAAACAGCCGACCTTGGCATCACCTTTGTCGGCGCCAGCAGCACCCCACCAGCTTCCCCTTGCGTGGGCTTGGAGGACCTGCAAACCATTCAGCCAACTCGCCGGGCTCCTGTTCAGATAGGGCATCCAGATTCGGGCTTTTCTCGTAATCTCGGGTCTCCCCCTCTTCCGAAGTCTTTAAAATCCTCGGACAACTTTGATTAATACTGTTTCCACCACTCACAGCAGAATTTTCATATACTCATTTTCAGGTTTTTAAGTGGAATAGAAAATGAATATTTTATTGAAGATATTTGACTTGACTCCTCTCTTTTTGATGCAGTTTAGTTTAATAACTTGCTAAATTCAGCTTGTCGACTTCATCTCCTAACAGATCCCAAATTTGGCTACTGTCTCCTCAATCCCTGGACTCTTATCATTTCTGGCCTGTGGTACTGCAGTAACCTCCCTGCTTCCAGTCTCATCCACTTCTGATGCATTCTCCAAAGTACAAGAAGACTCTTTTAGAGAACCAAAATCTAATCATGTCACCCTCCGATTAAAATGCTTCAATGCCCCCTCCCCCTTGTTCTCTGAAGCCCAAGCTCAATAGCGTTTGGTATATTAGCTCCCAGCCTTGGCATCCCACTCCTTCATGTGCTCGGTGTATAGAATCATGAGTCTTTCAGGATTCGGCTTGGCCACCACCTCCTACAAGAAGTCTTCTCTTACCGCCCACTTCCCCCTACTGTGTGCTCCCGTAGCACCTTGTCCTTGTCTTCTATTTACAGCATTTATTACAGTATTGTCATGCCCACTAGACTCTGTCTCCTCTACTGGACTATATATTTCTTAGGGTAGAAAAAGACAGTTGTGTGTTTTTCAACATAGTATCCCCCATAATTTAGTACACTGCCTCACACGTAGTAATATTTTTCAAATATCAATACTTGTGGAATAATAAATCAATCCATCACTTTTCCTGAAACAATATTTAGAAAACTAAGATTTTTTTTTTTAGTTGAAATTAGGAAACAAAGAATAAGATGTATATATAATTATTGTTTTGAATGTAATTCCAATTCCTAATCACATAAAGTGAGAGGCAATTAAAATAGCAAGGGCCGTCTTTGTTGAAATGTAGCCTTATGCTTCATCTGTGGCCTTAGAGAACTTTTTGATCACAGTCGCTTCCTTTCTGGTTCTTTCCTTGATTCTTTATTCTATGTTTTACTTTAGTTTTATTATATTGGGATTAGGTGTATTATATAAGCAACAGCAATAGAGAAAAATCTACAAATGGCAATCTAAAAATATTTTTTCTGGTTTATATTCCCCATTTATAGAAGTAATACAATTTTTTAAATAAAAATTTGGCAACTTTTTTTAAAAAAGGAAAAATTAAGAAATTTAAAAGCCCACTTCCAACAGATATAATGGTTTCATTTTTATGTTTTTCAACACTTTGTTTCTATACATACATTTTTTTCCACTTAATATTGCACCAAGAGGGTTTTCCCAGGACTACTGACCCCATTCCCTCCCCTGGCCACACTGACCTCCTCACAGCTCTTCCACATAGTTATGCTTCCCAATGCCCCGGGGCCTTTGCACATGCTGTCATGTCTACCTAGAACAAACTTCCTCTGACTGCTGCAGGAAAGCAAAGGATCTTGGCCTATGTAATGACTGATTCTACTTCCAAATCCTTCCTGATTTCTAGCCTAGAAGTCTGGCAGCATAAAATTGTACTTCCTTAATATATAATTAAAGATGTTTATCTTATTATGAGACCAGGAAGCTTTTTTTTTTTAATTAATTTTTATTGGAGTATGGTTGCTTTACAGTGTTATGTTAGCCTCCACTGCACAACAAAATCAAAATGAATCAGCTATACACATACAGATATCCCCTCCCTTTTGGACTTCCCTCCCATTTAGGTTACCACAGTGTATTAGGTAGAGTTCCCTGTGCTATACAGTATGTTCCCATCAGAGACGAAGAAGCTTAATTATAACTCTTCATGGTTTGCTTAGTGATGCTCAAGTTATTCATGTCCTATGAGAATAGATTAATAAACAATTATTCAGTATACTTTTCTTCACATGCAAGAAGTCCATCTCTTGCCCCCTCCTGAGCCTGGAAAACCTGCTACTTTTTTCTCATCTGAAGAAGGTATCTATGCTCCTTACCTTTATTGGAGGAGAATTTGAAATATAATGGGGCCTTGTAACCTCACCCCTGTCTTTTTTTTGGCCGCTCCCTGCGGCTTATGGGATCTTAGTTCCCCAGCCAGGGATGGAACCCGGGCCCTCGGCAGTGAAAACACAGAGTCCTAACCACTGGACTGCCAGGGAAGTCCCTCACCCCTGTCTTTATAACCTACGTAGTACTCCAGTTGCCTTAGACTTGAGCCCCTCTCTTTCGCCATCCAGGCAGTAGTTCTCAAAGTGTGGGCCCGGGACCAGTAGCATAAGCATCACCTGGGAACTTGCTAGGACTGTAGATTCTCAGCCCCACCCCGGGCCCAGCAATGTGTGTATCAGTAAATTCTCCAGGTGACTCTAATATGTGCCAATAAGTTTGTGCTAATAAACTCTAATAAAGTTTGAGAACCACTGCTTCAGGAATGGGAGTGTTCTTGTCCCTGAATCCCAGCCTCAGGGTGCTCTCAGATTTCCTGACAGTAACCAGCCTGACTGGATGTTTGCATATTGGCCAATGTTAAGTCTTCGTTGCTACACATAGCAGCCTGTTAGCACACCCACACGATCCATCTCTCACTGACCCTCCTGATGCTGGCTATTTTCTTTGACTAACATCAGTCATCATAGCCTGTGGTGTTTCTAATTACTGTACCCTGTCTGGCTGGGTTTTATCTTAGCAGCTGCAACAGTGTTGGTTTAACTTCTCCATCACCTGCCCCCAGTGAATTATCTTGCCCGAAGTTCTATCCCCTTTGGGTCTTATATGACTCCTTAAGTTCACTATACCATTTCTGGTCTTGACAAAAGGTTTGACACGTTGGGGGGTGAGAAGGACCCTGAGTCCCTAATTAAAGTCAAAGGTACAAATAACAGACCAAAACACACTGTTGCTTAGGTTGCTTAGAATTCACAAAAAGGGGACTTCCCAGGCGGTCCAGTGGTTAAGACTCTGCTACCAATGCAGGGGCCTGGTTTCGATCCCTGGTCAGGGAACTAGATCCCACATGCCACAACTAAAGATCCTGCATGCTGCAACTAAGACCTGGTGCAGCCAAATAAATAAATAAATTTTTTTTTTTTAAAAAAAGTTCACAAAAAGGAGAAAGGGCAGGAAGAGACTTTTCACTGTGTATCTATTTATATTCTTTGATTTTTGAACAAGACAGCCGTGTTAACCCACTAAAAAATAAAGTATTTTTAATTATTCTGAAAAATGCATAGTGAAAATAGGAATGGCCAGGGAAAACTTCCTGGAAGAAATGCGTTATGAGCCTCCTCTAGAATAGTGCAAGGGGCAAAGATTGATGGTAAAGGTCAGGGAACGCCTTCCAGATGAGACAGGGAGAAGAGCAAGCTGGCAAATGCAGACCATGCAGAGAACCGCCAATAGACAGGGTGAAGAGGCGGTGCTGACTGGCATCCTTTTACCAAAACATGCTGGTTTTGACAACTCGTCTAGGTGATGGAATTCCACTGAGAGATGGAGATGGGAAAACAGATGAAGAAGCGGATGGGCCATATTCAGATGATGAGATGTTAACACACAGAGGGCTACGAAGATCACAAAGCATGAAATCTGTGAAAACCGTGAAAGGCCGAAAAGAGGTTAGTCAGGTATAGAGTTGTTTTCCCAATGATTACTATTAAGGGATTTCCCTGCTGCATTATCATTTAGGGTATCCATAAATGAAGGATTGGAATAATAGAGCACCGGCTATATTTAAAATTCTTTATTCAGATCAGATGGATTAGGATCTCTGGAAATTTAGAAAATGGCAAATTCCTAGTCTTCCACTATAAGTAGAAAATGGTATTCTCACATAGCAAAATCATACGGTTGATGTGAGTACCCAGTGCCAGCCCTACGTATATGCAAAAAAAAGGCAGCTAACAGTATTAAGTATGCAGTTTTGTTTTGAACCAACTCTAAATAAGGATTAAATAGTAAAAGTCTATCCATAATAATATATTGTCTTTGTGCCCAGAAAGCATTGGAGGATTTCAGCGAATGACCTCAGATTATTGTGAGCAATGTTCATTGACATGTACCCAGCAAAGCATAAATAATAACAGTTAATGTTTTCATTTTTTATTAGTGATAATAATCTGTGCATATATGCAACATAATGCCAACTACATTTTGGAGTATATAGGTAGTGCTGTCTTTCGAGTACACACTTAGCGCATAATTGATTCTTTATATCAGAAAAGTTAAAAAATTATTACTGTGATTGTGAGCTATTAAGTCCTGTCTTACTTCAAAACCTAAGTCATAATAATAACACATTTCTCTCTTCAGGTGCGGTATGGGTCACTGAAATACAAAGTGAAGAAGAGACCACAAGTTTATTTTTAGTCATGTACATGTCAAGTATCCCAAGACAAATTATGCTAATACATCAACTTTTTTTTTTAACATCATATATTCAGGATTTATACATTAAAATAATTCTTTAAATTGTGGTGGTGATAGGATTTACTTTCATCTATTTAAATAGTTTTTATTTCTTTAACAATTACTTCCAAATCTTGACTACTAAAGGTAGTTATGCAAAAATTGATAGATAGATATATCAGAAATAATAGAATACTGTGTTATCTATTGTCACATTCTTCAGAACACTGAGTGCCTGGGATGTAAAGTGAAACACAAACCCACAGTATACTTGAAAAGAGTCTTTTTATGGTTCAAGATATACCAGACTTTGTGATATTGTATTGTGTTTACCTGTATTTCTGTTACTATCCTCTGTATCACATGAGGATAGTCATTAAATAGGCCTCTGATCTAGCAGTGATAGAACAAGGGTATAATATAAGATAAAGTATGCTTTATATTCTTCAAATTTTTACTTTCTTAATACTTTCTAGTTTTTCCACCATCAACTGAAAGTTTTCAAGGTAAATGTTTGAAAACCAGGCATCTACATAGCACTTTCATTCCTGACTAGTTTTGCACACTTGAAAATTGTTTACTTATTTTACAACTGTACATTTATTTTAAGTTTTATTAACACTGTGTTTATTGTTATTTGTCATATTCTGGCATGTCAAATTTATGCCTTGAATTACATCATCTCTTTTCCTGTGGGTTTCATTAGTTATATTCATTTAATTTTAATAATAAAAACCAGAGCTTATTTTTCAATTTTAACTATTTTTACTTATCTTCTTTACAGATAAGAAGTTATTTTAAAATTCACCAGCTTCCCATATTTAGCTCTATAGTGTAGTTGAACTTAGCATGTTTTTGTTAACACTGGTTATGTTTTCAGCTTTTAAAAGTGGTAGCTTTTGTGAAATGGAGTCAGAGACCAGTATAGCACTGAGGTATCTTCTAATTCATGAAATTAACCAACAGCCAATCCATTCACAAGCTTGGCACTGATACGAGCTGCTGATTTATAAATCTGTCATTGACTAGAACCATTTGAATCACTTCACTTCTGGCTGAGATAATTTCCTGAAGGTACCTGCCGATGCAAAGTACAAATGTTGTTAATCTTACATATTAGAAGTTATTAGAATAGATTTTAGAAAAATATCATTTTTTTAATCCAAGAGAATTTGAGTTACTGAACTTTGAGGTTTTTTAGGTGGCATAGGTAACTATGCATTATGAACTCTTAATTAAATATATTTCTGATGATGGTTTTAGTGATCAGTAATCAAATTTGTATGATTATACTTGTTCAGATAATTTACTTGATTTTTCTGTTTGTCCAAAAGAAAAAGCAGTGAGAGAGATTTGTAAGATCTTTGACCTTTCTACCTTCTAAGAAATGGAGCCACCTGGCAATGTATATTCAGGACCTACTCAGAGTGTTGGTAGAGAACAGAATGTTTACTCAGGAGTACCTTAATATAATTCATACATTTCTCTTGATACAAGTCTTAAAATGTCTGATAGATTATCTCACATTCTTGATAAGTACCACCGAGTAAAACTTCATTGCACTTATTTTCCCCCAAAGTTTAATTCCATGAATATCTTCATCTATTTTACCTTTACCAATTTTTAGCCTCTTCGTTTCTGGAAAGACTCTTTGTGTTCAAAATTCCTATGAATTCTGGTTATAAACTCTTGGAAGAGAGTTTTATTTATTTTGCCTAGTACTAGACTTCCCAGTATAAATGCTACCTGTGCCATGCTTATCTTTCCTACACAAAGGCAATGTCATCTCAAATTGCCTGACAAGGTCATGTAAGTAAGTGACTTTGTATCAAAAACATTACCTTTGGGGGCTGATTTGCACCACTGTATTTTTTTCAAGTCTAACTTCAGTATTAAACCTATTCTTTAATTATAGTAAACTCATGAATACTGTCCTAAGTTGGAGGAATTATTTATCTCTCTACACTTCTAGAATCAAAACGTTTAATGGAGGACAACACTAGTTTCAAAGAGATAATGCAAGTCCTTCTGTTTAATTGTATCTCTTTACACTTAACAATGCTTCTTCTGATGTGTTTGTTATATCCTTATATACAATCAATGTCATTTTGCTGTTCTATCATTTCCTTTCTTTCCTTTTCTTATATTTCTTAAAATTTTCTTCTTTTATGTGTGTTTTAGCATGCTTTCTTTTGAATTTTGTATAATAAACGTATATTTTTGTTTCTTTTAAGGTGGAACAGGTCATTTTTTGTTTTTCTGCTTTTAAGTCTAATGCTTTTAAAAGAGGTATGTTAATCCCTAGAGCACAGTGCCTTGCTTCCCCCATTGCTTACCACTTGGCGGATGGGCATTGGATGCTGCACGAGCCTTTAGGGCACTGTTTTGGTAGCTGTTGAAGTTTATCCAGAAATTGTAGCTGGTGTTTTATTTTATTATATAGTCATTCAACTTGTTCATAATATTAACTATTTCCAGGGTTTGTTTGGAAGTTCCAACTGATCTATTCTTTAGTTCACCATATTTTTTCTGGTATAAAAATGGGCCAGAAATAAGCCTTATTGCTAAGGAATTAATTATGTAAACCCGCATAGACCCTGCATAAGATTCCCTCCACACACTTCCCTATATGTATGTGGAATTGGGTAGAAAATGAGGCTGCCAGCATTACCAGTTATAAATACTTGACTACACAGATTGATGGAACAAAATTATTAAAGTGTTTTCAGGGAACTTAATCCATATGTCACCACCAAAGATTTCTACAGTGTTATATGGTATGCAGATATTCCAAATTTCTGTAAAACATTGGTTAGATAAATGTTTTTCTTTCTTTCTTTTTAAGTAACACAGTTTATACTATGGAATGCTTGAACTTTTGTGTTATTAAAAATAATACAACTGTTAAATATTAGTAATTTGTATTTTTAATTGGAATGAACTGAATTTTTATTTTGATTTTCTTTTATCAGGAAAAATAAGAAGTTAATATGTATTGAAAAGCAATTTCCTATGGTTTTTTCTGTTTAAGTTGATCCATTTGCCAAGCAGTTATGTAAATTTTGAAAAGATCGTTATTATGGTATGCAGTGTATGTTTCTCAGTAAACATCACTTAAGAGTAAAGCTTTCTGAAAGGAAAGTACAGCATTTATTCTCTTAATGTTTTTAAGATTTAATCTTCTAGTAGTTTTCTACAGATATAATGTATTTTAACTCTTTAAACATTGACCATGAATTAACGTTTTCTCTTCTAACACCTTTTAAATCTATGTACTTTAGTAGTTAAGAGAAAGCAGTTTTGCAATTTTTAATCCCTTTGTAAAGGTTATCTTTAGGCCTAGTATGGCGGTAATTTTACAAATGTGGTTTGTGAAAACTTTAATATAAAATAAACTCACTTTATTAGTGATAACTTGTATTTTTTTCCTGTGTCAGAATATATATGTTAGGTTCCATGAAATGATATTATTTATTACTGAGTGTCTCTTGATTACATAGTAGACACCATAGGTACACACTTAAGATACAAATCATAGAGCAAATTATAAAAATCGTATACATTCTTTGAAATATTGCCATTTGCAACAACATGGGTGGACCTAGAGAATATCACACTAAGTGAAGTAAGTCCGAGGAAGACAAATACTATACGATATCACTCATATGTGGGATCTAAAAAGTAATACAAATGAATCTATATACAAAACAGAAACAGACTCAGAGACATAGAAAACAAACTTACGATTACCAAAGGGGAAAGGGGTGGGGTATACATTAGGCATATGGGATTAACAGATACAAACTACTATACATAAAATAGAGGGCCTTCCCCGGTGGCACAGTGGTTAAGAATCCGCCTCCCAATGCAGGGGACACAGGTTCGAGCCGTGGTCCAGGAAGATCCCACATGCCACGGAGCAACTAAGCCCGTGCGCCACAACTACTGAGCCTGCACTCTAGAGCCAGTGAGCCACATCTACTGAGCCTGTGTGCCACAACTACTGAAGCCCGTGCCTAGAGCCTGTGCTCTGTAACAAGTGAAGCCACCACGATGAGAAGCCCGTGCAGCGCAATGAAGAGTAGCCCCCCCTCGCCACAACTAGAGAAAGACCGTGCACAGCAACAAAGACCAACACAGCCAAAAATAAATAAATAATAAAATTTTAAAAATAAATAAATAAAATAAAATAGATAAGTAACAAGAATTTACTGTATAGCACAGGGAACTATATTCAATATCTTGTAATAACCTATAGTGGAAAATAATCTGAAAATATATATATATGTATAACTGAAAAAAATCATACATTCTGGAATGCTCATCCATAGGATTACAAAAGAAACAACTGTTAAATTGAATGTTAGAAAAAGAAGATAGGAAAAAACAACCAGTACAGAAACCCTAGCCATCAATTTATATTGTTAGCTGTCTCAGACATAAAATATAACACAAAATTCAATTTTATGTATCCTGGAAATGTTCTGGGGTTCCATCTGTTTTAAAGTCAGATGTCTGTCTGCCTCACATTTAAACTTTAAAGAGAAAGCCTGTGTTTAAAAAAGTTTCTTTGTGTGACTTCATTATGATATATAATGTTTTAAAGTATTTCCAAATGGAGTTATATTTTCACTTTTATTAGGATACATATCCTTGTGTTGATCCAAAGAAGTTAGAAATTTAAGTAAATATTCAAAAGAATACAATGAATATATGAACTGCAACATTTTTTTCAGTGTTTTATTCTCCCTTTTAGTGGTTCACTGTTCTTCAGAAAGAGATTCATGGAACAAAAATCATGTCAGAGACTGATTCATTGTTCCCTGGAAAACATTCTGCCTTTTACCTACCCATCAGTATTCTATTCTTGAAACTCTCTCTTTATGGTCTGGTTTTAGTAACATTTTTTAAATTGCTTTTTTTTTTTTTAAGTATTTGTGTATTTATTTATTTATGGCTGTGTTGGGTCTTCGTTTCTGTGCGAGGGCATTCTCTAATTGTGGCAAGCGGGGGCCACTCTTCATCGCGGTGCACAGGCCTCTCACCATCGCGGCCTCTCTTGTTGTGGAGCACAGGCTCCAGACGCGCAGGCTCAGTAGTTGTGGCTCACGGGCCCAGCTGCTCCGCGGCACGTGGGATCTTCCCAGACCAGGGCTCGAACCCGTGTCCCCTGCATTGGCAGGCAGATTCTCAACCACTGCGCCACCAGGGAAGCCCTAAATTGCTTTTTATAAGACGATGCTTTGAACTGAAATTTTAACACACAAGATTGATAACTCTCCATAAGTATAGGATACTAAGAGACTGCGCTCAAAAAAGCAGGAAAATCACCCCATTTACTCTTAGTTTACCTGGGAATCCCAGATTAAGGACAAGAGGAAAGAGGGGAAAAAAAGGAAAATATGGTATTTTGGCACTATGTGCAAATCAAATAATTTTTTCATTCAAAAATATTCCTTGAGTGTCTACTGTGTGTGGTAGCTCTGCACAAAACCTATGTCCAAGTAGGATAGCATAACAATTAATTTAAGGAAAATAATTCTTGCTTTAAAAATAACAAATTCATTGTTACCAAATGTTCGGATTGAGTATTATTTATGCTTTGATTTCTCCTAGGTTATTGAATAATTTATTTGGTTTCTCTCAAAGCAAGTTTTGGTTTTTGGTTTGTTTGTTTTTTTTTAATTCTTGGTTCTCTTCTTTCCCTTACCTCTTACATCTGATACATTAGTAAGTCCTTTCGGCTCTCTCCAAAATATATACTGAATTTGACCATTAAACTCACCTCCCCTTCATTTTCCCTATTTTAAGCCATCATCATCTTTCACCTGGAGTACTCAGGGCGTAAATGTTATTTAAGGCAGAATTTCTTGAAACTTTACTACATTTTTTGTAGCCTTGCAGATTTTGCAAGGTGACTTTTAACCTTGAGTGCCATAGTTTCTTATCTTTTCAACTGTATTTTTGGGAAATACAAAAAGAGATGGTTGTGAAGAGCAGCAAACCCAATGCAGCCAAAAGTTAAGTAAATGAATAAATCAATTTATTAAAAAAAAAAAAAAAAGCAGGAGCAGATGGTTTTGCACATCAGCCTTGGAAGAGAAGTTTTTCTCTTCTAAGCATTTTTTTTGTTTTTTTGGTTTTTTTTATTTGGCTGTTTGGGTCTTCGTTGCTGCGCGTGGGCTTTCTCTAGCTGCAGCGAGCGGGGGCTACTCTTGGTTGCGGTGCACGGGCTTCTCATTGCAGTGGCTTCTCTTGTTGCAGAGCACGGGCTCTAGGCACCCGGGCTTCAGTAGTTGTGGCTCACGGGCTCAGTAGTGTGGCGCACAGGCTCTAGAGAGCAGGCTCAGTAGTTGTGGTGCATGGGCTTAGTTGCTATGCGGCATGTGGGCTCTTCCCCGGCCTGGGCTCGAACCCGTGTCCCCTGCACTGGCAGGCAGATTCTTAACCACTGCACCACCAGGAAGTCCCCTAAGCATTGTTTAATTCTGAAATTTAGAAAAGGTGAGTGAGAAGAGTCGATGAAGCCAGGTTAGAGTATCTGGCTGATATATATATATTACATATATATGTATATATTAACCATCATAATATCCTTAAAATTAAGTTCCACAGGAAACTCTATTTACCCTAAAATATAAAGTTGTTTGACTAATTCAATATGTAAAAATTCCAAATCTTGAATTTTATTAGTTTATCTTACAAAGAAAGGGAATATTGCAGCACACGCTCTATTTGGGAGAGGGAGAATTGTACCTTATAAGGCTTGTGATGCCCCTTGTGTTAGGTTGTGATAACTAAGATTTGTATATTGGTTTGTTTCCACACTTTGGGAACTATCACTATTTTACAGGTAGAGACACCGACACTCAACAGTAATCAAACCCCCAACCACAATAATTGTAGTTTCCGATTCTTGTGTTGTTAATTCTATTACACTTGGTTATCTTTGCGATCATAGAATACTTAAACAGCTAACATAGAAATGATTCTTAACTGTTTATGCGTTTAACAAAAATTTCAGATTATTTATCAGAAGATTAAAATGGAGTGAAGTTTTTGAGTGATCTGTAGGTAATAGTAGATTTGGTTCTTAGGGTCACTTCAGTAAGGAGAGAAAGGATGCTTTTTAAATGAATAGGAAAAATAAAGACCAAATTTACTATCAATTATTGGCTAAGAAAAACAGGAAGAGATTTGAAGAGAGGA
The DNA here is from genome assembly GCF_009873245.2 of Balaenoptera musculus. Lineage (NCBI taxonomy): Eukaryota > Metazoa > Chordata > Mammalia > Artiodactyla > Balaenopteridae > Balaenoptera > Balaenoptera musculus. Next base: position 69,892,120 of record NC_045800.1, on the reverse strand, counting down.
TGTCGCTCAACCGGGAGGAGTACCCACTCAGGAAGTGCCTTCCTTCCTTCCTTCCTCACCTTCCCACCAGCATTTGCTCCAGGGCTTCTCTCTTCAAACCACACCTTGTAAAGCCTTTTATGTGCTCTGTTCACAACAAGAAGAATTTTCGTGTGTTGTTCCATACTGGGTTTTAACTAACAAAACACAGAAGAGGGCCAAATGCTTTTTTACACAGGAGATGAACTGCATTCAATCTTTAAGCTGAAAGCAAGTACAGTTGGGATATATAGCAGGCAACAGTTTCCATATGTTCTAGGAAAGTGGAACTGTATTATTTATAGTTTACAACATGTTGTATAAAATTAAAGCTTGCAGGGCGCTCCCAGGGAGGTAGATTAGACATGAAAGGAAGACTTGGGGAATTCTATTTTGCTATATTCTGAGAAGATGCCCATTAAAAAAGCCAAAAATAGTGTTTGAAGTATTTAACATTAAGCAGTGTACAGAAGAGGTTGTGGTCTTTACCTTGGAATAACAAATTCTAAACTTAGAAAAGACTGTTGAAATCTGAGGAGGGGAAAAAAAAACCCTTAATAGAAAGAAAAAAAAAAGCATTTCAGAAAAGCAGGGATAAATAATTGTCATTAAAATGCTATATTTTCCAAGGTGCAAAGTAAAGTTACATGAGATCTGGTTGATATTTGACCTGACAGTCTCAAAGCACATTAGACTGCAGCAAGTAATAATTGCTTCCTCATTTAGATTAGACAATGAGTTCTCTCTGCAAGCTGCTCTCCTCTAAATAGATCGTAGAGTGTAATTGAAACAAGTTATACTGGGAAGTGGAGTAACCGATTCCTCAAAGTGTGAGAGCAGAGCTATGGTAACCTCTTAAGCCTGGCCTTCATCCTGTTCCTATTTAGGGAATCCGCAGGGCAGCCAGCGTGGAGAGTGCAGTCTGCAGTTCTCCAGCTTTATTGTTTAGACTTGAAGGGAAGGTCATATGCCCTCTTTGACAGAGAGGTTTATGGTCTCTCTCTAATTAGCAGCACCCTGCACCAGACAGACTGTTGGCCACATTCCAAGAACGGGGTTTGGTAGCGGCCACTGATGAAAGAGAAAACAAGGTTATTTACCCTGTGACTGTAATTCTTGGCACTAGTCCTCTCTTTACACTCAGACACGTTTTCCTTTTGTTCCAACTTGCCTTTGGAATTCTGAGTAGGGCGTTAAGGGAGGAAAATGCGGCTATATATTTAGTAGCGTAAGCAACCCGTATGTTGGCCTCAGATACTTTTTTCTTTTTACTATTCTAGGGCTGCACGGTTCAACAACATCAATTACCCAAAAAGAAAAAAAGGCAACATATTCAGAGTGTTGCTTGCAAATGTGAATGCTTGAGCATATGCCCACACACAACCTCAGAAAAGTAAGTTTAATTTGCAACATCTATAAAATACCGACAGTTGTACATTAGGACACTTAGAAATCCCAGGGGTAAAATGTGATTGGGTTTAGCTATTACTGGAGTGTTAAAAAGAGTACCGGGATTATATCTGGCTTGTCCTGTTCTGTCGGTTCCGTAGGACAGTGGGTTAAGCGGATAGAAATGCTTTTGGGTTGATTTAAACCAGATGCTCCGACTATTTTTGTCCTGTGTGCAGGCGTTGCAGCACTGCAAAAGGCAATACTGCCCCCCTCGGCCGCCGGCCAACTGCCGGCGCAGGAGCCTAGTCTCCACCAGCTACCCCCTCGGCCATAAAAACCTTTCAAGTCCCCCTTATTATTCCAGGCACATTCCAAGGGGTTGAGTCACAAGGTTCACTTGGCTTTTCTCCCGCTCTGAACTGCTCGTACCAGGTGGAATACGACCTCCAACATCAAAAATGGAATCCATAACCGGTCAAAGAGCGCTTTAGGGCAAGCCCCCAATTCAAGCCAACTGCATCTTCTTCCTCCGCAGCTGGGGTTTGCTGGCTGTGCACCTGGAGTCCCACGGCCCGGATCGGGATTGCGCGATCAAAACATAAGGGTTTTTCTTTGGGGAGTCCCGTAGAGATACTCTACTCTCCCTGGTGGTTTGAGAAGCTCCGAGGGCTGCACGGCAGCAGGGCAGGGGCTGGGTTGGAAACGTTTCCTTTTGGCAGTGCTTCCGGGAGCGTTTGGAGGCTAAAGCGGGGAGCCGGGGGGTCTGAGGTTTTAAGTCTTAAGTCAGCTCTGAGGGAAAACTCCCAGCCCCTCCCAGGCGTCCGCCCAGACTCGCCGGCCGCCAGGCGCGGGGAAGGGGAGCGCGCACATCTGGCCGCCCAGGAGCCACATCTGGAACGCTAACTCCCGCACCCAGATGTTCAAGGGGCTGGGGTAGTCCAAGCACCCGAAGGGCGGGGCTACCGCGGCTGCAGCTCCTCCCTGTAGCCCAGACAACAGGGGTCCAGACTAGGGAGACGTCCCCGGGGGCGCGAGCAGGGCCGGCCGGCGGGCGGTGCGGAGGGGTTGGAGTTTGGGGAGGGTGGCTAAGGCCGCGGTTCGGGATGGTTGTACAGGGGGTTTGGGGGAGGGGTGTTGCTCTGATGGAGGGAGGCTGGAGCCAGGACACGGAGAGGGGCGACGGGTGTTAGGGGTGCTGGGGCCGTGCCAGTGCCTCGCCCCGCCCGGTCACCAAGTTCGCCCCGCTGCGTGGGCTTTTACAACCCAAGTCCCCAGGAGGTGGTGAAGGAGGGAGGGACCGGCGGGCACGTTTCCTGGGGGGAGGGGCGCGCTGATCCTGCTGGGGACTGAGGGCGGGGTTCCCCCTCCTTCTTGCCCCTGGCCCTGCACTGAGACGCAGAGGTTTTCTCCTGCGGGGCGACTAGCCCCTGCCCCCCTTGCACCTTCTCTGAACGGCGAGCGGCGTCATCCCAGATGAGGCTAGCCGGGGAGCCCTTTCTCCTCTTCCCCCCTCCCCTCACGCCACCCCTAACCAGGAGAGGGAGGAGCTCCACGTGCCCTCTAGATTTTCTCCAAAACCTGAGCTTCGCTTAGTGCTGGCGGGTGAGCCCCTCCTGCATTTGTTTGCGCGCGGGAGTTTTGACGTCTCGCTAAGCAACGGTGTTTGCCAAAGCGTCAGGGCTGTTTCAGAGAGCTTGCGTCTGTTGGATGCTCCAGTCTGAACAAATCGTTTCCATTCGATTTGTTTAACCAAGGCGAGGGCAGACCGTGTTCTTTTTTAAAAGTTGTCCTTCATCCAAGTTGTCCTTAGATTTTGATCTAAGGCTGTCATAATACCCCAGGTCATTGCACAAATGTTTTGTGTCAGTTTACAAAACCAGAGGAGGAAATATCCTAAAGGAAAAAAAAAAAAAATCATCACAACCAATAGGAAAATGATGTTAGAAGATGTTGGCCCTTTTCCATCTGACAGCCGTAGTCATCACATAGTCTCTACCAAAATAAAATGTCTATTCACAGCCTTCAACCTACAGCGAATCTCCCCCATTTGCAGCGAAGTACGTAAATAGGCCCTTTGGTCCCACCTTAGTCACCAGCTGAAACTGAGTAAGTTTTAGCGTTTCCTTTCCCAAAGATTGCTGAGCTTCACTGAGAATAATCAGAAGCATACAGGATGTTAAGTGCTCAGGGTACAATGTTCAAATAATAGCTCTTCCATTGCTTTGTGGCAAGTTACTCTACCACATGGTGCCTGGCGCCTCGGTTTCACCATCCCTAAAATTTAACTTGTACCTATAGTATAGAGGTGGTGTAAGGATTTAGAGTTAATGATAGTGCAAATCAACTGCTTAACACAAAGTGCAATGCATAGGAAGAGCTCCATAATTGTTATTATTACTGTTAATGAGAATAGGCTCTGTTTATCACTAAAATAAGACTTGTGGGCAATGGCAGTTGGATCCCTCCTTTAAGTTAGTTTTTCCACTACCTGCAAAAAAGGTAGAATTTTCTTCCTCTGGCCGTGACTGATCTGACTTTTAAGCAGAGGAAGAGCCTGGAACAGAAGGCATCCATGATGCTGACTGGATGAGAGAAGTGTGCCCTCTTGTGGGCCTCATGTCATGTTACCAAGAAAGTCCCTCAAGACAGAAGGAGGAGAATGGTGGCCCTTGTGGTCAGGGCTCTAATCCCACTTTACCTCAAAATGTCTCCCATGTAGTTTTCTGTCATCATCTTCCCTGAGAAATATTTTCCAAATAATAATGCAGCTCTCGCCCCATCCCATCACCCTAGATTCCTCTCCCTCCCACTCCACATCCAATCTATCAGCCACTCCTGTCAGCCCTAATTTACAGCTGTGGATATGGATATAGATATATCACAAACCCCATCCCTTCTCACTTCCCCCTACACTAGCAGCTTGCCCAAATAACATTTCTTGGCAAATCTACTGCAGTCAGCTCCTAATTATTCTCCCTGCTTCCACTCCTCCACCCTACACTTCATTCTCCACACAGCAGCCAGTCCTTTTAAAATATAAATGAAATGTGCTCACTCTTCCTGCTCAAAATCCTCTAATTGTCTCCCCTCACACTTGGGATAAAACCCACAGTCCTAACAATGGCCCGTATGATTTGGCTCCTGTCTAATTCTCTCACCTCATCCTCTGTCACTTTCTCCTTGCTCATTCCCTCTCCAGTCACACCAGCCCAGCCTTCTCACTGTTCCTCAAAAAATGTCAAGCAGATTCCTGCTTCAAGATCTTTGCATTTGCTGTTTCCCCTGCCTTCAACCCCAAATCTTTGTATGACTTCCCCTTATCTCATTCAGGTCTCTGCTCAAATGTCACCTAAGAGAGGACCCCCTGATCATCTCATCTAGTACAGATGCAACATAGCCATAGATATTCTCTAATCAATTAACCTAGCTTATTTTCCTTCATATCTCTTACCAGATCTCTTAAATGTTTGCCTGTTTACTTGATTATTATTTGTGTTACCTCTAAGAATGTATGATCTGTGCGGATAGGGACTTCGTCGATCCTATTCATAGTATCGATACAGTCAGATAATCTCCAATATAAAACAGTGCTTCTCTTGTAAAAGGCACCTAATAAAATGCTTGTTAAATGGATGAATAAAAAATTTCACACCTGAAACAGCAGTGGGGAAACAAGTTGTCCCTCAATTAGTATAAGCGTAAAAAAATTTCATATTTCCCCAACCTCATGAGCTTATTCCTCAATGGTTCCTCCTCCATGATGCAACCTAACCCTTCAAATGGAGTTTAATCCAACATGCATATAAATATGTGAATCAAACTACACTCACCCAGTAGGGGGAGGGATGGAGAGAGAGAGAGGAAAAAAACAATGTAAATAGTGTGGTTAATTCTGTTTACCATTTTACACACCAAGTGTATGTACTGAAATAAACATGAAATGGGAGACATGAATCTGTACTCTCCTCAGTTCCTCTCAGTTCCTCTATGCTCTTCATCATATGATCAATGTGCTGTGCTGGGTGTTTAAAGATAAGCTGATTTGTCTGAACAGCATGGAGCTCAAATGCAAAGCAGTTGGGAAATGAGTTTGAATCCTGAATCCACCACACTAGTGTGTGACCTTGAGCAAATTACTTACCCTTTTGGTGCCTCAGTTTCCTCATCTGTGAAAAGGGCCAATAATCGTGCCTCCTGAATAGGATTGTTATAAGGATTAAATAAATAATATTTGTAAATTCTTAGAACAGTGCCTGGAATATCGTTAGCTATATATGAGTATTTTTTAAGAAAACATACGTCAAATGTTTGACTGTACTTGATTTTCCCATTTCTCAATGACTTTATAACATAAGATACTGCTCCACTCTGATTGGCACTGGAGTTTTCATTATGGTTTTAGGCCAGTAATTTTAGTTTTAGCACCAAGAACAATAATTATTTTACAGCCATTTCTACTCTAGCATTTATGCTTAGCCATAAATTCCATTTAGGCCAAAAATATCCCAAACTTTGCAAAAAAGAAATTGCACCTTCAGGGGGTCACCCACTCTATGATAGTTGAATAAAAGATGTCCCTTACTTTTTAGTTTTGTAAGCTTTTCTTGGCCAGCTTTTCTGTAACATAATATTGTTATTTGGGAGTTGAGTGTCAGTCACTTCTATAGAAAAACAAATATCTGTGCTTTTCCTAAACCTGTTTGCCAAATCATCCCCGAACCAGGGGAACTGGGCCAGATAATCTCTGGAAGGCTCTTTAGCTCTGTTTTTCTATGGTTTTCATGAAAATAGCTGAGAAATAGAGGTTCAGGACTTAGCACTATGTTAACTGTGCCTGGTTGCTCTGTGAATCATGGGCAAAACAGAGTAGGTTCACATTCAGATTCAACAAGAACAAAAGCTATTTGAAGTGCAGACAGTCTGTCAATACCTTTCTAGGCTCAACATTTCACCACTCTTTCCAAGACCTTGATCACTCATTCATACATACCTGCATCAGGCCCTCTTAAGAAAGGACTGGAAACACCCCCTGCTAATATTTTGTTAAAATCTCCTTGAGATTATTCTACATATGATACATTAATAAACATACCTCCTGTAGTCTTTATCATTCATACATCCATTCCTTCAATAAATATTGACTGAAGGCTTAATATATGTTAGGAATTGTGCTAGTGCTGGCCACTTGATTGTCCAAGTTAGAAACCTAGGAGACAGCTTAAATACACTCCTGACCCTTGCACCCTTGAATTTTTGTTCACCTCTCCACTCACTCCCCCTGTCATGATGTTGGGAAAGCCCTGCTAAGCCTGGCTAAGCCCAGCTACTGTAGAAAGCAGAGCATGAAGTATTCTAGCTAGGAGGGACCTGCCCAGAATGGTAGAGTGAGGGGGGAAGAGGGAATGAGGCAAGGGAAGATGTGACTTGGTGAGGTGCACTGTACTACCACCCTAGTTACTGTTGTGTAATGATACCACCAAAAATCACTCAGCGGGCACAGGACTTCTCTGGAAGGCTTACAGAGGAACTACATCTCAGACTAGCCCATGGCAGAGGGGAGGGGAGTGTACCTGCCGCCATCACTCCTGGCTCCATTTGCCATTGGTGAAGGTTTACTCAGCAGAGAACTAAATGCCCCCCAGCTTCTGGGTTTATCATCTGGTCATGTGTTGGCTCTCAGGAGGGCAGATCCCATGCCCAAGGTATGATACTTCAACCAACTTCAAAAGTAGAGCAGCAGCTTGGCACAGATGAGGCTCTGATCTAGATAGAGAGAAGAAAGAGAGGATTTGAGAAGGAACACAAGGTTTGTGTCTCAATATAAGCAAAGACTCCATAATTTTTACTTGAAATTCTTGTAACTGCCTACTAAGTGGACTTCGCACCTGTCACTTATTCCCTTCTAATTCATTCTTCACATTGTACCTAGACTGATCTTTCAGATCCAAATCTTTCACGAGCTCTCCCAACCTTATACCATGGTATGTCAGATTCCACTGTCTCCCCTGGCCTGCTTTTCAGTCTTCTTATTAAAGATTATTTTACCAATAGAATCAGATGGTCATTCCTCTCAATCTCTTTGTTAGCATTTATTGTTTTTTCTTTTTCCTGACTCAAAAATTAACACACTCATTATAGAAAATTTGGAAAATATAAAAGTATTAAAAATGAAATAAAAATAATTACCTTGAGAAAACTTCTGTTAACATTTTGGAGTACATTCTGGCCACATTTTATCTATGAATTTTTTTTTAATTCTCAGAGGCATATATTAAATAAAAATTATACTTCAAGAATTACTACATAGAAGTTTATATTCAACCAAAAATACATGTTAAGACCACTCAAATTGTTCAATTTGAAAACACAAACTTTACTGCAATTTTTTATTTCTTTGTTTTATTGTACTGTTACTTAAGTATGCATTGAAAATGTATGTTTACATTTCAGAAATATAGCACGTTAAAAAAGCCCTCTGTAAACCTAACCCCTTTTCAAGATATTTTCCTGCTTTGTTTTGAATAAAATAGCTTAAAAATAAACAATAAATAACTTAGTCTAAAAATCATAATGGAACTATTAACATTTGTTCTATTACATTGGGAGAGATAATTTAAGGCAATTATAATATGCTGCTTTCCACATCATGGCCTAAAACTAGATACAAAATTTGCCCTATATTAAGGACTTGACAAAAAATTATTTTATGATTCTATAAATATCAATATAACATTTTTACTTTTTTATTATCAATAAATTGACATATTAGCATCACAAATTAATATTTTTTCCCAACCTGTCAAGTATGGACTGTCCATAGTAGTTGATGAAATTGCTGTGTGTTTAAAAAAAAAAATCACTTGGTCAAGACTAGATTTTGAAAGCAATAGCAGAGAAAACTGATCTTTAAAAATCCTTAAGCCTTACTAAAGCTGTATCAATATATCTACACACACAAAAAAGCTACTAAATAGTGAAAGCCTGTGTAATTATTTAAGTTTTAAAAGTCTAAAATTCAAGAAACAATGAAATCAAATTGAATCCATATTAGTATTATGAAAACCCTTGCATCAGGTCTATTAGAGAAACAGAATCAATACTATCCTAACTTTTCTGAAACTTAATTTGAACCTAGATAAAGCTTAATTTGAGCTAGATAAAGCTTTTAGGGTGCAAATAACATCGCACAAAAATGATCTTAGAAAGGTATAGTTATAATTCTGGATATTGGGACATTTAACTAGTCTTTATTTAATGACTGGCAGTCCTTGTTCCTTGAGAAAATATTAACACATTTATAAATGAAAGACACCTCTTGTCTAATGATTTATTAGAGAACCACTTATGGTTCATTAGATAAGCACTCTAATTATTTTACTTCATTCAATTAGAAAAAAATCTTCATGTTGGTCATGTTTCATTGCACACATTACATTTTTCTCTTAAGCCTTCAATTAAAGGGTATAAATTATAGAAAGCAAAGCATAACATTCTCAACTAGTATTCCAAATTTATTTAAATGATTCAAACTGTATGTAAGTAATTATTTTTAAAATCTAAGTTATCAAAAGTATATTTTTTTAAAACAAAACATAATCTGATTCACATTAACTACCAGCTTACTTATACTTAAGAAACAAGATTTTTTAGTTACAAAAGCAGATTACAATTTTTCCCCTGCTCTTAGAAAAAATTTGTGATGTACATAATGAATCTAAGTCAGCATTCACAAAGGCTATCTGAAATTCTATCATCTTTCAGCCCAATGTAAGATAAAACCGTAATTATGCATAAACAATTAAAAATTAGAGCTCACAATGGAAATGTCAACAAGTTATAACTTAGATATCACTAATGCTGGGTTCTACTAAGCTTTCCATCAGATACAACAGATGGCAAAATATGACAGACAGAGTTTCCAGAAAACTAAAGCTATCAGAGCTAGAAATAAGGAATGTATTATATACTGGAACATAGCAAGGCCAAGGCATTAATGCTGTTAAAAAGGGAATAGGATGTGAAGTAAACGTCTCTAAAATATAAAATATAAGCAGACCACAAACCAAAACATATGTCACTTTACATTTATTTATAAATCTATGTTTTTAATAATGATTTTTATAAAGAAAACATTTATTTCTACACTGTGGCAGGCAATGATTTTTCTTCTGCCCCCATGACTACTGTGCAATCTTTTAATCCTTTTCCTGGCTGGCATTATCTCATCAAGATTTCTCCCTGAAGTCAGCTTGTCATCTTTTCAGCAGGTTTCTGTGTTTTGATGGTCTTACAGAGTTCCTTCTTCTTCTTCCCAACTCAGGGCTTCTGCTAGCCTATCCCTATCCTCAGGGTCTTGTCCTCCTATGGATGAAGCAGGGGGAGGTCATGCCTGACTTTCTGCATTGCTGGTTTTCCACCAGCCACGGGCAGGGCATGATGGGGCTCTTTCTGCGGATGCTAGACCACTGCTTCTAAGCCACACAAAGCTAATGGAGTTCCCTCTGCCTTACAGCTTCCCGCTGCCTATTCCCAGAGGAGGCAGCCACTAGCCCCACGGTTCTCAGTCTAGCCTGACTCTATCTGGATGTTTCTATCACCTCCCCACACAGATTCCACCACACAAGGGGCAAAGTGTGGGCACCAGCATTCAACTGCCTTTCCCTAATCTCTCCTTTCATCTCTCCCCTCCCTAAACTGAAACTATCCCTGAATTTCCCTTCTTGGCTGGAAGGCTCTGTTCTTACATCATATCCTACTTCTGGGCAAGGTGACCTTTGCCCTTTCCCTTCCCTGGGGCCATAACGGTAGAAAGGCTGCAGAGGAACACAATTTGTGGGAGGAATAAAAAAAAATACACATCAGTTCAGTATTTTCTAGCTAATCTTCATTATGCTATGGTAAATGGTATCCAAAGCTGCTGTTAACTTTACAGTTTTCAAAGCACTTTCTTATCTGTTATCTCATTATCGTCATGTTACAACAGGATGGTTGGGTTCCCAGAAAACAGACTCTAAGATAGAAATTCGCATGCAAGAAGTTTCTGGGGGGCAAGTGCTCTCAGGAACAGCATCTGCAAGGGATTGAAGGAAACAAGACTGGGCAGATAGAGAGGTTGGACTGTGATACGTAGAACAGCGGGCTCAGCCAATCTCATAAGGAGCTCTGGAGTTGGGATAGCACTTCATATTTTTACCAAATTGAGGCAAGAGGGCCTGTCCTTTACAGCCCTGAAATGAGAGTCATTGGATATGAGCTGCTTCCTGCGAAGAGGACGTGTCCTTGGGTAGGGCAGTTGCTTTCAGCTGCAAGCAATTTTCTAGAGGGACTAAGACGCGAACTGTTAGCCAAAAAGCCCCAGGCAGCTGGGGAATGAGTGCTGCAGTCACGAAGCGGGGCTTGGAGTCGTATGACAGCATCCACTGTATTTTACCAAAAGTGAACCTGCTTCCTGCCCCTTCTCCATATTTTATGCATGGGAACCTGGGACAGGGGGTGAGTAACATCCCAGAGCCAATGAGTGACTTACATATTTTATTTCATTTGGCCATTCTATCAGATGTATCTTGTTAACCCTCCTTTTATGTACAAGGCCACTGAGATTCGGAAAGTTTAAATGATTCCTTCAAGTATTCAAGGGCGGCAAATCTTAGAACAAAGATCTAGATCATCTACCTCCATGTCTGTGCTTTCTGTATCTCACATACGGACTTGGTCACACCAAAGTTGCTTGGAATAAAAGAATTTTAGGACTGGAAGAGACTTCAGAAAGCAGTCCAACCCACTCATTTCTCAGAGAGGTAAAGTAATTTGGTAAATTGTTCAAGGAAATGAGGCTGGTGAAGAACCTCTCTGGGCCTGTTTTCTTATCTGTTAAATGGAATGAGCTGCCCACCTACAGAGTGTTTTTAAGATTCAAATAAGATAATGGATGCAAAAGAAACTAGAAACTGATTTAAATGGTAGGGGAGTGTCAGCGTTTAGCCATTTAAACACTATGTTGTGAGTAAGAAAAGACACCTAGCTGTTAACAGCAGAGCCAGGCGAGTACAGAAGAGTGTAACATTTTAAGTTTGGGGGATGTTTGCACAGAAAATGAGATTAAGATTTAATAAATTCTATTAGCTCAGATTCCTGTTAAAGGTGGACAAGTTTCCAGAAAAACAAAAACAAAAACATTTACTTTCTGGCAGGTTTTACTTAGAAGGGACATCCTAGGAAGTATTTGTTGTGAATAATTCTGACCAATATTCAGAATTCAAAATCGCCTAACTTCCTATTCTCAGATAAATAAAACAGCACAGCTTAGTTTGCTTTGGTGTAAAGGAAACACCAAAGTTCCTTCCTCTGAACTTTGGAACTGTTTGTGACATAAAAACAAAAGATCCAAAATATTTTTGTGCCTTTTTTGTCATGCAGGCTGAGTTCCTAAAACACCACAATTTAATAAATTTAGGTTATTCTTTATCCACGAATAATCACAACTTCTGCTGTGTTGGTTCTTAGCATGGAGCTTGGAATTTAAGAGAGTCTGTGTGTTGATTGTTTGGCTTTTTCTCTTCTGGAAAAGTTACAGGTGAATTTATTTTCCATGTTTTTAACATCACAAGATAGCAAGTTCTAGTCATAATGTTGCTCATAACGACAATGCTATCTTTTTAAAGGATGAAATGGATGTTATCTATTGCTGCATAACAAATCACCCCAAAACTTAATATAATAATTGTGTATTATCTTTCACAGTTTCTCTATAGGTCAGGGATTCTGGAACAGTTTGGATAGGTGGTTCTGGCTTGGGGTAACTCTCAAGAGGTTGTAGTGAGATGTCAGCTGAAGGCTTGACTGAGGATGGAGGATCCACTTCCAAGTGGCTGGTAAGGTGGTGCTTGCTGTTGGTGGGAGACCTCAGTTCCTTTCCCTGTGAACTCTCCAGGGCCACTTGAGTGTTCTCAGAGTTTGGCAACTGGCTTCCCCCAGAGTGAACAACCCAAGAGAACAAGGTGGAAGATTCAATGCCATTATGACCTAGCTTTAGAAGTCACTCATCTTCACCTATTGGTAACTCAGAGCAGCCCTCAGCCCTGATTCAGTGTGGGAGGAGACTACCCAAAGACATAAATACAAGGAGGTGAGGCTCATTGGGGATGATCTTGGAGAAGTTGTTGTCTGATGTGTGAATTCCAGTCATTTAAATTGTCATGAATCAAACATGTGCAGTGAGAGAGGCCTGACAGCTCTCCTCACCTTTCTCCAGAGGAACAGAAATGCCATGATAGCTGAAAGAGATTCAATATGGAAAATCCAAATCCTCCAAGGTCATTTAAACTCAGAGCCTCAATCAGAGAAACCTGAACGATCCATCTAGTTGCCTCCTCCACCCTCTGAAACGGGGCTGATCCACCCTCAGAATTCCAAGCCAAGTGTTAAAGTGGTTGTGTGATTTAAAGGCAAGTAGGCTCAGCCAGCAATGGGATATATCAACTGTGGTGTCTATACTTCAAGCACTCATGTGTGAGAAAGGGTTCTCTCCTGATATATCAGCTCTGCCAGATCCATGGGTACATCTTGTGTCAAAGGCTTTGGGTGCTGAGAGGGCTACATGCTCAAAATATGTGACTCCCCAGACCCAAATTCCAACTCTAATCTCCAGTTGGAAGGCTAATAGGTATCTTAAATATGTCATGTCTAAAACAGAACTCTTAATTTCCACCCCTTTAATACTCAAAGCCTGCTTCTCCCATCTTAATAAATGCTACCCACCACCACCATCCGCCCAGCAGCTCAGGCAAATAACCTAAAGAATGTCCTTGAATTCTCCTTTTCCTCAGCCCCTAAATCTAATTCATCAGTACATTTTATCAATTCTCCTCCAAAATCTATCTCAAGTTCTTCCACTCTTTTCCATCTCCACCATGACCACCATGACCACCACAACTGTAAACAAAGTCATCTCTACTTGAACAAAGCAAGAGCCTTCTAACTGGGGACCTCATTCTCACTCTTGTAGTTCTCTCCTTTCCATTTTCCATTCAACAAGCAGTGCAGTATCCCAGGAAGCCAGCAGACTGCACCATGTCACGGAGCATCTGAGGTGTGAGTACCAGAGAGAGCCCACCTCCTTCCCAGTTTTAATCAAAGGGCCCTGAATAATGTGCCACCAATATCTACATCGTCTTTTTCCTTGCACTCTCATTTAGACTTGGAAGTGGGCGTAGACTCATTCTGTTTAGTTCAGATCACTATAAGGAAAACCTGTGATCTTAGAACATTGAAGTAGGTTTAATTACAGTTTACACATTACAATATTCATCTTAGTTTTTTGTTGCCCTACAGTCAATGGTGTTCGGTGAGAAGACATGTGTGGATATGTTTTGCAGGGCATTAACCTTTTAAACAAGCCAAACCTTAATCCCCCAGGGGATAGAAACCACTGGTAGAATGATGGGTGTGAGTCGGGGTAGGAATCAATCTGTAGCATTATAAGTAAAAAAAGAAAGACAAGCTCTGAGTGTGTACGATAAACAAAGAAACAACATGAAAATGATGGTAGATGTAGATCTTTCGTCAAACATGAACGGTGTGTTCTTTTTAAAAAAGATTTAAGGGCATATGACTTTATGCTTATTGTTTTGGGGGCTGCAGGGCCAGAAGGTCATCTTGACCAAAAACAAAGTTATATGAGTCATGAAAATCTCAACAAGTATGTCCACATTACAGAGAAAATGACATGTATAGTAACTGAGAGAGGAACCTAAAAGCTTCTGGTAAAATATGAATTTCTCAGGCCTTTCTTACCTCACTCTTTATTTTGAGTGAGATAAGATGGTTGAATTGATGGTTGAATTCTCTCTCCAGGGATTATATGTACAATTAGGGGTTATAGTTTCCTTATAACTAAAAATATGAGGAATATGCTTTATAAACAGAAAAGGTCTGAAGCTAGGACCAGCTCTTTTGACCATATTAATAATGAAACTTCCCTTAGGTGGAATAAATGTAAACCAAATTTACACTAAATGAGTCATAGGTTTGCTCTTACATTTTTCCTTCCGAATTTTGAATTTCCCAACTTGAGTGTTAAGAAAGGTCATTAAAGTTGTGACCGAAGACCGATCCAAATCAGAGTATGATTCAGCGTTGCTGAAATTACTTTTTTTTTTTCCCTGTTTGTGGTCCTTATTTATCCACTGACCTAAGTAAAACGTGTAGTATAGTTTGCTTTTTAATTGCCCTTAAAACTTTTTTTTTTTTTTGGCTTAACAACGATTTATTATTTCTAACATTTATATGGGCAAGGCTTGCCATATTGGTATAAACGATACCAACGACCTCCCACAGTTGCTTTAAGCCCAGAGTTAAGGGGTGGAGAAACGGACCCCACCTCTTGATGAGAGGAGCTCAAAGAATTTGTGGTCATCTTTTTCAGTCTTCGACAGAAATCAGTCTCTCCTTCAGCTTAGAATAGAAAACATCAAGACTTGGATCTTGGAGTAAGAAGCATCCAGTGTTCACAGTCTGGTGATGGGGATAGCATGACCAGGCTCCATATAATGCTAAAGACACAGTGGCTCCTCATTTATTTACTATTACCCTTTCGATTGAAGTCACTCTGAGTAATTAGTCTTTCTTGGATTATGCAGGTGGGAATGGATTCTGTGCAGAGTTAGTCCCAGTAGGAATTTTCCTAGTTATCATTAAAAATAGCCACACAATTCTGTTGCCCTTTGCTTATATTACATCTTTCTAAATTCCATTTCTGTGAAATCTGAGGTGGTACAATTTTTCCCCCCTAATTTCCTACCTATTCATCCTCCCTGCTCTGAGACTTCCATCCTGTGGTTATTCTTACCCCTCTCCTACTTCTTCAGCTAAATTGCCTTTTAAATTTAATGTATATTCTGCTATAACAAAATGAAGAGATGATTATTTACCGTAAGCCAGTAACAATGACATGCTTCAATGATGCCAATCCCTAAAGCTAAATCAACATCAGGGATTTTTCCATCCTAGTTTCAAAACACTGTGAATATTATCTAGAACTACTTCCCAATATATTATAAAATTCTAAAACAAAATATTAAAAAAAAAAAAGACTTCTCAAGTAATTTGATTTTAGTTTAATCTCGGAGCGCTTTAACACACTTTTGGAAGGAGGAAGAGTCTTTACTCAAATAAATAATAACATTATTTGAACTTGTCAAAACATTTGGGCATCACAGAGCCATGTGGTGAAAAGGGCAGAAACCCCATTTATTGCTCTTTGGCATTGGTTGATACAACTGGGAGATTTAAAAAAGGCCAAAAGACTGGAAAGACCAGGTTCCTGCCAGCCCTAGTTTTGCAACTTTCCCACCGGGTGCCCTGTATATATTACAATACACTGACCACCTCTGAGTTTCATTTTGTCTTTTCAAAACGGAAACGATACCAACGACCTCCCACAGTTGCTTTAAGACTTAAGCAAGCTAATGAATGTGAAAGCACACTGTACTGTAAAAATATAAGCCATCATTAAATTCTTCATGTGAGGATGAGTATTTTGGGGTTGGTGCTACCCGTTAAATAAAATATATCACTATATTTTTAAGAACAAGTACATACTCGAAAATACCTTTTCAGTCTTTAAGGGTTTTTTTTGTTTGTTTTTAATTTTTATTTATTTATTTATTATTATTATTTTTGGCTGTGTTGGGTCTTCGTTTCTGTGCGAGGGCTTTCTCTAGTTGTGGTGAGCGGGGGCCACTCTTCATCGCGGTGCGCGGGCCTCTCGCCGTCGCGGCCTCTCTTGTTGCGGAGCACAAGCTCCAGACGCTCAGGCTCAGTAGTTGTGGCTCACGGGCCCAGTTGCTCCGCGGCATGTGGGATCTTCCCAGACCAGGGCTCGAACCCGTGTCCCCTGCATTGGCAGGCAGATTCTCAACCACTGCGCCACCAGGGAAGCCCTAGTCTTTAAGTTTTAAGCTGAGTGTTTGGGTAGATGAACTCTTTTTGAAGAATTATAAAAGGAAAACATAATCTAAAAATTCAAGGAAAAGAGCCATTTTAGGACAGATTAATTTATTAGCGAATATAATGAAACTTGAGTTTCAAAATGGAAATCTAAGAAGTGTCTGAGCCTTCCATGAATTGGTACATCTTGAAATGTCTTATTAGATGAAAGGAAAACTGACCAGTACTTTATATTGACCTGATTTTTAGGAGCTTCGGGATTATGTTTATATTTTGATTAGTACTTATGGTATGGGTAGGACCATCTGAAAATATTGTGAGTGCTTTCCTCACTAATACAGGCAACAGATCACCTTGACTTAATATATGTAAAGAGAGAGCTCCACTACAGGCCTGGTGGCCACTGCTTCCAGGTGTTTTTTGCTCTCTGCAGCTTTCGCTCTACCTCATCCAATACAATGACTTTGCTAGAAGTGAGCCATATTTTGCGGACTGGTCCAGGCCAGGTTTTTATTTCTCCCCCTCAATGCACTTTCCTCTCATTCCAGCAATGTTTCACATGTGTTTGATGTGTTATTATAGGTGTGGTTTATGCTGACAGACAATATAAACTGATAAAGATCATCAAAGGATCTGTGTTCCCAGCCTTGCATTTACTTAGAAGGTTGGTAAATGAATGCACATGCGTATGTTTTAAGTTAAAATAAAATGTTTAATGGAGGTATCTTTTGAAAACATGACCCTTTGCTTCAAATGATTTTTTATTGTTAACTTAGCCACTACCAGTCCCAATTGTGTCAAAGAGAAGGCTGCCGTGTGTTTCTCCAAAGGACAGATCTAGGACCAATGATCTCAATCATAGAGAAACAGATGCTGGCTACTATACATAAGGAATTTCCAACGGTCAAAACTGTCCCCTAAAAATGCTTCCTTTGTTGATAATCCTGAGATTGGAAGGTCTTCATCAGAGGCTGATAAATATTTCTTAGGGGTGTTCATCATCCACTCACCCGTTCATTGACCAAAAAATGTATTGAGTGCCCACTACACCCTCAATATCTGTTTGATACAATGGGAGATCCCTAGTGAGATCCACAAGGAGATACAAGCTCATGGAACTTAACCTAAGGGACTCAGGGTTGGACAGTGGAGGGAATGGGACAAAGAAGGGCGGAACACAATAGCTTGATTTTGTACTCACAGTGTAAATGTCCACATGGGAGCTTGTTAGAAGTACAAAATTTCATGTCCCACTTTAATCACATTCTCCATTTTAACAAGAGCTCCGGGTGATCTTTGTTTGAAAAACACTGCTCTAAGTTTCTTTCTAACCCTGAGGTAATATGTTTCTGTGACTCTACAGCCTTCCGTGCCCATAATGAAAGATCCTTGGAAGAGTAAGTGACTTCATAAGGTTTGGAGCCATGGAGTGGCTTTCCAATGTGGCACCAAGCTTTAATGATGTCACCTCAGTCTAGATGTATGTTTCCAGGCCAGTCTGGAAAAGACCTAGGTCCAAATGCCTTTTTCCTAGATTGTTCTAGTGGCAGCCTCTGTGCTACATCTCTATTCTCCTTTGATAGCGTAGCATCTGCCTGACTTCAGGGTTCCACAGATAGTTAAGGATTAAATCAGGCAAGAAAGAAATCTTATTTACATTTGAGTCACACCAATGTTGAAAACCCTCTGATATTTGACACTTATTGTAGGAAACCTGGATTTTTCTTAGTTAAAGATGAAATCAAGTATATATACACACACACACACATACACACACACACTAAACACATCAGAAAGTATCATCTTCTGCTTAAACACCTCTGATGTCTGTCATTAGGAAAAAAATTCAAACACCTTACCACGGCCAAGGGCTCTAAATGTGATACACCTCTGCTATTCCTCAGTTTTCTTGCCACTGTCTCCCTTGCTCCTTCATGCTAGTCATCTGTCCTTCTGTCAGTTACTAAAGCTATTGTCTGCATTAGGATCTTTGCGTGTATAGTTCTTTCTGCATAAATAACTCTCTCCTTGGTTTTCAATGAGACTTGCTCCTCATCACTTAGATTTCGGCTAAGGTGTCACATTTTCAAAAGGTACTTCCCTGATGTCCCCATCTAGAGCAGGTCCCTCCATTATTCTCTCTCAAAGTCCATGTTTACTTTCTTCACTGTATTTCATTAATAATCTGTTTTTTATTGGGTTTTTTACTTTTTTTCTTTTTTTGGCCATGCTACGTGGCTTGTGGGATCCTAGTTCCCCGACCAGGGATGACTGCTCCTTCAGCAGTGAAAGCACGGAGTCCTAACCACTGGACCACCAGGGAATTCTCTGACTTGTTTACTGACCCTCTCCCCCACTGGATTGGGATGTCTGTGAGGGCAGAGACCCTGTATTACTCTTCATAGCACAGTGTAGCTCATAGTAGGCTTGCAATCAATATTTGTTAAATGAATTAATGAACATAATAAATTCACTTTTTTATTTGAAAGTTTCATCCGCCTCAAGTGAAGTTGTAAGCAATTATAACCATTTGCAGAAATTTTTCACAAACATGAAATAGAATAGCTTCAAACTTTGATCACAAAAGTAAGGTAATTAAGGAAAGAATAAGATGATGAATTTTCTTTTTTAAGCTGGAATACTGTATCTGTTTTGTCATCTGTAACCTTGATATTACTCCAGGTATGTTATAGTGTAGTTTTTTTTCTGTAAGTAGATGACATCATTTTAGTACAATTCTTTTCTTTTTAAATCTCTGACAGTGTTATTAATCAAACACAAAGCCTATAAAATGAGCCCCGTGTCATCTTGTCCTTTGCTGGTTTCCTGATTGTAATGTTCACTCTTGGCCCATGAGCACACTCATTTGGCAGAAAATCAGTTTATTTGATGGGTAAGGGCATCAAAATATTTCTTTCCTTGGTTAAATTAATTCCCCTTCCTCAGAGATACAGTATAAATGGAACTGGTGTGTCAAATAAACCTATAGATGCTATTTCTCCGAATTCTCCAAATGCTGCCTAGTTCATGTCTGAGTGATAGAGTGGGTAGCATGGAGGAGACTAGCATCAAATACAAGCTCAATGAGTTGACCAGCCTGGTACTTCACTTGGCTGGCAAGGCTCATCTTCTTTCCCCTCCTCTTCACTAAGTTATACATTTTTTGAGGATAAAGATGTTGTCTCTTCCTTGGCAATTTTGCACACATACATGCCTACTGCCTGATTGATTTATAATATTACTAATTATGCACATGATGTGGTTTGGACTCCATGGAAGCATGTTCCACATAATACAAACTATTTAGGATGCAAACACAATTTACATTCCCCTCAAAACAGAAAACTTCTGTCTGCTTCATTGAGCAACACTAAGTAATGCATAATCGTTGCAACTAATGTGCTATTGTTGAGTGCATACCATATGCTAAGCATTGCTCTATATGATTCACATATATTATCTTATTTAATACCCTATTATAGCATGCCAGCCCTTGAAATGTATGTGAAAGATCAAATGTAGAGAATGGGCCATTGTAAAGAACTTTATTGTTTGTTTTTTTCCCCAGCTTTATTGAGATATAATTGACATTATAACATTGCATAAGCTTAACTTGTACAATGTGATGAGTTGATACACATATATATTGGGAAGTGTTTACCACAATAAGGTTATTTAACACATCCTTTACCTCACATACTTAACATTTTGTTGTTGTTGTTATAGTGAGAACATTAAAGCTTCACTCTCAAAGTGAATTTTCAAATATATGATACATATCATTAACTATAGTCATCATTGTATACATTAGATCCCTGGAAATTATTCACACTGAAAGTCTGTACCCTTTGACCAGCATCTCCATGTTTTCCCCATCCCTCAGCTCCTGGCAACCACTGTTCTACTCTGTTTCTGAGTTCGATGCTTTTGGAATCCACGTATAAATGAGATCATACAGTACTAGTCTTTCTCTGACTTGTTTCTGTTTGCATAGTGCCCTCAAGGTCCATCCATGTTGTTGCAAATAGCAGGATTGTCTTCTTTTTTTTATGGCTGAATAATATTCCACTGTCTATATAGACCACATTTTCTTTAACCATTCATCCATCAGGTAGGTTGTTTTCATGTCTTGGCTGTTGTAAATAATGCTGCAGTGATCACAGGAGTGCAGATACCTCTTTGAGATAATGATTTTATCTTATTTGGATGTATACCCAGAAGAGGGATTGTTGAATCACAAGGTAGTTCTATTTTTTTTTTTTTTTTTTTAGTTTAGCTGCACCAGGTCTTAGTTGCGGCAGGCAGGATCTTCATTGCAGCATGTGGGATCTTTAGTTGCAGCATGTGGGCTTTTAGTTGCAGCATGCAGGATCTAGTTCCCTGACCAGGGATGGGACCCGGGCCCCCTACATTGGGAGCGTGGAGTCTTAACCACTGGACCACCAGGGAAGTCCTGGCAGTTCTATTTTTAATATTTTGAGGAACCTCCATGCTGTCTTCCATAGTGGCTGCACCAATTTACATTCCCACCAACGATGCACCAGGGCTCGCTTTTCTCCACATTCTCCTCAGCATTTGTTATCTTTTCGTCTTTTTGATAATAGCCATTCTGACAGATGTGAGGTGATATTTCACTATGGCTTTGATTTGCATTTCCCTGATGATTAGTGATGCTGAGCACTTTTTCATGTACCTGTTGGCCATTTGCATGTCTTATTTGGAAAAATGTCCATTCAGGTCCTCTGCCCATTTTTTAACCGAAAATTTTTTTGCCATTGAGTTATACAATTTCCTTATATATTTTGGATACTAACCCCTCATTAGATATGTATATGGTTTGACTTTATTGTTTTTTTGTTTGTTTTTTATTTATTTTTGGCTGCGTTGGGCCTTCCTCGCTATGCGCGGGCTTTCTCTATTTGCAGTGAGCAGGGGCTACTCTTCGTTGCGGTGCGCGGGCTCTAGGTACGCGGCTTCAGTAGTTGTGGCTCATGGGCTCAGTTGCTCTGCGGCACGTGGGATCTTCCTGGACCAGGGATTGAACCCATGTCCCCCGCACTGGCGGACAGATTCTCAACCACTGCGCCACCAGGGAAGTCCCTGACTTTATTGTTTATTAATACATTTAACAGAGAAGTCTGGTTTCACCCTCCTTTCCTTAAGTCTTAGTGTTGGAAAACAACTAATGCTATGTGAGCAGGAGAGGAACTTGCCTTTATCTGTTTTCTACCTCATGCTATTATATTATCATGTCCTTACTTTCCTGATGAGGAAGTTGAGGTTCAGAAATGTTTAGGTCTCTCAGGTGGTAAATGTTAAAGTAAGGCTTAGGCTGTGGTTTATCTAAACTGCCTCTAATGTTTATTTAAATTTCTGATAATTGATTGTGGTTTCTTTTATTATTCCCCAAAAGTAATGTTTACTTTCTAAAAAATAAAATCAAGGAAATATCTGAAAGAACATTAGGATGAGAATCTAAGGACATGTGTTCTAACCAGCACCTATCATAAATGAGATGAACCTTGAGAAGGCACCTAACTTTGATCCTTAATGCGGTACTTGGATAGAAAATTCTATGATTTCATTCCAAGGCACTTACAAACAACTTCAGTGAAAAATAAAAAGGTCATCTTGTGGCTCATCTATATCTCATCCATACATATACCTATATTTCTTACTTGTTGTAAACACTATGTGGATGCAATTTTATGTTTGCTAAGTAATTGTAATTTTCTAAACCAATAAGTTCAGAGAATGGTGATTTAGAATAAATTATCATAAAGGAAATATTTTACAAATGTACCTGTCACTCTTTATTGCTTATATCAATTATAAACAATAGTTCAGTATCATAAACAGCTAGACAAGTAATCTAGATCAGGAGTTTTTAACCTGATTGCACATTAGAAATACCTGAATAGGGAATGAGGGGTGGGAGTAGTTTTGAAAATATATGATATTAGGAACCCCAATAGACCAAATATATCAGAACCTCTGGGGTGGGGCCTGGGTGTCAATATTTTTTAAATGCTCCCATCTCCATGATTTTAATGTATAGCTGGAGTTTACAACTGCTGATCTAGAATAGATCATTGTTTATTGCACTACAGTTTCTGATCATTGCTCAACTGCTTTCTCAAGAACCAACTAATTCAATAATACAGAGGTTTAATGGACCATCAATTGTTAATTCAAAAATAATATTTCCTTATTCTAATAGTATCATTTGGGCTCACAGAATTTTTTTTCATCAGCAATCTTAAGAGAGCCATTATAGTTTGTTTCATGGCTATATTCATCTTTGAATCCTTAATAATTATAGAAGTAGAACAGTTTCCTATCTAAGTACTTGATATTTTTTAATGTGAAAGGAAGGTGAGCATCTGGCTGTCTCGAAAAAAAGTTGTGAGTTGGGGATTTGAGTTTTGAAGTTCCCTTTTGAATTCTAATAAGCTGGCTTATTTTGAAATCTCTATTTTAAAACTAAAACAATGATATAACTTTACATTTTTCTCCCAAATTCTGCAACAATTCTTAAATGTCAGCATTTATTTCCACAGTGAAATAAATGGGACTCAGAGATTTTCATTAACTTCTCTCCAGAAAATTCAGTAATAAAACTTAAACTTATATTCACTGATACTGAAAATCTCTTATCACCAAAGGACTCTGAAAGTCATGATGAAAGATAACTACTTCTAGGTCAGGACACAAAGAAGACTCAACTCTTTGGATGGCTGATTAAAGAAATTATCTCAAATTCTACAGTCATAACATTGGAACAGACTTGGTTGTAATTTATTTATTTACATAGCCATCTGGTCTCAGGCACTGGAGAAAAGAAGGTTATTATATAATGCACATATGAATCTGCAGTTCTTTGCACGAATATATTTGAAAGGCTTATTTAGGGCCCACCTTGCTGCCCAAGTTGACCCACTCTCTGTGTGCAGAGCCACTGGCCCTGGGCCACTGGTAGAGGCCAATCTTAGAACCATCCAGTGAGGTCTCTTTTCCTTAATGGGAAACAAGGAAAAGGCTTCCCTAACCCTCCTCCAAGTGTGCCAGAACACATAGGGAACCCTTTCAGTGGGAGCCACAGCACTCAAGCATGGGACAGTATCCATTATATCCACCCTATGCAATTCAAGGCCAGGACTGAGTCTTAGGAAGTAAAGGAAAAGACAGGTGTAACCAGTGTTGCATAAGTCTTTCTGCTTCTTTGTCATCCTTGACCTCTTATTTGTAACCTTACTGTAGATAATAGAATTAAATGTAAATTGAAACATTCCCTCCTTAGAGAAGGAGGTGATGTCATCCAATTCTGACTCCTCTTATGCTGATACGTTTTTTTTTTGTTTGTTTTTGGCTCTGTGCTTCCCATCATTTCATTCTTATTTACCTGTATCGAGACATGGTTCCTGGATTTCAAAGTGCTCCCATGAGAGGCAGCAAAAGAAGGCTTTTTCCACAGTTCAGGATGCCAGTGAGAGGGAGCCCTCATGTAAGCCAATGGTCTTTTTCATGGTCAGTTTTATTCTCCACTTGAATCTGAAGTAAACTTTGATTAGAAAGCTGATCAAAAGCAGGATGGTGAAAAATCACTTCTAGAACTATGAGGGTACTTTTGTTAAATGTGAAAAGTCTTCATTGAAAGTCAGTGGAAGGGGAAAAAGGACGGAGGAGGTGGCCTCCTCATTGAAAGTCGTAATGATGACAGCCACTGCTGACTTTGTTGAACTGCTAATAAGGAATTTGCTTATTATAATACTTCACAGACACCGTACTGAATCCATATACATGCATTAGCCTGCCTGTGGCAGGTGAGATAATGTGATTATCTTTTCTTTATTCAGAGGAACTGAACCTGAACTTTTAATGAATAGATACAAGAATCTTGTGCTGTATTCTTATTCAAAAGAAATCTATATTAACTCACAGAATTGTTTTTGTTTCATGCATCAGATTTATTTTATATTTCTTTTTTTAACAACATATATTTTTCTTGTTTTTTAGAATCATGCAAGTGGATTCTTTGCGCAATTTTAAAGAGACAATAAAGCCCAGCATGTTTTTTAAATGCCTTATTTAATCTGATTTCTTAGGGTTTCTGAAGAGCTTTCTTTTTAAACATGCATTTATAAATTTGCATACTTTCTCCTTGGCAATTGTAGCCTTTATAGCATGAACTATGTCATGAATATCTTTTTTACACTAGTAGTACTTTGGCATACACATAATAAGCTCACAGTTAATATTTATTGGTTGGTTGATTTTATGTTACATATGAGACACAATTTATAATAATGAGTTTTCATGCTGCCAGACCCTACCAAACTTTTTGAAAAGAGTAATTTTGTTTGTCTCTATTTTCCCACCTCTCATTCACTCTGCATCCACTGAAAGATAGCTCCTACCCTCACCAACCCAATGAAACGCCTTTGATGAGATCCCTAGTGACTACCTAGTTGAAAATCCCAGTGGCTACTTTTCAGTTGTTATTTTCCTGGACGTCTCTGTATATTCAGAAGCTCTCTCCTCCTTTGGCTTCCATGCTATTTCATACTTCTCTGTTCCTTCTCAGTATCCCTTGTAGATTCCTCTTCCTTTGCAGACCCTTTAAATATGGTGACAGTCATCTTAGTGCCCTTTCTCTTCTTAGTCTACCCTCTTTCAGGGACCTCATCCCACCTGGAGGACTTCAGTGTTATATGCTGGTGAATCTTAAATTTACCTGTCCAGACAGGCAAGGTTTTTCTGAGCTTTAGACCATATTTCCAGGTGTCTGCCAAACATTTCTATCTGGCTATCCCAAAGGCATCACAAACTCAACATACAAAAACGAAATTCTTCATCCCATCCCTACAGTTTCTATTCCATCACATGACTCCTTATCCTCTTATCCCCTTAATGAATTTCATCGATTTCCTACCACTCTATCAGTTGTACCAGATTAAAAGCTTGGAACTATCTTAGAAACTTAGCAGGTGGCCTCTGCTAAGTTTCCATTAGTCATGGGAGAACCTGTTAGATTCAACTACCAATTTATAAACAGAGAATTGAAGAACATGTTAAACAATACCATAGGGTTACAATCAGCAAAATCCAATCTGTGTCTACAGTAAAAATGACCTGATTTCTTCAACAAATGAATTATAAACCAAAGCAAAAAAAAAAAAAGAGAGATAGAAGGAAAGCCTAGAAAAAAATTTAAAAGACCTAAGAAACATGTAGGGGATTATATGAGTGAAATCTATTTAGATCTTGATTCAAACTATTAAAAATTATTATATTTATGGGGAAGTCATGTTGAACACTGTATATTTGATAGTATTAAATAATTATTATCAAATGTTTTAGGCATGATAATGGTATTGTGGTTATCATTTTTTTAAAGACATCTTTTAGAGATACATACTGAAGTATTTATGGATGAAATGGTATGATGTCTGGGATTTGCTTCAAAATTATATGGAAGGAAGGAATTCAGTGGGATGTAGCTGAAATAAGATAGGTTATGAGTTTAAGATTCTTGAAACTGAGTGATGGGTCAAAGGATTCACTGAAATGTTCCATTATATAAAGGTTTTTTTTTTTTTTTTTTTTTTTTGTAAAGAGTCTTAAGACTCTAGTACAGAGCTCTTTCCACAATTCCATTACATTGGTCATGGAAAAATGAAGCAAAATTCCAGAATTTTCTACATTTTTTAATTCAAAAGGGGTTCCCAAAATAAGGAATAAGGACAATGGTTAAAAATGTCAGCCCTTGGAGTTCATGAACTCTGTTTTCTCATCTGACTTTGCCAAGAAATTCCTATGTGGTCTTTGGCAATATTAGATTTTTCTGTCTTGATTTGGTCACCCTCCAAAAGTGGCCAGAGGTCAAGGTCCACATTATGACTTGTCGGCAGCACTTCCAGCCTAGGAGGGCTCCATTACTGCATAAAAATGATGCATAAAGTGAGCCGATTTTAGGAGAAAAATCTGCTTTTAAATAACTATTAATACAATAGGTCAGATGAAAATGTAAAATGAAAAACCATTACAGAGGGAAAAAAAGATGCTTTATATGAAAGATTGTTATTGACCAAAGCTTCATAATTAACAATATTATTAACTCAAGACGGTAGGACTGTTTTTCACTTTACTACAAGACGTTATGGACTGCCACCACCATCTTGAATCAAAGTGTCTGGTGCACTGAGCTGAGGTGTCCACGCAGTGGTTTCTGCCTTGGGAACTCTAATTCGACGCGTTAGGTGGAAGTCCTCTGCACACAGCCCCCTACAGGAATAGACTTTGAGGAGGAAAAACATGCAGCCAACAGAGATTGGTTCAAGATGGCGGAGTAGAAGGATGTGCGCTCACTCTCTCTTGCGAGAGCACCGGAATCACAACTAACTGCTGAACAGTCATCGACAGGAAGACACTGGAACTCACCAACAAAGATTCCCCACGTCCAAAGACAAAGGAGAAGCTGCAGTGAGACAGTAGGAGGGGCGCAATCACAATAAAATCAAATCCCATAACCACTGGGTGGGTGACTCACAAATTGGAGAACAGTTATACCACAGAAGTCCACCCACTGGAGTGAAGGTTCTGAGCCCCACATCAGACTTCCCAACCTGGGGGTCCAGCAACGGGAGGAGGAATTCCCAGAGGATCAGACTTTGAAGGCTAGCGTGATTTGATTGCAGGACTTCCATAGGACTGGGGGAAACAGAGACTCCACTCTTGGAGGGCACACACAAAGTAGTGTGCACATGAGGACCCAGAGGGAAGGAGCAGTGACCCCATAGGAGATTGAACCAGACCTACCTGCTAGTGTTGGAGGGTCTCCTGCAGAGGCAGGGGGTGGCTGTGGCTCACCACGGGGACAAGGACACTGGCAGCAGAAGTTCTGGAAAGTACTCCTTGGTGTGAGCCCTTCCAGAGTCCACCATTAACCCCACCAAAGAGCCTGTAGGATTGAGTGTTGGGTCGCCTCAGGCCAAACAACCAACAGGGAGGGAACTCAGCCCCACCCATCAACAGACAAGTGGATTAAAGTTTTACTGAGCTCTGCCCACCAGAGCAACAGTCAGCTCTACCCACCACCAGTCCCTCCCATCAGGAAGCTTGCACAAACCTCTTAGATAGGCTCATCCACCAGAGGTCAGACAGCAGAAGCAACTACAATCCTGCAGCCTGTGGAACAAAAACCACATTCACAGAAATATAGACAAAATGAAAAGGTAGAGGACTATGTATCAGATGAAGGAACAAGATAAAACCCCAGAAAAACAACTAAATGAAGTGGAGATAGGCAACCTTCCAGAAAAAAATTCAGAATAGTGATAGTGAAGATGATCCAGGACCTCAGAAAAAGAATGGAGACAAAGATCAAGAAGATGCAAGAAATGTTTAACAAAGACCTAGAAGAATTAAAGAACAAACAAAGAGAGATGAACAATACAATAACTGAAATAAAAAATACACTAGAAGGAATCAATAACAGAATAACTGAGGCAGAAGAACAGATAAGTGACCTGGAAGACAGAATGGTGGAAATCATTGCCACAGAACAGAATAAAGAAAAAAGAATGAAAAGAAATGAAGACAGCCTAAGAGACCTCTGGGACAACATTAAACGCAACAACATTCACATTATAGGGGTCCCAGAAGGAGAAGAGAGAGAGAAAGGACCCGAGAAAATATTTGAAGAGATTATAGTCGAAAAATTCCCTAACATGGGAAAGGAAATAGCCACCCAAGTCCAGGAAGTGCAGAGAATCCCAGGCAGGGTAAACCGAAGGAGAGACATGCTGAGACACATAGTAATCAAATTGACAAAAATTAAAGGCAAAGAAAAATTATCAAAAACACAAGGGAAAAATGAAAAATAACATATAAGGGAACTCCCGTAAGGTTAACAGCTGATTTTTCAGCAGAAACTCTACAAGCCAGAAGGGAGTGACACGATATATTTAAAGTGATGAAAGGGAAGAAACTACAACCAAGATTACTCTACCTGGCAAGGATCTCATTCAGATTCGATGGAGAAATCAAAAGCTTTACAGACAAGCAAAAGTTAAGAGAATTAAGCACCACCAAACCAGGTCTACAACAAATGCTAAAGGAACTTCTCTAAGTGGGAAACACAAGAGAAGAAAAGGACCTACAAAAACAAACCCAAAACAATTAAGAAAATGGTAATAGGAATATACATATTCATAATTACCTTAAATGTGAATAGATTAAATGCTCCAAGCAAAAGACACAGGCTGGCTGAATGGATACAAAATCAAGACCCATATATATGCTGCCTACAAGAGAACCACTTCAGACCTAAGGACACATACAGACTGAAAGTGAGGGGATGGAAAAAGATATTCCATGCAAATGGAAATCAAAAGAAAGCTGGAGTAGCAATACTCATATCAGATAAAATAGACTTTAAAATAAAGAATGGTACAAGAGACAAGGAAGGACAATACATAATGATCAAGGGATCAATCCAAGAAGAAGCTATAACAATTGTAAATATTTATACACCCAACATAGGAGCACCTCAGTACATAAGGCAAATGCTAACAGCCATAAAAGGGGGAAATCGACAGTAACACAATCATAGTAGGGGACTTTAACACCCCACTTTCACCAACAGACAGATCATCCAAAATGAAAATAAATAAGGAAACACAAGCTTTAAATGATACATTAAACAAGATGGACTTAATTGATATTTATAGGACATTCCATCCAAAAACAGCAGAATACACTTTCTTCTCAAGTGCTCATGGAACAGTCTCC
Organism: Balaenoptera musculus; assembly: GCF_009873245.2. NCBI lineage: Eukaryota > Metazoa > Chordata > Mammalia > Artiodactyla > Balaenopteridae > Balaenoptera > Balaenoptera musculus. The sequence continues at coordinate 69,862,972 of NC_045800.1, read as the reverse complement.
AGGATAGGTCATATCTTGGGTCACAAATCAAGCCTTGGTAAATTTAAGAAAATTGAAATTGTGTCAAGTATCTTTTCCGACCACAACGCTATAAGACTAGATATCAATTACAGGAAGAAATCTGTAAAAAAATACAAACACATGGAGGCTAAACAATACACTATTTAATAACCAAGAGATCACTGAAGAAATCAAAGAGGAAATCAAAAAATGCCTAGAAACAAATGACAAGGAAAACACGACGACCAAAAACCTATGGGATACAGCAAAAGCAGTTCTAAGAGGGAAGTTTATAGCAATACAATCCTACCTCAAGAAACAAGAAAAATCTCAAATAAACAATTTAATCTTACACCTAAAGGAACTAGAGAAAGAAGGACAAACAAAACTCAGTGTTAGTAGAAGGAAAGAAATCATAAAGATCAGAGAAGAAATAAATGAAATAGAAACAAAGAAAACGATAGCAAAGATCAATAAAACTAAAAGCTTGTTCTTTGAGAAGATAAAGAAAATTGATAAACCTTTAGCCAGACTCATCAAGAAGAAGAGGGAGAGGACTCAAATCAATAAAATTAGAAATGAAAAAGGAGAAGTTGCAACGGACACCGCAGAAATACAAGGCATCCTAAGAGACTACTACAAGCAACTCTATGCCAATAAAATGGACAACCTGGAAGAAATGGACAAATTCTTAGAAAGGTATAACCTTCCAAGACTGAACCAGGAAGAAATAGAAAATATGAACAGACCAATCACAAGTAATGAAATTGAAACTGTGATTAAAAATCTTCCAACAGGGCTTCCCTGGTGGCGCAGTGGTTGGGAGTCTGCCTGCCGATGCAGGGGACGCGGGTTCGAGCCCTGGTCTGGGAGGATCCCACATGCCACGGAGCAACTGGGCCCGTGAGCCACAATTACTGAGCCTGCGCGTCTGGAGCCTGTGCTCCGCAACAAGAGAGGCCGCGATGGTGAGAGGCCCGCGCACCGCGATGAAGAGTGGTCCCCACTTGCCACAACTAGAGAAAGCCCTCGCACAGAAACGAAGACCCAACACAGTCATAAATAAATAAATAAATAAATAAAAGACCGTGAATTTCTTTAAAAAAAAAAAAAAAAAAAAATCTTCCAACAAACAAAAGTCCAGGACCAGATGGCTTCACAGGTGAATTCTATCAAACATATAGAGAACAGCTAACAACCACCCTTCTTAAACTCTTCCAAAAAATTTCAGGGGAAGGAACACTCCCAAACTCATTCTATGAGGCCACCATAACCCTGATACCAAAACCAGAAAAAGATAGTACAAAAAAAGAAAATTACAGACCAATATCACTGATGAATATAGATGTAAAAACCCTCAACAAAATACTAGCAAACAGAATCCAACAACACATTAAAAGGATCATACACCATGATCAAGTGGGTTTATCCCAGGGATGCAAGGATTCTTCAATATACGCAAATCAACCAATGTGATACACCATATTAACAAATTGAAAAATAAAAACCATATGATCATCTCAATCGATGCAGAAAAAGCTTTTGACAAAATTCAACACCCATTTATGATAAAAACTCTCCAGAAAGTGGACACAGAGGAAACCTACCTCAACATAATAAAGGCCATATATGACAAACCCACGGCAAACATCATTCTTAATGGTGAAAAACTGAAAGCATTTCCTCTAAGATCAGGAACAAGACAAGGATGTCCACTCTCACCACTCTTATTCAACATAATTCTGTAAGTCCTGGCAACGGCAATCAGAGAAGAAAAAGAAATAAAAGGAATACAATTTGGAAAACAAGTAAAACTGTCACTGTTTGCAGATGACATGATACTATACATAGAGAATCCTAAAGATGCCACCAGAAAACTACTAGAGCTAATCCATGAATTTGGTAAAGTTGCAGGATACAAAATTAATGCACAGAAATCTCTTGCAGTCCTATACACTAACAACGAAAGATCAGAAAGAGAAATTAACAAAACAATCCCATTCACCACTGCAACAAAAAAGAATAAAATACCTAGGAATAGACCTACCTAAGGAGGTAAAAGACCTGTACTCAGAAAACTATAAGACACTGATGAAAGAAATCAAAGATGACACAAACAGATGGATAGATATACCATGTTCTTAGATTGGAAGAATCAATATTGTGAAAATGACTATACTACCCAAAGCAATCTACAGATTCAATGCACTCTGTATCAAATTAATGGCATATTTTATAGAACTAGAACAAAAATCTTAAAATTTGTATGGAGACACAAAAGACTCCGAATAGCCAAAGCAGTCTTGAGGGAAAAAAATGGAGCTGGAGGAATCAGACTCCCTGACTTCAGACTATACTACAAAGCTACAGTAATCAAGACAATATGGTACTGGCACAAAAGCAGAAATATAGATCAATGGAACAGGATAGAAAGCCCAGACATAAACCCACACACCTATGATCAACTAATCTATGACAAAGGAGGCAAGGATATACAATGGAGAAAATATAGTCTCTTCAATAAGTGCTGGGAAAACTGGCCAGCTACATGTAAAAGAATGAAATTAGAACACTCCCTAACACCACACACAGAAATAAACTCCAAATGGATTAAAAACCTAAATGTAAGACTAGGCACTATAAAACTCTTAGAGGAAAACATAGGAAGAACACTCTTTGACATAAATCACAGCAAGATCTTTTTGGACCCACCTCCTAAAGTAATGGAAATAAAAACAAAAATAAACAAATGGGATCTAATGAAACCTAAAAGCTTTTGCACAGCAAAGGAAATTATAAACAAGGTGTAAAGACAACCCTCAGAATAGGAGAAAATATTTGTAAACAAATCAATGGACAAAGGATAAATCTCCAAAATATATAAACAGCTCACACAGCTCAATATTACAAAAACAAACAACCCAATCAAAAAATGGGCAGAACACCTAAATAGACATTTCGCCAAAGTAGACATACAGATGGCCAAGAGGCACATGAAAAGATGCTCAACATCAGTAATTATTAGAGAAATGCAAATCGAACTACAATGAGGTATCACCTCACACCAGTTAGAATGGGCATCATCAGAAAAATCTACAAACAACAAATGCTGGAGAGGGTGTGGAGGAAAGGGAATCCTCTTGCACTCTTGGTGGGAATCTAAATTGATACAGCCACTATGGAGAACAGTACGGAGGTTCCTTAAAAAACTAAAAATAGAATTACCATATGACCCAGCAATCCCACTACTGGGTGTATACCCAGAGAAAAACATAATTCAAAAAGATACATGCACCCCAGTGTTCATTGCAGCGCTATTTACAATAGGCAGGTCATGGTAGCAACCTAAATGCCCATCGACAGATGAATGGATAAAGAAGTTGTAGTACATATATACAATGGAATATTACTCAGCCATAAAAAGGAACGAAATTGAGTCATTTGTAGAGACGTGGATGGACCTAGAGTCTGTCATACAGAGTGAAGTAAGTCAGAAAGAGAAAAACAAATATCGTATATTAACGCATATATGTGGAATCTAGAAAAATGGTACAGATGAACTGGTTTGCAAGGCAGAAATAGAGACACAGATGTAGAGAGCAAACGTATGGACACCAAGTGGGGAAAGCGGGGTGAGGGGGTGGTGGTGGTGGTATGAATTGGGAGATTGGGATTGACATATATACACTGATATGTATAAAACAGGTAACTAGTAAGAACCTGTTTTATATAAAAAAAATATATATAAGACCTTATGGTTGGGGTCCTCCATAACCATTCTTTTTTCTTTTTGTAGTTGTTCTTTCTGCTTGTTATTTGAAATATGGCAATATGAGTGCATTTTGTGATGGTTCTAATCTATGGTTTACATTAATTTTTTTTGTGTAAAGCCTGGTCTTACTTAGATTTTGATGTTTTCAATGCCAGTATCCACAGACAGCTTTGCAAACAAATGAAAAACAATGATCATTTGAGGCTGATACATATGTTTTTTTGTCTCTCTTGCCTCATGCCCCAAATAAATGAGGTGATAAAGTAAATGAAATCAACTTTCTCTTGTACCGACGTGGCATCAATTGTTTCCAACTCCAGGCATCCAGTCAGGGATAACTTGTCAGCCAAAGAGGTTGAGGGTCACCCCAGAATTCTCAGTTGCTTATGTAAAAACTAGACAATACCCTTCTGTACAGCCATCCTTTCTCCATACCAATCCTCTCCCATACATTTGGACAGACATGCTTTCTCAACTACAAACATATACATCCTCTAATTTTCTTTCTCATATCTGTAAGTTATTTTGCCCAAGATATACTTATTCATCTGTTTCATATTTAGATAGCCTCCCTTAGTATAATCTTAGAATGCTGTCATAACTATTGCAAGTCTTTTTAAATAAAGAGAAAAGTACATGCCAGGTAATTATAAAATAGTTATTACATAGTCTACAGGAGGGAGGAGAAAGAGGGAGGGAGAGAGTTGAAAGCAAAATGGATTTACCAGAAAGTTTTGAAATGTTCACAACTCACAAAAATTAATGGTGAATCATGGGTCAGAATTTCTTGCTCTAGAATATTTAGAGGAAATGCTGATAGCTAAACAAAATGCAGATGAATCTTGGGTTGAAAAATAAGAATGTGAAGAAAAAGCACAATGATGATATATATGTATGTGGAGGGGATACTTCAGAAATGTTAAAAACCAACTGTTAACGAATTTTCTACTGGGTCTGCTATAAATGTGCAGGGAGATACAGTATTAGAATGGATCTGGGATTATAAATGTAGTGTTAGAAGTTCATAAATAAGATTTGTAATTTAAAGCCCAAATATTCTTCATATTTTTCTCTATCATATACCTTTTTCAAAAATGGACTCACACCAAGTCATATCATAAGAATGAGGGCTTAGCTATCCTCCAAACTCCAGGGCCAAATGGCTAAACTTAGCCAACCTGAACTTTGAATACTTATTTTTTAATTCACACACTACCAGAGAACCCTGCATTTCTAAAATTTTATTGAGAATCTTAGCTATTCCAATAAGGACATTCAAATATTTACCGCAGTTTTATTTTTTTTTATTTTTTAAAATATTTATTTATTTAGGCTGAGCCAGCTTTTAATTGCAGCATGTGGGATCTAACTCCCCAACCAGGGGCCGAACCCAGGCCCCCTGCATTCTGAGCGTGGAGTCTTACCCACCGGACCACCGGGAAAGTCCCTCTGCAGTTTTCAATAAAATATCTTAGGAGCTACCCTGTAAAACATGCTTTAAAAAGTTTAGGAAGTTGTATGATTTTAATTAAGATAGAGGCAGATTATGGATTAGTAGTCATTGAGTGGCAGAAATTGGCTAGGTGCTCACCGACCTCCTTTCTTCTTCCTGGATAAATAAGAAGAGTCACGTCTCAGTTTTGCTTGCAGTTCGGTTGGTGTTATTTGACTAGGTTCTGGCCAATAGAATGTGAAGGGAAGTAATATACAGTACTTCCAGATTTATCTTTAAAACATCCTGGTTGACCCTCCTTGCTCTCTCTCTTTACTTAATGGTTGAGTGATGATCAAGCGGAGGAGTCCATGGAGGCACTAAGAAATAGCAGCGCTGTGATATAGATGTACCCTACGTTCCTGAGTCTCTGTCTGGAGGAGAGCCTAAGGAGAGCTGCCCAATCTGTATTGGGCAGGGATGTAAGAAAGAAAGAAAAAAAAATTTTAACCAGATTGTGGGAATCCTTTCACAATGTGTATGCATATCAAATCACCATGATGTACACTTTAAATATCTTACAATTTTGTCAATTATACCTCAATCAAACTGGAAAAAAAATAAATTTTTATTGTTAAGCAACTGAGACTTGGGAGGGGTGCATATTAATAGCTTCTGATATTGATTACCTTGAGGAATGTCATTGTTTGTTGGCATTTGGTACACCATTCTTTCATTTTATTTACCAAAAGCCACTGTACTCAGTATCTCGTCTCTGCTTCTTCTTCTTCTTTTTTTTGGCCACACTGTGGGGCATGCAGGATCCTAATTCCCCGACCAGGGATTGAACCCGTGCACCCTGCAGTGGAAGGGTGGAGTCTTAACCACTGGACCACCAGCAAAGTCCTTGTTACTGCTTGTTAAATCATGGTCTAAACTTCTTACCCACTCCTAGACCCTAAGCCCCGTACCATGTAGGGCATGATGTTATACTTCCAAAGACAGCTCACTCCCTGATCATAGGTTTGAAGAGCTGGCAGAGAGCTTGTCCATTCTGCAGGTAATAAATACCTCCATTTAAGCAAAACGATTTCTTCTGAGACAGTAAAACAAATTTTTTATAAGACGCATAGCATTTTGGAGATACTCCCTCCATACATATTCTACATCACCTTTTATTTTCATATCCTTATTTTTCATTCCAAGATCCATAGTTCCGTTTTGTTTGGATACTAGAATTTCCTTTCAATATTTCAGAGCAGGGAATTTTAACCCATGATTTACCATTAATTTTAGGTTGTGGAAGTTTCAAAGCTTTCTGGTGTGTTCATTTTGCTTGCACTCATCCCTCCCATAACGCGGGTAAGTAGCTCTATTTTATAATTACCCAGTGTGTATTTTTCTCTTTATTTTAGGGAAAGTTTCTGTGTTAGGCAAAACCCAGTCCTTGTGTGCTTCTCCTTTACTCTCACGCTACTAACCATATTCACACCACTTCTGACACCAGTCAGACCTTACCAAAAGCTGCCTGGTACTAGGGCAGACTCCACCCTAGTGGAGTAACTAGAGAAACTACGACAAGTGGAGGCTTTCTCCCAGGGCTCAAACCCAACCCAGATCTCAGACCTTCTCTGGATCCTTGCAGAAGTCTAGAACAGCGACTCCCAAAGTTTAGAATGCATTCGAATTACCTAGTGGATACTTGTTTAAAAGCAGATTGCTGGACCTAAAATCTTCAGGAATTTTAATGTATAAGGTTTTGGGTAGGTCCTAGGAATCTGTATTTCTGTGAAGCCCCTCAGATTTATCTGTTCCTGATGATTCAACGACCATACTTTGAGAAATGTAGATGGGGTGATGTCAGATATCAAGTGACATGTTTAAGATGCCCTGAGAAAAATGTTACTTTGTGTCAAAACAAAATCAACTAAAATAGATTTATGACAGGTTGGCTTTTGCCACTTGAATACATTCTCAGGATTTTGATGTTTGCTCCCTCCTTTGCTTAGAGCTCTGAATCTCCTTCCTCACTGACCCTTGACCTTGGCTTAAGACCTCTGAGCCATGACTCATGCTTTTTGTTACAAGTCCTTAGCTTTGCCTTTCAATGTCTGTTTCTATCCTTATATTGCACAAGGAAATCACCCTAAGTTCCAGATCGTTGAGGGGTGGGGTAGAAATCACTCCAATATCCAGTTCTCTTTCCCTTCCAGGCACAACTGACATAGCATTTCTCAAGTTCCTTGTGGTTGGACGGAGCCATGGGATTAACTCTGGCTAATGAAATATGAGCAGAAGTAACATACATGGGATTCTCCAGTGTCTCCCTCTCCTTCCACCACTTCTTTCTGGCCACGTGTTCCAGATGGTGCAGCTATAAGCCGGTGGAGTCTTCACCTCCTCAAGTCCTTCAGTGACTATGTGAAATAGAGTCTTTGATTCACATGGAGAGTGTGTTGAAATAAACTTGTGTTGGGTCCATCCACTGAGATTTGGGGGTGGTTTGTAATCACAGAAAAAACAAGTCTGTTCTGACTAATCCGAAGTTGTGTTGTGCTGGAACAGAGTTTGCCCAAGGCCACCGCTATCCTTACTTAGTTCATGGCTGCTGACTGCCTTAGAGAATTAAGTACATATTGAGGCTGGCAATGTAATAAGTTGTCTTTATTTTGTGATAATGGTTGGATGAGCACCTAATAAACATAGTTAAGTAAATAAATCTTTAGTTTAAGATAGAAATGTTCAGGGGAATCTCCTCAGCTCTTTGAATCTGACTGGTACAGAGCTGATGGGTGGTTGGGCATGTATCTTTTTTTTTCTGGCAGTGCTGTGCAGCTGGCAGAATCTCAGTTCCCTGACCAGGGATCAAACCTGGGCCCACAGCAGTGAAAGTGCTGAGTCCTAACTCCTGGACCGCCAGGGAATTCCCGGGCATTTATCTTTTGATATAGTTCAAGCATTCAGATTTGAGCTCATTTGCACTGCCATCGTTTGCACTGACTTCAATCTGAACAGAATTTTCTATATTTCTTCTGGGTCTTTGCTATTATGTAGATGCATAGCCTTAATGTATCTTGTAAATTCAGAAAAACGTTACAATCTGTCCCGATAAAACACATTAAAATGACTGAGTCACACATTTTTAAAATTTAACTCTGCTGGGGGTAGCATGAAATACTGGGGCAGTCACAGTTCTGAAGAGGCATTTAAATTTGACTGTTGTGGATTTGTATTCTATGTGTCCTCTTTAAAAACTTTCATTGTCCATACAAGGCAAGTTAGGTTGTCTAGACTGTCCTTGTTTTACCTTTGCAAATGCTTAAATTGTGCAGCTGGAAGAATGGCCTCTACATAGATTCTGCTGGAGTGATTTTGTCTGATTCCTGCCCCCAGAGCAGGATGAAGAACTGGCCATTTTCTTTTGTTTTCTATACCCCCTCCCAGCCCTTTCCTCCCCATTCCAAATGATTAGTTTGCTTTTTATTTGGTATTGGTTTTTGTGGGTTTTGTGTTTTTTTTTTTTTTTGGCCTACTTGTATGCACTCCTAGTCTGGCTGACTTTCTGGGCTCTGATCCAGTTTAGTTTAACATTGTTTACTGTCAGAGTCTTCTTGGGAGATTGGTATTTTAATTAACAACATATTGATTTTAGATACTACAAAATGTCATTTGACCCAAAATGTTTCTCCATTCTAAAACTTCTCAGCAGACTTCTCACTGAATCCTAGTCTCTCCCTAAAAGTGATGCCAATATATTTTGAGCATATTTACATGGTTGAACGTAGTTTTTCTTATAGCACTCGATCAACACACTTAGTACACCTTGGCTAAAATATTCTCCTTACCATAGTTTGCTAGTTTTTTCCTTTTACCTACATTTTAGTCCACTTATATCACTAAGAAAATCTTTAGCTCCATATAAAGAGAGGATAATTACTTTGAATATAATAGTTATTATTAATAACTTGCAATACTTTAAATCTTAACGTGTTTATTAAGACAATTTGGTGGTTAACTGTAATTATTTATTAAGCTCCTGGTTTGTGATCTCTCAGGGTTTCCTTTTGTAAATATCCCTTCCTTCTTAATATTTAAAGTAGATAATTCTGACTCCAATATCAAAATGGGGAAAATGCATGAATGATCAGATCATTGACGAAATCAGAGGAGAAAAGGCTCATATTGTCTAGGTTGGGTTCCCAGCCCAGAAGAAGACCCCGAGATAAGGATTCAAGTAGTTAATTCAAGAGATGATCCTAGAAAACACTGATAGGAAGTGGAGAAGTGAGACAGGGGAGGGAAGGAAGCCAACAAAGGATGAGTTATCAAGCCATTTCCTCTTTGGGCAACTGGGGCTCAGTCCTGCTGGGGAACTCTGGGAGAGAGTGTGGAACATTCTCCAGAGTTATCCCACCTAAGGGGTGCAACTGAGGTATTTATCCCTCAACTTGGTTGAGGCTGCTCCTGGGAGTATTAATTCTCTGACATTTCCCACTTGCCCGGCCCAGCTTTCCACTGCTAGGTAACCAAAGAAACACTCTTAGCAGTGGAGTAAGCAACCAGAGGCTGTAGAAGTGGATACAGAGAGATATGGGAGGGCTGCACAATGTTTGCTACTCATATGAAAAGTTGATCAATTTCACTAATAATCAAATAAGTGCAAATTAAAATAACAATGAAACATTATTTTGACTTTTTATTTTATTTTATTTTTGGCTGCATTGGGTCTTTGTTGCTGCGTGTGGGCTTTCTGCTAGTTGCGGCGAGCGGGGGCTGCTCTCCTTTGCGGTGTGCGGGCTTCTCATTGCGGTGGCTTCTCTTTTGGAGCATGGGCTCTAGGCGCGCAGGCTTCAGTAACTGTGGCACGGGGTCAGTAGTTGTGGCTCGCGGACTCCAGAGCGCAGGCTCAGTAGTTGTGGCGCACGGGCCTAGTTCCTCCATGGCATGTGGGATCTTCCCGGGCCAGGGCTCGAACCCGTGTCCCCTGCATTGGCAGGCGGACTCTTAACCACTGCACTACCAGGGAATCACTATTCTGACATATTTTGACATACTTTTGATATATTAGAATAAAAATTTTTTTTCAAAGGGGAGGATGTTGGAAAACTGGAACTCATACGCTACTGGTGAGGGTAAAATTTAGTATAATCTTTCTATAAGTGCCATTTGGGATATGGATCAAAAGCCTTAAAAATGTGCTTCTCTTTAATCCAGGAACTCTGCTTCTAAGAATATATTCTGAGAGGATAATTACATCAGTGTGCAGTGTTTACTGAATCATTGTTTATAAAAATGAAATAACCAGGAAAATCTGAATGTCTAATGATATGTGATTGGTTAACAGCTTATTCATCCATCCAATCCTTCCATCCAATGGAATATAATGGAGTCATTTGAACTGATGAAGTAGAAGTGATTACCTGGAAATATTTTCACAATATACTTACAAGTGTTCAAATCAAATGCTCCTGTTTGTTAAAATATGTATGAGTGTGTTGTGTGCATATAAAAAATGCTGGAAAGCTGAAAACAAAAATGTTAAAAGCCCCTATTGCTGATTGGTAGGAATATAGGTTTTTAAATTGTTTCCTTTTTTTTATCAATATATATGTTTGTAATTTCAGAGTTACTTACAATGGCATTATAATACCATATGACAAAACTAAAATTATTTTTAAAAAGTGAACACACACATAGTTTATGAGATTATTATATAAAGGACCCTTGGGATGCAATAAGTAATACATCAAAAATGCCAGTTTTATAAAATAAAGGTAGAACAGTAATTTACAAGTGAAAGCTACTTCTGTGACCTAAAAAGCATAAGATATTCATCAATCTAATCTTAGAGAAGTTTTTTTTTTTTTTGTAAAATTGAAATCACTTGATTCTTTTCTAGAAAATTTCCACAGTACTATCTCTTTTCTCTATACAAAAATGTGAGTCATAGTAATTTCTGTCTTGAGTAGAGTGGTAGCTCATGTAATTTTATAACTTGGAGGAAAAACATATCATAGCTGAAACCAAAATTAGAAGTAGATCATGTTTAAAAGTTCATGTATATCCTGTAGCTAGAAATGTGGAATAGCAACAGAGAATACATTTCCTCATAGATCAAAAGGCTATAGAAAATAATGATGAGCAAATGTCATGACTATTTACTGCCTAAAATTAGGGTTACATACACTATCTAATTTATTTCTCACCAAAACCTTTTTGAGGTTAGTACATTATTAGTATTACCCCTGTGTCACAGATGAAGTCCCTGAAGCCTAAGAAGTTTTAACCAATTTTTTTCTACCTCAGCTAAAAAAGCATCCATTTTAGGAATCAGAGATTTTCGGGTTCTTAAACTGATTTTTTTTCTTCTAACACTGCACACAGCATTCAGAGTCACAAGGCTGTTGTCCCAGGCTCCATTAGCTGGGTTATGTAGGAGCCCACGTTCCCTCATTGGTTAAATAAACATAGTAATATGTATAGATTTGGGCAGTTGTTCCCAAACTGTAGTGCATCAGAATCACTTGGAGGACTCCCTTTTTTTTTTTTTGTTTAATTGAGATATAACTGAAACATAACATTGTGTAAATTTAAGGTGTACAATGTGTTGGTTTGATAATTGGAGGGCTTGTTAAAGCACAGATTGTTGGGCTCCAGCCCACAAATTTCTGAATCAGTAGGTCTGGGGTGGGGTCTGAGAATCTGCATTTGTAACAGGGTCTCAGGTAATGGTGCCGCTGCTGGTCCAGTGACCACTCTTTGAGGACCGCTGGCTTAGGTTGTATTATCTATTGCTACTACTAGAGTTGGTTTTATTTACCTGTCAATGGCATTCTCATCACAATTTAAATTATGAATTTGTTATTTGTTTATATATGTGTACGTAAATATATATATATTTCTGTGTGTGTATACATAATATATATTCGAGCTATTTTCTGAACATGTAGGTCTGGTTTTTTTGTTATTTTAAACTGTCTCAAGTTTTCCCCAAATTATTTAAGTCTTTGCTATGTTGTACCCTTGGGTTGGAATCATGAATAATATCTCTAATATGAAAATTATTTTAGGTAATTATTTTGGGTAAGAGTGGTGTTTATAGTTAGCATTGTTGGTTAAATAACATAAGCTAAAGACCAACTTTCACTGTCTTGAGAAATTAAGAAAATAGTGTCTGAGATGCCCACTCAAAATTGTACATTGCCTCCTCTAAGGACTGCTATTTACTAGATTCTCTATATCATAAAGAGTGAAAGATGAAGTATTATTGTTATGGAAATAGAAAAGAAATACAGCAGAAGTGACTAAAGTAGGTGCTGCTTATTTGTTCCTCTCCTTTCCTCCAGCTACCCTTGGAACTTGAAAGTAATTGCACAATCTTCCAATGCAAGAAGAAATCTTAGTATCTGGGTCCCAGACTACAGACTCTTCAAGAGAGAAGTGGGCTTGGTAAGGGCTATTTAAGATTTATTAAGCACCTTCCACATGCCTGGCACTGTGCCACGTTGCTAGGGAAACAACAGTGATTAAGACCGAGCCCTCAAGAAACTGATAATTTAGACTAACAGTCAGAAAATTCTATTTGTGTGATATGCGGTATATCTTCTGCCTACGAGTCCCATTGTTCAAAGTAGAACTTCCTTCTGTTTGTCCTAAATGCACCTTGCTCCAGTTTCAACAGAGCCTCTCTTATCCTATCAAGTTAAGAACAAAGTCATTTTTTATCCATACCACTCATTAACTTTTGTATCATTTTTAGAATTTACCTCTTTCAGACTAAAGGTACTGAATCTTCTAATATTTTTAAATATGAAAATAAACAATAGCTACTGTTGATAACCCTAAAATATGCTAAGTGTGTTTTCACCAACTAGGTATGAAACCTGAAGATTGATGTTGGTGCCTTTGGAGGTGGGCTTCCTCAGTGATAGAAGGTGAGGCTGCTGTTGAGAGTCTGTGGCTAAGCTTCAGACTAAATATCTGCAGGCCCAGGCCCCACGGGATTTCAGATTCAGATCAAGGACCAGGAACTACTGATGCTTAGCCTTTAACGCTGAAAAAGAATAAGGGGAGAACATCCTGACCCTTGGGGAGATTTATATACTCTTTCTTGACAATGGGTTCCTCTTACTAGCTAATATGCCTTTTTTATTTGTAATCATGGAGATCATTTAGCTACTCGAGCTTTCTGTTACTTCATTTTTCTAATGACATGTGTTCTTTGTTTAGCTTCATCCTCTCTCATAGGGCTTTGGCTTGAAATAGCTCAGGAAGGGGATTTCATGTCTTGAAGCTAACTGATTTGGAATCGCCCTTTCATTTCTCACAGTAATTTTTAGCATAATACGTTAATCAAAGTTGTCTCATTTGTTTCCTCTTCTTATTTCTCTGTTTTCACATGGCTTTTTTTCTTTTTTGCCTATCTCTTACACAGAGCCAAGTAAAAGTTCCACAGAGACCATAACATTTGGACCAATTAAAATAATAAAAATGTTAGGACACTATGGTATTTATTTCTAGGCTTTCTTTCCTAAAATATTAATTCCTCATGTTTATGTTGCAACTTAAGGCACTGTTGCAGACATTTATCTTCTTGTTTTTCTTAGGAGGGAGAAACACTTATTACAATTCCAGTTTTGTACATGAAGAGTGAATAATTTGTCCAGAGTTGCAAAGTTAGTGAGTGACAGAAGTGAGACAAAGGCTGTGGGTTTTCTTGGTTCTCATCCTAGTATCCTTTGTAATGGATGTTGTTGCTCTTACTGTAAGAACATGCTTTTATAACATAAAAATCGATAGTTAGGGGCTTCCCTGGTGGCGCAGTGGTTGAGAATCTGCCTGCTAATGCAGGGCGCACGGGTTCGAGCCCTGGTCTGGGAGGATCCCACATGCCGCGGAGCAACTGGGCCCGTGAGCCACGATTACTGAGCCTGCGCGTCTGGAGCCTGTGCTCCACAACAGGAGAGGCCACGATGGTGAGAGGCCCGCACACCGCGATGAAGAGTGGCCCCCACTTGCCACAACTAGAGAAAGCCCTCGCACAGAAGTGAAGACCCAACACGTCCAAAAATAAATAAATTAATTAATTAATTAATTTAAAAAAAATCGATAGTTAAAAGAAGCATTGGTTATAACATTGGTTATAGATTATGTTTCCTTCTTGGCAAAAGTTTATATAGGTTTTCTCTAACCATTTCATATGAATTTTGGTTTTATTTTTAGAAAATTGTAGATGACATGAAATCCTATGCCTTGTTAGGTTATGGCATCATGACTGGCCCACCTTGGCAGATGTATAAAGTACCTCTGGAGGTTTGTCCTTCACACTTCTTTTTAGGTTACTAAAATTTCACATGGAGTAAACCACAGTATGTATCTTCCCTGGGGTTGATTATTGTTTTTTAAAAACAAGGGGTTATGTGGAAAGTTTGGACCTGGCATATCATGGGGCAACCACGTTTTATTTGAAACATGGAAAAAAGGTGTCTCAGATCAATAACTTTCCTATCCATTGTCTTGTTCTACCACAGGGCCTGTTGAATTTCAATCTACTCCTTTGAGATAAGAGATCTATTACTACCATTTAAAACAAAATAAAACAAACAAACAAAAAACAAATGTTATCCAGTAAGGATGACAGATAAAAATAATAGACCATAAGATTTTTGAATTAATCTATCACATTAAATTTTATCTTCTGGGTGAGCTTTGTGGTTAAGGGGGTTGGATAAAAATGAGGTCTACAGTCAAGAGGCTAGAAGCAGCCTGAACTCACTGAGCATCTGGGAGTTGAGAAGGCTAAGGAAAACTAGTAAGCCACAGACAAATATTCCCACTTTAGGCCATCCTGCATTATTCACAGAAGGTCAAACAATTTGTGAAATGAGAAATGAGTCCAACAGAAGCTGGCATGAAAAGTTAAAGTAGAATATTTTCACCTAACAGGAGCTTATCCAAAGAATATGAAAACACTGAATTCAAAAAGATACATGCGCCCCTATGTTCCTCACAGCATTATTCACAATAGCCAAGATATGAAAACAACCTAACTGTCCATTGATGGATGAATGGCTAAAGATATGGTATACAGTGACAACATGGATGGACCTTGAGGGTATTATGCTAAGTGAAATAAGTCAAATGGAGAAAGACAAATACTGTATGATGTCACTCATATGTGAAATATTTTAAGAAACAAACAAAGGAAAGTGAAACAAACACATAGATACAGAGAAGAGATTAGTGGTTACCAGAGGGGAAGGGGGGTGGAGGGAGGGCAAAATGGGTAAAGGGGGTCAACTATATGGTGATGGATGGAAACTAAACTTTTGGTGATGAGCATGCCATAGTGTATACAGAAGTCTAATTATAATGTTGTACACATGAAACTTATATAATGTGATAAACCAGTGTTACCTTAAAAAACAAAACAAGGGGGCTTCCCTGGTGGCGCAGTGGTTGAGAATCTGCCTGCTAATGCAGGGGACACGGGTTCGAGCCCTGGTCTGGGAAGATCCCACATGCCGCGGAACAACTAGGCCCGTGAGCCACAACTACTGAGCCTGCGTGTCCGGAGCCTGTGCTCTGCAACAAGAGAGGCCGCGACAGTGAGAGGCCAGCGCACTGCGATGAAGAGTGGCCCCCGCTTGCTGCAACTAGAGAAAGCCCTCGCACAGAAACGAAGACCCAACACAGCCAAAAATAAATAAATAAATAAATAAAAATTAAAAAACATTATAAAACAAAACAAAACAAAACATAAGCTGATCGATTGTAACTGACTTTATTTTGAAGCAAATGTAGTCTATTAGTCTGTGTTGTCATTGTGTGTAAGGATATTCAATAGTTAATGATGAAATGGGGGACAATGTAATGCATAGAAGATGATGCTTTTATCAGAATGGATAATTGTGAACAAACCTTGGTAAAATAGAACCCCATTCTTCCCACAACTAATGCAGTTTCTTCTGCTCCATCTAAAGTTTGAGCACAGTTACTTCAATACAGTTCATTTCAATTCAAACATTTTGAGGATTGCTGGAGCACCAGGGCTTCAGAGACAGGAAGCTGCCCACACCTAGAAGCAAAGCCCTGTGTCTCATAAAGCAGATCACAACCGGAAAAATCATTTGCAACCTCAGAGAGAGATACAAAGTATAGGGGTAACATTCCTTCGGTTTTCTTTAATTTGTAAAGAAAATATTACTGGTGTTTGCTACCTTTGCAGAATACTTTAAAAAGAAGAAGAAAAAACAAACAAACAAAAAGAACAGGTATGTGTTTGGCCAATAAGAACAAGAAAAGATGCTCAGTGCTATTATTATTATTAGTCATCAGGAAAATGTAAATTTAGACAAGATATCACTACTCACCCAGTAGAATGGCTAAAATTATAAAGATATAATACCAAGTGTTGGTAAGGATGTGGAGCAACTGGAACACTCATACATTTATCATATGATCCAGGAAATCCCAGTCCAAGTCTTACACATGAATGTCCCTACCAACTTTATTCATGATGGCCCAAATATAAACATCCAGATGTTTATCAGCAGGTAAATGGATGGAAAAATTTTGTATATCTTCATTCAATGGAATACTATTCATCAATAAAAAGGAATTAACTACTGATAAGTACATACAAAAAAAAAAAAAGGATGGATCTCAAAAACATGCCAAACTAATAGACACAAAAGAGTACATACTGTGTGATTCCATTTATCTGAAATAACAACTTCTGTCAAAACTAATCTATAGGGTAAAAAGCAGATCAGTGGTTTCCTGAGGCTGACTGGGGGTTACAGGGGGACTGACTGCAAAAGAGTACAGGGAATTTCTTGAGATGATGGAAATATTGTACAGCTTGTCTGGGGTGAGTATACACGGGTACATACATTTGTCAAAAATCACCAGCCAATACACAGAACATGGTACATATTGTTGCATAAAAATTATGCCTCAATCAAGTTGATTTAAAAAGAAAATTACTCAAAATAAAGAAAAATACTCATATCTTTATGATTTATACACTAAAGTTACTTTTCACAGGATAATTTTTTCATAGAGGATCCAAATTAGTCTCGACATGGTGCCCAGCAGTAAAATAGTGAACACTTTTAGAGTTTAATGAAAAGTAGGCCACTGATACTGGGGAAAGCTGTTCTAGCAATTGCTATGAGGTGATTGTTTCTCTGTCAAGCATGGGATAAGTATGATGACTCAGGAGTTAAGCTGTCAGGATTTGACTCTAGCTCACCATCTGCTGACTGAGTGACCTTGGGAAGAGTTACTTAATTTCTCAAAGCATCGATTTTTTTTCATGGATAAAATAGGGATAACAATGGTCTCCATGTTGTAGTGTTTGCAAAGATTAAATGAGACAGCACATATAAAGAGCCTAGGATATAGAAAATGCATCATAATGATTAGCTATTATTTCTGGTTTAACCCCTTACAGGAATATGGAGGTCCAGAAGAGTAAAAACACAGGCAGGAGCAAGTCTGTATAGGTACACATCTGTTTGTCCCCTGGTTTTTGTTTTTCTTCAAAATGTACATAAATCTCTCATGAAAGGAATATTGTTCTCCATTCCCAGGAGAAAGATGGAGATTGGGCTGAACCTGAGAGACTTTGAACTAAGAGAAATCACAAGGCTGAGTTTTGCAGCACTCTCAGCTGTTCCTAATGATTTTGAGAAGCAGATAAATTTAATGGCAGGCAGCTGCTCTCCAACCATTTACCCTCCTGTCTTCACTGCCGTAGGACCATTCTGGACCGGGCACAGGTAAAAATAAAACCCCACCAAATATTCTCTCATGCTCATATTTAAAATCACAAATCAAGGATCTGTGAATCATTTTGCCTTCCGGTTTCAGATTCTCGCGTTATATTTAACTTCAAACTACCTAGTATTTAAGATCCATTAACACAATCAATAGAGAATGGTGTGTGTTTGCGGACGGTGTTGCTGCTGCTAAGTGTTAAAATGCTTGTTCTATTTCCTTTTTACTTAAGCATGTACAAATTCTGCTTAAATTCTTGAAGTGAAAGTGAGTAAGTGGATTTTTAAAACTTTCTGTGGAAAAAAAGGATAATAAGAGAAAATAATCTGGAAGATTCATTTTTTCAGAAATACTTTCCCAGTTAGCTCAGTTTTTTAGAATGTGTATGAGGCATTCTCGTAGAGTTAACTGGCAGAATTTTAAAACTCTGGGACATGAAAACTGATTATTTTCTTTGATTTGAAAAACCCGGATGAGTCCTCAATTCTTGAAGTGTTAAAATGAATGTGCCGTTACCTTATAAGCTATTGTGCACATTAGTTTGCAAAGGAGAAAAGACAGGGAAGCAACATTGCTTAAATGGAATGAACTTTCACAACTGAATCCATTTTTGGGTGTATGCTTCCTGAATCCCTAAGATGGTGTGTTCCCAAGGCGATGTGGAAAAGCGGAGGAGATGTTGTAAAACATCACCCATGAGAATGGAAGTCTGAGTATAAAATTGAAGACATCTGTAGGAACAATGAAAGCATGTGACTTAACACCAATACCCCAAACCAGGTGAAATACTCAGGTCTTTCTCGGCAAACTGTATCTGATAGATGTATGTTATTAGTTATGTGACTGCGTGAAAGAGAAGGCCTGAGTTAGTCTGGATTAACCAACCATGAGAAACTGATTAAGATTTTCCCATTTTGTCCCTTGCTTAAGAACAGATTTTTTTTTTTTTTACATAAAAATATCTGGTTGATTGATCGTTTTAAGCAATGTGTGTAAATTTAGATCCTCTTGATTATGATGTAATTGGTGGAAGCTGTAAGAAATTGGAATGATTTGACTGTTACCAGCAGGAAAAACAGTAAACAGAAAAACTGAATATTGGGGGAAATAGTTTAGTCTACTATAAAAAAAAAAAAACAAAACTACGGCAGAAACTAACATAACATTGTAAAGTAATTATACTCCAATAAAGATATTAAAAAAATGTATGTTTTGATTGCTGAACCCCAGTAGCTCTCTTCTCCCACTAGACTGAGTTCTCTGGATACTTAGCAAAAGAACTTTGACCCATCATCAGGAGATTTTACAGATAATTCTAGGTCTGTTACTAACATTTAGGAACAAATCACATCAACTCCCTGGATAGTTTGCCCTTCTTAAAAATAAGGGGAAAAGGGCTGGATTTTATGGTTTCAAGCTCTATAATTCTGCCTTCTCTTAACTTAGATGAAATTTTAAAGATATCTATGTACAGAGAGGCAGAATGATGCCTATTCTCTAAACTTCATGCCTTTAATGTAGTTTCTCAAACTTTTCATTAATTAATTATGTGATACTTGAGATAAATAAAAGACATAAGGAATTAAACAGTCATTATATTATGATATAAACTGCCAGGTAAAAATGGTGGCTTGAATATACACATAAAATTTCAATCCCTCCTGAACTACTCATAAAGGAATTTATCATTAAGGGCATAAACCTACAATGACAAGGAGAATATGATTGTCTCTCCCAAGTGAACAGTGAGAACCTACCTACAAATCAAACATAACAGACAATTCCTAGTTGAGCTCTTCTTTTTAGGTCCAGGTTTGGTTAGTATTTTGTTTCACATGCCAAGGGGAATCCCCTGCAGTGGCATTTTTTTTTTTTTTTTTTTTTTTTTTTAGAAGCTGAAAAGCAGACGCATGAGTGGGAATTGACTTAGTAAACCTGTAAAAGCCAAATCCTAAACTGATACTGGAAAAGATGAGAACGAATTGGATTTACACCACATAATTCTGAAAAACCTCAAAACTGGTGGCATTAGGGATGTGTGAAGTGGTGTGGAGTGGGGGTAGGGTAGGGTGAGGGGAAGCAGGGGCTAAACTAAAGAGGACTGATTAAAAGCTAAAGAGGATTGTTAGGAAGCATTCAGATCCTGAGGTTTCCCATTACCGCCACAACAGCAGTGTGAATTCTTGTTCTCTGGAGATGATAACAGTTTCTGAACTGGAGAAAACCAGATATAGTTGGTTAACAGTACAGATACCATACCTGAAAGAAGAGGATTGATTAAATAAATGTATGTTTCCAATGGAATATTACTCAGCCATAAAAAGAAACAAAATTGAGTTATTTGTAATGAGGTGGATGGACCTAGAGTCTGTCATACAGAGTAAAGTAAGTCAGAAAGAGAAAAACAAATACCGGATGCTAATGCACATATATGGAATCTAAAAAAACAGTACTGATGAACCTAGTGGCAGGGCAGGAATAAAGATGTAGATGTAGAGAATGGACTTGAGGACACAGAGGGGGAAGGGGAAGCTGGGACAAAGTGAGAGAGTAGCACTGACATATATATACTCCCAAAGGTAAAATGGATGGCTAGTGGGAAGCTGCTGCATAGCACAGGGAGATCAGCTCGATATTTGTGATGACCTAGAGGGGTGGGATAGGGAGGGTGGGAGGGAGGCTCAAGAGGGAGGGGATATGGGGATATATGTATACATATAGCTGATTCACTTTGTTGTACGGCAGAAACTAACACAACATTGTAAAGTAATTATACTCCAATAAAGATATTAAAAAAATGTATGTTTTGATTGCTGAACTCCACTAGCTCTCTTCTCCCACTCAGCTACCCAAATACTAGCAGCCAAGCCTTCCCCTGCAGGCAAAAGAATGAAACCATCATCTCTGAGAAATCTGATGAGTGAAGGAGGAAAAACCTAAAGATACTGCATCAGAAGTTTCCCCACAGAAGGTCCAACCATATCACCCTACATGGAAGCTCCCTCCCTACTTATAAGGAAGCTACACCCAAATGCTCAGAACTTCCAATCCGCTTTTACCTCTCACCTTTAAACATGAGCAGACAACCAAGGATTACCAGACAGCCAAAAAAAGTGTCTAACATAAAAACTAGAAACTAAAACACATGGGAAAAGAAGCATCTTGGAAGAAATGACAGCTATGCGGAGTAAAGATAATTTCAAGAAAACTAGCATTATCCTGTGAGAGTTAGGAGAACATATTGTGTCTATGAAATAAGAATAGAAATATATAAAAAGGCAACATTAAGAGAAAACAAAAATGCTCATGGGAATTTAAAACATGATCATAGAAAGAAAAACTTCAGAAGTGTAAGATAAAGTTAAGAGTTATCCCAGAAAGTAGACCAAAAACAAAAAAACAAAAAAAAGAAAGAGAATGAATACGTGAGAAAAATAACCAGGAGTCGAGTTCCAAAATCTGAATAAAAGAAGTAGAAGTAAGAGAGGAAATGGAGGGGAGGAAATTATCAACAAGGTGATTCAAGCACATTTCTCAGAACTGAAACATAAGAGTTTTCCAAATTAAAAAGGCATAATGAAGCCTCAGCACAATGAATTGAAAGAGATTTACACTAAGCAACACCACTGGAAACTAGGAGACGGTGGAGAAATGCCTTCAAAATTCTGAAAGAAATGATTTCTAAACTCGAATTTTATACCCAGCCAAACTATGTATTAATCAAGTACCAGGGCAAGATATTTTCAGACTCAAAATGTTTATCTCCCAAAAATAATTTCTTAGGAAGTTGTGGGATGATATGTAGCACCAAAACAAGTAAGTGAATGAAGCAAGAAGAAGATACAGGATACAAGAAACAGGATATGCAACTCAGGGGACCAGTGAAGGGACTCCCCAGGTTGGTGGTGAAGGGAGTTTCCAGGATGACAACTGTACATCAAGCTTAAAGTCCAGACTGGATCAGCGTGACTCAGAGGCATATCTGTCATTGTCTTTTTGACCTGAAAACGGCTGGGTGAGCGTGGCCCTGTGCTTATCTGTACTTGGCTTTCTTGGGTCACATACAGATGAAATTCCATCTCTTCTCTTCCTTCTTGGGTCAGTTGAGGATACTCGTTTACCCCATATATACGTTCTGCTTGGACCTGTTCCTGCGAGCTGG
Organism: Balaenoptera musculus; assembly: GCF_009873245.2. NCBI lineage: Eukaryota > Metazoa > Chordata > Mammalia > Artiodactyla > Balaenopteridae > Balaenoptera > Balaenoptera musculus. Next base: position 69,840,823 of record NC_045800.1, on the reverse strand, counting down.
AGTTTAGCCAAAGTGAGATTAGAAGCAGCAAATACAGACCATATTCCTGCCTGAGGTCCAGTACCTGGCCCATACTATGCCCTGCCAAATGTCCCAATTGTGGTGAGCCCAGTGTTTCTCAGGATTCAAGATGTGATCTCCCCCCAAAGCCTTTGGTAACATCTCAGTGAAGATAAGAGGAGGAAATCATACTATAACCATCCTTCTGCAACTCCCCCTTCTCCATTTAACATTATTTTTGTGAAATTTATTCATGTTGATACATTTAGCTCTTGTTCATTTATTTTCACAGCCATATAGTATTCTATTGCTTGAGTGTACTATAACTTATTTATCTGGTCTTTTGTTGTTTGGACTTTTCAGTTGTTTACATTTTTGTTGTTACAAACAATGCTTCTGTGAGTGTCTTTGGTACATGTGAATGTATTTCCCTGTGAATGTATAAAAGAGTTTCTCTTTGGTATTTACTTAGAGAGGGATTGCTGGATTATGGTGTTTGTGTATAATTTAATGGATATTTCAAAAATTTCCTAAGTAATTTTCACCAATTTTTACTCCCACCAGCAATATATAAAAGTTTGTGGTGCTCTACATTCTCACCAATACTTGGTCCTAGTAGACTTATTAAAGTTTGTTAATTAAATGTAAGCAAAATGTTTTCTCATTATGATCTTCATTTTCTTTTGCTTGTAACCAGTGAGATTGAACATCTTTTCATGTTTACTGTCCATTCAGGACTCCTATTCTATGACTTGACTGTTCATACCTTTTTCACATTTTTCTATTTGAGTATTCATCTTTTCCCCTAGATTTATATATTCTGAATAATAATCTTTTGTTGACTATAGATGTTGTAAATATCTTTACCCAGAGTGTGGCCTGCCTCTTCACTTTTATTATAGTGTCCTATTTTTGGTAAATGTAAAAAAAACTAAAGTATAATAGACACAGAGTGCACAAATCTTAAAGAATAGTCCAATAAATTTTCACAAATATGTATATAAATATTATGTATTTTGATACATTTTAAAATGTGGTTGAACAAATAAATCTTTTCCTTTATTGTTTGTGATTTCGTGATTTGTTTAAGAAATCCTTCCCTATCCCAATGTCACAAACCCATTCTCTTATTTTTTTTCTAAACATTTTAAAGTTTTATTTTTGTTTACATTTCATGGACCTGGAATTGTTTTGTGTATGTGTCTGTGTGTGCGTGCATAGTTTGAAGTAGTTTGTAAGTCGACTATACTTCAATTTTTTAAAATTGCTCATTTCTAAATAAATAAAAAAAATTTTTTAAAAAGAAACAGTGATCCAGTTTTTTTTCATATGGATATCCATTTGTTCAAGCACTATTAATTGGCCATTGTTACCCTCTAATCTACAAATCCACCACTTTCATGCTTCAAGATTCCATATATGTGTGGGTCTAATTCCTAGGCACCCCAATGTGTCCCACAGGTCTCTGTCTAGCTTTGCACCAATACCCACTCTCTTAATTATTGTAACTTTATTGTAAAGTTTAACACTGGGTAGAGCAAACATTGCTTCATGCTTTGTACCATGAGCTCCTAGTTGGGCACTGAAGTATTAAAGCACTCAAGGGATTCTGCAGTCTCAGGTTAGTGGGGGTGAAACTGTATAAGCTTTGTGGTCACAGGGTCTGGCCTCAGTTTTGCCTTATCTGGGTATGCGGCTTTGGGCGGGTCACACTCTGTCTGGGCCTCAAGTTTTTTATCTTAAAACATGTAAATTTGAGTGGCTCCATAAGGTCCCTTCCAATTTAGAAAATCCTGACTTCATCATACCTGTTTTGCCATATTTCCAACAACCTGCCCCCCGTGCCCCATAAACAGCAGTGTGTTTTGGAATTTACCACTGGAAGGGAATGTTTCCAACCCCTTATTTTTTGTGTCCTTGCATTTGAGGACTAAGCTAGGTTATCATTTCTTCCCCTTTAAAGTCTTTCAGAGCTTGTCAGCTAACTAAGCTCAGAAGAGAAACAACTATCATTGATTTCTCATAAATGTCAGATCTATTTTGTTCATACTTTCTAAAACAACTTGGTTTACATGGAGATTTTAGTTGGTCTCACTGAGACTGTAAAAATGCCTCTTCCTCTTTCAGAATGGGTTATTTTGAGTAGTGATATAAATGAAGATCAGCATGTAGTTTTATCTTGGTCAGTTTGAACTAAAGCCAACAGAAGAAATGTTCCTGCCCTTATAAAGCAAATTAGTTCTATAGTGACATGCTGTAACTAGTGTGCTTTATTTTAAGAACTTCATTCATTCATTTACATTTACAAAATAAATACCTAGTGGGAGGGTGGATGTGATTATTCACAGTACTTAAGACTTACAATCTTAAAAATGAGGATTCACTTTGGACTTCCTTTAAAATATTATTTATTGGAAAATATTATTGAAAGTATAGTAAGACAGGCATGAAGTCAGGATTTTCTAGGTTGGAAGGGGTTTTTGGAGCCCGTTAAATCTGCATGTTGTAAGACAAGAAAGCCAAGTCCAGACAGAAGAACAGTAACTTGCCCAAAGATTCAACTCAGGGGATCCCTTCTGCTCCAGAAAACTCTTTTACTGAATTGAGATTTGTCTGCCTGCTTTTCTCATATTCTTAAATTACAGTGTTATACATACGTTCAAGGGCAAATCCAGGTTTTGTGGTGTCTAAAGTAATTCATTTGTGAATGAACACTTTTAGAAAAGGACACAGAATTATAAATATAAAATTAAGTATATGGGGGAAAGGGTGGGGGACAGGGATAGTTAGGGAGTTTGGGATTGACATGTACACACTGCTATATTTAAAATGGATAATCAACAAGGACCTACTGTATAGCACAAGGAACTCTGCTCAATATGTAACAAGCTAAATGGGAAATGAATTTGAAAAAGAATAGATACATGTATATGTATAACTGAATCACTCTGCTATACAACTGAAACTATCATAACATTGTTAATCAACTATACACCAATATAAAATAAAAAGTTTTAAAAGTATAAAATTAGTTATAAATATAAAATTAAGTGTTCAGAATAGAAAAAAATATCACAATAAGTTAGTGAAGATTTAGAGATTCCAGTCCCTTTCTCCTAAGATCTCTTCAGGCAATTTACCAGAAACACATGTAGTAATGTTTCCAAGCAGAGTCTGCCTTCACTTCCCCACTTGGACACTCCACAACTTCCATCATTCGTGGCTTTTTCCACCTTCATGGTAAAGCCTCTTCTGCACATATCATGCACATTACTACATGAATTTTAAGAGTGATCAGCAAGGTAAGAAGCAGTATAACCCAGAAAATAAAGGCTTCTATATTTCACTTTTATGTCATAACAAAAGACTGAAAGCACATTTGTTATCGTGTGTAGTGGAATGCATGGAGTTTCGCTAAAAATAGGATAAAGAAAAATGATACCTTTTATTCATTGTCTGTTACATACCAGACTCTCCCTTGTTTTTAGATGAGGAAACAGAGGCTTATAGGGAGATGTAGCTATTTGCATTCTATCACCCCAGCCTCCCACCAATGATTCCAAAAATGACTGTTCACATGTTCTGTAGGGGGGCTAGTGTATAAGATGCAAAATGACAAATGAGACCATTCCCAGGTGGTGGAGCTCAGAAGCACAGAACATTTCCCCCAAAGATACCAGACTCACATCCCTTTGGAAGTTTTCTTAACGACAATAACAAACCACACAGCTGGTCAGAGGTAGAGTTTGGGTTATTTCTCAAAATTATAGTTCGAAATAAATTACATGACTGTAGCCTGCGATGTACCACTGTGCACCGATGCCTATATATTTCTTCTTAGCTTGTGCTTTTATTCTTTTTATCAGTTAGTAGAATATAGTAACATATTCACAACTTAATGATTTCTAGGATATAGCATTGTGTTTAACAACAGCCACATCAACACCCATTTTCAATACCTGTGTGATGAAAGATATTTAATTTTTAAAGAGTGTATCTTATACACCTGGTAAATATAGTAGTCCTCCTCTATTTGCAGCTTTGCTTTCCATGGTTTTGATCAGCCCTATCAACCACAGTCAGAAAATATTAAATGGAAAATTCCAAAAATAAACAATGCATAAGTTTTAAGTTATGTGCTGTTTTATTATTATTATTATTATTATTCATTTATTTATTATTGGGTCTTTGTTGCTGCACGCAGGCTTTATCTAGTTGCGGACAGCGGGGGGGCTACCCTTTGCTGCGGTGAGCGGGCTTCTCATTGCGCTGGCTTCTCTTGTTGCAGAGCGCGGACTCTAGTCGCGCGGGCTTCAGTAGTTGTGGCGCTCTGGTTTTGTTGCTCCTCGGCATGTGGGATCTTCCCGGACCAGGGCTCGAACCCATGTCTCCTGCATGGCAGGTGGATTCCTAACCACTGCACCACCAGGGAAGTCCCCTGTGTGCTGTTTTGAATAGCATGATGAAATTTGTTATCTTGCTTTGTCCAGCCTGGGATCTTCATTGTTTGCTCCTGACATCCAGCTGTCAACATCATCATGACTCGATAATCCAGGATCACCAGAAGCAGATGATCCTCCTGATGTTGCATCAGAAGGTCAGTAGTAGCTTAATGCTACGTCACAATGCCTACGTCATTCACTTCATCTCATCACAGAGACACTTTATCACCTCACATGATCACAAGAAGGGTGAGTACAGTACAATAAGATATTTTATGAGAGAGGCCATATTCACGGAACTTTTATTATAGTATGTTATAATTGTTCTATTTTATTATTCATTATTGTTAATATCTTACTGTGCTTAATTTTTAAATTAAACTTTGTCGTAGGTATGTATGTATAGGAAAAAAGCATTGTATATCTAGGGTTCCATACCATCTGCAGTTTCAGGCATTCACTGGGGGTCTTGGAATGCATCCTCCTAGGATTTGGGGGATTGCTGTATGTTAAGTGTACCAGAGCATGCTGTCGGAGAGTTGAACTCGTCTTGATCCTGCCCTTGCAACCAAGTACTTTTCTGTAACTTGAATTCTCTTCTTTGGATGCAGGCTACAACATTCTTAGCCTCTTTCAGTGTAGTGTCCTTGGCTATGAAATGAAAGTGTTGGAACTCTGAAACAGTCTGTGTTTTTTTTTTTAAACTGAGGACTGATGTATGAGAACGTTTATTCCAGCATTATTCATAGTAGTGGGAGGAGTTGGAAGTAACCTAGGGAACCATAACAGAAGAATGAATAAGTAATTTGTGTTGCATGATTACCATGGGATGTTACTATTATAAGCACCAAACTAGATGTATATACTGCAATGCAGATAGAACTGAATATACAGTATATAGTGAAAAAATATAGGAATGATCAGTTCTGTAGAATAATACCATTTATGTAAATTAAAAACATGTATTTTTAACACAGAATATCGGTAAGCTTTTAACAAAGATAAGTGGATATTCAAATACATATATTAAATACATCAGGTGTCACAGCTGGGGCAGGTATTGGGCATGGAGATCACGGAAGAAAAGGTGTGGTGGAAAGAAGGGTCTTGCATGGACCCTTCTAAGGTGCCATGAAATAAAAGATGTAATTAACTCAATCCTGTGCACTTGAGGTTAAAATTTCAAAGTTCTGCAGTAGTCACTTGCTCAAGAAAAACTATGGGCTTATGAAAGTCAACACCAAACATATTGACTGAGAATAGTAGGAAATACAAATTTAACATAATAAATAGAGAAAGTATAAACCTTCTCAGGTAAATTAAAAATGACTGCTAAAGTAAGGAGAGGTGAATTTAAGGAAACAATCAGAACTTTTATATTATAATCAGGTCCTCAATTTCCGTGTGTGTGAATGTAGGTCGAATTTGAGTCTTGAAGAATTTACAGGAAATCCACATGTGATGATTATGAAAGGTTAAATGTTCTCAGCGTTGGACACTCGTCAGCTTCATTGTTTCTGTTGTCTTTCCTTCTTTCAGCCAGATTATTTTTGGCTCTACTTTCTCTGGCTTGCTTCTATAGACAGTACTGGGCTTCCACTTCCTTTGGCTGCCGTCTTGGCATGCACATTATTGATACTTCTTTTAAAGAAGTAAATAGTTCTTGCTTTGACCACACACATTGTAAACTCCCTCTCTCTATCTCTGTCTGTCTGTCTGTCTGTCTCTGTCTCTGTCTCTCTGTCTCTCTCTCTCACACACACACACAGTGCTACTCCTAAAACATTGAATAAAGCCAACCCTACAATTAGTGGCTTAGGAGTGAAATTTAATACAAGGGTAAAAGAGGTGGTAAATATGACGAGGTGAACAAAAATGTTCCAGAGAATTCCAAGAAGTTATTTGTTCCATAAAGAAAGAGATGACTAGGACCAAAACTTTTTTCTTATTCTGTATCGTATCTCCATTCTCATAGCCTAAATCTAAGTATTGAAATTAATTACTGTATATGATAGGTTTAATATTTATCTAGGAAAAAACTTCTGATGATCGTAATTCCCATTACCAGGTAGGGACTGAAATTTTTTTTTAACTGCAACTTTTTTTAAAAGTTATTTATTTATTTATTTATGGCTGTGTTGGGTCTTCGTTTCTGTGTTGGGGGGCTTTCTCTAGTTGCGGCGAGCGGGGACCACTCTTCATCGCGGTGCGCGGGCCTCTCACCATCGCAGCCTCTATTGTTGCGGAGCACGGGCTCCAGACGCGCAGGCTCAGTAATTGTGGCTCACGGGCCCAGTTGCTCCACGGCATGTGGGATCCTCCCAGACCAGGGCTCAAACCCGTGTCCCCTGCATTGGCAGGCAGATTCTCAACCACTGCGCCACCAGGGAAGCCCCCGGAACTGAATTTTAAATACCCAGCAGCTTTTTCTGTGACTGCAACTTAATTTCTTTCTTTTGGCTGTAGGTTTTTGCCTTTGTGCTTAGAGGCTTTGTAGGATAAGCAAATTTCATTATAGAGGTTAAAGATAATGTTTGTTGCTTAAATGTAAAGAATTTGAACTATAACATTGTTATTTTACTTAACTGTCATTAACAGGGAATGAGGAGGTTCAGGTTAATGGACTTCCCAGATACCTCAAGTTTTTATTTTTATTATTTTTTAAAATTTATTTATTTATTTTTGGCTGTGTTGGGTCTTCGTTTCTGTGCGAGGGCTTTCTCTAGTTGTGGCAAGCGGGGGCCACTCTTCATCGCGGTGCGCGGGCCTCTCACTATCGCGGCCTCTCTTGTTGCGGAGCACAGGCTCCAGACGCGCAGGCTCGGTAGTTGTGGCTCACGGGCCCAGTTGCTCCGCGGCATGTGGGATCTTCCCAGACCAGGGCTCGAACCCGTGTCCCCTGCATCGGCAGGCAGATTCCCAACCACTGCACCACCAGGGAAGCCCGCAAGTTTTTATTTTTAAAGGCCAAATATTATTATTACAATCGTACGATTAGTCATATTGGTATATTACTCTGGAATAAAATATTTTACACTGAATTTTTCACTTTTTGGCTTTATTTCGCAGAATATGTTGGTTATCTATTCTACATTTATTGATGGCGGTCGTCGTGAATAGTGAATAGTAATGAAGCTTGCTGTACGGTGGTGGCAGGTGTGGCAGTGTGGTGTGGTGGTTAAGTGAATGGGCCTGGGAGCGAAATTGCCTGGGTTGAATCCTGGTTCTGCCAGTAATGAATTGTGTGGCCTTGGGCAAGTTATTTAACCTCTTAGTACTTTATAGGTTTATTATAATGATTACATGAGGTAATATTGGTAGGAGACTTAGAACAGTGCCTGTCACATAGTAAGCAGTACTTCTGTGTTTGTTAAGTAAAAATAAATACACTCCAGTGAGTGTTATTGAGGTGTATGTAAATCGCCTTAGACTGCCGTGGTTTCCTTTTTATGTTGGCGTTTTATGGTTTTCTGCCTCCTCTCTTTTGTTGGCTGCTAGGTGAGTCCATTTCTACTACCTTACTCCCTTACTAAGTGACTGTCTCTACTTTGTGGTGGGCTGAGAAATGAGGATATCAACTCATTAGAATTACGTCTAAAATTAAGTTGAATAGTTTGAAGGTCTTTCTTACGAATTATGCATGTGATCTTTAGTTCTTGGATGAAGAAACATCTATCTAACTTGCTCAGAAATGGTCCTTTCCCCTCCTCTTCCAATTGATTATGTTCTGAGTAGTTGCCAAGTGTTCTCTAGTTAACAGGATTTATCATACTATCTTTTATTCTGTAAATATATTTTGCATTTCTTTACTTTTTCCTCCCCATTTATACCAATGCTTATATGAAGTAGCAATCATTCAGGGATAGCATAGAATCTGTTCTGCAAGGCAGATGAGGAATGGATATAGTGGCAGATGATGGCTAGACAATTTCCTCTGTGCTTCCCTATCTATTGCTAACTACAGAGAACTTCCATAACTTTCTGCTAGCTTCTGAACTAACAAGTTTCCTTAAAAGTGTTTTTAATCTAACCTGTCTCTTTCCTACATGAAAGTAGGTACATAATTCCAATTATGATGTATGAAATGAGGCAAAGCTGTTGAAAAATCATGTAAGTCATCACTAGATTGACTCTGTTCCATTCCCTTCCACTCTCTGCCTTAAAAATGCCCAATAGAAAAAAAAAAAATGCCCAATAGCCAAAAAATAAATAAACCATTTTTGGGGAATTATTCTTCTTGGCTTTGTAGTGAATGGAAAAACTGAACTTAAAAGCAGTCTTGAAGGTAGCCAAGAAGACCTTAATTTAAGGCATGGTCATAAAATTTTAGAGTTGGAAGGTTAAAGATTATTTGGTTTAATTTCTGGATTTTCAGATGAGAAAACATACCAGGAAAAGTTAAGTGACCTGGTAAAAAATCACAAAGCCAGAACTTGACATTTTAAATGCTGGTGAGGCTATAATTTTTTTTTTCCATGATACCTACTTTGGACCCTGAGATATATTGTAAGTTGTATCAATTTGGTTTAATCTCTGTTGCAAGTGGTTAAAAAAACAACAAAAAAACCCAAGCCTAAACTAATGTAAGAAAATGGGGGAAATTATTGGCTCATGTAAATAAGAAGTATGGGGGAGGTTTGATTTCAGGCATCCCATGATTTAGCAGGTCAAATAATGTCAACGGAATCCATTTTCTCTATCATGGATCTGCTTCACTGTTATTCTCAGATAGATTCTTGCTTCAAATTTGAACGATGGTGGCAGCAGTTCCAGACTGTATATCCTCTCAGATTCAAGCTCAGTACGAAAGAACCAGGAATCCCAGAAGTAGACTCATAACCTATTGGTCCTCATACCCTATGCGGACGATATGCCATGTAGCAATCACAGAGGCCAGCAGGAATGTGATGCTTTGATTCGCTTACGCTTGGGTCACATACAGTGAGAATCAGTACAAAAGTGATCTGTTACCTACATGTCATTATTATTTTCTAACAATTACACAGCTTTTGCTCTTCCACGTTGTTCCAAGAACATTACAAACATTAACCCATTTAATCATCTTAACAACCCAGTGAGATAGTTAATTACTATCCTAGTTTTAGAAATGAGAACACCAAGTCACAGAGAGGTTAAGTCCTGTGTCCAAGGTCACACGGCTTGTAACCTGTAGAGTAGCCACAACTCCAACCAAAGCAGTCTCACTCCTGAATACCTGCTTCTCTGTTGTGTGCACTGAATAGTTTAATTCTTTCTCTTTATCTAGTTCAGCCATTTTCTTAACTACAATAGTTTACTAAGCTAAGACTATGATTTTTCTTCTTTCTTGTCATGAGGAGGCTGACTAACAGAAATCAGTGGTTTACAGAAGGTGGGCTGGGCTGGCAGGCCCTGAGGTTAGGGGCAGATCCAGCCCAGTGTAGGTAATAGCTAGTTCTCAGTGTCCTGGGCTTCCTTCTTCAAGAGTCTTTTGGGCTATTGTAGAATGCGTTCACATGCACGCTACATTTGCTAATTCTGGGAACTGAGAAGATTTGCCAATAAGCTTCTTGGAGATGGATGACTTCTTAAATGTCAAATGAAACATTGAGCCATTAAATTGTGCTGTTTAAAATGTCAGGAAAAACCATTATTTTTTTAGACGAAGCTTCAGCGCGGTCTGATTTCAAGTCTGTGAAATGACTCCTGTCTTTCAGAAGAATCCTTCTTTTCTTATTTTGAAATGTTGCTGTTGTTTTGTCCAGAGAAGAGTGGTCTAAAAGGCAGCTCTGGCCTCTGACCCCAACCTAACATGGGGAAATAGTTTAATTCCTCCAAGGCGCTTCTATCCCATAAAAGCCTAGTATTTCTAGATACTCCATGGACAGCTAGCCACTGTGCTGCCCTCTTCCCACCTTCCTCCAGTAGCAGGGCTCTGGGTGATGTTTTCTCCAGAATCCATTCCAGTTACACTGTTTTAAACCATTTTTCTGCAGAGCATAGTGGGGACTAGTAGAGTAGCATTTATTCTTTGGGAGAATATTATAGCTGAGTGATTTCGGGAGGAGCATCCTGTAGGTAAGTTCCAAATGATGACCAGTCCCAATGGAGAGTTCGAACCTTGAAGGTTTGGATCTATTTCTCCAACCCTGTCATTTTCATCTAGGTATTGTCACATGATTAGGAGCCTGAATTAAATCACCAAAAAGTAACCTGAAGTTTGAGTGATATATGTGGAAGTGGGCAAGAGAGAGGTCTACTAACTGCCCTTGTTGAAGGTGGAATGAGAGAGGAAGGATTAGAGCTTTCCCTGTGGTCTGTGAAGCTCCAGCCTCGTAAAACACTATTTTCGTACAGTCAGCCCCTCCTCTGCTCGCTGCCTCTCTCATCATGACTCAGCTTGATCATCTCAAAATTGTTAGGTTGTAGGAGATGACTCCCAATCCGTCTTCGTATATGAAATTATATGGTAAGGCCTACCACATAATTTATAAGATAAACAAATAACTTGGGGGAGGGGGAGAAAGTCTGTTTTGACAGTGTAGGAGATTGCCATCTTGTGTCCTACCAAGCCTCAATATGAGTATATTATTTCACATGTTCTATATCTTCATATTTATAAAGCACTTTGAATAGGGTGAGCTATATGGCATAGAGCCCAAAGCACTGAATTGCATATCAAAAGGCTGAGTTTTTAGCCTAAACTCTAGAACCATCTAGCTGAGTGATGTAGAACAAATCAAAATCCTTCTGATCCCTTTTTTCTCTTTTGAAATGGGGAAATAAACTAAAATAAAATTTTAAGATCTGATTCCTGCTTGAACAATCAAATATGGATCTATGAAAACCAATTTTTTAAAAATATTAACAATTATTTTTTATCTTCACAGTCTCGGAAATTTAAATGAATATTTGCCCCTATGTCACAGATAAGAAAACTAAGAATCAGAGAGATTTATAGCCCACCTAACATCAAACAGGATCTTCAGAGAGATCCTGTTCCCTTGTGTGATGCTTTGTCAGTGAGTCACTGACCTACATCACACAGGCCATGCTGGCTGGCTCTTCCACTCTGGGAGTAACACAGTGAAGTCAGTGGGTATGAATAGCTTGGTTCCCAGATCTCTCAACTGGGAGATGATATTTAGAATGATGGCTTAAAAACAATTCTGACCAACCAAAGCATTAGTTAGCTTGGGAAAAACTTTGACTTGGGAGGAACTTCTCAGGGATGGAGAGGTAACAACAGTATATTCTATTCATCCCAGGAGGACCATTTGCCATAAGTCAGTCAGGGAAGAATTTGTTTTGGACCCACACAGAGAAAAGGGAAGCAGTGAGGGAAGGCAGACCAGACTGTAAGTTAAAAGACTTCACGTCTAATCTAACTCTGCCGAATACTTAATATGGGGCAAGGGATATACCCTTTCTGCCCTTAACTTCTATGTCTGTAAGATGGGAGGATAGGAATAGATGGTCTCCAAATTTCTCTAAGCTCTGACATCTACTTCACCTGTGTCACAGCAGTGATTGGGAGGCTTCTCCTTAATTGTTGAAAAAAATCCTAAATGATCAGAATCATCTCTCTCCCCATGGTTTCCCTCTCCCCTGGTTCTGTGTTCTCTTTAGCTTATGAACATCTTCCTATAAGTAACCTAATCCAGGCCTGATTTGTATTATTGAAAGTGATATATGTTCTCCTGTCTCCTGTGGTAGGCTCTTGGCAAACAGGTTCCAAGTCATTCATTTTAGGGTGTCCTATAGCATATAGTGAATGCTGCCTTGTCTTTTGTTTAGTAGAATTACATATCCAGGAAACTTCAAGTCTACGATTGCTCAATATTTCAAGTATTATTATTTCTCAAAATTTGAAGGCTAATTATGTAATAATTTCTTGTGCAACTTTCATGATAAGCTACTGATAAGCAAGTACAGAACTCCTTCACTTAAGTGTACAATTATTGGTTAACTATTCCATATTGTTTTTTTTTCATTAAGGAACAGTGACACACATGTGCGTATCATTTTACATATACATATATATTTTCTCCTGTGCCAGTATATGTTTTATTGGATTAAAGAAGTGAACAATTTTTATATTTATTTAAAATTTTTGTGCTGGAGCTCTGGTTGCAACTATCTCCTAGTTCTTACTACTATTTGCTTATTACAAAGCCCTTATCAGAAGAGTAAAGCTAAAAAGGTCCTTTAAGGTCATCTGTGATCCAACCCCTTATTGTACAGTTGTGAAAACTGAGGCCCAGAGAGGTTAAGGTGTCACTGCTGATCATAGCCAAGAGAGAGCTAGAACTGATGGGTCTTGCTTCCCAAGCCGAGGCTTGTTTCCCTGCTACAGCAGAGTAATATTTTTAGACAAATAACGTAACACACATATATATGTTTATATAAACAGAAATATTTATGTTTTGCTTACATTCTGTTACAGAAAGGTAGAGAAATTCAAGTATAAATTTCCCTCCTGAATGTCTCTGAAATGTGCACCTTTACGAATATTATTCATTGGTTGAAGAAAGTATTGCTAGGGAAGTACAAGATGTGTATCCTGTTTCTTTAGAAGCCTCATTCACACTGTGCCAAGGGGATAGAGTACAAGTGCTGGTTAATAATTTATACTATGCATTCATCTCCGTTCCTCTTTGACTAAAATATTAATTCTCTGTTGATCCTCATTATTTGCTTTTTGCCCAGGCAATAGGCAATGTGCAGAGAGTTTGATGAAAGGGTTATTTCCTAGACTTATCGTGGCCCCCTGTGCTCTGCCAGTAATTTGCTGACTTTATTTACTTGTGGTGATGAGCACACCATGTAGGGGATGCCAGCTGCTCAGATTGTCTTGGGTGCCTTTTTTCTAGGGCAGGACAATGTAAAAAGCACAGCTGTTTTTTCTAATTTAGTATGTGCAGCATGTGCCTGCATTTTTATTACATTTTTAATGGAACAATGCAGGTGAATATGGAATATAAAGAATCTCAGCCTGATTTCTATTAATAAATTGAATTTATTTCAAAATATCTTGAAGTGTTTGGAGGGTTTATGTGTGTGTTCTAAAAAACAACAGGCTCTGGAAGATGAGACAGAAGATTTGGTTTGCTGACTTAGAAATTGTATAGTTGTATAATTTATATAATTTTTATATATATAGATACATTTAATACATGCAAAAGAGTGTGTATGCATAATTTGTATAATTTTTCATAAATTATAATCTAAGAGATATTATAATTATATCTAAGAGATAGAAGAAATTTAGTACGTAAACCATCCTTTACTTTGTATGTTAAAGGAGAGAAACTTTTTATATTTTGATTTATAAAAAGGACATCGTCAATCTGCAAATCATTCTTTACTGTGAAATGCAGTTTTGGATTTTTATTTGTCTGAGAATATCTGTTTTTCCAAAATGTGGGCATTTTGACTACACTGTGAAGCCAGGAGGGTGACCTAATTAAGGAGGAACAATCACTTTTCCAGCTTCCTCATTTGGCCACTTGTTCATTCCCTTTATGTCCCTTGTTCTATGAAGGGGATTGAGTGCATTGATGTTCAGACCACAAGACCCCACAGGCTAGCTCCTTTCACCCCTTCTCTTTCTGACTTTCATCTATGTCTTCCTCTTTTTTTTTTAAAAAAAGAAGCATTTCTGCTTTTATCTTCTCTCACTACCTCTTTAAATCTTCTGTTAATTTAAATAAACTCAAGAATTGCAAGAGCTCTTGGCACACCCAAGTTTGTGGGCTGAACTGCATGCCCATTACGTACCCTTGGTTTCTCATGGATGATGAGCCAATGATAGGAGAACTGTGGAGTACTTGGTGCTCATAATACACTGTAAGGGCGATGGATTCATGTTACAATTGCTCCTACTCAGCTGGTGGCCCAGTTTTTCCTGAAGCTCAGTGAGATAGATCTTCTTTTTGAACAGTCACTTATGCAATTCCTGCCTGTTGGGGAGGGGGCAGGGAAGTCTTAGGAATTGTGTTCTACTCTTGAATATTGTAACTGCACTACTTGGCAAGTTACCACCTTACTGTATCAATCCTTTACATATATATGTATCAGTCAGGATCTGGCAAGGAAATCAGAAACCACTTTAAGTATTTATAAGAGAAGAAATTCAATACAGAAATTGTTTACACAGGAGAAGCTGGGAGCAAAACAGGTTTATCAACAGAGACAGAAGTGAAGGAGGCAGAGTTACAGGTAAAGCCCCGGGAGCCAGGGTCGCCTAGCAGTGGCTGGAACCATGACAGCCCTGTCCCACAGGAGCTAAGGCCAGAGAGGAGACCCATCAGTCACCTGAGAAGCTGTCCAAGGTGGAGGGAGCTGCGGCCTCAGGTTTCCCCCATTCCCCGTCTCCTCCATGGTCTCATGCCAGTGCCTCCCACTGGCCAGTGACTAAGGGCAGCCAGTGACATGGGAGCTCAGTGAAAGCAAACTGTGGAGAACAACCCCTCTTTGCCTGCAATACAGATCAGAGTAGGATAGGGGCTGGGTAACATAAAGGGAAGGGAGAGGAGAAAGGATCATATAGTGAATAAGCTCAGGATGCCCTCCTGAAGGTCACCATCTGACCCTAGCTGAGCTCTCTCGAACCCCAATAGTGGCAAAAATCTTCGTGTAGGTTTATGAATCCAAGGGGGCAGGGACTACGGAATCTGGAAGTTATCTAGAGCCTGGTTCTTAGAGTACCTGCTTAAGCTCCCTTCTCTTTGGGACTTTCTATTTACCTTTCTGTTCCCTCCCACCCCTGCCACTACTTCCTTGCTTAAACTTTCCCTGTGGTCACTAATCAGAATTAAGCAGGTTTTCTGGGGAAAACCTCAACTTGTCTTCAGCTGGCTCACAGCCTTGGGTTAGGGTTAGAATTATTAAGTCAAGGATAATGTCTGCAGGAGAGTTGCTCAAGTTTCAGAGGTGGGATCAGGCCTTCTGCGAACATCTGCACAGGAAGTGATCTCTGACTGCTATGGTGGGTTTTTCCTCCATGTGTCACCACATGTTGCCAAATATTTGAATTGTTTGGTTAATGTCTTTACAATCCTAATAGAATGTAGATTTCTTTCTTTTTTTTTACCTTTTTTTTTTTTTGGGCCGTGCCACATGGCTTGCGGGATCTTAGTTCCCCAACCAGGGATCAGACCCGGGCCCTGGCAGTGAGAGCACAGAGTCCTAACCACTGGACCACCATGGAAGTCCCTAGATTTCTTGAGGATAAAGACTTTGCCCTATAGAATTTTACATCTCATAATATAGTGCTACTCAAATATTAGGTATTGCAATGTTTTTGATTGAAAAGGTGATGGTCCCTAGATGCAGAAAGATAAGCTCTAGTGTCTGCGGTTTTGGTTAAGTTATATAGTCTCTGAGTCTCATTTTAAGGCTTTTAAAGATAGAAGTTTAAATAAAGAACATGCTTCTATGACCTGTCCAATTACATCACAAGCAATTTGAGGACAAGGCCAGCATCTTATACTTTTATGTGTAGCATCTAGCACATTGTCTTGCTGAAATAAGATGCTCAATACATGTTTAATAAAGAAAGATCTGATTGAAAAATCAAAACTAAGGTTGACCAATCTGCAATGTGAATAAGTTCTTAATGTTTACACTCTTTTAAAATGTTCTATTTCTTTGTATTATATTTAGAAGTAAGAAAAAAAGTTAGAAATCTAGTTATCAGGGGTTCCAAACTCAAATGCCTACCAGGGATTAAGCAAGTAATGAAAAATGAACCTGTTTAAGACAAAAGGGAATAGTGGGGACTGTGGAGAAGTGGTGATTATTGGAGAGAACTTTGTGTCCTCTCTAAAGGGGGCAGCTGATGTTCTGTCCTAGCCAATTGTCAAATGGAAGAGTGGCAGCAGTGTTGTCAGAACTTCTGAATGTGTATGTGAAATTTCTGTATGTTTGTGGCTATATTAGCCAGTTAGAGGATTCTGCTAAAAACAATGCATACGTCAAAAAAGAATTCATTGTAGACTTCCAGGTGTTCATAAGGTACTTATTTAAGATGCTTGGGGAATTGTCTCGTGATTTAGGAGCTTGAATTTTCCCTATCTTCCTTTCCAATTTTAACTGGAATACTTTATCAATGCAACTTTCTGTTGTATTCAGTTTACTTGCAGAGGTAACTACAAGGCAGAAAAGAGTGCTGTTAGCTAGTGCTGGACTTTGACTTTCTAGTGACAAAATAGTTGCTTTTTCAGATTATTTTCTACAACATTAAAAAAAAAAACATGAATGATAACAGATTTTCAGTCCACCAATAGATTATCCAAAAAATGTCCTTACTGTATAGAGACTACAAAGATTATGTTTAGATGTGGTCAGCTCAGATAAGTGCAGCACCCTGTTGATGAGGCTAGGCTTATGAGTTCCTGCAGCCAAACAAGAAGTTAGTTTCATACACAAAACCCCTCTGTGTACCAGCAGAGAGCAATGGCTCAAACAGGGCCACTTGAGTTTCTTAAGATCAACTCCAATTTGCAGTTGATTTGATGTTGAGGGGAGCTAATAAAGGTAATATATGAGTCATTTTCCAACATGATATAGCTAGAATTGGTTCTTGGCCCAGAAAGATGTGAGTCAGTTTAGTCCTGACTCAGTTCCCAGTCTGATGCACAGTGACTCACTTCCCTATGTGATGTCATGTTTGTTCCTTGTAAGATTTGACCTCCTCGTTGTTTTGTTGTATTAGGGTTAGCTTTTTTTTTGTAAAAAAAAGAAGAGAAAGAGAATATTGTAGAATAAGATGAAATATTCCAAGGAATACAGCATCAGTCAAATTAAAAAAGCCTTGATTTTCTCACAATGAGCCTGAAGGAGTAATTAAGCTTTAAATGTCTATATTGTTGTTCTCATCTATTAGGATTGTTAATTTCCAAACAGCCTAGCTATTAGCCGACATTTGATTAAAAACATTTTGCATGTAAAGGAAGAAAAATTGGTGTAACAACAATTTAATCATTTGGTAGATATATTTATAAAAGGCAGCTGCAACTGAGAAAAGTTAACAATAGATGGTCAGATGAAAGAGGACAATGGATTGATCTTTCTGGAAAGATACATTCATTTATATACAGAAAGTAAACCAAAAATTGGACATTTGTTATGGAACCCATGAGCATTTTCAGAATATGTAGAATTTTAAAAAAATACTGTAAAAATGGCTTTTTATGCTTATGTCAATTGTGAATGAAATTCAGTGTTCATAGCTTGTGTTAGGAGTCAAGTTTGGAAGCTAAAGAGAAAAGCAACTTATGCATCTCAGACGCTATATGGTGAAATGAATTGACTTTGGCCTTTCCCTCAAAGCAGAACAAAAACTCTCATCCTTGGTAGATAACTATACTGATAAAGTCAAAGCAATATAAGTTAAAGTTGTTTCTATGAGAAGCAAGAGAAACCCCTTTTAGCTAACTTAAGCTAAAAAGAGGATATTTTAGGAAATGGATGAATCAAAGGAGTTGCCAAATAACCAAGCCTCAGAGCATTTTGGGGGTCCCCAGATGAGTTACTTCTGGACATGCTAGGGCTCTGTCAATCTGCAACTCTGCTCCAACAGCCTTCTATATCCTGTTCTCACCGTTCATGTTTGAAATGCCCAGAAGAATGATCCATTAATTGGCCCACCTTGGCAGGTGTATCTCCCCTTGGATGAATCATCTCTAACAGAGGAGCTAGCTGTATAATTCTCACAGGGAGAATTGTTATGAGCTGGCAGTCATCCCAACTCGTGTCTGCTACAGAGACCATTTCGTTTGTTCTCCAACTTCTTTCCCCTACAGCCCCAATCATAACAATGTTTTTACCTGTCCTGTAGATGAGTGCTTCTCAGAGTTTTATGTTCATATGATCACCTGGGGACCTTGTTAAAGTGCAGATTCTGATCCAGCAGAACTGGGGTACTACCTGAGATTCTGCATTTACAGTAAGCTCCCAGGTGACACCAGTAATACCAGTCCATGGACCACACTTTCAGTAGCGAGAGGTTTTTGGCTGCCTAAGTCATATCCATTCTCTCCTACCCCTTTCCTAATAGCACAGAGGTCTTTATCCAAGCATTCACTTCCACCCCTATACTGTCCATGTGCTTCGGGGGAAACAGAACATACTCTTAGCTCTAGTGGTGGGTACCAACTGGCTTAAGTCAATCAGTCATTCAGTGTTATTTCTATGTCCTGGAATCTAGAAGAGTGGCTGGCAAGTAGTAGATACTCAACAAATATTTGTTAAATGAATACATGAATTGATGTGAGCATAAATATGTGGCATGAGTTTATCTAATTAAGATGAATTTCAGGACACTGGCTTGGAATGCTGATCTGCAAGCCCCTCTCACCATGGGATGTGAATATTCGAGACTTGATTTTGACTGGCAGCCTTCCTACAACTGTTAGGGAGTCAGCCTTAGAATGAGGCTGACACTAGAGAAGGCAGAGCAGAGACAGAAAGAAATAGGCCACTGATAACACATTGAGACCCTGGATTAGCTTCTCTATATCCACACCCAAGAGTTATGTGAATCAAAAATCCCCTTCAATTTTAAAGCCCATTTCAGTTGGATTTTCTGTTACAACTTGTAGAATCTTAACTGACAATGGGGAAATGTCTTATTCCATTCCCAGGAGGTCCCATTTTGGTGCAATGTGGGTGCCTTTATGGCTCACCATGGTCAGAAAGCACCAAGGTCAGAAAGCATTTTGTAACACCCTACGGTGTGGATATAGAAACAGGCTTTCTTGAAGAAATTTACTGAGCAAGTGTCCACAGGAAGAGCAGAAGTCTGCGATCTCAGCCTCTCCTCCATCTACTAATGTTTATGTTCCAGGCAAAGGACTGTACTTCCTTGTTGCTTTCCAGACAGAGAAAGTGAGAGAACAACTTATCTCACTGTGGGGATACAAACAGATTCTGGGGCACCAAGCAATCTGAGTTAGGTGTTAGATCTTTCCAGCTGTCCAGGAAAGCCAGTTTTGCAGCTCTGGAGATCAGAGGCCTGCAGGGGGGCCTGTGGCTTCCTTGACTGGGGGTGGGGAAGAAGCCACCAGTCCAGTGAGTTTGGGGCAGCCCATACCATGGGGAGAAGGGGGAGGCCCTTGCTCTAGTTGGTCTGGCCAGGCTACCTAAAGTGACCTCCCAGAGTCATTTCTAGACCATCTTGCTCGTCACACACACTAACCTTAACTCCTGACCTAGCCAGTCATTCAAAATCCTTCACATGCTTCACTAGTCCCTTCAGGGTAAAGTCCGAGGAGTTTGTTTTTCAAGACAATCACCATCTGGCCTAACCTAACTCTTCAGTCTTTGTGTCACCCCTACGTTATATCATAAACTCCAACTGTACCAGACGACCTTCTTCGCTCCAAACACTTCCTACATCACCACTTCTCAGTGCTGGGAAGACTTCTGCACCATGCCTTTTCCTGGAATGCATCTTGCAGTGCACTCTGCCCACTAAATTTCCTCCTCATCAAAGCTTGTTCATCCTTTAAGTTTCAGCTCAACTGCTACTCTCTCTGGGAAACATTCCCAGATCTTTAATCCCCATACGCGGTATAATTAATCATCGCTGCCTTTGTGTTCCCATAGCACTCAGTTCACACTGTAGCTTATCACCTTGTTAAGCAACATAGCAGTGGCCGCCCTTAGATTATGAGTTTCCTGAGCATTGAGAGCTTGTCTTATTTGTCTTTATAGCTTAAGCCCTATTGGGCTGCTCTCCATGGGACTGATCCTGCTGG
Organism: Balaenoptera musculus; assembly: GCF_009873245.2. Lineage (NCBI taxonomy): Eukaryota > Metazoa > Chordata > Mammalia > Artiodactyla > Balaenopteridae > Balaenoptera > Balaenoptera musculus. Next base: position 69,820,638 of record NC_045800.1, on the reverse strand, counting down.
CCCGATTATGGGATGCTGCCCTTTATTCTCCTTAGGAAGCTGCCTTAAGGCCAAAATTTACTGAGAAGCTGTACAGGCTTTTCCCTGGTGATAAGAGAATCTAAAGATGGACCAGGTGCAGCTGGTTAAAATGCTGGAATTTGTAACCAAGCTGGAGAGGCCTAAACAAGTTTGGGAGGGAGCAAAATTAGGAAGAGATGAAGCTTAATCTTTCAGAAAAAGTTCCCAGATGGTCAGTGGGACCCGTTGACTTGGAGAATAGCCATTGATACAGAAGATGATCTAGTATAGAAAAGGAACAGTATAATATTTTTTAAAATAAAGATTTCCTTTTTTTGACCTTTTCTTGATATGATTGTACTGATGTTAACTTTATTACCGAAGCTTTACGCCCAAGGTATCAGGAAGCTGTGAATGTGGCCATTCATTGATTTGCCCCCAACATTTGGACATAGGGGGCGGGATTTCTATTTCCACAGTCAAGGAGCCTGGGTTGCTCTAGTTAGAGTACTAATGACAGGCACTTAAATTAGCCCACACAGAGTTAAGGAAAATCGTTGGCACTTTCATTTTCATCAGGCCAACAAACTTCAGAGGTTTGTACCTATACACCTTGACCTCTATAGATTTTTAGAACAACAATGTAATGTCCAGAGCGATAAGAACTAGCAGGTGATGTGGCTTCTCTAAATGTTTATTCAGTCACCTCAGGACACACCTAAAGGTAGGCTGATGCCAAAGTACACAGGCCATTGGGTGTGAGCCTGCCGGGAGCAGAGACTGGGAGGCCTAATGGAGCTGTTGGCACAGCGACAGTCTACAGGCCCAATCTGGCCTGCACGGCAGCTGCACATGTTCCTGGGACCAGAGCCAGCTGGTGGCTCATGGCAATGGTTTCTGGGTCCTGGCTCCATCCCAAGACTGGCCCAAGCTCCTTAGCCCTGACCTGGCTGTGGCTTTGTTCTGGCTCTAAGCTGAAGTTCCGCCCCCTGAGCCAGAAGGTGAAGGCAGGCCTGTGTACCCCAATCCATGCCCTCCTCCCAGCCTGACACATAGTCGGCCCCGGGCGGTCCTAGGGCCCAGAGGGAAGGGCAGGCCTCCGGGGTTAACCTTGGTCAGCCTAAGAAATTCTATAGTGGTTTTGCCCGCTCTGGGACTCAGGGGTACACTTCAGTGTTGCTGCCTGTGCATTGGGCCCCAAGTGAGTGTAGACATCACAAGGGATGGAGCAAAAACCCGGCAGGAGATTCACCTGATGCTGACCAATCCAGCAACACTCAGAAGGCAACTCAAAAACTGTATTTCATAACTGGCCTTGGTTTCACAAGAAGTGTCACTTCAGATCGGGGTCTCCTAAAGAGAGAATCGGGAATACCACATTTTCAAAATAAGATGGATTTTAATCTCTATTAGAACGTTTCACAAACACTCCACAGAAAAACATCCACGCTTTCAGTCTTCTGCCAAGTGTGTCTAAAGTGTCTCTACAACATTTTGGTATCTTTAGTGATTAGAATGGGCAGTCTAGGTAAAAGCAGAGTGCTTGCTATGCAAATAAGCTGCTTTCTCCGCCCCCCCAGCCCACTGCCATCCCTAGCTCCTTCCCTCCCTTGTGGAACTCTGAAATCTGCTTTTAAAACAGAGTCTTTATTTTTACGTTCCCCACCCTGTTTCAGTCTAATTCTCCCAGATTGCGAGAAACACAACAAAGCGAAAAAAATTTTGTTTTCGGTGCTTCCCTTTTACAAGCTCTTCTTTTGGAAACCACAGCCTTGCATCCCAGCAGAGGTTTTTGGGGGCTTGAAGAACATCGATCAGTTTCGCAGCTGGAGGCCGAGGCTTTCCTCAGGGAAGACTTTTTACATAAAACAGATTGTACTTTGTCCTTGCCAGGGCAGACTAAGGTTTAAATTAAATATGCAGCAAGCTGCAGTTGGCTGATTGCCACAGCCTGGGGGAGGGGGAAAGGAGATCTTGTCCCTACTCTCCTTCCTCTGTACAGTAGTTGTTTCTTTTTCCTGCTTCTTTTCCTCCCCTCCCCTCCCCTCCCCTCCCTTCTCCTCCCCTCTCCTCTCCTTTTCTTTCCCAGTGGAAGGAGCCTGGAGTTAAGAGATCTGGGCTCTGGGCTGGGCTTTTCTGCAAGCTCACTGTATGACACGATAGAAGCCACTTAGTCTTCTGGGACATCAGTTTCCTCTTCTGTACAATGAAGAGTTGGACATGATCTGGAAAGATCTTTTTCATATTTAACCTTCTAAGTTATTTCCAAATTCCGCTGCATGGATTTCCAGCAAAGGTCCCAAGCCTTAACTATAAGTAATGCATCCTCACTGGTCCTTGGGTGACTGAGGTGACCAGGCTCCTTTTCCCTCAGGCCCAGGCACCAGAAAGGCCATGTTATGAGAGAAGGAGACCCAGCAGAACTTGACAAATGGCAACTGACCCTGTATTCTCAGTTTTGGGGAGTAATAGAGAGTGGTGGGGATTATCATGAATTGGAGAGAAAGAGTCCTCAAAAAAGGGACTCACCTCAAACCAATTATTGCCGCTTGGGAATGTGAGCCACTGGGGCAGCCAGTTCTTTATTTTAATGTGAAAGTTCTAAACTTTTAAATATTGGCAACTAATTAAAAAAAATCTTGTGAGTCTCACAAAATAGACAAATAGGACTGTGGAGTAAATTCAACTTGAAGAGGGTCAGTTTGCCAGGTTCATGGACCTTAAGATAAGAATTTCTGTGCTCTCTATCTCACAGAACTGTTCAGAGAGGCTGTGTGTTTAAAAGTGAGTTGTAAGCTGCAGAAAAGTACTATAGATCTGAATGGTAGAACCTTAATAGGTTGTTCAAGCATACTTTTCAATATAGTAAAGTTCCACTGGAGGGTAAGTTTCAGGAAGACAACTTTATCCATATTCAGGTTCCCAAGCAATTCTTGGCCTGGGAGCTAATTATTCTGTTTTTTTAGTGGTTAAAAATAATTTCTACTATCTACCTCCATGTTAAAAAAAAAATTGATTTCATGTTATTAGGCTTTGGGGAAATCATGCTATGATGGAGTATATATTTAAACTTCAGAATTGTATTTTGCATTCTGTAATAATGGCAGACTTTTATGTTATTATTAGCATATTAAATGAACATATTTTAATATATAATTGAATATGTTAAGATTTGTATAATATAAGGCAATATGCATTTTAGTCAATTTTTCTGTCATTTGGATACATATGTGTTCTATAAAACTATAATAATTGCAATAAGTCTGAAAAGACAAGTAAACGAGAGAAGTTTAGTTCTCTTAATACTAAATAAACTATTATGCATAGTCTTTTTATCTTCAGAGAGAGAGAGAATCAATGAAAATGGGATTTAATCCTTTAGAACATTCACTTAAGTGGCTAGATTACATCTTTTGCTATTTTAACTGTATAAGAAATGCAAATTTTAATTTCAGGAATGTATATGAAATACATTCAATTGTTCTAAATTTATTCAACTGATATGCAAGTATCATTCAGACAGGTAATTTATTGGGAAACAAGATAAAATTATTTCTTTTCTTGAAATGCCATAACTTTACCAAGTAAAATAACTGAAGTGGTACCTAAATATAAAGATATTTCCTTTTTCATGGATAGATAATAATTCTCTTTTCAGTTTTTTTCCCTTGGTCTCAGTAACCTATAATAACTTAAAGACTTCATTTTTTCTCATTTCTTTTAGAGTTTGTCTCATTTTCTTCCCTTGTATTTAAGCTTTTTTATCTTTTTGTCTAATGTATATAATAGGTCTTTTGGATTTGATCCATTAATTTATAACTCCTGACATAATTTACAAATACATTTTACACTTTTAAGCTTTCACTTTTAGTATAAATAGAAGGACACAAGTAAATAGGATTTCTCTATAAGGAGGGCAGTATGTGAAATATTTACCAAATGAGATGGCATGGGTATGATCAGAATGGACTCTGCCATGGTCAGGACAAACACCAGCTGTAAACAACTGTTCCAGACTTACTGGTTCTTTTTAACAACAAGTTGCAACTGTGTAATTATTGTCACTACAATAATTATAGTATGGGAAGCACTGTAACATTTAGTTGCTGTGCTAGTCTGGATAACTAAACACTAGCTGCCACAATAGACCAACTCTCAAGTCTCAGGGGCTTTACACAACAGAAATGTCTTTCTTGTACACACAAAGTGATGTAGTCAGCAGGGATTTCCTTCCACTCAGAGGCCCCAGGCCCATCATCCTGTGGTGCTGCCATATTAACATGTGGCTTCCAAAGTCATTGTACAAGGGATGGAAAAGCTGGAGGGACCCCTCCTGGGTCCTACCATTCGTTCTTGACCTAGAAGTGATTCCTGACACTTCTGCTCACCTTTCACTGTCCAGAACTAGACACACGGCTCCAACCTAACTATAAGAAAGGGTAGAAGATGTAGGGGAGCACATCAGTTGTTTTGTGAGTCTGCAGCCCAAGTACTGATGGTGATTTCTATTTCACATCATACATCTATTTAACTGATGGTGCCTTAAGACCTTTGCTGCTGGCTCATAGCCTGATTCTGTGACTTCTTTGCTTCTCTAAATAGCTCTATCATACTCTCTCCAATCTATTTCTGGGTTGGATGCCCAAAAGGGACAAACTGACTGGCTTGTTTATCATCATTGTCTCTGTGGGCAGAGCCTTTGTTTAAAGCCATCTGAAATGCACTGGCCGGTCTACAGATGACTGCTTTTGATTATGTGCCCACACCTGTTTTAGCCAGCTGTGGAAAGGAGTTTAGGAATAAACTGCGTAGGAATTTGGAGATAAAATGAATAAATAAATTTGGTAGAATTATTCTGAATAGTGAAGATTTAAAAACATATAACAGTATTTTCACTGTAATTGTTACTATATCACAATAATTGCAAAATCAAAATTTGTCAAGGTTTTATAAAGAACTGTAGCTTTATGTTTTCCAAGCATATTCAAGTAATATGAATTAAGAGTAGCTGTTGTGTCAGTCCACAAACTAAAGTGTATAAAAATGTAACTTTCTTCATTTTTTTCAGTAGCTGAATTTAATTTCTATTTTATATGTCTCCATTTCAGTGAGTGGGAGAAACTTAATTTTGTTAAATTTCAGGCCTCCCTTACCTGCTCAGGGCTGCATCTAAGATTCAAGGGGATCATGTAGCATCAAGGCATTGGAAAGTGTATAATCTTGCCCTCTGAATATATCCGCCCCCCCGAACCCCACACCAACTTTCAAGAGCTACTAAGCATGACAGAGATCACCACTTATTCACAGATACCCATTTTCTGTTTCTTTCGTCAGAGAACCACCTTATTTTTATCTGGGTATGGCTACCCATGCAGTGACTGCATTTCCCAGGCTCTCCTAAAGCTAGGTAGAGTCACGCCCTTAAATGGCATCTGCTGGCCCTCAGCTTGCCACATCCCTTTTACTCTTTCTCCCAGGATGGAATGAAGATATGGTGATAGCGAGCCAGCTTTGTTTCTGTGATGGCAGAAGGGCAATATTCTGGTGGGTTGCAGAGCAACAAGATAGAAGGAACCTGGGTTCTTTGATGACCTGGTAGCACAGACCAGCTCTAGCCCCCTAGACTACTACTACCTTGAACTTCTATGTGACAAAAAGGAGTGTTCCGTCTTGTTTAAGGCTCTGTTATTTTAGTCTCTGTGAAAACAGCTGAACCGATATCTTAATACACCCACTTTCCAGAATATACACCCATTTTCCAAGGTGGTTCCTGCTGTGTCCTCCCTTGTTTCTGATGGCCAAGCCTCTTTCAGTCTACTGCTTCTCAATGACTGGCTCTTGTAGCTCTCTCTGTGTTGCTAACATTCTAATGCTTCCTTACCAGCTGCACTATGAGAAACTCTGCTTCTGTGCTTGTCTTATATTTCTGCCATCATTCTGCTGCCACCACACCACTCTGCGGCTTTGGGAACTATGTGGGACTCTTATGGGACCATCTGCCGAGACATAGCATACAGATTTTCCATTACTCCTATACATGCTAGACACAGGAATTTAGAGTCCTACAGCCCTCAGATTTCATATGGAGAGGGGGCAGAATCTTCTGCTCTAGAATCCTTAAACAAAGCTAGGCATTTTATTATTCCTCCCTGTGACCTCAAACAGAGGGCTCAGATTAGGATGGGAGTAGGATCAGACTCAGGGTCCCTTCTCAGGGGCACACTAGTGTCTTGGCTTTTCTTTCAAATCTCCCTATTCTTCCTCATCAGACAAATCTTTTTGAGTATTGACAGCACAGGAAGCTTTGTCCGAATATGTCAGGTTTCCTTCTAAATCTTTTAATTTTTTATTTTTGGCTGCATTGGGTCTTTTTTTTGTTGCTGCACGCGGGCTTTCTCTAGTTGTGGCGAGTGGGGGCTACTCTGCATTGCGGTGAGCGGGCTTCTCATTGCAGTGGCTTCTCTTGTTGCGGAGCATGGGCTCTAGGTGTGTGGGCTTCAGTAGTTGTGGCATGCAGGCTTCAGTAGTTGTGGCACGTGGGCTCTAGAGCGCAGGCTCAGTAGTTGTGGCACACGGGCTTAGTTGCTCCGCGGCATGTGGGATCTTCCTGGACCAGGGCTTGAACCCGTGTCCCCTGCATTGGCAGGTGGATTCTTAACCACTGAGCCACCAGGGAAGTCCGCTTCTAAATCTTTTTGCCTTAATGCCTGGCCTAAGTTTTTAAAATACTCTGTTTTCTGGATTCTTCTGTGTCATTCTCTGAGGCAATTAAAGCAGAACATCTCATGAGGTGGAGGATGGTTATAACTATAATAATGTAGGTGGATGAAAGTGTCTGTTAATATTTCAAAATTTCATCTGTCATTTCTTCAGTCCATAAATGAGAATTATTTGTCATGGTGCAGTGGGAAGTTCATTGGCTCAGGATTTAGAAGGTTTATGTTTTAAGTCCTAGTTTATTCCTTTTCTTTGGAAGCATACCTTCTATGTCAATAGTAAAGTGCAATTCCAAATGTTGGTCTAGTTTATCTGTGGACTTTGATTCTGTCAATTGTGTAACATTGGGAAATTGACCTAGATTTCATGCTTCAGTTTTTACTATATCTTTCCATAGCACTTTGTACCTCAGATACAGGGAGCTTATGTGGAATAATAAAAATAGTTAATATTTAAATAGCATTTCTAAGTGCCAAGTATTATTCCTAGTGCTTTACGTATACTAATTCATTTGTTACTCATTTATGAGGTAGATACTGAGATATACAATCCAAAGTAGAGCTAGAATTTAAATCTACACAATCTGGTTCCAGGGTCTGTGCTTTTAATTATTATGCTACACAGTCTCTTAAAATAGGTAATAATTTGAAGGAAAAGAATGAGAAATGTGTTATTGTGTTAATTATTGGAGAACTTTCCTAGTTTGATTTATAAGCACCAATCTTTCAGAAGTAAACTATGATTCAGTTCTGCCTAAATTCTGCCTAAATTATCCCAAATTTCAGGTATGCTGAGGAAGAGCTGAATGAATGCTAATAGTACCATTATTAATATTATTAAGCTATTATTTTTATAAAGTGAATAATAAATATGTTTAAACTGCTTTCAAAAATGGATTTAGGTCAGAAATCAATACAAGTAACTCTTTTAATTCCCATTTGGAAATAATAATTCAAAAATAGTATTAACTGAGTAATAATTAAGAAATAGTTTCCTTTTCTTTTTGAGTTACATTGAAAGTATTTTTACCCTGGTTAAACGGTGTAACTGAAATATAATTGCACGATAAAACTTTATTGCCATCTAGTGTCAGTAAGGAACATTGCAGTAATGTTGCTTTTTTTGTCCCTCTTCCTTTGGTACCTTCCTTCTATATGTATGTAAATATTAACCTGCACTCCCAGGTGGCACTGTTTGATTCCTTTACCATCGACCATTGATTCTGTAGACTATTTTAATAATTTGATTTCAGAGTAACTCATTTCATGACATTTCTCACTTCCAAAGCATGGTTTCTTTTCTGAGAATGCTCTTGGGGAGCCATAAGAATTTTCATCCAAGTTAGAGACAGTGTCTAAATAATACTTTGAATGTGCTCAGCCCTAAAAGATTCCTTTACTTTAGCTTCAAGATGCTAAACATGGGGAAAATCTCCATGGTATATATTTAAATTGTTAAGAAATGTTTTAGACATTCAGAAGAACATAAGGAATAAAAATTTATGAACCCACTGTATTAATTATCTATTGCTGTATAACAAGTTGCCTCAAAATGTAGTAGCTTAAACAGCAAACATCTGTTATCTCACAGAGTTTATGCGGATCAGGAGTCAGGGAGTGGCTTACCTGGGTGGTTCAGGGCCCCTTAGGAAGTGTAGACAAACTGCAGTCTGGGGTTGCAGAAATCTCAAGCCCAGCTGGGGCTGGAAAATCTGCTTCCCAGCTCACTCATGTTGTTGGCAGGTTTCAGTTTCTGGCTGGCTGTTGGCCAGAGGCTCAGTTCTTCTACAAGTAGAACTCTTCATAGGACTTGCTTCTCCCAGAGCAAGGGCTGGGGGAGGGGGAGATGGGAGGGAGGGTGGGAGGGAGGAAGAGGGAGGGAAGCCACGCTCTTTTTTTAGAACCTAATCTCAGAAGTAACTTTAACTTCTACCAGATGTTATTGGTCACACAAACCAGCCTTGGTACCCTGTGGCAGGGGACTACGAAAGGGTGTGAATAGTGGGAGGCAGTCACCGTTGATGACTGGGGCCATCTTGAAGGCTGCTACGGACCAAACCATCATCAAGCTTTAATAAACAGTAACATTTTGCCCTGTTTGTGTAACTGCCTCGTGGAATGAGTTCAGCCCAGGGCTAAACTCTGGGAGACAGAAATGAGAAACAAACTTTTTCTCTCACAATGGCTTTCAATGACACCCTGCTAAATCTCCCTTTCTTGCCGTGACTGACATTTCTGATAGATCCCATAGCTCTCCGCTAACATTTAGCTGTAAGAGGAGTCCCGTGTTTGGACATGCAAAAGCTTAGTCCGATATCATGTGCAGCTCAAATGGAATATTTTTTAACTCTTCTTACTGCTGCCTCTGTGAGGTAGGAGATCATGGCTTTCCTTTGAGTGATTTTTCTGACTGGTTCTCGCCTCTCTCCTGCTTTCTGATTGCTCTAGCATGGGGCCCAGCATACAGATTAAAGAGGAGCAAAACAATCTTTGTACTTAGCTGGTGTTGTGTATAGCCCTCTCTTGCCTACTGCTGGCTGGACCTCATCGCCTCCATTAATCTAAGCATTCAGGTGTGGGTGTAGTTTGCTTGGAGAACCCATGAATGGGGCTTCATACTGTTCCAGATATTCTTCAGTTGGCTTCTTGAAATTCACTCTCAGCCTCTGCCCCACATCTCTGGGGCTAAAGCCTCTTCCTGCTGGGGACCCCTTGCCTCAGGAAGCTGTGCTCTTGGGCTGCAGGGTTTCTACAAGATGACTCATGCCTAGCTACTCCTTGCAGGGCCTTTTGGTCAATGGGAAAACATGCATCCTTTTCCGGCAAAAAGTTTGCCCATCTAATCAGCCCTCTCTCCCCACCCTGTAACCGTGTGTTGCCCCAGCCAGTGTCCTGCCTTTGCAATTCTCCAGATGGGCATAAGAGCCCAGGCACAGATGCCAACAAATGTCTGCTGGTGCTCATCGGCTCTCCTGAGAACTCTTGCTCTCGCTGGTCTTGAAGCAGCACCAGGACCTGCAATGTCAGGGCTCTGTAAACATCCAGCCGGGAAATAGACACCAGTCTCCTCTCTTGTAGGTACTTCTAGTCTCTGTAACTGATTTGCTTGGGGCCCCTCACTTGGCTTGGCAATGGGGCGGGGGGAACATCCCACCACAGTGGGGTGTAGGGGAGCCAAAGCCTTTCTCCTCCTAAAGATCCCCTTCAAAGTGCCCTATTCAAAGCATCAGTGAATGTATAGCCTTTTAAAATGACTGGAGATGACAGATGGGGATTAAGATATTTGAAGGTCATTTGTTATAAAATTCTGCAGAATGTGTCTAGTAAGTTTCTTTGGCTTTAGGGCCTTAGCTGAATTTCAAAGATATTAAGAAAACCCCTTTTAACATCCTATTAAATTTCACTCAGGTTAAAAAATGTGGAAATTTATGGATTTAGTTGAAGTTCCCTGTGTACTTGTCCTCAAATCCAGTCCCCTCCTTGCCCACCTAGAGGGTAATCATCGTCCTGAATTTTGTGTTTTTCAATGCCGTGAGTGTTTAATGCTTCTCTTGGCCCACTCAGGTTGCTATAACAAAATACCACAGACTGGGTGACTTTTTAACAACAGAAATTTGTTACCCACAGTTCTGGAGGCTGGTAGACTGAGATCAAAGTGCCAGCATGGTCAAGTGAGGGCCCTCTTCAGGGTTGCAGACTCGTTACCCTCACATAGTGGAAGGGGACAGAGGAGCTCTCTTGTCCCCTTATAAAGGCATTAAGCTAATTCATGAGGGCTCCACCCTCATGACCTAATCACCCCCCAAAGGCCCCACCTCCTAATATCATTGCATTGAGCATTAAGATTTCAACATATGAATTTTAGAGGGACATAGACTTTCAGATCATAGCAATACTATTACCATATATGTATGTATCCATAAAGAATATAGAGTATTTTTTCAAGCTTTGTAGAAGTGGTATTTTAGCATACACATCATTCTGCAACTTACATTGTTCAATGTGTTTTTTGAGATTTATTCATGTTGATACCTGAAATTCTAATTTTCCTTTTAGCCACTTTATAATATTTCATGTTTGAATATAATATACTTTATTTTAAAATTTCCTCTATTGGACATTTAAGTGATTTTCTTTTCTTTTGCTATTGCTGCAATCATCATCCTTATACTTGCCTCCTTACATACTATAGTATATATACCTAAAAGAACTATATAGGTATTGCCAGCTTGAAGGATATGCATCATTTAGATCTTTACTAGATGCTGCCCGATTTCTCGCTCATGTTATTTTCTGCTACCATCAGCAAATCCAAATCCTAAGCAACATTTGGTATTTATGGATTAAGTAATTTTTGCTAGTTATCTTGTAAATTATATATGCACTTTCATGATTGTTAGTGTGATTGAGCATTTTTCCTATGTTCTTTTTTCCAGTCTTCTTTTATGTCGTTTGGGATAGGTCATCACAAGGCCACTCAGAAAGCCCTTAAGCTGGAAAACCCCTATACCATGTGAGGAAGCCCTTATGTTAACTCGAAACCCCCAGGATCTATGGCATAACTGGAAATTATAAACATAGAGTTCAGACATTAGGGTTGTATATGCATTTCCAAGCTCATCACTTTTTTGTAAGGGTTGAGCTACATTAATGGTGTAATCTCCAGGGCTGTTAGGGGATAAAATACCATGAGATTGAACACTCAGTCTCAGTATATATATGTATTTGTTGCTAAAATAGTCTATATCTTTTCTTGTTTATTTGTCTGCTTGAGATAAAATCCCAAATCAACTGTGAAACTGTAAATTTCTCCTTTTATATATTTAAAGGCTATATACACATTTATGGTTATTGTGCTTTCTTAAAGGATTTTCCCTCTAAGTCTGTGTGTTTCCTTCATAATTCCTATTAATATATTTCTTAAAATCCATTTGATATTAATTTTGCTATACAAGTTTTCTTTTTTTTTGTATTATAATAAATATTTTAATGTATTGCCAACTACTACAAAACTTTATTATGTGTAGATTGTATTGGTGATTAATGCTTGCTATTAAAAGAAAATGAGTGTAAAGAGACTCTTCCTTTTCCTGTGCACAGTACAATCCAGCCTGCATACAATCTAGAATCATAAACACATTTTGTTGTTTGCTTCACCAATCAGTAAGACATATTGTAAGTATTTTCATTTATTCATACATTCATTTATCATTTATTGAGCACCTTCAGTGTTCCAGGCACTATTTAACACACTTCAGATAATTGATGAACAATACAGTTAAAAGAAAAAGACCAAAAAAAGCTGTCCCTATAACCCTGATGGTGTATCTGAGAGGCAGACATCTTTTTGTAAAATGAGTCAATTTAAAAATGACTAAAAGCCTAGTAACCTTTTTTTTTTTCCACACACACACACTGTATTTTATTTTTACGAGAGATAAATAAACTGACACCAAGCATTGTAAATGGATGACTACAACAAAAGCAACAATGATTGCAATTACCAAACACGAAACACAGTCATACTGTGTCATAATATTGACGTTCAGTCCTGTAATCCTCCAATGTAACACCTCCTTTACTTTGCAGTGAAAATTGATTTGTGTATCTTTTGCCTCTGAGTCCTTGTGGAATTTTTTTTTATTATTATTCAAACAGAAAGTCACAAAAATTATACTCATCCTCATCAGTTCACTCAGTCCCATGTAATTAATTTTTTTTTCATATTGATCTTTTGTTAGCACTTTTATGAATTCATCAGTTTTCCATTAGAGTTCTGAAAATGCTTATTCATTCAGTTCAGCAGTACAGTCAGTTACCAGAAACCTGTACTTGTCAGAGTCTTTTCCATGGATTCCTTGAAGATGAAACACTTTTACAGGAACATTTTTGCAAAAGCATCAGAGTACACCCAGAACTGTCTGTAAATGACAAAAGACTTAAAAATGACCACGGTTAAAGATTTGATGAAAGTTCATAATAATGCAATTGACAAGGAAATTTAGTTATTTCTGAGATATACATTTTAAAGTAATAACTAGAATTATGACTTATAACATTATACCAGAACATATAAGATTTTTAGAAATTTCATGTAACGTCTGAAACATTTATATTAACATATTTCCATACAAATAACCCAAAGAAAGTTTAGTATTAGTTGTTTTTTTGTTTGTTTGTTTGTTTTTTAAAAAAATTATTTATTTGGCTGTGCTGGGTCTTAGTTGCGGCATGCAGGATTTTCGTTGCCACGTGCGGGGACCTTTTAGTTGTGGCTTGTGGGGATCTAATTCCCTGATTGGGTATAGAACTCGGGCCCCTTGTATTGGGAGCATGGAGTCTTAACCACTGGACCACCACAGAAGTCCCTATACTAGCTTTTTTTTTTTTTTTAATGTATTTATTTTATTTATTTATTTTTGGCTGTGTTGGGTCTTCGTTGCTGCACGTGGGCTTTCTCTAGTTGCGTCAAGCGGGGGCTGCTCTTTGTTGCGGTGCGCAGGCTTCCTCATTGTGGTGGCTTCTCTTGTTGTGGAGCACGGGCTCCAGGCACGCGGGCTTCAGTAGTTGTGTCTCACAGGCTCTAGAGCACAGGCTCAGTAGTTGTGGTGCATGGGCTTAGTTGCTCCGCGGCATGTGGGATCTTCCTGGACCAGGGCTCGAACCCATGTCCCCTGCACTGGCAGGCGGATTCTTAACCATTGCGCCACCAGGGAAGCCCCTATACTAGCTTTCTTTTGATTAGTATTTGCACATCATACATTTTTCAGGCTTTCATTTTCAACTTTTTAGTGGGATTTTGTTTTTATTTTACTTTATTTTTGGCTGCGTCGGGTCTTAGTTGTGGCCTGAGGTATCTTTGTTGCGGCACGTGGACTTCTCTCTAGTTGCGGGGCTCGGGCTTCTCTCTAGTTGTGGCGTGAAGGTCTTCTCTCTCTAGTTGTGGCGCGCAGGCTCCAGAGCACGCGGGCTCTGTAGTTTGTGGCACATGGGCTCTCTAGTTGAGGCGCGTGAGCTTAGTTGCCCTGTGGCATGTGGAATTGTAGTTCCCCAACCAGGGACGGAACCCTCCTCCCCTGAAGGTGGATTCTTTACCACTGGACCACTTGGGAAGTCCCTGGTTTTGTTTTAAATGTGTCTCTTATAAGTAGCATATAACAGTATTTTTTTTTCTATTTGTAAAAATAGGATAATATATTACTTGTAATTACAATTATTATTATAATTTGATTATGGATAAATTTAGAATCATTTCTAACATATTATTTTGTGTTTTCTGTATAGTATCCCTTTTATTGCTTTTTTCCCCCTCCTTTACTCAATTACAGTGTCTGACACATAGAACTATATGTGTTTGCTACTATTATTATTACATTGAATTAATAAAGGTTTTTATATTCCTTTTTTCCCTCTTTGTTGTTTTATAAACTATGGACTTTTTTCTAATTTTAGTACTAATAATTAATTTAAAAGCTTATATATTTAATTGTCTCCTTCTCTAACCAGGTATAAAGTTATTCACTATTTCTGTCCCCTTCCTGAATATAACATGGATCTTAACACATTTTAGCCACATATATATATATTTTTTAATTTATTCCTATGTATTTTGTTCTTTTCATGCTATTGCAAATGGAATTATTTTTAAATTTTGTTTCAGATTTTTCACTGCTAGTGTATAGAGTACAATTAATTTTTGAATATTGATCTTGTATCCTTCAACTTTTTTTTTTTTAATTTTATTTATTTATTTATTTATTTATTTATTTATTTATTTATTTATGGCTGTGTTGGGTCTTCGTTTCTGTGCGAGGGCTTTCTCTAGTTGCGGCAAGTGGGGGCCACTCTTCATCGCGGTGCGCGGGCCTCTCACTATCGCGGCCTCTCTTGTTGCGGAGCACAGGCTCCAGACACGCAGGCTCAGCAATTGTGGCTCACGGGCCTAGTTGCTCTGCGGCACGTGGGATCTTCCCAGACCAGGGCTCGAACCCGTGTCCCCTGCATTGGCAGGCAGATTCTCAACCATTGCACCACCAAGGAAGCCCTAGCCACATATTAATCAACACCACCCCATCTTGTTATTGTTGCAAGTGTGTTATTTGTTCCTTTTTTTAACACAGAAATGAGATATTATTGTCATGTTCATAAGTGTCATTTTATAATTTTTCTGCTTATTGCTTTTTCTTAATTCTCTACTTTCATTCCTCTTCAGTTTTATTCTTACTAAAATTTACTCTTTAATTATTGTTTTCATGAGATCCTGTGGCTATTAAACTCTTAGCATTTTTCTGAAAGTTTTTATTTTACCCTTACTCTTTTTTTTTTAAAAATATAAATTAATTTATTTACTTATTTTATTTTCGGCTGTGTTGGGCCCTCGTTGCTGTGCGCAGGCTTTCTTTCAGTTGCGGTGAGCGGGGGCTACTCTTTGTTGCCATGCGCGGGCTTCACTTGGCAGTGGCTTCTCTTTGTTGCGGAGCACAAGCTCTAGAGTGCAGGCTTCAGTAGTTGTGGCCCACGGGCTTAGTTGCTCCGCGGCATGTGGGATCTTCCCGGACCAGGGCTCAAACCCATGTCCCCTGCACTGGCAGGCGGATTCTTAACCACTGCGCCACCAGGGAAGCCCTTGCCCTTACTCTTATATGATATTTTACCCAGATATAGATTTCTAGAGCAATATCTATTGCCGATAAAAAATTAGGCTAGTTGTCATTCCCTTATGGAAAATTTTAGAGGCTTTTAATATTTTTCTCTTTATCCTTGATGTTTCTAGCTAAATTGTAATATGTCTTGGTATAGGTTTATCTTTGTTTATCCTGCTTGGTATTTGGATTAAAGTTTTACTTTGATGACTGATATCTTTCTTCAGTTTTGGAAAAATTTCACCTATTACCTGGTTAAATATTGCTTCTCTTAAATAACCGCCAATTTTTCCTAGTGAAGCTCTTATCTTACATATGTCAAAGTCCTTCAGTTTACCTCTCATTTCTCTTAACTACATAAAATTCATAACTTTAATGTCTTTGTCTCTCTGTGCTGTGTTTTGGATAAGTTTTTCACTGTATCTTCCAATTTACTAATTTTTTTTGTTTAGTGTGTCTGGACTAGTTTTCCTGATTACTGCATTTTTAATTTCAATGACTCTATTTTTGCTTCTAAGATTTTTTTTTTTCATCTAAGATTTTAAATGGATTCTTATGTAACTTTTCTTTCATTTTGCTTTTCCTTTTTTTTTTTTTTTGTTTTTGCTTCACAAATTCTTGCTCATAAGATGAAATTTATTCCTCAGTGAATTACTAAATATACTTATTTTCAAATTTTGTCAGATTCTTTCAGATATTAATTTGTTTTGGATCCCATCTACATTTGGATTATAGAATTTTTGGCTACCTTTCTTTGCATATTTTTCATGGCTCTGGAATTTTGGTTTGTGGGCACATTTTGAGGCATGTGTATACTTCTGAATAAAACATCTCTCCTACTCTCAGGATGAGATGGTATCTGTGATTTATAGAAAGCAATGCTTATTTTGTTTTGCTTTGTTTTTAAAATTTTATTTATTTATTTTTGGCTGTGTTGGGTCTTTGTTGCTGCATGTGGGCTTTCTCTAGTTGCGGCGAGCAGGGGCTACTCTTCGTTGCGGTGTGCAGGCCTCTCACTGCGGTGGCTTCTCTTGTTGTTGAGCACGGGCTCTAGGTGCTTGGGCTTCAGTAGTTGTGGCGCACAGGCTTAGTTGGTCTGTGGCACGTGGGATCTTCCCGGGCCAGGGCTCAAACCCGTGTCCCCTGCATTGGCAGGCGGATTCTTAAACACTGTGCCAGCAGGAAAGTCCCAGCAATGCTTACGTAATGTAAGCTGATTATAAAGCTTTAATTAAGCTCCATGAGTAATTCCATTTTGTTATCCTTTTGTCATTAGTTAAGTTTTGTTTTCGTTGTCCAAGCTTGTTGATGCCCATGAAAGTGATATGTGTCCATATTGGGGCTCCAGTGTTTAAGGAGTGGCTCAAGACATGATGGTAGTACCTGCAGTAATTACTGAGAGATCTCCAAGGGGAAGGTGAATCTTGGGAAACTCGTATCGACTTTCTTAACCTTTCAAAATTCAAGTTCCATCAGATAAGAAGATGTGGTCAGTGTTTTTCTGTAGTTTTTATTATTTATGAAAACAAATCATGTGTTCTCCCACCCAATATAATATTACACTATAATATGACACAAACTTTCAAATTACACTTACCAGTGTGAAGATTCTGACACATTTTTGCTGCTTCTTATTTGACACTGACTGGCTGGGAACACAATCTAGCTGTCTCTTCCCATTTTGAGAGTCTCTCTCCATTGCCAATATTGGGGCATCCAAGTTCTATTTCATTAAGGAAAGTAACAATTTTCCTTTCAGAGGATGGAAACAACACAAAATTCCTATCTCATTTTTTCAGACTTATTTTTATTTATTTATTTTTAAAATAAATTTATTTTTTAAACAAAGTTATTTATTTATTTTTGGCTGCTTTGTGTCTTCGTTGCTGCGTGCAGGCTTTCTCCAGTTGAGGCAAGCAGGGCTACTCTTTGTTGCGGTGTGAGGGCTTCTCATTGTGGTGGCTTCTCTTGTTGCGGAGCACAGGCTCTAGGCATGCAGGCTTTAGTAGTTGTGGCATGCGGGCTCAATAGTTGTGCCTCATGGGTTCTAGAGCTCAGGCTCAGTAGTTGTGGTGCACGGGCTTAGTTGCTCTGCAGCATGTGGGATCTTCCCAGACCAGGGCTTGAACCTGTGTCCCCTGCATTGGCATGTGGATTCTTAACTACTGCGCCACAAAGGAAGCCCTTCAGACTTATTTAAGAAAAAACCCAATATGTATCATGTGCATATGTGTGTTATTATATAGCCACTGAGGAAATTTTAGAAAGTCTGGGAAAGCAGAAATAAGAAAAAGTTATCTAGAAATCTATGATTTACAATTAGCTATTAATATTTTGGTATATTATTATATATAGAAATCATTTAAAAGTGATATATACAATACCTACTGTTTTGACCTATGTTTTCCTTAGCAGTATGTTGTGAATATTTAATGTATCAACAAAGTATTTTTATAAAACACGTTTTTAAATGCCAATTCCAATATCTATAGATTTAAGACTATCTCACCACTATTGTCTCAGTTGCACTAAAGATTGATGGAAAGGATTGACCTATGGGTTATGCATTTACTTGTTCAAGATCTTACTTGTTCATTTCTTCAATGCACATTTTAAGTTGCCAGTTTGTTCTAGGAACATTGCTAGGATCTGCATGTACAGAGCTGAGTCAGATGTTTCTCCAGTTTCATTTTCATCCTCACAGGCTGAGAGACTAGTGATAGGAGAGGTATGTTAACAGATAGGTACCACACAATGTAATAAAACACTGGAGGAATCAGAGGACAGAGTTTTATTTCTATTGAATCCCCTCTGTTGTGAAAGGTACTGTTTTTTGTTTTTTTTAATTAATTAATTTTTTTTTTTTTTTTTTTTTATGGCTGTCTTGGGTCTTCGTTTCCGTGCGAGGGCTTTCTCTAGTTGCGGCAAGTGTGGGCCACTCTTCATCGCGGTGCGCGGGCCTCTCACTATCGCGGCCTCTCTTGCTGCGGAGCACAAGCTCCAGACGCGCAGGCTCAGCAATTGTGGCTCACGGGCCCAGCCGCTCCGCGGCACGCGGGATCTTCCCAGACCAGAGCTCGAACCCCTGTTCCCTGCATTGGCAGGCAGATTCTCAACCACTGCACCACCAGGGAAGCCCAAAGGTACTGTTTTATGTACTCTAAAGAAAGAGAAAAAAACCCAAGATGGAGAGTCTCTAAGGGGAGGGGTCACCTCCTTCAACAGCAAAAGTCAGAAAGTCCAAAAGGCTGCATCCTCATGGAAAAGAAACCTTCTAAGCAGAGATTACGCAGAAACCTTAGATATTTAAACCTGGCCCTGGGTGGAAGGAGGAAAACTAAATTTCCCCTGAAAATTGGAACTGCAGACAGGTTCTCATTTTGGTTTGTGGTCTAAATTGGCTTTACCAATATGGGTCAGAAAACTTCAAGGACGACTTCCCTGGTGGCGCAGTGGTTAAGGATCCACCTGCTAATTCAGGGGACACGGGTTCGAGCCCTGGTCTGGGAAGATCCCACATGCCGCGGAGCAACTAAGCCCGTGAGCCACAACTACTGAGCCTGCACTCTAGAGCCCACGAGCCACAACTACTGAGCCCGCGTGCCACAACTACTGAAGCCTGTGAGCCTAGATCCCCTGCTCCGCAACAAAGAGAAGCCACCGCAATGAGAAGCCTGCTCACCGCAACGAAGAGTGGCTGCCACTCGCCGCAACTAGAGAAAGCCCGCGTGCAGCAATGAAGACCCATAATTCAAAAAGAGTCACGTACCACAACGTTCTTTGCAGCACTATTTACAATAGCCAGGACATGGAAGCAACTTAAGTATCCATCGACAGACGAATGGATAAAGAAGATGTGGTACATCTATACAATGGAATATTACTCAGCCATAGAAAGAAACGAAATTGAGTTATTTGTAGTGAGGTGGATGGACCTAGAGTCTGTCATACAGAGTGAAGTAAGTCAGAAAGAGAAAAACAAATACCGTATGCTAACATATATATATGGAATCTAAAAAAAAAATGGTTCTAATGAACCTAGGGGCAGGACAGGAATAAAGATGCAGATGTAGAGAATGGACTTGAGGACGTGGGGAGGGGGGAAGGGTAAGCTGGGAGGAAGTGAGAGAGTGGCATGGACATATATACACTACCAAATGTACAGTAGATAGCTAGTGGGAAGCAGCTGCATAGCACAGGGAGATCAGCTTGGTGCTTTGTGACCACCTAGAGGGGTGGGATAGGGAGGGTGGGAGGGAGACGCAAGAGGGAGGGGATATGGGGATGTATGTATACATATAGCTGATTCACTTTGTTATACAGCAGAAACTAACACAACATTGTAAACCAATTATACTCCAATAAAGATGTTAAAAAAAAAAAAAACTTAAAGGAGAGAATTTAAAGTGGTATCAGTTTGGTATGGACCCACATGACTGGCAAAAGCAAACTCAAATCCTCTCTAGAAAAACTTGACTTCAATCCAGACTGACATCAATTGGTAAGACTCCATCAACAATAACCATGTCTCAATTCAGTGATAATAAAATATGAAAAAATACACATCATAGCAACAATGAAACACAGTGACTCCCTGGGGTAGAATAGATCAATGTGTCTTAGAATTAAGCCTCTGGGCTTCAAAAACTATAGGTAGGAAATAAAAGGAGAGACGGCACTGATGGAAGCAAATGCAAATTATAGGAGGGGGGTCCTCCGTCTACTGTTCTGTCCACACTAGAAGTCCATGACACACTTTTGCAAAAGTTCATACTCTCACATGTCCCAGTGGCATCATGGCTAGCCCAAGCTTCTCGAATTTAGGAGCTTAATGTTGTTCACCATGACATCCCAGTCCCTAGCATAGTGCTTGATGTAGAGTATGTGTTTGCTCGGGCGGCCATAACAGGATACCACAGACTGGGTGGCTTAATCAAAAGAAATTTATTTTCTTATAGTTTTGGAGGCTAGAAGTTCAAGATCAAGGTGCCAGCAAGGTTGGTTTTTGGTGAAGCCTCTTTTTCTGGCTTGAGGTTGGCTGCCTTCTTTCTGTGTCCTCACATGGCCTTTCCTCTGTGTGTGCGTAGAGAGAGAAAGCTCTAGTGTGTCTTCTTATAATGACACCAATCCTACTGGATTCTGACCTAATTTAACCCTAATTGCCTTTTTAAAGGCCCTATCTCTAAATAATCACATTGTAGGTTTGGGCTTCAATACATAAATTTCGGTGGGGTGAGGGGGCACTCAATTCAATCCCTAACAGCACACCTTCAATAAGTATTTGTTAAATTAACATCACTTATTTACATAGGTCTCCCTATCTCTGATAGTCATATTCCGTTAACATAATCTAGAGCTGATCTTTTAGGCTTTCTCATGCCTGAATGAATTTGATATTTTCCTTCCCCTTGAGGATCCCTTCTGAAGAAATCAATATTCCAGGTATTTCCCAATATTTCGTAATTTTGGGTAAATGCAACACAATTTCCAGAATGGCCAAAATGAAAAGACAGAAATACCAAGTGTTGACAGGGATGTGGGACAGCAGGAGTGCTCACACATTGGTGGTGAGAGTGTGAGTTGGTACAACTATTTGGCAAACTCTTTGGCAGCATATCAAAGGTAAACACATGCATACCCTATGACCCCAGAAAGTCTCCTCAGTATTTATGCAACAGAAATATTGTACCTCCATAGGTTCATCAAAAGACACAGACAGAAATGTTCAGAGCAGCACTGTTCATAGTCGCCCCAAACTAGAAATTACCTAATGCCCATCAAAAATAGATGAATAAATAAATTTGCGGTATAGTCCCTCAATGATATCTTATACAGCAATGAAAATGAATGATCTACATCTAGTGCAACCACATAGACGAATCTGCTAAATATAATGGTAAGTGACACATTACTTACCATGTTTGTAAGTGGTAGTGTACTGGCACAACTTGGTGGTGGAAGCAGTTTACCCCAGGTGTAGGCAATAACGATGTGCATTGTGTGTAGAGAATGTAAAAACAATAATAAAACTGACTAAAAATCAGTTTTTCTTTTTTATTATCACCATGTGCTGTCATTCAAACATTGTAAATGATAAAATACTCCTTCCTGTTGGGGTAGAACATTTCTTTCCTCACCTCCACCCACAACTGCCCCATCACTGGAGTGAAAGAAGCCCGCCCCAAGAGAGTATATACTGTATGACTCTCTATACATAGATTACAAAAACAGGCAAAACTGATCTATGCTGTTAGCAGTCAGGATGGTTTTTCAGCCCTTTGGGGGCAGTGACTGGAATGGAGCAGAAAGGGATTCTAGGGGCTGGAAATGTCCTGGATGTTGGTTCCAAGGGTGTGTTCAATTTGTGAAAATTTGTTGAGTTGTACTCTTGTGACCTGTGTACTTCTTTGTATATTATACTCCAATAAAAAGGTTTTTTAAAAGCTACAACTTATTTTTTAAAAATTAGATGTACTTAAGAGTGATCATTTTGCGCAGGAATGTATTTCTGGCTTGATTTTGGGAGGAAATCTTTGTCTGCTTTGATAGAAATTCCCATCAAGATCACTCAAGTAGCCTATAATGTGTACATTTAGAATCAGCTCCTAAAAACTCGGCACAGACATTTATGGAGTGCTTATGACACGGAAGAGGTACTGAGCTCTATGCTCTGATGATCAGATAGTGGAGCTGCTGCTTTTGCCGAGAGGAAAAACTGGCTTGTAAAGCAGTGGAGCTGCTTGGGACTCAGTCACATGGAACTAGACATCTACCTTGAAACACAGATGGCAGGTAACCTGTAATATCTCTCCTTTGCTATTTCTGTGGAGTGTGAATTCTTTTTGAGGTCACTAACTTTGCAGAAGAGCTACAGTGTTGGAGCTGGGAAGAATGAGAGCGGGTGGGTGGAGTAGATAGATGCCAAAAGAAGCAGCTAAGGAAGAGCAAGAGAGGGGAGAGAAGACATTGCTTCTTCTATCCCCATTAACCAGGGTAGATAAGGAGATTAAACAGAACCAAACCATCATTCATTATCACTGAATAGCAGAAAGGACATCACTTCACTCCAACAAAAAGTAGGAAGGATGTCACCTCAGGATAAAGGGCTCTTCTTTAAATTGAGTAAGTTTAACTTTACGAAAAATCCACTTAATTATACTTTTTTTAAAAAAAATAAATATTTATTTATTTATATTTGTTTTTGGCTGTGTTGGGTCTTCGTTTCTGTGCGAGGGCTTTCTCTAGTTGTGGCAAGCGGGGGCCACTCTTCATCGCGGTGCGCGGGCCTCTCACTATCGCAGCCTCTCTTGTTGCGGAGCACAGGCTCCAGACGCGCAGGCTCAGTAGTTGTGGCTCACGGGCCCAGTTGCTCCGCGGCACGTGGGATCTTCCCAGACCAGGGCTCGAACCCGTGTCCCCTGCGTTGGCAGGCAGATTCTCAACCACTGCGCCACCAGGGAAGCCCCTGGCAGGCAGATTCTTAATCACTGTGCCACCAGGGAAGCCCCTATACTTATTTTTTATATTCTCCTGTAAACTGGCAAAACATCATTATCTGGTATTTGAGAAGGACCTCTCTCTGCTCTAGCCTGGGGTCAGCCAATTTTTTCTGCAAAGGGTGATAAAATAAATGTCTTCGGCTTTTGGGGGACACATTCTCTGTTGCAACTACTCACCACTACCATTGTAGCTTGAAGTGGCAATGGACAATATATAAATGAATGGGTGTGGCTGTGTATCATAAAACTTTTGGACACTAAAATTTTTGGACACTAAAATTTGGATTTCATATGATTTCTTGGGCCACAAATATTATTCTTGTTTTGATCCTCCCTCTCCTCTCACCACTTAAAAAGGCAAAAGCCATTCTTAATTTGCAAAACTAAGCTGCACAAAAACAGATGGTGGGCTGGATTTGTCTTGCAGGTCGTAGTTTGGATTCTGGAGTTTTATTCTGACATCTGCACCCTTACTCAAGTTGTTTCCACTGCATGTCTTGTTTTCCTGGCTTTCTTTCACTCTCTCACCCTCTTCAACAGCTCTTCTATTCTTATCCCTTCCATTGAGTTCTGCCCACACCTTTTGGTGGATCTCCTTCACATACTGACTTCTAGTGGCTCTGCCCTTTGTTAGCTGGAGGACCTTGGGCAAATTATTTAATATCTCTTAGTCTTAGGTTTCTCACCTGTAAGATGAAGATAATACTAGTACCTACCTCAAGGTATTGTGTGTGTGTGTGCGCGCGCGTGTGCGCGCATGCGCGTGTGCGCATTAAATGAAGTAGTGCATATAAAGCACTCAGCACAGTGTCAGATATACTAAGTGCTCACTAGTGTTATTTCAGTTATTTAACGTTACTTAAGTTAAGCACTTATGTTGTTTAAGTGTTTTGTATGTAATAGCTTTGTTCCTTCATTTAAAGCTTCCCAGACGCTAATGTTTTTCTTGTGTTCTCACAACAATAGCCTAGGGCTCTATTTAAAGCAGGTGCTATAAATATTGAAAGTAAAAAATTAGTTAAATTTAAGAAAGTTAAAAATGTCTAGAAATAGTTATACGGAAGGTAGGAATCATAGCAGCAGCCCAGGCCATACCTGCTGCTGGAAACTATAGGGCAGGCTTGTAAGGCATTCTCACGCTCTCAGTATGGTGCCTCTTCAAATTCCTGTTCAGCTGGGCAAAGGTTAAGCGCTCCTCGTGGGAGAGGCAGACCCATCCCCCTCAGCTCTTAGCCCTTGTCAAGAACACTTCCCCTCTAGCCCCAAACTTGTTCACCTCCCCCAACAAGTCAAACTCAGAGGCTAACCAGACACACCCCCCCCACCCCACCCCCGCCCCTCCTTACCAGGCATTTAACTACCACCTTTACACACCCTTGTGGGATCTTACCATCTCCAAGTGACTTTTTAACATATTCCTCTCAACCACATGTCACATTCTTCATGGAAGGAGTTTCGATGAATACAGCATTTTCTGTCTGGTTACATTTCCTATGATAACTCAGCGCTCGCCTGCCTCTTAACCCAGCTCAGTGTGCAGTGATCAGGGTGCTATTGGGTTTTGGATAAAAACCTTTGCTCCTTGGGAAGGGGAATTGCAGTGTCTGTCTTAGATTTAGTCCTCTGGTCCGGCATAGGGCGAGAGGGATCGGAGGCAGAGATGAAAGTGATTCAGAAGATGCTCTGAGAGATACTATGGTAAACTGCTGTTTGGATATAAAAGAGGGACACTGGATTGGGTGAGAGAGGCATCCTCTGCACTTCTGGATGGTTCTTCTGTGCCTGAGAGCTTGCAGGGTGGGCACAAATGTGCCACTCTGTCTGATGGGAGGGGACAGACAATGGGCTTCAGAGGCATGACAAGGTGCCCTCGTGCAAGTTTGCACAGAGAAGGCCTTGTCCACTGGGCATGAAACCTGGTAGTGGAGAAACCACTGGTGTGGAGAGTGTGTGGACAGCAGGAACATGGACTCTGGTGTCAGGTGCTCTACCACCTAACTAATAATTTTGGACTATTTCTATGTCTGGAAATAGAGATAATACTTACTATATAGGCTTGTTGAAAAGATTAAGATTAATACATGTAAAGCATGTGGTAAGTGATGTTAAATTATCAGAAAGAGACATGGGTCAGTAACATATGAGATATTACTGGCAATGGGACCCCATTTGAATCTATAAAGAGTGGTCTGGCATTTAGACACATGAGTCACATATGTTTCCATGTGCCTTGGGTGGCCATGAAATTAAGTGGTCTTTTTTCCCTTTTAAAAACCACATCCCTTTAATAGAAAACTGCAGCAAACACCATGCAATATGTGAAAAGGACCACTTATTTATTGTCACTACATGTCAAAAACCATCTGGACCATTTTCTTGTAGCAGATGTTTGCCAAATTAACTTTGGAAACAGAGAATTCGTGTAGGGTATTTCTGTTAGCACAATGAATGTAACTAGGACACATACAGATAAATTTTTGAAAACAATATTAAGCCATACTGTAGTCAGGTAGAAAACCATGGTGACTGCACACATTCTTAGAATTTGCAGAGTGCTCAGGAAATGTCAATACCCTCTTAATTGAAAAGAAATTCATTTACAAATGATCTGCAATTCAGAACAGCTTTAAAAATTTGACCATGAAGATTAAAGAACATTTAATTTATGTTGTTTGTGGTAATGGTAACTATTAAGTGATAATGTGATTTATAATAAGAAATATATATTTGGTCATTGTCCCATTCCTGGCACAGAGCTCCTAAAATCCTTGTAATTTTCTGTGAAGAGAGCAATAAAGGTGTCTTTTGTTATGTTAATGAGGCGGCTTTTGAAAAGCTCCTACGTTTGGGGGCTGGTTGCCAGTGGAGGCAACTGTGTGAATGGAGGGTGGGAACTTTCAGCCCTGCCCCTCAACCTCCTGGGAGGAGAAAGGGTCTGGAGACTGAGTTGAATCATCCGTTGTCAATGATTTAATCAATCATGCCGATGTAATGAAGCCTCCATAAAACCCCTAAAGAGTGGAGTTCAGAGTGCTTTTGGGTTGGTGAACATGGGGAGACCTGGGGAGAGTGATGTGCTTGGCGAGAGCATGGAAGCTCCAGGCCCTTTCCATATACCTTGCCCTATCTATGTATCTCGTCCATCTGGCTGTTCCCGAGTTACACCCTTTTATAATAAATCAGTAATCTGGTAAGTAAAACGTTTCTCTGAATTCTGTGAGCCGCTCCAGCAAATTAATTGAACCCAGAGAGGGGGTTATTGGAACATCCAATTTATAGCTGGTTTGTCAGAAGCACTAGTGACAAACTGAACTTGCGTCTGAAGTGGGGGGGGGGCACTCTTGTAGGACTGAGCACTTAACTTGTGGGATCTGATGTTATCTCCAGGTAGATAGTGTTAGGATTGATTTAAATTGTAGGACACCCAGCTGGTGTTGGAGAACTGCTTGGTGTGGGGAAGAAACCCACACTGAAATTGGGTGCGGAGCCTTATTAAGAAATAGAGTTATCTTCTGTTGATTCATAAGGAGTGTCTAATTCTTTTTCATTCACAAACAAGCTGTGCCAGGACCCGGGAATAAAAAGTCTATTAAGAATTAGCCTCTGCATAAATTGTAGCAATATTTTTTTGGATCTGTCGACTAAGGCAAAGGAAACAAAAGCAAAAATAAACAAATGGGACCTACTTAAACTTAAAAGCTTTTGCACAGCAAAGGAAACCATCAACATAACAAAAAGACGACCTACTGCATGGAGGTAAATATTTGCAAATGATATGACCGTTAAGGGGTTAATATCCAAAATATACTAAGAGCTCATACAACTCAACATCAAAAAAAAAAAAACCACCTGATTAAAAAATGGGCAGAAGAACTGAATAGACATTTTTCTAAAGAAGACATACAGATGGCTAACAGGCACATGAAAAGATGCTCAAAATCACTAATCATCAGAGAAATGCAAATCAAAATCACAATGAGGTATCACCTCACACTTGTCAGAATAGCTATCATCAAAAAGACCACAAATAACAAACATTAGTGAGGATGTGGAGAAACAGGAATTCTTCTACACTTTTGGTGGGAATGTAAATTGGTGCAGCCACTGTGGAAAACAGTATGGCAGTTTCTCAAAAATCTAAAAATAGAACTGCCATATGACCTAGCAATTCCACTCCTGGTTATATATCTGAAGAAAACAAAAACATTAATTCAAAATGATATATGCATCCCAACATTCGTAGCAGCATTGTTTACGATAGCCAAGATATGGTGGTAGCAACCTAAGTGTCCATCAACTGATGAATGGATAAAGAAGATGTGGTATATATACACAATGGAATATTACTCAGCAATAAAAAAGAATGAAATTCTGCCATTTGCAACAACATCGATGGACTTGGAGGGTATCTCGCTTAGTGGAATAAGTTGGACAGAGAAAGATAAATACTGTATGATATCACTTATGTGTGGAGTCTAAAAAAACAGACTCACAGAGAACAAACTAGTGGTTACCAGTTGGGAGAGGGTTGGGGGGAGGCACAAGATAGGGTAGAGGATTGAGAGGTACAAACTACTCTTTATAAAATAAATAAGCTACAGAATATATTATACAGCACAGGGAATATAGCCAATATTTTGCAGTAACTATAAATGGATTACAACCTTTAAAAATTGTGAATTACTATGTTGTACACCTGAAACTTATAAATCAACTATACATCAATTAAAAACAGACACAGAAAAAATTAAAAAAAAAAAAAGAATTAGCCTCTGCCCTCAGGGATCTTTCAGTCTAATTGGGAATCAGGTAAAGTAACACATCCAGTGTGGTAAAGGGCTAAGATTCAGGTGTGCCTTGTGTCCTGTGGAAGCCCAGACTGAGGGGCCAGGGAACACTCCTTGAAGGGGTGCAACTTGAGAGACGAAGGAAAGTTTGCAAAGCAAAAAGCAGGCAGGGCCTTTCACTCAAGCTGACAAATGCAGAAAGCTAGTGTTTACCTAGGGAAGCCTGAGCTCTGGCGTCCCGAGTTTCCACCACTGTCCACCATTACGAACTCTGAGGCCTGGCAGGCTTCGTACCTTTCTAAGCTTTGGCTTCTTTTCTGGCCAATGGGGAATTGCTCCCAGAGCCAGGTGATCAAGAGGTATCTTTTGGCCGCCGCTGCAAAGACCGCCCTGGGCAGCGGAGGCGCGGAGGAGCTCCCTTGTGGGAGGCGCTAAGGTGGAGTCCGGCTGCGCTAAGATGGGAGTCCGGCTGGGGTAGGCGGAGGACGGGTCAGGAGACAGCGCCCGCCAGTCTCCCAGGCAGAGAGCACCCCCGCAAGGCCCCAGATGTGTGTCAACTCGGAGGCCCGACCTCAGGCCGAAGCTGCAGGACAAGCAGACGAGCCTCCCCACCACAAAGTCTGGGCGCCCAGCGGCTGCTCCTCACGGGGCCCTGGAGCAGGTGAGTCCCAGCGCCAGGCCCGGAAAAGCTGTTTCTCAGGTCGCTACAGCCTTGTGGGTCTTGGGCATAAGAGCCCCTTGGTTTTCAAAGCTAGATTTTTGGGGGCTCGCCTCTCGGGTGCAGGTCTTGGAAGTTGGGGTGCCTGGTGTGGGGTTCAGATCCTTTGCTCCTCGGAGGCGCTCTGGGTGTTGAGTTCCCTCCTGACTGGGGGGGGCGGGGGGAGGAGTAGGGGTGGCGTTTATGCCGAGACTGTGTCCCACCGCTTCGCACGTGCTGGCTGTGGGCCTTCTCCTTGGCCCCATGTGTAGAAGTTGGTCAGTTTTTAGGTTTTTTCAGAGGACGTTGTTCTGTTTGTATCTGTAGATTCAGTATGTGTGTTGCCATCTTGAACCTGAGTTTTAAACGGAAGTACTTAATCATATATTTTTTAACAAAGTCTATAGTAAATCAATATTTCTGTCTTCCTCCTGAACAAGATTAGTATTTTTAGAAAGCTTTAACTTCGTTTAAATATTCCTCCCATGGTCTGCTGTGAGAGGCTTTTCCATCTTCTGTGCTATTTTTATCTAGTATTTTAATTCCATTTTGTTTTTCAGTACAAAAAAGTTATCATTTATGTATTTTTTTAAAAAGTAGACTATTTTTTAGAGCCGTTTTAGGTTCATGGCAAAATTGAGTGGAAAGCATTGAGAGTTCTCATTTACCCCTTCCCCCATCCTCATTATTTTTATAGTCAGTTCTTACTTAAATTTACCAACGGGTGTTCTGGTCTTTTGCGTCCCATTGCTCCATGCATCCTATACCTCCCTTCTGAATTTATTTCAATTAATGTGATGTGAACCTCTATTATAATTTCTAGGAATGCAAAATAAATATATCTGTAGTTTTTCAGGGGTGAAGAACTTCTAGTTGTTGGGTCTGTGGGCTGAGTCATTAGAATTCCTGGTTTTTTTTTTCATATTTTTGGTGAGTGAGGCCATCTTTGTGGATATTCTTTTGAGAGTACCATGCATGCCTGGGATGGGAGACCTCCCATGAGATATTTTTTCCGTTTGCCTCTGTCCATGCTCAGTAGTGTTCATGAGTCCCCCATCAGTTTTTGTTTTAAATAATTTTAGACTTAACAGAAGAGTTGCAAAGATAGTACAGGAAGCTCCCACATACCGTTCACCCAGCTTTTCCTATTACTGCAGCCCTTAGCAAACCTACGATTGGCCTTCAGCCATTTGTTAAACATTTCTAGCTAAATTCTTCCTAATGGCTTATATGGTGTCCAGAGGGGTTTGTCCCAGCCAAGCAAAGGCCTATGTCCTGTTTCTTCCTGTGGATGCCTGTTTTTCCTCAGATTCTTGGTTGGTTATTGGCTCTGTGACCTCAGCTTTCTGATGAGTTCATGAAAAATTGTTAATTTGCCGTTTGTCTAGCTTGTTCCTTGTTGTAAGTGTGGGTGTGATGCTTTCCAGTGCTATGTCTCCAAGTGGAACCAATTTTGGCGTTAATTTCTTCTTCTGATTTCTCTACTGCTCAGGTGGTGCAAATGTGGGACCTGCACTGGCGGCCAGCACAGCTTCAGTGCTGCTGGCACAGTTGGCCATCTGTTTGTTGCAATCCTGGGTTAGTAAGCCGAGATCCCTTGGTCTCTATTTATGGACAGGTCGGTGGGTTTTATTTTGCGTTTTGTTTTTCTTTATTTTTGGTTCTACCTTTGCAGAAAATTGTGGTTACCAATGACTCCATGGGGATTCCCCTGAAGATAGAAATGACCTAAAAGAATACCTTTTCTTTATTTGGTGTTTTCTGTTTTATAAGATACATGGACTTCCTATGCACCTCTATGGCACTTTCCATATAATCTGATCTACATGTGATTTTCTTCTATTTTTTCCTGCTTCCATTTGTTTTGTGTATATTAGATTGGAAGCACTTTGAATAAAGAGGACATAATTTCTACTTTTGTACACCATGTTAGTGCTGAGCGTATATCTTCATTCAGCAAATACTTTCTGATCCCCTGCTGGGTGCCACGAACTATTCTAGGACCTGGGTGTATAGTGGGAAGCAAGAAGAAAATTTCCTTGCTTTTTAGTATTGTGAGGAGTCAGACACAGAATAAATATGTAATTACCAACTATGATAAAGAAAAGTACAGGGTGCTCTGAGACCTAGTTTATGGTGGGAGCTCAGAAAGACTTGTCTGAGGGAGTGAATTTTAAATTGAGACTTCCAGGCAAATAAGAGGAGAAGAGTGGGAGGGAACTGCATCACAGACAGCGAACAGCATATGCTAAAGTATTTTGGTGGCAAAGAGTGTGGGGCATTCAGAGAACTGAGCAGTCAGTGAAGCTGGAGTGAGTGAGGAAATGAGCCTGAAGGAGTGGTCAGAGGCTGGAAGGTACAGGGTCTTGAAGGAGTTGATATTTCATTGTAGTCTTGGCAGCCGTGGAAGGGTTTTGCTCTAATTTACATTTAAAAACCTTACTCTGGATGCTGGGTAGAAGACTGATAATAAGGGAAAGAGAATGGGAATAAGCAGATAATCTGGGTGGTCCGGGCAAGAGAATACAGTGGCCTGAACAAGGGTAGTAGCAACAGGGATTGAGGGAAGAAGAACTCGAGGTACAGTCTGGATGTGGAAGGGGCAGGACTTGATGATGCTGTGTTTGGGGGAGGGGTAGTTGGGAGGGAGGGGATAGTATCCACAAATGCTTTCAAGCTGATTTATTCACTTCCTCCGCGCACTTAAACAAGGGAAGAAAATTGTCATGTGAGTCTATTTTTTCATGATTTTCACTGAGCAGAAACCTGCTCTATAGCCGCCTAAGTCTGGTGTGTCCCACCCGCTGTGTTCCATCCTACATTCTGTCTTGTCTAGTGGGATTTTCCTTCTCAATTGGATTACTAGCTGTTTGGGGGTGGGGTGGGGTGGGGCGGGGGGAAGGACTATGTTGCTTTCATCTCCTGTCCTATGTAGCACTTAGCACAGTCCTTTGCTCAGATGCTGAAAATCATTTTTGAAGTATACATTTCTTTTGAGCACTTTATGTTTCTTCAGTTGGACAAGGAAGATTTCACCTTCCTTTGGACTTAACCCTACTTTCAGTTTCTAGTCCATTGGTAAACTGTGGCGCACATGGCATATTGATTTTAAATTCAAGTTAATTTTTCCTCTGCTCTTTGCTTTTAGTCTACAGTAGAATCGAGTTGCTGGACCAGCAAAAAGCCAAGTGCTTTATCCAAGCCTGGTATTTGTGTTTGTGAGGTGAGCACTGAGGGGCACATTGAAGCATTTTGCACATGTGTTTTTCTCTTTTGCCTCTGCGGTAACACATTTTCCTAGCTGTGCTTTGGATTTTTCCCAGTTCAGTTTTGAAATTTCCACATGGGGTTTAGCCACTTGGTGAAGTGCTCTCAGCTTCCCTGCTCACCGTCAGGTTGGCTTCAGCTGTGAGACCTTTGATATCTTTCTGTTTTTCTGAGCTTGGGTTTACTGCCCCACTTGCTGGCCTCTGGCTTTATTCTTTCCCAGTATTTTATAGTTGTAACGTATGGGCTTTTCCTTTCAACAGTTCTCTGTCCTCAGGGAAGCACTCCATCTTGTCTGTTCCATGGTTTTTGATTTTGACTCTGTTGCTACCCAGCTGTGACTATTGCAGCTTGAATCACAGCACCCCAGAGCATGGACCATTTTTCTTCAGTTTGCCTGTTTCTCATCTTCCTCTGCCCTGACATTGTTTCAGACATAGTTTTTAATTCAGTGGAATTTTTCTCATTATTTTGTTTCTTAGTTGCTGATTCCAGTCTGTCTCTTTAAAATAAAGCCGATTCTGTTCATTTCTTTCTTTCTTTTTTTTTTTTTTCTATTTGGCAATGTCGAGATTGCCACCGCTCTTGACAGCTGCTTTCCAATATGTCATTACTCAGCCTTGGAAGTAATTTTAGAATGTTGTGTGCCCCTGACTGTGGAACACTGCGTTACCAATGTCCCGAGTGTGGTACATCTGAAGGTGGGGGTGACCTGAAGAAGAATCTGTGACATTTGTACAGTGCCGTGCAGTTTACAAGGGACCTTTAAATCTGTGATCTTGTTTAGTACTCACAGTAAGCCTAGGAGGGTGGCAGGGCATTATAATTTCCTGTTTTAAAGTCAAGGAACTTGAAGATCATAAAGTTAAGTGTTTTCCCTATGTTGCCTAGCTAGAAGGTGATGGAGCCAGACTTTGAACTTATCCCAACAGTGCTCTTTATACTATTGGAACTTTTCTTTTCAATATCATTTAAATTTCAGGCTGGGATAGTCAGGGTAGATTTCAGGCACAATTGGATTCAGGAACTCAAACAATGTTATCAGGGCTGCGTCTTTCTCTCTCTTGGCTCTGCCTTCCTCTGAGTTAACTTTCTCTTTATCCAGGCTCTTCTTTTGGGGGGCACTGTGGCTTCCAGTAGCTCCGGGCTAATATCCACCAATCTGGGGGAAAGGAGAACATTCCTCTCCTGCAGAAGAACAGTGTTTGCTTGGCATTGTCCTTAATTGAGTTAATGTTTATCTGAGTCAATCACTATGATAAGAGGGTTGTGATGCTGATTGGACAGGCCTGAGTCCTGAGTCACATGACCTCTCCTGCTGTTAGAGGTGCGATCAACTGGGCTTAAATCATGTGACAGGAGAGTGGGTGGGAAGCGGTTCCCTAGAAGAAAATTGAGGTATTGTTACCAGAATAAAAGTGAATGCATGTTGGGCAGACAAGACATGAGATGTCTTATGTGCTAGATATTTTCCATTTGCCCCTCAGGTCTGCTCACCGCTCTGCTCTGTGCCCCAGGAATCTAACTTGTATGAAGTGCTTTGATGCGCTCCCTTTCCCTCAAGTTTCCAATTACGTTTAGCCAATGAAAACCTCTGGCAGGAGATTGGAGTCAAGGAGAAGAGTGAGGGAGGGGTATTTATTCCACCAACCCCTGTCCTGTGAGGCTGCCATCTGAAGCTGAAGGTTACAGCTCCTGCCAGGCAATCCTCTTTACTTGGCTTGCCCTGTATCCAGCTCTGCTAACTGCTTTCCTTGTTCGTTCAAGCCTGGAGTGGTAATACCCTGGGGTATTGTACAATCCCTTTTAGTTTCCCTACCCTGTGCTCACACTTTTGTAAATGGTCCCTTTGTTAAACTGTCCTCAAGTTACTAAATTTGAGCGTGCCATACCTTTCCTGACAGGACCTGATTGACCTCTACAGGTAGGAAAGTAAAAACTCAATGCATGCCACATCAAAAATGATTTGGAGCTTCTGTGGTGTTAGGTTAGGAGTTGAGACGATTTAGTGGGCCATGAAAAGTATGATCAAGGTAGGTGTGAAGGATGGCCACAAGGAAGAGGGGGTAGCATTTTTTGTGCATGTGGTTTTATTCAATTCAGAGTTGTTAGAAGTTTCTAACAATTTGTGCTTTCTAAAAATGAATCAAGCTGCCTTAAAGGTAATGAGTTCACCATCATTGATGGTATTCACCTGGACGGCTCTAGTGACACCTGTTTTTCAGGGGTTTTTGTGAAGGGGATTCCTTCCTCAGAGAGTCGGTGGGCTAAATGATCTTGAGAGTTCTTCCCTACAGTTCAAGTGATGCAGGAATTGCCTTTGCAGAGGAAATTTTCATTTCTTCTGTCCTTTGGGGACCTACTGTTTTCTCACTGCCTGGCAGACCTTTTGGTGTTGAGACCAGAGGCTGTGGGTGCCCCTGCTTTGTGTTGGTTTGCATTGAATTCCTGGGTCGTCCTGGTTCCTAGCATCCCCAGACACCCTCTGGTGTGAATGTCAAGAATCAGATGTAGTGAGCTCTGCTTTGTTATCTTGTCAGTTACATGTTAAAGGCATTAAAAACCTCACCTGTGCCTTTGCCATTACAGATGAGCAAATGTCCCCAAGTGAAAGCCATGGAGAGGTAGTCTCTGATGCTTAATACTAACGGTGTACTATGTTGTCACAAAGAAATCAGCTGCTAGTCCTAAAGAACTAAAATTACATCAGCAATAGGAAATCACTGTACATTAACTATTGGGGCTAATTTAATATCTGTGAAATGGTGTTCATATTCCTTTATATGTTTCTGCATTCAATAATTGAATTAAAAATATCTTCTAAGGTTTTATAGGTTTAATCAAGACCTTTCTCCCCTAGTCCTATTTTGTTCAGAAGGAATCAGATTCCTTAGAGACAAATTCTCCTACCCTGCAGGTTTTTATGGACCTATTGTATTAGCTGGGTCTGGTTACAAGTGACACACTGATCTGGCCAACTTAATTTAAAAAGGAATTTACATCTGAAGAACCAGGCTTGGAAAGGACAATTTGCAGAGCAGCAGGAATGAAGAGTCTTGGAAGGGCACTAATGCAGGTGCAAATCAACTCTCGCTAAATTTCTGCCCGTGAGTCATGATATTCCAGATGTGAAATTGTGGGAAAGGAATCCTAATGGGCCATTTGGGTCTCAAGCCTGTCTTTGGTTAGAGGAGGACAGGGCACCTTGACTGAAAGTCCTACCAAAGCTGCACATGGTGGCAGAGGTAACTGCCTGGATGCTGGAAAAATAGAAACCAGTGTCCACACATCACCTCTTATGGCAAATGAGAAATTACCACATGAAAACAGAGATTGAAACAGGTGTTACAATAGTTCTGAGGTGGTGTAGCCTATCCTAGAAAAGTAGATTATAGTTCATGTGGAAAAATTACCAACATATAGACATATATGTAAGAAAGATCCATGAGAGAAATAACACAGGGTTATGATTCCATTGTTCCTCTCACTTGTGGTTTTATGACTGTCCATGGGTTAATGAGATATTTGCCAATATAATGTGGGTCTGGGGCAGGGTTGACAAACTGTCTGTAAAGGGCTACCTCATTAATATTTTAGATTTTGCAGACCATTCAGTCTCTGTTCAACTATTCAACTCTGCCATTGCAGTGTGAAAACAGCCATAGACAGTATGAAAATAAATGGGCGTGGCTATGTTCCAATAAATCTTTATTTACAAAAAAGAGGCAATGGTGAGGTTTCGCCCACAGGCTGTGCTTTGCTGAGCCCTGGTCGAGAGGGATACTTCAGTACTATGGTAGCTTGGTGGAGCCCAGTCAAGGCCAGCAATTGCAGGCTCAGTGTAAGTGAATAGTTTGTGTAGTAGCTGAGTCCTTGAGCAAGTTGAAATGAACCCTGGAAGACAAGTCTGGTAGAGAGGAAAGCACAAGGGACTTTATGTTGGGTGGCCTGAGTTCATATCCTTGCTTAAGCACTCTGTGGTTGAGGGCAAGCTTTAGACTTTCCTGAGTCTCGGTTTCCTCATCTTTAAAATGGGGAATGTAATTAGAATGCCCCTTATGTTTGTTGTTTATTTAAATGAAGTAACATATGAAAAATATTCAGCATGGGGCTTCCCTAGTGGTGCAGTGGTTAAGAATCCACCTGCCAATGTAGGGGACGCAGGTTCGAGCCCTGGTCTGGGAAAATCCCACATGCCGCGGAGCAGTGAAGCCCGTGCGCCACAACTACTGAGCCTGCGCTCTAGAGCCAGCAAGCCACAACTACTGAGCCCGTGTGCTACAACTACTGAAGCCCACGCACCTCGAGCCCGTGCTCTGCAACAAGAGAAGCCACCGCAAGAGAAGCCTGTGCACCACAACAAAGAGTAGCCCCTGCTCGCCGCAACTAGAGAAAGCCCGTGCGCAGCAACGAAGACCCACCGCAGCCAAAAATAAATAAATAAATTAAATAAATACAATTAAAAAAAAAATTCAGCTTGGAGCTTGACACATAATATTCACCGAACGCTCTCTATTTCCTTTCTCCTCCCTTCCTAAAGTTACGTGGAAAGGATAAATTGCTTAGTTAGGGTACCCCACTGCAACATCACTGACGTCTCATCCAACTCAGGAAATGTTTGAAAGAAGCTGATGCCATATCTCTGAAGATTCTCAGAAGCGTAGAGTGATGGGGATGGGTGTTAGTGGGTAGAATGATGAAGAAGATCTGGTCCCCTGGCTTTCTTTACAATCCTGTCCCCAGCCTGGCCTCACCTTAGAGCTGGGCAGCCTCCCTTCCAGGAATTGGGTGGCTCTGAAGCATATTAACAAGCAGGAGTTCCTGTGGAAGGGACTATATCAATCAGGCCCTGGGATAACACTTTAGGAACATGGGGATATTCAGCCTAGAAACTTGATAATGTAGTTACATGTTTGAAGGGCTAAGTACCTTCTGCTGGGTGGACCCACAGGACAAAATTAGAAACAGTAGGCCATCCACAAGTCACATGGACAGCCAAGGGGCAGTTTCCTTTTGCTGGAGATATTCAAGCAGAGGTTTTCTGGGATGTTAGAAAGGGAATAAGATCTGCATAGGGCTGTAGATCAGGCTCTCTAACTCATGAATCTTTTTGGAGCCTGTGGAAATTCGGGACAGACAGGTTAGCGTATGAACTGTTCCCGAAGATCAGTTGCCGAAAAATATTAGCAGTAGGAGAGTACTCCTGGCTGCAGGCGGGTTCTTCTCCATGACTGAAGAGTAATTACCATGCCCCGTCTAGGGAAGGATAACAGTAGATAACAGTTGCTGAGCTCTTAGAATGTGCCAGGCACTCATATATGTGCTGCAAACTTTTTATTTTCTCAAAGTGGCTTTAAGAGGTAGGTGCTCATTGTTATGTCATTTTATAGATGAGCAAACTGAGGTCATAGGAGGTTATGTATGGTGCCTAAGACCACATAGATATAAGTGATGCCAAAATCTGAATCTGAATATTCTAATTCCAGAGCCCACTCTTAATCCCAAAATAAAATCCCACTTTTATTCGAAATTAAATAATTAGGGGAAGGCTTCCCTGGTGGCGCAGTGGTTGAGAGTCTGCCTGCTAATGCAGGAGACATGGGTTCGAGCCCTGGTCCGGGAAGATCCCACATGCTGTGGAGCAACTGGGCCCGTGAGCCACAATTACTGAGCCTGCGCGTCTGGAGCCTGTGCTCCGCAACAAGAGAGGCCGCGATAATGAGAGGCCCGCGCACCGCGATGAAGAGTGGTCCCCGCTTGCCACAACTAAAGAAAGCCCTCGCACAGAAACGAAGACCCAACACAGCCATAAATAAATAAATATAATTAAAAAAAAATAATTACGGGAGAGAGGCGTTTCTGGCACGACATTATGCTGGATTAGGTGCTCCTCGTGGCACTGACATAAATCTACATTTAATAAGAAAACTATTTCAGGAGCTAAAAGTTTGAAAAGTTAATGAAGACAAATGGCCCCTTTTAACAAAATTAAATAGCAGTGTTTGAGGTGCTGGTATCCAGTTTGTGGTAGCCCTCTTGGGGTAGGAAACTTTCAAGTTTTGTTTTGGCTGTGACTGTTCCTTATCTGCATTATAACCTTGAGTCAAAATATCTGTTTACTGCAGACTCTGCTTTTTGTGGAGGCCCCATAAAGAAGTGACCCATTCTGGTAACTGGTGTAGGGAGGGGAGGAAGGGAATGCACCAGCAAGTTCAAAAGAAGTCCCAGGATGTATATGCAGTTGGGAAAAAAAAACACAACAACGTTATTTAGACAGCTGGGCTTGGGAGAGAATGGTCATTGTTTGGGAAAATTGCTTAATCAGCCCTGTAGTGCAGAAGGCAGGGGTTGGAAGGAATGATCTGGATGACAGGATCTGAGAGAGGAGTTCAAGCCCTTTGGACTGACTCTCAAAGGATGTGTTGACCCTAGTTGACAGGTAGGCTGTGCATACACACAGTCTCTTAATCCCCCATCCCCTTCCTAGGGATAAGGCCAGAGTGTGCTGGCGTACTCTGCTGGTATCTTACACACGCTAGGCTGCATGTTTGGGCCTTTTCCATGTAAGGCTGCTCTAGCGATGTTAATTTTAACCTGATTTTCCTTGGATGTGAATACTGGAAAGCTGAGGAGGGGGTGGCTGACACTGATTTGCTGTAGGCCTGGAAGCATTTTAGATATGTGATTCAAGAGAAAAAAATAAAACCACAGAGAACATAATTGGAGCTTCTATCTTGGAAAGCATGGTCTCCAACCAACCCTGGGCTGCTGCTATCGCCAGCTCTGCTGTGCGACCTTGGGAAAGGCATTTAGGCAGTCTCTCTGAGTCTCTCTTGCTTTCCCGTTTGTAAAATAAGGACAGCTGGACTGAATGATCTCTCAGGTCAACCCTTCAAGCTGTAAATTCTATGAGTGTTCACTATTTCTTTCTCGGTATTGAAGAGTTTATTTATTTTTAAATTCTCTTCTATTTTTAGAAGATATAACAATTCATCCAAGGAGGAGAGTAGTGACATGATCCTGGAAAAAAAAAAAAATCATTGTATTTTCAGAACTTTTCTTGCATGTAAATTCTGTGTGTCTGTGTGTTTCTTGCTCCCTCTTCTGTCCAAACTCTAGTTTACTCTGGGTATTTTCTTTTTTTTTTTTAATTTATTTTATTTTATTTATTTTTGGCTTTGTTGGATCTTCATTGCGGTGCACAGGCTTCTCATTGTGGTGGATTATCTTGTTGCGGAGCACAGGCTCTAGGCACACGGGCTTCAGTAGTTGTGGCATGTGGGCTCAATAGTTGTGGCTCGCAGGCTCTAGAGCGCAGGCTCAGTAGCTGTGGCACACGGGCTTAGTTGCTTCGCGGCATGTGGGATCTTCCTGGACCAGGGATCAAACCTGTGTCCTCTGCATTGGTAGGCGGATTCTTAACCACTGCACCACCAGGGAAGCCCTACTCTGGGTATTTTTACATTTTGAAGGCCATTGTATAAACTTGCTCTTTTCTGTTTGAAATCTACGCTATTTTTATAATTGTTGATATTTCCTCTCTTTTTTTAAACTGAGGTGAAATTCAAATAACATAAAATTAATCATTTTCAAGTGTACAATTATGTGTCGTTAAGCACATTCACAGTATTGTACAAACAACACTTTTATCTAGTTCCAAAACATTTTCCTCGCCCCCAAATGAAATATCCCATATCCATGAAGTAGTTACTCCCCATTCCTTTCTCCCCTTAGTCCCTGGCAACTATGATTCTGCTCTCCATCTCTATGGATTTACCTTTTCTGGA
The DNA here is from genome assembly GCF_009873245.2 of Balaenoptera musculus. NCBI lineage: Eukaryota > Metazoa > Chordata > Mammalia > Artiodactyla > Balaenopteridae > Balaenoptera > Balaenoptera musculus. The sequence goes on along the minus strand of NC_045800.1, from coordinate 69,781,243 downwards.
TATTTCATATAAATGGAATCATACATGTGACCTTTTGTGACTGGTTTCTTTCACTTGGCATAATGTTTTTGAAGTTCATCAACATTGTAGCATGTATCAATATTCATTCCTTTTTATGGCTGAATACTGTTGCATTCCATTGTATGTATATATCACAATATGTCTATCCATTTATTGGTTGATAGATATTTGGTTTGTTTCTGTTGTTTAGCTATTGTGAATGGTGCTGCTGTGAACATATGTGTACAAGTATTTGTTTGAGTACCTGTTTTCAACTTTTTGGGGTATATACCTGGGAGTGGAATTGCTATGGTAATTCTACGTTTAACTTTTTGAGAAACTGCCTTTTTTTCCTCAGCCACTGCACCATTTTATATGCCCGCCAGCAGTGTATGAGGGTTCCAATTTCTCCACATCCTCATCACGCTTGTTACTTTCTGTTTTTTGATTACAGCCATCCTAGTGGATATGAAGTGGTATCTCATTGTGGTTTTGGTTCCTTTTCTTTTCTTTTTTTTTTGGCCTCGCCATGCGGCATGCGGGATCTTAGTTCCCTGACAAGGGATTGAACCCGCGTGGAGTCTTAACCACTGGCTGGCCAGGGAAGTCCCTCATTGTGGTTTTGATTCTTACTTTTAGGAAGTAACAAGGTACCTTTCATATTACCACCACTCCAACCCAGTACAAGAGCTAATAGATGCCAGGCAAATCCTTTGGCAAAATTCATTTGAACCACCAATCTGTTCTGTATACCTGGCCACTTACTTTCACACTTGTCTCAATCTTGTTCCTAGGGTACAACTCTATGTCTTTGTGTGAAAATGTCTTTTACTGACCCTTTGTTTGTCCTAACAGAAAATACTTTAAAAAAATCATACGCAAAACGGGGTATGAAAGCCAAGAGTCAAGGAGGGAAGTGTTTTGGTTTTGGTCAACATTCACCGAAAGATACTGGGTTATTTTCTCTGGGACAGGTTCTAGGTGAGATAGTTAATTACTCCTGGTCCTATGTGGAGTTGGGTGCACCAACAGCATCTTCTTGGACAGACATCTCCTGGAGATCCACACCAGCTGATTCAAACACTTGGTCTCTTTGAGGGATCCTTGAAGCTGCTTTTTGTACCACACTCAAAGGGTAGTCTGTACCTCATCCACCTGAGAAGTGCTGCTTCTGCAGAGAATGCCTTTGGATTTCTAACTGCAGTGGTTCCATCTTGAGGGAACTGTACTCATGTGGTTCATCAGCACAGAGAAAGGTGAACAACTTCCCCTTCTGAATTCCAGACTTAAGAGTGACATAGTCAGTAAGGTATGGTAGGCTGGCAGATGGCTAAGATTAGCAGGGGTTAGTTGTTTCCCATTGCCATCTGAGTGACCTTTCAAATCAGGAATTTCTTCTCTTTCCTCATACACCATTCCTCTTGCCAGTTAGTCAAGGCCAAGGTCAACATTTTCTATGGACAGTCCAATTTTAAAAAATTTGAGGAGGGGAGGTTCTCTAGCTTCTGTGGTTAATGAGATTTGCCCACCTTCTATTATAAAAGAAAGCACCAAGGAGTTAAGAAAACTTATTTAAAACTTGGAAGTAAGACAGAAAGATAGGTAATATGTCCTTTTAACATCATCTAGGGGCATAGTTTAGCAGCTCCACCCAAGGGGTATTTAGGCAGGAGAATATGCTTTGTTCATCCCAACCATTATTTTTCATTAAAGTTTCCAGACTCAGTGAAGTCACATGTTAACATGTAGATTTGGCAAATAATTTCTGTTCAATATAAAAGATAACCCCGAAGGTTATGGTTTATTGCTCTCTAGGTCATTAGCCAGTTTTGTATTTAACGTTGTGATGTTGTTCTAATGTTGTTCCACATGCTTATGGAAATCTAGATCCTGAAAATGCTCTTTGAAGGAGCTTTACCATCTTAATGTTTCCCTCATTAATTAACAAATTGGATAACATCTTTGACGCATGTTCATTTGATATTTGGATGAGAGTCATGTTTTTCACTTTTTGAAACTTACAGTTTCAGGAGATTTTACTGGAAACCCAGAGGAGGATGGAATTGGGTCAGAGCTAGTATCAGTAAAGGGATTATGTCCCACAGGGACTGCCATCATATGCTTTTCTAGACAAGATGATCATGGGTCTGTTTGCTGGGTCTAGCTGAGCAATGCAGATTTTGGGGCGTGGGGTGGATTTGGCTCATCTAACTTTAAGGCTATGACTCACGGTATTTCACAGCCTTGCCTTCCATTGCCAATGATAATTCTGCTCAACATTGGGACTTCTGCTTCTGGCTTCTCTCCGCTCTTCCAGCTCTTCAGTGTCTTTCTATTCCCAACCCAAACAGACAACTGGTGAGTCCTTTCACTCCCGACTTTTTTTCATCTTCCTCTCTTGAGTGTGAGACTTCTATACTTAGAGATTCTAAAAGCTGGATTTTCAAGCCACTCATCAGTACTTGCTGGCACTCCTTTCACCTCCTGGCTGTCTGTGAGGCACACATCTGATCTGGCTGGAGAAGAAACCCTGGGGCAGAATTTTTTACAAGAGCAACTTGTGAGTTCTAAAGTAAAAACTTGCCTTCAGACTGAGTTGAGTCTTTTCTAGTCTTTGGGGATGAGGAATCCTGTGTGCTCAATTATATCACTGCTGTAATTGGAAATCTACTTGTCATCAGTTCCTCAGGCTGTTTAATCTCTTGGTCACTCATCGGCAGCTTGGGCTGTTCTGTTTTTCCCTCCGATGTGTTATTTCTTCCCACAGTTCAAACCAGGATTTTCTGGAATGTGGGCTCGTTTTGTTACTCCATCTGCTTCTCCCACCCCTCAGAGAGCATTACTCCTCTTTCTTTTAGTTCAGAGTTAGTTTGTGTTTCATCTTCTCTCTGCTTCTTGGATGGAATGAGCTCTTGAGAGCCAGATCATCCTGTCTTGATTTAGGCTGAGGAAAGATTAATTTTATTGGTAGGGCTTCTTTTTTGCCTTTCTATTCTTCTCTATTCTCATAATGGCTTCTCTGAGATGTCTCATTTCTCTCAACTTCTGGGATTCCAGGGGAGGTCAGGGCCGAACAGCTGAGGGACTGGCTCTACATCCAGAGGTCCTGTCTGTCCTGAGGTAAGCTCAGCTTTCCCCTCCAGCCGTATATCCATGTTGACGTCCATCTTTGGGTCAAAGGTGTCATAATGCCTGCTCTGGCACAGGCTTGTAAGAGTCTGGAGGAAGCTACGACCTCACCTCTGTTTCCCAGGTCATCAGAATCTTTGTAAGGGGCTTCTCAGGGGGAGCAGGGAACTGTCTTTATGCCTCCCAGAAGCACTTTTTACATTTTGCCATGGGATGTGATGATGTAAGCTTTGTAGGTCCCCCACAATGCCTAGAATAGTCGCAAAAAGATGTTGCTCAATCTGTGTTTGATGAATAAATGAATGAATCAAATTAGTGGGATTTATTTTGGCACTTGAGTTCCACTTTGGTTCGAGCCTGGATTGGTTCATATAGCATTTCCATAGATCTAGCTTTGTAGTCTTCATTATTTAAAATGTTATTGTAATAATAATTTAAGAAATTTCATATAGAATACAGATGCTGGTATAAATATAGTTGCCTATATAACTAAAAGCTGGGGTCTTTCTGTTTTTAAACTTCTGCAAAACACAGTTTCTAGCTATATTGAGAAAATTCCAGGCATGGCAGGTCTATTAGGTGCGTGTCAGACCAGGACTGTATTAACAACTCAGCCGTCGTTTGTGGTTGCACCAGGGGAAGGAGGTCAACTGCGGAGTTTAGTCCTGACTAAAGACTAATAAATGTTATTAAACTGTTTGATTACTTAATACAAAAGAAGAATAGAATCTTCCCTGTATAGACTGACTGCACACTGAGAGCCAGAGTTTCCTTTCTGTACACAGACTGAAGAAAGATTATTTTAATTTTTAAAACTTCTTTCTTGCCTTTCTACTCCTCGATTCTATTCTCAAGCTGTTGTTGATGGGATCTAGATTTTCCCAAACGGGACCATTTGAAACAGAAATGAATTCATTCTCAAATGAAATATATGAGGAAAGAGAACAGCTCTGGACTGTATTCTGGTGATTAACCATCAAGCCAGGAGAGAAAGGGCAGCAGTTGGCTGGAAATCATCCGTATCAAATCTGCATTCATTTAACATCCTTCTTTATCCATATGCCACTTTCCTGTTTTAATGGAAAAAATAAAACAAGTAAACACTTTTAAGCGTGCATTTTTTTTGGCGAAAAGGATTTAGTCTTAAAATAAGATGATGCACAGTATTCATACAAGAGAATTTTGAAATTTTTTAGAAGCAAATGAAATTAGATAGGTGCAAATCCTTGCAGACTGAAGTGATGTGTACAAATAAATACAACGAAGAGAGGTTTCTCTAATCGTCTTTGGGTGCAGACAACTGGGAGATAAGGAGAGTAAGTTTAGAGGGCTTGAATGAATAACATTTTTATGAGAAGTTTATGAAACACTGCAGCTTTCAATTTGGATACTGACGTATTTAGAAAAGAGAAGCAAAAAGATGTCACCAAGAGAAAAGATGGAACAGAAGATGACTCATATTGCTTTTTCTTTTTTTTTTTTTAGTTTAAATAAATTGAATAAAAAATTATCCTAAAAAATATGACTCATAGTGTGTTAAAGAGAATTCAGAGGTTATTTTGTCCAGTCTCTTTGTTTCACACAAAGGAAATTGGTGCTTAAGGACATTGAGTGACTTGCCCAGTGTCACCCAGTAACTTAATGGCACATCCTGGGGTTGAATCTAGTCTCCTCTTAAATAAACCAATATTCCTGTAGTGTTATGACTCCCCAGCCCCCATTTACCCAATGTGGGCCAAGTTAAAGGTTTGGGAGAATCCAAAATGCTCCAGTCGAAGAGACAGAGGATTGCAGAGTAATTTACAATCCCATGACCTTGCTTTGCAGTTATGGAGTTCGCAGCTCATTTTATTAAAATATGCTGGTCTCTAATGGATAGTTTTATGGCAGACTTATATTTTAAAATTTTTGTGTTAGCCCTTTGGAAAGGATTGAAAGCTCCCAAGGACATTGCAGTTTCCCTGGATAGGCTTTGGCTGTAATTAAAATGTTCAGGCTCTATTCTGCATTCAGATCCTTGTGAAACCAGGGCATTTTAACTTCATTTCTCCACTGTTTTGGTAGCTGAAAATTTGAACATTTATTTTATTATCCTGGCACATGTCTTTGTGAGCATATATCTAATGGGTAAACATTATTGTATTTAATTCTTTCTGAAAGTTTCTTTTTTAAGCTCTTTGCTTTTTTTTCATTTTAAAGCTTTGTTCATGTGTCCTGAAGATTTACCAATTTTTGCTGACCATTTGTTGCCTAAATATTTTTTTTTCTTCTGTCCTTTTGGCTAAATGAATAGATTCTCTTCTATCTAGTCCCCTGACCCTTTTCAGACTTTGCTATTTGATTTTGAATGGGCAGAGATTTTCTGTATAGGTTAATACATCTTTTAATTGTGGTAAAATATAGACAACATAAAATTTACCATTTAAATCATTTCTAAGTGTACAGTTCAGTGGCGTTAAGTAATTCACAATTTGTACAATGTTGTGTAGCCATAACCACTAATCCTTCTCTGAACTCTTCCATCATTCCAAACAGAAACTCTGTGCCCATTAAATAACAATTTCCCATTCTCCCCTCCCCTCAGTCCATGGTAACCTCTATTCTACTTTCTGTCTTTGTGAATTTGACTAGTCTAGGTACCTCATCTCAGTGGAGTCATACAATATTTGTCCTTCTGTGGCTGGCTTATTTCACTTAGCACAAGGTATTTATTAATTAATTAATATTTGTTTATTTTTATTTATTGTTGATTTACAATATTGTGTTAGTTTCAGGTGAACAGCTTCAGATTCTTTTCCATTATAGGTTATTACAAGATTAAAATTTAGTTCCCTGTGCTATACGGTGAATCCTTGTTGTTTGTCTCTTTTATATATAGTAGTGTGTATCTGTTAATCCCATGCTCCTACTTTATCCCTCCCCCCTGCCCCCATTTGCCCTCTGGTAACCATAAGTTTGTTTTCTCTGTCTGTGATTCTGTTTCTGTTTAGCACGTTTTTAAGGTGCATGCACGTTGTAGCCTGTTTCAGAATTTTATTCTTTTTTTAAGATTGATCAGTATTCAGTTGTATATGTATGTGTGTGTGTGTGTGTGTATACCCACCACATTTTGTTTATCCATTCATTTGTTGATGGACATTTGGCTTATTTCCACCTGCTAGGAACATTGACTACAAGTGTCTTTGTGTCCCAGCTTTTGATTCTTTTGTGTATATACCTAGAAGTGAAATTGCCGGATCATACGATAATGCTATCTTAACTTTTTGAGGAATTGCCAAACTGTTTTCCACTACTGCACCATTTTACATTCCCAACAGCAATATACAGGGGTTCCAACTTCTCCACATCCTCACCTATACTTGTTATTTTCCACTTTTTTGGTAATAGCCATCCTAATGGGCATGGAGTGGTATCTCATTGTGGTTTTAATTGTCATTTCCCTAAGATTAGTGATGTTGAGCATCTTTTCATGTGTTTGGCCATTTTATGTCTTCTTTGGAGGAATGTCCACTCTAAACCTTTACCCATTGTTTTGGATCAGGTTACTTATATTTTTGTTGTTGAGTTACAGGAGTTTTTTAGGCATTCTTGATATTAATCCCTTATCAGATGTAATTATTTGCAAATATTCTCTCTCATTCTGTGGGTTGTTTTTTTCACTCTTGATAGTGTCTTTTGATGTACAAGAGTTTCTAATCTTGACAAAGTCCAGTTTATTTTTTCTTTTGTTGTCTGTGTGAGGCTTACTGTGTTTGAGCGTCAGGTAGGCTGGTGACTGTGTTGTAACTGTGAGGTCAGATGTGCAAGGATAGTGGTGCCTCTGTCTTCACAGCTGCAGTTGTCAGCCATGGATACTCTGGGTTCTGCCTCACCCGGGGAGAACCTCTTACCTGCCCCTGTAGAAGGCTGCTTAAAACCTGGCAGAGGACAAACGGGCCCTTCTCAGATCAATAACCCAGTTGCACCACTGTGCAGACCAGGGGTCACATACCGTAAAACTGACAAGTAGGAAATATGAGTGTGGATTTGGCTGAGTGTAAGCCTGGGCTGGAGAGGCAACTGCAGCATTGTGGCTAGCACCTGCGTCTAAATCCTGGCTGGGCTATTTACTAGCTGTGTGGCCTCAGGCAAATTACTCCATTCTCTGTGCCTCCTTTTTCATAGGTAATATGGGGATAGGATTGCTAAAAGTGTTCATGAGTTAACGCACATAAAGTGATTGGAATAGGGCTTGGCGTGTCATAAGCACTCCTCAGCATTGTCTCTCTGTGTTTCTAGACTGCTTGCTTTCCCTTGGATTCATTCTCAGGTACATCTCCAAGTGGTGGTAAGATGAGCCCCACTGGCTGCTGGCTTACATGGTCCTTAAAGCCCGTGATCCCAGAGTCTCCCAGTCTCTGGTTTAATGGTGGGATACTGACTGGTCCTGTTGGTTATGTGCCCATCTCTTGGACCAATCCCTGTACTGGGTGAGATAACTTGCCGGGTCTGGGTCGCATGCCCATCCCTGTGACCCCACATAAAGAAGGGGTTGATGCCTACAAATGTATAGATGGTGCCCTCATGCCCTTCCCATTAATGGCTAGAAAGAGGCATGGAAACATCTGAGAGGGAGTGTTTTTCCCAAGTCTGCTTATTAATTTAAAGGTAGTTTAGACTAACTTAACTTCATCCACTAGTCTTCAGTTCTATTGGACTCGTTTTATACAAAATGAATTGTGGTCATTAGGTCTTGTTTTAGGTGCTGGCACAGTGACATTTAGGTGAGGGCGCCCTGTGAGCTCTATCAGCCCAGTCTCTGAGGTGAGGTCAGCGTCTGGTGGGCTTTCTGAGGCCACTGGGCTCACTCACTCATTGGGATCCCACTGCCCTCCACGTGTTGGGGAGTAATCTGACAGGAGAGTAGTAGGTAATTTCATGAGATCTCTCTTTTTATTCTCCATTGTGATACAACATGTGTGATTCTTATTTTGTCACAAAGCAAATACGACTGTGATTGGTTTTGCATTTGATGTAGTTTTTTGTGTGTATTATGTTTCACATTGAATCATGTTTGGGACAGTTAGAAAAATGAACATGGCTTTAGAAGTTTTATTCTGACTATAGAAATGATAAATGCTCATTGTAAACAATTCAAGAAGTATGGAGAAGTGTAAAGAAGACAGAAAAATGGCCCCAAATTCTGTCTCCCAGAGATAAATGCTGTTAACATTTTGATGAATATCTTTCTGTATACCCTTCTGGGTATTTCGCTATGCATATATATTATTACCTGTCTAAAAAAATGCAAGAATGAATGTTGCATTTCCTCAAGTGCCTTTTGGAGCCCTTTGAAATGCTCATACAACCTATTGAGCATTTTCTATATTGACCTATTGAAACAATGAAAAACAGTATTTGTCTACATATTTATTGATCTGTATATTTTTTCCTATAGAAGCTGATGGACTTCTTACAGAAAGACTTACTTAGTCTGGTTTTCGAATTGCTTAATTTCTGCTTTTTTCCTATTGTAAGTATTTCTTGTTTTCCTTAGGCTTTTGCTGTCCTTTTTCTGACTTCATAGTCATATATTATGGCAACCTAAGTTGAGTCCTGTTTTCTGACCCTCCTTTTACCACCAGAAGAAACTCAAGAGTTCATACTAAATAAACATCTCTCTGTTTTGATAACTCTTAACTTGGAGTAAAGAGACAATGGGAGAGGCTGGTGACCTTTTCACATAGCCGGCTGTTAACAGATGGTATTGCCATTTACTTGTGTTTTGGAAGCTAGAGGCAAATAACCATAGCATCTGGGATGAGATCAGTTAAATTTAAGAATGGAAGAAAAGAATTTGGGTTTTTCTGCAAGATGAAGATGTAACAGTCCTCTCTAAATGTCACCACTGAAGGAAATGTTACCCTCTGCATAAACTTAGCAGTGCGGGCTCACCCAGCAGGCTTAACAATATTTAGTATGGATTGTGGACTAAGGAGCCTGATGTTGTTAGCAGAGTTTCGTGATTTCTATGACCTCTTAGAACAGGATGTTTCTGGAAATCATATTTCCTCTGTTGATGTACTTAGTGTGGCCCGTCTTTTCAGCCTGAGGTCTTACAACCTCCAACATAAAACCTGCCCTACGAGGGGGACCAAGAGTTCAAACTGGAGTCAGATAGAATCTGTGCTCAGTCACTTATGAGCTATGACCTTGTCGAGTCTCTGACCTCTTTGAGCCTTAGTCTGCTCTTGCAGAATATAAGACTAACGTAAGAATAAAGTTGGCTAATGAGTGGAATACAGCACTGATTTTCAAAATATTCAATGGGGGCATTGACCAATCAGAAGAGGCACAGGTCACAACGCTGAAGAGGGGTCCTAGCAGCCTCCTTTTATGTTTTTAGTTCCCGGAGGGAGGGGACACAGGAAGTTCTAGGAGTGGGGAGAGCTCAGATGATCAGGGCAGTGGGGGCTTCCTAAGGATGCTCAGCGTAATAGCTGCTTGGTAATGGATGTGATAGCATTTCAGTATTGTAATAGCTAGCATTTCAGCCTGGAGAAAAGCACTTAGCACAGTGTCTGGCACACAGTAAGCATTCAGTACATGTAAGTTATGGTTCCTGTTGTTATTTTAAAATGATGAACATGATGATGATAAGTATGCTTATTCCTGCCCACAGGCTTGTGCTGTCATCGTTACCCTGCTTGAAGAATGGTCATTAGTATAAAGAAGCAATGTGGTCCGACATAGCTCTTTTTTTTTTTTTTGCCAGTGGCATTTCCTCTTTAGTCTTCTATTTCTATCATGACCCTCCTTACCCCCAGGTTAGCTCTCCCCCTACCCCTCAGGATCACTTTTCTCGTTGACAGGCACCACTGAATATTAAGTACCTCTGACGTGCTCAGCACTATGTTAGCACGCTGGATCTGGTCCTTGTCCTCAGGACCCTGAAACACCTCTTTGATGGCCTTCTTTGGTTGTTTTAAAGCCTTCAGTGGCTCCCAGTGAACTCCGGATTCTCCATCAAAATTTCCAGTGCTATCTTCTGGCACTCTTCACACTACAGAACGTCTTCACACTAGACAAAATGTCTTAGTCCCATGTTCTTGACTAATGGGGCTATTGGTCACTCTTCTCCAACCAATTAGGTAACTTCCTGCCTCGTTGACTATTCTAATTTTTCTGCATGGCATATCCTCCCCTCTATCTTCACCAGCCTGGCTTCCTCCTCCTGTTTCCTGAAAATGCACTGAGAGTTTCTGATCTTTGCTCATGCTAGTTTCTCTATAGAATGTTTTTCTTCCTGCCTCTCTGTCATGTCTCCACTTCTTCTAACTTCCCCAACCTTGTAATTACATCCTCCATAGAATGGAGGTTATTTGGCACGGTTATTTGCACCATTAATTTGATACATTATATTACCTTGGTTTTACATCTTTTAAAACTTATGTCCTCTGTAATTTCCATAATTGTATCATAGGCTCCTGGAAGATGTTTTGCATCTGTACACACAAGCATCCATAGTAAGAATTCAGTAAATATTTGTGGATACTAGTGATGGTGAATCCACTGTTGGTTCTGAATAGGGGAATCACATGCCCAACGCAAGGGAGGCGGGAGAGATTTTGCAGTGATGTACAGAATGGACATGATTAAGAGAATGTGGAAAACAAGAGACCAGTTAAGAGTCTGTTGAAGTAATTTGTGCTAGGGCAAAGGTAATGGCATTGGGGACGGGGAGGATAGAACAAATCTGAGAGCTATCTGGAAGAGAAAACCTGCAAGATTATAGTACAGATTCCACTTAAGGGATAAAGAGTAGAGTCAGAAAAAAGTTCTGAGGTCTCTTGTGTATAGAAAATTGAAAAAAAAGAAAAAGGGCAGGTAACTGAGGACAATTTAGATGCAGAGATAGTTTTGCTTTGTACGTGTTGAACTTGAGCGGGCTCATGGACAGGTAAGAGCTGAGGAATACAGTTAGAAACCATAGGCCTGGTACTGGGTAAGGCCACTAAGAGAAAGAATTACTAGAAAGACTATATACAAAGAAGAGTAGAAGCCCATGGACTGAGCCACAGATAGATCAAGGACTGGACACTGAGGAGAGAGAAGGGGCTGGGAGAAGAAGTGGGAAGAGGCTGAATTTAGGAGGCACAGTGTCATGGAAACCAACAGAGGACAGAGTGTGAAGAAGACTTGGTGGTCAGATTCTATTCGTACTTGTGGAGCATGAAGAATAGCAGACCGAGAAAACAGACAGGACCTCGGGTGGGATAGGGATACATCTACTGGGGGGCGGGTGAGGGTGCTTTAGTAGGGTGGAAGCCAGCCTGTGAGAAAAGGGTGGGCAGGAAACCAATTTAAACCACAGTCTTAATAGCTATTGCTGATGAAAAGGAAATGTTTTGAGAGCGTGGAGGGATATTGCATGGAACCTGGGGTAGGTTGTACGGCCAGGCTCTATGAGAGTCTGGGGCAGGAACGGGACAGCCAGCGGTCTGCTTCATTCTTCGTTCTCCACAGAATTTCTTTAAATACTCTGGTGTGTGCATAACCAAAGCTACCCACCCTATAGCTCCTGGATTTGAATGTCCTCAGGTCAAGTCAGCAGTTCAGACTTAGTTGTGTCCACCCATAATCGAATAAGCTGTGGCCAGGGCCAAAGGGTCTTGAAATAAAAAGGAGGATGCTGGGGCCCAGCCTGTGAGTGGGGAGGCAGTTCTTAGGAAAAGGGGTGTTTACTATAACTGAAGAGTTAGATAGCAAAAGGAAGAGTGGCAAGGAAACCCAAGAGTGGCAAAAGGGAAGCAGCATCCAATACGTATGTTTAAGGTGGAAAGAAATGCATGTTCAAAGGGAGGAGAGATGGGATCCTTACAGAGGGACAGCTTAAAAAAATGAAGTAATTGGGAGTCCCAGAGAAAGAAAGATGATATTGAATCTAGTGAATAAGTAGAGGGGCTAGCTTCCAGAAGAAGAGAGGAAATTTTTACTCTGGTGCTAGGGAGGTGAAAAAGCAAAAAGTGATATGTTGATGTGAAGAAAAGGGAAAGTAAGAGGCTCCTATTAGATATCTGTGATAGACAGAATACTGTCCCCCAAAGATGTCTTCATCCTAGTCTCTAGAATATGTTACGTTACGTGGGAATATGTTACGTTATGTGGCACAGAGGGCTTTGCAGATGTAATAAAGTTAAGGATCTTGAGATGGGGAGATTCTCCTCAGTTATCTGCATGGGCCCTGTGTAATTACAGCAGTCCTTGTAAGAGGGAGGCAGGAGTATCAGTGTTAGAAGAGATGTGATAATGGAAGCAGAGATCAAAGAGAAGGAGAGGGAGAGGAAGTGGGAGAGGGGGAGGGAGATGTTATGCTGCTGGCTTTGAAGATGAAGGAAGGGCCCACCTTCCTTCCGATGCACAGGAATGTGAGTGGTCTCTAGAAGCTGGAAAAGGCAAGGAAACAGATTCTCCCATAGAACCTCCAGAAAGAATACAGCCCAGCTTACATCTTGATTTTAGGAATTCTGACTTCCGTAACTATATGATAATAAATTCAACTTGTTTTAAGCGGAAAAGCTTGTGGTACTTTGTAACAGCACAATAGGAAACTAATACAATCTATCTTTTCTGACAAGTATGTAATATTACTTGCTAAATACTTATGTGTGAGGAAGAAAAAAGTGGGTGCATTGGAGGAGTAGACATAGGGGCTGTTATGGAGTCAGTGAGAGTCCTGAGTAGAGGGCAGACCCTAGAATATGGATAATAATCATAGTAATAAAGTGCTAAAATAAATGCTAAAACTTATGGAGGGTTCACTATATGCCAGGCACTGTTGTTAAGTGTTTTACCTAAATTATCTCATGTAATACTTTCAGTAACTCCCTAAAATGAGTGCTATTATTAGCTCTATTTACTCATTAGGAAAGTGATGTATGGGAAGGTTTAAGTGCCTTGCCTACTGCTATGCAAAGTAACATCAGTGCCAGGACTTGAACCCAGGAAGTTTGGCTCTGAGGTCTATGCCCAAGCTCTACTATGATGAGGGGCGTCTATTCTTTGCATCTTATTCCTGAAGGCTTGTGTCTGGGGTTGGAATCAGAAGAATGCCTGATACTGGGCACTGCCTGGCCTCCAGCAGACATTGCTCTATCAGGTGAATTCGTAGTCCAGTGTGGGTTAGGGTTAAGCTTTGGTTCCCTTTCCCTTCTCTCTCCTCTTTGACAATCCCTACTCTCACTTCTACATCAGTTCCTCTGATTTCCTCTTTTTCCTGAATGTCTGCTTCTCCAGCTCCTCTTTGAAGAGCCAAACAGTGGAAGCAGGATAATAGCCAAAGCTTTTCCGAGTGTCAAACTTAAAAACAGAGTAGAAAAGGTTATATATTCTTCTTTGAGTCAAACACCTAATAAATGCTAATGATCTTCCTGTGGAAGGCTGTTTTGGTTAGCTTGAGCTGCTATAACGAAATACGATTGACAGGTTGGTTTAAACAACACATATTTGTTTCTCACACTCTGGAGGCTAAGTCTGAGATCAAGGTGCTGGCAGATTTGGTTCTTGATGAGGGCCCTCTTCCTGGCTTGCAGGTGACCCCCCTTCTCCCTGTATCCTCATGTGGTAGAGAGAGAAAGCTTTGGTCTTTTCCTGTTCATATAAGGATACTAATCCTATCATTGGGGCCCCACCCTCATGACCTTATCTAAATCTAACTACCTCCCAAAGGTCCCACCTCCAGATACCATCATGTTGGGGGTTAAGACTTCAACATATAAATTTTGGGATGGGGAAACAAACATGCAGTCCATAACAAAGGTATATTTAGTAATTGGGAGGGAGCTCCAGTAATCTAATTGATTTCAGAGTTGAAGTTGCATAACATCTGTAGGCTGCAACCTAGACTGCTACTCAAGTTCAATAAACTCAGCAATGTGGAAACCAAATGAGGACTATTGGAAAGATATTCCAGACCATTTTTGGTGCTATTTCTAATTCTCTTCCCCTAAGATCCTCACAGAGAATGTCATTTGGACCTTGACAGTCACTGACTAAAAATAAAACCCAGACACTCCGATGCATTATGCGTGCTGAGAGAGGTAATATTTAGTTGTGCTTTACAAACATGCATTGTATTCCTATTGTATTCCGAGAGCAATGCCAGGCCCTATAGGGAGTATGGAGAATGAGCATGATTTCCCTGGTTTCAAGGAGTCCTTTTAGTAGCAGCTTCTGGTTTAGAATCAAAGAGGGCTAAGGGTAAACATTTAGTTATCTTTTGAAAACTCTGAGAGACAGATGGTTGGACATACCATGATTCCAACAACATAGCACAGAGCAGATGAGTTTGCATTGGGAGGTGCCATGCAATTGTCCTTACATCTTGGGCTCTGCACTTTACACACCCCAGTTTGAGTCAGGCTCCATTGCTTAATCATTTCATGAAGCAAGGCATGTTGTTTAGTCTCTGTGAGCTTCTCACCGGTAAAATGGGCCTAATAATAGTGGAATCCTTGTGAGGATTAAATGGGATCATCTATGTTAAGTGATTAGAATAGAGCATTAAGAAAGCGCTCAATAAATTTAGTGTCATTATTATAGGCAAGAAGGAGTCAATGCCACAAAACTACTGGTAGTTCTTGGGCTTGGAAACTCCTTGATGCACTATTATTTAACTATTCTTTGAGTTCCTCCATTACTAGTAGGAGTTACTGGATTTAGCAAAATACAGGATACCCTGTAAAAATACAGGACATCCGGTTAAATTTGAATTTCAGATAAGCAATGAATACTTTTTAGTATAAGTATGCCCCAAATATTGCATGGGATATAATTATAGTAAACATTATTTGTTGTTGCCTGAAATTCAAATTCAGCTGGGTATCCTGTATTTTATCTGGCATCCCTAGTAGCTGTGTGACTTAAGGCAAGTTACTTCTCTGTGTCTCAGTTTCCTCATCTGTTAAATGGGTGATTAAATGGGTTATTATATGTAAAGCACTTAGAACAGTGGCTCATAGTAAGTGCTCTGTGAATTATTAAAATAATTATTACCATTCAGGTGGGGGCTGTGCCTGAATCATGCCAGGTTTCTGGTGTTAAGTCCTGGAATCATAATATTGAGGATTCAAGTGACATATATGAAAATTACATGTTCACTGCTATTGCATTTGGCATCCATTTGGCATTGTCTTTAAAATGTAACCTTAAAACGAAGTCAAAGGAGACTCCATTCTCATAATAGACCCCTTTGGCTTTAATGATTTTCACTCTCCCATAAATTCTTACAACAGGAGTGACAACCATCAAGGAAAATTCAGTTCTCACTCTCCATTTTTCCAGTTTTGCCCTCTGGAGCAGTGCTGAGCTAGAGTTGAAATTGAAATGAAATTCAGTTTCCTCCTTTTGCGCAAGTCACGAAAGGCTTTTCTGAAGAGTTTTTTGAAGTTTCAAACCAGTTCAAAACTGTTTCTTGAATGGAGGCCTCTGGCATTGTGAAACTTTAGATGGAAGGCTCTGAATCTGAGGTATAGCTGCAGTTCTGATGGGGGAGATGTTTATTTACCAATTTAACCCAGATATTATATTTCAAATTTGTCAGAGGTTACTACTTGCCATTATTATTATTTTTCTATCAGAGTCTTTAGTAAAGTCAGTAGCTATACATGTCTTTGATCTGAGAAAGTAGCTTGCCTAAAATTATTTCTCTTTCACTTAAAGTATCCCTCCAAACCCTCACTCCCCACAAACTCCACTGGTCAAAGTTCTGCTTATCTTTCCAGATTCTAATAAGTTCTACTTCCTTGAGGGCATCTCCAAGTCCTGCCAGAATTAATCTTTATGAGAACATTTATCATAAAGAATTAATCTTTATGAGAACGTGTATAATGTACATCCTCAGATGCTGCAGTACTCTCCCTGGGGGGAGGGACAGAGAACATCTATAATTCATCTTGGAATTCTCTGTGATGCCTTGCAGGTAGTAGACTGCTCAAACAATGTTTGTAGAAATGAGCTGAAAACATCTGAGCATTTGGTAGAACTTCAATGTCACGGCAAAAGACTCATGTTTTAACAGATATTCACCTTTGCAAACCAATCTGAAGGAGCTACTTTCACTAGAATTGGTGAAATTAAAATACGGAAAAGCTTGCGGGTGGGGTGGGGAGTGCGGAGGCTGTGGTTTGACTGTATGATTTTTCTTTTGTATTTGTATTTGCTAGTCTCTGATTTCTTCAAAACGAAGTGGAATTGACTACTTACTGTCTTCAGTGTTGATGGTGTTTTGAATTGGTGCCTATAGAGATATATATTCACAGTTCAAAAGTCAGGTGCTGAGAGCTGGTTTAAAGACAAAAAGTCATGAAGGTATATTTTGTGTTATAATTGTTGAGTTCTTTGGTTTTCTGTATTTTTGCCCCCTCTCTTTAAAATATTGAAATTTCAATAAATTTTTATTGAAATGTCAAAAAAAAAATACGGAAAAAAATAAGAGATTTTTTTAAAAGTCCAAAGCATTATAGTACTTATAGTCTCATTATAAGATAGGTTGCAGCATGACTAATTCACAATAGACATAGGAAATAAGTGGTTTGATGGAAATTCTCTGAGTTATTAGTGAGAGGACTCCCTTTCCTCTTCCCAGGAGAAGAAGGGTGTTATCGATGGTGTGGACAAGGGCTGGCAGGTCTTAAGGCTCTAAGCCAATGTTAAAGGATTGGATCTCTCACTGGGTGGGTTGCTTTCCATTTGCCCAACTTGATCCCGCATCCACTCTCTGCCCTCACGCCCAGGAGGCTGACCTTTTCAGATTGCCTCTCCCTTGTTCACCTGCTGACTGCCTTCCATGTGGGTTTGGCCAACAGAAGGCACCAGCTGGTCAGGAAGAAGGTTGGGGGTATTCTTTCTCTGTTTCTTCCTTGTTTTTACATTGCATTGCTGGCAGCAGCTGGCTCCCTCCACAGTGACAACTCCTGCTGGGCCCCTTCTCCATAGCTGGTTTAGCTCTCCTAGGTCTCATGGGAGGTAACAGTTCCTTCACCATTGCTAGTCTCTGGTAATTCGTCAACCCTGTTTCCTAAATGCTGCCTTCACCTCTATTACAAGTCCTTTCATTAATCTTTCTTTATTTGAAACATCTGGAGTAGATTTTTTTGTTGTCATTGCTGAGACATTAACAGTCACACCATCCAAAGCAAAGGCTTAATAGAAGGTTAAATTCTTGTAAGCAAAGGCTTAACAATCTTCACGCAGTAAGTCTTTGTAAGGTCCCTACTATGTCCCAAACCCTTCCTTAGGGGGTGGCGGAAGAGGCGGTACAGAGGGAAACATTGTTTGGATGTTTTAAAATATGATAACACACTCTATTTCATTCCATAACTTCATTTTTTGCTTCAAAATTATGATTGTGAGGTTCATACTTGTTGGTCTGTATAGCTCTAGTTCATGTCATTTTCAGAACTTACTCATTCTCTTGATGATGGATATTTAAGTTGTTTGAAGTTTTTTTGTTTTTTTTTTTAAACTACAGTTAATGCTAGCAATCACAGTACTTTCTGTATGCCTCTGTTGCACGCATTTGTAAAATAAAATCAGAGCATCTTCTCTGCCTATATTGTAGTCTCCCTTACAATGACATTTTTAGAGCATTTTCCAGTTTACAAAATGCCTTTAAGTCCATTATAGCCTCCCACAGACGGAGACCAGATTCACACTGGGGTTTTCTGGGTCCCAAACCAAGGCTCATTACAGTACCTTACGCTATGAAAGCTCTTTATAAACTCCAAAGACTTTCACCAATGTGAAATAACATCATCATTGCTGACAAGTACCTTTTGCAGTAGCTCAAAGCCCACTTGTTCTTTCTGTTTATCTTTCAAATAGGGTTTCAGATTCTACAGCTGAAGTTTCCCAAACCAAAGTATTGCAAAAAATTTTCAATTTTCCATCCTGAGGTAAAAAATAGTTCCTTTCAGTAACCTTGGCATTTGCTGCCCGGTCAACGTGGCTTTTTCGTGAGTTTCTCTATAATTAAGATTTCCATGGATTTTTTTTTTTAAGTTGAGTTTTTACAACTATAAAATTGGTACAAGATTTTTATGTAAGGATTTGGAAACTGTCAATGCAGAAAGAAGAAAAACTCACCCAGAAACAAGCACTGTTATCATTTTGGTACATTTCTTTCCAGTTTTTTTTTTTTTCAATTTGTTTATATAGTTGGGCTTGTGCTGTTGATCCGGTTTTGTACCCTGCATTTTCCGCTTAACTTTATAATGTAAGCTTTCCCTCTGTGGACTTTTAGTGGCCAAAATTTTCCCAGAAAGGAAGTCTGTGTTGCCAAGGAAGCTCATTCTCAGAAAGGAAAAATTCTGTTCTTCACAAGGTTATGGGAAAAACGCCTCTGGTGGTTCAGGCTGTCCCTGAGTAACTCTTTATTAAATGTGCAAGTAAACTTCTGTATTCTGTTGGAGTTTGGTTTCTGTAAAGATGATAGCTGGAGTAAATAAAATATGTAAAATGTGTGTGTTTGTATATACATTTATACATCATATGTGTGTGCATGTGTGGGTGTGTATGCATATATATGACTAGATGTTTGCATTTACACATGCACACACATAGACACACACCCCTTAGGGAAGGAGTTGCATTAAGACAGACGTAACATACCACGTTACTATTATTTTAGTATTTTTTAATACTGAATCCTCTCCCACCGGGAGGAGATTATTTTATTTATTTATTTATTTATGGCTGCATTGGGTCTTCATTGCTGCGCGTGGGCTTTCTCTAGTTGCGGTGAGCGGGGGCTACTTTTCATTGCTGTGAGCAGGCTTCTCATTGCAGTGGCTTCTCTTGTTGTGGAGCACGGGCTGTAGGTGCACGGGCTTCAGTAGTTGTGGCACGTGGGCTCAGTAGTTGTAGCTCATGGGCTCTAGAGCGCAGGCTCAGTAGGTGTGGCACACGGGCTTAGTTGCTCCGCGGCATGTGGGATCTTCCCGGACCAGGGCTCGAACCCGTGTCCGCTGTATTGGCAGGTGGATTCTTAACCCCTGCGCCACTAGGGCAGCCCTATTTTAGTATTTTGAAGTCATCTTTATTCTGGCTCTGTGTTATGATCTTAATCTCAGGCTTCTTCCAGGGAGGGGGTGACATAATTATTAATGACAGCTTGTAGTCCAAGTTTATTTGTTGTTGGAGGAACTAGTTATCCATTCCAAGGGTTCTCCATCAGTGTTATAAGACAACAGGTAACAATCGACTGTTTTGTTTATGATGAAGCTAATTAAAATTAAAAGATTTGAGTTTACAAATAATTACAAGTAATTATGGTACACTAGGCTTGTAGTATACACAGAACAACTACCTTTGAAACTGGAATCTAGTTTCCTCAGATTCAATGGACATGTTTGTGATATAAACAGGAATCAAGTCAAGAAATCGGCCAAGGAAATTTTTTTTGTAATCCACGTTCAACTTTTAAAAAAGTTACATCATGGTTGCCTAATATTTTAATTCATAAAGTATGTAAGGGCATGAATTTCTCCAGGCAAGGTACAACATGCAGAAGAGCCAACGTGAGGTTATGGATTGGAGTATTTTTTGGAAATGTTGAAATGCTTTTGAAAGGCAGAGTGAATAATATTGAAAGATATTCTCCAGTTTACCTGAATTCTCTGTGGCTTCCTTTTGTGACTCCAGAGAATGTCACAGCTTCACCCCCATTGCCACAGAGGAGGTAGAAAACATCTCCTGATTCCAGGCAGGAATTCTGTGCAGTGCCTGATGGGCTGGTCCAGCAGAGAATCATTCTTCTTGTCGAGGCCTCTGGATGACCAGTCCAGCCCATCTCTGGGTTGTTTTACAGGGGTGAGCTGGGAGGCAGAGCAGTTGTTACTTTCTGACCCAAGAGCTCTGCTTGGCCCATGACTGGCATTGTCTGATAAAAAAAAGAGAAGTAACATTGGTAGTTACTCCGCTGGGAGTGTCTATTCTTAGAAAACCCTAGTTGGGTGGCTTTTGCAAGAGGCAGTGAGAGCCTGGATTAAGTCAGTGGCTGTGAACATGGAGAAAAAGGGAAGACATGGGAGAGATATATGTTTGTAAAATAGAAAAGATTTTGGCAATATTTGAATGTGGGTTGTATTGGACACATTTTGTACAGCGATTCAAATGTTATTGCCTTCACCTTATTCCAGCCAGAGCAGCGGCAATGAGCTCCTCTTAGGTTTTGAGCAGCTTCATGCACTTTCAACCTGACAGTATTCTCAGGCTAGAACTGTACTTCTTGCTTCCTACCCTGGGGGTCTGTGCCCTTGAGGACCTGCTTGGCACTCAGTATTCGTAACAGGGGAGTATTGGGGAGTTAAAATGCCCCTTTCGGAAACCCTTGACTAACCCTTGACATGTGCTTCTTTTCTCTTTTCCTGGTAGGGAGCCCATTTGATAAGGTGATTGAACACCTAGTCGCTGGTAGTGTTGGCCAACTCGGTATCACATCTTTGTAGGGGTCCTCCTTCCTTTCCTGTTTCACTCTCCTGTGCCTCACTTCTGACCCCTGCGATCCCACTACCAAACAAATTAGTTGAATGTAAGCCATTGTCTCTGGCTCTGCTTTTGGGATAATCCAGGTAAGACATGTTAGGCTTGGATGCATGAAAGGATGGTGGGCCTGTGAAGAGGAATAGGAAACCATGGATGAAGGGCAACCTGATGAGGTCAGTTTGGGTTATTCTGAGTTTGAAGCAGCAGATGGGACTCTGGTCACAGAAAGCTCAGTTAGCATATCAATGATATTGCTAGCCATAGTTTTCCTGAGGTTAGAATCCAGGTTTCTTAGCTCCTAAACTAAATTTTTAGTTTCTGATACATGCAGTGATGAGTCTTCAGTTGCTTTTATTTCTTCAGGGGTAGCACTCCGTATTAGTTGTGTACTGCTGCATAAAAAATTACTGGAAAACTTGGAAGCTTAAAACAACAAACATTTATGATCTCACACAATTTCTGAAAGTCAGGAATTCGGGTGTGACTCAGCTGGTTCAGGGTCACTTATGAGGCTGCAGTCAAGTTGTTGGCTGGCGCTGCTGTATATGAAAAGTTGACTAGGGTTCAGGGGTCTGCTTCCATCTCACTCACGCTGCTGTTCTCAGAGACTTCAGTTCCTTACTCTGGGGGCCTCTCCGTAGAGCTGTTCATTGTGGCTTCCCACGGAGTGAGTGATCTGAGAAAAAGATCTGCCGAGAAAGAGAGAACATCCAAGACAGAAGCCATAGTCTTTTACTAAGCTTGAAAGTGACCTACCATCATTTCTGTCATATACTCTTGGTCACAACAACCTTGGTCTCCCTGGGAGGGAGACCATACAAGGGTATGAATACTGGAAAGTGGGGGTTATGGGGGACCATCCTGGAGCATGGCAACCACACAGTCTTTTCATTTTCTTCTTTTAAATAGATATCTATTTTATTAAAGAAGTGCAAAGAAAATATCAAACACTGCAGAATAATTTAAATGAAGAGTAAAACGCTTCCTAATGTCCTACTCCCAGGCTCAATCCTCATAGCTGATCACTATTAACTGTTTGATTTTTTTCTTCCTAGTGTTTAACAACTGTGTTAAATAACTATAAATAGTCTACTTTAATTTCTCACTTACACAACTCCCACTTTCATGACTCTTCTACTTCCCAAATGTGTTAGTTATATAATTATTTTTAATTCCTCTCCTGGTTGCCTTAGATGTTTAAGATGTACTTAAACATCTGGTTTTGATCATTCATTTATAAATGTTATCTCTTGACTCCACGGTGTAAGATGATATAAGCTGAGAAATTTAGTAACGCTTTTCCTCACTTTTGACTTCTGTCAGCTATTTCATTCCTTTTAATCTTATGGAGGTTAATAGTATTTATATTCTGTTCTGTAGGCATACTTGCTTTTCATTCCTTGACCATAGATTGACTATGAAATTTTAAAGCCACGAAACAGCACTTACAAGTATGTAAGTATTTGGAGTAAATGCCTTCTGCAAAACCAAGCAGTTGAACCAGTAGTAAAGGCACTCAAAAAGCAAACGTACTAGGGGCAAATGGATTTATTTTTTTCTTTCTTTTTTCTCAAAGCCAATTGATTGCTTAAAATATATCACATTTTAATTTGCATCATGTTTGCATAATGGCTTTCTTTTATAATATTTTATTTTTCCTGGTATCTTGAATTGCTTTTCTTTTTCTTTTTTATAAAAGAGATGTAATGCTTTCATTTTATCTCTAAGAAATTTCTGATTCCTAATCATACATTTGCGTAACGGAATTCTTCTTCAGCTTAATGACAGTCTTCACAGAACTGACCTCCTGTTCTAATCTGGAACAATTTATATCCTGTCCTGGTGCACAATATTTCTTCAGTAGTTGCCTTGAGTTAGCTCTTTTGAGTTAGTGTTTCTTCTCACTTTTAGATTCCTTTAATGATTTGTTATAGTGTGTCCTCACATGGATATTTTTTGAATGGGAAGGAAGTAAACTTTCTGAGTTCTTTTATGTTTGAAAGTGTCTTTATTATGCTCTCACATTTGATTGATAGTTTGGCTTAGTATAGAATTCTAGTTTCAAAAAATTTTCTTAGAACTTCAAAAACATTTCTCATTGTCTTCTAGCATCCAGCGATGCTGATAAGAAGTCTGATATCAATGGAATTCTTGTTCTTTTGAAGGTAACCCTCTATGGAAGCCTGTACAATGATTTTTCAGTCTTTAGTAATTGAATCTTTGGAGTGTCTGGGTGTGGGTTTTTTTTCTATTAACCCTGTGTGGCTCCTGGTGGGCCCTTTTGATCCTAAGACTATAGCCTTCCTTCAGTCCAGCCTCTATGGTCTCATGTTTTCTCCTTCTGTAACTCTTGTCACCCAAATTGCTCATCATCACTCTAAGAGTTTTTATTTTGTATTTTTGCTTTATATTCGGAGAAATAGCCCTGACTGTCTTTCAGATCACGTACATTCTTAACAGAATTGAATAACTTCCATTCCTTCTTTGGATTTGTTGTTGTTTTTCTCTGGTTGTTCCTTTTTTGCAGAAACCTGTGTGTGTGTGTGTTTGTGTGTGTGTGTGTGTGTGTGTGTGTGTGTGTGTGTGTCCTTTCTAATTTCTCTGTGGATACCCGTAAGCATTAAAAAAAAAAGAAGTCTTTTCCTTGTATTACTTCTCTGTCCTTTGGGAATGGTTGTTCTCTTGATTCATCTTAGTCTTTCTCGTTTATCTTCTCAGACTTTGTTCTTTCTCCAGCCCCAGTACCTACATGATGTGCTCTCCTCAGCCCAGTCTTTTATTGCCTTTATTGCAGTTGTTCAGGTGTCTAGCAGGGTGATATTATTGAAGCCAGCCCTCTGTATATTCAGGGAAAAGTGGTCCAAATTTTAATTCTGACCTTCCTGGCAGCCTAACTCTTCATAGAGAAGACCTATTATCTGTTTTTTACAATGGAAAAATGTTAGCCTAGACTCCTTTCCTTAGAAGGAGTTGGGGATCTCTATCTATGAAGATCACAAGATTTAGCCACCATTTTACTAAGAATGCAACCATTTATGGAGTGTTGTCTGTATGCCAGAGACATGACATATATATTATCTCTTCCTTTCCAACAACTTTGAAAAGTAATTACTATTACTCCATCTAATAAAGAAACAGCCTCAGCCAGTTAAAATAACTTTTCCAAAGTCATCTAGACAGTAAATTCAAAGCTAGGTTTTGAATCTAGGACTGCTGGAGGCTCCAAGCCATTACTTCTGAAAGCCTTCTCTCTATGACTTGACAAAAGATGAATAAATATTGCAACACTTCAAAAAGGCTCATTTCTTTTCTTAACTGTTTTCTCAGTTTGCAAAAACAGTGTTTTCAAAAGTAGCATTTGGCATAATTCCCATCTTCCCTCACGTACAATACTATTTTAAGAGACCCAGACTTGTTGTTTATTGGGAGAAAGCTTGCATAGAATTTTAAAGAAGTCTCTTGCTAATAGATGGATCTATAATTCTGTGGGGAGAGAGGGGCAAGGTTTTTTGTTTTGTTTTGTTTTTCTTTGAAATGAGGCTGAAGTTTGAGTGTATCTCCAGGGAAAGGGAACTATACTTGATGAATTAGAGTAAATATTGCCTGAGTATTACTTAAAGTGAGACTTAGACAATTCGGCTAGCAAAAGATCTTTATCAAGATCTGCAAGGGTTAAGCAGGTACTATAATATGGTGGGGTGAGTTGGGATACGTTATTGGGCATGGGTTTATAAAACGTAAACCTATGGGGAAAATGAGTAGCCTACTTGTCAATTAAAATTCTTATTTTGGACAGACATCCCAGCATAATGCATGCTAGCAAAACGAAACCACACACACACAAAATCAAACAAAAAATGGAGAGGAGTTGCAAATAAAGGGTTAAAGAAATTATGTTACACATAAAAAGAAATCTGTTGTGCCACATACCCAATTGCCACTTCTCCAGTCTACTGATGTTTTACTGTGGGCTTTTGGGCCCAAGCAGTTGAACCAACGTAAGACCTATCATGAACAATCTGCCTTTACTCTGCATCTTGTTATAGGCCCTAATTAGTAAGCCTGTTCCTAGAATCCTCCCATAAACTGCCGTTTCTGAGGCTTTCTATTGCTAACTTGGCTTGCAGTCTACCTACTGGCAGAGCCAACTATTCTACCCAACTACTGTGGGTTTCTCCATTGCCAAAATCACATGATGTTTGCTAAATATCAGAGAACTTTCTCTTTAACTTGTTATGCTGTTAGGACAGCCAGAGGGTGAAAAGGAAAATTTTTCTTAATGGACACTCAACCTACAGGAAACCCTCCATAGATGATGACTTCCTATATACGGGTTCATTCCATAATTGCTCAGAATAACAGTGCCCTAGACAGAAGACCAAATTAAAATGCATACCCAGTAAAGCTGGAATTTTTTAGTTCTAATTAACCAATTCTCTCTCCTTGAATGTAAGTGACCTCTCTTCCTACTCTGAAATTTTGCCACTTAAGATTTACTCAGTATAAATTTTAAAGTAGATTAAAAAACAAATCTCTTCAAATCTATTTCAAAGATAAATGCCTCCTACAAGTCTTGTCCTCAGATACTTACTCAATAGATTCATGTGTGCCTGAAGCATTGTCAGTGATGCTTGGGGGTGGATAGAGTTTTTATTTCTATTTTATATTCTCTTCTCCCTGTCCTAACCATTTGAGTAAATGGTGGTGGGTAGATTGGCAGATAGCACCTCTCTCCTCTCCGAGGACTAGATGCAGAGAAGGTGAACATTCTCTCCACAGAACCCCCTTTTTTGAAAAGTGCAGCCCCTTCTTTTCAGGGGGAAGAAGTAGGGGAAAACCAAAATAACAGAACACAGCCAGTGTCTTTTAAAATGGTTTATAATTGGACATGTGTGCAATAATAAGAAATATATATATTTCCAAGTTTCTGACACAGACCTCCTAAAACCCTTCCAGATAGAGGTGCTAGGAAAATCTTTTATTCTAACATTTAGTCTTTGACCTCAGTTACCTTCACAGAGCTCCTAAATGCCTTGAAATTTCCTAGGTGATAGCAGTATCTTTTGTTCTAATGAGGTCATTCTTGTTGGGCTCCAGGATGGGGACTGGTCACCAGAAAAGACCAAGCCATGATTAGAAGCTTGGAAATTTCAGCCCCACCTCCCATTCACAGGAGAGGGAAGAGGGACTGGAAATGGAGTTCATAACTGATCATGCCTACTTTGATGAAGCCTCTATAAAAATCCCAATAGTACGGGGTTCAGGGAGCTTTCATATTGGGGAGCACATCCACCAATTGGGAATGTGGTGCAAACCCAGCTCCACAAAGGAAGAAGCTCCTGTGCTCAGGACCCTTTCAGTCCTCCCCCATGTACTGTTCATCTCTGTTCTTTATAACATCCCTTATTGCATAATAAACTGGTAAACATAAGTGTTAACTTGAGTTTTGTGAGCTGTTGCAGCAAATGATCACATCCAAGGAGGAGGGTCATGGGAAGCTCTTATTGGAAGCCAAGCCAGACAGAAGCTGTGAGTAGCCTGGGGACTTAGTACTTGTGATTGGCATCTGATGTGGGGGACAGTCTTGTGAGACTGGGCCCTTAACCTGTGGGGTCTGTGCTAACTCTGATTAATGTCAGAATTGAATTGAATGGTAGGACACCCAGCTGGTGTCATGGAATTGCTTGATGTGTGGAAAACCCACACAGCTGGTGTCAGAGGTGTTGTGAGTGTGTTGTCCTTTCTCAAGCAATGTGATTTCTTACTTGAATTTCTGTTTTCTACATAATAAAATGTAGAAATAAATAAAGATTATGTAAAACTTTCACCTTAGACTACAGGTGACTAAAAAGCCATAATTCATAAATATGAATGTAGTTTTAAATCTTGGTTGGAAATCATGCCTTTCTTCTTTTCTTCTGTCTAGTAAAATTGATTAGGACTTTTGCTACAGCAAAGACAAGATGCAAATAATTAAACCCAAATGAGAACTTGCCCAAGAAAAGATTTTTTTTTAAACAGGCTCAAAAATAAAAATAAAAATTGTCTAACAGTCTAACTTCCGTGTTGCACTTCTGCTTATTAGCAAGATAAAGTGTACTGATGACAAATACTTCAAAAAACTGTGGCCCAAAGAAAAATTTTTTCCGGTAGAAGGAATTTCCCCAGAGGCAGGAACACAGTCTTAGTCTGAGATCAAAAAACATTATCATAAAATAGACTCCCCTCTGTTTTCACAGAAATTGATGATTATCAAAAGAATTTTAGAATTACTTAGGGCCTGTAGACCTGAGGATGGGAAAAGGGCAGATGCTAAATGCCTTTACTTGGGTCATTTGGGGGTCAGGAAGAATTGATTTGTTATATTTGTCTTTAAACTCTCCTTCCTCCTTCTTATGGTGCCTTAAATTTTCTGTCCTTGTGTTTTAGGCGGCTGTTCCAAGTGAATGAGCTTAGCTGATAATTAGACTAAATGATTCTTCCTTGGGAGTCATTAATTGTGCCAGGTTTTGTGGTAGAAGGACGAAACCCAAAAGGACTTTTTTGAATTCTCTGTAAGACAGGCTGTCATGTCTGCTGAAGGTGATTGAGGAAGAAGGGCTGGCCATTTGGAATGCTGCAGTGCTGTGTGTAAGAAATGTAAAGAACTGACTAGACGAGATAGGAATAGTGGAACAAAATAAAGTACACATCTACTTTTTCTGCCCAGTGAATGTAAAGTACGTCTCTTATTTTCTGTCCAGCATCCATGTTTTGGGGGATTGCCCCTCCTCCACTCTGTCATTCTGGAGGGGCTGTAGATCATGAGACCTCACCCATGACATTAGGGGGTGGGGCTAGATAGTAGGCACGTGACCCAAGCTAAGCCAATCAGCGTCTTCTGGAAGTTTGGATCATTAGGGGAGATATCAGATAGAAAGTGGGTTGGGACTGGGCCATCTGATGGCTGGAGCCAAGGCAACTGTCCCTTCCTCAGGTGCCTGGGCTGTCTCTGATTCCTGTCCTTCTGGTGGCTGTGCTGTCCAGTGCTTCCTTCACAATGCTAACTACCCCCAGAATATTTCCAATAAACCCCTTTTTCTTGCTTAATATGGCAAGATCAATTCCCATGGTTTACCATTAAAAAAAAACAAAACAACTTTTTGGTTGGTTATACTTTCAGGTATAACAGCAATTTCTGGATTAGAAATTAAATTTAGTGTATGCATGAGATAAAGAAATTATACAGTACAATGGCTCCAAATTGTCAGTAGCTTATCTGCAGGCTTGGTTGGTATTACATCACCTTCAAATTCTATGTCATGTGGTCCTTGCAGCTCCAAAGCTCAGTCAGTGAGCCCAGAGAAGCTAGGGAGGCAGTAGGGCTAGTGCCGTGTTTGCCAGTGGGTTCTGAGAAATAATAATTCCTTGAGAAACTGTAAACAAACAAATGAAAACATTGTGTAGCTAAATAAGATGGAGAAACAACTCGACTTGTATGTGTTTTATGGAGATTTATATTGCTCATAAACAAAGTAAATGCTCTGATGAGTTGTGTGGGAAAGTGTTTACCTTTGTCTAATCCAGCATTTCCTAAACTTGCTTGAATATGAAATGCTTTTCCCACAGAAAGCCTATTAATATCTCTTGGAACTAGGATTTTGTAAAACATAGTTGGGAAAAAACAGTATAGTGGGATTAGAAAATTAGGTATTTAAACATTTATTTGGTAGCGTGCTAACAGATGAATTTTTACTTTATTTCTTTATTTCCTAAAACAGTATTTCATCTTTAATCATGATTTTTTTTTTTTTTTGATGATGATTTGGAGTAATTTACTGAGGCCTTATTTGGGTCATTCATTGAAATGGGTATTTGATACAGCGACTGTTATGATTTCAAATACCCAAACTCTAATTCCCCATTTTTTGAAGGAGACAGATAAATTGTTTCCAAGATCACTAGCCCAAAGCAAACAAGTTCCAATTGTATTAATCTGAGCATGTATTTTAAAATCTGGGCATTTGAGTGAGTTTATCACTTCTTAATGGAGAAAATTAACATATATCAGCTAGAACAGTGATTCTCAACCTGGGGCAGTTTTATCCTCCAAAGGACATGTGGTGGTGTCTGTAGGTGTTTTTGGTTGTCACAGCCGGGTTGAGGGGTGTGTGCTGGCATCTAGCGGGTAGAAAGGATGCTCTAAACATTCTACAGTAGGATGACGGCCCCTCTCAACAGAGAGTTGTTCAGCCCCAAATGTTAATAATGGGGCTGAGGTTGAGAAACCCTGAGTAATGCAAGTGCCTCTTGAGAAGATGGAAAGAGAGAATCCTTTAAAGGCATTACCATATTCCTAAGCCATTAGATTCAATGACATACTCCCCATGGGCTTTGTGGCATTATGTTTGGCAACCTAAGTCTAAACTTTGTCCAATCTGACCTGCTCAAGTCACATGGGGCCTCAATTTCTTTACCTGAAATAAAGAATTAGATGAGGTAATTGAGAGGTTTCCTGTGATATTGTGATTCATGAAGAACAATCCTGAGTCTTGAACACTTGTAATGTAAGATAAACAACACTGGGCTTAAGCTTTGGGGACATTTAATGTTGTAGAGAAGATCTGCCTCCAGTGATGTTGCCTCCTTGTGCCTGGACATGTCTGGTACAGTCATGTAGTGATCATGGGCCGAGGGATGAATGGCTCCTGTCCCCCAGAGAACCCCATACATTTCTACTGTTCTTCCCATCCCTTAAATGAAAGCTCTGATCTCAGTCCTCTCCTCAAGATACACCCATCTTTGGCCATCTTCTCCTCTCTTGTTATACTCAATCCTAATCTCTATGTTAGTATAAATCCCCATTTCACATCCTCATCTTTCTCATGAGCAGTGATTCCCAACAGTCTTTTTTTTTTTTTTGCATCTACACATGGGTGATAATGATAATGATGATGATAATAGTAATAGTTAAAAATAGCTAACACTGTTGATCTCTTGCTATGATTCAGGCATTGTACTAAGCTCTTTCATTAGCTTGTTCAACCCTCAGAGGCACTTAGAGGTTAAGTAACTTGTTCAAGATCAGTTAGTATATCGTAGCTCTAGGACTCAACCCTGCCAGTGTTCAGAATTCCACATGTCCCTAATAGATTGATCTGCTTCTCTCTTACGCAGTTCCTCTTGCTGTGCTCCCTAAAATGATAGAATGTAGTTCTTAAATCCTTCTCTCATATCCTTACATTTACAACTGATCAGTTTGCAAGAATTTAACATCAAATTCATCTTTTCTTTCACCAACCACTATTACTGTCATTGCCTTGCCTCTATGGCAGATCTTCATGATTCCCCATCTATAACCAACTACCAAAATGACCTGCTTTTATTTTTATTTTATTTTATTTTTTTTGGCTGCGCTGTGTGGTATGCGGGATTTTAGTTCCCTCACCAGGGATCGAACCTGTGCCCCCTGCAGTGGAAGCACAGAGTCCTAACCACTGGACCGCCAGGGAATTCTGAAAATGACCTGCTTTTAAACTTTTCCTCTCTATTATTCTTTCTGCAACCTTAATTTCCCTATGTAACAGAAATCTAGTCACTTCATGTCATTCTTAAGAACTTGTAACGACCTTTCCCTGCTCGTAGAATAAAGTACTTTCTCTGGCATTCAACACTCTCCATGACTGAGGCCCAACTGTGGTATCAGCTACAACACTCACCAAAGTCATTTTCATTATTTATTTGATCATGTCATGTACTTTTGCATCTTAAATTTTTTCAGGGTAGGGTCTAAAACTTCTCACTCCTAATTGTAACACTAGAACATAATTTCTCTTGGTTGAGATATACTAGCTTACTTTTTACTTGCACTCATTAGAGGAATACATTGACTCTTTGCTGAGAGGACCTAGACAGCCTTCTTGTGGTTCTCAGAATGGGTCTGCTTTCCTTTGTTTATTAATGTTTCATTACACTAGAATACCCATCCTTTGCCCCCATCACTTCTTCTCTTTTCAAAGCCCAGATTTGAGACTTCTTCCATTTAACTTTCTCTGACGTACCTTCCTCAAGTCAGAAGTATTTATTCCTGCTATGATCTCACAGAATATTTTAATATCTGTTTCCCCTATACATTGTAAGCTTCTTGGGCAGGGACACTGTGACTTACACATTTTCGTGTTTCCTGAACTATCACCCATTCCAGGGTGATATGTATGTATTGCTGACATGTAGAAAGGGCTCAGTAAATGTTTCATAATAAAGTCACATCTCTTGAAGTCCCTTTAAGTTCTGTGATTCTAAAATTATCATTCATTATTTATTTCTTTACACTTCTTATTGCATTGGGATAAATATTTCTCCCTGAGGGTGGAAATATGTTAGGGTTAATCTGCAAATTAAAAGTATATAAGAATTTTAATCACAGTATAATTAAGACCTAGGGTTTTTTTTTGAAATGCCAGTCAGTATTGCCATAAAAGAGTAATGAGCTCCTTTCTGGACTTCTCTGGTGGTGCAGTGGTTGAGAATCCAACTGCCATTGCAGAGGACACGGGTTCGATCCCTGATCCGGGAAGATTCCACATGCCATGGAGTAACTAAGCCCACACACCACAACTACTGAGCCTTCACGCCACAACTACTGAAGCCTGTGCACCTAGAGCCCGTGCTCCACAACAAGAGAAGCCACCGCAATGAGTAACCCACATACTGCAATGAAGAGTAGCTCTCTCTCGCCGCAACTAGAGAACACCAGCATGCAGCAACGAAGACCCAATGCAGCCAAAACAAAACAAAACAAAAAAACAATCCCACTTAAAAAAAAGCAAAAGAGTAATGAGCTCCTTTCTCATGAAAACAATAGTCTGTGGGAAGTTTTTTTTTTTTTTTTTTTTAAGGAAGTAAGCTTGAAAAGTGTCAATTTTATTACCATTGCAATTAAAAGTTTTTGTCTTTATTTTCTGTATGAGACTAACCTATACAAGATATTGATTAAGCATGAAGTCAGGACTCAAGATATCCCATCTATTTACTATAGTTTGTATTAGTAACTTCAATACTTAGAGAAAAAATAAAAGTTAGTAGTGCAAACCAATATCCAGTTCTCCTTTCTTTCCTGGGAATACAAGGCTACAGTTTGCAGTCTGCTTGCACCTAAGCGGAGCCATGTGACAGCTCTGGGCCAAGTAAATATGAATGGGAGTGACATGTGGCAGTAGAAAAGCAAGCACAATCCTTTCATTCTGTTCTCTTGTCTTAGCAATCATGAAGGAGGCTACATGGTGAGATAACCACAGTGTGAAAGCAGCCTGAATTACTTTTCTTTTAAGGCAAGTAACTGTTTTATGTATTTACCATCAGTGTGAGGCAGATGTAAATGAACAGGAATATCTAGAGGATAATTCCCATTGAAAAACATTTCAAGGTGTCCACAGACTGGTCAGAATACATGGTACTAGATGGTATAGACAACTAGTCAGTGATATTTCCATTTATTTCACTTTTAGTAATAAAACTTTTCTTATACACAATTGAACACATATTTTGCTTTAAAATTAATTGTCACAGTTGAAGAAATAATGGTTTATTTTTCTAATCAAGTGGCCAAGCTGCTCAATCTTAAAACCACAACAAATGCTACACCTTATTATTTTAACTAAACAGTAAGACCTTCTGTTTTGATTATTCCTGGTAAATTGCAACTTTGTTTCTCACTAGTTTCCATTTGCCAAACAGTCATGACAAACAGTTTAACCTGGTGGCTACTGCTTTCAAGGGATTCTATCAGATGAATCCTCATTTCCAGTGCAATAGCTGTTGGCAGTCCTTTGCTGAAAGTCCATCCACCAGGACTTTTCTATTGTGGTTAGTTAAGAGTCATGCTTTTGCTGCCAGGGCTTCATTCTGCTGAATATGATATTCCTGAAATTTAATGGATATTCTTTGCATCATTTAAAAATATTTCTATAAGCAATGTTCTGAGCAGGTTATCTCAACAGGTATTACTTCTCTTCCTGTGAAGTCTTTAACACAGTCCAAAAAGCATGTTTCTTTAAGTTTATAGTAGGTTCCAAGAAGTTCATTGAACTATTTTATCTGATCAGATTCTGGTATTTGTGCAGCCATATTCTTTTGTTATGTTTATCAGTCACTTTTTCTGATGCATGAGTTTTCTTTCTGTTCTGGAAGAGCAGCTAAACTTTGCTTGAATGTCTCCTGTGAGGCCTGATTTCTTCCTTAAGCACAGGCTCTCCCATTTAGTACCAGTATGAGGCAGAGAGGCTAGTCTGGGGACAGAGGGTTGGGGTATGGGTGGGTGCCTGGCAGCTGGATGGCAGAGAACTTAAAGTCAGCACTTGAATTGTTGAGTCACCACATGGGGACAGCTGCCCCAGAGAGTTGCCAGGACCTACAGTGGTCTTTGCTTGAGTGTAAAATAACTTTTACATGTTTAAGCCAGTGAGATTTTGGATTAATTTGTCACTGAAGAATCACTTGTCCTAATCTGACTAATATGGGTGGCACTGGGAATTGCAGTCATTAGAGATAAGAGAAGAAAGCCTGTAATAGCAATAGCTAGCCCTTATTAAGCACTTACTCTCCAGGATTTGTCCCATGTACTTGAATGAATTGTCTTTTTTGACTCCCACAATAATCTACTTAAAAGATGAGGAGACTTGAGGCACAGAGGAATTTAATAGCACACCTAGGGTCACAGAGTTTATTAGGTTTAGAGCTGGGATTCAGACCTGCATTTGGTATGATACCAAGGTTCATTTACTTCCTGAATATGCTCTAGAGTCATTTAGTTTATTCATATGTTTGTAACTAAGTAAATGCAAAAATAAGACTTGTTTCTCAGGTGTCAGGTGAAATAGTTTTTAGAGGAGCATGGTAGATTTTTGTCTTCCGAGAAATTTCTTAGGATTTATGGAACTTTATTTCCTTTGGGGCAAAAGGGGAAATTTCTGTTTCATATGACCTGCTTTGTTTTTATGGTACCCATATGTTGGGCATAGAGTAGGATTAGAGCCAAGTTCTTTTAGGATTTAGGAATGCTGATGTGATTAATTTGATCTGATTTAACAGTGATGACAGCATAGAACAATCAACAATTTTAATAAATTAAATTTCGTTTATGTGTCTTCTGGGAAGGACTCTGTCAGTTTAAGTAAGACTTGGTGCCTTGATTGACTATGAAGTTTTTTTTTTTTTTTTTTGGATGCGTTGGGTCTTCATTGCTGTGTGCAGGCTTTCTCTAGTTGCGGCAAGCAGGGGCTACTCTTCATTGCGGTGCGCGGGCTTCTCATTGTGGTGGCCTCTCTTGTTGCGGAGCACGGGCTCTAGGCGTGAGAGCTTCAGTAGTTGTGGCGCGTGGGCTCAGTAGTTGTGGCACACGGGCTTAGTTGCTCTGCGGCATGTAGGATCTTCCTGGACCAGGGATCAAACCCCTGTCCCCTGCAGTGGCAGACGGATTCTTAACCACTGCGCCACCAGGAAAGTCCCGCCTATGAAGTTTTGAACTGAGCCTGGCTCTCCACTATGAGGATCAAATCCTGAAGTCCTGGCTGTACTCATCCAGCATGTCTTTGACTCCTTAAGGAATTATTACTTTAATGAAGACGAAATCTATTACTTTAAACATTTTTTCTTGATAATAAAAATTCAACCATGACCCTCATTAATGAACTGGCAAATTATTTTACTCTGCCTTGTTAAATGTATTAGTTGGTATGGGTTGCTTTGGAGATATTTTTAAATACATTTTTTTGATAGATACTTAAAAATATTGATTCTTCAGAGCTCCCTGAAGAATCTGGGAGAAGTCTGGGGGCAGGGAAAACACAAGATGAACTGAGACATCTTGTTGGGCAAGAAAGAAGGGAAATACTTAAAGACTAATGGGGGTGTGTGTGAAAAGATATTCAAGTCAGCTTGAAGGGATTACTCTTGGCAATACTGGGGGACTGTTTGAACATAAAAAAGAGTATTGACAGTGACTGATTGTAGAAAGAGAAGAGGAGCCTTTTATAAGTAACTTAAGGGGAACAATTCACTGTAGAAGCAGTATATGCAGGCTAAGAGCTTGGTCTGGGTTTGAATCCTTGGTATGAGTTTACCTCTTTGCTTGTAAGTTCTTAAACCTTTCTATGCCTCAGTTTCCACATCTGTAATGCAGGAATAATAATAATAATAACAGCAACAACTACCTCAGAGGGGTGATAAGAGAATTAGCTAAGATAAAATTTATAAGTAAAGTATTTAGAACAGTCCCTGCCACATATATCATGTGCTAAATAATTGTTATGTATTATATTACTTTTATTATTATTGTCTATAATGCCCACTACCCATTAGGGAACGGCCATACCAGCCCTGGGCTTTTTGTTGTTGTTATGGAAAATTGGTTTTTTTTTTCCCAGCTTTTTTGAGATATAATTGACATATAACATTGTGCAAATTTAAGGTATGCAATGTATTGACTTGATACACATATATTGCAAAATGATTACCACAGTAGTGTTAGTTAATACCTCTATCACCTCACATAATTACCATTTCCTTTTTGTGGTGAGAACATTTAAGATCTACTCTCTTAATAACTTTCAAACATATAATACACTGTTGTTAACTATAATCCCCATACTGTACATAGATCCTCAGAACTTACTCATCTTATACCTGGAACTTTGTACCCTTTGATCAACATCTCCATTTTCCCCCGCACTCCAGGCCCTGGTAACCACCATTCTGTTCTCTTTTCTTATAGTATCCTTATCTGGCTTTGGTATCAAGGGAATGCTGGCTTTATAAAATGTGTTTGGGAGTGTTTCCTCCACTTCAATCTTTTCAAAGAGTTGAGAAGGATTGGTATTAATCCTTTAATGTTTGGTAGAATTCACCAGGGAAATCATCTGATTCTGCGCTTTTCTTTGTTGGGAGATTTTTGATTACTGATTCAGTTTTACTTGTCAGATTTTCTATTTCTTTATAATTCAGTCTTGGTAGGTTGTATGTTTCTAGGAATCTATCCATTTCTTCTAGGTTATTCAATTTTTTGGTATATAATTGCTCATAGCAGTTTCTTACGATCCTCGTCTTTTGTATTTCTGTGATATCAGTTGTAATGTTTCCTCTTTCCTTTCTTATTTTACTTGAGTCTTTCTCTCTCTCTCTTTTTTTTTTTTTTTTTGGCTGCACTGCACGGCACGTGGATCTTAGTTCCCCTGACTAGGGATCAAACCTGTGCCCCCTGCAGTAGAAGCGTGGAGTCTTAACCACTGGACCACAAGTCCCTCTCTTTTTTCTTCGTGTGTCTTTCTGAAGTTTTGCCAGTTTTGTTAATCTTTTCAAAAAATAACTCTTAGTTTCATTGATCTTTTGTATTATTTTTCTGGCCTCCATTTATTTCTGCTTTGATCTTTGTTATTTCCTTCATTCTGCTAACTTTGTAGCCTTAGGCTTTCTTACTCTGGACTTTAAAAAAAAACAAACAAACATGTGCACTCCTAATTGGATCTTTGTTACAGCTGAATTGCTATCTAATACAGTAAGTCATCTTAGAGGCCTCTGTGATACCAGGAAGATGGTAAAGTCAAAAGCTGTGAAATAGATAATCTGTAGAAATCCCACTGCTGTGTTAAGAGCAGTTCCATGATTCACTGCCCTGTGAGACTCCAGCCTCAAACAAAGAGAGTTGGTGAAACCTGCAAGGGAAGGATCCCAATGCAAAGGTTACAGAACTGATTAAAAGATGAGGGTAGAAACCTCAGGGGCCCCAGAGGCCCAGGGGATCAAAGAGGAGTTTGGACAGGGGTACTTAGGGAGAAACAACCATATTGTCAGTGAACTTCAGTTTTGAGATGACTTGGGCCAGTTGTAGTTTGCTTGGCTGTTAATTTCCCTGCATGACTCCTAGGAAGTGTCTCATCAAGAAGTCTGTGAGGGGGGCTTCCCTGGTAGCACAGTGGTTGAGAATCTGCCTGCCAATGCAGGGGACACGGGTTCGAGCCCTGGTCTGGGAAGATCCCACATGCCGCAGAGCAACTGGGCCCGTGAGCCACAATTACTGAGCCTGCGCGTCTGGAGCCTGTGCTCCGCAACAAGAGAGGCCGCGACAGTGAAAGGCCCGCGCACCGCGATGAAGAGTGGCCCCCGCTTGCCGCAACTAGAGAAAGCCCTCGCACAGAAACGAAGACCCAACACAGCCATAAATAAATAAATAAATAAATAAAACAGAAGTCTGTGAGAAATCATACCTTTAACTGCCTTTATCTCTGTATGGAGCATTTAAAGACATTCATCTTAATCCTCTTCCAAGTAATGTTCATTGGAATGTATTTGAAGTGGTGTTAGTTCACCATAACACTTTTTAGCCTTCTTTTAAGTCATTTGAAAAATCTGCTTATAAAAGAGGAGAAGTAAAATTTTTGTCTCAAGGTCAATTCACATTTCAATGTTTTAAGAAAGCAGTGCTTCTCAAAATCATGTTTTAGTATCAAATCCAGCTTTAATTTTTTTTTTAATAAAATTTATTTATTTATTTTTGGCTGCATTGAGTCTTCGTTGCTGCATGCAGGCTTTCTCTAGTTGTGGAGACCGGGGGCTACTCTTCGTTGCGGTGCGCAGGCTTCTCATTGCGGTGGCTTCTCTTTGTTGTGGAGCACTGGCTCTAGGTGCACGGACTTCAGTAGTTGTGGCACTCGGGCTCCGTAGTTGTGGCTTGCAGGCTCTAGAGCACAGGCTCAGTAGTTTTTTGGAGCACCGGCTTAGTTGCTCTGCGGCACGTGGGATCCTCCCAGACCAGGGCTCGAACCCGTGTCCCCTGCATTGGCAGGCGGCTTCTTAACCACTGCACCACCAGGGAAGTCCCACAGCTTTAATTTTTAATGTAAGATAATGCCAAAGATAGGGTTTGTGATTCAGATTTTCACTAAATGCAAAATTTTCCTGGGACAGAGCAAATGCCTAAATCAAGGGAGGCCATTTTAGTCCTTATTTTAAGCTTTTCAACAGTGTAGCTGGTCATACGAAAAAGTCTGAAGGTCAAGTAGATGTGTGTGGTCTTGGAAAATTATTTAGTCTCTTTGAAACTCAGTTTTTCCATCCATCAAAGGGTACACATGGTGATTGTGAGCATGCTACAGTACTTGTTCAGTTCCCCTTTTTCCTTTTCTTATTACGACACTTTTTAAGGAGCAGTTTTAGGTTCACAGCAAAACTGGGGGGAAGGTACAGAGATTTTTTTTATACCTCTCCTGCCTCTACACATGCATGACCTCCCCTATTATCAACATCCACCACCAGAGTGGTACATTTGTTACAACGGATGATCCTATTCTGGTACATTATCATCACCTGAAGTCCATAATTTACATTATGGTTCACTCATGGTGTTGTGCGTTCTGTGGGTTTGGACAAATGTGTTATGACGTGTATCCATCATTATGGGACCATTCAGAGTATTTTCACTGCTCTAAAAATCCTCTGTGATCCAGCTATTCTACCCCACCCCCTGCCACCCCGTAGCAACTGCTGTCTCTATACTTTTGCCTTTTCTAGATTGTCATATAAGTGGAATCAGTATGTGGCCTTTTCAGATTGACCCTTTTCACTTAATATTATGCATTTAGGTTTTTCCATGTCTTTTCATGGCTCAATAACTCATTTCTTTTTAGTGTTGAATAATATTCCCTTGTCTGAATATACCATAGTTTATTTATCCATTACCCTACTGAAGACAACTTGTTTGCTTCCAAGTTTTAGCAATTATGAACAAAGCTCTTATAAACATCTGTGTGCAGGTTTTTGTGTGAACATAAGTTTTCACCTTTTTTGGGTGAATACCAAGGAGTGCAATGGCTGGATTTTATGGTAAAAGTACGTTTAGTTTTGTAAGAAACTGCCAAACTGTCTTACAAAATGGCTGTACCATTTTGCATTCTCACTAGCAGTGAATGAGAATTCCTACTGCTCCGCATCCTCATTAGCATTTGCTAATGTCAGTGTTGTGACTTTTGACCATTTTAATAGGTGTGTAGTGGTTTCTCATTGTTGTTCTAATTTGCATTTCCCTGATGACATAAGGTGTAGAGAAACTGTACATGTGCTTATTTGCCATCTGTATATCTTCTTTGGTGAGGTGTCTATTAAAGTCTTTGGCCCATTTTTTTAACTGGGTTGTTTTCTTATTATTGTTTTTTAAGAGTCTTTGTATATTTTGGATAACAGTCCTTTATCAGACTTATCTTTTGCAAATATTTTCTCCCAGTCTGTGGCTTGTCTTTTCATTCTCTTGACAGTGTCTTTCACAAAGCAGAATTTTTAATTTTAATGAAGTCCAGCTTATCAATTATTTCTTTCATGGACCATGCCTTTGGTGTTGTATCTAAAATGTCATTGCCATACCCAAGTTTTTCTGGCCTTTCCCCTGTGTTATCTTCTAGGTGTTTTATAGTTTGCATTTTACATGTAGATCTGTGATCCATTTTGAGTTAATTTTTGTGAAGGGTGTAAGGTCTGTATCTAGGCACTTTTTTTTTTTTTGGTATGTGGACGCCCAGCACCATTTGTTGAAAAGACTATCTTTGCTCCATTGTATTATCTTTGCTCCTTTATCAAAGATGAGTTGACTGTATTTATGAGGGTCTATTTCTGACTCTATTCAGTTCCGGTTTTTTTTCTCCTGTAAATTTCTCTTCTCTATTCTGTAACTAGCCTAGAGGAAAGGGTTAGCTTTGTTTATGCTACTGAGTATGTTGTCCAGTTCCCATGTCAGTGTTTCAACATAATATATTATTTAAGGACCATCACTTAGGGCTTACCAAATTTTTATCAGAATTCAAGGTCCTTGATGAAATATACGGGTGGCATAGTTGCTCTTCTTAAGAAACCAACATTCTAACAGGAAGAAAAATATCCTCAAGAGCATCTTGCTTCTACTTTTTCTCCCCAAATCTATCTAGATTGTATATGGCAGATAAGGAATTTTCAGCAATACTTAAAGGAAGAGACAG
This sequence comes from Balaenoptera musculus, assembly GCF_009873245.2. NCBI lineage: Eukaryota > Metazoa > Chordata > Mammalia > Artiodactyla > Balaenopteridae > Balaenoptera > Balaenoptera musculus. The sequence goes on along the minus strand of NC_045800.1, from coordinate 69,741,596 downwards.
ACTCTGTTTCTTTTTCTTTCTCTGCCTTTCTATTCCTTTCTATATTTTGTCTCCATCTGTTTGAATCCTTGTCTTGCATTTACAGTAATATTCCTCTTATGAAACATTTGCATATGTGGATTTATTTCCATAAATTTGTCCTAAAACTGTAAGACTTTCAGTTCACATTTTATATAAGCTGCAGTCAGCATTCGTATGAATTTGCAATCACTCAATGGAGATAATTTTAAAAGACATACCGGGAGTTGGGAAAAGCGGGAGGGAAACCAGATGGCAAAGCAGGAGCAGGGTAAGCGCCAGGAAGCTGAGCCAAGGTGCACCTGAGCCCGAGGGCAGCTCTCCTGCTTGTGAGTGGGAGGAGGGAGCTGGCGAGGTGAGAGAAACTGTTGGAGCTAGGGCTTGGGGTACGGCGACCTTCTGGTATGTTTACAGCCTGGAAGGATCATGGGGGCACTAAAGCTGTACAACCCGGAGCATGGATGGGAAATCTGAGAAATGCCAAGTCAGTTATAGGGTAAGATAAATAATTTATAAAAAAATTTACTCAAAATGTTTTCATCTCAAGGTTCAGGTAACTATGGAGACTGTTAGTGGTCTACTCAATGCTAGTCTCCTCTTCATCCTTAATAAACAGAACCTTCTCTTTGATCAGGGTGGCAGTGCACCAGCTGAAAACTGCATTACTCAGCATCCTCTGCAGTTAGGGGTGGACATGTGACTAATTCTGGCCAATGGGTATAGGGGAAGTTGCTGAGTGGGGGCTTCATGGAAAGTACCTTCAAAAGGGGGCTAACTCAGTCTGCAAGCTCCTTTTGCCACCTTGTAAATGTGGTAGGACCTTGAGGTTAGAATACATGTGCTGAGGATGGTGGAGAAAAAAATAGGAGGCCAAGACACTGATGGCATCATGGAGCCGCCATATCAGCCAGGGAATGCCTTCTTCTTCTTCTTCTTTTTTTTTAAAAAAAAGTGAGAGAACGGTTGAGTCTCTGTCAAAGATGAATATAATTTCTAATGGATGAGAGATTCTCTATCTCTTAGGCCATCTTAAGATGTGGGAAAGAGGGGGATTCCCTGGCGGTCCAGTGGTTGGGACCGCGTGCTCTCATTGCTGAGGGCCCAGTTCCATCCCTGGTCGGGAAACTAAAATCCTACAAGAAGCATAGTGTGGCCAAAAGAAAAAAAAAGACATGGGAAGGAGAAAGCTTCCACTCTGAGTCATAAAATCATAAAGACATTTAAACTTGACTAGGGGACCAGACACTGAAAAAGTGTTAATCTTTTACTTCCAGGTTAGAAATCTCTGTTTTTCTTTCAAATTATTTAAAAAAAAAAAAACAAAAACCCAGGGACTTCCCTGGTTGCCCAGTGGTCGGGACCGTGCTCCCAGGGCAGCGGGTCTGGGTTCAGTTCCTCGTCCGGGAACTAGATCTCACATGCTGCAACTAAGACCCGATGTAGCCAAATAAATAAATAAATAAACAAATATTTAAAAAATAACCAAATAATTGTTATAAGAAGAAATTCAAGCAAAACTAAACTGTACAAAATGAAAATAGTGAGAATATCTTTTTTTTAAAATTTCATCCTCTAGAGTAACCACTGTTAACTGGGTTCTGTATTTTTCAAAGAATCCTCCCCCCTCTTTGTATATAAAAACGTAAAGTAATTAAAAAATTATTCTTGACAAGCATGTTTTCTACAAGGAAAATAAATTTACAAGCCTCTTGAAGGGAGATCCTGATATTGAAAAACGATTGTGACAATCAATCAATAAAATTAACTTTATAATGAGTATTATTACTGTTTTAAGATATGTAAAATGTCATTGATAATCTCATTTTCCTGAGTGATTATTTCAAACCCAAGTTCCTCAGTGTCAGCAGATAGCCTGATTTTTTTTTTTTCCCCTCTTTTGAAGGTACTTCCCATGTGCCTTGGTGGGAGGTTACTGTTCCCAGAAGGGCAGGATTCTGGATAGGCAATAATTTGGGTTCTCTATTTTCTTCTGCTCTGTGAAATAAGACTGTATTGTATTTGACTTGTACCCTCCAAATCTAGCATGGGACCTAGTATATGATACTGTATGCTTCTGCCAGTAAGTGTTCTCATTCAGAAAAGGAGTGCTCTGAGGAGGACCAGAGGGAGGTAGAGGAGCAGGAAAAGTTCCAGTTATTGTTCTGAGGCAGGAGTGGTCATAGCCTGTTTGAAGGGACAGTGAGAAGGTAAGATTCATACGGGGGGTAAATCTTTCTGAATTTCCTTTTTGTGGCCAACTATATATATATAGATATAGATATATGTACACACACACACACACACACACACACACATACATGAGAAACTATACATGTGCAGAGGGCTCTTTGCAGATCAGATTATCTCTTTACCTTCAGTTTTCAGTTTCCAATTACATCAGGTCATCTGGTAGTTGATTATTGGTCTATTTTTATGTTCCTTGGAACAGCTATACTTCTACTCTCCATCCCCTGCCTTCAGGGCACATTCTTAATTCTTACCTAGCTTTTTACTCAGCAATTGTTCAATAAATGCTGTACAACAGTAAGGTACCATCCATGCTTCTATGGTATACTTTGATTTTTAAAAATGTACCTTAACACAAAGTTTTTAGAGCAGACCATATAGGTGTGCTTCCATCTTTCAAGATCTAGGAGGTTAATTTCAAGCTGGATAGCATTTTTTAGTTTTTCATTAATGAGTTCAATCCCTTTTCTATTTTTTAAAATAAATTTATTTTATTTATTTTTATTTTTCGCTGTGTTGGGTCTTCGTTGCTGCACGTGGGCTTTCTCTAGTTGCGGCGAGTGGGGGCTTCTCTTGGTTGTGGTGCGCAGGCTTCTCATTGCAGTGGTTCCTCTTGTTGCGGAGCACGGGCTCTTGGCATGAGGGCTTCAGTAGTGGTGGGGCGAGGGCTCAGTAGTTGTGGCTCGTGGGCTCTAGAGCACAGGCTCAGTAGTTGTGGTGCATGGGCTTAGTTGCTCTGTGGCATGTGGGATCTTCCCGGACCAGGGCTCAAACCCGTGCCCCCTGCGTTGGCAGGCGGATTCTTAACCACTGCACCGCCAGGGAAGCCCCCTCAATCCCTTTTTATTTTTTATATTTAAAAAAATTTATTTATTTATTTTTGGCTGTGTTGGGTCTTTGTTGCTGTGCACGGGCTTTCTCTAGCTGCGGTGAGCGGGGTCTACTCTTCGTTGCGGTGCGCAGGCTTCTCATTGTCGTGGCTTCTCTTGTTGCGGAGCACAGGCTCTAGGCGTGCAGGCTTCAGTAGTTGTGGCACGTGGGCTCAGTAGTTGTGGCTTGTGGGCTCTAGAGCGCAGGCTCAGTAGTTGTGGCGCACGGGCTTAGTCGCTCTGCGGCATGTGGGATCTTCCCGGGCCAGGGCTCGAACCCGTGTCCCCTGCATTGGCAGGTGGATTCTTAACCACTGTGCCACCAGGGAAGCCCCTCAATCCCTTTTTAAACTGATGAACTTTTCATATTTCTTGGTTTCTGTGGGTTCATGCTGAGTTAAATGAAATTTCATGCCACCACTCATTCAACTATTTTACTTTTCCATTTTTACTTAATGTAGCAGAAAAAGCACTGAAGTTTTCAGTCATGAAAACCTGAAACACTAAAGGATATTTGATATTCATGGTTTGAATTTCATGATTTAAGAGGAAATTCTTCCCTAATGAAAATGGTCCAGAATGGGCTCCTTGAAAATGTAGCAATGGAACCACTTCTGGATGTATTCAGGAAGCTGCTACATTCCATTTGTAGATTTATATTCAACATTTTAATTTAGTATTTAAGAGATGGTTTAGGGGTATCATCATCTCTCTGTGTTTATCTTTTTATTTTTTAAATTTTTATTGGAGCAGTTTATCTTTGCTGAAAAGAAAGTTGAGGACTTCCTGGTTGGGATGACCAAATATATAATGAAAGCAATTCTCTCCAGCAAGTGGCTCCCAGAGGCCATCTCTTGAGAAGAATAAAAGCAAAAGCTGTCGGAGGGATTCTCTATCATAAATGCTTTCAAATAGGAGAAGAAACAGAGAAGAAACAGAGAAGACCATGACTCCAGCCTTGTGCTGGATTATCTGTTGTCAACTTGGAATCAGCTTCAAACCCCTTGTATGATCTCTCTTTTAGGGCAGAAACCTGAGTTTCCCTGAATCCTCTTCCCTCTTCTGACCCTGAAGCTGGGTTAGGGTCCACCAATGAGGGGAGATGGGAAGGTTGGGGAGGAGAGGCCATTACTCTCTTAGGAGGTGCTGAGGGGAGATAAAGACATGGCATTTGAAGCAACTTCTTAGCGAGCTTCTTATAAGACATTCAAGTCTATGCTATAAGCACAGGTTTTTTTTTTTAACATCTTTGTTGGAGTATAATTGCTTTACAATGGTGTGTTAGTTTCTGCTGTATAACACAGTGAATCATCTATACGTATACATATATCCCCATATCCCCTCCCTCTTGTGTCTCCCTCCCACCCTCCCTATCCCACCCCTCTAGGTGGTCACAAAGCACCGAGCTGATCTCCCTGTGCTATGCAGCTGCTTCCCACTAGCTATCTATTTTACATTTGGTAGTGTATATATGTCCATGCCACTCGCTCACTTCATCCCAGCTTACCCTTCCCCCTCCCGGTGTCCTCAAGTCCATTCTCTATGTCTGCTTCTTCATTCCTGCCCTGCCCCTACGTTCTTCAGAACCATTTTTTTTTTTTAGATTCCATATATATGTGTTAGCATACGGTATTTGTTTTTCTCTTTCTGACTTACTTCACTCTGTATGACAGACTCTGGGTCCATCCACCTCACTACAAATAACTCAGTTTCGTTCCTTTTTATGGCTGAGTAATATTCCATTGTATATATGTGCCACATCTTCTTTATCCACTCATCTGTTGATGGACACTTAGGTTGCTTCCATGTAAGCACAGGTTTTTTAGCAGTGAATTTCCTGAGTTTCACTTCCCCAGCTCTTCTAGCTACCTCTAATTCCTTGTGTTAAACCCTCCATACTTGGAGTATGTAGAGTGGTTACTGTTTTCCAGATTTGACCCTGACTGATATGCTTTTCATGCTGGTTACCTCAGTTTTGTCTGAGTATCAGGCTTCCCCACTTCCCCAACATTTGTCCACAAGGGCGTTAGAATTCTCCAGGATGATGGCAGAATTTAGAGGAGATTCAAGAGCTAATACCTAAAGTTGCTCATGAAAATGGAAGAATGAATAGGAAATCAGGAGATGGCAGCTCGAGCAGGACCAGAGGGTGGTGTGGGGCTGTAGAGAAAATATTTTTATGTTTCCGTATGGTTAAGGCTTTCTGAGCAAAGAAACCTGGGATTGGGGTCACAGGACAAGTCTTGTATTTAAAGGGTGGTTAGACAGTAAGAGACCATCCTGAGAAGTTTACCTCCCAAGGTAAATGCTTACATTTCAGAAGAGGAATGAAACCTAGTATCATGGAGACGTTGAAGAGATTGTTAATTTGTAGATGCTTGGCTTCTTCCTGGAGACATTTATTTATATTCCAAAGGACCAGAACTCAGGAGTCATTCCCTTCTCTTCCCAAGGTTCATTTGTTTGCACTGGGGAGAAAAGTTTTTTCTCTCTCACAGGGGAAAGGGGACAGCTGCCCTCATCCTAGATAAGCTCGCAGCTTCATGTTTTGGGTCCCTTCCCTATAGTATAGATCCTGGTATAGGTAGGCTGACCTCTGGTTCTCATCGCATAGCCGCAAAGGAAAGAATTGAGCCAGAGGAGAACTGATGTGGTTATTGCTGTAAGTAATAGTACCTCTGCTCTAGAAAACTCGTGTATACTTTTAGGATAATGTGAATAAATATAGATGCTGAAACCTAATCCGGTGCTAGAATCAGATGGTTTGAGCTTCAAGGGTGGTGGTGGAGTTTTGAAGGTCAAATCAGAACAACTTGGAGAAAGTCCCCAGGGAGATTGCCCAGGCTGACCCCAGGGATTGAGGAGCATGATGGGGATGAGCAGCCTCTCCTTGAGGGCTGCGAGAGAATTTTGTGCAATCACCTCAGCTCCAATGGAAGAAGTCTTACTGAATGAGAGGCTTCAGGCTTCAAATGGAGTTTATTCTCACATTTACGGGGAGGCAGCACGCATAGTGGTAATAATTAGGCAATTTGGATTAGAAATGCAACTCTACCCATTATTCATTTAGGCAATGCTTATTGAGCATCAATTATGTACAAGGCTGTTCTACTGAGGAGAGGGATGATCTCTGCACTTGTGGAGTTTACAGTCTACTGCAAAAACCAGACCGAATATAAGCAAACAGAGGAGTAAGTATATACTTACAAACTATAATAAATGTGTTGAAGGAAAATAATAGGGTACTGTGAGAGAAAATAGAGATGACCAACTTTAGACTGAGTGGCCAGGGAAGGCTGCTCTGAGACGGTAGCAGTTAAGCTAAGTTCTGAAGGATGGGAAGGAGCTGAGAGCGTGAGAAAAGGGAGTGTGAGCTTCCCAGGTAGAGTACCTTCATTTACTAGCTGGCATGCAGCCCCTCAGAGGTGTGTTTGAGTGAGGTATTTAACAATTGGGGGCATTTCTACACTGGGTTTTCATCTGTGTAAAGGAGATAATAACACCTACCTCCTAGGCAGGAAGTTCTGCTGTCCAAGAGAGATTGGTCTAGAAATGACCACCTTCCCCCAACTTCATGATCCAGGTGAACTCTGTTTCTTATCTGAAGGCAAGTGACCGACCATCGTATTTCAGGAGGGGAGTATATACTGTTAGGGAAGTTTGTTTGGAGGTAAGGGAAAGTGGATACAGATGAGTTCTGTTGCTATGCAAGATCTTGGTTTCTGATAATGCCTTCTTCCTTTAGAAGAAAAATTTCAGTATAGAAATTTCAGCCTTAGTACAAATGTCAGTGAGAGAGAATTTTCGGAGGCTGGAGGCTCTTCTCTGGGTCCCTCACAGTGCATATGACTATCAGTTTCACTTACGCCTAAGGCTGCTTTGACTTGGGCTTCTGGGGCCATCTCCTTTGACATATCTGACTTCTACGCAAGCAGGCAGGCAAGCATAACCTGGGGAGGCTTGGAATGGAAGAGGGGTAATTAGTGATGATAGCAGAGGGATGGAGTTACAGGACCTTCCTCATCTCTGTATTTATTTCTAGAACTCTTTCACTCAAGAGTTGCTGTGAATGCATTTCTTTTCCTCACAATAAAGCAGATGTGGAGTGGGACTGAGGATTATAGCAATTGATTTTAAGGGTCTAGGCAAGGCTGGAATCAGAGGGAATTCCTGCTGTGATGTATACATTGATGCATCAGGAAGTAACTTGGCGTTTGTAATGACTTCTTAACTATAATACTACAGATGGTACCGTATTGGAGTTACAGGTCCCTGGGAAGTGTATTTGTTTCCTGTTTTGCTCAGAGAAATAATGTCCCTAATGATCATGATACAATCCATAAATCTAACTTTGAAAGGATTAGATACTGGCTATTATAATTTCATTGCTGATGGTTATTTTGATGAAGAAGGATCTCTCAGTAGGGGGAATGGGAAGCAATAATAACTCCCCTGGCCAGAATCATTCATTTACTGAATGCTTATGAAAAGATTTCCTAGATACACCTCACATTCTCTTTGGCAGTTTTCCCCGTTGCTTCTTCCCCTTATCTTCTCTGAGTTCTTGGAGATTCAAATACATCACCTCTAAAATTGTGATTTGCTTCCCAGAATATAAAGCTTTAAAAATTTCCACTTCGGGGCTTCCCTGGTGGCGCAGTGGTTGAGAGTCTGCCTGCCAATGCAGGGGACACGGGTTCGAGCCCTGATCTGGGAAGATCCCACATGACGCGGAGTGACTAAGCCCGTGAGCCACAACTACTGAGCCTGCGCGTCTGGAGCCTGTGCTCCGCAACAAGAGAGGCCGCGATAGTGAGAGGCCCGCGCACCGCGATGAAGAGTGGCCCCCACTTGCCGCAACTGGAGGAAGCCCTCGCACAGAAACGAAGACCCGACACAGCCAAAAATAAAATATAAATAAATAAATTTAAAAAAAAGGCGTCTATAAGTACCTTTTAAAAGACAACTGTAACTAATAGTTTGGTATACTCCTCTCATTTGCATACACATATATATCATTATTATTGATAACAATTGTAAACAAACAAACAAACAAAATTTCCACTTCTTCTGAGAAGGATGTAGACCTGTCCCCCTTCTATGTTCATTCTAGCTTGGTATCTGCCCTTGTTGAGAGAAGTCAGAGAAGACCAGATTGGAAGTTACACTCTGTGAGTTAGAGCCTTCCACCAGTCACAACTCAGTCTTAATATTTTAAGCATGTTGGTAAATACTTACTTCCATTTCCCTCCCAGACATGATTAATGGCTCCTTCCTCTGTGCCCCCATCAAACTTAGTCCATCATTCATTCAGTAAACATTTACTAAGATTGAGCTATATGCCACTAATGTGATAGTCATTTGGTATACCATGGTGAACAAAACACGGTCTCTCTCCCTCTCCCTCCTTCTCCTCTTTCCTTGCTTCCCTTCCCTCCCCTCAGTCACAGAGCCCGGTGGGACTGCTGGTACAGGCTCAGCCCTGTGTGATGTGGGACTCCTCTGCTGGCCAGCTTTCCCTTGAGGACTCCCCATCAGCATGGCTCGAACTTTTAGATTTGTCTGCAGTCTGAGACTCTTCACAACTCATCCTCTTTCCTATCCTTTCATAGGTGCCAGACCTGCATCAAAGTCTGAAGTCTCTCCCTGCCTACTCCTGCTTCCCCACCTTTACCCTTCACAGGCATTTTCCCCAAAAAGTCTCTTGCACGTCTACTCCCATCTCAGGTCTGCTTCCCTGAGATCAACAGATTTAATGCTGAAGAGTGGAAATGAAGGTGGAGAGGATTAAGAGGGCCAGAAGAAGAGGGTGAAGGGTTTTTTTTTGTTTTTTTGTTTTTTTTAAATGTAGCCGCACTGACCACAAAGAGCTGCCTTTATTTATTTATATATTTATTTTTGGCTGTGTTGGGTCTTCATTTCTGTGCGAGGGCTTCCTCTAGTTGCGGCAAGCGGGGGCCAGTCTTCATCGCGGTGCGTGGGCCTCTCACTATCGCAGTCTCTCTTGTTGTGGAGCACAGGCTCCAGACGCGCAGGCTCAGTAGTTGTGGCTCATGGGCCTAGTTGCTCTGCGGCATGTGGGATCTTCCCAGACCGGGGCTCGAACCCGTGTCCCCTGCATTGGCAGGCGGATTCTCAACCACTGCGCCACCAGGGAAGCCCGTGGATGAAGGGTTTTATCTGCTAGGTAAAGCCTTTGGATGTTGCTCTCAGGTCAGTGGAAACCTATGGACAGATTTTAAACAGATGAGTGACAAGTTTTAGAACAGTTATTCGTGGGACTTCCCTGGGGGTCCAGTGGTTAAGACTCCATGCTTCCACTTCAGGGGATGTGGTTTTGATCCCTGGTTAGGGAACTAAGATCCCACATGCTGTGTGGCACAGCTGAAGAAAGAAAAATTATTCTTTTTTTGTTTTTCAAGTTTCAGATTATTAATCAGTGTAATTCCCAACACAATACACCAACACGATTTCGTGCCTTTGGAGGGGCAGTATTTCCTGGTCACATGGAAAATTGTGCAGATGGCTTCTGGAAGACCTTCATTCTAAGCAGCTTTATAGTGAAACATTTCATTTAGAAGTCTGGACCCTCTTCTTCAGTTTGCTGTCATCTACATTCACTTGCATTGATCACTGGGACCTAGTTTGTTCCAGAGTTCTGGGTTATTCTTTCTGTCCCAGCTGACATCTGGATTGAACAATGCCAGGCGCAAGACATACGGTGCTGCTCCAGTAAACACGAAGAGGGGGATCAAGCTAAGATGCTTCTTGGCCTGACCGATGATCTGGTGGAGCATGGTTGCCACAGAGGCCTTGAGTCCAGACAGAGAAAAACAAATCTGCGAGGCCTGGGACTAAGCAGTCTCCCCACCGAGGGGGAGTGGATGTCCCTAGAAAAATTATTCTTGTTGCAGGGTGAGAATGAACTGGAGGGGCGCAGGATGGGAGGCGTGTGCAGACTGTAGTCACCCCGACAAGCAGTGATGATGGCCCAGATGGTAGTTCATTATATGAACTCTGTCTGTCCTGGGAGATTCTGAACAACCTGATGGCCAGGACTCAGTCTTACTGGCCTTGCTGCCCTGGCACAGTGGTAGCTAGTCAACACCTGTTTGCCGAGAATATCTAACTGTTTTTCTCTCTATACAAATATATTTTAACAGTTTTTATCTGTTTATGCATGTATGTTAGCCTAAAATCAATTGCTTTTCTTATACTGAGCTGTCAGCCTAAGCTGTGAGGCATTTTAGTAAATTATCTGTGATCACTGTTCTTTGCAATTCTGGTTAACTCTATCATAGGATCTACACTGTTTTGGTACCAGCTCTGAGAGAAAAAAATGTTAGCTATAATTTTCCATCTGAAAAGTCAATTTCAGTTTTGCTCTGTCAGGTATTTCCATAAGGAGTTTATTTGTATATTCAGCCATTCATTTTGGTTTTAATGACAATTAGATGCTAAAATGGCAAGGAGAAGGATTTGGTAAGAAAATTTGTTAAAATCGCATTTATTCTAGTAATAGATACCTTTGAATACTTACACGAGCACAGTGACAGGTTTCTTTTGTGTGTGTATATCATGTCATATCACCTACCATATTCTATCTATCTATGTACCTATCCCTTAAAAATATGTAGGAGCCGTCTAGATACAAAGGAAGCTGTGATTAATGTGATTATCGATATGTATGTTCCTATTACCATTTTCTTAATTGTTTTGGGTTTGTTTTTGTAGGTCTTTTTTCTTCCTTTCCTCTTTTGTTCCCTTCTCTTATGGTTTGATGACCATCTTTAGTGTCGTGTTTGGGTTGCTTTTTTGTGTGTGTATCTGTTGTAGTTTTTTGGTTTGCATTGGAAGCTGTGATTAACATTTACATTCATTTAAAAGTCTGGAAAATCTTATTGTGGGTAGCTAATGGAAACTTTTCCCAGTGATTAAGGATACATGTACTACACTTACTATTTTCCTCCTTTATTTTGATCTTGATTACTTTCTCTCAAAATTACACCCCCCTCCATACCATGAACCACTTCTTGCTGTTCAGAAGTAAGTCTGGAATAGCTCTCATTGTCTAGTCTATATTTGTTGGTCAGATTGAAGTCCAGTAGCTTGTTTCCATTGCTTATTCTGTCTCCAGAGGGATTGAGTTGTCATTGGGCACGTCTAGAATTTATTAGAATCTCTGCTTTTTATCATATTTTGACTTCAGGCAGAAGGTAGGCTTATTATTGTCTTGTTTTGCTTACTGTGGCATCATGTGCTTTAATTTTGTTTCTCTAGCTTGACCTTTAGGTGTGTAGGGAACACACCTGTGCTCTTCTGTATCCCAGCAGTACCCTAGACAATGCTGAGTGAAACAGATTCTTACTTCTCTTTGTACTTAGTATTATTTTCACTTAACTTTGGAATTATTACTGTTTTCATAGAACCATAAACTATTAGACATGAAAGAGATCTTTGAGCTCCTTTTAGTCTGTTTCCCGTTTATAGATGATGAAACTGAGGCTCAGAGAGGTCTCATGGCTTGCCTACAAGGTCATGGTTGTATTAGTGCAGTGTTTTCATCTGGACAGGGCTAACTGCTGAAAAAACCACTCTTATAATCCTCAGTGGCTTATAAGAAACAATAAAGGTTTATTGGTTACTCACATGATAGTCTACGTGGGTCCTTGGGAATGGGGTTCACGTGTTCCATGCAGTCATTTAGAGACTCAGCGTTTCTACTATCTTATAGGGTCTCAGAAAGTGGATCCTTTGCATCTAGCTAGTAGGTAAGGAAAGAGAGAGACAGCATGGAAAAGGCTCACTTGCTCTCAAGTGCCTCAGACCCAAAGTGATACATCACCTCCACGCATATGCTGTTGGTGAGAATTAGCCATGTGGCCCCATCTAGATGCAAAGTAGGCTGGGAAATGTAGCTTAACTATGTATCAGGAAGAGAAGACAGGTTTGGTGAACATCTAGCCAGTCTCAGCCGTATTTAGTCTGTCCATAGAGCAGCGGTTTTCAATGTGTCAGCCCAGCAGCCGCCCCCGCTGTCACCCGAAGACTTGTTAGAAGTGCAGATTCTCAGGTCCCACCATACCTGCAGAATCAGAAACTCTGGATGAGTCTTGTGATTTATGCATGCTACAGTTTGAGAACCACTAACATATTCTATTAGACATAGTTCAGTTGTTGTTAACCCTGGCTGCATATTAGAATCACCTAAAGAAACCTAAAACAGAATAAAACAACATTTCTTGCACCCCACCCTGACCACTTAAGTCAGAATTTTTAGAAGGGGGACCCAGGCACTGGTATTTTAGGCTAAAGGCTACCCAGTTATTCTAAGTGTGGCCAGGGTCAGGAACTATTATCCTGGATGATAATATATATGTGTGTGTATATATATATTTTTTATTGTGTAGTGTAGCATGCAGCTTACTACCTGTGTGACTTTGGATAAGTCAGTTAACTTCCCTGAACTTCTGTTTTTCTCATCAGTAAAACCGGGCATAATCCTAGAATCTACTTTACTGAGCTGTGAAGATTACAAGAAATTGTGTTTATAAAATGTTTGTATAACAGCTGGCACACAGTGAGTGCTCATGCATAAAAAATAAAATTTTTATCACATTTTGATTGCTCTGTTGAGAGAACTCTAGAGAGAAAATAGAGTTGCTAAATCAGAAGTCAGGAAAGTATTCATCACATCTTCCTACATTTTCAGGTTATTTTTTTTCTCTCTTTCTTATCTTCCTCCTACACGGAAAATTGGAGATTTGGATTTGTAACCAACTCACCATGTGGGATTGTTTATATTATTCTTTTCTTTCATTGGCGACATTCCTATTGCTCCCTATTAGACCTGTTTCAAGCACTGAATTTGGGCAGGACATTGATCTAGTATGTTAAGTGGAAACAAGGGAGTGAGACCTTTCACCATGAGAGCTGCTTGGAGACCAACCACACAGCGCCTGATTGGCAGCTGGACGGGAGGGAGGCCGGGTCATTGTTGAGTGACACCTCTGTAGTGCCTGAACAAATGTAGAGACACTTGTCTCTCTGTATTTGGTGTGCTGCTGGGAAAGAGAAAAAAATTATATGTCACGTGGTTTCTTTCACATGCAGTTTTCTGGAAAGGTGAAATTTTAGTAGAGTCTGGATCACCTACAAAAGCGCTCAGGACGTTCATCTATCTACTGTGGCCTTCTAGTGGCACAGCTTACTCCTGGAGAATTTTCAAGCAAAATAGCTCATTGACAGGGCAAAATAGCCAACTCATTTGTCCTTATCTTTTTTTGTGTGTGTGTCCTTATCTTAATGGAATTAAAATTAGATTCTATCTTTACTTAGAATTAAATGGTTTTTCTGGTGTATGTCTGCAAGCTTAGCTAAAATATTAGATAAAAGCTTATATTTCTTAGTGAAACTCTTCAACTTGTATTTGAAGTAACTGTGCTTTAAAAAAATGCTTTAGGTGACAGTTGTGGTGGATTAAAACTGGAAAAAAGACAGAAATTGGTACTACATTTGATAGAGAGTAGGTGAATCATGTTAAGGTTAATATTCTGACAGCAAAACACTTGCATTTAAACTTCTGAATGGATATGAATGGTTCAGTCTATTCAGACATCCTGGCAAGACTGAATTTAGGATCCTGGTAGGATGCTGGTTTGTGAGAAGCATAATTTTCAAGGAAGTAATCACAAAGCTGGATATTGACACCTTTGAGTTGAAATTTCAGACTCTCTCTGTGATATTATGTAAGTCACTCAGTTTCTCTCTCGATCTTGTTTACTGCCTGTAAAATATGATTCACTGTTTCTGTCACATATATCTCGTAGTTCTCACTGAAATACTTCCTATTTCAAAGACTAGGAAATGATTAAAAATATTTTTTTTGCCAAATAATAGTCGTTGAGAGGGCACGTAATGTTTCCCCAGAAAATTCTTTACTCTCTGTGCCTGTTAGAAAGGTGAGGGAGTCTTAGACCAGTTAGATACTGGGGCAATGTGAAGCATGAGTTCAGGGTAAGCCGTGAACCAAGTTCTACTACTGCAGTCAGACATCAGTGCTGTTCTTCGCTCGGCTTTGATCATTTCTGTGAGCAAGTGGGAAGTCTGACTTTTTCAGAAAGCCATTTTACTCTGTGGGTTCATTATTTTGGCTGACAAGTGGAGAGGTAAATTGACAGTGACTTCCCAGCTAAGAATACTGTGCATGTTTATCACCATAGGGAGCCGGAATTTTGTAAGTTAGCATGATGTCTTTTTAGCTTTCCTAAGGTTTCCAACTGCAAAATTCAATTTCTCTCAATGAAGAAAGGCTTTTAAAAGCTAGGGCGGTTCCTACTGGCCCTGACTGTGCCTGTGGAGGACGAACCCGTGTTAAACTGTCATCAAGGCTGCTTTAGCGTAATGGGGAAATTCTTCTTCTATCATCGCAAACATTGAGCCAGGAAGGACGAGGTGAAGGTCGTGGAGCCAGGTGACGGGGATACAAATGTTTAAGGCATCCCAGGGAGACAGTATAGCACTGCAGGAAAGGAGCTATGCTTGGGAGTAAGGTAGGCCTGGAGGGAATCCTGGCTCAGCACCCAGTACACGGGCAACTTCAGGAGCTGACGTAATTTTTTAAATCTAAATGAGCTCATCTGTAAAATGGGAGCATTATCACCTACCTTGTAGATTTGTTGGGAGGATCACATTAGGTAAAGTTTTCCAAATATTTGGCAACATCAAGGCCTGATGTGTAGCATGAGCTCACCCTTCTCAGGCAGCCCTCCTGCTGGTCTTTCCTTTCTGGTCCCATTTCTGAATGACAATGAGAAATCCCTGGTGTTCATTGCTCTAGGGAAGGATTTTGAATTGTCATTTACATTTTAGTATAATTTCAAGTCACTAACCTCCCTCTACCTCTGTATGAAGCAGGAGTCTGAACTTGGGTATATATATATATATATGGCTCATGTTACACCTCAGTCATTCCTAGAAAATGAGGTGGGGACTCCTTGGGAATCAACCGCATGAGAATCTGTGTTAGAACTCATCCC
Organism: Balaenoptera musculus; assembly: GCF_009873245.2. Lineage (NCBI taxonomy): Eukaryota > Metazoa > Chordata > Mammalia > Artiodactyla > Balaenopteridae > Balaenoptera > Balaenoptera musculus. Next base: position 69,726,424 of record NC_045800.1, on the reverse strand, counting down.
AAAAGTACTCAGAAATGAGGTGGCCAGATTTGTTCAAGGGCAGTACCCAGAAGCAGAGGAGAGAGCTGATTCTGAATACAGTACTATGTTAGTCCCTTAGGCCTGACGCTGTGCTACTCAGCACCCCCGATTCTGGTCCATGGCCCTTGGACAAACCTGAGGCCTGAGGTGGCTATCGTTGGGGGCTATGTATAAAATTCCCAAAGCAGTTTCATTACAATCTTGTTTGGATAATGAGGAAACAAGATGTTGGGCACTACTAATTTTGGTAATATTGACAGTAATGAGGAATGGTGCCTGTAGCTTTATAGTAATTTTCCAGTACTGGTATCAGCAGCAGTTTCAGTGCAGACATTAGCACTGTCAACATAAGGCGTTGTGTGCTTTGGACCAAATGATATTGGGCCTCTGCAGCAGTAGTGGTGCCTTTTGCAAGCTTTGGTAGTGGTGGTTTTGGTGGCTACAGGGCATTAAAGATAACCTCAAACTTTCTGCCACCAATCCCATTAAGAGGTGAAATTTATTCCCCTTTCCCTTGAACCTACTTTGGTCGGCATTGGTCTTATGACTTGCCTTGACCAATGTAACATGACAGTAATGATGCTTTGTAACTTCAGAGGCTGGGCTTTAGGAGATCTGCAACATCAAATTTTGCTGCTTTGGAACACTCCTTCTGGGAATTCAGTCCCCATGCTGTGAGAAAGCCCAAGGAGCCACATGAAAAGGAGGGCTGAGGCTCCCAGCTGACAACTAGCACCACTTCTCAGCCATGAGTGAAGTCATTTTGGACCAGGATTTCCCAACATCCCAGATGACACCAATGAAGCAAAACAAACAAACAAACAAAAACCCACTTGGTCAACTCATGGACTCGATGGAAGTAATATATTCTTGATGTTTTAAGCCATGAAAATTAGGGGTGGTTTGTTGTACAGCAATAGATTATCACACAATGCCTATTTGCAGTGCAAGAGATAGTGCCCTAGAGCTGGAATAGAAAAGGAGGAAAATATAAAAGCCCATGGAATAGTTAATAGGACTAGTTAAGAGAGCACACGAGAAGCCTTCAAAGGATTCCCAGAATTCCAAGGAAAAAACTGTTTTTGGGGAATGGAGATGAATTCCTCATTTATTGTATAAGCAGGAGATAGTAGTACCAACCTGTTAGTGGTGTGATGCAGATTAAGTGGAATAATGTATGTGAAATAATTAGTGCTCTTTTTGGCATAAATATACTCAGTAAGTAGCAGCCATTATCGTTACCCTCATTTTTTTTTTATATATCTTTATTGGAGTATAATTGCTTTACAATGTTGTGTTAGTTTCTGTTGTGCAACAAAGTGAATCAGCTATAAGTATACTTATATCCCCATATCCCCTTCCTCTTGAGCCTCCCTCCCATCCTCCCTATCCCTCCCCTCTCGGTCGTCACAAAGCATCGAGCTCCTCTCCCTGTGCTATGCAGCTGCTTCCCACTGGCCATCCATTTTACATTTGGTAGTGGTTAAATGTCAATGCTTCTCTCTCACTTCGTCCCAGCTTCCCATTCCCCACTGTGTCCTCAAGTCCATTCTCTACATCTGTGTCTTTATTCCTGCCCTGCCACTAGGTTCATCAGTATTGTTTTTTTAGATTCCATATATGTGCATTAGCATCCGGTATTTGTTTTTCTCTTTCTGACTTACTTCATTCTGTATGACAGACTCTAGGTCCATCCACCTCATTACAAAATACTCAATTTCGTTCCTTTTCATGGCTGAGTAATATTCCATTGTATATATGTGCCACATCTTCTTTATCTATTCATCTGTCGATGGACATTTAGGTTGCTTCCATGTCCTGGCAATTGTAAATAGTGCTGCAATGAACGTTGTGGTACAGGACTCTTTTTGAATTATGGTTTTCTCAGGGTATATGCCCAGTAGTGGGATTGCTGGGTAGTATGGTAGTTCTATTTTTAGTTTTTTAAGGAACCTCCATACTGTTCTCCATAGTGGCTGTATCAATTTACATTCCCACCAACAGTGCAAGAGGGTTCCCTTTTCTCCACACCCTCTCCAGCATTTATTGTTTGTAGATTTTTTGATGATGGCCATTCTGACCAGTCTGAGGTGATACCTCATGGTGGATTTGATTTGCATTTCTCTAATGATTAGTGATGTTGAGCATCCTTTCATGTGTTTGTTGGCAATCTGTATATCTTCTTTGGAGAAATGTCTATTTAGGTCTTCCGCCCATTTTTGGATTGGGTTGTTTGTTTTTTTGATATTGAACTGCATGAACTGCTTCTATATTTTGGAGATTAATCCTTTGTTAGTTGCTTCATTTGCAAATATTTTTTCCCATTCTGAGTGTTGTCTTTTTGTCTTGTTTATGGTTTCCTTTGCTATGCAAAAGCTTCGAAGTTTCATTAGGTCTGATTGGTTTATTTTTGATTTTATTTCCATTACTCTAGGAGGTGGGTCAAAAAAGATCTTGCTGTGATTTATGTCAAAGAGTGTTCTGCCTATGTTTTCCTCTAAGAGTTTGATAGTGTCTGGCCTTACATTTAGCTCTTTACTCCATTTTGAGTTTATTTTTGTGTATGGTGTTAGGAAGTGTTCTAATTTCACTCTTTTACATGTATTTGTCCAGTTTCCCAGCTCCACTTATTTTTTTTAATTAATTAAGTTATTTTATTTTTGGGCTGTGTTGGGTCTTCGTTTCTGTGCGAGGGCGTTCCCTCTAGTTGCGGCAGTGGGGGCCGCTCTTCATCGTGGTGCGCGGGCCTCTCACTATCGTGGCCTCTCTTGTTGTGGAGCACAGGCTCCAGATGCTCAGGCTCAGTAGTTGTGGCTCACGGGCCTAGTTGCTCCGCGATATGTGGGATCTTCCCAGACCAGGGCTCACACCCGTGTCCCCTGCATTAGCAGGCAGATTCTGAACCACTGCGCCACCAGGGAAGCCCAGCTCCACTTATTGAAGAGGCTGGTCTTTTTCTCCATTGTATATTCTTGCCTCCTTTGTCAAAGATAAGGTGACCGTATGTGCGTGGGTTTATCTCTGGGCTTTCTATCCTGTTCCACTTATATATATTTTTGTTTTTGTGCCAGTACCATACTGTCTTGATTACTGTAGCTTTGTAGTATAGCCTGGAGTCAGGGAGCCTGATTCCTCCAGCTCCGTTTTTCATTCTCAAGATTGCTTTGGATATTCAGGGTCTTTGTGTTTCCATACAAATAGTAAAATTTTTTGTTCTAGTTCTGTGAAAAATGCCATTGGTAGTTTGATAGGGATTGCACTGAATCTGTAGATTGCTTTGGGTAGTATAGTCATTTTCACAATGTTGATTCTTCCAATCCAAGAACATGGTATATCTTTCCATTTGTTTGTATTGTCTTTGATTTCTTTCATCAGTGTCTGATAGTTTTCTGCATACAGGTCTTTTGCCTCCTTAGGTAGGTCTGTTCCTAGGTATTTTATTCTTTCTGTTGCAGTGGTAAATGGGAGTGTTTCCTTGATTTCTCCTTCTGATTTTTCGTTTTTACTGTATAGGAATGCAAGAGATTTCTGTGCATTAATTTTGTATCCTGCCACTTTACCAAATTCATTGATTAGCTCTAGTAGTTTTCTGGTGGCATCTTTAGGATCTTCTATGTATATTATCATGTTATCTGCAAACAGTGACATTTTTACTTCTTCTTTTCCAATTTTGATACCTTTTATTTCTTTTTCTTCTCTTGTTGCCCTGACTAAAACTTCCAAAACTATGTTGAATAATAGTGGTGAGAGTGGGCACCTTTGTCTCATTCCTGATCTTAGAGGAAATGTTTTCAGTTTTTCACCATTAAGAATGATGTTGGCTGTGGGTTTATCATATATGGCTTTTATTATGTTGAGTTAGGTTCCCTCTATGCTAACTTTCTGGAGAGTTTTTTATCATAAATGGGTGTTGAATTTTGTCAGAAGCTTTTTCTGCATCTACTGAGATGATCATATGATTTTTATCCTTCAGTTTGTTAATATGGTGTATCACATTGTTTGATTTGCATATATTGAAGAATCCTTGCATTCCTGGGATAAACCCCACTTGACCATGGTGTATGATCCTTTTAATGTGCTGTTGGATTCTGTTTGCTAGTATTTTGTTGAGGATTTTTGCATCTATGTTCATCAGTGATATTGGCCTGTAATTTTCTTTTTTTGTGCCATCTTTGTCTGGTTTTTGGTACCAGGGTGATGGTGGCCTCATAGAATGAGTTTGGGAGTGTTTCTCCCTCTGCTATATTTTGGAAGAGTTTGAGAAGGATAGGTGTTAGCTCTTCTCCAAATGTTTGATAGAATTCGCCTGTGAAGCCACCTGCTCCTGGGCTTTTGGTTTTTGGAAGATTTTTAATCACAGTGTCAATTTCAGTGCTTGTGATTGGTCTGTTCATGTTTTCTATTTCTTCCTGGTTCAGTCTTGGAAGGTTGTACTTTTCTAAGAATTTGTCCATTTCTTCCAGGTTGTCCATTTTATTGGCATATAGTTGCTTGTAGTAATCTTTCACGATCCTTTGTATTCCTGCTGTGTCAGTTGTTACTTCTCCTTTCTCATTTCTAATTCTGTTGATTTGAGTCTTCTCCCTTTTTTTCCTAATGAAGCTAGCTAATGGTTTATCAATTTTGTTCATCTTCTCAAAGAACCAGCTTTTAGTTTTATTGATCTTTGCTATTGTTTCCTTCATTTATTTTTCATTTATTTCTGATCTGATCTTTATGATTTCTTTCCTTCTGCTAACTTTGGGTTTTTTTTTTTTGTTCTTCTTTCTCTAATTGCTTTAGGTGTAAGGTGAAGTTGTTTATTTGAGATGTTTCTTGTTTCTTGAGGTAGAATTGTATTGTTATAAACTTCCCTCTTAGAACTGCCTTTGGTGCATGCCATAGGTTTTGGGTCATCGTGTTTTCATTGTCATTTGTTTCTAGCTATTTTTTGATTTCCTCAGTGATTTCTTGGTTGTTTAGTAGCGTATTGTTTAGCCTCCATGTGTTTGTATTTTTTAAAGATTTTTTCCTGTAATTGATATCTAGGCTCATAGCATTGTGGTTAGAAAAGATGCTTGATACGATTTCAATTTTCTTAAATTTACCAAGGCTTGATTTGTGACCCAAGATGTGATCTATCCTGGAGAATGTTCTGTGTGCAGTTGAGAAGAAAGTGTATTCTGTTGTTTTTGGATGGAATGTCCTATAAATATCAATTAAGTCCATCTGGTCTAATGTGTCATTTAAAGCTTGTGTTTCCTTATTTATTTTCTGTTTGGTTGATCTGTCCACTGGTGTAAGTGGGGTGTTAAAGTCACATACTATTATTGTGTTACTGTTGATTTCCCCTTTTATGACTGTTAGCATTTGCCTTATGTATTGAGGTGCTCCTATGTTGGGTGCATAGATATTTACAATTGTTATATCTTCTTCTTGGATTGATGCCTTGATCGTTATGTAGTGTCCTTCCTTGTCTCTTGTAAGTCTTTATTTTAAAGTATATTTGGTCTAATATGAGTATTGCTACTCCACCTTTCTTTTGATTTCCATTTGCATGGAATATCTTTTTCCATCCCCTCACTTTCATTCTGTTTGTGTCCCTAGGTCTGAAGTCAGTCTTTTGTAGACAGCATATATATGGGTCTTGTTTTTGTATCCATTCAGCCAGTCTGTGTCTTTTGGTTGGGGCATTTAATCCCTTTACATTTAAGGTAATTATTGATATGTATGTTCCTATTACTGTTTTCTTAATTGTTTGGGTTTTTAAAAAATTTTTTATTTATTTTATTTTTAGCTGTGTTGGGTCTTCGTTGCTGCGCGTGGGCTTTCTCTAGTTGCGGTGAGTGGGGTGCTACTCTTCATTGTGGTGCGCAGGCTTCTCATTGTGGTGGCTTCTCTTGTTGAGGAGCACGGGCTCTAGGCAAGCAGGCTTCAGTAGTTGTGGCACATGGGCTCAGTAGTTGTGGCTCACAGGCTCTAGAGCGCAGGCTCAGTAGTTCTGGATCACGGGCTTAGTTGCTCCGCGGCATGTGGGATCTTCCTGGACCAGGGCTCGAACCTCTGTCCCCTGCCTTGGCAGGTGGATTCTTAACGACTGTGGCCACAGGGAAGCCCCTTGGGTTTGTTTTTTGTAATTCTTTCCTGCTCTGTGTTTCCTGCCTAGAGAAGTTCCTTTAGCAATTTGGTTGTAGAGCTGGTTTGGTGGTGCTGAATTCTCTTAACTTTTGCTTGTCTGTAAAGCATTTGAATTCTCCGTTGAATCTGAATGAGATCCTTGTCGGGTAGAGTAATTTTGGTTGAGGTTTTTTCCCCTTTCATCACTTTAAATATATCCTGCCACTCCCTTCGGCCTGTAGAGTTTCTGCTGAAAGATCAGCTGTTACATTATGGGATCCCCTTGTATGTTATTTGTTGCTTTTCCTTTGCTGCTTTTAATATTTTTTTCTTTGTTTTAATTTTGTTCGTTTGATTAATATTTGTCTCGGCGTGTTTCTCCTTGGATTTATCCGTATGGGACTCTCTGCACTTCCTGGACTTGATTGACTATTTCCTTTCCCATGTTGGGGAAGTTTTCAACTATTCAATCTCTTCAATATTTCTCAGACCCTTCTTTTTTTTTTCTTCTTCTTCTGGGACCCTGTAATTCGAATGGTTGGTCTGCTTAATGTTGTCCCAGAGGTCTCTGATGCTGTCCTCCATTCTTTTCATTCTTTTTTCCTTTATTCTGCTCTGTGGCAGTTATTTTTTCACCATTCTATCTTTTGGCTCACTTATCCGTTTCTTCTGCCTCGGTTATTCTATTGATTCCTTCTAGAGAATTTTTTAATTTCATTTTATTCTGTTGTTCATCATTGTTTGTTTGCTCTTTAGTTCTTCTAGGTCCTCATTAAACGTTTCTTGTATTTTCTCCATTCTATTTCCAAGATTTTGGATCATCTTTACTATCATTACTCTGAATTCTTTTTCAGGTAGTTTGCCTCTTTTCTCTTCATTTATTTGGTCTTATCGGTTTTTATGTTGCTCCTTTGCCTGTAAGATATTTCTCTGTCTTCTCATTTTGTCTAATTTACAGTGTTTGAGGTCTCCTTTCTCTAGGCTGAAGGTTCGTAGTTCCTCTTGCTTCTGTTCTTGGCCCCCAGTGGTGGGGTTGGTCCAGTGTCCTGTATAGGCTTCCTGATGGGAGGGACTGATGCCTGCGTGCTGGTGGGTGGAGCTGAGTCTTTTCCCTCTGATGAGCAGGGCCGTGTCAGGTGGTGTGTTTTGGGGTGTCTGTGAGCTTAGTAGGACTTTAGGTAGTCTTTGTGCTGATGGGTGCGTTTGTGTTCCTGTCTTGTTTGTTGTTTGGTGTGAGGCGTCCAGTGCTGGGAGCTGCTGGCACTTGGGTGGAGCCGGGTCTTGGATTCAGATAGAGGCCTCCATGAGAGCTCTTGGTGATTAATCTTCCTTGAGGCTGGGAATTCTCTAATGGTGCAGCATCCTGGACATAGTGCTCCCACTCCAGAGCCTCAGGCCCGACTTCTGGTGAGGCACCAAGACCCTGCAAGTAGTTCGTTCCAGCAGTAAAGAGGAGTTAAAAAAAAAAAAAAGACTAACAAAACCCCAGACAAATAGTAAAAAGTAAAATCAAACAAACAGAAAGAAGGAGACATGCACACACACAAAAGAAACAAAAACAGAACCAAATAAATCAAATAGCCAGAGAACAACCAGACAAACAAAAGAACCCAAGAACAAAATCAAACAGTGAAGAAGAAAGCTGACAAAAACCCAAAACCAAAAAACAAAACCAAAGCAGAGTACCAATTGAAGAATGAAGCAAAGAAACAAAACAAACTGATAAAAATGATATTAAAAAAAAAGAGCGAGAAAGGGGAAAGAAGACAGAACAATAGAAAAGCAATGTAGAAAGAGAAATATAAAAAAAAAGAAAATATATTAAAGAAAAAAAAAAGATAAACCAAACTCCAGGGAAATGGTAAAAACAAAATCAAACAAACAAAAATAGAAACAAGGAAACACACACACACACACACACACACATAAAAGAAACAAAAACAGAACCAAATAAAATAAAAAGCAAGAGAACCACCAGACAAATAAAAGAACTCAAAAATGAAATCAAACAATTAGGATTAAAACTAACAAAAACACATAACCTAAAAACAAAACCAAAGCAGTGTGCCACCTGAAGAATAAAGCAAGGAAACAGAACAAACCTATAAAAATGATTTTTAAAAAATAATAAAATAAAATAAAAGGAAAAAACACAGGACAACAGAAAGCAAATTAGAAATGGAAATATTAAAAAAAAAGAAAAAAAAGAAAAATATATTAAAGAAAAAGAGGAAAACTAAAAATAAGGGAAAAGAGCACAGAACAACATAAAAGCAAAGTAAAAATAGAAATGTATAAAAAAAATAAAAATAAAATACGTTATAAACACAGAGATCCAAAATACTAAAAAAAAAAAACACAAAAAAACCCACAAAAAAGCAACAAACAAAAAAGAGAAAGAAAAAGAAACCAAAAAAAATTTAATTAAATTAATAGTAATAATTATGTTTCCCTGGGGTCTCCGATGTAACTGTCCTTGCACACACCGTGAGCCACAGCCCACCTCTGCCTCCCCAAGAGGCTCTCCTCTGCCTCTGGGCTGGTCTCTGGACCTACCGTGGGCCCTTTGGGGACCACTGAGACTCTGATAGGGCCCAATTCCTGCATGTGCTTGCCCCCAAAGTCCACAGCTGCTAGAGCTAGACCGTTTTCATTTGTGGGAACACTCATTGTCTACTCAGATATTTCACAGATGCAGGGTCTACCTAGCTGATTGTGGGGATTTAATCTGCAGCTTGTACAGCTGATGGAAAGATTTTCGATCTCCTTCCTTAGTTGCCCCATCCGTGGGGTTCAGCTTTGGTTTTATCCCCACCTCTGCGTGTGGTCCACCCACAGGAGTCTGGTCCTGAGGCTGCCTTGGATCTGCCCCTGTGAGGACCGGGCGCAGAGGTGGTATGACTGCTTGGATCACGGGAGCCCTGGTGGTACCCAAAGCACAGGGAAGCCTGCGGCCACGGCCACAAGCGGTATGGCCCTAGTGAGGGCCTTTTCTGGTGCCCAGCATAAGGCACGTGAGGGCCATCCCTGGCGGGTGTTTTTCTGGCACCCGGCAGCAGGCGTGCAAGGGGCAGCCCTGAGAGGGCTTTTTTTTTTATTGCCTTGCAGCCGACGTATGAGGGCCAGCTCTGAGGGAGCTTTTTTTATTGCTCGGCAGCTGGTGCACAAGAGCCAGCCCTGAGCGGGCTTCTTATATTGTCGTTGGCAGGCGCCAGCATGTGGGGAGAGAGAGGCTGCAATAGCGGCTCCTCCCCCTGCGTGTGACTCAGCAATAGTGCGTGCTTCCATGGCAGTCCCGTCTTCCTCCATAAGCATTCCCTGCTGCAGATTTCCTCCCTCCTGTCCCCTCAGTCCGTCTCCCCACAGCCAACAGCAGTTCTCACTCTGGGCCCGTTCTCCAGTCCCCATGCACCAGCTCCCAGCCTCCTTGCACACCTGTGAACACATGTCCCAGTCTAGGGCACAAAGGGCCGAGATACGGACCGGACCGTCTGTGCATTTCTCATTCTGTCCCGTCTGCCACAGATCGGCCACTTCACCCTCTTCTGACAGCCTCAAATGCTTCCCTCCTGTCCCAATCGATTTCCCTGTGGAGACGGGGTTTCCCCGTATTTGGGAATCTCTCCTCTGCTTCAGCTCCCCCAACCTGGGGTGCAGGTCCCATCCTGCTTCTTCTCCTCCTCCTCCTTCTCCTTTCTTTTTTTCTGTCCTACCCAGTTATGCAGGGATCTTTATAGTCTTTTCTGGTGTCCAAGGTCTTCTGCTAGTTTTCAGCTGGTGTTCTGTGAGAATTGTTACATCTATAGATGTATTCCTGATGCATTCGTGGAGAGAGATGAACTCCATTTCCACCTCCTCCTTCACCACCTTAAATCCCCAATCCCCTCATCTTATCTGAAGCTGGCCCACTAATTTGATGCTCAACAGAAAACAGCCACATTAATTGTATATCCATCTTATTTCCACAGCTAGATGGAAATTCTCTTAAGGGAAGAGACTGCAGCTTATATTTCTTTGTGTGATGTAGGCTTTGAATAAATATTTGTTGGTTGATTAGCTAGAAATAGGACAGACTATATCACATTTTTTTTAGGATTCTAGTCTCATTCACGTTAGACCCCCGTGTCAGTTTGTAACCTTAGCTAAATTTCTAAGGCTGAAAGATAGAAACTGATTGGACTTCAACTGACATGGGCACTTATTGGAAGGGTGGGTGTCTCATGCATGTATATTTCAGGTGGTAATAAAAAGCCAGGTGCTCTGTTGCCAAGGAGATTTGTCTATTTGATTGTGCTTAGCTGAATCAGCTACACACCTGTTATGAACTCAGGTTGCCTATCTCTGGAGATACGGATAGCTTCATTCAGTCAAGGTCAGGTACCAAAACAGACCCTTAGTTGCTGGCAGAATAGCTACATCAGTGCTTGTGGAGCTGAATCCTTATAAGTTGCTATGAAGCTATGGTAGCATGTGATTGGCCCTTTTAAGCACTGCCCTTTACTGATTGGCTGTTACCACCTCTGCCATACATGTGAGTAGTCACTAAGGTTTCCTCAGCCAATCAATGCAATGGGTTCCCAGAACTGTTCTGCTGTCAGTCAGCTGGGGGAGTGTGTAGTCTTGGTCCATTATGGCAACAGCAGGGTGTGTGTGTGTGCGTGTATACATTTGTGAGTGGCAAGTGTTAAGCATAACAAGGCTCTATGACCAATACAGCCCACTCTAATTTCTTTTAGAGTCTGGCCACGTGTATCTATTCATAGGAAATTAGATTCAGTGTGTGGGGCAGCTGGAATTTTATCATTTAAGGGAGACACAATAAATGATTTTTTTAACATCTTTATTGGAGTATAATTGCTTTACAATGGTGTGTTAGTTTCTGCTTTATAACAAAGTGAATCAGCTATACATATACATATATCCCCATATCTCCTCCCTCTTGCGTCTCCCTCCCACCCTCCCTATCCCACCCCTCTAGGTGGTCACAAAGCACCAAGCTGATCTCCCTGTGCTATGTGGCTGCTTCCCACTAGCTAGCTATTTTACATTTGGTAGTATATATAAGTCCATGCCACTCTCTCACTTCGTCCCAGCCTACCCTTCCTCCTCCCCGTGTCCTCAAGTCCGTTCTCTAGTAGGTCTGCATCTTTATTCCTGTCTTGCCCCTAGGTTCTTCATGACCATTTCTTTTTTTTTTTAGATTCCATATATATGTGTTAGCATACGATATTTGTTTTTCTCTTTCTGACTTACTTCACTCTGTATGACAGACTCTAGGTCCATCCACCTCACTACAAATAACTCAATTTCATTTCTTTTTATGGCTGAGTAATATTCCATTGTATATGTGTGCCACATCTTCTTTATCCATTCATCTGTCGATGGACACTTAGGTTGCTTCCATGTCCTGGCTATTGTAAATAGAGCTGCAATGAACATTGTGGTACATGACTCTTTTTGAATTATGATTTTCTCAGGGTATATGCCCAGTAGTGGGGTTGCTGGGTCGTATGGTAGTTCTATTTTTAGCTTTTTAAGGAACCTCCATACTGTTCTCCATAGTGGCTATATCAATTTACATTCCCACCAACAGTGCAAGAGGGTTCCCTTTTCTCCACACCCTCTCCAGCATTTATTGTTTGTAGATTTTTTGATGATGGCCATTCTGACTGGTGTGAGGTGGTACCTCATTGTGATTTTGATTGACATTTCTCTAATGATTAGTGACGTTGAGCATCCTTTCATGTGTTTGTTGGCAATCTGTATATCTTCTTTGGAGAAATAAATGATTTTAAACATCAGTTTAGAGAGAACATCTAAAGTCTCCTCCAACATACTCTGTTCTTCACCAGCAATTCCTGATCTAAAGAGAATGAAAAGAGTTAGTAAAGTTTCTCTAAATAGAACATGTAAAATGATTAGCTGTGGCTCTTGATGTGTACATGATGGAAGGGAGTAAACTGTTTAAAGAATTTGGAGCGAGAAATCCTCCCTTGAAATTCAGATTAATGATTGGTTGTATACTTAGACAGTGTCTGTATTCCAGGAGCTTAACGCAGTCCTGACTTTATAAACTTAATCATTATTTATTTATGTGGTGTGATTTAGGAGGCACCGAGGATTCTCTGCCTCCATGTAGTTTCTTTACCTAAATGATACAGGTTCTGAAATTCCACCATTAGAAAGATTCGTTCTTTTAGGTTAAGTATTACCTCCTTAACTGGTTCTCTTTTTTGGAAGTAGATAATTCAGCATGTCACTTATACTTTGGTGTAAATTCTTTTATTTGGTATTTCTACCCCCTTTATAATGAGGAGTGTGTGTGTTTATGTGTCTGTCTGTCTGTCTGTGGTGGTCACAGGCTTGCAGCTGTAGATCACTGTATGTATAACTAGAGAGAAGGCTGGAGGTGAGCTAGGTAGAAATCATCTGTGAGACATACTTCAAAATTTTGTACAGGGCCTTATTTTAGCTAAGACTCTTTTGGGGGGTACAGCCTTAGAATTCTTTGTATAAAATAGAGAATTTCTTTCTCACAGTGATCACATTTATTTTGATTGGTCTAGCTGATGTCATGTGCCCACCTCTGGGGCCAATCACTGTGACCATAATTTAAAGACTTGTGATTGGTCAGTTTAGGCCACATGCCTCAGACACCCTGAAAGCAGGAGTAGGTGTTGCACCGTGATTGGCAGCCTCACCTGAGCCACATGGAGTGAGAGAAGAGAGTTCCCCAAAGGCCGGTAGGGTTGCTATATTTGCTGGAAAAGGGAGGATGGGAAGTCCTGGGAGGAAACAAATGACACTAACCACTGGACTTCTCTAAATCAAAAGCATCTCCACTTAGAGAGTTTTATGGTGTAAAATAATTCATTCTAATCTGAAGGGCATAGTCAGTGTGTGGTGGTTACATGTGCACCCATGGGGAGAGGATGGTTCTGAAACTCTGCCTCTTTGATTTAGACCAAAGAAATCAACACCAAATAGATGCATTTGGCCACATGATGCTATCATGTAAACATGGATCATTTGTAAGTATGCAAATGATGAGACCAGGATGTTTGATAATTCTGCATCAAAGGATTATCTTCTAGACTATACCTTCTCAATAAAGGTGCTGTTGCCTCCAAGGGGGTGAAGACCGGTTTGGGGAGGCAAAAACTTTAGCTATTATGGTGTTCTGTGGCCTTCCAAAGGGCTGCAGTATATAAACAGATACATAATATCATGGGGGAGGCCATTAGGAAAAAAAATCTAAAAAGTCTCCTTTTGGGAACAATAGTAGTAAAACAAAGGTTGAGAGACACTGTTCTCGATGCAAGAAAGTTGATCTATCTTAGGAAGATATGAACCAGAATGAAACAGATGTTATGAAACTTGTGATCAGAGATGCAGCATGATTTGTGAAAACAGAACCTGAGTTGGAAACCAGCTTACTTTCTGGTGGAAATGGACAAGTAACTTAACCCCTCGGCATCTCAGTTTCTCAGTAGTGACCTTTTGCAGTCAATTCCTCCTTCAACCCCTGGCCTCAGGCAACCGTCGGTCTGCTTTCTGTCATGACGGTTTCCTAGAATTTCATATATATAGAATCATATAGTACATAGTCTTTTGTTCTGACGTCTTTTGCTCATCATGTTTTTGAAATTCATCTATTTTGTTGCCTGTATTAGTATTTCATTCCCTTTTATTGGTAAGTTGTATTCCACTTACTAATTTTAGAAAAATTTTATTTATTTTTCTTGTTTATTTTTGGCTGGGTTGAGTCTTCATTGCTGCGTGCGGGATTTCTCTAGTTGCAGCGAGAGGGGGATACTCTTCGTTGCGGTGCGCGGGCTTCTTATTGCGGTGACTTCTCTTGTTGCGGAGCATGGACTCTAGGCGCACAGGCTTCAGTAGTTGTGGTGTGCGGGCCCTGGAGCGCAGGCTCAGTAGTTGTGGCGCACGGGCTTAGCTGCTCCGCGGCATGTGGGATCTTCCTGGACCAGGGCTCAAACCCGTGTCCCCTGCATTGGCACGTGGATTCTTAACCACTGCACCACTAGGGAAGCCCCTCCACTTATTAATTGATGGGCATTTGGGTTATTTCCACTTTGGGGCCAGAGAGTATTATGAATAATGCTGCAATGAAGATTTGTGTATAAGTCTTTGTGTGGACATATCTTTCCAAACATCTTTTCATAGTTCTTGATTTTTGCTGCCATTAGCAAAATCCAGATGCCATTGGATATCAGATATGCTACTTGGTTAATACATAAACTACATCATGAAAAACAAACCAAAGATAGAGGCAAGAAAAAAATACAAATGGATGAATTTGATAAATTCTTTTTGAAATGCTGCAGATTTTACAAGTATTTATTGCTAGAAATAGCCTGTTTCAAAAAATATTTGAAATGTAGAAAAGTATGTAAAATAGGAAAAGGGCGTTCAGAAATGTCCAAAATAATCATACTGGTAAAAGCTATGCTGCAAAACTAAGGTATAATTAATGTAAAATACAAAATTAGGTTCAAAGTATCTTTGGACAAATTGGTTATAAAAATCTGAATTTATAATCCCTAATTCATAATTTTAGGCAAAAAAATATCATTAGGAAGTTGATCATTAGGCAAATAGGTTTCAAGTTAACACGTTTTAGGCAAATTCTCTTCAGGCAAATTTCACTGTTAATGGAAAGGGATTTGTTATTAATTGGACATAGATGGCAAAAGTAGAGGTTAAATCTGGACTGATTCTCAGATTTCTCTTGTTGGCTACCAGGCAGTAGAGGTGTCATTCATGGAGATGGAAATTCAGAAATGGAAGGAGGATTTGTGGTGTGGATGGAAGGCAGATGATGAGTTGAGATTTATTTGTGTTGAGTTTGAGTTGCTTGGGAGAGGCATCTGGTAGGTAGTTAGATTTATGGTGCTTAGGGCAGATCTGGCTTGGAGATACATACAAAGCCATTAGCACACAGGTGCTCAGACATAAGTGGACACATGGGGAAAATTGTTGGAGCTGAAGGATCTCTGTAGAGGAGAGTAAGGCTTTGCCTCTTATCTTGCCTTCAGGAATCCTCTCTAGACTCTCCAATGCAGCAGATGTGTCCGCAAGGCCCTGTGGCTCAGGTGCACATGGCTTTGGCTCACAAGGAGGGGGTGGGGTGATGCCCTTTTCATGGATCCATGTCTGAATTCAACCTCTAACTAGCGATTGGTGTGTATTGGAGGCTATAAAGAAAAACTGAAAGGCCTGATTCTCTGAAAACCACACTGGGGTGTAAGTGTCACTGCTTTGGGGCTCTTCCTACAGAGCGTAACATAAAAAGGGAGCAGGAGAGTGTGGCAGACGCCTTTGGTGCCCATGTCATCTCCCTCCTGCCTACCCCTGGTTTCAGTTGTAGCTGTGGTGGACCCTTCTGGGGAACCCAGACTCACTTTGTCATTTTTCTGATGTCTGCCTTGGGGCCGTCTCTGATTCTGTAGAAGCCCTCTTAGCCTGCATGCAATTGCAGCCTAGAAATGCAGGAGAGTCAATGGTCCCCTCACTCATCGGGCCTTGGGAGCAGCCATCTGTTCTTCAAGTGGACGGCATTGGAGGCATCCTCTGTGCTTCTCAGGGGCCCTGGTTGAACCAGTCCCTGCTGCTCACGTTGGTGACCTGAATAGCTCATCCTCGAACTTTCTTTTCTTCCTCTTCTGTCTCACCCTCTCATTCTTTCACTCTATATTCCTAGAGCACCTCCCAAATAAATCACCTGCACCCAAATCCTTGCCTCAGGCTCTGCTTCTGGGGGAACCTCCCCTAAGATGGCCTGCTATGCCCACTGTTCAATAGAACATTGTCAGCTTTGCTGCCTCCCACCAGCCTTGACTGAAGCAAGAGACTGTGGTGCCTAATGGATATAGCAACACCCAGCCAAGGTGGGGGTCAGGAGGTGAAGGTGAAGGTGGAAATTGAGGTTGACACCTGCAGGACTGTGGGCTGGATGTGTCTGTGAGCACATGTGAGTCACCCCTGGGGAACTCCAGAAGTACTTGGTAACACCTTTGCTGGAGGCTGCAAATATGCATTCTCAGGAATGGGTAAGAACCAATGGGACACTGGTTATGGGAAGATGTGGCGTTGTCAGAATGTGTGTGGTTGTAGGGTCAGTGACCAATGACAATGAGTAAAATTTCTTGGGAATAGTGCAGTGGTTCCTAACTTTTGATGCACATCAGAGTCACATGAGCAACTTAAAAAAACACAGATGTCCCCAAAGGAGAATCCCTCGGGGTCTGGCTGTGTGTATTTTGAAAATTCCCCTGCTAATACTATGCCCAATAAAGTTGGAGGACCTCTGTTCAAAAGTGGGACAAAAAAAGACCAAGGACAGAAGTTGGAGGAGGCGTTAACACTTAAGACGTAGACAGAGAAAGATGAGCCTGCGAATGAAGGTAAGAAGGAGCAGTCAGAAAGGTAGGAGAGGGAGAAGATGGCGGAAGAGTAAGATGCGGAGGTCACCTTCCTCCCCACAGATACATCAGAAATACATCTACACGTGGAACTGCTCCTATAGAACGCCCACTGAACGCTGGCAGAAGACGTCAGACCTCCCAAAAGCTTTATTTTATTTTATCTTACTTTATTTTATTTTATTTTGTTTTATTTTATAGAAAGGTAGGAGAGAAAGTCTCAGGCAGGCGGATAGATCCATTAAGGGAAATTTGAAAAAGGACAAGGGGTGGTAAAGTTGGTAGGATCCGTTTCAGGGAAACAATGGGGGTGGATGTCAGATCACAGTGGATGAAGGTGTGGATCGAAGGGGAAGAAGTACAGAGTGTACTTTATCACTTTCAAATGGCTCACCAATCAAACCCTGCCGCCCACCAAATCATAACCACCCCATAGTATAGCATCTGTGAGGGTGAGTGTATAGCCCTGGCGGCTAGTACCGTCTTTCAGCACCCGGGAGTCTGCGGTTGTACCACCCCTAGAAAAGGATCTGTGAGAATCTCTAATAGAGAAAAATCTCCAAGAAACTAAGAGGAGGGAGGCTGCGGTGTCCTAGAGGGAAAAACTCCTTTCAGAACATCTCCTGGGTCACACTTGTCTTGCACTGTGGCACTGTGTCCTCTAGATGGCAATAAATCTCCATCTCTGCAACCTCCCCCTCCTGGCTTTAGGTCCCTAGGAAATTGCTTTCTGGTAGAGAAAAATGAGAGACATATCTTCAGAATTGACTGGAAGCTGCTGAGAAAGCTCTTCCTTGCCCCTTAGTTCTTAAACAGGCTTTGCAACACTGGCAAGAGTCCAGTATTTGGAATATTGAAATCTAAGCGAGGAAGGAGCTGCTGCATCTATGAGTAGCTTGGCCCCGGGATTTGTTGGTAGGGAGAGTGGGCTATAAAGAGCTCCCAGAGCATCTTCCTTGCTCCTTGGGAACTGTCTCTCCCCTTGTGCCCAGTGTCTAAGAGTTCTTACCCTTCTTAACAGGATCATGGCATTCATTCCACCACAAGGTAGCCACCACTAACATGAGCCAACCTTTCTGTTTTTGGTTTCTGCACTTATCTGCCACATGCCACCAATGGCCAAGTGTTTTAAAAATCTCATTCAACCCCCCCAGGTAGGTTCTATTATTCTGTTATTTAAATAGGTGAACTACTTGGCCAGAGTCTGTCAGGGATTAGTGTTATGGCTGGGATTTGATTCCAGAGCTTGAATTCTTTTAATTTTTCAATTAATTTTTATTGGAGTATAGTTGATTTATGATGTTGCCTTAGTTTCTGCTGTACAGCGAAGGGATTCAGTTATACATATACATATATCTACTCTTTTTTAGGTTCATTTCCCATATAGGCCATTACAGAGTACTGAGTAGAGTTCTTTGTGTTATACAGTAGGTCCTTATTAGTTATCGATTTTATATATAGCAGTGTGTATATGTCAATCCCAATCTCCCAATTTATCCCTCCCCTCTTTCCCCCTGGGTAACCATAAGTTTGTTTTCTACATTTGTGACTCTATTTCTGTTTGGTAAAATAAGTTCATCTGTACCATTTTTAAGATTCCACATATAAGTGATATCATATATTTGTCTTTCTCTGTCTGACTTCACTCAGTATGACAATCTCTAGGTCCGTCCATGTCGCTGCAAATGGCATTATTTCACGCTTTTTTATGGCTGAGTAATATTCCACTGTATATATGTACCACATCTTCTTTATCCATTCATCCGTCAGTGGACATTTAGGTTGCTTCCATGTCCTGGCTATTGAAAATAGTCCTGCAATGAGGTGCAGAGCTTAAATTCTTAATCAGTATATTGCCTCAAGGACAATGTCCAAAAGCACCCTCAAACCTCCGGGGAAGGAGCCCTAAGATGGGTCAGGGATCAGTGTCTCTGGGGAGCGTTGCTCAGGATATGGGGCTCAGGCTGTCTGAAGGGAGCATGAGGGCACCCTGGAGAGGGTCAGAGAGTTCTGAAGGGAGTCAGGGTGTGTGCGGGAGCCTAGGACAAGACGACTCTCCTTCCCACTGCTGCCAGGGGCCAGCTCCACCTGTGACTTGGGACGGGGTTTAACGGTGGGTGTATGACACCACCAAATGCATTCAGACTTTTTCGTTTGATAGTCAGTGACTTCCTTGGAAAGCAGTCAGCCCAATGGCCTCTTCAAAGCAGTAAGCACATACAGATCTGCTCTAGAAACGGAATTGGCATTCGTTGGCCTATTGTGTCTTTGGGTGGGGGCAGCTTTGGTTGCCAGCTGAGTGTCAGAGAAAGGTCATACGTGACACATGAACCAGGAGAGCTTGGGGTCAGGCTTGGTGCAGATGTCTCTACTGCGAACTTCTTACAGGGGAGTCACCAGGGTGAATGCTCAGGTTTTCCTTTGGAGAACACAGATAGCAGAATTGAGGTCATGTTCTCTGTCCTTTCCCCAGTTTGCCTTTAGAATGATTAAGAATGTTGAAACATTGTCATTCATTTGTTATGTGCTTACTATGTGTTTGGCTGTGTAGTGAGCCATTTATGTGCACTATCTCTTGTAGTTCTCACGCAACATTGTGAGATAAGTATTATTATTTCTCTTCTGCAGATGAAGAAACTGAGACTCAGGCAGGCAGTGGTGGGCAGGGGCAGAAAAAAAAAAAAAGAAACTGAGACTCAGAGAGGTTAAGTAACTTCCCCATGGTCACACAGAAAGTAAGTGGCAGGGGCCTGGTCTGTATTACTCCATTCGGGGCGTTGCTCTTAACCACTCTCTTAGGCAGACTCCTCCTTAGTCAGTTGATTAGGTGGGACCACCAGAGCGTTGAGCATCAGAATGGCGGCACCTGAAGGCAGAAGCAGAGGCGTGGGGATGGGTGTGTGATCTCAGCTGGAACTCTGAGATCACAGGCTCCTCTGTGTCTCTCCAGAGCAGACAAGATTCAAGGTGCAAGGAAGTAGGTGAAATGTAAAGGGAGCTTTTGAAAACCCTAAAACTGCCAGGCCTAAAGGAATGACGGCATTTCTGCTCACTGACTGTGACTGTGGAAGAGAGATTTGTGTGGGAGGCAGGCCCTGCCCTTCTCGAATGAAATCGCGAGGTCGGCCACCTGCTTCTAGTCCTTTGCTTGGCCACATGGCTGTTGTTAACTCTATTGGCACCTTATTCAACTGAATGTACTTAATAGCAACTTTCAAGCCTGTGGTACCTTGATAGCAGCATGGGGTTGTAGTGCATGGGATAGCTCAATCCCGGTGACCGATGGGGTGACTGACACTGCAGCCGCATTTGCCTCCCCCCCTCCCGAATGCTCAGAGTGCTCTACGTGTATTATCAACATCCATCCTAAAAATGCTGTCAAGAGCCATTTTCCCTTTTCCCTGAGGATCCTGAAATGCTTTGCAGTGTTCCTCCCACTGAAAGATAGAAGCTTGGTGTTATAGTTTATCCCCATTTATGAGATGAATAGCCTTAGGAACACATTGGAAGCTGAGCCGTACCTCCACACAACAGCCTCCTTTCATATTCCATGTTTTTCTCTAGAGATATAAGAATATATAGAAATACAGAAGACTTATTTATGGAAATATAGAAGAAAACATTTTGAACATCCACTTTTTTTTTCTTCCATCCACTTTTATCTGCACTGCTTTTTTGTACTTAACATTAATTCTTTGTATTCTTAATTTTATTTATTTATTTATTTATTTATTTATGGCTGTGTTGGGTCTTCGTTTCTGTGCGAGGGCTTTCTCTAGTTGCGGCGAGCGGGGGCCACTCCTCATCGCGGTGCGCGGGCCTCTCACTATCGCGGCCTCTCTTGTTGCGGAGCACATGCTCCAGACGCGCAGGCTCAGTAGTTGTGGCTCACGGGCCCAGTTGCTCCGCGGCATGTGGGATCTTCCCAGACCAGGGCTCGAACCCATGTCCCCTGCATTGGCAGGCAGATTCTCAACCACTGCGCCACCAGGGAAGCCCTAATTCTTTGTATTCTTTACTAAAAACACATACCCACATTAGCAAAGAAAGAAAATTAAAACCTTGTCAGTCATAAAAATGAGTTGATTGTCTAAATTTTTTTTTTAATCTAAATGCCTTTATCTGCATCGTAGCCTGATTTTTCCTCTCCTTATATTTTTTAAGAAAAAATTGTGTTTCTTTGAATCGAATTTATTAAGCTCTTTTTACGTGTATGGCACTACTGAAGGCTCTGTGGGAGATACAGGTTTGTGTATATTTTCCCTCCATAAAAGAGCTTACAGTCTAGCTGGGAAGAAACCTGCCTGTCCATCGCTATGTCAGTAGTCATTGCTTCTGTTGTTAGCTGTGACAAATGAGAGGCACAGATCATTCCTTTAGAACTTCACAGGAAGGAAAGAGCTCCATGAATCGGCTGTTCAGAGATGGGTACTAGGAGGGGGGGAATTTATCCATTCAACAAATATTTGTTGTGCCAGTTTTTGAGCAGCTTGCAGGGGCTGAGGTGATGGATTAGAAAAGCTCTTTGAGAAACTCACAGTAGGGGGGAAACAGATAAATAAATAGCCGATTATAATCCAAGCCTAGGTGACTGGGAAAGGCTGAGCAGTTTGTGCAGTGCGAACTTTGGGGAGAAAATGGAGGCGAGTGGGGCTAAAATCCAGCCTCTACTCTCTCCTCAAGGGGTACCTGGAAATGTGAATAAAACAGGGAGTTTTGCAACCACAGGGGATGGCTTTTTGCAAATCCTGCTAAGGTGCCATGTGGCCAGTGGCTGCTGCCTTGAGTGTAATTGATTTTTTTTTTCTACTTTAAAATTTATTTTTAAATTCACATACAATAAAATCCATTCCTTTTGGCATATCGTTTAATGAGTTTTAGAAAATTCATAGAGTCATAGAGTCATGTAACCACCATGACTCCCTCAACAGATCAGTGGTTTCCAGGGGCTGGGGACAACAGTCAAGCGCCATCTCATCTCCAGCCCCTGGAAACCACTGAAGTGTTCTCTGATCCTATAGTTTGTCTTTTCCGGAGTGGAAATCATACAGAATGTAGCCTTTTCAACCTGGCTTCTTTCACTCAGCATAATGCATTTGAGATTCATCCATGTTGTTTCACGTATTGTTTGTTTGTTCCCTTTTACTGCTGAGTAGTATTCCAGTGAACGGGTATAACACAGTTTGTTTATCCACTCCCATGTTGAGGGACATTCTATTTTTGGCTGTTATGCATAAAGCTGCTGTAAACACTTGGATATTGTTTTTTGTGTGAACGTAGGTTTTCATTTGGCTAATTAGTTAAAAGTAGGATTGCTGGGTTGTATGGTAAGTATATATTTAGCTTCATAAGAAACTGAAGATAAAATAAAACTAAGAGAAAAGTTTTATAATGACTGTACCAGTTTGCATTCCTACCAGCAATGTGTGAGAGCTCCAGTTGCTCTGCATCCTTGTCAGCACGTGGCATTGTTGGCTTTTTTTTTAAAAAGTCGAGCTGTTCTAATAGTTGTGTAGTGGTATCACATTGTGGTTTTAATTTGCATTTCCCTAATGACTAATTATATGAACATCTTTTCATCGGCTTATTTGCCATCTATGTATCTGCTTGGTGAGATGTCTGTTGAAATCTTGTCCATTTAAAAAATGAGGTTGCTTGTTTGCTGTTGAATTTTGACGGTTCTTTACATATTCTGCGTACCATTTGTCTGTCATAATTCACAGTTATTTTCTCCCAGTCTATGGCTTATCTTTTCTTTCTCAGAGTAAATATTTAAAATTTTGATAAACTCCAATTTATCATTTTTTTCTTTTATTGATTGCACTTTTCTTTTATTAATTGTCATATCTAAGAACTCTTTGTCTAACTTAAGATCATAAAGATTTTTTCCCTATATTTTCTTCTATAAGTTTTATAGTTTTAGGTTTTATATTTAGGTCTATTATCCATTTTGAGTTAATTTTTGTCTATAGTTCAAGGTATGGATTGAAGCTCTTTTTTTTTTGGCCATATGGATGTCCAGTTGTTTCAGCACCATTTGCTGAAAAGACTATCCTCTCTTCATTAAATTGCCTTTGCCTTTTTGTTAAAAATCAACTGGCCATGTTTATATGGGTCTATTTCTGAGTTTCTCTTTCATTACATAGAATGGGCAGGAAGGGTTGGAGGCTTTCCAGAGCACATAACCTTTAAGCTGAAATCCATATCAGCTAAGAGTGAGTCAGGAGAAGAGGATGGGCAGGTATTGTAAGTCATTTCAGGCCTTGGGAACATCCTGTGCACAGGCTGGAGGGCAAGAGAGAAGTGGGTGTGGCAGTTATACAGTTCACAGTGTGGTTGGAATTGAGTGCTGGGGATGGGTTAGAGAGCCAAGGTCAGGTCAAGGTAGGTGTGGATTTGACCCCAGGGTAGGGTGGATGTGTTCAATTCAGAAGAGGGCAATAGGTCTCCAAGATGATTAAAAACACCCACTCCAGAAGTTCTCTTTTGTCATTCAGTCAGTGCATCTTGCCTATCTCTAAAACAGGGAATCTGGCTTCTCAAAAGAAGCAGACCCAAGTTCCAGCTTCACCGCCCAGAGGGAATAGTCCGCTCAGCCCAGGACTGACACTATCCTATTTATAGGTACTTGTATGAGTTGAAACTTGGTCTCACCATACTTCCCTCTTGCCTCCGGGTCTGTAATGAGGCTTAAGTGAGTCGTGGTGCACCTCTTGCAACAGACCTGCAGGTGGCAGCAAAACCAAGGCTCGTTGAGTGGAAGCCACCCAGTTCTTCACCTTCATTTCAGAGCCGCTCTAATATTGCAGTAATTTGGTGTCTGCCTAATAGCAGGCTCGTTTTTCACATTCCCCCACCCCCGCCGGAAATAATATTCTCTAAGTCTTTTGGAACCAAACCTACCAAATAGAGTGTAGCATGTTACTTAAGCATTTGGCCCACATTCTCCCTTCGGCAAGGGCGTTGGTTTCAGCGGGAATGTTTTCTGCCGCTGTGGATCATTAAGGAGATGGTCCCGGCTTGCTCTGGTAAGCTGAAGAAACAGTCAAGCGCGTGGCATGAAGTGAAATAAGGACAAAGGCAGGAGACACCCCGTAGGCAGGCAAGTAGGGGCAAACGAGAGGCAGAGAAGGCAGGGTGGTGAAGTGGGTGCCCACCTGCCCAGCATTCTTGCTGAGGCACGCCTCAGCCCGGGAAGCCTCTTCCTCAGAGAATACGCCTCCCCCGCTGCCCCAGAGTTCTGTCATGGAGGACAAAGCTTTTCCCAGAATTCAACTGTTCCTTCCTCAGGGAGGTTATTCCCCTGACAGTCCCTCTCCTCACAGAGCAACCTTCTTTCCTGGTACTTTTCACAGTGTGTAATTATATAACTGTGTGATAATGTATTTAGCATCTCTATCCTCTGCTAGATGGCAAATCCTATGAAGGCAAGGGTGGTCTTGTTTTGCCTAATTCTTTTTTTTCTACGGACCTAGTATAGCTCCTAGCACAACTGTGGCAAATTATTTATTAATTCCATGATTATATAAACAGAAGAGGAAGTATCATAAAAAGGTGGAGACTGATTTGGGTGGAAATCTTGTGTCTGTCACTTACCTACTGTGTGTGCTTGGATACATTGCTTAAGCTCTCCGAATTTCAGTTTTCTCATCTGTAAAGCAGGGAAAATAATGCCTATTTTACAAGGGGGTCATGAGTATTACAGTGAGTAAAATCTATGTAAAGTGCTGAGCACAGGGCTTGAAACTAAGCCCTCAAGTGTGATAGTTCCTTTCATTTTTATGGAGGAGTCTTCGTGTGCAGTTTGCTGGGGGAGACCACGTGGATCTGAATTCACGAGGCGATGGGAGAGTCATTGGAGGTGGTGGTACCGCTGCTGAAGTGAACGACTTGGAAGTCCTAAAACTGTGAAGATGCCGTGTGCTAGGGTGTTGAATGGAGAAGTTCTGCTCGGAGTCAGAATAAGTGGTCAGCTGACTAGGTGAAGCCATGCCCTGGTTTAAAAAGGGAACGTGTTTGGATCATTGATGTAAGTGTCAGGAAAGTAAGGCTGAGCAAAATAATTAGAAATTTAAGTTCCAGCAAGTCCAACAAGTGTTTGGTGCTTCTCTCCGCCATAGCAGAGTGGTGTGGTTAAAGGAAACCCCAGATGAGAAGGCTTGGTGTCCTTTTCCCAAGAAATGCTTTCAAACCGTTGCATACATGCTTTATATTACTTTAAAAGCAGGTCTTTTATAAGTGCTTTTAAATATTAGGGATACTCATAATAGCTAAGGAGTAGAAATAATCCAAATGGCCATCAACTAATGAATGGATCAACCAAATCTGGTGTAGCCATAAAATGGGATATTATTCTGGCATAAAAAGGAATGAAGTACTGACACACGCTATAACATGAATGAAGCTTGAAAACATTATGCTAAGTGAGAGAAGCCAGACACAAAAGGACAAATACTGTATGATTCCACTTATATGAGGTACCCAGGATAGTCAAATTCATAGAGACATAAAGTGGGATAATGGCTGCCTGTGGCTGGGCATGGGGATGGGGAATGACTGCTGCTGGATGTGGGGTCTCCTGGGGGTGATGCACATCTTCTACAATTACATTGTGTAGATGGTTTTACAACTCTATGAATATACTAAAAACCATTG
The DNA here is from genome assembly GCF_009873245.2 of Balaenoptera musculus. NCBI lineage: Eukaryota > Metazoa > Chordata > Mammalia > Artiodactyla > Balaenopteridae > Balaenoptera > Balaenoptera musculus. The sequence continues at coordinate 69,701,210 of NC_045800.1, read as the reverse complement.
AAGTGTCCACTTTATTATTATTATTATTATTTTTTAATCATTTGTTTTTATTTTTGTCTGTGTTGGGTCTTTGTTCCTGTGTGTGGGCTTTCTCTAGTTGCAGCGAGCAGGGGCTACTCTTTGTTGCGGTGCACGGGCTTCTCATTGCAGTGGCTTCTCTTGTTGCGGAGCACAGGCTCCAGGCGTGTGGGCTTCAGTAGTTGCGGCATGCAGGCTCAGTAGTTGTGGCTCGTGGGCTCTAGAGCGCGGGCTCAGTAGTTGTGGCGCACGGGCTTAGTTGCTCCGCGGCATGTGGGATCTTCCTGGAGCAGGGCTCGAACCTATGTCAACCACTGAGCCACCAGGGAAGCCCAAAGTGTACTCTTTAAACGGGTGAATTGTATGGTGTGTGGATTATATCTCAATAAAGATATTAAAAATATTAGGGATAGATCAGCGGTTCTCAACTCTGGCTGCCTTTTACAATCACTTGAAGAGGCTAAAAATATACAGATTCTCAGGGAGGGTCCTACGTGCAACCAGTTAAATCAGGGTATCTGTGAGGTGGGACATGGTCCTGGGCATTTGTGAAGCCCGAATTGAGAGCTTCTGGACTGCATGATTGAGGGAGTAGATTTTTATTTTTCTACTTCTAAAGGACCTACTATAGGCAAAGTACTCAATTTTGTTGTTGTTTTTTACAAATCTGTGGGGCTGAGGCAATTTCTGTTTAGTTTTGCTTGAAGGCAAAAGAATGGCTGAACTACATGGCCTTACTAGAACCTTTCCCATTTTAGGATTTTGTGATTAAATTCATCTGCTGCAAATGTGATAAAAAGAGACAAGCATTTGTTCTAGTAATGTCTGGAGCTTTAGTACAACTAGAAACAGTCTGTTCATTTAAACTTAGTAAACAGAGGTAATGGCACGGGTAATAACACGAACATTTTCATGCCAAAATTGTACTTCCCACTTAGACAAATTAAAATGATTAAGGCTTAGGAAGAAACTTTTGTTTCATTACTGTTGTCATCACTATCAATATCATGATCAAAAGCAGTTAATTGTCTGTTTACTCTCTACCCTGGAGGGGGCAAGTCAGACATGTCTTGTTAGGCCAACCACTGTAATAAATGAATGTCCCTGTCAAAATTCTTATGAGAGCTGACCAGAACCTGTTTGAATTGTAATAACCTTTTAAAGAATGGAGAGGTTCCATTGATATCTTGAATTTTGCAGTGCAAGAAATAGTATTGGAAACTTTCAAAATAAATACATTAGAATAGAGCATATCATTCTATTAGATTACATTTTGGAAGGGCAATTCTAATAGCATGGAAGGAAGAAGAGATAAAAGAAAATAACATTTCTTGAGCTACTATGAGTCTGACGCCAACCTTTATGCCTTATATATAGTATATCATTTCATTCTGTCCCCAGTCATCTTTCCAGGTAAGTATTGTCTTTTTTTCTCTGCAGGTAAGGAAATGAGGCCAGGGGGGCCACCTATTTTGCTCCAGGCCCTGAGCTTGTAAGTGGAGGTCCTGACCCAGCTACATGTAACTCTGCCAGCCTGTCATTCTGAAGAAAGGCCAGATTGTTTCTATTTGACAGCTTTGCGTAGGAGAGCAGTGAACATTACAAGACCCAATTTCAAATTCTGTGTGGTCTTGGGCAAGTCACAACCCTTGTGTCTCAGTTTCCTGAGCTAAAATCAAGGGTGAGAGCATTTGTCTTGTGGAATTGTTAAGAGGCAAATGAGTTAATGTACTCAAATGCTCAGCATCTTGCTTGGCACAGCGTAGGTGGGTCATTTCAGTTGTCAATCCAGAGACTTTGAGTTTCTAAGTTGTGGAGTAGCTTGTGTGGAAGAGGTGACCCATTGTGGTAAAACCCCCAGCCTTACTCTATTCGCCATCTTTGAAAACCATTTGCACCAAGGTCAGGCATGAAAGCCCAGGTTGGAAAAGGCTCCCAGTGGGTTCTGTCAGGGCAGCTATTTTTGTTTTCAAAGGAATTATTTCCTTCCTTGAGTTCTTTCAGAAACCCATTAGTCTATAGACCAAGAAGAATATATTGAGCATCTGCTCTGTGCTAGGTGCTCTGGGGAATATCTCTGTCTTCAAGGAATTTATTTATTTATTTTTTACTCTTTTTTTTTTTTTTTTTTTGCCACAATGCCGGGCATGTGGGGTCTTATTTCCCAATTCCATTGGAAGCGTGGAATCTTAACCACTGGACCATCAGGAAAGTCCCTCTGTCTTTAAGGAATTTAACACGTAGTTGCAGAGGGCAAAGCAGACGTATGTGCATAATGGTACCAAACTAGATGGTATTCATTGAAAAAAATAACATAGTCACATAGTGAAAATTTTAAAGTGCTAAAGGATGTATGGTTAAAAAGTCAGTCCCCCTTCCACTCCTGCCTTTCTCACCCTGTTCTCTTTCCCTCCGATCAGTTTTTTTGTATTTTCCGGAGAGATTTTTTTTCTATGTGCAAACATATAGGTACATATAGCACCTTCTCTTTTATCAGAATAACAAGTGAGACCTACTATAATGCTGTTCTGTACTTTGCTTTTAAAAATTCATAATAGATCTCAGATACTGTGCTGTATCAGTACATATTGATCTCCCTCATTCTCTCTAATGGAGTTCCTTTGTATGAATGTACCACATTTTATTTAATGGCCCCTTATCAATGGTCTTTTAGGTTGTTTCCAGGCTTTTCCTACCAGAACAATGCTGCAATAAATTCTCCTGACAAAGAGCCATAATTAAGGGCCAAATTGTGTGGTTCAGACTGTAAGTGATTCTCATTTCACAGTGTATGTGCTAATGGCATTTTGGGTGGGACGGTTTTTTGTCCTGCATAACTGTCTTGCCCACTGTGTGATTTTTGGCATTTCCGCTCCCTCCCCCTTCCTCCACCCAAGTTCGAGTGTGCTTCCGTTGCAACAACCAAAAATGCCTGCCCCTCCCTCCCCATTTCTAAATGCCTCCTGGGGGATGCCATTGCTTAGAGTGGGAAACTCCAGCAAATGAAGGGAGTTATGAGTTGGAAGCCTAAGGAAGGAGGAGAGGAAGGGGCGTCAGAGCAGGACTTTGAGGACTGGCCCAGGCTTTGGGAACAACCTGAGAAACATCAGAGGCAGAGTCACCTCATTGTGGGTTCCCTTCTCTCTTCGCACCTACTTGCTTACTCCCAGAGAGATAGTGCAGTGTCTTTAAGCTGCTTGGCCTGCCATGTAGTCCTTAGCCCCTAGTGTGGGTCCTGGAAGCACTCCTAGGTCCTTGCTTCAGCTTCTCCCTCCAGCCTTGCACATTGGCCCCAGGTCTACAGAAGCCTTCAGTCGCAGGAGTGGCGGTGCTGGCCTGGTGATTGTTCGCCAGTGGAACACGGAACACGGAAGAGCATCGGCACAGCTAGATGGGACCGCCAGCCAGGCTGAGGACAAATTTACTCAGTGCTTGAATTTCCACACTGCTGTTTCTGTCAGTGAATCATAAACTTTGAGGAAGTCAAAGCTGGAAGGGACTTAAAAAAAAAAATCATCTAGCCCTCTGTCCATATCCTTGGTTTCCACATCTTCATACTTGACCCATTCCAGATTGAAAATCTTTGGGGAAAAAAAATTCCACAAAGTTCCAAAAAGCAAAACTTCAATTTGCCATGCATTGGCAACTATTTACATAGTATTAGATATTATAAGTAATCTAGAGATGATTTAAAGTATATGGGAGGATGTGTGTAGGTTGTATGCAAATAATACGCCATTTTATATAAGGGACTTAAGCATCTGTGAATTTTATATCTGGGGAGGGGGGGTCTTGGAACCAGTCCCTGTGTATACTGAGGGATGACGATATGCATCAGTTTGATGCGGGAAGAAATGTTGAAAAAAGCCTGCCGGTAAGGGGTATCAGGGACTCAGAGAGGAGAGGAGAGGAGAGATGGCTGACTGTGATGAACTCGCCAAGGGGAAAATGATCAAAATCAGTGGTTTCCTAACTGAGTTTTACATCAGAATAACTTGGAAAAGTTAAAAAAAAGAAAACAATGCAGATTCTAGGCTTTGCTCCAGAAAAAGAAATTAGACTGCTAGGACCAGGGTTTCAGAATCTGTATTTTAATTATGATACGCAGGTGATTCTTATGCCTGGTAGTGGCTAGACAATCAAGCTTGGGAAACTCTAATTTAAATAGAATCCAATTAAATAATTCCCACATCTCAAATACAAGTGTTAGAGGAGCCTGGAGAGCTGCTTTGCTGGCTATCTGCCCTATTAGTAAAGGGAGTGAGCAGATAATATGCTAGGTGGTTAATTACACTGGCATTTATTCATTCTGAAATGTTTACAAAAGTAATTAGAAGTCAGATTAGGTTTGATGCTCACTGACCTTTAAGGAAGGGCTTGGCTTCCAACAACCAACCAAAAAAAAAAAAAAAAAAAGAAAAAAGCTTATTTCAAAGGTTAATCAGAGCAAAACACAGCATGACTAGCTGGGATCTCCTCTATCTTGCGAAAAGAAGTGTTTTATTTGGCATTAAGGATGAGAGTTCGGAAATGGGAGATCATCACACCTGGGTTGTTGTTTTTCTAGATTTCGAATGTGAAGGCAAACTTCTTACACATAAGAATCCTTTTAAGTATGAGCCTTGTTCTATGCTGGTCTCAGCCTATCAATATCCAGTGTTGTGTTTGGATCAGCGCTTGTGGTTCTTATTATGATTGCAAGATGCCCTTCAGCAATAACCATCAGGGAGCTTTGAAAAAAATAAAGGTTTATTACTTACAAGACCTGGAAATGACACAGCGCACCTGGGGCCACACAGTGAGGTCATGGGCAGAGAGAGAGAGTGCACGGGCCTGGGTTCTGATTTTATTGGCATTAAGGGTGGGGACCTAGGGTTTCTCAGGCTCACTCTTTATTTGTGGATTTAAAATATAAGGAGTGGGAATTTATGGGAAGAGAAAAAAAAAGCCAAGTAGTCCAAATGGTCCGTTATTGAAATCAGCCAAGATCTCTAAGAAAGCTCAGTGCAGGGAGGCAGCCTGGCTCTTTATCTAGTCCTGTGGCTGGCACTGTGTTTATTTGAGGTAGCCGTCTTTGAAATGGGTGGCTTGGCCATCAAAACTTGTCAGGTGCTTAAATTACAGAAAGAAAGAAAATTCAACTCTCAGGACTTACACTACAGTATACCCTGTGGTGCTGAGGCATCAGAGTCAATGATGAGGAGGCTAAATGCCTGGGTAGCTGATATGCTAAAAGTTAGGGAGAGGGCATGTTGTAACCCTGAGAGTACACATCTAAGTAGGAGTATAGTAGCAAGTTCTATAATAATTATCCAGGCAATAGTTTGAAATTCCGTCTATAGCCATTGTCCCAAACTTGAAAGTGTCCAGCCGTGAAACTTAAGTCAATGAAGTCTGGGTACCTAGGAATCTGTTAGGGTAACATTGTGGAATATTTTAACATCTTGAATCAACTATTTTAAGTAGGTTTGAACCTGTCCTGTGTTGGTGGATTGCTTCATACCTCATCGAACCAGTTTCTTAGTCCCGAGAATAGGTCAGTTCAGTTAAAGGTTGTGTCTCATTTCAGGAGGCAGTGATGCAGATGGGCTCCCAAAGTTAGGCAGGCCTATGTGGTGTAAGTATGCCAGTATTTAATAAGAGGCGTTTCTATGGAAACAAAGGAAAAACAGTGGTTAATGATTGGAGCAGACCATAATCCCGGTTTCTGAGTTCTCAAGGCGGCCAGTTGAGAAGATTTTTAGATGTCTGGCTTGAAGCATTTTCACATGAAGCAAGGTCAGGCAGTGACAGTTTGATAGATTTTCCTGGTTTGTAGTTTGAATGTCTCTGGTGATCTTTCTGAGTGGCCCACACAGCAATAGGCACAAAGATTGTCCATCCATGTGCTGTTATACTGATTTCTCTGAAGTTTATATCAAGTTTCCAACTTTTCGCTTGCATGGCTTCAGTAAAAGAGCTATTTTAGTTCTCAATGATTCCAAGTCAGAAGGTTGGGAGAAAAATTAGAAATGTTAGTTTGGAGACTTGAAGTCAAATATTGGAGGAAAGTAGAATAATTAAGGAGGATCTGGTCTGGTTTGCTGTTAGAAACTCAGAGAAAATTAACAGCACTGGAATTTGATATCCACAAAGGTACATTATGGTTTCTAATGAAATGAAAATTTTCTCTCTACAGTCACCCTAATCTCTGTCAGAGATAATAAAAAACGAGACTAAGTTGTTTGTAAAGTAAGTCTTATCTCATTAAACTTGGCCTGGTTATTTACATGAGTGCAGCAAGAATAGTGATTGACCATATAGGCTCTTTTAAATTGGCTTTTCTGGAACTTTTCATAAGGAGTCTCAGATTAAACTTTTAAATGCCTCTCGAGGTCAGGAAACCAAGCCAAGCCAACTATGTGCCATCAGTCTCTCCTGCAATACCTATAGATTTAGGTGAATTCCTTCTCAAGGTCTGCTAAATATCCTGAGATGCCTGCACATGCCAGGAAGTAACCTTCCTTCTTCACCTGGTAAGGCTGCTGGGATTCCTGTAATTGAGGTGCTATGCTTTTTTTCCAAGAAACTTTATTGGCTCCATAAGGTCAGTCTTAGTTCCTTAAAGCTGTCTGGTCATATCTGAGTCTATGTATGTCTCTTCTCAAATATGACATTTCGAGCAAAACCTTGGCAATGCAACCAATGTTTTCAATTGTGTCTTGTTACAAGGAAAACAGATTCTTATTGAACTTAGGCAAATAACTATATGGCCATGAAAATAAGAGTACTCACTTAGAGTTTTTGAATTCTAGAGGGATTAGGTAGGGAGAAAAAGATAAATGGTTCAATTCTGCTTACAAAGGCATAATTTACCAAGTTGCTCTAAGTCATAGTTTAAGAAGAAAGTTTCTTAAGTCATGGCTTAAGAAGAAAGTTTCCTTATAATCTGGAAAATGAAAGATTAAAGAATCAGCAATAAAGAGTCATAGAAAATCACAGTCGTCCTCTTCAGTTCATTCAGTCCCATGTAATTAATACTTGTTCTGCTTGAATCTAGCTTTTTCCCCTGTTAGTTTTGGAAATTTTTACCCCTTTCAGGTTTATAATCTTAAAGTCATCAGAAACCTGTATCCTAGAGTCTTTGCTGAGAATCTTCTTGAAGGTGAAGCAGTTTTGCAGGAACACGTTTGTAGAAGCACAACTGTCTGTAAATGACAAAAGACTTAAAAGTGACTATTGTTAGATATCTGATTAATTATACTGGAATTGGCAAGGAAATTTGGTTATTTTGATGACATTTTAAGATAATAACTGGAATTATGACTGATAACATTATACCAGGACATACTAATTTCCAAGAATTTCACATAATCTCTGAAACATTTATAACATATATCTATAAAACACAACATTAAGAAGGCTTTGTATTACTTCTTATCTGACAGTGCTTCGCATGTGATTTAGCATATCAAATAAGCCTAATTAGTATGATATCTCCCTTTTTTATAAGGAGAGAGAATAAATCTTTTGAAGTGTTCCAGGGGCCCCCTGGAAAATTTCAAAGTTAGTTTGAGGTTAAAAAAAAAAAAAAAAGACATTTAGATTTTGATATTGGGAAGTTTGTCAAAAATATCAAAGAGGTTTTCTGTTTTTTTTTTAAGTTTTTTTTTTAATTTATTAATTTATTTATTTTTGGCTGTGTTGGGTCTTCGTTTCTGTGCGAGGGCTTTCTCTAGTTGTGGCAAGTGGGGGCCACTCTTCATCGCGGTGCGCGGGCCTCTCACTATCGCGGCCTCTCTTGTTGCAGAGCACAGGCTCCAGACGCGCAGGCTCAGTAGTTGTGGCTCACGGGCCTAGTTGCTCCGCGGCATGTGGGATCTTCCCAGACCAGGCTCGAACCCGTGTCCCCTGCATTAGCAGGCAGATTCTCAACCACTGCGCCACCAGGGAAGCCCCTCAAAGAGGTTTTAAAATACCTGGTCAAATAGGATCATAGGTCACTCTGAAACAATATTTAGTTATCCATTTAACCATAGTGACAAAGATTTTAAAGGCAACTACAGAAAGTCACATAGTTCTGGGCAAACCTTAGCTCTTAATATTGAGAAGGCTAGGCTTACTTAAGTAAATAAAGACCTGATGATAAAGATAACACAAAGCACAGTAAGTTATTTTTGTCAGACACAAAAATCTTTGCTTTCCAAATAGATTACCCAAGAGAAAGAAAGGGGGAAAAAACTTTTCATAATCATTTATCAAGAGCAGACCAGTAATCCAATTATACTTTGTCCCTTTAGCAGATGAAGAAAATTTTTAGTTTTACGTAAGTAGACTATTGGTATTAAAGCTCAATTAAAAACACTCTTATAATGACAATTCAATTTTTAGCCAAGTTGACCACACAAGATTTCCCCTTTTTCTTTCTTTCTTTTCGTTTACAGCCACTGCTTCTTTATTGATTATCTGTCTGATGACCTGTCCATTGATGTAAGTTGGGGTGTTAACGTCTCCTACTATTATTGTATTGCTGTCAGTTTCTCCCTTTATGTCTATTAATATTTGCTTATGTATTTAGGTGCTCCTGTGTTAGGTGCTTATGGGTTTACAAATGTTACATCCTCTTTTTGGATTTATCCCTTTATCATTTTTAATGCCCTTCTTTGTCTTTTGTTAAAGATTTTGTTTTAAAATCTATTTTGTCTGATATGACTACAGCTTCCTTTTCATTTCCATTTGCATGGAATATCTTTTTCCATCGTCTCTCTTTCAGTCTATGTATGTCTTTTACTCTGAAGTGAGTCTATTGTAGGCAGCATATAGATCAGTCTTTTTAAAAAATCCTTTCAGCCAATCTGTGTCTTTTATTTGGAACATTTAGTCCATGTATATTTAAAATGATTATTGATAGGTATGTATTTATTGCCATTTTGTTTCTTGTTTTCTGGTTGTTTTGTAGGTCTTCTCCGATCTTTTCTTCGTTTAGTCTCTTTCCTTGTAGTTTGATGATTTTCTTTAGTGTTATGAAACACTAAAGTGTTCCTTTTTCTTTGTTTTTTGTATACCTATTGTAGGTTTTTGGTTTTTGGTTACCATGAGGTTCATATATATTAACCTGTATATATATCTATTTGTTTTAAGCTGATAGTCATTTAATCCAAACACATTCTAAAATCTCTACATTTTTTACTCCTTCCCCTATGTTTTATGTTGTCATATTTTATACCTGTATGTGTATCCTTTAACTCTTTATTGTAGTTATAATTGATTTTATGACTTTTGTTGTCTAACCTTCATACTAGCTTTTAAGTGGTTGATCCATTGCTTTTATTATTTATTTGCCAGTGAGATTTTTTCCTTCATATATTGTTAAAAATTTTAGTTTTGAATCAGTTATTACAATGTAAAATTCACTAGTTTATAAATAACAGTTGGAATGAGTTAAGTTTTCCTGCCTAGATGGCTAAAGTTTTTACTGTTTATGAGGAAGACTTTTAAGATTTGTATTTGTTCTTGACAAGCAGTCTTAAGGAGGCTGTTGTTTAGAGTTTGGGCAAGAGAGTCCTTTCAGCAGTTTGCATTTAAAAAGGACTCTTTCCACTTTTTTTTTTCCTTTAGTCTCAAGCGAGTTTTAGTTACCTCCTGGCGTGTTTACATTTCAAAGACATGGTAAGATTTACATTTTTATGCGGCAGAGAAAGAAAATGTAAGTTTTCTCAGGAGTTTCTGTACTTTTTGGATGGTTTTGTCAGTCCCAATTAAAATGTAGTAGCACCACCCTGTAAGTAGGGAGAGCACCCTGTAAAGAATAATTTTTCTGGGCTCAGGGTCCACTGGGGCCTCTTCAGGGCTGGAACTGAAGGGGAGATCATTTGGGTCACTGTGGTCATGGTAGTGATAAATCCAGTTTTGCACAGCAGGAGATGAGCTTTATCTTAACGTTTTCCTTTCATTGTGAGCCTTAGCAGTGATCACTGTGGCAGAAGGACGGGCATAGTGCCAGGCAATAAATATCCAAATGAGGAGAGGGAGGGCCGTGGTACAAATGTCGGTGGTTGTAGAAGGCTTTGCTTTCCCATTTCCTTCTTCCTCCTCCCAGAGGCCTTTAAAACCCTGTCAGCTTTTCCCTTGGTGGCAGGAATACCTCATGAGGTATGTTTCTTAGGTTTGCCTCATTCAGGGGAAAACTGAGGGGGCTCAGGATCTGTGGTATCAGGGAGGAAACAAGCATATAGCCTGAATGAATCTTTATGGATTTTCAAGTCTTTAGAGATACCAGTCAGTTGATGCATTTTGGCAGCCATGAGTGACAATTCAGAGAATATTACAGGGGCTTCCTTGGTGGTGCAGTGGTTGAGAATCTGCCTGCCAATGCAGGGGACACGGGTTCGAGCCCTGGTCTGGGAAGATCCCACATGCCGCGGAGCAACTGGGCCAGTGAGCCACAACTACTGAGCCTGCGCTTCTGGAGCCTGTGCTCCGCAACAAGAGAGGCCGCGATAGTGAGAGGCCCGCGCACAGCGATGAAGAGTGGCCCCCGCTCGCCGCAACTAGAGAAAGCCCTCGCACAGAAACGAAGACCCAACACAGCCAAAAATAAATAAATAAATTAATTTTTAAAAAAAGAGAATATTACAAAGAAACAAACAAGAACCTGCAGTAGCCAGTTAGTTCCCCTCTCTCCCCTCCCTCCTTCCTCTCTCCTTCCTACATAAAATCTTTAAAAAATGTTTGAATTTCAGTTTATGTATAGTTTTTTTTAATAAGTATTTTAATTAATTAATTAATTTTATTTTGGGCTGTGTTGGGTCTTCGTTTCTGTGCGAGGGCTTTCTCTAGTTGTGGCAAGTGGGGGCCACTCTTCATCGTGGTGCGCGGGCCTCTCACTGTCACGGCCTCTCTTGTTGCGGAGCACAGGCTCCAGACGCGCAGGCTCAGTAGTTGTGGCGCACGGGCCTAGTTGCTCCGCGGCATGTGGGATCTTCCCAGACCAGGGCTCGAACCCATGTCCCCTGCATTGGCAAGCAGATTCTCAACCACTGTGCCACCAGGGAAGCCCTATGTATAGTTTTTTGATCTCAGTTTCTACTTGTTTCCCCACCCCCCCTTCCCGTACCTTAATCTTATGTGTTGACATCATTTTGGATGCTGTCACTGTGAGCCCCCTTCATAGGTGGCAACTTCCCTTTCCAGGGTGTCCCAGGAGATCTCTCTGGCATTGGAGTCTGCTTCCATTATCAAATATGCACAGGGTCTTTGGGAAAGGCCCCTTGGTCTCTGGAGCATAATATCAGAGTCTTAGAATCTTGGTATACGTGGCATTGAATAACACCCAGGAAGTGTCCTTGGGGTTTTTGCCTTTATCAAGGAGCTGGGAACCTCCTCAGAGTCCTTTAGGAAGTGCTGACACTACCTGTCCAAGACATTTATGTTTACCCATTCATTTTTTTTTTTGAAGTAACATCATGCCAGGATTAGACCCATCATGTCCCATCGGGTCAGATGAAGAGCAACAGTAGTGAGTGAAGTGGTGACACAGAGGCTGTAGACCTCTGTTATGTTTTCCCTCTGCTGGTGCCATTGGTTTCTGGTTGCAAGGCTATTTCACTATTCTGGGTTAGGACACGTAGTCTGTGCATGACCCACTGACTCCGTGATTGCAGGAGGAGGTCTCCCATCCCCTTCACCTACTGGGATGTTTTCCTTTTAGCCCAGAGCCTCTCCTTGAGTGGTGACAATAGCCTTGGGATCCAGTTCACCCTCCTTAGCTCTCTTTCGCCTTGAGACATGGAGGACTCTTATGCACGTAAATCGTCAATTAAGGTCTTCATACTTAGTGGTCTTATCATCTCATTAGATCATATGGTCTTGATCACACTGATCTGGGGACATCATTGGATTATTATAGCAGCTGTGACATTTTGGGTTGGATACCACAGGCAACACACAACAGAGCCAATCTGAGAAAGCATATAACAGTCCATCAGACCCTCAACAGACAGGTGGTGTTGCTAACTGAGTTAGCTCGTTAGTACGCAAGTTGCAGGTAGAGCGATGCCCTTCACTTAATTGCAAGGGCAATCATGCAATCCTGCCAACTACACCGATTGTTTTATGCTAGTCTCCGCCTGTCAGTAATCAGTGATGTGGTTGGACTGGCCTTTGCGGTTCTTACTATGATTGCAAGATGCCTTTCTTAATCAGGGAACTTTGAAAAAATAAAGGTTTATCACATAGAAGACCTGGAAATTACATAGCTCACCTGGGGCCACACTGTGAGGTCATGGGTATAAAGAGAGAGAGAGAGGGACAGAGAGAAAGAGAGAGAGAGAATGGGCCTGGGGTTCTGTTTTTATTGGGGTCAACTGTGGGGTTTTGAGGGCTAACTCTTTATTGGTGAATTTAAAACATAAGAGCAGGAATTTAAAGTACAGGAAGAGAAAAAAACCCCAAGTAGTCCAAATGGCCAGTTATTAAAATCAGACATGATCTCTAAAACAAAGGAGCTTCCATGCAGGGAGCTGGGCCTGGCGTTTTAGTCCTGTGTCTGGCTAAGTGTTTACTTGAGATAGCCATCTTTGAAGTGGATGCCTCTTTGAAATGGATGCCTTGGCAATCAAAGCTTGTCAGGCACTTGCATTCAAAAACGAAAAAGAAAAAACAAAAGCAAAAACCCCAACTGTCAGGACTACACTACAACCTGGAGTGGTACTGGTATCCTGAGAAAAGGTATCAATCAACTCTTCTTAGACCTGAATCTTTCCTGGCTGGCCTAGCAGTTTCCAAATTTTTGCCTGTTTGGCTAGGAAGATCATTTCAATTGTAAATTCACAGCTTTTGCTCTATGTGGGCACATAATCAAACAGGACCGTTGTCTAGTCGTACCTCAATGGCTAGAGTTTACCACCCTACCTCTGATGGTGCTAAGTCCTCCGGAACTGCTCACTCCTTTGCTAGGGGTGTGTATTTGGGATCCTTCCTTGGCAGTAGGGTGAGGCTGGCTAACTATACAAGCTTAGGTAAGTCTGCAGCTTTTCTTTACTGGCCTTTTGCTCTTGCAGATCCATTTTCCACCCTGCTCTGTGCCTTAGGAGGCTGACTTCGGTAGACCGCATCACTTGGGTTTCCTTGCCAGCTGACTTCCTGCTGGCTTCAGCCTGCTGGGTTCCCTTCCCTGCCTGGTTGGTTGCCATGGCTGTAGGGGTGGCTTCCATTCTCCTTGACTGCATCTCCCCTGAGCAGCCACATCTGCACACCTGGGGCTCTCACAGAGCTCCCTTTGCACCTTCCAGCCTAGAGGTGGTGATGGCTCCCCCTTTTGGTAGTTGCTGGGTACTTCATCCACCCTTGGTGTTTCCCTGATCTTTGTGTACCTCAGTAAATAATCCCTTTAGGAAGGTCTTTTCAAGTTGAATATCTTGAGGAAATCTCTGTTTTTGTCTGTGTCCCTGCCTAATAGGCTTTTTAAAAGCTATCAAATGGGGAAGCAAATCTTCCTCTTCCTGTCTTGGTGTAATTGATAGGGTAATGTGAGATCCCTTGTGAGAATGTGCTTCAGAAGTGAAAGCATTCAACTGCAGGGTGCCATCGTAGTTACTGCTATGGTGACTATTAATAAAGTCTTAGATATCTTCATAATTCTAAGGCATTTTGGATAGTTTTTTAAAAATATTTATTTAGGGCTTCCCTGGTGGCGCAGTGGTTGAGAATCTGCCTGCCAATGCAGGGGACACGGGTTCGAGCCCTGGTCTGGGAAGATCCCACATGCCGCGGAGCAATTAGGCCCGTGAGCCACAACTACTGAGCCTGCGCGTCTGGGGCCTGTGCTCCGCAAGAAGAGAGGCCGCGATGGTGAGAGGCCCGCGCACCGCGATGAAGAGTGGCCCCCGCTCGCCGCAACAAGAGAAAGCCCTCGCACGGAAACGAAGACCCAACACAGCCAAAAATAAAAATAAATTAATTTAAAAAAATTTATTTATTTAATTTATTTATTTGTTTTTTTGGCTGCATCAGGTCTTAGTTGTGGTGTGCGGGCTTCTCTCTAGTTGTGGCACATGGGCTTCTCTCTAGTTGTGGCGTGTGGGCTCCAGAGCGTGTGGGCTCTGTAGTTGTGGCATGTGGGCTTAGCTGCCCCGTGGCATGTGGGATCTTAGTTCCCTGACCAGGGATGGAACCCCTCCCCTGCATTGGAAGGCAGATTCTTAACCACTGGACCACCAGGGAAGTCCCTGGACAGTTTTTTTTTTTTTTAATTTTACTTATTTATGGCTGTGTTGGGTCTTCGTTTCTGTGCGAGGGCTTTCTCTAGTTGCGGCAAGCGGGGGCCACTCTTCATCGCGGTGCGCGGGCCTCTCACCACCGTGGCCTCACTTGTTGCGGAGCACAGGCTCCAGACGCGCAGGCTCAATAATTGTGGCTCACAGGCCTAGCCGCTCCGCGGCATGTGGGATCTTCCCAGACCAGGGCTCAAACCCGTGTCCCCTGCATTGGCAGGCAGATTCTCAACCACTGCGCCACCAGGGAAGCCCCCTGGACAGTTTTTAATGTTTGATATTTACACAGTAAATTCTTGGTTAAATCAGGGAGCAGAATGTGGGGAAAGATGGTAAGACCATCTACTTATTTTCAACTACACAGACTATGTTTCTGGGAGATACAGTAGTATCTAGTTTTATTGTCTTTGTTATTAGTGGGAAAAATGTCCAGTTTCTGGTAACAGGTTGGTATATAGCCCTAGTTTTCAGAGTTTCCTTAAGTTTTCATTTCTGTCTGGGTTCCAAAGGTATTTCTTTGAAAGTTAGAAGATATATTAGGGATTACTGGCAAGATTTCATTTTAACCTAAGAAACCTTGAAAGCCTAAGGGTAAAGTAAGCTAAGGGAGATAGAGAACAGATTGCCTGTTTAACTAGGGCAATCACAGAAAGACTTTCTGATACGGTGACATTTGAGCAGAGATCTGAATGACAGGAGGAAGCGAGCCAGGCACATGTCTGGGGGAAGGGCATTCCTGGCAGAGGGAACAGCAAGTGCAAAAGCCTGGAGGCAGGACTGTGCTTGAGGAACAGCAAGGAGGTTCATGAGACTGGAGAGGAAGAGTGAGGGATGACAGTAAGAGCTGAAGTCACAGGGAGAACTGGGGGAAAGATCTTGAAGGGTCCTATAGGCCATTGGAAGGGCTCTGACTGATCCTTACAATGACGGGAGACCTTGGAGGGTTTGGAGTGGAAGAGTGACATGATCAGAATTTTATTTACTTGTTTATTCATTTCAAAATTTTTATTGGAGTTGATTTACAATGTTATGTTAGTTTCAGGTGCACAGCAAAGTGAATCAGTTATACATATACATACATCCACTGTTTTTAGATTCTTTCCCCATATAGGCCATTACAGAGTGTTGAGTAGAGTTCCCTGTGCTATACAGTAGGTACTTATTAGTTATCTATTTTATAAGTATATAGTAGTGTGTATATATCAGTCCCAATCTCCCAATGTTTCCCTCCCCACCCTTACCCTCTGGTAACCATAAGTTTGTTTTCTACATCTGTCACTCTGCTTCTGTTATGTAAACAAGTTCATTTCAGACTTTCATTTAAAAAGCTGTCTTTGGCTACTGCATAGAAAAAGCTCTGAAGGGGGGGCAAGGGTGGAGTGAGGGTGACCGGTTAGGAGACTTCTGGGGTAATTCAGGTAGAGATGATAGTGGTTTGGACTAGAGTTGTTGCAGTGGAGGTCATGAGAAATGGTTGGATTCTGGGGATATTTTGAAGGCAGAGGTGGCAGATTTTAATCATGGATTGGACGCAAGGTATGAAAGAAAGGAGTGAAGCCTGACTCTTGTGTTTTGCCCTGATTGGTGGTGGTTGAAGTGTAAATCAATGTCTGTCTGGTCAGGGCAGTAGTTCTCAACCCAGGCAGTTTTACTCCCCACAGGACACTGGGCAACGTATGGACATAGTTTTGTCACAACTGGGGTGAAGAGTATGTATTACGGAAATCTAGTGGGCAGAAACCAGCGATGTTGCTAAACCTCCTACAGTGCATAGGACACCCCGCCCCCAACAAAGAATTATCTGGCCCCAGTGTCAGTAGTGCTGAGAAACCCAGGGTTAGGGAGATCACTGCTTCTCTGTTTTCTCAGCCTCTTTCTTCTCTTGGCTTCCTTCTCTCCCCTGCAGATGGGTTTCTTTGCTGCTTCTTGGACAAGTTAGGAAATGATTGGCCCAGCTCTTCCCCCTCCCTCCTACCAAATGTGGGCTTTAAACTCCCACATCCAAAGTCAACTCACTATACATCATCTCTTTGTCCCAATTTCACATTATCAGGAGAGAAAATTTCATCGGCCCAGGCATTTCCTCTGTTCCAATCAGGCATGTTAAAAGGTGGCCTCACGTGGGTCCCTGTCCGCTTAAGAAAGACTGCAGGAAAGATATTCTGGGAAAGAGTGTGGGTTAGATAAGAAAAGTAACTGGAGTGTCTATTGTATGAACTTGGAGGATTCTGTCTAAAGCTTTGACTCCTGGGGGCCCTGCTTAGCCCACAGAATTGTCCAGGCTTCTACAATTTTAGCCCATTCCTTTCAAGTAGCAGGAGAGGGGAACCGTGGTTAAAGACCTCCTGGGCCATGTTCGGAATCTAGCTGTTTGCTGTGTTTTTCCTTTCCCTTTCTGATTGAATTTGAATCCAGCATATCTTCAGAGGAAATCATCTGGAGCAACAAACACTCACAGCTAGTGACTGACATGAAAAATAATAGTGGGGAGAGAGCATAGAATGCAGTATGCATTTATTGTGACGTACGGCTCTCCTGGTTTTTCATTGACTATATTATCCAGGCAAGAACTTGTTTTTAGAGAGAAAGAGGTATTCTGCAGATGGCAGCATATTGGAATCATTGTCAAAAAGAGGAGAGATTATATCAGACTCGTATTGAATCAAATGTTCAGTTAAGAATTAGTCTGAGATCATTTTTCCATGCAGTAATGAGCATTTTAATATTTCCAGCCGGCTGTTCCACATGACTAATGCACTTCTCACAGAGGGATGTCTCTGAGGGCCTCAAAATAATGCTAATAAAAACTGTCATAGGAACAGAAGGATGAGGAGAAAGGTAGCCTGATCAGGCTCAGGGCTGTGCTGGCAGACTCCTGGCATGGGCAAAGCAGGAGACCCTGGTGACCTAAATGTCTCCTTTTCTCCTCCAGCTCATTGAAAGTACCCACATTTCTGAGACCTTTGAGGTAAGGCTTTGAAAGTCCCTGTACCAGGGCATATAACATCTAATAAGTCAGGCATAAAAGGCCATTTGCACGTAAAATTTTTTTATTGAAATGTAATTTACATACATTATAATTCACCCTCTTACAGGGTACAATTCAGTGGTTTTTAATATATACACAGAGTTGTGCATCCACCACCACAATTGATTTTAGAGCATTTTCATTACTCTCAAAAAAACCCCCCAAAACCAAAACATGCTCCTTTCCCCCAAAACTTTAGCCCTAGGCAACCATTAATCTATATTCTCTGTAGATTTGCCCGTTTGGAAGATTTCATATAAATGGTGTCATGCAATATGTAGTGTTTTGTGTCTAGCTTTGTTTCATTAGTATAACATTTTCAAGGTTCATTCCTGCCATAACATGTATCAGCACTTCATTCTTTCTTACGGCTGAATAATATTCCATTGTATGGACGTATCACATTTTATTTATCCATTCATCAGTTGATGGCCATTTGGGTTGTTTCCAGTTTTTGGGGTATGAGTAATACTGCCGTAAGCATTCACGTATAGGCCATTTGCACTGTAGCAGCACTAATTAGTTTATCAACTCAAAAAGACAACTGCTCTAGATGTCTGCTATGATTTGCCTGCTTCCCTCTTTGCCCTTTATCTCTGCCCCAGTTAATTACTCTCTCTGTTCTCATAGCATCTTGTATGTTTTTCCATTATTAGTACTTGTCATACTCTAGAGTGATGATTTTCTTATTATCTCACCTGTCATCTCTGTGAAAGCAAGGGCCATGTCTTATTCATCTTTCTATCCCCAGCGCCTAGTAATATTAAGTTTACAACTAGTTCTACTTCTTAACTAACTGCTGGATTTCCAGGTATGGCCTTTAAAAACAATGAGTTTTTATATTGGACTCTTAAAAGGAATTTAACAGTTTCAATCTGACCTAAAATTCCACATCTTTTTCTCTAGTCTCCACAGGTTCTTTTTGACCAAAGGTGGCTTGAATCTGTCTGTCCTGGTGAATCAGAGGGAGGCACCAAGAGGATTTGGAAAATCAGATTTTTTTTTTTTGCTTATTTTTATAATGATAAACTATCTTTTTGTGTCTCTCCATTTATTTTTTCTTTTTGAGCTCTGAAGGCAGGGGGAGCATCTAATGGGGATGTTGATTCATTGACGCATTGGGGTAGGTGAATAATAACCATCCTACAGTGTGGGCTGCAGTCAAAGGGGAGGCTTCTTGGACCTTGCCGAGGACAGTTTTGCTGTCAGTGACACAGCTGAGCATCTGCTCAGCTGGAGCTGCCATCTTTTGTATTTTTTATAGGAAATGATCAGCTCTCCCTTTAGGACCTCAGGGCTCTGTGTGCTCAATGTGGCTTTTTTTTTTTTTTTAACATCTTTGTTGGAGTATAATTGCTTTACAATGGTGTGTTAGTTTCTGCTTTATAACAAAGTGAACCAGTTATACATATACATATATCCCCATATCTCTTCCCACTTGCGTCTCCCTCCCTCCTACCCTCCCTATCCCACCCCTGTAGGTGCTCACAAAGCACTGAGCTGATCTCCTTGTGCAATGCGCTGCTTCCCGCTAGCTATCTATTTTACATTTGGTAGTGTATATATGTCCACGCCACTCTCTCACTTTGTCCCAGCTTACCCTTCCCCCTCCCTGTGTCCTCAAGTCCATTCTCTAGTAAGTCTACATCTTTATTCCCATCTTGCCCCGAGGTTCTTCATGGTTCTTCATGACCTTTTTTTTTTTTTTTTAGATTCCATAATATGTGTTAGCATACGGTATTTGTTTTTCTCTTTCTGACTTACTTCACTCTGTATGACAGACTCTAACTCCATCCACCTCACTACAAATAACTCAATTTCGTTTCTTTTTATGGCTGAGTAATATTCCATTGCATGTATGTCTCACATCTTCTTTATCCATTCATCTGTCGATGGACACTTAGGTTGCTTCCATGTCCTGGCTATTGTAAATAGAGCTGCAATGAACATTGTGGTACGTGACTCTTTTTGAATTATGGTTTTCTCAGGGTATAGGCCCAGTAGTGGGATTGCTGGGTCGTATGGTAGTTCTATTTTTAGTTTTTTAAGGAACCTCCATACTGTTCTCCATAGTGGCTGTATCAATTGACATTCCCACCAACAGTGCAGGAGGGTTCCCTTTTCTCCACACCCTCTCCAGCATTTATTGTTTGTAGATTTTTTGATGATGGCCATTCTGAATGGTGTGAGATGATATCTCATTGTAGTTTTTTTTTTTTTAAATTAATTAATTTATTTATTTATTTTTGGCTGTGTTGGGTCTTCGTTTCTGTGCGAGGGCTTTCTCTAGTTGTGGCAAGCGGGGGCCACTCTTCATCGCGGTGCGCGGGCCTCTCACTATCGCGGCCTCTCTTATTGCGGAGCATGGGCTCCAGACGCGCAGGCTCAGTAATTGTGGCTCACGGGCCCAGTTGCTCCGTGGCATGTGGGATCTTCCCAGACCAGGGCTCGAACCCGTGTCTCCTGCATTGGCAGGCAGATTCTCAACCACTGTGCCACCAGGGAAGCCCTCATTGTAGTTTTGATTTGCATTTCTCTAATGATTAATGATGTTGAGCATTCTTTCATATGTTTGTTGGCAATCTGTATATCTTCTTTGGAGAAATGTCTATTTAGGTCTTCTGCTCATTTTTGGATTGGGTTGTTTGTTTTTTTGATATTGAGCTACATGAGCTGCTTGTAAATTCTGGAGATTAATCCTTTGTCAGTTGCTTCATTTGCAAATATTTTCTCCCATTCTGAGGGTTGTCTTTTGGTCTTGTTTATGGTTTCCTTTGCTGTGCAAAAGCTTTGAAGTTTCATTCGGTCCCATTTGTTTATTTTTGTTTTTATTTCCATTTCTCTAGGAGGTGGGTCAAAAAGGATCTTGCTGTGATTTATGTCATAGAGTGTTCTGCCTATGTTTTCCTCTAAGAGTTTTATAATGTCTGGCCTTGCATTTAGGTCTTTAATGCATTTTGAGTTTATTTTTATGTATGGTGTTGGGGAGTGTTCTAATTTCATTCTTTTACATGTAGCTGTCCAGTTTTCCCAGCACCACTTATTGAAGAGGCTGCCTTTTCTCCACTGTATATATTCTTGCCTCCTTTATCAAAGATAAGGTGACCATATGTGCATGGGTTTATCTCTGGGCTTTCTATCCTGTTCCATTGATCTATATTTCTGCTTTTGTGCCAGTACCATACTGTCTTGATTACTGTAGCTTTGTAGTATAGTCTGAAGTCAGGGAGCCTGATTCCTCCAGCTCCGTTTTTCTTTCTCAAGATTGCTTTGGCTCTTTGGGGTCTTTTGTGTTTCTCTACAAATTGTGAAATTTTTTGTTCTAGTTCTGTGAAAAATGCCATTGGTAGTTTGATAGGGATTGCATTGAATCTGTAGATTGCTTTGGGTAGTAGAGTCATTTTCGCAATGTTGATTCTTCCAATCCAAGAACATGGTATATCTCTCCATGTATTTGTATCATCTCTAATTTCTTTCATCAGTGTCTTATAATTTTCTGCATACAGGTCTTTTGTCTCCTTAGGTAGGTTTATTCTTAGGTATTTTATTCTTTTTGTTGCAGTGGTAAATGGGAGTGTTTTCTTAATTTCACTTTCAGATTTTTCATCATTAGTGTATAGGAATGCAAGAGATTACTGTGCATTAATTTTGCATCCTGC
Source organism: Balaenoptera musculus (assembly GCF_009873245.2). NCBI lineage: Eukaryota > Metazoa > Chordata > Mammalia > Artiodactyla > Balaenopteridae > Balaenoptera > Balaenoptera musculus. The sequence goes on along the minus strand of NC_045800.1, from coordinate 69,680,253 downwards.
TACTTTACCAGATTCATTGATTAGCTCTAGTAGTTTTCTGGTAGCATCTTTAGGATCCTCTATGTATAGTATCATGTCATCTGCAAACAGTGAGAGCTTAACTTTTTCTTTTCCGATTTGGATTCCTTTTATTTCTTTTTCTTCTCTGATTGTTGTGGCTAAAACTTCCAAAACTATGTTGAATAATAGTGGTGAGTGGGCAACCTTGTCTTGTTCGTGATCTTAGTGGAAATGGTTTCAGTTTTTCACCATTGAGGATGATGTTGGCTGTGGGTTTGTCATATATGACCTTTTCAATGTGGCTTTTGAAGGTGGTGCAGTCCCTCATGGCCAAGTGACAAAGGTCACAACGACAGAACTGAATCCTCTGACAGGTTGGCTTCTGGACTGTCATGGCCAAGGCTGCCGCTCCCCACTGTTAGGTCACTGTCCCCCTCAGTGCTCCTGAGTCCCTACAATGATGGGAGAACCTGGAGGGTTTGGAGTAGAGGAGCGACATGGTCAGACTTTCATTTGAAAGACTCTTTTGGCTGCTGTGTATAGAAAGCTCTGAGGGGGGCAAGGGTAGAGTGAGGGTGACCAGTTTGTAATTTTGTGGTAATCTGGGGAGAGATGATGGTGGCTTGGACTAGGGTTGTCTCAGTGGAGGTCGTGAGAAATGGTTGGATTTTGGGGCTGTTTTGAAGGCAGAGGTGGCAGATTTTAATCATGTATTGGATGCAGGTTATGAATGAAAAGAGTTAAGGATGACTGTGGGGTTTTCCCCGAGAAAGGGAGGATAAATAAATGTCTCATTAGGACAATAGTTGTCACCCTTACATACCCTCTCAGAGTGCCTACCACCTGTTTCGAGTCTGCTTGTTTGCTGGCTGTGGCCTCAGTGGTGTCCATGGTCCTGGACCATCAAGAGTTTGTTTCAGCTCTGTGTTCACAGTGCCAAGCACAGGGCTGGACACTCTGTAGGTGACTGTTTTTGACTGGGCCACTTCCTGGCATCCCTTTAGGGGTTGCTGAGGACATAGGTACAAGTGGGAAGGGCTCTCTGGGTGTGGAAGCAAAGTATGTATGAGTGTAGAATGAGACTAGAGACCTTGGCACATTTTTGCTTAGAGAGGGGCAATCCTGGAATTCAAACTTGTTCTGGTGAGCTAAATGGTCTTTTAGTTGGATGGTATCTCTCCATCTATTCTTGGGGAGCTAGACATTTGCATAGGGCTTCTAAGAAGATTTCTAGCTCTGAACTTTTAGAAAAGTCATGGGCTTCAAAATTATTTTCCTCTCCTGATCTGAAATTGCCTCAGCTTGTTGAAGGTACCTTAAAGAACCTGTTTGTTTCCGTCCGAATAGTAGATCTTTGGGCATGTGTTGCATTTGGTACTTTTTCCAAGTGCTTTTAAAGAATTCTTTCATGGGACACACACAGCCCCATGGGGCTGAGACCATGTCTTATCCTTCCATAATCCTGACTGCTGACATGACGCTGCCTACCTGGAAGATACTCATTAGGTCTAACTTCAGTGAGTATGTGGCAAGGATTTTCTTTTCCTTTTCACAAATAAAGCAATGAGGACTAGAGAGGTGATAGCTATTTAGAGACAAATATAGGTTTTCTTTATCTTTTTTCACCATATCATCCATCTCTAATCACCTTGCTGATAATTTGTGTTGATGACACTTGACTGCTTCAAATAGTTGGTATATTCTGGAAATAAATCCATTCTTGTCTTTTCTTTGGGCTCACTCTTTGGATTTCCTTTGCCTTCCCATTCTACTGTATGCCATTTGAGAATGAATAGCCAGGTAATCAAATCAGTGAGGCATTGTATAAAACAAAACAAAAACCCCAAATAAATAAGGGTGATGTTCATCTGCAGGTTTTGAGAGAGTCCCACCACAGAGTGCTAACATACTGAATGACATTGAATTCCAAGGCTCAGAAGGCCCATCCTTCTATTCCATAGCAGCACCAAGGGGCATTTTAAATGCATGGAACACTAGGAATGACTAATGTGGATTTTCCCCTCTCCTTTAAGTAATCACTACTGATACCATTCACCCTGCAATTAATCAAATCCAGTCGAGGAGGAGTTGTACATCTCTTCTGAGGTTTGCCTATCTTTCTGCTCCCAAAGACTGTAAGCCTCATGAAGTCATGTCTTCTATGTCTGTACAACTCTCACAGTGCCTCTCGTGGACTGGAGCCCAAAGAACAGCTGATTTTAAACATTTATATCAATTGGGTATTTCCACTGGAATATTCCACCTTCAGTTTCAAGCTCAGTATGAGTTAACTTAGTCCCCTCTTTGTTCTAAAAAGGATTTAAATCTGCTTACGTGGATGTCATATGGCAAGAAAACAGATGAGAGAAAGGTAGGACAAAATAAAAAAAAACAAGGATAGGGCCATAAAGTGGAGCCCCCATGAGGCACACGTGCTATTTTTAGACCACAGATTTGGTTTTACAAGACTAAATAGGAAACCCTGCTGGTTACACAGTTCATTGTCCGTACGATAAAAGCAAGCCAGCTTCTCAGGAGGAGCACAGCCACTGGCCCCTAAGAGTCTAAAGGAGTTTCTTGAAGGCTGTTCATGAAGTTCACAGCTCTCTGCTGGCCTGGACTCTCCAAGGGGTAGATTTTCAAACAGAGTGGAATGAATAGACTGAACAGCTTTCAACCAGTCCTTTGTAAATTTTATTTCTCTCAGCTGAGCTTTTGTTCAAATGCAGTTTATTTTTAAGAAAACATAGTCATCTTGCTCCCAAACTAACTCTTCCTTCTGCTTCTCTCTTTTTGAAAGAAAGCTATAATTGTATAGCCACATCAGTCTGTATGACTATAGTTGTATAAAACTCCTTTGTTTCTTCCCATATCCAACCAGTTATCTTTCTTCTTTTCTTCTCTCCTTCCTCCCTGCTCCCTTCTTTCCTTCATCACTTACTATGTACCAGAGGCTGACCGTGCATATGAAGGCATGATATTACATACATGTAACAATTGGCAAGAGGACTGACCAATCAGAAAGAATATCAGCTTTGACATAGGAACAAGGTTCTCAAAGCCTTATCCTGTGTCAGGCATAAACTATTTGGTTGCTAACTGGGGAGGGGTGTAGTTTTGGAAAGTTCCGGGGTGGGGTGCTGGGATGGTGGGGTAGGCATGGGGATGAATGGGTGGTGGTTTCAAGTAAGGGACTACTTTTTACTCATAAGTATAGCAGTGCTTCAGTATACTCACAGCTGATACAGCTGCCCTGGTGGATGCTGACGCACATTATCCCTGGGTATATGTGGACACAAAGATGACTCAGCCATGGTTCGTATCCCAGAGAACACTGGTGTTCACTGTCTTCAGAATATGTTTTAGGAATATCCTTTCCTCTTTCCGTCTGTTGCCATAACTGTAGTTTGGACCCTTTCTATCCCAGGCCTGATTAATTATAATTACCTCTTAACTGGTCTTCTAAGTTTCAATTTCTTTATTCTTTTATTTTCCCTCTTTCCAATGTTTCAAGTATGTGCTGCCAGAGAAAATTTCCTAAAATTTACTGCTTCTATCATGCTATTACTTTCGACTACAAAACTGTCCATGGCTTTTCTCTTCTTTCTAGGATAATATTCACACTCTTTAGCTGGGCATTCACGGCCTTCTATTTACTGCGTCAAGGTGTATGATGTCATAGAAGGACAAGCTGTGGTCCTCCCTGCTCTTAAGTAGCTTAAAATGGGCAGTGAAGGTATGTTTGTAATGATTATTTATTCATTTTAAAAATATTTATTTTGGTTGCACCGGGTCTTAGCTGCGGCACGTGGGCTCCTTTGTTGTGGCAGGTGGGCTCCTTAGTTGCGGCAGGCGGGCTCCTTAGTTGCAGCATGCGGGCTTCTTAGTTGTGGCCTGTGAACTCTTAGTTGCAGCATGCATGTGGGACCGAGTTCCCTGACCCAGGGATCGAACCTGGGCCGCCTGGATTGGGAGCACGGAGTCTTATCCACTGCGCCACCAAGGGAAGTCCCTGTAATGATTATTATGTAGTAAAAGTGAATGTGGGAAACAGGTAGGTGATGGGGTGTGAGGTGGAGCAGGCTGACACCACTAACAGGATTGGACAGTCAAGAAATAAAGTCCCTTCAAGTCTGACTTCTCTCGGGAAGCCAAGAACAATAGATTCTTGGGTATAGACCCCTGATTTCTAGGTCGTTGATCCTGGAATGGACGAGGGGGGTTTGTCAACTTCAAAATAAAACTTTTTATAATTTCTGAGATGCAAATCCAGGGTGCAAAGCCTTTTCAAAGTTTAAGACCCTGAATAAATTCCAAACAGGACAGTGCAAGTACATTCAAGACTCACTTTCACACATCTTACCACCTTCCTCATAATTTTACCCTCAGCTCTCAGTGGACATCTGGCAGTCCTGGGCCTGATTAGAGTCACAGGATAAGCCCTGCAGGGAGAGTCCAGGGTCCTTTCTCTGAGCTTTTTAAGAAAAAGCTTGACTCAGCAGTCCCTGGGCTTAGACAAAGAGAAACCGTTCCTACCTACCATGTACTGAGAACCTAAAATAACCTTATTGGGTACTCTAAGTTAGGCATTTTGCTAACATTTTCATGCACAATCTCATTTAATCTTCACCATTATTTTGTAAGGTAGGTATTATAAGTAAACTGAGGCCTAAGGCTAATTTATCCAAGATCACCCAGAGGATATATCCTTAGCCAAGATTGTAGGGCTATCAGAGTCTAGGTTCCTTCCACTCTATCATTTTGTCCTTCTAGAGTTAATACAGATTTCCTCCACTCTCTGAAAGTAGAGCATTCGTACGAAAGCTTTCATAATCAGAAATGGCGTAATGTGAAGAAGCAGTGACCTTAGGGCACAGCTTGCTAACGGATGCACAGATAAAGCATAGATGCTCACAGACACAGTTCAAAGCTATGGTGGCTTGATGCTGAGATGCTGAGTGTAGTTCCCAGGGAAGGAGCTCAGTGCTACCACTCTCTCTGTTGGGCGCACCGCTTTGTTTGCAAAACAAACAGTGAACACTGTTTTTGCTTTCACCTTTTTACATTATTAAAGTTAAAATCATCTGGCTTTCTTTTGGTTAGTGAAAACAGATACTAACGTAGGTGTCTTGTAAAAGCCAAGTGGTATAAAGGGAACTTTTTAAAAGTGGGGGATTGGGATTGACATATATACACTACTATGTATAAAATAGATAACTAATGAGAACCGACTGTATAGCACAGGGAACTCTACTCAGTACTGTGTAATGGCCTATATGGGGAAAGAATCTAAAAAAAGAGTGGATATATGTATATCTATGACTGATTCACTTTGCTGTACACCTGAAACTAACACAACATTGTAAATCAACTATACTTCAATAAAATAAATTAAAAAGAAAAAAGAATTCAGGTCTTTGGCCACCTCCAGCAAAGAAATTGCTTTTCATACTGCTATGGCATTAGGAAACCTGAGATCAGTGATTAACTGACTATTAACTTACATGGAATTTCTCTCTTTCACCTGTAATGTGAAGGGTGTTACAAACTAAAATTTTTGCAGGGTCTGAGAAGGTCACATGCATGTGTGCAGCAGGCTGAGTGGAGAAAGGAGAGTGGGGAGGATTGTGAGTATCCGCAGATCCACGCTCCCCCCCACGCAGGGGGCAGCTGCTAACCAGCTCTAGCGGATGATTGGCAGGCGGGAGATAGGGACCCAAAGTGGCCAATGCTTGTGATTTTTTTTTTTTTTTAAGAAAAGCCCCCAATGTGGCTTTTTATGTGGATATCCCAATTTTAAGTATTGATAACTAATTCAAATTAAAAGCAAACAAACGAATTACAAGGATCAAATTAAAAAGTATGTGGGCCAAATCTGGCCCAAGCTGCCAGTTTGTCACCCCTATATCAGAGGATTTTCAAGGTCTCTTCCAGCTCTAGGATGCAATGAAAACGGCAGTGGCTTCCTGTGGAAAGGTGGGAAGCCATTTATCTCCACTCATCATTGAAACTCATCGCCTGTTTCCATTAGAGAATATTCATTGGTACCAGGGGATGATGCCACCCGAGCCTCCAGGTTCTCACTTACACAGAGAGGTGGAATTACCTTGCCACACTGCAGTGAGTGACAGCTGTAGATGCAGGGGAGAGAAAAGCAGACCTGGATTTAGTTATGTAAATCCATGGCTATGCTTTAATAAGGCACTGCAATAAAACTGTCATAACTGTCAAGTCTGGGAAATAGGTTGAGCAAGGTTTTCATTCCTGGCACTATATTTGGGAAGAAAAAAAGGAAGAAAAATGCAGAGGAGCTGGTTCATTTTTGAAAATCTTCAGAAACACATCAGGGCTTCCTGGGCTTCTTGCTCCTGCCAAGCAGCATTTGCAGTGGCAACTGGAGCTAAAACCCCAGCAGCCCACACAGAACTCCTTGGGAAAGGAGAAAGCTGAAGTTTCAAGGTAGATGTTTTCTAACGAGATTTCAGAGACTGAGCTTTCTGTCATCACCTGCCAACTGTTCCTCAAACTAGTCAGCCCCCTCTTTTGCTTCACAACCCTGCTTCCGCTGCCTGTTCTTGGAATGTGACAAAGGTGACAGGGGCTTGGTGGTGGTGGGATTGGTAGTGGTGGGTAGGTATTCCCCATCAAGTGGTGGGGACTGGAATGCTGCTATCTTTATTTTAACCATCCAAACACATGTTTTTCGTTTTCATTTTATTTCAGTATTGAAAAAACTCCCCATCTTGATATTATAGGACTAGGATTTTCATGGCCAGGACTTTATCGGTCACAAACAGTAGAAGCCCATTCCGAGGAGCTAAGCCAAAAGGACCCATAGGAAAAGAGTTCGCAGAGCAGATGTTTTGTACTTTATAGATGTCCTGTGCTCTTACCAGGGGAGATCTTTTTCCAGTGCAGGAAACTGAAAGGGCAACCCACTCTTCCATTTCTTCAACAAATAATCAAATAAGTTGCATGGAGGTGGGGGGAGGGAGAGAGAGAGAGAGAGAGGAAAATTATAGATGAATCTTCTGAGCCATATCAATCAATTAAATATAAGAATTACTAGGGACTATTAAGGAATTATTAAAATTGCTATGTGTGATAATATTGTGGTTCTGTTTTTTTAAGAGTTTTAATCTTTTAGAGATGCGTGTTGAAATGTTTATGGATAAGATGATATAATGTCTGGGATTTAAAAAAAAAAATCTGGGGCTTCCCTTGAGGTCCAGTGGTTAAGACTCCACGCTTCCATTGCAGGGGATGTGGGTTCGATCCCTGGTTGGGGAACTAAGATTACACGTGACGCACGACCGGGCCAAAAACAAAAAAGTAATCTGGGAAGGGAAGAGTGCAGTGGTGGGCTAGATCTAGCTCATCGGCAAGAGCTGGCTGTTAAATTTTTAGGAATTTTGTGAGCTAGTTGGTTAACAGCCGTTATTAAAAATTGAATTCTATAAACCTACAATTAAATAAAATATATTGTTATAGAGCTAGTGAGTCCTCAAAACTTACCACTTCCTAGTTATATTTTATTACAGTTACTATTAGCTATGCTCTTGAAATTATCGCATTTATTGTATCTGTATGGTGGGAATACTATATCACCTTGTGCTCCTGAACACCTCTTCCCCACCCACATTCAGTACCATTAGGCTGGTGAATTGAAATCAGCCAGAAAAATCCCCAAACACTACAAATCAGGGGAGAGACGGTTGTTATGCATCCACCACCACACCACTGGAGAAGTGGGAGGGGTTTGAATGAAACAAGATCCCTCATGAGTTGATGATTGCCTTGAAGTGGAGAGAAAGGAATTGTGGGCTCATTACATCTCTCTACTCTTATGTATGTTAAAATTGTCTATACTGAAAAGTTTAAAGAAATGAGCCAATTCAAGCATTCCCTTGTAGATATGAAGGTTGCAGGACTGAGGAATCAGGCAGGTAATGGATACCCCATGGTGCAAAGGAAAGAGGCATTGGTCACAAGGATGAGAATTCCTTGGCCAGCTCTGCTCCTGATGAGCTGAGGGACTTGAGGAAGTCAGTTAGGGTCTCTGTGTCTCATCATTCCTAAAACATAGTTAGGACATAATAAATGTTTGTAGCACTCATGACTACAGCTGAGTGCAAGGATGAGTTAGTACAGGTGGGTACAAGTTAGTACAGATGAGATTGTGGAATCATATTGAAGAAGGATTGCAAAACAAGAGAATTATCCTTCACTACTAATTTTCATTTATTCTAATAGATAAAAATCTCTGAGAGACTATCTTCCAGAAGACTTCTCTTTGGAGTAGTTTTATCTTCTTGGTTCACGATGATGGATCCTTCTGGGGAGAGAATTATTTATGATTACAGAAGTAGTTATAGCATGGAAGCTAAAAGTGCAGGCAGGCAAAAAGTGAACATAACCCAAATGTCCATCAACTGGTGAATAGGTATATAAAATGTAAAATACTAATACAATGGATTATTATTTGGCTATAAAAAGGAGTGAAGTACTGATACATGCTACAGCATGGATAAACCTAGAAAACATTGGGTTAAGTGAAAGAAGCCAGTCACAAAAGACCACAGTGTATGATTCTATTTATGTAAAAGAAATGTCCAGAATAGGTAAATCTATCGAGACAGAAAGTAGATTAATGGTTGCCTGGGGCTGGAGGATGGGGGGATTGGGAGGTGACAGCTAATGGCATGTGAAGTTTCTTGTTGGAGTGATGAAAACATCCTAAAATTGATTGTGATGATGGTTGCATGACTCTGAATATACTAAAAGCATAGGCTTCTATATTTTAGGTGGGTGAATTGTGTGTTAGATGAATTATATTTCAATAAATCTGTCAAGAAAAAGTTTAGGCTGACTGGGTTCAAATTCTGGTTCAGTTTGCTTCTCAGCTGTGGGACCTGGGGCAAATTTTCTTAGCATTTCTCTCCTTATTTCCTCATCTGTAAAATGAGGATAAGATGGTACCCGCCTCATGGGGTTTTTATGAAGATTTAATTTAATCCTCACATAGAATATATCAAAATGCTTACAGTGTGCCCTACACATGGAAAAAAGGCAGTAAATGTTAGCTACTGTCATATACTTGTTACAGGGGGAGAATTTTCTCTAACAGTGGAGGAGAGTGGGAAAGAATCCTTGGATGTTTGTTTTTCTACTATTTAATTCTGGCCTGGGGAAGTGAAAATGTGTCCAAAAGCTTCAGGTAATACTAGTTGTAGCAGATTGAATAGTGGTCCCCAAAAGATATGTCCATGTCCTACCCCGCAACCACCAACCTGTGAATGTGACCTTCTTTGGAAAAACGTGCTTTGCATATGTAATTAAGTTAAGGTTCTTGAGATGAGATCATCTTGGACAATCCTGTTGGGTCCAAAATCTAATGTCAGGTGTCCTTATAAGAGAAAAGCAGAAGGAGATTAGACGTACAGAGGGGAAAGCCACGTGAAGATGGAGGCAGAGATTGGAGTTATTCAGCCTTAAATGAAGGAAAGCCTGGAGCCTCCAGAAGCTAGATGAGACAAGGAAAGATTCTCCCCTAGAGCCTTCCAAGGAAGTGTGGCCCTGCTGACACCTTGATTTAGGACTTCTCTTCTCCACACTGTGAGAGAATGCATTTCTTTTGTTCACTGCCACCAAATTTATGGCAGTGCCAAGAAATTAGTACCCAATGAAAGGTTACACTTCCTAAAACTGCTTTCATGACAGCACTCCCTATAACATTCCCTCTGTTGATTTGTGTATCAAAGATCGATTTTTCATTCGGAAGATCGAGTTCTTCTTTATAGACTCACCCTCCTCTTCTCGTCTCCCAAAGGCTCCTTCAGGCCTTTGCTCTCCTGGTTCAGGAGGCGTTTAACCCAGGCACATTCGAGACCTCCTTCACTCTGAGCTCAAGCTCCACTCTGTGCACTTTGCTCTTTCCCTTCTTGCTCCTCTAAAGTACTTGTGTTGGTGCCACCCAATTTCCTAATGTGCTTACATGCCATCTTTTAGTACTTCTGATTATATTTATATATAATAATGTCTCTACAAATAGATTGTGAATGAAAAATATGGCCTGCCTTATCAGTAAACAAAGGACGTTGCAGCCATCAAGCCGTCAACATTACAGCCTCTCCAGTGGTGAGCCCTGAGGGAACTCAGGATGGAAACAGGATGCCCGTCATCTAGCAGTCAACTGCTGCAGCCACCCCCTGTGCTGCACCTTGAGGAAACTCAGGATGAGAAGGCACGGGATACTGGCCCTGGATAGCTGAGGTGCATGTCAAAGGAGTGATTTCAAAGAGCCCAGACTCTTGCATCTTCCCTTACATAGTAACGCGCTAAATTCCATAACTTGAGATATCCTGTTTTCTTTAATTAACTGTAATCTTTTGATGTTCTGACCACCTGGTCTTTGTTGCAAAAACTCCTATATATCCTGGCTCTCCCCCTTGTCTCTTCAGAGTTATCTGAGATTCTGTGTCTGGGGCTTAAGTCCTCAGTTTTGTCCGCCAAATAAAACATAATTCTTAGCTTTTAGGTTGTGCATTTTTTTTCAGTCTACAGATAAGTTGAGTTATTGAGTATAAAGCATCTTCTGTTTCTTTAGAATTTGCCGCAGTACCTAGCATGGTGTTAAACACATAGTAGATGAGTGAATAAAATGACTCAAGGCAAATAATATATTCTGAAATGACAGGGAGAATGTATCTTTCTGCTTTCTTTCCTGGTCTCTGTTTCCCTCCCTCTCCATTCTCAGGGCTAGATCACTTTCCCAATGGAGGATAAAAGGTATTAGGAGTAAATGCTAGATAGATTCATCTTCTCAAGGACAGGCTCCTAGAACTAATAGATTCTCCCTTTGCCAACTTTTGCTTTATTTGGCTAGCTCTCTTGAATCCTCCAGTAAGGATGACAAAGGATAGCACTTTGCGTTTCTTATTACCTAAGCATTCTTTCTTTGAAGACAGACAAATAGCTTGATAAGAAAGACGTGTTGGACAGAACAACTCAATGGTATGAAACTGAGAATTTGTTCAGAATATCATCTTTTGTTGCCTCTGAATTCAGGAGCAAGCATGTGGCACTTTGTACAATAGATGTATCAGAAAGAGTGCTGGACTGGGAGTCAAGAAGCTCAGATTCTAGTGCTGGGCCAGGCACTATCAGCTGTGACCTTGAGTGAGTCAGCCTCTCTTGCATTTCAGTTTCCCCACTGATAATATGTTAGAGTTGAACTAGGTGATCTCCAAGGCCCTTCTGTATTTGAATATCCTATAGTTTTAGATCCCATTCTTATTCATCTGATTCCTATATGTCTAACTTAGGCTGTATCAGTCAAGATCTAGTCAGGGAACAGAAACCATACTAGGTATTTCAACAGAGGGAGTTTAATACAGGGAGTTGGGCACACAGATGTTGGTGGGCTGAAATAGTAAGCAGAGAACACTTAGGTAATCCAGTGTTGATAACTGAAGGAAGCAGCTACCATGTATGTGGTAACAAAGGAAAGATGTTGGAGTTGCCAGAACCTAGAAGCATGGAGGGGGAGCCCCCAAGTGCTGGGGCTCAGGTGTCTGAGGAAGGCATTCTGTTCTGCTGATGCTGTTACCTTAGGGGCTCAGTGAGCTGGGACTCAGACTTCTGAGGAGGGACCCTAGCACCTCTGAGGGAGCATGATGAGTCTGTTCTGGAAGTACCAGCAGTAGGTGGAGGATGGTACTAACTACTGTGCTGGGGGAAGTGGGGAAAGGGTCACTGATGGGGTGACAGTGCTGGGAAGAGCAGACACTCCTCTCTTCTTGTCCATCAGGCTCCCTATAGGAACTGTGTGAGCAAAACCTCACGTGGAGTCAGCTGCCAAAGGAGAAATGTAGTTTTCAGAGTCCCAGCCTCAAAGTCAAAAGACAGAATGTAGAAAAATTTAGAGCTGAGACAGTAACCTGAAGACCAGTGCATTCATTTCATATTTATGTTGTATATTTATTTTGTTTTTATTCGTATAAATACAAATTCGTAGGTGTTCAATATATGTGTGCTGGAAAATGGTGCTCCTGCAATAGCAACTTTATAGTCTGTCTTTGGGGCAAGAATTCAGGGAGATTTACCTAGTTGACAAATCAGTATTTGCTAAGAAGAGTAAGAGATGTGATGGTGAGAGAGAAAATATGAGGTGGCAAAGGGAACAGTGGGTCTGTTTTCCATGTGATTGATCAATAACAGAACTCTTACAGTAGTGTGATTTATGCAGTGTGAGCCTGGCCCAGTTTTGGACTTTATAAATGAGTTTTTATTTTGCAAGTGCTTAACTCTAAAATAAGAGATTCTTGGGACTTCCCTGGCAGTCCAGTGGTCAAGACTCTGAGCTTCTACTGCAAGGGGTGCAGGTTAGGTCCCTGGTCAGGGCACTAAGATCCCACATGCCGTGTGGCATGGCCAAAAAAAAAAAAAAAAAGAAAAGAAAAGAGATTCTTACCAAAAGGAAGCCCTTCTCTGGCCTGAGGAAGGAGGCTCCAGCAGTTTGTGATGTTGGGCACCTGTTGTAGGCAGAATTCTGAACACGTTCCCCCAGATTCCTGTCCCTGGTTATTCAATCAAATACTAACCTGGATACTGCTGTGAAGGGATTTTGCAGATGTAATTAAGATTATGATAGGGAAATTATCTTGGTTTATCTAGGTGAGCCCAATCCAATCAAATGAGCTCTTAAAAGTAGAGAAATTTCCCTGCTAGAGTCAGAGAAATGTGGCAGAAGATGAAGGTGGTTGGCGAGATGAGGCAGATGGGGGACACCAGAGAGATTCTAAGTGTGAGCAGGACTTGATCCATTGTTGCTGGCTTTGAGTAGGGAGGTAAGGGGCCATGAGTCAAGGAATGTGGGCAGCCTTTAGAACCTGAGAATGACCCCCAGCCGATAGCCAGCGAGGAAACAGAGACGACAGTCCTACAACTGCAAGGAACTGAATTCAACTAACAATCTGAAAGAGCTTGGAAGTGGATTCATCCCTAGGGCCTCAAGAAGGAACACAGACCTGTAGACACCTGTATTTTGATGTTGTGAAAGCAGAGAATCAGCTGAGCCACGCTGTGCTTGGATTTCTATGAAATAATAAGTGGGTGTTTTTTTCAGCCACTAAATTTGTGGTAATTTGTTACACCAAGGAATAGAGAATAAATACAGCACCCAAACAGTGCTCCAGGGAAATCTCTGTTTTTGTTGTTTTTTTTCCTGATGGCTCCTGTGCCTCTTTCCAATTATCTAATCATTTTTTCCTAAGAGGGGAGTCCATCAAGTCCTTACAGAAATGGAATCTGGAAGCTGCCGCTGGTGGCTGTCCTGAGCTGTCTGAATTGCTATGGTGGCCCGACAGAACAGGAGCACTTTGGAGACCCTCCCTCCACTGCTCTGTGGATCAGTTCAGAGAGAACCCAGCTGCTTTCTCTGTGTATTGTCAATAATAATCAACAGGCAGTCAGCCTGTCACAACAAAGAGGAATTACAAAGATTGGGATGGATAACTGATATAAATGTTGAAGTCAGAGTTGGGTTGATTCAAAGAATTTGAATTCTTTTTTCCCTTAATCATGTTAAGTTTCCATGTCTCAGGGGAAGCCTCAGTTTTATTGGCCATCAAGATGGAGAGGTAGTATGATCAAATTGCAGATGTAATTGTTAAGGTAAATTAAACTGTCAGGAGCTCAAATGAGGCTTCTCTGTTGATTAGAGCTCAGTTCACTCAAAAAGCAGAATATGGCTTGTGATCCTGTCCAGATAATAGGCATAGCCCCTGTGGAAGAAGAATTAGCTTTCACTATGTTTTTAAAAAAACTTCTTTGGAAGAGAGGCTGGGTGGCTGGCTGGATCTCTTTCTTTTGACTCATGGTTCAGAGGGAAACTATGATTACAGAGTGTTTCTGGTCTTGGACAACAGCTGTTTCATGAAGTGACTTCAGAGATCAGGACACCAAGGGGTTAGATGAGCTGTCAGGAATTTCATACCACAGAAATGGAAAGCTCTTATTGTTTTCTTTATTTCTTATTGCTAAATTCCATTACACGTTGGTCACAACTCTCGGGGCACAGCATTTTAAGGTTTTATTGTGCTCTCCTAGTTGTTAGCCAACTGATCTTTGGCCCCAAGCCTTCTTGTTCCTCATAAGTTAGTGTTTGCCTAGGACAGGTTCTGTAACTGTCCAATGCAACTTTTTTTTTGGCTGCACGGCTTGCGGGATCCTAGTTCCCCTACCAGGGATTGAACCTGTGCCCCCTGCGGTGGAAGTGCTGAGGGGCTGAGTCCTAACCACTGGACCACCAGGGAATTCCTCCAATGCAGCTTTTAAAGTTCTTTTACTTCACTTTTTTTGGTTATTTTTATGTACAGCAGTGCTTATCACCTGTCTCTCCCATAGACCATATTTGAATTTATGGCACTGTGCCAAAGGAAATGTTGCTTCATCTCCTTGCCTGTTAGTAAGAACTCCTCATTTCTATAATGCTGTTAACCTTTCAAAGTGTGCTTCATGTATTTTCGTTGTATGAGATGGTTCTATAATGTGACATTCCCTGTAAGGTGCTTAAGGTAGGTTCAGGCTCCATTTTGAAAGGGGTGCTGCTTATTTGGTCATCCTTCTCTGGGCTCAGACACTTGACTTTGTGCAAGCTGGGATCTCTCAGGTCCAGTACCTCTCTTTAAAAATACACGAGGGGTAATCCAAAAATGGGCAGAAGACCTAAATAGACATTTCTCCAAAGAAGACATACAGATTGCCAACAAATACATGAAAGAATGCTCAACATCACTACTCGTTAGAGAAGTGCCAGTCAAAACTACAATGATGTATCCCCTCACACCAATCAGAATGGCCATCATCAAAAAATCTACAAACAATAAATGCTGGAGAGGGTGTGGAGAAAAGGGAACCCTCTTGCACTGTTGGTGGGAATGTAAATTGATAGAGCCACTATGGAGAACAGTATGGAGATTCCTTAAAAAACTAAAAATAGAACTACCATACAACCCAGAAATCCCACTACTGGGCGTATACCCTGAGAAAACCATAATTCAAAAAGAGTCATGAACCACAATGTTCATTGCAGCACTATTTACAATAGCCAGGATGTGGAAGCAACCTAAGTGTCCATCGACAGATGAATGGATAAAGAAGATGTGACACATATATACAATGGAATATTACTCAGCCATAAAAAGAAATGAAGTTGAGTTATTTGTAGTGAGGTGGATGGAGTTAGAGTCTGTCATACAGAGTGAAGTAAGTCAGAAAGAGAAAAACAAATACCCTATGCTAACACATATATATGGAATAAAAAAAAAAAAAAAAGGTTCTTAAGAACCTAGGGGCAGGACAGGAATAAAGACGCAGACGTGGAGAATGGACTTGAGGACACGGGGAGGGGGAAGGGTAAGCTGGGACGAAGTGAGAGAGTGGCATGGATATATATACACTACCAAATGTAAAATAGATAGCTAGTGGGAAGCAGCCGCATAGCACAGGGAGATCAGCTTGGTGCTTTGTGACCACCTAGAGGGGTGGGATAAGGGAGTGAGAGGGAGGTGCAAGAGGGAGGGGATATGGGGATATATGTATATGTATAGCTGATTCACTTTGTTATAAAGCAGAAACTAACACACCATTGTAAAGCAATTATACTCCAATAAAGATGTTAAAAATACACGAGGGGTTCTTTCAGATTGGAACTTTATACAAAAGCTAAAAGACTTTGTTGAGAATGACTTTATGGAGCGAACTGATATTTTAAAAAAATAAGCTGTAATCCATATGGGAGCTAAGAAATTCTTATCCCTTAAGGTCAGATGAAGTTTGGTTCAAAACTATCTATCCTCTTTCCAATTCCTAGTTTCTTTTTTCATCACAGGCACCTTTGGTTCTGGCTTTCTATCCCCGCAGGACTCCTATTCTCTTCTTTGGGTCTGATGCTAGTCTTTTTCCTCTGACCTTGATGTGGCATTCAGATGATTTCCTTACCTTACACACACACACACACACGCACACACAAACACATACACATACGTCACCTATACAATCCACTCATCTAAGGTCTTTGCATGTGGTGGCCTTTACTGAAAGCTTGGGGAGATGAGGAGAGGGTTTGGTTGACAACAATGAAAACAACGTCAAACTGTGAATTAGACATTTAGTTCTTAAAAGGCATTTAGTCCTCTAGCATCTTTGGCATGTTATTCAGCCATACTTGTCTTCTATCTTGCTTGCCCACCTTTTTTTTTTCTTCTCTTTTTACTAGTTCCTGTTTACTTCTAATGCAGAACAGCTTATTGGTCATGCTTGTTTCTTTGTCTCCTTGGCTTATCTCAGTGGTATTGGCATTTGGGGCTGGATATAGTACTCCCCCCTTATCCTCGGGGAATACGTTCCAAGACCCCAGTGGATGCCTGAAACCATGGATAATACTGAACACTATACATATGTTTTTTCCTATATATACCTCCTGTGATAAAGTTTAATTTATCAGTTAGGACAGTAAGAGATTAACAGCAAGAACATAATGAAGTAGAACAATTATAAAAATATACTGTGATAAAAGTTATGTGACTGTGATCTTTCTCTCTCTCTCTTATAATATCTTATTGTACAAATTTAATGCATTTTCCATTCTTAACTAAGCACTTACCATACGCTGTGGCTGTAACTTTTCTAGTTTGAGGTGCTATAGCAAAGCTAGCAAGAATTTCTTTTCTCTTCACAATTTCATGGATAGAAGATTTGTTCTTACTGTGGATTGTAGCAACCTCTGCATATAGTTTTTTTCCTTTCCTTATTAAGTAGAGAACTTTCACCTTTTCACTTAAAAGAAGCACTTTACAGCTTCTCTTTGGCAGATCCAAATTGCCACCATTTACTACTCTTGTGCTTTGGGGCCATCGTTAAGTAACTTGAGGGTTACTTAAACACAAGCGCTGCAATATGGAGACAGTAGATCTGAAAACCCAGAGGGCTACTAAGTGAATAATGGGCAAGATGTGTTGGACAAAGGGATGATTCATGTCTGAGGCAGAATGGAGAAGGATGACTCGAGATTTCATCGCGCTACTCAGAAAGAACAGCGAGAAATTAAAAACTTATGAATTATTTATTTCTGGAGTTTTCTATTTAATATTTCTGAACCACAGTTGACTGCAGGTAATTGAAATGTGAAAAGTAAAACTGTGGATAAGGAGGGGCTACTGTTACAGGGGTCGTTCTATGCATTGTAGGATGTTCAGTGGTATCCCTGACCTCTACTCACCAGATGCCAGTAACACTGCCCACCACTCCCTCCCGCTAAAATGTCTCTAGATTTTGGCAAATGCCCTGGGAGGAAATCTGCCCCATCTAGAACCATAGCCCATACCCTCCAGTTTCATCTTTCGCCTCAATGCCTTGTTCTAAACAAAAGCTCTTCCTGCCCCTGAAAGTAATTCTAGGAACAGTTATTAAGATACCTTTCTTCATCTTCCTGCTTAAGTAATACTTGTTGATGAACACTGTGTGCCAGGCACTGTGCTAAGCATTTTATATACATTGTATCATGTGCTACATGCAGTTATCAAAAGTTACGTCAAGCATATACAAATACACTGTAGTTGTATGTATTATACACACATGCATATATTTATATGTACACATACGTGTATCTAAGCCAAGTGTTCAGGAATTGTCTGGCCTTATGGAAACACTCCTTCTCGTGATACAGTGGTTTAAGTGGCTTAGATACGCCTCTTCCCAAGTACTGCGGGGGTCTGCCAGTACTCTCCCTGATTCCTCTGAGGATTCCTGAGGCAGAGCTTGTATCTCCCGAGCCAGTTCCCTGTGTGACCTGCTTCTCTGTGGTCACCTACTCTAATCAATATGCCTCATTCCTGCAGTCACTGCCCTCTCTGCTTTTCTCCAGGCTGGACACTACTCCCCACCCCTCTTTGTAATTTCTGAAAGCAAAATCAACACAATGCTGTTTGCATTGTAAATTGTAGACTTTTTTTTTTGAGGGTCTGGGGATAATGGAAAAGAGACACTGCCCCAGGAAGACTAGAGAACAACTTAAAATTGAATGTTAATATCACTGATTTTTTAATATCCCTCGAACATTCTTTTGGCTGGGAATTTCTCACTGGTTGCCTTTATCCTCAGTCCTGGGTGTTCTGCCACGTTACCAGCCTCTCGTTTTTCATCCTTCTCCTTTTTTCCTGCATGCCAGCCCCAACCCGTAAGTCACCTATTATCCTGAACATTCTGTGTCAGTTCCTGTCACCTGTTGGTCCACATTGGGCATACTGAATTGGTTTCTTCTTTGTATCAGAGTTCATATTCTAACTGTAGGCAATAATGGCTTATTCAGTCTTTGATTGCCCTACATTGGAAGTTAAAATACAGCATCTCCATCCCCTGTGTTTCTCTTCCGCTAGACATTTTTTCCTACAGGATCCCTTCCACTGCAGGAATCCAGCTTGGAGATGCTGCAGCTGGAGGAGGTGGGCTTGGAAGTGTATGCCTGCAAAGAGTTTCTCGATGGTATAGTTTAGCCACAGCTGCAGGACTACAAGGCAGAGGTTGAAGGAGTCTTATAAGTCCCTTTGGTTTTTGGTGGGCAGAGAACAATATTGAAAAGTCTTTCTTCATAAGTCAAAAAGCAGTTATTCTGTTATTATTTTCCTGTCACCACATCCACTATTCTGGCAGAGGTAGGAGAGTATTTGCTCCTTAAATGTTCATGCTCATTCACAACCTTGGGTAATAAATGAAACAAATCCTAGTATCACAACTTTATAAAACAAGAGGAGAGGCAACAGAACAAAAAATATCTTGCAATATTTATCATTTTAAAATTCCCTCTTCCTCTACACTCGCCTAGCTTTTTCCTCAGTGAGCTACATTTTAACTTCACTTATAGTTAATTATTTACAGTTTATAGATGAGAAAACTGACTCCTAGGACAATTAAGTGATTTCACTAAAAGGAGGTGATAGAATAAAAAAAAATTTTATAAAGTGTGCATTTCTGTTATTATTCTTAATATCCCGTGAGATTTAAGGAAGACCATTGACAATTAGATTAAATTAGATATAGGTTTAATAAGCATTTAATTCAGCACCGGTGACAAACCGTGTACTTGGAAATGCTTATCAAAGGATGAATGAATTCTGTCATGCGAGCGATTCTCACGGTACCTTAAAGAGGTAGTACTTTTTCTAGATGTGAAAAGCAAAGCTTAGAGAGAAGTGACTTGCCCAAGATAGCACAGCTAGGAATTAGCAGAACCAGGACTCAAATGCAAATGTTGACTTCAAAGCCCATTACTCCTTGATGTAACTCCTTAATATAACTTAATATAGCTTAATATATCTTCTTAATATAACTCCTTAATATATCGATACATCTGTTAATTAAGGAGGTGCGTGCCTCACAGACATTTGTTAAGAGGATTTCACTGAGTAAATAAGGCTGTTGTAAAGACAGAGCCCACTTACCTGTGTTCCTGGTAACCCACACCTGTCTAATGTATTGTAGATGGGATTTTGGAAATGAACATGACCTCCATGAGAACCTGCATAATCATAGTCTAAAGACTGAATAACTTCTTTGGTAGCCAGCCTCCAAGATGGCCCCAGAGACCCCTGCCTCCTGGAATTCACACCCTGTGTAGTCCCCTACCTGATGTACCAGGTCTGTGTGGACAATAGCATATGGCAGAAGTGATAGTATTCTGTGATGGTGGCCAAGCAGACTAAGACAAATACCCTTTTCAAAAAGAGGTGATTAAAAAAACACTACAGCTTCTGTCTTAGGCACTCTCTTTCAGGGCCCAAACTGGGGGAGATCCATGAGTGCCTCCTTCAGTTCTCACCTAGCCTCCTCCCTTGCCTCACTCCAGCCCCTGCCCCCCTCCCCTTCTCGCTCAGGTCTCTGGGTTGTGGGGGAAGTTGGTTGCCATGTTGTGAACAGGACTGTGTGGCTGGGAACGAAGGCCTCAGGTCAATAGCCAATGATGAACTGAGGCCTGGCGAAACTATGAGAGTGAGCTTGGAAGTGGATTCTTCAGCTCCAGTTGGGCCTAGAGATGACTGAACCCCCTATGACAGTTTGACCACAATCTTGTGAAACTCCTTGAGCCAGAACCACTCAGCTAAGCTGCATTCAGATTCCTGGCAAAGCAGTTTAACAATTCAGCTCTCCTTAGCCCTTCTCAACTCGCCATGGGATCCATCTTTGTACATGAAGTGGCTTGACTACTCACCCCTCCTTTCTTTTTTTTACCAGGATACCCTGTCCTTGAAGGCCAGTGTGATTTTAAATAATAGCTTTCCTCCTTTATCCTGATTTAATAGGAATTTGTTTGTGACCACCCCAAATGTAGAGAGGCAAAGCACCTGTTACCTAAGTTTTCACATTTGTTCTGTGAATGAAACATCAAATCTCGCACAGTCCCTTCCGACGCAATAGGCAGGTGTGATGGTTAATTTTATGCCTAAACTTGACTGGGTCACAGGGATGCCCAGATAGCTGGTAAAACATTATTTCTGGGTGTGTCAGTGAGGGTGAGATTAGTATTTAAATTGGTGGACTGAATAGAAAATATATCCTCACCAATGTGAGTGGGCATCATCCAATCCACTGAGGGCCTAAATAGAACAAAAAGGCAGAGAGAGGGGGAATTTGTTTTCTCTGCTTGAGCTGAGACATCCATCACCTGCTCTCGATATCGGCTCTCCTGGTTCTGAGGCCTTCAGACTTGAACTGGGACTTAGACTGTTAGCTCTCATGGTTCTTGAATTTGGAATGGAACTACACTACTTGCTTGCCTGGGCCTCTGGCTTGCAAAAGGCAGATCATGGGACTTCTCAGCCTCCACAGTTATATGAGCCAACCACTCATAATAATAAATCTCTTCCTGTGTATCTCTATATATGCTACTTGTTCTTTTCTCTGGAGAACCCTGACTAATACAGCAGGTTTGTGAGGAGGTTAATGGCGATGTGTGTGCTATGGTATTTGATGAGGTGTGGCACCAGCACTCCTGTAGCAGCAGCATGGGGAGAGCTTGGGATGAGCAGACCAGGCCCTGATTTCAATCCTGACTCTGCTTTCAGCTAGCTTTGTGACTTTGATCAAGTCCTGCTACCTTTCTGCCTCATTTCTCATCTGTAGTAGAGAAATGAGATTATTACCAGGATAGACTGAGATAGTAAATGGGACAATGCATTGAAAAGTACGAAGGGTAATACAAATGCTGTACAGTATTAATCAGGGTTCTGGTTATTATGACTGTGTTAAATAATCCATCACATGATAGATAGTTTTAAGTGGGAACAAGGGATCTTGCTCCCCAACACAAGTAGATTTGCTTTACAAAGTAGAAATGATTCATCATCATCAGGTTAGGTGATGATGGATGTGCCCATTGATTTACTCATTCATTTATTCAACAAGTATTTACTGTGTGCCTACTGTGTACTAGGCACTGTTTTAGGCTCTTGGGACACCTAAGTAAACACAATGGACAAAGACCACTGCCCACATGGAGCCATTCCTGATGGGTGACGGGCTACGGGTTGTAGCCTCTCTTGCCCAAGATGGCTGTGCTTGGAGCCCAGGAAGAATGCCTGAAAACTGCAGTGAGCAGTCCGAGGTCTGTCCTCTGAATTCAAATAGGCACTGTAGTAGAAGAGAATGCTGTGGTGGAAAGCCAAGGGATTCAGGACAAAGGAGAGACAATGAGTGAGGGGTCCAAGGGTACCTAAGGAAGGCAAGATCCAGAGGATCTTCTGAGCCTACTGTAGTTTCTGTGATTATGGTAGGATTTTGGGCAAATCAAGGACCCTAGAGGAGGAGAGGGTCCTGGTAAAGGAAAGAAAGGAGGAATGAATAGTCAAAGCCCCTTGATGTACAAAGGTGGACCTGATAGTGAGTTGAGGGGTAGGGCTAGTAAAAGCAGAATTGCTCTGCATCAGAGAATAAGAAGAAACAGGAGGGTTTTTTTTGAGGGGGTGCAGATCAACTTAGCTGGAGTGGGAGGATCCCCAAGGGGAGACAGATATGAGACTGAATGGTGGGCTTGGGCCACACTGTAGAGAGTCTTTTACCTGGGTAAGGATTTGGAACGTAATTCTTTATGCTACTGCATATAGTATTATATGATTATAGATGATTTTAGAGTAGAGGAATGATATAATCTGAGCAGATCCCTCTGGCAGCAGGCTGTTGAATTGACTGGAGAGGGAAGAGGTACAAGAGGTTATATCAGAAGGAAAGGAGTTGACAATCCCCTCTCTCTTCAGAGCAACATGGGTTTCCCATCCTATAATGTGAAGCAGTCCTCAATCCTGGTTGAACTTTAGACTCCCCTGGAAAATGCTTTAAAATTTACTGATTCTTAGGACACACCCCAGACTCAATCAGAATCTCTGAGCTCATTTTCTGGACATCAGTCTTTTATTTTAAACACCTCTAAGTGATTTGATGTGTAGGAAGGGTTCCAATGTTATATGGAAATGGAAAAAGTGAGCCAAATTCTCATGTTTTATTGCCATCTCTTCATAAACATTTAAAAGGGAAAGATATCATCACTGCAATCTTGACAAGTAAGATTTAATCCTTAACTAGATTGTAGTGGATCCTCTTAGAACTGAAGAAAATGGTTGATAGAAGCATAAGGTGGCACTTGGTGCTGGTCATTCAGTTCATGAGGGTGTAGACTGGAGCATGTGGTCAAGTGTGAAAGCTTGGCAGCTGGATCTTTCTGCCTGGTCCATTTCCCAGCCAGGTTAAACCCTTGTTCAAACTTACTGTGTTTCTGATTATAAATTGCTTAATCTCACTTTGCCTCATTATATTCCTGGCACATGATAAATATTCAATTAATGTTCTTTTTTCTTTCTTTTTTTAAAATTTATAATTTACACATTTTAAGATTGATTGATTGATTGATTGATTGATTGCTATGTTGGGTCTTCGTTTCGGTGCTAGGGCTTTCTCTAGTTGTGGCAAGTGGGGGCCACTCCTCATCGCGGTGCACGGCCCTCTCACCATCGCGGCCTCTCTTGTTGCGGAGCACAGGCCCCAGACGCGCAGGCTCAGCAGTTGTGGCTCACGGGCCCAGTTGCTCTGCGGCACGTGGGATCCTCCCAGACCAGGGCTCGAACCCGTATCCCCTGCATTAGCAGGCAGACTCCCAACCACTGTGCCACCAGGGAAGCCCCAATGTTAGTTCTTATTGTTAGTGATCCTGAAGAACTTCAGCACAAACCCAAATATTAAGATGCTGTTTTAGATATGCTTCTTTGGGTCACTTCTGATTAGCTTTCTCGTTAGTTAGGCTCATGATAGATGATGGGTGACCAGCAAAGATCCAACTGATTGACAAGATAGTTCCAAATCTTGTCTGTAGATTTTCCTGGAGGTCTCAGTTTTCATCAGAACTTTGGAGATCATCTCAGTGCATCAGAAGGATGCCAATGCACAAAAGGAAAAATGTTCTGTAATATAATAAAAGCCATCCTCAAATGGTTCCAAAGTCTCAGATCTGTAAGATATAAACATTTCTTAGAGAGTTACAGATGACTATCAGGGTGAATTGCTGGGCAGATTTTCAAAAATACTCTTTGAAATCAACTATACTTCAATTAAAAAAATAGAATTAGTATGGAAATTGGTCTTTGCCAAAAATTTTCCAAAAAAAAAGTGACTCTTTGATGTCTTATAATCTGAGTTAAAGGGATTGAATTCCATTGGCCATTCTTCTCTTGCTTAGCCCACAGGGGCATCCAAGGATCTTTCATAGGGTAGCAATGGGAGTCCCATAGCTTAGCAGCACACCTATCTTATCTGTACCCCACCAGCTTCCAGCTGGGCTTTAGGTAAGCTCTTTATTCTTCTAAGCACATGGTGCTTTGATGAGAGAAGGGACCACCATCATCGGTACTCACTTCTTCTCAGCAAATAGTTTTTGCTGTTTTGACCTGTTGAACTTGGGGTTCTATGCCTTGGTACTGGATTACCTCCTTTGAAGCCTTTGATTTGATTGGTTGGCTTATCTCCAGGATATGACTAGATTTGTTCTCTTTCACCCTAGTGTCTAATGAAATTAGAAGGTTCTTTTCTGGTTCCCAAGAAGGAGATGCAAATCTCAATGCAGGTTAGAATGGACTGGATTTGGAGTAACATCCTGGGACAACCCTGGGAGTGTGAGGTAGAGAGAATTTCCTTCTCTTGAGTGGCTAGACTGTGAGCCTCTGGAAGGCAGAGGCTGTAATTTACAGGCCATGTATTTCCCTCAGTGCCTGGTATGGCTGCTTGCATTTGGCAAATGCTCAATAGGTACGTATTGCCTCAAAAAACTGTGTTTGGTCTGGATTATGACCTGCTGCCAGGTGCATCAGTGAAGACCAGGGGCTATTTCTCAGGACCCCTGCTTCTGAGCCAGAGGTAGGAATCTTTGAGGGATGAGCCAGTCATCAAAGAGGAAGCTCAATCTAAACCCCTGTTCAAAGGTTTCCATGTTAGGTAAGAATAGTAGAAGAGGGCCAAATAAGAGACATGATCTTCCCATTAGTGCTTTTGGTCCAGAAAGACCCAAAAGTTGTCGCCCTGCCTGCCTCTTGCAATCAGACCAGACTATATTTTTGACAGCTGGGATATGTAAGGAGTGGTTGCACCTGTTTACATTGGGGACTACTTTGCCTTAATTTACGAGTTTGCCTGTGTACTAAATCATGAAAGCTTTTTGCTTGCTTTTCAATGAAAACATTTGACTTCCTTCCAAATGGAAGCACATAATGAGTAGACACATTGCTCTTTCCCCCAAACTCAGCTGAGCCACTTAAATTTGCCTTCCTTTTCTCTCTTTCCCTCTCTATGACTCCTCTCCTTTCCGTTTTCTAAAGTAGCTCACCAAAGTTTAATTGCTCAGTGCTTTGCTAAGTGTTTAAATTCTCTCCGGGGCACTTACGTGTTTCCTAATGCAGGACTGAATCTGGATGAGTTTCAAGCAAGTGGATGATGTGGCTTGGCAGGAAATAAGGAAGGTCTTTTTACTCTTTGAAGGTGCCAGGGTAGCATCACCGTCAGATCAGCAAACTTGAATAATTCCAGAGCACTGGGGCATGGGTAATGTCTTGCCTATGATGTGGGTAATATTGCAGAATCAGTGATAATTAATAAAGAGCTTTGAATTTCTAAAGAACTTAAAGATCACTCTCGGGCATTCATTAGAAAAAAGCTGAAGATTTGTGGAAGTTACCATAGAAATGTGGGGACAATGGAATGTGAGACAGTGATTCTCATTTTTTTTAAGATGGTGATATTGTTACTATTACCACCACCTCCACCACTACCACTACCTGCTCAAACTTACTGGTACTTCCTGTGTTCCAGGCACTGCACTAATGGCTTTATATGCATTCTCTCGTTTTATGTTAATTAGCTTATATCAATTGTATGAAGTAGATACCACTATTATTCTTAGTCTACACTTGAGGGAGCAGATGCTTAGAGAGATTAAATAATTTGCCTTAGGATCTCTAGCCCTGAAGTGCTGGAGCTGAGACTTAAACCCATCTATGAGCTCAAAGCTCATATTCTTAACTAATATACTATATATGAACATAGTCACTGTAAATATGGACGTTCATTCAGTACCGTAAAATTATATTGATTAGACTAGATCATTTTCCTTAGTATTATGTGTGTATGTGGTGTGCATGTGTATGTGTGTTTTTGCCACAGTGTGCTGATGACAAAGTAAGTTATAGAAATGGGCAAAACTATTAACCTGAGCTTGGAGAGGCAAGATCCATCAGTGGAGATTAAGGATGCCTCTCCCCACTATCCTGTGAATGGATTGTAAACGTGATTTCTCTGAATCAGAAAAATCAAGTCTGAAGGGGAGAATGTTAGAGGGCTGAAGACATTAGATTCAAGGAAAGTGGTTCTGGCATTCGTCCTTGATTGTAGCAAGATGTTTAGTTAGACTGTGGTAATGTAGTAAGAGACAAGATGGTCTCACTGTGTGCAGGCAGAAACTAGAAGGCCAGAAGTGCAGGCAAGGTGCCTGTGAACACTCCCAGCCAAACTAGAGACAAGGCTAATTATTCATGATGGTGCCCCTCTGAACAGTTTTTTTAAAAACCTACATTAATTATGTTCTTTTTGTATTATGTATACTGTTTATTTTCACTTACTTTTTCTATCTTCCTTCAAGAAAAATTATTTTTGAAAATGCCAATTTGTATTAGTTCCAGTGAGAAAGAAAGTGTGGGCCAAAGAAGAACCCAGCTGGGAGGGAGTGAACCCTTGGGGAGTGGAGTGGTAGTATCGGGATAAAAATGAGGGTAATGCAAGGGGAAGGAGAAATTTTAGGCAGAAGGGGGCAGCAGTTGCTGATGTAGCTTCTCTTTTTCTGCCACTGAATTTCCTCTCTAGAAGTCTGCTTTGTTCAGCCTTTGTAGGATTTTTGTTTGATTTCTTTCAGGCATGAATCTTTAATGGAATCCAAATATAGAAATTTTAAGATTAAATGGATCACCCTGTCCAATAAAGGACAAAGAAAACAAAGATAACTGAACTTGCCAAATAAGTGGAATTTATAGAAAAACTTAAACATGAATCTTGTATATAATAAATTATATTTCTGTAAATCTATGATTTTAAATTGTATTGGCTCATTTTTGAGATCTGCTATCACAAGTAATTTGCTACCAGTAATAAAGGAAAGGAGTTTGCAAAGACCTTATTCATTTTTTAAAGTATAAATTAGAGTGGAATTAATGTTGTATCAGTCAGGATAGGATAGGCTTTGTGCAGTAACAAACAACCCCAAAGTCTCAGTTGCTGAAAACAACGAAGTTTCATCTTGTTCTTGTTGTATGTCTATTGTGGGTAATCTGGGGACCTTGCTCCAGATTATTCACATTCAGGGATGAAAGTTGATGAAACCTTATCATATGGAACGTTTCTAGTCACTATGGCAGGCAGAAGGAAGTTGGCAAATCACTCATTGTCCCTTGAAGTTTGGAGGAGACACATATTATTTCTGTTCACATTTTATTGCCCCCAAAAAGACATTTAGACTTGCCTAACTAGAAGAAAGAGGGGAAGTGTGAGCCCACCATGTGCTTAGAAGGAGAAGAATTAGAATATTGGGGAATAGCCCTATCATTACCAAAGAGGTGGATCCCTTTACTACCATGAATTGCCCTCCCTTGCATTCTGTAAGGGTCATGAGAGTGGGGAAGTGAGGCTCACAGGTAGGAATTGTCCCTAACCCACAGGCCATCTACACAACCTGTGGTGTAGGTACAGCCCACTGTGGTGTCTGTGTGTGAACATCACCCTTTGTGTCGCCCTGGGGACCGAGGCTGTGAACTCTTACCTCAAATACGGAGGAGAGATTCAGTTGTTCTCTCCAGCTGCTGCAGTTTAGAAGATATGACTTTTTCAGTGAGGACAGGGGGACCTCCAGACACAGAGTTTCTGAGATCCCTTCCATAACTGATGTAGGCTTCTAGCAGCAATATTCTAAACCTTTCCTCTAAAGGGTTTTCCCAGTCTCATCCCCACCAACTAAAACCTGGTGCTCGAGTATCTTACCTTGCAATAAACGTTCTATTTCTACTGTCTCCTAATTGTTAACATTTATTTAGCACTTACTGTGTGCCACTCACTGTTCTAAGCATTTGATGTGTATTACTCACTTAATCCTCATAACAACTCAGGGAGGTGGGTTCTGTTATTACCCTCATTTTACAACCGAGGCACAGAGAGGTTAAGGAACTTGCTGGAAAGTAGGGGAGCTGGGATTCAACCCCAGGCTGTCTGGCCTCAGGGCCCATTGTATGGCCTCTTAGTTACTAGCACAGTATAATATTTGAGAAAATGAGCTCCATTTGAATGTGGATATGAACAATGAACAATGATGCCAATAACAGCTCACAGAGATTCTTAGGGACTAAAATCCTGACAACCTTACATTCTCTGTTTAAATCAGTAGGACAGAATGAAGGCAGATGTACCAATGGTCCAGCAGGCCCCTTCATCTTTACGGAGCTAAGGTAGAGCAAATTTACATGATTGAGTGTTAATAGAGCCTCTGTCATGACCAGCAGAAAAACTGAAGAAGTATCTGTGTTTTCAAGAAACACAGGTTTCTGTAGACCTAAACTCATTACGATGTACACACAGGGTGAAGCTTGTAGAATCCCTGTAGGAAATCATTGTTGCAAAAATAAAAGATCTTTCAAGCAAAAGGGGGCTGTCTAGGAATCAGTGCTAAAGTCATGAGAACTTATCCAATCATGTGCTGGTAAATATTTAACAGTTGGTTCTCTGAAAAAAAAATCTGTTTGCTGTGGTTGCCAGTTTCTGTGGTATAAATACTCCCACCATTTCAATTTCAAGTTACCTTTTGGTATCACTGAACGCAGAGTTGGAAAGAGTGGCTACGAATTGGCTCTCAGGAGCTGTATGAACTGGCTTCAGCACACCAGTGACATCAGACGGGAGAAAGAAGATATCCCATAGCTCTGATTTATAAAACGTATGCATCAAATTTGAAGCAGCTTAACTGAAATGAATTTACCATTTTATCAGAGCTGCAAATGGGAAGCATATGAATTATTTTTCTTCTAATATCTGTGAAACAATTTTTTTCAGAGATATCCTGGTAATTCCTTTTTTTGCGGCTCTTTGGAGTTGTTCTCTGGAAAATTTCCTGAAACTGCCAGGAAGCTGCTACTTTCAAAACTTTCAACTCTGAAAGAGAGAGAAAGACTAAGATGGTGACTCTGGGAGACTGGAGTGCTGAGTGCTGCCTGTGGCCGTGCCGGTGAGTAGCTGGTGATTCATCTTGAAGTGAGGACACGCCTTTAGATCCTTCTGGTGCTGACAGTTTATGGTTTTAAGTCCAGTTAAAGGGGATGGTGAGAAGGAGACGAGCATAAGGTAGATGAATGGAAAGAAGGCAGAAAATGGAGAAACAGGAAGAAAAAGACTGAGTGGGGTTGCTGGGAGAGAGAAGTGGATTTGAGAGAAAGATTGAAAAATTAACATTTATTGAGAACCTACTATGTGCCAATGATGATGAGATTGTGAGTGATTATGAGATTATCTGATTCTGAAAAGCACTTTATTTATTTATGCTATCTAATTTAACTTCCATACCGATTTTATGAGACAGTGGTTATGTTCAGTATTTTACAAATGAGGAAAATGAGCCCAGAGTTCAATTATTCACCCAAAGTAACCCTTCTAGTGAGTGGCTGAGCCAGAGGTGCAAACGAGATCTGAGAAGCTATAAATCCTGTGCCCTTTGCACAGGGCAGTGCTGCAGGAGGTTTGAGAGGAGTGTTAGATTAAGATCACTCCCAGGAGAGCATTTGGGCTATGACTCTTATGAATTATCCTTTCACAAGTTTGTTGATCCTCTTTGCTGTTCTTTACCTGCTCAAATCTTTAAATCTTAAGAGGCTCCAGTTGGAATAGGACGACTAGAGCAGCCTATTAAGACAGAAATTATCTGCTGGGATGATGCATTCATCCAGAGAGCAATAGAACCCTGGCAGTTGGCTAGCTTTTGCCCTGGGTTGGAGGTTGCCCTTTGGATCTCTCTGTGGGAACAGTGGTAGAAAGTAGGTGTCATCTGGGCTTGAACTTAAACAGCAAGGTTGGGAAAGACAAGAAGAAAGAGAGGGAGAAGGAGAGAGAGAGACAGGAATGTTGAAACAATGGGCAGATTTTTGTTGCCCGGTAAAAACTGATCAGAATACTGATTCTCAGTCTCTGAGTCTGGCTTAAAATCAAAATTTGAATCAGACATCTGCTTTAATGAGTAAGAAAATATTGATTAAAGGGGCCAGACTCCCTCACCTCCCCAGCTCTGGAATCTCGCTGTTTGATAGCACAAATCGATTCTCTCTTGTGAAGGTTTAAACTCTGATTTGTGAAATAGGAACTGCGTCAGGGTCCAATAAGAGCCGCCCTCAGAGCAGAGCCAAAGCCTCCAGCAGAGAAACTGCAGTGAGACACTGGCCCAAGGGAAGGGCGTTTACCACTCGGGCAGATTTTGCTCAGGACACAGAGCCCTGGATCAGAGCTCTGGGCAGCTCCTGCTGTGGACTGACCAGGAAGGGATCGGATTCCATGAGTGTGCTGTCTTTATTTTATTATACATACATGGATGGATATATCCCTCTATTATAGAGTGGTACCATGAGCTTGAATTATAGGCATGACCCTGAGTGTATTTGCTCCTGTGTCCATTGTCTCACACAGTCTGGTTCCGCCTTTTCCATTCCATGTGGGAGGTACTGAGCTGAATGACTGAATTCTGGTGCTGGGAATACTGTGCATCTCCTTTGTTCTTGCTCGATGGAAGGTGAAATACTTTTCTAGGTTGGAGAACTAGTGCACATTTTGGAGTCAAATAGACGTGTATTCAAGTCTTGTGTCCACCACCCACTAGCTGTGTGATAGTGGGGAGATCATTGAACCTTGCTGAACCTGTTTTCTTGACTGAAATGTAAATAACCATGGACTGTACCCCTAGGATTATTGCAGGGATTCAATGGGATCCTGCAAGGAGAGTGTCTAGTGGAGTGCCTGGTATGTACTAAGCAGTCCAGTAATTCCAGTAACTCTCCTATATATATTATATGTCATATATGTCACAGCACTAGTTGGGGTCTGAATAAATGGGGAAGTAGCGTTACTCCATCCAAGTGACTGTTTTCTTTCTCCTCTACCTTGTATTTCTGGCTTTAGACTCAAGTCAGCCATTAACTAGTTTCAGAAAGGCCTTCCCGTCTGTTCATTCCCCATCACCAAAAGTGTTAAACAGAGTCACAGGATGTCAGCTCTGCATCAGCTGTGTGGCTTCAGGGGCAGAAGCTTGTGCTTTCTGGACCTCAGTTCCATTACCTTTAAAGGGAGGCTGGGGT
The DNA here is from genome assembly GCF_009873245.2 of Balaenoptera musculus. Taxonomy (NCBI): domain Eukaryota; kingdom Metazoa; phylum Chordata; class Mammalia; order Artiodactyla; family Balaenopteridae; genus Balaenoptera; species Balaenoptera musculus. The sequence goes on along the minus strand of NC_045800.1, from coordinate 69,649,294 downwards.
CATAGGGAATTTGACATTCCTAAGGCCTCTCTAGTGAGAACATTTCTGTATGGTTCTATGTTCTGTTTCCTGGTGCTGTGCCTTTTCCTCTTAAAAAATCCTGTTATGCTTTTAAAAGATATGTTATGCCCTTTTAGAATAGGGTGAGGTCAAGGTAAATAAATGAATACCTGCTGTGTATTTTGTATGGTTGAGTGCTTGACCCAACCTCAGGGAAAAAGAAAGCCTCCTGGAGGAAGGTGCTGGGAAAATAAACATACATCAGCTCTTACGTAGTTCAGTCAATCATGAAATCCCCAAAGTGGCGTGTGATTGAGGTTGGAAGTTGTAGGAATTACAGTAAAACAGAAAATCTCGTAACATTTACATTAGAGTGGGAAACATTTGCCATATAATGTAACCTCATCATGGGAGTAAACTCCCACTATTTTTGTGTCTACAATCAAGGGGAGGAGATTATACATTCTGTCTACTACAGATAGTTAATGTAATTTAACAGCAGATTTTGCCTCAATCAGCAGTATGAACTTCCTGTATGCCTCTGGCTCTTTTTTTGACTGCCAGTTCCATACTATGATCCCAGGACACCACCATGAGTGAGAAGCACATCAAGGTCTCTACTCACCAATTCTGAGACTCGAAATGCCATGACCTTCCTAACTCTGGCTTCAACTTTAAGACAATCCATGCAGAGTTGGAATAACTCTCTAGAATAACCCATAGCCTGTACTGATTTTGAACACCTACCTGATCTCCATCACAACTAATGCCACCTCCACCTGCTATCCCTATCCCAGCTCACAGCCCACTTTCTCCCACTGCTCATTCTCTAATGTAAAGGCAATAGATGGGGAATTCCCTGGTGGTCCAGTGGTTAGGACTCCATGCTTTCACTGCAGGGGGCCTGGGTTTGATCCCTGGTTGGGGAACTAAGATCCCGAAAGTCGGGGGGCGTGGCCAAAAAAAAAATAAAGGCAATGGATGCATTTTAGTAGTGCGTCTTTGTGGAGACTGAAAAAAATTAGTATTCGGAAAGATAATGTTATGATGTAGACTGATATGATAGGCAAGATGGTTAAAACTTTTTTAGGGCCTTCCCTGTGACCTTCAAAGATCTCCATGTGGGTTTCCAACTACAGAATCTGCTTCACCAAGTATCCTTTCTAAGAGTGGCTGGATGCTCTCTAGGAGCAGGACTTGTTTTGCTTCCAGTGACTGCCTTTAGAGAGTATGAGTATCCTCCCACCACCAGCTGAAATAAACCTTCTTTTTTAAAAAAATTTATTTATTTTTGGCTGTGTTGGGTCTTCGTTGCTGCACGTGGGCTTTCTCTAGTTGCGGCGAGCGGGGGCTACTCCTTGCTGAGGTGCGCGGGCTTCTCATTGCAGTGGCTTCTCTTGTTGCGGAGCACGGGCTCTAGGCGCACGGGCTTCAGTAGCTGTGGCCCGCGGCCTCTAGAGCACAGGCTCAGTAGTTGTGGCGCACGGGCTTAGTTGCTCCACGGCATGTGGGATCTTCCTGGACCAGGGCTCGAACCTGTGTCCCCTGAATTGGCAGGCGGATTCTTAACCACTGCGCCACCAGGGAAGCCCATGAAATAAACCTTCTAAATGTCTGATAACACTGAGTATCCTGCCCAACAGGGCACCATGGTAGAAGCTGCTCAGTCTCTCTTGATGCTTGCAAGTCTCTCTTGATGCTAAGCCCACAGAATCTAGCTTTACCCAGAGACAGTGATGACTCTGTCATCAGACTAGAAGCATCTTTTTGCAAGCAAAATTCTGCTTTCAAAATAATGCAAATCCTCTAATAGTGGGACTTTTCATCTTGGCCTTTTCTGTCTTAAGTTTATAAAACCTCCTGGACATCACCATGGCCTCCCCAGAAATCTATAAACTGCTGGTATCAGTGGGTGCTCATTTTCCAGATCTGAGAACATATCAGGGATGTAGCCCACAACAGTTGCAGAATATCTGAGGACAGAAAGCTGGTTATAGGACATATACTCCAGCAGACCTGTTACAACATCTTAGCATTCTGCCTGCTTTGCAAAGCCCGTTGTCCTTAAACATACTATTGTTGAGAACTTGTCACATGGCTCCAGTTAAATGGAAGGGAGGCAGGGAAATGCAGTCCACGCATCAGTCTACCCAGAAAGAGCAACCAAGCTTGGTGATCATCTAGATGTCTGTGTCACAGTTTGGAAAGCACTATGGAGTCAACCCTCGAATAGCTGAAATAAACCTTCTAAATGTCTGATAACACAAAATCCAAACAGATGTCACAAAAATAATTAGTAAAAGGCCAAGGAGCTTTAGCTACAGGAAATAAACTGTGACCTGGAACTATAGTTACTCCCATTTCTCAGTGGGAGAAAATGAAACAAATTAAACACAGATCTCAGTCAAATCTGACTTCTGCCTTTGGTTGATATTCAGTACAATGAGAAATCAATAGTGTGAGTTTCAGCCACACCCAGAGGCAGAGATGAAAGTATCCAGAGATCAGTCACCCAGAGTTCTAAAGAAAGGGGGGGATGCTCTACTTGGTCCAGTTGGCATAGGAACATTAACGAACAGGGTGACCTATGACCTTCTTAAAAGAGTCATCTGTTAGGACTTGGGACCTTCCTAGAAGATGAAATAGTTCTCTCTCTTGAAATTCCAATGTAACAGTAAAAATCACAAAAGTGAAGCTTTATGAGCACTTACTCTGGGCCAGGCAGTACCCCTGCATTGTCTTATTTTCCTTCACAAAGAGGTAGGCGCTATTAGCCTTACTTTACAGATGAAGAACCAAGACTTAGGGAAGTTAAGGAACTCTCCAGAGTCACATAGCTACTAAATGGTATAGTTAATATACAGACCCCGGTGTGTGTAACAGCAGAGACCATGCGCTTACATAATGTAAGAAAGATTGGTGAATGGATATACAGTTGTGTTTTAGGTTAAAATAAGCTTTTGAGGTTTGACAAAGAGGAATTCCAGATGTTCATGTCTGACCTTTCTGACACCCTGTGCCTTTAGTCTAACTGCTCCAGCTAGAATTTTGCTCTCAGTGGAAAACAGTGAGGTGCAGCAGTGGTTGCCAGTCACCTTTCTTGTATTTTCTCTTGATGATGATGACTATATTTGCCTTTTTCAAATATCATGGCATTTCTTTTGGTTTTCGTACATGTAGATAGCCACACAGCCTCTGCCCCTTCTCTTTGAAAACTTCAGCAGGTTTCCCTGTTCCTCACAGTTTGGCAATGGAGCTTCTAAGGAACACACAAAATATCCTGACAGACAAGGAACAGAGATCAGGGGGCACTGGATGAGATGGATTTAAAGAACAAAGACAGACAGTGGTTGTTATTTAGAGACCAGAAACCAATGTGAAAGCAGGAATTGAAAAAGGAGGAAGCAGAGACATCAGTTCAGCTATTTAAGGGGAAAAGAGCCCAAAGTACATCATAAAGGATAAAAATGTGGACATTCGTATCTTCATTAAGGAGCTTATTAATTAGAGTTGAGTTGTTAACTGGTTTATAGTTCCCTGGGACTAGAATGAGCCTCTAAGAGGAGCCTAGGCAGAGAACAGCCAGTCTGGAGAATTACCGTGGCTTGCCTTGGGGTTTGCCCCAGCCTTCTAGACAACTTAATATCTGGCAGTGAGGTTTTCAGGCCTGGGCTGCTCTACCATGAGGCAGGACAAATTCCCAGGCTCCTGGTTTGGATAAATAAAACATACCAGAGGGTGGGTCTGTCCTGTGGATCTAAAATTTGGAACTGCTGACATTGCTTGCCACTTTGGGACCCAACCCATGTTTTTGTGGGAATGTCACCTGGGCCTATCCAGTCCTAGGGTGAGGGTGTGGATTGGGTATCTGTGGTCCAGATCTGGGTAGGGAGCATCCCATGATGACGATACACAGATTTTCTTCTCTTATTCCTGATCCTCATAAATCCCTAGTGCCTACGTGACAGAGTACATTTCTTGCCACACTGGCCTAATGCTCAATTGCAAAGAAGATCAACCACATATTTAGTGCCCAACCCCTGCTTCCTCCCTATACCTACATTTATTCTCCCCTGGTAAAAACTGCTGGCTTGGTACTTCTGGACTCTGGTAAGTAATTAATACACTAATTGACATTTAAGTGCTAAAGGCTAAAGTAGTACTTGCTTCAGGAGTTGTTCCTTTGGCTTATGGAAAGGTTAAGGCTTAATTCAAAAGAACACTTTTTTTTAACATCTTTATTGGAGTATAATTGCTTTACACTGTTGTGTTAGTTGCTGCTGTATAACAAAGTGAATCAGCTATATAAATATATCCCCATATCCCCTCCCTCCCATCCTCCCTATCCCACCCCTCCAGGTGGTCACAAAGCACCAAGCTGATCTCCCTGTGCAATGCAGCTGCTTCCCACTAGCTATCTATTTTACATTTGGTAGTGTATATATGTCAATGCCACTCTTTCACTTCGTCCCAGCTTACCCTTCCCCCTCCCCATGTCCTCAAGTCCATTCTCTACATCTGCTTCTTCATTCCTGTCCTGCCCCTAGGTTCTTAACCATTTTTTTTTAAAGATTCCATATATATGTGTTAGCATACAGTATTTGTTTTTCTCTTTCTGACTTACTTCACTCTGTATGACAGACTCTAGGTCCAGCCACCTCACTACAAATAACTCAATTTCGTTTCCTTTTATTGCTGAGTAATATTCCATTGTATATATGTTCGACATCTTCTTTATCCATTCATCTGTCTATGGACACTTAGGTTGCTTCCATGTCCTGACTATTGTAAATAGAGCTGCAATGAACATTGTGGTACGTGACTCTTTTTGAATTATGGTTTTCTCAGGGTATAGGCCCAGTAGTGGGATTGCTGGGTCGTATGGTAGTTCTATTTTTAGTTTTTTAAGAAACCTCCATACTGTTCTCCATAGTGGCTGTATCAATTTACATCCCACCAACAGTGCAGGAGGGTTCCCTTTTCTCCATACCCTCTCCAGCATTTATTGTTTGTAGATTTTTTGATGATGGCCATTCTGACCAGTGTGAAGTGATAACCTCATTGTGGATTTGATTTGCATTTCTCTAATGATTAGTGATGTTGAGCATCCTTTCATGTGTTTGTTGGCAATCTGTATGTCTCCTTTGGAGAAATGTCTATTTAGGTCTTCTGCCCATTTTTGGATTGGGTTGTTTGTTTTTTTGATATTGAGCTGCATGAGCTGCTTGTAAATTCTGGAGATTAATCCTTTGTCAGTTGCTTCGTTTGCAAATATTTTCTCCCATTCTGAGGGTTGTCTTTTCGTCTTGTTTATGGTTTCCTTTGCTGTGCAACAGATTTGAGGTTTCATTAGGTCCCATTTGTTTATTTTTGATTTTATTTCCATTTCTCTAGGAGGTGGGTCAAAAAGGATCTTGCTGTAATTTATGTCATAGAGTGTTCTGCCTATGTTTTCCTCTAAGAGTTTGATAGTGTCTGGCCTTACATTTAGGTCTTTAATGCATTTTGAGTTTATTTTTTGTGTATGGTGTTAGGGAGTGTTCTAATTTCATTCTTTTACATGTAGCTGTCCAGTTTTCCCAGCACCACTTATTGAAGAGGCTGCCTTTTCTCCATTGTATATTCTTGCCTTCTTTATCAAAATTAAGGTGACCATAGGTGCATGGGTTTATCTCTGGGCTTTCTATCCTGTTCCATTGATCTATATTTCTGTTTTTGTGCCTGTACCATACTGTCTTGATTACTGTAGCTTTGTAGTATAGTCTGAAGTCTGGGAGCCTGATTCCTCCAGCTCCATTTTTCTTTCTCAATATTGCTTTGGCTATTCTGGGTCTTTTGTGTTTCTCTACAAATTGTGAAATCTTTTTTCTAGTTTGGTGAAAAATGCCATTGGTCATTTGATAGAGATTGCATTGAATCTGTACATTGCTTTGGATGGTATGGTCATTTTCACAATGTTGATTCTTCCAATCCAAGAACATGGTATCTCTCTCCATCTGTTGGTATCATCTTTAATTTCTTTCATCACTATCTTATAGTTTTCTGCATACAGGTCTTTTGTCTCCTTAGGTAGGTTTATTCCTAGGTATTTGATTCTTTTTGTGGCAGTGGTAAATGGGAGTGTTTCCTTAATTTCTCTTTCAGCTTTTTCATCATTAGTGTATAGGAATGCAAGAGATTTCTGTGCATTAATTTTGTATCCTGCTACTTTACCAACTTCATTGATTAGCTCTAGTAGTCTTCTGGTAGCATCTTTAGGTTTCTCTATGTAGAGTATCATGTCATCTGCAAACAGTGACAGTTTTACTTCTTCTTTACTGATTTGGATTCCTTTTATTTATTTTTCCTCTCTGATTGCTGTGGCTAAAACTTCCAAAACTATGCTGAATAATAGTGGTGAGAGTGGGCAACCTTGTCTTGTTCCTGATCTTAGTGGAAATGGTTTCAGTTTTTCACCATTGAGAACGATGTTGGCTGTGGGTTTGTCATATATGGCCTTTATTATGTTGAGGTAAGTTCCCTCTATGCTCACACTCTGGAGAGTTTTTATCATAAATGGGTGTTGAATTTTGTGGAAAGCTTTTTCTGCATCTCTTGAGATTATCATATGGTTTTTAATCCTTCAGTTTGTTAATGTGGTGTATCACATTGATAGATTTGCGTATATTGAAGAATCCTTGCATTCCTGGGATAAACCCCACTTGATCATGGTGTATTATCCTTTTAATGTGCTGGTGGATTCTGTTTGCTAGTATTTTGTTGAGGATTTTTGCATCTATGTTCATTAGTGATAAAAGAACACTTTCTAATCATAGATTTCCATGTATTTTAGCCCTAGAGTAGTGAATATATTTTTGGAAGTTTGTAGCAGTCATGTGGTAGATTCTGTTGATTGCGGTATTCAACCTCCATTTTTACTTAACTCTCCTTTTTTGGAGAGATTAGAAAGCTAAAAACTACATTTCCAATAACTCTTACCATCGATGGCTCTGGGTATGAAATAGATTCTTCCAGTTGGACGCAAAAGATATAGAAGGTGGGAGGATGGTGGAGGCCATTCTCCTGCCTCTTTTGTCTGTTTCTGCTGGCAAGCAAGGAAGGGGAAACACAAGTTGTTTCTGTGTCAGTATTCCAGTGTCTAATCTCCAGCTTCTTGAGTATCAAGAGGCAGTGATAGCATCAATGTGTTCTTGATTCAGCTCCTTGATTCTAGGGCTCCAGGCACACGGATATGACTTTGTATTTATATCTCCAGTGGCAGCATCAGACGTGGATCAGTTTTATATTTTTCTGGGTGTAATTCCTGGAGGCCCATCTTGAAACCTGCTCCCTTAGCCCTTACAGCAATGTGTAAACTTTGAATTCCCTGCATTAAATCCCTTCCTGCTCAAAATCCCTACAGTGCTTTATACTTTCTGTGTTGAAACTTGACTGTTAGATCCTTCAAGTGGTTTATGTTAAACTTACTCCTGAACCTATTCCTAATCCTAGAATCTGAGTCCTAAGTTTGACATGGAAGTGGAGATGAGAAATAAGGGCCCCATTCAGAGAGAAGACAATGCAAGTGTGGGAACTAAGTGCCACAGATTGTGGCATTGACTTGAGTCTGGCTCAGTAATTAGGTTTGACTAGACCAGGTGTTGTCTGCTGTGAATGTCACCAATGTCTTGTAGAGGGTTTAGGTCATTGCAGATTGTATTGGCAGCCATTGCTTTTATTTTTTAGCTCTCTTGGGGCTAAAATGCAGATGAGGGTGGCCTAAATAGGTGATGGGTATGTGTGTTTGCCTGTTGCTTAGCCCCCCTGCCCCTTTTTAAGATTTATTTATTTATTTAGTTTATTTTTGGCTGCATTGGGTCTTAGTTGCGGCACGCTGGATCTTCCTTGAGGCATGAGGGATCTTTCGTTGTGGTGTGCGAGATTCTCTCTAGTTGTGGTGTGCGGGTTTTCTCTCTCTAGTTGTGGTGTGCAGGCTCCAGGGCACATGGGCTCTGTAGTTTGCAGCACGCAGGCTCTCTAGTTGAGGTGTGCGAGCTCAGTAGTTGTGGTGCGCAGGCTTAGTTGCCTTGCAGCATGTGGGATCTTAGTTCCCTGATCAGGGATCGAACCTGCGTCCCCTGCCTTGTAAGCCCGATTCTTTACCACTGGACCACCAGGAAAGTCCCCGCTTAGCCCTTTCTTAATTGTTGAGATAGATCAGTGAGGGTAATGTAGTCATATTTCCTAGTGGGGAATGTAGTTTGGTGTGGAAATAATTGAATTGGTAATGGGAAGGTGGAAGTGTTGTTTTGTGTTGAAATATTCATTTATCCCATAACAGTTGAGTAAATGTAGCCATTAGTGTATGCATATAATCTTCTTTACCTGCTGCTAGAACACTCAGAGGGTTAGACACTTCCTGCTGAGAAACATATTTGAGAAAGACGAGCATTTTAAAAAGAGCATGAATCTGTTCGCCATCTGGGGAGGCAAGAATCATTCTTCCATGTTCAGCACGAATTCAGGTGAGTTCTGGAGAGTGGGAGCAGTGATGTTGCGCTAAATTTTGGCTGCCTACTGAATTCAGCTTTCCTTGTAACTGAAGATCCTCCTGAGCAAACAGTAGCTTGAAGGCAGAACATCATGGAGAGTGAGGCATACCTCTGAGGTCTTTCAGACAAGGAGTAGTTAGAGGTGGTGTCAATTTTTGTACTAAAGGCATCATCCTTTCCAAGATGGCCCTGTAAACATTTTTAGTTTTCTGTAGAAATTGTCTTAAATGCTTGGTTGCTTTATAGAAAATGGCCTTGCCTCACATAGAGAAAACATTTCCACTCTCTTTATGCTTTTATTTATTTCATTGAATTAACCCTCATGTAAATGGTTATTACTGAGCACCAAATATTAACTCAATTCTTAGAGCAAACTTTGGAGGTAGGTACTATCATTTTTCCCATTTTATAGATGGAAAAACCAAGGAACAGAGAGATCAAGGAACTTAGCCATAGTCGCACAGCTAGTAAACCAGGATTCAAAACCATGTAGTGACTCCACAGCCCCTGCTCTGAGCCACTGTGCTGTAGACTGCTCATCTTTCCCTTTTTCTTCATCTCAGAGAACATACAATTTTGCCTTCTTTCCAAGGCCAGGAATGCTGCATTTTGTACAGATTGTTCACTCCCTAAGAGGGCCCTGTCAAGGGGGCTTGGAGAACGAAGTCTAGCCTGTCCTCTGTTCACCAAGCTGTGTGTTCTTGTGGTGCTACACCCACCCAGAGTCTGATTTGGACTAAGGTGCTCTATGGGGTAGCAGCAGCTTACTCTAAGGCTCACTCCTCCATCCGCCCACTGGATCTCACCCCTTCCTGTCTCTTCCAGCACCTTGTATTTCAATGATTTCCCAAGCATTGGCAAGAATTTGACATTTATGACACGAACCTATACTTCCTAATATCTGTTTCTTTTCTGAAGGTAGTTTTAGCTTCTCTTGTCTATACCACAGAACTAATGTCCAAACCCTTTCATTAACTTCATAGCCTTTTTCCAGGAATCTTTTGAAGTCCTCTGGGTACTTCTTAATTATAAAGCTGCTCAAGAATGAAAAGCAAAGTCATCATTAAACTATGGAACGAACCCAAGGCCTTTTACAGCATTGTTTCCTGGGAAGGTATGTTCTGAGTTTCATTCGAGGTTGCCTAGAGAGTTTTTCCCTTTAACCTAAGGGGTTGAGAATGTAGAGTGATTGGTGCTGACAGTGAGGTGGTGGCTGTTTATGTGACTTGGCCATCTACAGCTGGGTATTCATAGCTTGGTACACCTCTTCCAGCTGGTTTCCCAAAGCCACTTTTGCCATCCTCTAATTCATTCTTGACATAGACAGCGAGAATGATCTTTAGAAATGCAAGGGTGATTATGACACTTCTCTTCTTAGAATCCTGGAATGGCTTGTAATTGCTATTAGGATAAGATCCTTAACACGGCTTATGGAATGATCTGGCCCTTGTCCAGCTCTTCAACTGCATGTTGATCTCTTCTCCTCCCTGTCACTTTGCTTTAGCCATATTGGTCTCCTTTTTGTTAGTTCTAGTGTTCTAAGCTCTCTTCCACTATAGTTTCTTCATATGTGCTTTTCCATTTACCTGAAATATTCTCCTTCCTTCTCCTCGCCTGGCCAACTGGCACTCATCCTTCAGATCTTTTACTTGAATGTGACTTTCTCAGGAAAAAATGCTTTTGTACTCAAGGCAACATGTGGTTTTCCTTTAGAGCACTTATTACAGGTTACTGTTAAAGGTATTTAATGTCTCTCTTCCCGCATAGACTGTAACCTCCACTAGGTAGGGGCCATGATTGTCTTATTTTTTTCTTCTGCACCTAATAAGTTTGAATAAATATCTGCTGAATGATTAAATGAGTGAGTGAATCAACGAGTAAATTAACCAGATTTGGCTTGCATATATGCCTGGTTTTTTTCCCCCCAACTTAGGCTTCAAATTTTCTGAAGGCAGGGGCCATACCTTTTCTCATTTTCATAGGGCCTAAATTGTCTAGTGCAGTGCTTTGCAAATAGTGAGCCTCAATGAAGAATTCCTGGTTAATTAATTGACCTGCCAAGCTCAGATGAATTAGGTAAGGTATGGAAAAATAAGGAAAAGGTGAGGATGAAAAATATGGGGTCATTCTAATGAAAGAGTATGGTCTGGTGTTTCAAAGTACAGTGATATACGGGTCCCTGCTTATGTCCAGTGGTCAACAAATTAGTAGATAATGCCCTATATCGAGCCCTCTATTTTCAACCTGATTGCTTGTTTAGCTGACGATTTTTGTCTCCATTAAAAGTCTTTGGTTAGCATAGGTGAAGGTCTTTGGCCTGGGTTAGTAACAGCTGCTACTTGTATTTACTCTTTTGTTTCTGAGAATAATTGCTGTTTTTCATCAACTTGTTGAGATGCCAAGGACCACCTGTAATAGGTAGCTGATTAAACTCATTGTGATGATGGAAACAAGATGTCTCAGGTTTTATCTTTTAATTTACTGATTTTAGATGGGGAGTAATTTTCATGGCTACAGACCATGCTTGTTATCTCCACAATCAACTGTCTTCAATTCTTTCTGTTGGAAGAAGGCAGGACAGAATCCTGAGCCTCTGGTTCAGAGGGTCACAAATCAATCTTTCTCCTACGCCTATTGATTCCAACTTAAATTAGTGAAGTTCTACTCTATGTCTTCTTTTTCTTTCCTTCTCCATTAAAAAAAATTCTCCCCTATGCTGTGAAGAAAGACAGGAAAGTAGAAAAGTAATGGGAATAGATTTTGCATCTTCTTTTGGTCTGTCCGAATTATCATCATTGCCTTCTTTTCAATGCCATCTTGGCATATTGTACTTTAAAAGACCTTTCACATGTGTTTATCTCATATGCTTCTCTTTCAATAGTTACCCAATTTATAGCTGAGGAATCTTGGGCTCACAGAGGCCAAATGAATTAGCTAAGTTCATATGGCTAGATAATGAGTGAAACTGGATATATTTCCTAGTACTCTTTTGGTTGTAAGGAACAAAAAAATCAATTTGAACCAGCTACTAGCTTAATAGAAAGGAATATACTGCAAGGAGTTTGGACTTGTTTACAGACTAGAAGAAAGAGTTATAGAATCAGGTCAACTCTGGAGACTTTCGGAATTAGAAACAGAGATCTGAAGCCTGCAGGAATTTTTTAGTCCGTCTCATAGCTGTTTCTTTTGGGGTACCGACATCATTGGGTCAAACCTCCCCATGTAGTAGGGGACATGGTTGTCAGTAGGGCTGTCATGTATTGCATGCAGTGTACAATTCTGCTCCAAGGGATACTAATCATATCTTAGAAATCAAAGATTTGCATGTTTATTGTGGCAAATTTCCAGCAGATGGCACTCAAGTGTCTTTTCTAACAAAAGTCAGTAAAATGATTTGAGGAAGAGGTACATTTCTCTATTTGCACAAAGGTGCCTTAGTGGGTAGTGGGGACCTTGTCTTTCTGAGATCATGCTTTTCCTGATTATAACCAAAGAAAAAAGAAAAACCTTCCCCATGACAGAAAGAACCTAGACAATAACTTTGGTGGATTTGGCTTGGGCTCCATCTTGGATCAATATCTATGGTTGGGAGTGGTTCATGATTGACCCCTTTAGACATTACAATTTTCCCTGTGGAAACACTCTTCTTTCTATGTATAAAATTGCACTGCTGCCTACATAAGGCAGTGAATCCACATGTAATCAGAAGTATACTCCCCACCCCCAACTCTTTCAAAGGAGGTATTTCAAAGTATCACCCACTACTGCATTTACTAACAAGTTCAGGGTGTTTGGGAGACATGGCTCCTCAAGGTTCTGAACGCTGTGGGCATTGGGACTAATTTAACCATTTCCAACCCATCTAAGATACAATAGTACAGGAAAAAGAAAGTAGCCACAATAAGAATTCAAGTTTGGAAAAGAGGGAGAAGGATAAGCAACATGAGTGGGACAACTCCAGAGGATATGCCATACTCCACTGAATAGGACTAGTAAGGCATATCCATTTTTCACTCACTGCCTTGGCTGCTGTTAGGTCTTTGGCATTCTGTCCCCAGGAAGCTTTGCCTTGATCATTTCCCTTCATGACCACAGTAAACAAGAGGACAGCCCGTGGAAGGCTATATTCTTCCAGAAGCCCAGTTGCTATCATTGTTGTACAGAGACCCAGGAATTGCCTTAGAGATGGAGCAACTGCAGGCTTCTAATTGAAGAATTTCTTTAGCAAAGCACATCCTTTAAAGAGCTAGTTGGCTGTCAATGCTGAGTTCATTTTGATGAGCTCTGTTGACTTATTTTTTTTAGCATTATTTTTTAATTTATTTTAATTTACTTATTTATTTATTTTTGGCTGTGTTGGGTCTTCGTTTCTGTGCGAGGGCTTTCTCTAGTTGTGGCAAGTGGGGGCCACTCTTCATCGCGGTGCGCGGGCCTCTCACTATCGCGGCCTCTCTTGTTGCCGAGCACAGGCTCCAGACGCGCAGGCTCAGCAGTTGTGGCTCACGGGCCCAGCCGCTCCGCGGCATGTGGGATCCTCCCAGACCAGGGCTCGAACCCGTGTCCCCTGCATTAGCAGGCAGATTCTCAACCACTGCGCCACCAGGGAAGCCCCGATGGGCTCTGTTGACTTATAACCAACCAGCAGTTTTGTTGATTCATAATATTTGGCTCTACACTCTGCCTTTGAAATTTATGTCTTCTAGAAACATACCCATAGGACGTTGACAATCCTCCTGTGGCCTCTGTTTAATAACTTCTCCCTTGGCCCCTGCCTCAGGGCAACTGAAGCAATAGGCTGAGTTGGTAAAACAGAGCTCTTCTGCCCTCTGGCCCCTCGTTGCTTCCCAATTATTTGCACTTTATGATGGGAAAAATTACTGCCTTTTCTTTGGGGCAAGTGCACAGCAGGAGCTGTTTTGGAAAAGTCTGAGTGGTCAGGCTTTTCCCATTTCTAGGTTACTCCTGGATATCCCCTCTCCTTGATGGTGAAATAACTTCACTGTAGGACACAGAATTCATCTCTAACAGTTTAGCAGGCAGCATGGTTTTCTGATCCCTAGCAGCTTTGGATCAGTAGCTACATATAGATAAGGCCTCTGTTTTAACAGCACTATATATCTATCTTCTTATTTCCTATCCATTTTAAGAAATGCCAGCTTGGATTGAGGCTTATTTTCCTTTTAAGGGACCTTACCAAAGGCCATAAGAAGTATCCAGTGTGCTCTTTTTTTTTCTTTCTTTCAAATTTTAATCATTTATTAAAGCAATTGTTTTATCAGTCATTTTTCTGGTACGGATATAAACGAAGTCCCCATAACATCTCTTGACTTCCTGTCAGTGTTCTATTGATACATTCTAGTTTTAAAGTTTTTAAAATTGAAGTATAGTTGATTTATAATATCATATTAGTTTAAGGTGTATATAATAGTATTCAATATTTTTATAGATTTAAAAAACTTTTAATTTAAAAAAATTTAAAATTGTATATTTTATCCATTTAAATTTATTATAAAATATTGACTATATTCCCTGTGATGAACCATATATCCTTGCTGCTTATTTATTTTATACATGGTAGTTTGTACTTCTTAATCCCCTACCCCTATCTTGCCCCCTTCCTTACTGGTAACCACTAGTTTGTTCTCTATATCTGTGAGTCTGTTTCTGTTTTGTTATGTTCATTCGTTTGTTTATTTTTCAGATTCCACGTATAAGTGATATCACACAGTATTTGTCTTTCTCTGTCTGGCTTCTTTCATTAAAGCATAATACCCTTCAGGTCTCTCCATGTTGTTGCAAATGGCAAGATTTCAGTCTTTTTTATGGCTGAGTCTTATTTATTATTTTTCTACCAAGCCACCAAAATATTATTGTCTGTCTGCCAAGATACAGCAGGTAATAGTTAATATCTACTTTGTTTTCATGTAAGAATTGCCATCTTTCCAGCTGGGAGTAGTGTGATTCTCACTTCCTGTACCTCATATCAATTAAACCCAGTCTACATTTAATACTAATTTCTGTAGTAATTAGTAATCTTTGTATTGCTAGTGAGAGAAACTCAAGTGTAAGTAGCCTAAGGGAAAAAAAAAGTAGGAGGAAATTATTGGAAGGATCTTGGGTCAATCACATAAGAGCTACAGAGAGAGGCAACTCTGGAAACTTCTGTGGCTGCAACTGGGGAATTGACTGTCTCCTATTCCAGATTCTCTCTGTTGGCTTCATTTGCCAACAATGTTTACCTTTTCAAAGCACCTCCATTCTGTTTTCATTAGTGGCTCTTACCACGTCCCACTTAGCACCGAGGGTACGCATTTCTCCACAGCCCCTTCAGCATTCATTGTTTGCAGAATTTTTGCCGATGGCCATTCTGACTGGTGTGACCTGATTGATAGGTTTTTGTAATTTGGATTTGCATGTCTTTAGTAATTCCTAATGTTCAGCATTTTCCCACGCCTTTTTCTTTTGTGCCAAAAAAAAAGAAAAAAGGGTGAGTAAAATATACCTCTTGAAATTGTCTTCTTTAAAGGTTGCCCTCTTTTGAATTTTCTGGTGGATTTTCGACCCCAGGATTTTTTTTGAGGGCAGCTGTCATTTACAGGCCTGCCATGATTGTGAATATTTAGTGACCATTAGCACTGAGTTTAAAGCTGCTGTTGTGGGAAACGGCCACAAGGCGGCAGCATTTCTCCATTACCAAATCTGGTTACTAGGGCAGCACAGCCTTTCTGGAAGTCGTGATCCTAGGTTGTAAATTAGAATGGAATGTGTCAGGAAAACCCCCCATAAGTTTATGTCTCATTACTTCTTGTTTGTTGTTTTAATTTTTTTAATCAGGGTAATGAATAGAATATTGTTTGTCCTAGGTGTACACAATCTGGTTAATTTGTACATCATATATATC
Source organism: Balaenoptera musculus (assembly GCF_009873245.2). Taxonomy (NCBI): domain Eukaryota; kingdom Metazoa; phylum Chordata; class Mammalia; order Artiodactyla; family Balaenopteridae; genus Balaenoptera; species Balaenoptera musculus. Next base: position 69,633,862 of record NC_045800.1, on the reverse strand, counting down.
TATCCATATACAGATCCTATTCCCATGTAACTTATTACAGAGTGTTCTGTAGACCTCCCTTGCTATGTGGTCGGTCTTTTGATATATGTATTTAATATGTATTTGTATACGTATGGTAACCCGAATCTTAATTTATCAATTCCCCCCACCTTTCCTTTTAGATAAGCAAAGTTTGTTTTCTAAGTCTGTGGGTGTCTTTCTCTGTGGAAATGTGTTCACTGCAGCAGTCTTACAATAGCCAAGACATGGAAGCAACGAAAAAGTCCATCAAGAGGTGAGTGGACCAAGAAGAACTGGTACAGGTACAGATGGAATATTCGCTAGTGAGAAAAATGAAACAATGCCATTTGCAGCACCATAGATGAGTCTAGACGTAATCATGACACCTGTGGTAAGTGAGAAAGCAAAAGACACATATCCTATCATATCACTTTTAGGAGTTACTTAAAAATTGAAACCAATGAAGATATTTCCACAGAGAAAGGAAATCACAGATTCATTAAAAAACTTATGGTTCACCAAATAGAAAAGTATGAGGATTGGATACATTACCCTATTGGGGTTAACAGAGATATACAAACCATGCGAAATATATAATCACCAAAGACGTACGGAAGACCAGGAGAAGACTACTCAACATTGTGTCATAACCTACATGGGAAAAAGATGTGAGGAAGAATAGATACATGTATATGTGTGAAAGAACCACATCTTGCACACCTAGAACAAACAAACCCTTGGAATCAAATTTGCTCTGATAAAAAATAAAAAGTAAATTACAAATATGAACAAGAAGTAATGAGACATAAACTTAATGGGCTTTTTCCTGGCACATTCCATTCTAATTTACAACCTAGAACAGCACTACCATTAAGGCTCTGTTTCCCTAGTAACCAAGTTTGGTAAAGGAGAAATGCTGCCACCTTGTGGCCGTTTCCTGCAAGAGCAGCTTTAAACTCACAGCTAATGGTCACTTAACATTCACAAGGACTCAGGGCTGTAAAGGACACCTGCCCTAAAAAATTGTGCTGACGTAGGGAATGGACAAAAAAATTCAAAACAGGCAAATGTTTCAAGAAGAGAGTATGAAGAGTTAAGTTTAACTCACTCTCTTTAAAAGAAAACGAAAATGGATAAAAGCTCAACCTCAGGGAGCGTTAGACCCATGCAATCTAATCTACAAAAACTTTCAACTTACACCAGTCGACTGACCATCAGCAAAAAGTCTACAAACAATAAATGCTGAAGGGGTTTTAGAGAACTGTGTACCCTCTACCTGCTGGTGAGACGTAAAGGGGTAACAGCCAATAATGAGAACAGAAAGGAGCTGTGTTTGAAAGTAAAAATGGAGGTACCATTCAATCCAGCAGGCGCACCATTGGACCTCTCACCTGAGAAGACAAGAATCGAGAAGACACAGGCTGCAAATGCTGCAGTGCAGCCTTATTCACAATAGCCAAGACAGTGAAGCAATCAAAATGTCCAACAACAGGTGAATGGATAAAGAAGAAGTGGTCCATGTACACAATGGAATATTAGCCATGGAAAACAATGAACCATTGCTCTTTGAGGCACCACAAATGAGTCTGGAGATAATCACGAACCATGAGGTAAGTCGGAAAGCAAAAGACCTATATCCTATGATATCACTTATAGGCGTTATCTAATAACTGACACAAATGAACATATTTCCACAGAGAAAGACACTCACAGACTTAGAAAACAAACTATGCTCATCTAAAAGGAAAGGTGGGGGGAATGGATAAATGAAGATTAGTGTTACTATATGTATACAAACACATATTATATACATATATCAAAAAGACCGACCATATAGCAAGGAAGGATTTACGGAACACTCTGTAATAATTTACACGGGAAGAGGATCTCTACATAAATAGGTATATAGAATATGTAGATGAACCAGAGTGTGTACACCTTGGACAAGCAACATTCTAACCATTACCCCAATTGAAAAAATTAAAACAACGAACTAGGAGTAATGAGACATAAACTTATGGGGGGTTTTCCTGGCACATTCCATTCAAATTTACAACCTAGGCAAACAACTTCCAGAACGGCTCTGCTGCCCTAGTACCCAGATTTGGGAATGGAGAAATGCTGCATCCTTGTGGCCGTTTCCCACAACAGCAGCTTTAAACCCACTGCAAAAGGTCACTAAATATTCACCAATTGCAGTTCTGTAAATGACACCTGCCCTCCAAAAAATACTGAGGTCGAAAATCGACCAAAAAATTCTAGAGTGCAACCTTCCAAAAAGAAAATTTGAAGAGGTATATTATACTCACACTTTTTTCTTTTCTTTAACAGAAAAGAAAACGGCGTGGAAAAATGATGAAGTTTAGGAATTTTTAGAGACATATAAACCCATATTACAAAAACCTATCAGCTCACACCAGTCAGAATGGCATAACAAGAAAGTGCTGCAAACACTAAATGCTGAAGTGATTGTGGAGAAATGCGTACGCTCGATTCTAAGGGGGACATGGTAAGAGCCACTAATGAAAGCACAATTGAGGTGCCTTGAAAAGGTAAACATTGAGCTACAAGTCAATCAATCATACCCACTGCTGGGTCTATCACCTGAGAAAATGAAAATCAAAAGTCACAGGCTGGCAATCCTGCACTCCAGCAATATTTACCATAGGCAACACTTGGAAGCAATGAAAATGTCCATCACCAGAGGAATGCACCAAGAAGAAGTGGTCCATGTACACAATGGAATATTAGACATGGAAAACAATGAAGCACTGCTCTTTGAGGCACCATAGATGAGCCTGGAGATAATCACGAAACATGAGGCTAAGTCGGAAAGCAAAAGACCTATATTCTATGATATCACTTATAGGCGTTATCTAATAACTGACACAAATGAACATATTTCCACAGAGAAAGACACTCACAGACTTAGAAAACAAACTATGCTCATCTAAAAGGAAAGGTGGGGGGAATGGATAAATTAAGATTAGTGTTACTATATGTATACAAACACATATTATATACATATCTCAAAAAGACCGACCATATAGCAAGGGAGGTCTGCGGAACCCTCTGTAACATTTTACATGGGAAGAGGATCTGTACGTGAATAGACATATATAATGTACAAATGAACCAGATTGTGTACACCTAGGACAAACAATATTCTAAGCTTTACCCCAATTAAAAAACTTTTAAAAACCAAGAAGAAATAATGAGACATAAACTTATGGGGGTTTCTCCATGCACATTCCAATGTAATTTACAACCTAGGAACACGACTTCCAGAAAGGCTCTGCTGCCCTAGTACCCAGATTTGGGAATGGAGAAATGCTGCCTCCTTGAGGCCACTTCCCACAACAGCAGCTTTAAACCCATTGCTAAAGGTCACTAAATATTCACCAAACTTGCAGTTCGGTAAATGACACCTGCTCTCTAAAAAAATTCTGGGGTGGAAAATCGACCAAAAATTCAAAAGATGGCAACCTTCCAAGAAGACAATTTCAAGAGTTATATTGTACTCCCAATGGTTTCCTTTTTTTAACAGAAAAGAAAACGGCGGAGAAAAATGATGAGTTTTACGAATTTTCAAAGACATGCAAACCCAAATTACAAAAACCTATCAGCTCACAGCAGCCAGAAGGGCCATTAGCATAAATGCTGCAAACAATAAATGCTGAAGCGATTGTGGAGAAATGCGTACCCTCGATTCTAAGGGGGACGTGGTAAGAGCCACTAATGACAACAGATAGAAGGTGCTTTGAAAAGGGAAACACGGTGCTACCAGTCAATCAATCGCACCCACTGCTGGGCCTATCACCTGAGAAAATGAGAATCCAAAAGTCACAGGCTGGCAATCCTGCACTCCAACAATATTTACCAGAGCCAACACTTGGAAGCAATGAAAATGTCCATCAACCGAGGAATGCACAAAGTAGAAGTGGTCCATGTACACAGTGGAAAATTACTCCAATAAAAAATAAAAATTAAATTTAAAAATCCAACAAAAGTAAGGAGACATCAGCTTTTGTGGGTTTGTCCGGGCACACTCCACTCTAATTTATAACCGAGAAACACCACAGGCCGCAAGGGCTTTTCCCTAGTTACCAGGGTGGGGAACATAGAAAGGCTGCCGCCCTCTGGCAGTTACCTGCAAAAGCAGCTTTAAAGCCTGTGCTAATGGTCATTTCATAGGAACAAGTACTGCAGGACTGTAAATGAAACCTGCCCTCAAAATGTCTTGAGGGAGGTAATGGCCAAAACATTTCAAAATGTGACACATACTTTAAGAGAACACTTTGAAGAACTAAGGGGTAATCACAGCTTGAAAAATAAAAAGGACATGCCTTAAAGCTCAATTTCAACGGATTATGAGGCACATGCGAATTCAAACACAAAGAGGTATCAGCTCACACTTGTCAGAATAACCATCAGCAAGAAAACTACAAACAATAAATGCTGAAGGTGTTGTGGAGAAATGCATACCCTTAACTTCAGTGGGACGTAACTTGGAAAGAGCCACAAATGAGAACAGAATGGAGGTGCCTTAAAAAGGTAAACACTGGGCTATCATATGATCCAGCAGGCCCACTCCTCGAACTATAATCTGAGAAGAGAGAATTGGAAAAACACAGGCAGGCAAATCTGCTTTGCAGAGTATTACAATAGCCAAGATCTGGAAGTAACCAAAAAGTCCACCAACAGATGGGTGGACAAAGAAGAACTCCTCCATGTACAGATGGAATATTCGCTAGTGAAAAAAATGAAACAATGCCATTTGCAGCAACATAGATGAGTCTAGACGTAATCACGCCACCTGTAGTAAGTGAGAAAGCAAAAGACACATATCCTGTCATATCACTTTTAGGAGTTACCTAAAAATTGATACCAATGAAGATATTTCCACAGAGAAAGGCAATCACAGATTCATTAAAAAAAACTTATGGTTCACCAAATAGAAAGGTATGAGGATTGGATACATTACCATATTGGGGTTAACAGAGATATACACACCATGTGAAATATATATCACCAAAGACCTACGGAAGACCAGGAGAAGACTACTCAACATTGTGTCAAAAGCTACATGGGAAAAGGATGTGAGGAAGAATAGATACATGTATATGTGTGAAAGAACCACATCTTACACACCTAGGAGATACAAACCATTGTAACCAAATATGCTGTGATAAAAAATAAAAAGTACATTACAAATATGGACAAGAAGTAATGAGACATAAACTTAAAGGGCTTTTTCCTGGCACATTCCATTCTAATTTACAACCTAGAACACCACTTCCATTAAGGCTCTCTTTCCCTAGTAACCAAAATGGGTAAAGGAGAAATGCTGCCACCTTGTGGACGTTTCCTGCAAGAGCAGCTTTAAACTCACAGCTAATGGTCACTTAACTTTCACAAGGACTCAGGGCTGTAAAGCACACCTGCCCTAAAAAATTGTGCTGAAGTAGGGAATGGACAAAAAATTCAAAACAGGCAAATGTTTCAAGAAGTGAGTATGAAGAGGTAAATTTCACTCACTCTCATTTAAAAAAAAAGGAAAATGGATAAAAGCTCAACCTCAGGAAGTGTTAGAACCATGCAATCTAATCTACAAAAAGTTTCAACTTACACCAGTCGACTGACCATTAGCAAAAAGTCTACAAACAATAAATGCTGAAGGGGTTTTAGAGAACTGTGTATCCTCTACCTGCTTGTGAGACATAAAAGGGTAAGAGCCAATAATGAGAACAGAAAGGAGCTGTGTTTAAAAGTAAAAATGGAGGTACCATTCAATCCAGCAGGCGTACCATTAGACCTCTCACCTGAGAAGACAAGAATCGAGAAGACACAGGCTGCAAAAGCTGCAGTGCAGCCTTATTCACAATAGCCAAGACAGTGAAGCAATCAAAATGTCCAACAACAGGTGAATGGATAAAGAAGAAGTGGTCCATGTACACAATGGAATATTAGCCATGGAAAACAATGAACCATTGCTCTTTGAGGCACCACAAATGAGTCTGGAGATAATCACGAAACATGAGCTAAGTCGGAAAGCAAAAGACCTATATTCTATGATATCACTTATAGGCGTTATCTAATAACTGACACAAATGAACATATTTCCACAGAGAAAGACACTCACAGACTTAGAAAACAAACTATGCTCATCTAAAAGGAAAGGTGGGGGGAATGGATAAATTAAGATTAGTGTTACTATATGTATACAAACACATATTATATACATATCTCAAAAAGACCGACCATATAGCAAGGGAGGTCTGCGGAACCCTCTGTAACATTTTACATGGGAAGAGGATCTGTACGTGAATAGACATATATAATGTACAAATGAACCAGATTGTGTACACCTAGGACAAACAATATTCTAAGCTTTACCCCAATTAAAAAATTTTAAAAACCAAGAAGAAATAATGAGACATAAACTTATGGGGGTTTCTCCATGCACATTCCAATGTAATTTACAACCTAGGAACACGACTTCCAGAAAGGCTCTGCTGCCCTAGTACCCAGATTTGGGAATGGAGAAATGCTGCCTCCTTGAGGCCACTTCCCACAACAGCAGCTTTAAACCCATTGCTAAAGGTCACTAAATATTCACCAAACTTGCAGTTCGGTAAATGACACCTGCTCTCTAAAAAACTTCTGGGGTGGAAAATCGACCAAAAAATTCAAAGAGGGCAACCTTCCAAGAAGAGCAATTTCAAGAGTTATATTGTACTCCCAATTGTTTCCTTTTTTTAACAGAAAAGAAAACGGCGGAGAAAAATGATGAGTTTTACGAATTTTCAAAGACATGCAAACCCAAATTACAAAAACCTATCAGCTCACAGCAGCCAGAAGGGCCATTAGCATAAATGCTGCAAACAATAAATGCTGAAGCGATTGTGGAGAAATGCGTACCCTCGATTCTAAGGGGGACGTGGTAAGAGCCACTAATGACAACACAATAGAAGGTGCTTTGAAAAGGGAAACACGGTGCTACCAGTCAATCAATCGCACCCACTGCTGGGCCTATCACCTGAGAAAATGAGAATCCAAAAGTCACAGGCTGGCAATCCTGCACTCCAACAATATTTACCAGAGCCAACACTTGGAAGCAATGAAAATGTCCATCAACCGAGGAATGCACAAAGTAGAAGTGGTCCATGTACACAGTGGAAAATTACTCCAATAAAAAATAAAAATTAAATTTAAAAATCCAACAAAAGTAAGGAGACATCAGCTTTTGTGGGTTTGTCCGGGCACACTCCACTCTAATTTATAACCGAGAAACACCACAGGCCGCAAGGGCTTTTCCCTAGTTACCAGGGTGGGGAACATAGAAAGGCTGCCGCCCTCTGGCAGTTACCTGCAAAAGCAGCTTTAAAGCCTGTGCTAATGGTCATTTCATAGGAACAAGTACTGCAGGACTGTAAATGAAACCTGCCCTCAAAATGTCTTGAGGGAGGTAATGGCCAAAACATTTCAAAATGTGACACATACTTTAAGAGAACACTTTGAAGAACTAAGGGGTAATCACAGCTTGAAAAATAAAAAGGACATGCCTTAAAGCTCAATTTCAACGGATTATGAGGCACATGCGAATTCAACCACAAAGAGGTATCAGCTCACACTTGTCAGAATAACCATCAGCAAGAAAACTACAAACAATAAATGCTGAAGGTGTTGTGGAGAAATGCATACCCTTAACTTCAGTGGGACGTAACTTGGAAAGAGCCACGAATGAGAACAGAATGGAGGTGCCTTAAAAAGGTAAACACTGGAGCTATCCATATGATCCAGCAGGCCCACTCCTCGAACTATAATCTGAGAAGAGAGAATTGGAAAAACACAGGCAGGCAAATCTGCTTTGCAGAGTATTACAATAGCCAAGATCTGGAAGTAACCAAAAAGTCCACCAACAGATGGGTGGACAAAGAAGAACTCCTCCATGTACAGATGGAATATTCGCTAGTGAAAAAAATGAAACAATGCCATTTGCAGCAACATAGATGAGTCTAGACGTAATCACGCCACCTGTAGTAAGTGAGAAAGCAAAAGACACATATCCTGTCATATCACTTTTAGGAGTTACCTAAAAATTGATACCAATGAAGATATTTCCACAGAGAAAGGCAATCACAGATTCATTAAAAAAACTTATGGTTCACCAAATAGAAAGGTATGAGGATTGGATACATTACCATATTGGGGTTAACAGAGATATACACACCATGTGAAATATATATCACCAAAGACCTACGGAAGACCAGGAGAAGACTACTCAACATTGTGTCATAAAGCTACATGGGAAAAGGATGTGAGGAAGAATAGATACATGTATATGTGTGAAAGAACCACATCTTACACACCTAGGAGATACAAACCATTGTAACCAAATATGCTGTGATAAAAAATAAAAAGTACATTACAAATATGGACAAGAAGTAATGAGACATAAACTTAAAGGGCTTTTTCCTGGCACATTCCATTCTAATTTACAACCTAGAACACCACTTCCATTAAGGCTCTCTTTCCCTAGTAACCAAAATGGGTAAAGGAGAAATGCTGCCACCTTGTGGACGTTTCCTGCAAGAGCAGCTTTAAACTCACAGCTAATGGTCACTTAACTTTCACAAGGACTCAGGGCTGTAAAGCACACCTGCCCTAAAAAATTGTGCTGAAGTAGGGAATGGACAAAAAATTCAAAACAGGCAAATGTTTCAAGAAGTGAGTATGAAGAGGTAAATTTCACTCACTCTCATTTAAAAAAAAAGGAAAATGGATAAAAGCTCAACCTCAGGAAGTGTTAGAACCATGCAATCTAATCTACAAAAAGTTTCAACTTACACCAGTCGACTGACCATTAGCAAAAAGTCTACAAACAATAAATGCTGAAGGGGTTTTAGAGAACTGTGTATCCTCTACCTGCTTGTGAGACATAAAAGGGTAAGAGCCAATAATGAGAACAGAAAGGAGCTGTGTTTAAAAGTAAAAATGGAGGTACCATTCAATCCAGCAGGCGTACCATTAGACCTCTCACCTGAGAAGACAAGAATTGAGAAGACACAGGCTGCAAAAGCTGCAGGGCAGCCTTTTCACAATAGCCAAGACAGTGAAGCAATCAAAATGTCCAACAACAGGTGAATGGATAAAGAAGAAGTGGTCCATGTACACAATGGAATATTAGCCATGGAAAACAATGAACCATTGCTCTTTGAGGCACCACAAATGAGTCTGGAGATAATCACGAAACATGAGCTAAGTCAGAAAGCAAAAGACCTATACTCTATGATATCACTTATAGGCGTTATCTAATAACTGACACAAATGAACATATTTCCACAGAGAAAGACACTCACAGACTTAGAAAACAAACTATGCTCATCTAAAAGGAAAGGTGGGGGGAATGGATAAATTAAGATTAGTGTTACTATATGTATACAAACACATATTATATACATATCTCAAAAAGACCGACCATATAGCAAGGGAGGTCTGCGGAACCCTCTGTAACATTTTACATGGGAAGAGGATCTGTACGTGAATAGACATATATAATGTACAAATGAACCAGATTGTGTACACCTAGGACAAACAATATTCTAAGCTTTACCCCAATTAAAAAAATTAACAGAACCAAGAAGAAGTAATGAGACATAAACTTATGGGGGTTTCTCCATGCACATTCTATTCTAATTTACAACCTAGGACACCGACTTCCAGAAAGGCTCTGCTGCCCTAGTACCCAGATTTCGGAATGGAGAAATGCTGCCTCCTTGAGGCCACTTCCCACAACAGCAGCTTTAAACCCACTGCTAAAGGTCACTAAATATTCACCAAACTTGCAGTTCGGTAAATGACACCTGCTCTCTAAAAAAATTCTGGGGTGGAAAATCGACCAAAAATTTAAAAGATGGCAACCTTCCAAGAATAGAATTTCAAGAGTTATATTGTACTCCCAATGGTTTCCTTTTTTTAACAGAAAAGGAAACGGCGGAGAAAAATGATGAGTTTTACGAATTTTCAAAGACATGCAAACCCAAATTACAAAAACCTATAAGGAT